>NC_138880.1:23932706-25390525 GCF_965194805.1 Balaenoptera borealis | reverse complement strand
TCCCGCGCCCGGTCCCTATGGAGGCGCCGCTCGCCGGCGAGGCCGCCGACCATGCCTAGGAGGGCCGGGAGCGGGCAGCTGCCGCTACCCCGGGGCTGGGAGGAGGCCAGGGACTACGACGGCAAGGTCTTCTACATCGACCACAACACCCGGAGGACCAGCTGGATCGACCCCCGGGACAGGTGGGCTGCCGGGCCGCGGGTGGGCGCGGGGACCCGCCTCGGAAGCGCGGCGGCGGCTGTTGTCCGGGAGACCTGGCCGAGCGGCGGCGCCCGCGGCGCGGGGGGCGTGGGGCGTCACCGGCCCGGGGTGCCGGGAGGGGTCCCGGGAAGGAGGCGCGGGACCGTCTGCCCGAGCCGGGGCTGCGTCAGCCGGCCAGGCACCCTGGAGCGGGCCGGTTGCAGCCGCCCCTTCCAGGGCCCTCTTGGCCACCCGCTCTGCGACGGCCCTGGGACCTTTAGACACTCTGGGCGCAGAGGGAAGGGTGGAATTGACGCCCTGGGCGGTCACAGTGTCCAGTTCACGGACCCAGAGGGGCCCCCTGAGCCCTGCTCCGAGCTCGCCTCCGCCTGAAGTTGGCCAGCAAGAGGCTGGAGGGTCCATTCGGCCTGGGAGGCGGGGCCCGGCCCTGGGCCTCCTGGAGGAGGAGGCCTAAGTGCCAGGCGGGGCCAGCCAGCCGTCCAGGCCACCTGTGGCATCTCTCTGGCCGTCCTTGGCTCCCATCCTTGCCTGCACGTTCTTGACGGGGCGCACTATGGTCGGGCCGGAGGCCCTGGGCCTGGGGGGGCCCCGGGCACCCTTCCTCGCTGGGCTCTGGTGGTGGGTGTACCTGACTTTGCCCCCCAGAGTTTAGAGACGCTTGTTTGGGGGTTTACTGCTTAGTGTTTATCTTCACCTGAAAACTTGAACTGACTCTCAGATCTTGAAAAGGCAGATGCTGTATTGAAGTAAGAAGTGGTAAGATGAACAGTGGAACCGAACCTTGGTTATTGAGGAACGCTGACTTGAGCTTAGCGTGGTTTCTTGTAGTTTTCAACACACTTTTTATTCCTGCTCAGAAGTGAAGAGGAGAAACATAACAATATCATCATCTAAGGAGTTCAGGAAGTGAAGTTTAGCTGAATGTTCACAAATGTTGTTTCTCTTTTCCATCTTTCTTTTTACCCTGAAAAGGAAAATTTCTTATAGTTAGAATTATTGGAAGAACAAGAGGAGATATTCCTAATTGTAAATTTGTAAACTATTAAGGAGGTATTCCTATTTATAAATTTAAATAGTATACCATTAGGGATAATTCCAAATTTTGGATGTTTATCATTTCTGAAATTTCTTTCCACCTTTTTATGGAATGTGGCCTTAGGGGTTTATAACCTTTTTAGGTGCTTCTCCTATTAAACATTCCCCCTTTTCTCAATTTGAAGCTGAAATAGTTTCATACTTTATGTTCTCAGTTACTTTTATCCTAAGAATATTGTTTTTGAATGCTACTAAAGAGCAGTTATAAGAAAGTCACAAGTGACATTATAAATTTATGGAACAATCCTTGATAAATTATCCATGAAGGTATCGGTTTAGGTTTCCCTCTTGAAATGAGAAAAGGCACCTGTGCTGAGGTCCTGTCTTGCTCTAGCCTGGCTGCGTGTTGCTGACCTGATGAAAGTTATGACAAGCATCACGCCTTCACAGTCTCTCCAGATGTATTAGTTGTTGTCATAAACTTCACACTCCAAGCCAGTTATTGCACTTTGAAACTACTTAACAGATAGTAAATTTCAGTGATGATGGTGTGCACCCAACAGTGGCTTTTAAGGCACCTGTATAAATATTTGACTTTTACAGTTGTATGGTAATTCTTTCTGCTTTCTGATACTTGGAGTTTCAGGTTATTGAAACTGCAATGCATTCTTGAAATATTTAGGCATTTTAGATTCTCTTTTACTTCAATTTACATGTTTTATTAATATCATCTCATTTGTGTTTACCAGCAAGGATTACAAGACTGTGTAATGCCTGGGTAAAGCAAATAGAAAGTGAAGTAAAATTATATGGCTTGGCTTATCTTTATCACTACCTCTTAAACAAGTTAAGCATGTCTTTTATTTAAAATTGTTAATGGATTAACAATTATCATGAACTCTGTTTTTAGGAAACTGGGTAACCAATTCATTTGATGGGGACAAACAGCTTTGACTAAGGTGATTTGTTATCATCCCAGTTTGCCTTGAAGATGTTGGATCTTTAAGTATTTATAAATTTGACTGGTTATACATATTTCTGGATCTCAGTATTAGAGCTTTAAAAGACATTCTGTGAGATGAGTCAACATTGACATAGTTTAAATTTGGTTGTGTTTTATTTTAGGGCAGTGAAGTGTCTATAAGTCTTGCTAACTAGTGTAAGAGATGGTGGAAGAGGATATTTGGAGGAACTATTACCTCTAGGCAATTTTGTTACACACTTATTACCAAACATATGGGCAGAGAGGTGTTGCACAGGCCAATTGGAATGTGCCCCTTCTTTTACAGGATCAAATTACAAATCCTGAAAAAAAAGTGACTTGATAAACTGTGGGTCTGCAGTACTTTTGAACTTTTAAATCCATTTCATTAAGATGGTCATGATGATTTACCCAGTCATATTTATGTTAAGAAAGATAATTTTGTGTTTTTCATGGTCTATCAGAATTTGTGAGGTATTTCTGATTGTATAGGTAATTATGCAGATGTCATGGGGGAAGGCTGGGAGATTTCACAAGAACATAATTTTATTCAATAAGTAGTGATTTTAGAATATTGAAGTATTATTTTAAAATGCTTTTAAGCTTTTGGAGGTCCATTACATGATGCAGACTCTGCTGCAATGTGATCAGAGCTTTCCTTGCTCCACCTTTATTGGCTGAGAAAGCTTAGATGAGTGTCTGAACCCCTCTAAAGCTCCATTTTTCAACTCTAAAATGAAGATCATACCACCAACCCCATGGAGATGTTTGGGGGCCCCTAACTAGGGCCTCACCAAAGAGTAGTAGTTGTAGTGTTGTCATTCCAATTTAGGAACTGGCGGATAGTTCCGGTTACCCCTGGAAATAGTAGAGGTACTGCACACATTTTCTCAGTGTTTTCGGTGTGACAGCCACCCTGCTAAGCTCTTTAACTGTGATCTCATTTTATTCTCCCAGAAGCCCTATGAGGTAGGTGCTGTTATTATCTTCCAGTTACAGATGGGGAAATGGAGTCGCAGGGAGACTGCCATTGTAGTTAAACGTGGAGCCAGGATTCGAAGCCAGAGAGTCTGACTCTGGAGCCTGTATCCTTTGTCATTCCTCTAGTCTTCCTGGACATCTGGGCATGCTCAGGGGTCTCTGGATGGAGGAGAACCTCTTCGCCCAGGGTTGACTTTTCAGGCTGATTGACCAGTCTTTTTTTTTTAATTTTTTACTTTTATGCAATTTTTTTTTCATTTTATACAATTTTCAAAGGTTGCTTTCCATTTACAGTTATTACAAAATATTGGCTCTATTCCCCATGTTGTACAATACATCTTTGAGCCTATCTTACACCCAGTAGTTTGTACCTCCCACTCCCCACCCCTGTGTTACCCCTGCCCCCCGCCACTGGTAACCACTAGTTTGTTCTCGGTATCTGCGAGTCTGCTTCTTTTATGTTATATTCACTAGTTTGTTGAATTTTTTAAATTCCACATAAAAGTGATATCATACAGTATTTGTGTTTCTCTGCCTGACTTACTTCACTTAGCATAATACCCTCCAAGTCCATCCATGTTGCCACAAATGGCAAAATTTTGTTCTTTTTTATTGCTGAGTAGTATTCCATTGTATATCACATACTGTATGCCACAGCTCCTTCATCTATTCATCTGTTGATGGATACTTAGGTGGTTTCCATTTGGCCAGTCTTTCTTGGTCTTCAGAGGTTCCTGTCAACTAGGTAGGAAGCTGTGATCCCTGGGCCACGTAGGGTGAACGCCTTGGGGGTGTGGGTTGGGGACCCATCGAGCTGACCCCATTGAACCACGGTACTATTCCACGTAGAACTTGGAAGTTCAGCGCACTCTTGAGCACATTAGAAGTTCAGTTTGGGGCTCTGTATCAACCTGCAGAGATTACAGTTTTACTGTAACAGTCTTGACTTTGCCCTTCCTCTCCCCCCCGCCCCCGCTCAGTCCTGGGGAAAGCTCCTCATCTGTGACTCCTTGGCAACCCTCCTCACCCCAGGTAGGCCAACTGTTATTTTGCAGGTCTGCTCCCTCGCTCACCTCTTATTTTGCTCACCATGGGCACCCTTTGACCGCACCAAATGGTGTTTATGGTGGGCCATAGATCATGGCCAAATGGCCTGGTGCTTTAAAAAAAAACTCTATTCAATGTGGGAGAAAAAGGTGGGATGATGGATTTATTTGCCTCTTGGAGGAGTAGGTGGCTAAGGTGGGCAGGGCTCAGAGACAGGATGAGTGGTTTTACGAACTCCCAGTGGAATTCTGTTTGCTTTCCGTCCTCGGATTGGACGTTACCCAGGGATACAATAACTTTGTCTAGTTGAACTTAAAAGAGTTACCACCACACAAAGCGACTTTACATTAAAAAGGGCTGATAGGCCGTAATCTCTGGTTTATGGCTTGGATCAGATGTTGAGCAACCTGTACTTTCTAATTGAAGGGAAGAAATCCTGGGGGCTGGGGCTGGGGGACAGTGGGGAGGAAGAGGATGTCAGCTGGGTGTCACCAGTGTCTGAGTTAACTGGCTCTCCACGCCCAGTTTGTGGCACCTGGTTAGGCTGTATGCAGCTCTCTGCTGTCTTTCTTTCAAAGTCAAAGCAAGTAATTTTGCTAAACCTACTTACTGCTGGAGTGTGAATTCTTCAAAACACCTAATTGCTTATTCCTGCTCTCTGTATCCTTTGTATCTGCTTATTCCTGCTCTCTGTATCCTTTGTATCTGGTAGATGTTAAATGAATGTTGGTTAGGTCAGTTGATACAGAAAGTTCCTGAAGTTAATGAAAGAACACTACTAGTTGAGCTACTCTTGTTTCCAATTTCTTACTGTTGGGTTTTCATAACTATAGCCATAACCACCAACAACCAGAGACAATTGATTTTCCAGTTAGATTAAAAATAATGAGAGAATTAAGCTGCTGCATTTTGACTAACAGTATAAATATGTGAATTACTTATAAGAGCAGAGAACACAAAATCAGCCCCAATAGTCTTCATCACAACCGCCCTTGTCATAGATGGCTGGGAGTCGTCCCTCTCCAGGCTCCGTCCAAGTCTGGGTGCCAAGTGGTTACTATGATTTGAGTGATTATGGTATTTGAAGTGTGGAGAGGTTCTTAAAAGAAGGTTTTTTAAAAAAATCACCATGGGAAGCCCTAATTTAAACTGAACTATGCTGTCTTCCAAAAATTCCCGACAGAATATTTCTTGTTTTCAGCAGCTTGCTGTGATGTTAGCTGGAGTGAGCGGTGGTTGCCTGGTCCGTGACTGAGGTTTCTTCTCTGACTTTACTAGTCCATAGTTTGCACCTTAATTTTGTTGGAACTCTCAGGACAATAATTGCGTTGTCAAGAAAGACTATTATTTATAAATCAGTAATTTTTTCTTTTTTTGTTTTAGCAGCAAATCACTAAGTTGTGAGCTACATAATCAGCCACAGTGACATGTGGCCTTCAAGCAAGCCAGGATTTCAGTTTCCTGTGGGCAAGCCCTGGTGGGCTGGCAAAAGTGTAGAAGCCGTCCTGCAGCCTGAGCAGGCCCTGTGCTGCCTGCCTCTGGGGCCTGGAGATGTTGCCTTGTGGCTGGCACTTGCTCAGTTTTTCGGAGTAGTTGTCTGTAGGAAAATGATGCCACCACTCTAGAGGAGTGTGACCAGCCTCATTTTGCCGATGGGAGTTACCGAAACGGTAGGAAACAGTGTTAGCCCTAATGAAGTGTAACTTCCTTGAGATAGGGCCCTAGTCTTGTGTATGCTCTGGTCCTATGAACTTGACTGGTTGAACTGATTTCTTGTTAGAATTTTGGACTAATTTCTTCATCCATTCCTTTTTTTAAAATTTATTTTGTGTTTATTTATTTTTGGCTGCGTTGGGTCTTCATTGCTGTGTGTGGGCTTCCTCTAGTTGCAGGGAGCGGGGGCTACTCTTCGTTGCGGTGCACGGGCTTCTCATGGCGGTGGCTTCTCTTGTTGCAGAGCACGGGCTCTAGGCGCGCAGGCTTCAGTAGTTGTGGCACAGGGGCTCAGTAGTTGTGGCTCGCGGGCTCTAGAGCGCAGGCTCAGTAGTCGTGACGCACGGGCTTAGTTGCTCCGCAGCATGTGGGATCTTCCCAGACCAGGGCTCGAACCCGTGTCCCCTGCATTGGCAGGCGGATTCTCAACCACTGTGCCACCAGGGGAGCCCTCTTCATCCATTTCTGAAGCTCCTGTTACTGGAAAAATCACCACAGAAGTATAAAGAGTAGGAAAGGGATTTTTAAAGGCACAGTGTGTGTATAAGTTGTGGGTTAAAAATGATTTCCCAAATATATAGCTTCAGAATGTTTTCAGTGTCTTCAGTGGCTTTTTTCCCCAGTTATTTATTTTTTATTGAGATAAAAACATCACATAAAATTAGCCATTTTAAAGTGTAGAATACAGGGTTTTTTTTGGTATATTCACAGTGTTGTGCAACCATGATCATTATGTAATTCCTGAACATTTTTATTACCCCCAAAAGAAACCCTGTACCCATTAAGAGCTCACTCCCCATCCTTCCCCCACGCCTGCTGCCTTTGGCAACCCCTAATGTACTTTCTGTCTCTCTGTTTTTGTCTCTATGTTTCTGCCTATACTGGACATTTCATATAAATGGAATAATACAATATGTTTCCTTTTGTGTCTGGCTTCTTAATGACATTTAGCATAATGTTTTCAGGGTTCATTCATGCTGTAGCATGTACCAGTATTTCATTCCTTTTTATGACTTTGAATAATAAGTTGTATGGCTATACCACACTTTGTGTATCCATTCATCGGCTGTTAGACATTTGTGTTTATTCTACTTTTTGGCTATTATGAATAATACTGCCATGAACATTTATGTATAATTTTTATATGAAAATATGTCTTCAGTTCTCTTGGATAAAATACCGAGAAGTGGAGTTGCTGGGTCATATGTTGATTCTATGTTTAACTTTTTGAGGAACTGCCAAACTCTTCCACAGTGGCTGCACCATTTACATCCCCAGCAGCAGTGTATGAGTGTATGAGTGTGTGAGTGTGTGAGTGTATGAGTGTGTGAGTGTGTGAGTGTATGAGTGTATGAGTGTTCCAGCTTCTCCACACCCTCACCAACACTTGCTCTTTTCTTTTCTTTTCTTTTCTTTTCTTTTTTTAGCATTTCTGGTGGGATGAGCTAGTATCTTACTGTGGTTTTGATTTGCATTTCCTGCAGTGTTTTGATAGCCTCAGTATGACCCAAGTTTTCCTCCTTTATTCTAGCCTTTTAGCCTTTGCCACTCTACCCACCTTTTTTGTGTCTCCTAATAGGTAAAGGAAGAAGAGTTAGGGTGAATTAAAAGTAGAATCTACTGGCAAAGTACATATTAATTTTTGTCTTCATTTCAAATATAATATATTTTAAGAAGCATACATGTGAATCACATAGATAATGAATCATAATGTGTGTGTGTCTGTATACAGCCAGCTTATTCAAGATCATTTGCTGTTTAAAAGCTTTAAACTAGTAATATATAGTAAGAATTAAAATCATTTTTATTAATTAATTTTTTTTGTTTTTAAAAAGCAGTTGGAGGAAACCTAACAAACATAGCCTCAGCCAGGTGATCAAGGTAAATGTCAACAGTGATAAGTCGTGTTGATATACCGTTGATATGATGTGATGACCACTTTTTCTTTGCAATCTTTCTCCCAAAAAACTATCAAAACCCCAGTCTAATCATGAGAAAAACACCCACTAAATCTCAATAGAGGGCATTTCACAAACTGTCTGACTAGTATTCCTTAAAACTGACGTGGTCATCAAAACCAAGGAATGTCTGAGAAACTGTCACAGCCAGGAGCCTAAGGAGACAGGATGAATAAATGCAAGAGGGTGTCCTGATGGGGTCCTGGGACAGAAAAAGGACATTATGTAAAAGATAAGGAAATCTACATCTTAGTTAATGACAATGTATCAATGTTGGTTCATTAATTTTAATAAATGTACCATTGCAATAGGGGAAACGGAGGGTGGGATGTATGGAAACTGTATTAACTGCTTGCTTTCTGTAAATCTAAAACTGTTCTAAAAAAATTAGTTTACTTTAAAAAAAATTACAGAAATACACACAAAACAGTTGGAAGTGTTTTTCTTTAGTCAAAGTGGCCATACTATATAATTATGGTGTTTTGGTATACTTGAAAAGCAGGGGTGGGCTAACTATGGCCCAAGGGCCAAATCCCAGCCTGCAGTCTTCTTTTTGTGTAGCCCTCCAGCTAAGAATGGGTCTTACATCATTAAAGGGTTGTAAAACAAACAAATAAAAACAAAGAAGAATATGTGTCCAAGATTGTATGTGACCCATAAAGCCTTAAATATTTACTCTCTGGCCCTTTCCAGAACCGCTGATGTAAAATGAGATGATAAAGTCTTTGAAATATTTTATTCAAACATTTAAAAGAAATATTAGTCTTATATGATAAAATGGCATGTTGATCAGTGATCATTGATTATAGCTTTCAAAAATAACTTGGACTCTAGGCACTGTTGTATAAAAATAAATCAGACATGGATGCCGAGTTGGAGGCGTTGCTTTGCTTCTCTTATTACTTTTCTTCTAATGACATGCAGCATGTTACTTAAAGTTTTCCAAACCCATTCTTCTCTGACGTAACTGGAATTATACATAGGGACAGGAGAGAAACAGGCAAAAAACTCCACAAACTTTTGGAAGTACCGTAGTTGTTTGTTTACAGTTTACTCTTGGCAGTATAAATATAACAGTGATCTGTTTTGATCGTTGGAAACACTGACTTTCTTGGGACGTATTGATAGTATTTATAAAATCATACAGTTGGTGATGATGATCAAATAGAAAATAATTCCATGTACTATCTTTACAAAGCTGGTGCCTGTCACAGTTACAGGTGTTCCAAAGATGCCATGAGGGGCTAAAACTGTTTCGCACTGCAAATAATTTTTCCTATACTATTAACCCTGATGTCAGTCAAGAAATCATGGTTCTGAGAAGACAGCAGTGAGTAGCGTTGAGAACGGAGCTCACTGGGAAGTAGACCAGGAGCAGAGTAACCGAGCTAAGCTCTGGGAGCTGTTGCTTTACTCCTGTAACATGGGAGGAGCTACAGTGGTCCCAGTAGAGAATTTGCACAGAGGTGTACATTTAACCTGCTTTGATCTCACTGGGGGTGGAGGTAGGAGATTTAGTTTTGAAGAAATGTAGACATTATTTTGACTTAATAGTGACTTTTAGCTAAATAAGTCTCCCTGGTATTATATTTCTGGAAAAATGAGTGTGTTGGGATTTAGCAGGTGGAGAGGCTTTCCTCAGTGCCACTGGTGCCTCTCTGCTCGTGCTGTTTTCTCTCGGGCTCAAACTTGAGTAGTGACAATTCACGTTGTAGGAAAGGTTGACCTAGAGAGATTTGTGCTATAAACTCCTGAGGAAGATTCTGACTTAGTGAGCGACCGTGGAATTACTTTACTTATACTGCTCCGTTTTATGCAGGAGGGTAATTTTATTAAGTGGCACTGATATTCAGTAAAGCTTAAAGCGTGGTAGAAAATGTTTACTCTCAAAACTTTGAAGAGCACACAGTTTCATTTAGGACCAAACTTTACTTTGCAGTTTTCTTAGTGTTTTGGTTTTAAACAGAGATAAATTCAAATGCCAGTCTTTTTTTTTTCTTTGAAATTATGACAATGAAGGAATGTGTGGAATCCGTATTGTACGTGGTATCCCTGGGGTGTCAGTTTTGCCACCTTCTAGGTCCAGGTTTGCTCATTTTTGGCTGGTCAGTAATACTCTCTACACTTTATTCTTTCCCTTTTTGCTGATTTTCAGGGTGTTTGAACTTGTTAGAAACAGATCATTAACTTACTCCCCTCATTGCCTCCCCTCCCCCTTTTCTGCTAAGTGACACAGCTAGTGACAGCTCTCAGAGGACAGTATGTCTCTAAACCGGTATTTAACTTGGCTGAATGTTTAACATAACATTAATGCCCTGTTTTGCTATTGCAGCTCCAAAGACTACAAAGCTAACTTGATTGTCTAATACCCCTTCAGTCCTTTTCCCCTCTAAAGGTGTGCCTTTAATAGAGTGTATGTGGATACATTCTTGAGAGATTTCCTGATGTCTCATATGTAAGGAGCATCCGTGTGTCTGCAGCAGTAATGTTCTCATAAACTGATTTCAAGTCAGTTGGGGGTGGAGACCTGCTTTGCGTGTGTACCTTTCCTTTGTGCCCCCTGCTTTGCCTGCCTGACCCCCCCGGGACACTTAGGAACAGTGCAGAGCCCATACACACGGAAATGAAATGCAAGTTTTTGAAGGACCCTTGCCTTCTTCCAGCAGCTTCCACAATCTGTCCCCAGCCTACTCTTACTGACTTGGCCTCCTAATCATCCACTCACTCATTCATTCGTTCAGCCATTCATCAAACATTTATTGAAAACTCTATGTGCCAAGTACATGTATCTTAGGGACATAGCAATGAATAAAATCTTCAAGGTCTCTACTTTGATGGATTTTATATTCTAGTTTGGGGGAGACAGATTATAGAGGCAGTACTGAATGTGTCTTGATGAAAATAACCAAGGTGCAGTGATAATGCTGTCAGTGGGAGCTACTTTGAGTGCAGTGGTCAGGCCTTTCTGAGGAGCTGACATTTAGCTGAGCCATGAGGATAAGAAAGCACCATCCACGTGAAGATCTGGGGGAAGAGTCCAGGCAGAGGAACAGGTTAGGTTCCTAGCCGTGCTCTGTCCGGTATTCGATGTGATAGCTGCTAGAAGTATGTGGCTATTTAAATTAATCAAAATTAAATAAAGTTAAACATTTAGTTCCTCAGTCTCACTAGCCACATGTTAAGTGCTCAATAGCCACGTGTGCAGATATAGAGCATTTCTGTCGATACAGGAAGTTCTGTCGGACTGCACTGTCCCAAAGCGCTAGGGAGGTTGGTATGTTCAAGGGAGCTGGTGGGACTACAGTGCAGAGATGGGGGTGGGGCAGTGGGAGGGCTTACGACAGGAGGCAGAGAGGTCAAAAAGGCGTCTGATCATGTACGCCTTGTAGACCATCAACATTTTAAGGGCATCCGGGAGCCACTGGAGAGTTCTCAGTTGAATGGAGGAATGATGGGACGTGTGTGTGTGTGTGTTTGTGTAAATATGTTCTTACCCATTTTTCAAAAAAGAGATCATTGCTCTGCGGAGAAGGAATCATAGCAGCTATTGCAGTGCTATAATCTAAATGAGAAACAATCAGATCTTGAACTGGAATGATGGCTTTGGCAATGGATTGGGGATATGTGTTTTAGGTGAAAGTGAAAGAACTGACTCATGCTTTAGATATGTGAGGCATAAGGAAAAGAGAGGGATGAAGGATTTAGTGATTTACGGATGGGAAAAAGACCAAGGAAGGAATACGGTTGGTTGGTATCCAGTTGCATCAGCGACCCAGAGTTCTGTTGCAGATTTATAGGTCTGAGATGCCTATTAAGACATGCACGTGGAGATATCTGATGGGCAGCTGGATATAGAGTCTGGAGTTTGGGAGACAGCTAAATTTGGGTATACGTAGATAGTATTTTTAAATTGTGGGATGGGATGAGACTCTTGGGAGAGAAGAAGAGGAAGAGGTCCCAGGACTGAGCCCTGAAACATGCCAGTATTTTTGGGGGAGTGAAACCTTGTTCCAGCTAAGATGGTGTATTTGTTCTCCCTGGAACATACTTTATACTTTCCACCACTGTGCTAAAGATGATGATGATAATGATATATGCACGATTTGTTGAGCCTTCATATATGTCATTTCAGGCTCCATGATGGCAGGTCCTGTGTCTGTCTTGTTCACTGTTGTATTTCAGTGTTTAGTTCTGTGCAAGCTCTTAATAAATACTTACTGAATAGATGAAACCTTTGACAGGAACCATTAGCACCCCCATTTTAGGAAACTGAGCTTAATAGGTAAAGTGGCTTGTCTCAGGGCACAAAGCTGTTAAGCAGAGGTGGCAGGACTCACCTATGTCTGTCTGACTTCAAAGCTGTGCTTTTCGCTGTGTGTGACCTCCAGGTACTACTCAGAAGAGCCCTTGGCCTTGGGTTTGGGGTTGGAGGTCACAGCTACCCTTGAGGACTTAATTTCAACACTTGAAGCTTTCCTCGACAGCTCAGCCCCAGATCAGCTCTTCCAGATTCTTTAATAGAACTCTCTCTTTTTTCATTGATTTAAATCCTAATGGGCAATCTGTTGTCTGAGATTTCCTTGGTTTCACAAGTGTGTAAATTACAGACCTTGATTGGAATTCTATTTTACCTTGACTCTTGTAGTTGAGCTTAAGTCTTGAGGGGAAAAATCATCTCCTTCTGTAAATTGCCTTGTTAGAGTTTGCTTTACGCTACTTAGATTTGTATTCAGGCTCTGGCCTTGGTAAAAGGGAAGTGATAGAAACTTAGTGAGAGTATGGTATATTTTTGTTTGATTTATTTATGCTGTGAAACTTACCTGGAAGAATATAAGCACTTCACTAAAATGGTGGTTATAAAGGAATCTTTAAACTTGTACATTCCTTATCCCTGTCACAAGCTACCCTTTTTTTGTATTTGTGATAGCTGAACAATATACTCTGTAACTGCTGCTCTTTGGGAATCTAGTATTCTTACATTTCTACTTTTGACTCCATTTGAGATCCAAGTTTGTGAATTTTAATTAAATGCTCAGATTATGCATGTGAAAAATCTTTTGTTCCTGTGTTGCTATGAGCAACAGTTGTTAAAGTTAATCTTCCTTTTTAAAGGAATTGTGGGCAAATAAATACATGAATTTGAACAGGTTAAAAAAGGTCATCATTTAATGTTGTGAATGTTCTGCCTATCAAATAAATTGTTACTATGACCATAATGATCATGGTGAAGGGAAGAATGCGGTAGAAGTGAATAATCATCCGACACTTTGACAAAACATTCCTAAAATACTATTCAAATGAGGAAAGACTACAGGCTGCAGCCGAGTAGCCAAGCGTTGAGTCGTCCGACTGGACTGCCTTTACTATTGTGGCCGAAAAGAAGCCGTGTGTAGTGGTTTGCATAGAAAACCCATGATTTATCTGAAATTTCCCAACTTTCTTTTTTTTAAAAGCTCTGTCTCTCGTCCTCCCCTCACCACACTTTATCTCCTTCCTAAAGGCTTCTTTTGTCCTGATAGTATTTGTTTCATTGCTCTCCACCCTACTTCAGCCTCAATTTTCCTGACTCCTGGTGACTGCTTGCTGTTTGACTCTGTTGTGTGATTGTCGATTATACTCCTCTCTGCTGGTTAAACGAGCAGTGTTTACCTAAATTAGCAGCGGTAGTGAAGGCACACGTTGGCCCATCTGAAGGCAAGTCCAGAGCCGGCCCGGCAGTGGAGGCTGCTGGATGGGTTTCCCTGAGTTCACTCTCCAGAAGGGCGCTAGGAATCGGGCTGGACTGCGGAAGTCAGCTCCCCAGTCAGAGGCACGAGGGCTGGGAACGGGCCGGTTTAGGGATTTATAGTGATAATGTAATTAATTCTCCATTGGAGAATGCAGGACTCAGTGAAGAGACGCCCTTTGTCTTCATGCTGCATTCTCGCCTCTTCCCCAGCTCACTCTTGAGAACAAACCCTGAAGCACGAGCCCTTTACACAGTTTGCAGGCACAAGACATAACTTTCTTCTGTAAGATTTCAGAAGAACCTGCGGAGCCTCTGCACCTTCAGGAGGGGATCGGGCGCCGCCTCCCAGACATCTCTATGTCGCCATCTGTGCCCTTTTGTTTTAAGATTTTTTTTTTTTTGATGTGGACCATTTTTAAAGCCTTTATTGAATTTGTTACAATATTGCTTCTGTTTTATGTTTTGGTTTTTTGGCCACAAGGCATGTGGGATCTTAGCTCCCCAACCAGGGATCGAACCCACACCCCCTGCATTGTAAGGCGAAGTCTTAACCACTGGACCGCCAGGTAAGTCGCCCGTGCACCTTTGCATGTTAGGAAACAGTGATTTCTCTTTTTGAAACAAAAGTCTTATTTTAATTTTGAAAATTTAAATTAGATTTTTATATTTTTAATATGTCAGTTTTAAAAGCACAGATATGTTAGGATGTTAATTCTAAAAGATATTCTGGGATAAGAGTGAGAACTTAAATGAGCATGTAATATTTGAGATGGGTATTCACTTAACTCATTAAGGAAGGTTTTTATATGTAAATCATGGAAAACCATGCCTCTTGTATACGAGGCTCATTTCCTTTCCACTATTGTCAATTTTTGTTCAGAGTTCCATATTTAACCCAGAAATTCAGATATTCATTCATAGTGATAATTATATAGTTCTTAAGCAGTCCATTCAAGGAACTTGCATTTGTTTGTTGAAGCGTTTTAAAGAAAGTCACAACAGAAATAGAAGTCGCCTAAACCTCTGGTTTCATCATGATATCAGAAGTAATGTCCTAGTAATGGAGGTAAAGTTACCTTTGCAAGTATAGAAAGGACACTTTTAGTACTTTAAAATTAAATCCTTCTAAGTTAGTTAATAATTTGGGGATTTAAAAAAAACCCAGGAAAGCTGGCTTTCCTTTTCTGGTCTTGAAGAGTCCCATTTGTTGAAAAACTAGTTATTTTAGAATTTTCAAGGTCACAGGGTCAGCTGCCTGAAGGGTTGTGTGTATGTACGTGTACATATGTAAATTTTATTGAAAAACACCTTTATTCATGTTAAATAATCATGACGCATAGAATATAATACTATGAATTGATAAAGAAATATGGGTACTGAGACACAAAGATCTCTACTATGATTCCATTTGAGTTAAAACACACACACCCTCAGGCTTCCCTGGTGGCACAGTGGTTAAGAATCCACCTGTCAATGCAGGGGACAGGGGTTCCATCCCTGGTCCGGGAAGATCCCACATGCCGCGGAGCAACTAAGCCCGTGAGCCACAGCTACTGAGCCCACGCACCACAACTACTGAGCCTGTGCTCTAGAGCCCGAGAGCCACAACTACTGAGCCCAAGTGCCATAGCTACTGGAACCCGCGTGCCTAGAGCCCGTGCTCCGCAATAAGAGAAACCACCGCAATGAGAAGCCCGCACACCGCAACGAAGAGTAGCCCCCTGCTTGCCACAACTAGAGAAAGCCCGCGCGCAGCAATGAAGACCCAACACAGCCAAAAAAATTTAAAAATAAATAAATAAATAAAAACACACACCCTCATAAACTCCTACATTCTAACGTTTGTTAAAGTAGGATGGTTTTGAACAAGGAAACTAAGTTGCTGCAGTTGTCAGAGCTCCTGTAGTCATCCCACATGTATTATCTCAGCTAATTCTTACTACAGCACCTCGAGGTAGACATGTCCATGTTCTTTAGTGTTGGCCTCCTAACTTCATTTGCTTGTTTATTCATTTGTACGAAATATTCTACTACCTGCCCCATCTTTGCAGTTTTTCTTGGGCTCTGCAGCTCTATTACTGTGGTCCTCAGTCTTTAGGGGTAAAATGAAACCTTCTTTCCCCATCCTACTGAAAGGTAGAAGATGCCTCATTATTTCAGCAAGAACAGAATCAATCAGCAATGTTTTTCCTTTAAATGATTAACTTTTTTCTATTAGTTTTGAATAGGTAATACATGTACATGTTACCAAATTCAAGAGCAAGAAGATAGTCAGTGAAAAGTAAATCTCCCTCCCACCCCTATTGACTCCCCATTCCTCTCCTCAAAGAGAGATATCTATCACCAGTTTCTTGTATATTCTTTTAGAGCTGTTCTCTGCATCTACGGACCTACACATGCATACGCATACTTCTACATATACTTTAGCTTTTAATTTTTTGACACAATTGTAATACTATTTTGCACCTTGATTTCTCTCCTTGTAGTATGTCTTGGAGATTGTTCTATTCCGTTGCATATAACCTGCCTCTTAACATACTGTTTTGTGAGTATACTGCACATTTTGGAACCATTTCCTCATTGATGAACATTTAAGTTCCTCTCAGTTTTTATTCTTCTGTTACAAATGGGTTTCACTGATACTAACATGTATAAGTCTCTTTAATGCAAATGAATTCAAGATATATGCATTTACAATTTTGATTGGTTGCTTCAGCTTGCTCTCCATGGGGGGTGTACCTGTTTCTACTCCCCACAACCTATGAATTAGTGCCTGTTTCCCACACCTTTGCCAAGCATTATGTTTCAAAGCATTTGGTATTTTTCACTGATAAGAGAAATGCAAATTTAAAAATAGCATTTTAAAATTTGGAACACTTTTTCACTTTTTTATTTTATTTTTAAAATTTTATTTTATTATTATTATTAGCCGTGCCACTCAGCTTGCGGGATCTTAGTTCCCCGACCAGGGATCAAACCTGGGCCCACAGCACTGAAAGCTATGAGTCCTAACCACTGGTCCGCCAGGGAATTCCCATTTGTTTGTTTGTTTATTTATGGCCACACCGCATAGCTTGCAGGATCTCAGTTCCCTTACCAGGGATTGAACCCAGGCCATGGCAGTGAAAGCCCTGAATCCTAACCACTAGGCCACCAGGGAACTTCACTTTTTAAAAAGCCACCTATTTTTCCTTTTTTGTGGACTAAGTCTTCCTATTCTTTACTTTTTTTTTGTTGAATAGTTGCTATTTTTATTACTTATTTATAAACATTATATATTAAGCAGATTACAAAATCAGTGGGGAAGAATGGATTATTCAAGAGATGGTGCTGGTACAACAGGTCATCTATATTAAAAAATAAAATTCAGGTCCCTATGTTTTCCCATACACAAAAATTTGTAGATTGATCAATGTGGAAAATCACCATGGAAAAACAGATTTTTAGCTATTAGAAAATTATAGGTAGGTGGGCATCTGTATGACATAGTAGTCAGGACTAAGAAGTCCAAGCTGTTTAGGAAAAGACTGATACATTTGACTACAGAAAGACTCTGACATAACATACGGCATAAGTGAAATCAAAAGACAAAAAAAGGGAGACAAGGTTGCACATAACTAATTAAAAATTAGTATCCTGAATGAATAAAGGTCTGTAATTCAGTAAGTAAAAGAGAATACACAAGAAAAGGGACCAAAAATTACAGCCAGTTCTAAGAAGAAGAAAACAGAATGGTTAATGAATGTACAGCAGAATCTCACTTTCACTAGTAATAAGGGACATGCAGAGGAAAACTCCAGTGAAACACCAACTCATTGTCATCAGATTTACTAAAATTAATAAGCTTGATAACACTCAGATGTGGAGAGGATGTGGGGAAATAGCTTTCATCACTGCTGATATAAGTGTGAATTGATAATACTACTAAGATAGCAACTGGCAATGTATGTCAGTTTAAACATTTGCATTCCTATAAGCCCAGGATGCTACTTAGTATATCCGAGAGAAACTCTTGCACTATGTACAAGCAAGTTCATTGTAGCATAATTTATAAAAGCAGAAAATTGTTAACAATCCAGATGTCCATCAATAGGGGTCTGTATTAAACAACTTTCATGATTTAGTCATATAATGGAATGCTATACAGCAGTTAAAATAAATGAACTAGAATCTTCCTACATATATCAGCATAGATAAATCTTGATGATAGGGTTTAGAGAAACAAGGCAAGTTTCAGAAGTATATGTATGGTATAGCATTCATGTTAAATTTTTTAAAAACCTGCAAAACTAGAGTGTGTAGCATTTAGGGATACATATGTATGTGGTCAAGATTTAAAAACAGGAATGGTCGGGACTTCCCTGGTGGGCTAGTGGTTAAGCATCCGCCTTCCAATGCAGGGGACTTGGATTTGGTCCCTGGTGGGGGAACTAAGATCGCACGGGACAACTAAACCCGCTCACTGCAACTACTGAGCCCGTGTGCTCTGGAGCCCACATGCCACAACTAGAGAGAAGCCCATGAGCTGCAAAGAAGAGCCTGGGCACTGCACCGAAGATCCCTCGTGCCACAACTAAGAGGGATTTATTTGGCTGTGCCAACACAGCCATGTAAATAAATAAATAAAATTAAAAAATGAAATGAAATGAAATGAAAACAGGAATGGTCTACCCTGACATCAGGATAGTAATTGCCTCTAGGGAAGGAAAGGTGTAAGGGGGTCTGTCCTGAAAGGTGTCTATAATTCTTTATATTTTTAAATCTGAAGGCAAGAATGGTAAAATATCATTCCCTAAATCTTGGTATTGTAGACATGGATGTTCATTTGTGTTTTTTGTTGTTGTTGTTGTTATATATTAAACACACATATTGAATTTTTTCATATGCCTTTTTACCATGTAGAGATAATTTGTACTTTAAGCTATTAATATAATGAATTTTATTAATAGATTTCCTAATTTTGAATTTTGGTATAAAGCCCACTTGGTCATTTAAAAAAAAATGTATTGCTGTATTCTCTTTGCTAGTATTAGGATTTTTACATTAATATTCATGAGAGTAGTCTAATTTTCTAATTTTTTTGTTCTCCTCTTTTGATGCTCCCTTGATCAGATTTTGTTCTAATGTTATGCTGACTTCCTGAAAAGAATTTGGAAGCTTTCACCATTTTCCATGGAACAGTTCAACTATCATTGAAATTGTGTGTTCCTTGCAGTTTGGTAGCGTTCACATTCATGACTTATTTGATCTCGTACTTTTTCTGGAGGATTAGTTCTTGGATAACTGTTTTGGTATCTATGTGACTGATTAGATTTTTCCCTGTCTTCAGGGATCAGTTTGGTATTTATATTTTCCTGGAAAATCATCAGTGTTTTCCAATTTATTGGACAAGATAATCCCTTAACATTCTTTTCCTTTCTACTGTATCTCTGGTTGTTTTCCTGTTCTCATTTATTACCTAGTGTATTTGTACTTTTTCATTTTTTTCTTTTCAGTTTAGGTTACCTAATTGCTCAGCTTTTTGTGTATTTCTTTTTAAAGTAACCAACCTGAGTTTATTGTTATTAATTATTTTTCCAATTCAGTACTTTATGCTTTTTATCTTTATTCCTTCCTTCCTTCAGCTTTTTCATTTTTTGTAACTTCTTGAGATTGTTTAATTTATTTTCATTATTACTTATTTAGTAGTATTAGCAGTTAACGCTATGGATGTTCTTTTTCTCTGATGGGGTTCAGGCACACACCTGAACCTATCATATTCTTCCACGACCGTCAACTCTTCATCAAAGTTAGTATAAAAATAACGGGTCTAACTGTTTCTTTGGATCTTCATTTCCTTATGAAGGCTCCCATGTCACATAAAACTTATTAACTAAATTTTGTGTGCTCTTCTCCTGTTAATCTGTCTCTGTCAGTTTAAGTTTTAGACCCTACCAGGGACCCTAAGCGAGTTGAGGAAAACTTTGTCCTCCCCTACAGATTACAGATCCCTGCTGTCGTTGTATTCGAGCTTCTGAAATGTTATGATTTCATGGTTATTTTGTACTTAATCATCAGCATTCAGTTTGAATTCCTCATTACGTCAGAATTTAGAATCTATGGTAGCTCAAACCTCTCCACAAAAGCTTAAAAATTACTAGACGCACTAAATTTTTCTGATGCAGCGTGTGGCCAAAGAAGTCATCCCAAGTGTGGGAAGTGTCCCCAGTGCTACACCCCCGCCAAGGTGAGCCTGACGGTCCTCAGAGGAGCTGAGAAGCCACCATCTTGGCCGTTCAGTGGTTCAGATAGCTTGTGTCCACTGCAGACCAGAACTGGGTGAGGACCAGTTATTGTTCTGGATTGCGTGAGAGATGATTCCGGTGCTGCTCTTCCAGGGTGACGTGTGCAGTAGTGAAGACTTGCTCCTGGGAGCTTGCTCCTACGTCTAATCCTCTGGAATCCTATTATGGCAGAAAAGGGCATCAGGTGCAGTGACCTTGACGCCCTTCCCAACCCCACAGGCATCCTGGGGCTCCTCTAAATATCCAGTACCTGCCTCAAAATATGACTTGGTGGGTGATATGTGATGTTCTTTCTACCCACTCTTGTCATTTTCAAGGCAGATAAACCTAGACATTTCTTAGGAATAGCAGAGAAACTGTTGTAGATGAAATGGAAGCAGTTTCTTTAGAACTTTGTAGGATTTACATATTACTGTATTTTCAGGTCAAAGGATAGTTTAGCTTTTACATCAAACCTGGTTGCATGAATGCGAAAAATAACTGTGGTTTGGAAAGTCTTCCATGGTTTATGTATGCACACACTAGTTTACTTTTATTTATGTGTGAGAATGGAAAAAGAATTGTGAGAAGGAAGCAGAATGCTGTACCAAAATTCTCTATTATGTTCTACACTCTAAGATTTGTTGCATTTTGAATTAGGTGCAGGGTTGAGTGTGTGCCTATTTTTAGTATTTCAGGTCTTTATTGCTCTACACTTAGTGGCTTAAATGGGTGCTGACTTGACTAACACAAGGAGTTGTGTGACTCCCATGCTTACTTCACATTGGACTTCCTTTGTAGTATGATACCATGTTTTTCTAGCCAGAGCGTTTTTTTCAATGTCTGTGTTATGTTTCAGGCTCTCTACTCTCTCCACTTGGAATTCTTGTATCCCTCTTCCTTATAAGCCACGTCCTGTGGATTTGTTAAGAGATAGTTTAAGTTTTCAGTCTCCTGAAATACATCTTTTAATTCTTCGTTCTGTCTCGGATACTTAGTATACGCCAGTTGTGGAAATTCTGCCTCTTCTGTTGAAGACTGGTTCAGGAGTGGACATGTGGCCTATTCTGGCCCGTGAGCGGTGAGGGGAAGTCCGCCTGAGGCTAGGAGACGCCTGGAGAAGGGGACAGTTTTTCCTGTTCTCCTCGATGTTGTTTTGCCTGGATGTGTTGCCTGGAGCCATGGTCCCCGTCTTGCTGCCAGCCTAAGAATGAAGCCAGCACGGAGGATGGCGGAGTAGAGATGGACTGAGACGAGGTCCTTAGTGACATTGTTGAGCCACTGAAACCATCAACCCTAGAGTCCCCAGCCATCCTTGTGTGAGGTGGGATGATAGCTTTTCTTATTGTTTAACCAGCTTCAGACCAAAAGCTTTCACTTGCAGCAGAAGCCTCACCCCTGCCCCTCTGTGCAGTGTTGTGGTTCTGGAATGTAGGCTTTGGAATCTGATGGAATCAGAATGCTGGTTCTTCTGTTTACTTGGTAGCTTTGTGATCTCGTGCAATGGTGATATTGACTATGACTTAGAGAGGGCTTAACTTTGTTTTGGTGCCAACATAATTATATCAGTTAATCCTTTTATATTACCATTTCATAGATGAAGAAAACTGAGGTTGAGAGCAATTGAGCTTGTGAGTGAGTAGGGCCTGAAACAAAACAGA
The DNA here is from genome assembly GCF_965194805.1 of Balaenoptera borealis. Taxonomy (NCBI): domain Eukaryota; kingdom Metazoa; phylum Chordata; class Mammalia; order Artiodactyla; family Balaenopteridae; genus Balaenoptera; species Balaenoptera borealis. The sequence goes on along the minus strand of NC_138880.1, from coordinate 25,368,956 downwards.
TCTATCTATTTGACCCAGTTTCTCAGAGCCTCATTGTTTAATGTGAAAAATGGCGATATTATGTATAATGCCAAGCTTGTAGGATTGTTGGGAGGATTAAATGAGATAATTTAGAGCATTGTAATACAGGGCCTGTTACATAGACATCATTCAATAAATAGCTGCTATTATTATTACTGCTATTGCTCTTATCACATTCCCTGTTGTGTGCCCGTCACTTAGTTTGGTGGGCATGTTTTGGGCTCTTGATAAGTATTTGCTGACTCATGAATGATTCAATGATAAATTTCACCAATTCTGTCAATTATAGCGTTCAGGCACATCATGCCTCATCATGCGTGCCATTTGACTGCTTCCCTGAGATCTCTGGCCTTTCCTGTGATGTTAATTTCATGTTCCTTGAGAGTAGGGAGCAAATACCACTTGGTTCAGTGCCATGACTGAAGTTTTTAAAAAATCTAATACTTGGCATACTAAGAAGTGTTTTTCAAGAAGTTTCTGTTTGGAACTTTTATTCATTATCACCATTTTCATAGGAATTAGAAGTTTTGTAAACTATCACACTATTACCAGTTTTGGGGGCCAGATTAATAGAATGAAGAGAATTTACTTATGGATCACTCCTTAAGTTCCTATTTTCCTTGTATAACACTTCATGTCAGAGAAACTAAAAACATTCTTTATAAACATTTCCTTCATTAATCAGATTTTCACTGAGGCATGAAAAGAATTATAGTGTCTCCGTCCGTCTCATGAGTTTGTCAGTAACTTCTTTTGCTTCTTTTTTTTTTTTTTTTTTAATTTATTTATTTATTTTTGGCTGTGTTGGGTCTTCGTTTCTGTGCAAGGGCTTTCTCTAGTTGCGGCGAGCGGGGGCCACTCTTAATCGCGGTGCGCGGGCCTCTCACTGTCGCGGCCTCTCTTGTTGCGGAGCACAGGCTCCAGACGTGCAGGCTCAGTAGTTGTGGCTCACGGGCCTAGTTGCTCCGCGGCATGTGGGATCTTCCCAGACCAGGGCTCGAACCCGTGTCCCCTGCATTGGCAGGCAGATTCTCAACCACTGCACCACCAGGAAAGCCCTCTTTTGCTTCTTGAGAGACACCTGAAATCAGAATTCTAGTCTGAATTTCTGACTTCTAGCTTATTCTTTTCTTATTCACTACCCCAAACTTTCTCTCAAAAATTATACATATGGGACTTCCCTGGTGGCGCAGTGCTTAAGAATCCGCCTGCCAATGCAGAGGACATGGGTTCGATCCCTGGTCTGGGAAGATCCCACATGCCATGGGGCAACTAAGCCCGTGCGCCACAACTACTGAGCCTGCACTCTAGAGTCTGTGAGCCACAACTACTGAGCCCATGCGCCTCAACTACTGAAGCCCGCACACCTAGAGCCTGTGCTCTGCAACAAGAGAAGCCCCCGCTCGTCACAACTAGAGAAAGCCTACGCACAGCAACGAAGACCCAGCGCAGCCAAAAAAAAAAAAAAACAGAAATTATACATATGTGTTTCTTCTAAGACAACACACTGGAACAGTGGCCATTCCATTCTGTCTGCCCTCTCTGCATAAGAAGATCATGGTACAGGTGCGTGAGACCTTGCAGGGCTAGATTAAGATAAATGTGGCTGGAACAGCCCAGTAAACTCAGTTTCTTTATTTTAATCCATTGCTTTATTGTTGTAGCAGTCTATTTTTTCCCCCTAAGTTACAGTTCTATACCGTATAACTCTGCTATATTTGTATTACCTGTGGAAAGGGAAGGCATTTTGTGTGTAGGCTTAATAAATTCACAAATGCTTTTCAGGCCTGGTTTTGTTTTATTCTGTTTTTAGGTATTTTATGAGGAATATATATGCATTTTTATGAGGAATTAGCTCTGATTTGCTAATGATGATGGGCGGTGGTAATATATGACTGTCTTTTATTCTCTAACTATGCTGAAGACCTACGGCAACACTGGTGGTGTTCAAGGAGATCATGGGTCCTTTTGGTCTTAGGGTTCACGACTGAAAATGACTTGTGAGCCCTTGAAATACCTTAATATTTCTCTTCTTTCTTTTAACTGCCCACCTTGTTGAAGTAGTTCTTCCACACTCAACATTCAACCAATATTTATTGGGCATATGCTCAGTAAGTGATGTGAATGATGGCTGACTACTTTTTGTTTAATGCCCTCTGATCTCGTTTTCCGGTCCATTGCTTTACTACAGTCTGACTTTTCAAAAGTAAACAGTGGTCTTCTTAATAAATCCAGTGGGGTGGCAATCAGGGTCCATTCAGGAAAACAGGCTAGTCTCTGTATTCTAAGGGATAAAGGGTCTAACGTGAAATCTGCTGCTTCCTCACCTGAGAGAAGCGTGAGGAGAAGCAGCTCCTGCGGTTGCGGAGGCTGGCAGGTCTGGGCCTGAGCCCAGGGGGCGGAGCTGGGAGCTGGCCTGGGCAGGCTGCGGTTCCGCCGGGCTCCCGCAGTGGCCCTTCTGCCCTGCGGGGAGGGGGTAGTTCTCAGGATCTGGGGCAGGGAGCCGCTGTCAGCCTCGTCCGGGGTTCTGCCCTCTGCTTCACTTGTGTCTCCTCTTGTGGCAGACTCACCAGGAGCCACGCTGGCCAGGGGCTCTGAGGAGTGGTCCCTGGCCTCTGCCGGGTCCCTGAGGGTGGGGTGACACGGGGAAGGCGGCACAGGGGGCCCTCACCCACCCCCCTTCTTTCCCGGGCTTGCTTTCACGGTGACACTGTCACGTCCTTCACCTGCTTGAGGCGCTTCAGCCATGGCTCCCATGAGAGTTTTTGTCTCTGATTTTGTCCTCTTTCCCTTCGCTTGTGGCCCTCCTCCTACCTGGGACTCTGAGACGTGTGACACAAAGCTCGAAGTCAGAGCTTTAATGTGCTTCACGTATATTTTCCATTTAGATTTTATAGAGTTTTATGATGTTTAATGTTTTGAATTTTTATTTTATGTGTTTATCCTTTTGGGTTTTATAAAATGCCTGGAAAGCCTTTTTCTGTGTGAAGATTATGAAAATATTCATTATTTTTCTTCTAGTCTTTTTTTAAAAAGGGATTCTTTTATACATTTAATCTTCAAATCACTTTCCCATCATTATTTAACATGTTCAAGGCCAAACTCACCATCTTTCCTTTGTAACCAATTCTGCCTTCCGGGGATGTTTGTACCGCTGTAAATCTCCACCATTCAGGCGCAGGATCTTCTTTGATTCTCCCTTCATCAGGTTTCTTTCTCGGCTGTTTCTATAAAGCATCCTCTTTGTTCTCCACCTTAATCTTTGACTCCCTACTCCGTTTTCTTATTGGGTCTTCCTCTAACTCCTTAAAAATGAGTGTTTTTCAAAATACCGTGTAGGCAGGGCGTGTACCTTGTTACCGTTGTGTGACCAACGCAGCCACAGCTCTTGGCACATACGAGAACCTGTATTTATTGAATGACTTGGTGAATATCAGTGGGTGAATATACATCTGTCCTTGTTCTCTATTTTCAGGATATTTCCACATTGACATCCAGATGTTACCTGCAGAATAGAGTGTCCCAAAATAGTCTCATGCAGTGGACATGGTACATTTAAGCAAGATATTGTGTCACGTTCTTATGAAGAACGTGGTGAAATATGGACTTGTTAACCTCTTAGTTAGACATGCTAGTAATTGAGTGACCTTACCCAAAGGTGTCCATGAAGGATCAGTGGAATCTGAAGAGGAAATTTCTTTGGGCTAGTTCTAGGATTTTGACGATAGCTCCAAGTTCAGTCTTTTTTATTAATATCTTAGAGGAAAACATAAATTTATCAGACTTACAGATAGGACAAGGTGGGGAAACATAGGGCTCATGAGAGAATCAGGACCCTAATGTCTCGTAGATTTGGTTGAAGTAATAAACTAAATGAAATTTAATGCAACACTGAAAGGCCTTGCACCAGGGTCTAAAAATCTATCGTGTAAGTACAGGATTGCCTGGTGGAAACACAGGGGGGAAGGACAGAAAACTTTTCATTGGTAATTTGAGCTCAGCATAAAGAGTGTGACCTGATTTCTGAAAATGCTAAGGTGCTCTTATATGATCAGAAGAATAAATTCTGATTTTTCCTGTGATGTTACACCTAGAATACTGCATTTGGTTTAGGGTATCAGTCACCTGGAGCTTGTTCAGAGCTAAGGGCTTAGAGACTGTGAAGAGCCTGGGGATAATGTCACAGGAGAAATGAGTGGTGAGAAGGCGAATGCTTAGCCTGAAGAGGAGAGTATTTTGGAGGGTGAGGAGGTGTCTCAGAACTGAGTGATCATATAATTTATTGTCCAAACCAGAACTCTTTGAGAGTGAAAGAAGGTACTATTAGTAGTTATGCTGGCATGATGGACATACACTAGGACTGTCCTGGGCAAATGGGAACATGATCACCTAATTGTAATAATCCTAAATATTTGAAGGTCTGTTATATGAAAGAAAGACAAGACTTCACCTGTGCAAGTGATAGGACCAGTGGATACAACTACAAGAAGACCTGCAACTTTTTCCTCATAATGAACTCCCATCTGATTTCTTCAGTTGTTGAAGAATGGAATAGGTTACCTTACAAGGTGGTGTGTTTCCCATCACTGCCGATGCCAAGAATTTGTATAGCTGCCCTTTCTAAGTCTTTATAATATACAGATCAGGTGAATCAACTTGTACCAATCCATCAAGTATTTGTGTACTTACTCTTCCCAAGTACTCGGCAGATGTCCCTTTTCTCATTACGCGTGGCGTAACCATTTGTATACTCCTGGCCCTGTGCCTGTCACTAGAGGAGGTTGGGATCTGTGGCTTTGACAGCTTTCATAATAGGCCTGCCTCTGCAGTTGGTTGATCTCTTGTCCCAGCTGCAGACTCCATCCGTTCTGCATCAGGGCATAGTGGCCTCTACTGCTGTTGTCTTGTTCCCTAGAATGTCTTCCCGATGCCTACATGCCTCTCTTTTTATTTTTGTCTTGGTTTTTATGCTAAATAAAAGATGTCTCCTCTTCCATGGGCCAGCAGCCTCTTACATGTTAGGGACCCCAGCTTTGGGTCAGCTCATTTCTTGCTGTGGGCACTGTGGACATTCCTTGGCTTCCACGGGGCACTGATTCCCTGCTTGAGTCTTTGGTACTTTCTTTAGTCCCTTACAGCAAAAGAGACAGATGTGACTGTTTCTATTTGATAAATGAGGTTTAGAGAGGTTAAATAATCTGCCGGAGGTGACCCATCCAGTAGGTGTCTAAACTGGATCCAATCCCCGGTCTCCTCATTTGTCCATGTATTCATTCATTCAGCCAGGGTCTGAGCGCCTGCATGGTGCCAGGCGTGGTGCCAGGTCCGTCTGCTGCTGCAGATTCGTAACGAGTCCCCTTCCCCTCTGTCCGCAAACACACACTCTAGGCACACTGCTCATTCTCCTGGACCTCCAGGGTGCCCCGTTTCTTCCTGCACGGTCAGTAAAGACGGATGCGACCACCGTCCTCCTGTTGTTTGGATTCTAGATGTGTAAACAGATATAGAAGAGTAGTTTTCTTTTGTTTTTTGTTTGTTTTTAATTTTTTTTTTGATGTGGACCATTTTTTTAAAAGTCTTTATTGAATTTGTTAAAATATTGCTTCTGGTTTATGTTTTTTTGGTTTTTTGGCCATGAGGCATATGGGATCTTAGCTCCCTGACCAGGGATCGAACACACCCCCTGCATTGGAAGACGAAGTCTTAACCACTGGACCAACAGGGAAGTCCCTAGAAGAGTAGTTTTGTTTTAAACATCCTGAGTATTAAGAAGAGAAGCACAGGGTGAAATGGCGGTGTGCTGTGTGGCCCTTGACTTACTCTGGGAACCAAGGAAGTGACATTTAAATGGAAACCTGAAGGATAATAGGAGTTGGCTAGAATGGGGGGTGAGATGAGACCGTTTTGGGGCACAGAGGAAAGAGCATGTGCAAAGTCTCTGAGCAGGGAGACACTTGATGCCTTGGAGGTTCAGAAAGAATCCAGTGCATGTGTGCATGTATTGGGAGTGGGGGGCAGAAGATGAATTGATATAAGACTGGAGAGTTAGGCAGGGGCAGGGTCGAGGTCTTGGCAGTTTATCCTGAGACAAAGTTATTTTTTCCTTTCCTTTTTGATCTTATTTGTTTTCTGAATAGGTAATCACATAATTTGATATTCAAGGGCACCAAAGGGTATAGCAGTCTTGTCTCCTTTCCACCTCTGTCTTCCTGCCATCCATTTCCTTTCCCTAGAGACAACTATATTCTATTTCTCATGTATCCTTCCATAGATATTCTGTGCACATACTGGCAAACACAAAGCTATTCTTCCTCATCTTTTTATTACGCAAATATGAAGGTTCTATATGCCTTAGTTTTGAACATAGTTTGGATACCATTCCACGGCAGTATAGAAAGAGCTGTTTCATTCTTTTTTATGGATGCATAGTATTCCATTGCAAATATGTACTCTAATTTATCTAATTAGATTTATTAACAATAATAAATAATATAATATAATAATAATATAATTTATTAATTTATCTGTTAGGTAAATTAGATTTCTCTAAATAGATTGATGGGGGAAGGACACTATTGCAGAGGTAGAAGATAACTAGTAAACCATTTCAGTAGTTGAGACAGGGCGTGATGTTGACTTGGATTCAAATAGTGGTAGTGGAGATGGCGATTAAGTGTCTGTATGTAAGAGATCTAACACTAAGATCAGTTGATTGATGGGCTGTTAGGGGTGAAGCAGAGCCCTGACTTCTAGCCTTTCAGGCTCAGCAGTTGGGTGGATGGTGATGTCATTTAGCAGGCTGGTTAACACTGGAGGAAGGGCAAATTGAGTTCAGTTGGAGACGTTGAGTTTAAGGCATTTGTGAGACATGCAGGTGGAGATGTGGGGTAGGCATTTGACTTTGCAAGTCTAGAGCTTAGGAGAGAGGGTTAGTCTTAAGATAGAAATTTGAGAGAAATTATCGTACAGTAAGGCACATTTACAGCAATGGTAATTGAAATTTGGGAAATGGTTGACATCACCATAGTCAGTGACCTGGTCAAAATGTTGATGTAGTGGAAAGTGCTTAAAAAAGACATGTCCTTTTAATCTTTGAGAAAATGATAAATGATTCTACAGGGTTGTTATTAAAGCTTACTGAATGAGTTTGTAGAGATTATTATAATTTGTTGTTTGATAACAACAGTTAGCACATTAGTAAAGTTTGTTGAGGAATTTAATTTAGTGTCCTGCCTAGAAGTTGGCTGCCACACAACTTTGCAAAGCTTATTTATTTACAAATGCATAGTAGATAGTTGGAATTTTGCAATTTTCTTCTAACCATTCATTTATTCATGTAACACATACTGAGTGCCTACCTTGCATAGGGCAGTGTTCAGGAAGAATATTCATATTTATCATTGTCTTGAGGTAGTTATTGTTACCAATTGCTTCTTTTACTTTCTAACTATTAATTTCAGTTTGCTGAGTGTCATTGTCTTCAATTTAGTCCTTTGGGTTATTTTGTGAACTCAATGTTGTGATGCACATTTACAGCAGTGGTATTTTGTACCCATACTTTTCTAGTAACAAAACTTCAGACATACGTGAATTGTGCTTAAAATATATATACATATATACATTTATTGCTAAAACAGGGAAGTATATAGTATAATAATCCTCCCAGATTTTTCTTATATAGCCACAAGTTTCTGTTAGTCCTGAGTTCATTTTCCACAAAAGAATAGAAATGGTGGGTGGAGGAGGTGGCTTGTGAGGAATTTAACTCTTTAAAGTTTGGCTACAAAGAAATTTCAGAGCCATTGGCCTAGTATAATGGCTACCAACTCTGACCTAAGCATTAGCTTAAAAGAATTATAAGTTAATAATTATAAAATTTATAAAATTATGAATCAATAAAAAATTTGTCCTTATCCTAGAAAGAAAAGAAACAAAATGGTATAGAAATAAAAAACATTATAGAAAACAAAAACACTATATAACTTTATGAACTATGAATATTATGATAAAGTATAATATTTTTATAAGGAAAGTAGTATGGTAGATATAAAACTTATTATTTGATAGATATATTCTCTCTTTTCAGAGTCCTAACTTTCTAAAAAAGCTCTTCATTTTGACCATGTTAAAAACTGACCTCTTTCTTACAACTCAGTAATAAGAAAACAGTGAACCTAATAAAATATGAGCAAAAGATCTAGGCAGAATCTTGACCAAAGAAGATATGCTCTTAGAAGCTATATGCATAAAAGATGCTAAGAAAATATTAGTCATTCAGGAACTGCAAATTAAAACCATAATGAGATAACCACTACACCTATTGGAATGGCTGAATAAATAAACTTGATAATATCAAGCGCTGGTGAGGATGGGGAGCAACTGGAACTCTCATACGTTACTAGTGGAAAAGCAATATGATACAGCCACTTTGGCAAGCAGTGTAACCTACCTCTCAATCCAGTGATCCCACTCCTAGATTTTTGCTCAAGAGAAATGAAAACATGTACCATCAATTATGAATGGATAAACAAACTGGCATTTTTTTTGGGTTTTATTTATTTATTTATTTTTAATTTTAAAATTTATTTTATTTTTGGCTGCGTTGGGTCTTTGTTGCTGTGTGCAGGCTTTTCTCTGGTTGCGGTGAGCGGGGGCTACTCTTTGTTGTGGTGCACGGGCTTCTCATTGCGGTGGCTTCTCTTTGTTTTGGAGCATGGGCTCCAGGCGCGTGGGCTTCAGTAGTTGTGGCACTTGGGCCCAGTAGTTGTGGCTCACAGGCTCTAGAGCGCAGGCTCAGTAGTTGTGGCTCATGGGCTTAGTTGCTCCGTAGCATGTGGGATCTTCCCGGACCAAGGCTTGAACCTGTGTCCCCTGCATTGGCAGGCGAATTCTTAACCACTGGAACACCAGGGAAGCCCAACAAACTGGCATTTTTATACTAAAATACTATCAATAGTTAAAAGCAACAAATTTATTGATAAATGAAGCAGCATAGATTAATCTCAAATGCATTATGCAAAATCAGTGATTCTCAACCTTTAAAAAATTATTATACCCTGCAGCCCTTTTACATATTTTCCCTAATTGCCCATTCCCCTCATGAAATTTTAATACCGCAGAGGTATTGTCTATCTGTTTATGCACTGTAGCCCTTTGGCAGACTCAGACCATTGAAATACCTAAGGTTTTTACACGTGCCAAGAATCAGTTTTCACCTCTTTGGGGACAGTAGGGGACCTTCACTCCCCCATTGAGAATGCGTGGACTTAGGAAGGAGGCCAAATTCAAGTGGCTACGTCCTGTGTGGATTGATTTATATGACATTCTTGAACAGGAAAATCTATCAGATCAGAGAACAGATCTGTGGTTGCCAGGGGTACAAGGAGGGACTGACTATATGGGGGAAGAGAGAGCTTTTGGAGGTGGTGGAGAGGCTCTGTTTCTTGACTGCAGTGGGGGTTGTACAGTAGTGCGCATTTGTCAGAATTAATAGAATTGTGTCCCCAAAGGGTGAATTGTATGCTGTTTAATTATACCTTCATAAGCCCGACTTTCCCAGACATAGTGGCCTGGTTTGAACCTGGAATGGTTATGGGGAGTGAGAAGATTGGAAGTATCAGAGGCAGATCATTCTGGAATCTTCCATCACAAATTGTGGACTGTATGCTGACAGTCACATATAAAATAATAAATAAACCCATAAAACTTTGTTTTTTAAAATTGAAGTATAGTTGACTTATTATATGAGGTTCAGATGTATAACAGTGATTTGATATTTTTGTAAATTACATACCATACAAAGTTATATTTTTATTGACTCTATTCCCTGTGCTGTACATTACATCCCTGTGACTGACTTACTTTATAACCGGTAGTTTGTACCTCTTAATCCCCTTCACCTATTTCACCCTTCCCCCCTCCTCCCTCCCCTCCGGCAGCCACTAGTTTGTTCTCTGTATCTGTGAGTATGTTTCTGTTATATTTGTTTGTTTTGTTTTTTAGATTCCACATATAGGTGAAAACATACAGTATTTATCTTTCTCTGTCTGACTTATTTTGCTAAGCATGATACCCTCCAGCTCCATCCATATTGTTACAAATGTCAAGATTTCACTTTTTTATGACTGAGTTTTATATACATGTATATGTATGTGTGTGTGTGTGTGTGTGTGTGTGTGTATCACATGTACTTTATCCAGTCATCTATCAATGGATACTTATGTTACTTACCTATCTTGGCTGTTGTAAATAATGGTGCAACAAACATTGAGATGCAGATATTTTTTCGAATTAGTGTTTTTGTTTTCTTCATATAAATACCCAGGAGTGAAATTGCTGGATCATAGGTAGTTCTATTTTTAATTTTTTGAGGAACCTTCGTTCTGTTTTCCATAGTGGCTGTACCAATTTACATTCCCACCAACAGTGCACAAGGGTTCCCTTTTCTCCACATCCTCTCCAACACTTGTTATTTCTTGTCTTTTTGGTGATAGCCATTCTGACAGGTGAGGTGTTATCTCATTGTGATTTTGATGTGCATATCTGTGATGATTAGTGATGTTGAGCATCTTTCCATGTACCTATTGGCCACCTGTATGTTTTCTTTGGAAAAATGCCTATTGAGGTCTGCTGCCCAGTTTTTAATCAGATTGGTTTTTTGATATTGATTTGTGTGAGTTCTTTATATATTTTGGATATTAACCCCGTATCAGACATCACTTGCAAATAACTTCTCCCATTCAGTAGATTGCCTTTTCATTTTGTTGATGATTTCCTTTACTGTGCAAAAGCTTTTTTTTTAGTTTAATGTGGTCCCATTTGTCCGTTTTTGCTTTTGTTGCCATTGCCTGAGGAGACAGATCCAAAAAATATTGCCAAGACCCATCGTATAAAACATACTGCCTGTGTTTTTTGTTTTTTTAAAAATAAACTTATTTATTTATTTATTTTTGGCTGCATTGGGTCTTTGTTGCTGCGTGCGGTCTTTCTCTAGTTGCAACGAGCGGGGGGGCTACTCCTTGTTGCAGTGTGTGGGCTACTCATTGCGGTGGCTTCTCTTCATTGTGAAGCACAGGCTCTAGACGTGCGGGCTTCAGTAGTTGTGGCACGCGGGTTCAGTAGTTGTGGCTCGCAGGCTCTAGAGCTCAGGCTTAATAGTTGTGGTGCACAGGCTTAGTTGCTCCGCAGCATGTGGGATCTTCCCAGACCAGGGCTCGAACCTGTGTCCCCTGCATTGGCAGGCAGATTCTTAACCACTGCACCACCAGGAAACCCCTGCCTATGTTTTCTTTGAGGAGGTTTGCAGTTTCAGGTTTTACATTTAAGTCTTTAACCCATTTTGAGTTTATTTTTGTGAGAAGATGGTCTAGTTTCATTCTTTCACGTGTAGCTGTCCAGTTTTCCCAAAATCTCTTATTGACGAGACTGTCTTTTCCCCATTGTTATATTCTTGCCTCCTTTGTCATAATAATTGTCATAATTTTTCATAACCATTCACTATATGTGCATGGGTTTATTTCTGGGAGTTCTGTTCCATTGATCTTTGTGTCTGTTTTTGTGCCAGTACCATACTGTTTTGATTATGATAGCTTTGTAGTATAGCTCAAAGTCAGGAACCATGATACCTCCAGTTTTGTCCTTCTTTCTCAAGATTGCTTTGGCTATTTTCAGAGAAACTTCTCTAGTAACGAACAGAAATAATCCCAGGAAGTATATCCTTAAACACTTAAAACTTTCTGGAAACACACACACACAATGTGAAACCCAAGATGCAATGAAAGAATAGTGTAAAAGGAGGTTGTCTGGGGAGTCTTTTGAGGGTTGATGGCCCAGCCTCCTTGGCACAGAGGCTAATCTAGATTAATCAAGATTGGAAGTCCTAGTTTTTCCTTGGGACTTGCTAAAACCAGGTTGAGATTTAATTTGCAAAAAAAAGAACAGAAGGAAAGCTGCCTTCTGTTTCTTAGTGGAAGCTGGCTTATTGTTTGTCAGTCTGACTTTTGGTGAAAGTTTCCCAGTTCCTGTGGAATCCAATATGGGAAAATGTTTTTATGCTACATTTGCTTTTTTATATTTAAAGCTGAGACTTTTCTCCTTTACTGTAGGCTCCAACTGAAGTATGTTATCATCCTGTATCAAGAAGAGCCTGGAGAAGCAGGGGTGGTGGAAATACAGGTTTTGCTTTTGGAATACCTTTAACAAAGGTATTTGAATTTCTAAATGTTGCCAAGAAATGGAGTTCCCTCCTCCATTAAAGTTCTTATGTGTAATCATTGTATGTCATCTGATTCTGAGCCAAAATGTTATATTTTAAATGGTCTGGTGACAAATGAGCTATTTTTCGTTTCTTTTGAAAGCCCTTACTGAATTGTCGCATATTCTGAGAAGGTTCCCAGTTAGTGGTATAGGGAAAATCTGCCTTTCATAGTCTTTATACTACAGTACTAGATATAAGGGTTGTAGTAAAGTCTGTTAACTACAGCAGATATTAAGGAGGCGCCTTATGGGCTGTATCTTAGTGGATCTGAAAAGTCATGAAGAAGATGTTACTGACTTCACTGATCACAGAGAGATAGGCATCTTGTCAATACCTGTTAGTTGACATTTACAGCATGCCTTCTGGGTTTAGAGAGCACTTTTTCTAGGAACACAGAGAATACAAATGAAACTGAAGACATGGAGTCTTCAACTTAAATCACGCTTTCAGCGGACCTAAGGTATCGTTGGCCCCTAACCTGTCATCTCCCGCTGTTACCACAGGTGTTTATGTAGGGCTTATCACTGTTAATGTTGACCTTAATTCGGCTGAGGTAGTGTTTTGTTAGGTTTTTTTTTTTTTTTTTTTTTTTTTTTTACTATAAAGTTCCTTTTTTCTTCCCTCTTTCCATACTGTCCTCTTGGGAAGGAAGTCAGTCAGTACAGCCCACACTTAAGGACTGGGGAGTAATGCTGTACCTCCTTGAGGGTGCAGTATGTACATAAATTAAAACAGTATTTTCATAAGCTAACAGTGGATAATTGGAAACCAGAATTAAAACAATACCATTACAATAGCTTCAAAAAATGTAATACTTAGATAAAACCTAAAGTACACAAAACTGTAATCTTTACAGTACTTAAAACACCAGTGAAAGGAATCAAGGGATACCTAAATAAATGGGGAAACATATTCATAGATTGGAATACTAAATATAGTAAAGATGTCAGTTCTTCCCAAATTGATTTAATCAGTTCCAGTAGAAATCTCAGCAGGATTTTTTGTAGATATTGACAAGTTGATTCTAAAATTTATATGGAAAGGTAAATGAGTTAGAAAAGAGAAAAAGATTTTGAAAAAGAATAATGAAGTCGGAGGAACACGCTGTCCAGCTGTAAGACTTACTGTGAAGCTCTAGTAATTGTATTAGTCAGGGTTTTCCAGAGAAACAGAAGCAATAGGAGATATATTTAAAGAATTGGCTTGAACGGTTGTGGAGCCTGGCAAGTCCAAAATCTTCAGGGTAGGCCAGCAGGGAAGAATTGATGTTGCAGCTTGAGTCTAAAGGCAGTATAGAGATAGAATTCCCTCTTCCTCAGGGGACATCAAATTCCCTCTTCCTCAGGGGACATCAATCTTTTTTTCTTTTAAGGGCTTCAGCTGATTAGAAGAAGCCCACCCACATTATGGAAGGTAGTATGCTTTACTCAAAAGTCTACCGATTTAAATCTTAATCTCTTCCAGAAAGTACTTTCACAGCAACATTTAGACTCATGTTTGACCAAATATCTGGGTGCTATGGCTTAGCCAAGTTAACACATAAAATTAACCACCAAGTAATTAAGACAGTGTGGTATTTGTGAAGGATGAGCATATAGATCAGTGGAACACAACAGAGGATCCAGAGATCAATCCACACAAATATGGACAGTTGATTTTTGAGAAAGGCTCAAATGTACTTTATTGAAGAAAAGATGCTTTTTTCAACAAATGGTATTGAAACAATTGAACATCCATGTGCCAAAAAAAAAAAAAAAACTCTGTAAACTTCACATTCTATACAGAAAAAAATCTCAAAACAGGTCATAGATGTAAATGTAAAATGATAAAAATTTTAGAAAAAACAATGGAGAAAATTTTCATGACCTTCTGTTAGGCAAAGAGTTCTTAGGCATGATACTAAATACATGGTTCATAGGAAAAATGATAACCTGGACTCCATAAAAGTTAATCACTTTTCTGAAAGATGCTGTAAGAGAATGCAAAACCAAGTTATAGACTGGGGGGAAACACTTGCAAATCACATATCTGACTATATATTATATAAATTACTCTCAAAACTCAACAGTTAGAAACATAAAATCTAATTTAAAAAATGCCCCAAAGATTTGAATAGACATGTCACTAAAGAAGATATACAAATGGTAAATAAGCAAATGAAAAAATGTTCCACATCATTGGCTTTTAGGGAAATGCAAATTAAAACCACAGTGAGATACCACTGCATGCCTATTGAAATGGCTAAAATGAAAAAATGGCGACATTACCAAGTGCTGATGGGGATGGAAGTAAGTGGAACTCTCGTCCTTTGCCGATGGAATGTGAAACAGGACGGCTACTCTGGAAGAAAGTTGGCCAGTTTCTTATGAAGTTACATACACACTTACCGTAAAACCCAACAGTCCCACTTGTTGGTACTTTTTCTAGAGAAGTAAAAACTTACTTTCACACAAAAACCTATACACAAATGTTTATAGCAGTTCTGGTCGTAATCCCTCCAACTGGAAACAACCCAAATGTCCTTCTGTGGGTGAATGGATGAACAAATTGCGGCACTTATATCTAGTTGAACACTGCTCAGCAGAGACAATGATGGCAACAGCTTGGATGAATCTCAGTGGCATTATGCTTAGAGAAAGACTTCTGTCTCAAAAAGTTCAATACTGTATAGTTCCATTTATACAACCTTCTTAAAAAGATGAATTTATAGTGATGGAGAACAGATTAGTGTTTGCCAGGGTTTGGGGTGGGGGATGGTGGGAGGAGGAGTGTGTGACTACAAAGGGGTAGAATGAGGGAGTTTTTGGGTGTGACGGAATTTTCTGTATTCTGACTGTGGTGGTGGCAACTTGAATCTATACATTTGTTACATTTCAGAAATTATACACTCTCCAAGATGTCAGTTTTACTGTATGTCAATTAAAAAATAGGTTATGATTGGGACTTCCCTGGTGATCCAGTGGGTAAGACTCCATGCTCCCAATGCAGGGTGCCCGGGTTCGATCCCTAGTCAGGGAACTAAATCCCTCATGCATGCCGCAACTAAAGATCCCGCATGCCGCAACTAAGAGTCCGCATGCTGCAACTAAGACCCGGCGAAGCCAAAATAAATAAGTAAATAAATAAATATTTTTTAAAAATAGTTTATGATAAAAAGAATACATTAAGGTCAATACACAATTAAAATTTAGAATTTATCCATGTTGATGACTGTTACTTACTTATAATTATTGCTGCATGGTCTTACATTGTATAGATATAGCAGGGGGGCATTGGATTTGTGTCCGGTTTTTCCCTATTATGAACAGTGCTGCTCTAAGCATTTTTTATACATCTTCTCAGGCAAGAGAAGATTCTCCAGAATGTATATCTAGGAGTGGATTTGTTGGGTTATATGGTTGCATGTACACCTCTAGTAGGTAAAGCCAAATTTTCAAAAGAAAACATTTTTTTATAAAGCAGTTTACACTCTCCAGCAAAAAATGAAATTTCCTGGTTCCACACATTCTTGGCAACATTTGGACATTGTCTAACTTATAAATTTTTTTCATTTGAGTGGGTTTGAACCTAGTACCTCCATGTGGTTTTAATTCTCTATTTCTCTAATTATGAATGAGTTGAGCATGTTTTCATATGTTTAGATGCCACTTGTTTACCTTTTCTTTGAAATTCCTGGGTGGGAATTTTTTTGGTTGCTCATTTTTCTGAATGGTTTGCTAGTTTTTTATTGATTCTTAAGAGTTTCTTATATATTTTAGAAACAAATTTTTGTGAGTTATTTGTGCTGTAAATATCTTCTCCCAGTTTGTGGCTTATTTTTCCCTTTCTTCCTGGAGATTTTGATGAATGACGGTTCTTAAGTTAGTATAGTCAGATCTGCCCATCTTCTTATTTATGATCGTGCATTTGTTTCTTGTTTAAGAAAAATGTAACATGTATCCTGAGGTCATAAGGTATTCTACTGTATTATCTTTGCAAAGCTTTAGAGATTTGTCTTTCGCACTTGGGTCGTCAAATCACTAGGACTTGGTTTTTGAGTATGGGGGATGGGATGAGACCAGCTTCATTTTTTTCCCTACATGTCTAACTTGTCACCACACTACTACGTATTGAAAAGTCCAGCTTTTCCAACTGAGCAGTAATATATCTTCCACATCAGTTTCTCTATTTCAAGGGTCAATCTTTGTGTGGTTCTATTTTTGTGTTGCTCTTCAGTTCCTTTGGTCTGTTTATACAGTCCTTTTGCCATTATCACATTGTCTTAAATATTACAGTTTTATAATGAATCTCAGGATTTGGTAGGGAAAGTCTCCTAGGTTATTTATATGAAGACAGTGATAACATTTGCAAATAAGGACACTTCTGTTCTTCCTTGCTTATCCTTAATCCTTTTATGTCTTTTTCCTGCCGTACAGTACTAGCTTGGAATCACAATACAGTGTTGAATTGAAATAGTAATAAGGGGCATCTTTGTTTTGTTCTAAATCCTACAGGAAATGCTTTTAATGTAAATAGGCATTTTGTGGACACCTTTATCAGGTTAAGGAAATTCCCTTCTGTTCCTAGCATGTAGGAGGTTTTTGTTTGTTTGTTTGTTTGTTTTCCAAAAGATGTTGAATTTTATCAGAAGGTTTTCTGTTCTTTTTGAGATAATCAACTAAGTTATCTTTTGTGAATAGCATGTTGCATTAAATACATTAATTGATATTTTAATGTTAAGCCAACCTTGCATTCCTGGGATAAACCCAAGTTGGCTATGAATTATTCTTATTGTTAGAGTATGATTTGCCAATACTTTTTTTTTCAAACTTAAAATGCCATTTATGTAACATGCATCCCTATTTCAAGGATATTAATTTTTTTAAGTGGCACATGATGATTATAAAGTATCTTAGACTGTAAGATGTATTTTGGTTTTAGAGATGTTAAAATACTTTAATGTATATGTCTTGATGCCAACTAAATGTCCTATTGTTTTTTTTTTTTTTTTTTTTTTTTTTTTTAAATCAACTCCCTACCACTGTGGTTCTGTTGTCATTCCTGAGTTTGTGGCACATGGTTAGTACTTTTTTTTTTTTTTATTTTTTTTTATTTTATAGCTACTTTATTTATTTATTTATTTTTGGCTGTGTTGGGTCTTCAGTTCGTGCGAGGGCTTTCTCTAGTTGTGGCAAGCGGGGGCCACTCTTCATCGCGGTGCGGGGACCGCTCTTCATCGCCGTGCGCGGGCCTTTCACTATCGCGGCCCCTCCCGTTGCGGGGCACAGGCTCCAGATGCGCAGGCTCAGTAGTTGTGGCTCACGGGCCCAGCTGCTCCGTGGCATGTGGGATCTTCCCAGACCAGGGCTCGAACCCGTGTCCCCTGCATTAGCAGGCAGATTCTCAACCACTGCGCCACCAGGGAAGCCCTATTGTTTTGTTTTATGTCTATGTTCTTAAGTGAACTTGACCTATAATTGTCCTTCCTCATTCTTTTCTTGTCACATTTTGGTGTTGAGGTTATGTCCCATGATACAATGAGTTGGGGAATATGCCCACTTTTTCTATACTATTGAATAGTTGATGTAATATCAGCCTTATTTCATTCTTGGCTGTTTGGTTGAACAAGCCTATAAAATAATATATGGGTGTAGCATTTTAACTGCTGATATAGTTTCTTTAATGCTTATGAAACAATTCAAGTTTTCTCTTTCTTATTCAGTTTTTTTGAGTTTCAGTTTTCAGGAATTTGTTCATTTCATCCATATGTCCAAATCTGTTAGCGCAAAGTGATTCATGAGAAGTCATATATGTTTAATCTAGGTAGTTGCATCTATACTTGTGTTTCCTCTTCATTTCTGCTATTGTCTATTTGTATTTTAATTTTTTGCCTTTTTCTGTTTTTGTAGGAGGTTGGTCAGTATTACTTTTTTCAAAGAAATGAGTTTTGACATTGACATTATTCATCCTCTTTATCATTTGCTTTCTGTTTCATTACTTTCTGCGCTTATTTCCATTCTTCTACTTTGGGTCGATTTTACTGATTTTTTAAAAACTTCTTAAAAGGGATGCTTAAGATTTTGGTCTTTTCTCTTTAAAAATTGCACTTCATACATAGTAAATCTAACGACATGGTTCTTTTCTTGAATTTGTTTATGATTTTACCTGTAGGGTTTTATCATTCTGTTTTACATATTATATAGTTTTTAGCTGTTTTTTGGGTTTTTTTTACCCAAAACAAAGATTTGTCATTGATTTTGATTTCTGTTGCAGTTGGAGTCAGAGAATGTGTATGTATATTGCCATTTTAGTGAATATTACATGGGTGCTTGAAAATAATGTGTATTCTACAGGTAGTTGTTGCAGTGATTCTTTCCTATGCAAGACTTGAGACCGCTGTTCCGAGGGGAGAGTGGTCAAGTGCTGCTAATAGAGAGAGAGAGACCAAAGCAGACTTGCTTCATTGTTATTTGTGGAAGGTGTTGACTCACATAGGAGTCATAAACGTGAACTACTTACTCAGAACTTCTCAATACTTTGAGGAATATATTGAGATAACAGCTATTTTTAGTGCACACAAAGAAGCATTCTTTTTAATAAGCAGATAGAATTATAGTTTTACTGTTAGATAAAATGATTGATGAGACCTTATAAGAACAGCATTGGAAAGGAAAAATAAATTGCTTTCTTGATTAATGCCCACTTTTGTTTTCTTTACTAATATTATAGTGTGACATTAGTAATAAAAGCAATAACCTTTATAGGGTTTTCACTGTGGGCCAGTCGCTGAGTTGAGAGCTTAGACCCTGGATTCAGACTGCCTGCTTTCAAATCTTGGCTCCTCCACTTAAAACTGTGTGACCTTTCTGTGCTTCAGTTTCCTGAAACGAGGGTACTGGTTATACACACTGCATAGTGTTATTTTGGAAGTAAGACTGGATGGTCCTGCTCCTGATAATAGTAGCCAATATTAAACGGCATTTACTCTGTGTGACATACTGCTCTAAACTTTTACCACAGGTTAGTTTAATTTTCACAAGCCCCTATGAGGTGTATTATTGATACCCCCATATTTAGATTTACCGAGGCTTAGAAAGACATGGAGTTAGAAACAAAACCCTTTCAGAGCTGACTTGTGTTACTGCAGCAGGGGGATCCTAAGCAGAACAGCTTGTCCGTGAGGATGAGACAGGTTTGTGGTGAACCACATGGGGAGGACTGAGCAGGAGAAGAGGAGCTGGTTTTGAAGGATTTCAAGGCTGTTAAGCATCATCTGATTTTCGACTCTCTACGTGTTAGTTTGTGCTGCTATAAGGAAACGCCACTAGTTCTGGAGGCTAGAAGTCCAAGACTAAGGTATTGGCCAATTTGATTTCTGGTGAGGGCTGTCTTCCTGACTTGTAGATGACCCCTTTTTCATTGTGTCCTCACGTGGCTTTTCTCCATCAGTGTGGGTGGAGAGAGAAGGATCTTTCTCTCTTCCTTTTCTTATAAGACCACTAGTCCTATCAGATTAGGGCCCCACCCTTATGACCTCATTTAACCTTAATTAACTCCTAAGGACCCCATCGCTAAATACAGTCACATTGGGGGTTGGGGCTTTAACATTTGAATTTTGGAAGGGCACAGTCTATAGCACCTCACCATCACTCCAAGGGACAAATATGGCATCTTGTGTGCCTGGATAGGTTCTCTACTTCCTTCTAGTGAGTGTCAGTTTTTAACAAAAATTATCACCGGAGTGACTAAGTTCACATTTGTATCTCCAGTGGGCTTATTTCAAAATATTTGGCATTTCTGTGGGCAGCCAGGTGGTATGTGTGGCTAAAATAAGGCAGACTGCGGCATTGCTGGGGAGGTCTTGGGAGTACGTCTTTCTGCCCTGGTTGGAGTGTGCTGTAGGCATACAAATCTGGTATCTTCATGTCTCATATGATACATTTCTGAATAAATACAGTCCAGTAGTCATTCATTCCACAAATATTTAATTCTCCTGCTGTATGCCAGGCACTGTTCGTGGGCTTTGATAATATGTGAAAAGCATAACAGAACAAGGTGCTGCCTGTGTGGAGTGTTCACGGCAGGTTAGCAGGTAAACGGAGAAATGCATAGCACCATGTCTGTGCTGTGAAGAAGAAAGGTAAGGCAATTGGGGAATAGCCGTCTTGATGGGGTGGAGTGCTGTTTTAGAAAAGTGGTAGGAAAGTGAGGGCATGAGCCAGGGAAATATCTGAGAGAAGAACATTGTGGACAGAGGAGACATCATGTGAAATACAAAGGCCCACTACTAGTTGGAATATTCTTGGCAAGTAGTGGAAGGGTAACACCCCCAGCTTCTGGGGTCATATTGCCTGGAAATGCTCAAATGTTAAGTATCTCTATTATTAATGTGATTAGGGTGCAGCTATAACTGTAATAAACAAAACATTTTCTGCCCAAATGCACTTTTTTTGTTGGAAGCTGTTACCAAGATCAGCTTGCTACCCCTCTCCCCTTTGAAAATCAAGATAACTGTTACATTTTCCGAGTCGGTCCTCAGTTTATGGACACTAATGGCACAGTGCTGTGTTTCTCTGAGCTTTCCACCGAAGTGTTCTGAATGCAAAGACTGAACCCAAGAGGGTATGTCTGTGTGTGTGTGTGTGTGTGTGTGTGTGTGTGTGTGTGTGTTTATGTGTGCGCGCACAGGTCTTTCCATAAAGGGAACATTTTTTGTAATCTCTTTTCTTCTAAAGATCCATGCCAATTTTGTGTTCTTCTAAATAATGCATTTGTGCCTAGTTTAATACTGAAATTACATTTTAAATGCCAGGCCTGTTTTGTGGATTTGAATGCCCTTGCCCCCAGGCACATTCCCTGGCTGCACCGGTCGAGAAGCCCTGGAATAGAGCCATGTGGTGTATGTTCTGGCCCCTGTTCAGCAGCAGGCTAATGTTACCCAAGGGTATTAGGGTGTGGGCTGGGTGGTTTTACTGTTAGTATCCTGTAAAGTGAAACACAAGAATGTTCAACTTCCTTCCATAAATTATATATAAAGTGAAAACCAAGAAAATGCAGTTTTCTTCCCAGAATGAGCAATGCAAAGTGAAGCATAAGAAAATCCAGTTTCCTGTCAGAATGAACAGTGAAATTCACCCCAGCACCATCAGAAGAGGATCACCAGATAGAAGATGTAGCAACAAGCGAAATTTTCCCCAAATCAATTTTATTTGGCTTTGGAATTCATAATGTGCCACTCACTTTTGCAGGCTAATTTTCTTTTTAGATTATGTTTTATTGAATTATTAACTTGGCAGTCTCTGAATATTTATTAATAGTGGGCGTAGGTGACTGAAGCATGGCACCCATGCTACTGCACTCTTCACTTGCATCCCGGTCCTGGCTCTGTTGCATCAGAATCCTTCTCTAAAACATGCTCTGGGAGGTCATTACTAATTGATTAGGGTTGCCATAGAGATGAGACTCATTTGCTGTCTCTGTCATGTTAAGTATGTATGGACCTCTTTGGATAATTGGGAACCAGCTGTAAATAATCTGATGATCGTTCTTTTAGTTTTATATATTTTTAATAGTATACAATCATTTTAAGGTAAGAATTAGGTTAAGTTCTATTTCTAGAATATGAGATGAAATTTAATGAAAGTTCTTAATAAAATTGAAAATGCTGCATATTCTAAGTTATGAATTTGTATGGGGTTGATGTTCTTAGTGTGAGCTCTTTCTTAATAGAAAGGCCGAACTACTAGTGAAGATGAAATTGAGATAATGGATTCAGAGCCACAAAGAAGGAAATAATAATAAATTTTTCAAGCATCTTTTACAGGTGCCTGTATTTCAGAATCCTGTGTAAATCCACTTACAACCTGTGTAAATCCTGTGTAAATCCATATCAACCGATATGCCATTTGCACATCTTCAGAACTTCTCCTGAATAATTAGTTTCCCAAGTTTGAGTTACCTGGTATTTGAAATGTAGCAAAGTTAAGTTACCTTTTAATAGTTGGTTAATTAACTTCATTAGTTTAGTTTTTAGGAATTTCATTAGTCCAAATCAGGGAGCTTTTCCTCTGGTTGGCGTATATGTGTTGCTGCACAGATAACTTAAGGTAATAACTTGGTGAAATGTGACCATTTTGACTTGAATAAATACTAATTATTTACTGTGAAACCTTAGTGTTTAATTTAGTGTCCTGTTTTGGAATTTCAATTGAAAATTAAGAAAGTTGACAAATTTAGAGATTGTTTTACTAGGAGATTAGTACTGAAATGTACTAGGGCAAAGAAAACTGCTTGGTTTAATTTCATAATCTTGGAGCATTGCTAAATCATTCTTTTGAAGGTTAAAATTAATATGCGAAGGTACTAATTAAGGCCGTGGCTGCCAGGACTAATTGACATTTTTGTAGAGAGAAAATGTATGATCCCAGATGTCATTACCCATTCATGCTATGTCTCACTAATAAGAGGTTATTCCAGTTTCAGTTGTTTTCATACGAACTGTTTATAACAGGACAAGATTTGTTTAATGATGTTCATTGTACATGGAACGCTATTCATTGTAAACACATTGTATTCTAATTAGAGGGTAATATGCAAGCAAACATTATTATTTTTAAATATTGGGGAAAAGTGTCACCTCAGTAACATCTAGAGCATTCTTGAAGCCACTGTGCTTTTCTTGTGTTTGTGAGTACCGGCTGGATTTGGTTTTATTTAGCTGATGAAATCTGACAAAAATCACAGCTCAAGGAAGGATGGCCGTAGACGAGATAGGGTTCCCATAGAACTCTCCGTGCTTCTTTAGAGTGTGGACTCCACAGATGGAGAGAAAGTTTAATGAATTTAGCCCCGCAGTCGAGAAGCAGAACGGGCTGGCCGTTGCGAGTGTGGTTTTGATTCTGGCAGTGTGGATTCCTGACTGTGCAACCCTCTGGTAGCCTTCTCTGCCTGTTTCCTCAGAGGGCTGTTTTAAGGGTTAAATGTGTGTTATAAAACATTTAGGATCACAACTGCCTCAAAGTAAGTGAATAAAAATGAATATAAATGACTTTTACATAAATAAAGAAAATTTGGGGTAATATTTATTTATCTTCAAGCTGTGTGAAAACATACCTGGCAAGCATGTTTTCTTTTATCATTGTTGAAAGATGATAGACCAGCAGTATTAAAGAATATTTGCTAATAATTACCCATATGCCCAATATTTAAAAATAATGTTTGCATATTATCTTCTTTTAAATTTATTTATTTATTTATGGCTGTGTTGAGTCTTCATCGCTGCGCGCGGGCTTTCTTTTTAGTTGCAGAGAGTGGGGGCTACTCTTCGTTGCGGTGCGCAGGCCTCTCATTAAGGTGGCTTCTCTTGTTGCGGAGCACGGGCTCTAGGCACGTGGGCTTCAGTCGTTGTGGCTCACGGGCTCTAGAGCGCAGGCTCAGTAGCTGTGGCGCACAGGCTTAGTTGCTCTGCAGCATGTGGGATCTTCCCGGACCAGGGCTTGAACCCGTGTCCCCTGTATTGGCAGGTGGATTCTTAACCACTGCGCCACCAGGGAAGCCACATATTATCTTCTAAGTATAGTTTATTTGCACGCATGTTTTATATTGTTGAAGTCAGAGTGTATATAAGTCATCACTGGGCAGCCGAATATGATGGGCCCTTCCTGGCCACATCCTTGCTAGGGAGCAGGTCGGGCACAGTGGTCCCCACCATAGCCACATGGGAGGGGGCAAGACATCTTCCCTCTCGCAGATTAGGGGTGCTAAGCAGCTGAAGCGACAGAAGTCCACTCCAGTGCGCAGCCGGCCTTCTCGTACCGCGTGGGAGCTCTTGCTCGTCCAGAAGTATTTGTCTAGTAAGTAGTTATGATGCTGTCAGTCCAGGCCGGTAACTACTGAGATGTCTGCCTCCGGCAAGTGTCCATCATAACTGTCATTCAGAGTATCTGTTTGCAGGAGTGTTGCTCCTTTTGTCCTGTCTTGAGACAGAGTGGCTGAAAGGACATAAATTGTAATGAGCTCCGCGACTTGGGTTTGGATGAGCATTTTCCACAGCTGGGTCAGGGAGCCGGGATGTGGGTGTGGACTCAGTTCTGGGAACTAGCCAGCTAGATCTGTAAAACCTTCCTCAGTTGACTTGTCAATTCCAAGTAAAGCCTTGAAAGTGAGACGCAGTTGTTGGGAGTTCCTCTCTGCCCCAGGTACCTTGGGTTGGCAGAATGATGCTTTTTCTGGACGGGAAGGATCACTCACTTGGGATTCAGATGGGCACAGGCCAGCCTGCTCCTGAGGGCGCTGTACAGCCTGGGTGCATATCTGTCTGTCTGTGTACCAGGGTGGTGCTGGGGTGGCGATGTGACGGTTACCTCATTGTCATCAGGAGAGGACTGCCAGGAGGGGTAGCGACCAGCTGTGGTCTGGGAAGTGAGCCAGCGAAGTCAAAAGCAGAGTCTCCAGAACTGGGCAGTTGAGGGAGCTGGAGTGGCGAGCAGGGAAGGAGAGGGAGGTCCGCCAGGATCAGGAAACGGGATAAGGAATCACGAGAGGATGCCGTCTGTCAATACTCTGTGTTTTTAGAACAGTAGTTCTCAAACTTTAATGTTCTTAAGAAACATCTAGAAAGCTTATTAAAACCCAGTTTCCTGGGTTCATCCCAAGAGATTGTAATTTGTTAGGTTGAGCTGGGGCCTGTGCCGTGAATTTGCATTTTTAACAGGCTCACAGGCCGTGTCAGTGCTACTGGTCATGGACCACAATAGAAGAACCACTATTCCAGACCTAGAGTGTTATCACAGGCAAACTTTTCTTACCCCTCCACTCTCAACATTTCTGATGAGAAAAGAGAAGGAAATAGGAACTTTTGAGTTCTTACTCTATCTCAGATGCTATATGTGTATAGCATTATTTAATTCTCACAGATGTACATACATAATATAATCTCTATTTTCTGTAAGGCTATGGAGGCTCAGAGAGACTAAGTAATTTGCCCAAAGCCACACAGCTCGTCTGTGTTATGACTGGATTTCTGAGTTAAAGCCAGATCCTTATGATAACTCCTATTATTGTCCTTACAAGTAACTGCACAACAGGGTAAAGTTTGGGGCAGTGGAGGGAGCTTCACACCTGTGATAAGGAACAAACACTCAGATTACTCTGGTGTTACTGTAGCTTCCTAAAATGTGGCAGTTTTACCAAGTGAATCTCAGAGATTTTTAATTGGTAAAACCTCTTCAACCTTTTGCTTAAAAATGTTGTAAAAGCATGATACTGAAAGCGTAATGAAATTTTTAAAGTTTAGGATCAAGCTGAAAATGGTACAGAAATTTCTGGCATGTTTTCATTTAGGATTTCAGTGTACTCTTGTTGTAAGAGATCTTGAATGATGTTAAAACAAAGGATTGTCCAAACAATTTATTCCTTTTAAGTTCTGTTTTCCGAAACATCATAAAGACAAACATAAAAGCAGATCAAGACAAATATAAGAAGAAAAGGTGAAACATATTTTTCTCTGGTAAAGTATATATTTGCACGTGCTAATATATCTCATTCTGTGTCATTGTTCAATATGAATGGGAACAGCCTTTATAAAACAAATACTTAGAATGATTGTATTGAATAATCCTTTAGTTTTGAGTAGTTAAAAAAATAAAAGTAGGTTATAAGAAATTTTAGAACTCTGTGAAATTATAGCTCTGCAGTTAGCTGATCTTACTAAAACTGCCCTTAAACTCTGGTTTACCTACTTGAGTACAAAAAGTATATGTAGCGAGTGAGATTGGTGGTTGTCTCATAGTACTTTAGGTATGCACGCTTCCCCTTCATATAAAAATACCTGTCTTGGCTAAACAGTGGTTTTTTGGATATAAAGTGATTTTTTGGATATTTATATATAAAAACTATCCAAAAATTAATCTGGTAATGACATATCCCATATTTATATCACTGCTAATGAATAGTGAAATTTAACAAACTTGGAATAGAATGCCTGTTGAACTTTATTTAAATTATATCTAGATCTTAGATTTTTAACTAAATGAACATATTTAGGATTATCATGCTGCTTCTATATCCTCCTCCCCATTTTAAAATTAGATGAAGAACATTGAGATACATCTCTGATTTTTCTTGTTAAGCTAGTGTAATGTTTACTGAGCTCCGCTTTTATGTTCCCTGCTGCCTTCTTCATTTCTCTGTAGGTTAAATGTGGTTCCCTTCCTCTGCAAAGTTGGCACTAGATAAATGACATGAATAGGCTGCAGAGTTCAGGGAATGACGGAACATCTCTGCTCCTTTGTCTGTGTCCTGGCTCTAGCTCTTAGCTCATCAAGGAATTATCCATGTTCCTGTGCAACTTCTGTCCCTGAGTTTGAACTCTTTGCTGAAGAGACTTTCTTATTCAAGTTGGAATCTCTAGAAGCAGCTCTCTCCCAAACCAAGGTGTCTTGAATGAGCTAGAAAAAAAGATCTGAAAAGCATTTAGTAAAGATGAGCAATGAAGAACAGACCCACCAAACCTCCTTCTCACCCCCACATTAAGGTGAGAGATTTAGTTTTTAAGAAAAGGCAAGGCAAATACAAACCTTCAGGACCCCCAGGCATTGTAAAGATTATATGGTGTCCCTCCAGGATAACTCAAAATAAAGAGTATTCCTTTACTTAAAAACCTTTACTAAATAGTAAAGGAATTCTAAGGACCTTCTCAGAGTTCTGACTTCTTCTCATAGTGACCTCTTCATTTCCTCTTTTTTTTTTTTTTAAGTATTAAATCCAAAATTATTCTTTCTAATTGGGATAGGAGCAGGAGAGGAGAATTTTATTACTGATATTCTAAGCACTTTAGCACATACTTAGTCTGTAATGGCTAATCTGGAATTACCTTTAGAATCTCACTCTTCTTTTTAAACTCTTTTTTATTGTATATGTGTGTGTGTGTGTGTGTGTGTGTGTGTGTGTGTGTGTGTGTGTGTGTGTAGAAAGAGAGAGAGAGAAACCAGGTAAAACAAACGTACAGCTTAACAAATTGTTGTAAAGGAAATACCCTTCTAACACCACTCAGGACACTAGAACTTTGCCAGCCACCCCGGAAGACTTCTATAGCCCCTTCTTATGAAGTAATTATCCTGATAAAACTACATGCACCATGGATTGATACTTTAAAAAAAAAAAAATCCCTTTAAGTATTTTATAATCCACAGCTTCTGTCTTCATCCTTTTTTTCCTGATAGCATCCCCACTGTGCGATTTTGTATTTCTTGTAAATTGATAATAGATCTATAGGTTTGATCAAATTCAGGATACATAGATAGAGATACATAGATATTTTAGTGGTAGAAAGCATACAATGTCTGAGATATTTCTCTATGACATTGGGAAGAAAATTAGTGTTGTTGATGCTGAGTGTCTAGATCTATGACAACGGGGGGTTGCAAAACAGTGTCAGTCATTCCTTATTCATTTGTTAACTGGACTATTTCTGTAAAGAAGGATTTCCTTCATCTGCTTCGTTGTTAGTTCATGGGAGGCCTCTGGGGTGCTGGGACCTGTATGAGCCATGGGATTTTTCTGCCCACCGGACCACCTGAGAAGGTGAACAGACCAGGAAAGGGCCATTTGATAGGCATTTTGGTTCTTGGGTTGGACAAGAAGCAAGTGGTTGGCCTGAAAATTGTTAGTTGTTACCTGCTTGTTACCGTGAATCCTTTTTCAGGAGAATGGACTCTGCCTTTTCATTAGAGCTACTCATGTTTCTGGATCTGTTCCTGTTTGTTGACAAATTTAAAACCTTATTTTGCTAAAGAAACCACTAAATATCATCTGGTCCTGTCTCTTGCCTTCAGTGGGTAAGGTGAAGAGATCTCCATCATACACAGAGTTTAAAGTCATCACAGAGGCTCACAGAGGCCAAAGTTGTCAGTTTAAAAAAAAAAAAATTTTAAAACAAAATAATTTCAAAAGTTAAATTTTAAAGTAAATACTTTATTTTGGCATAAGCCATCCATATAAATTGGAATCTAGATTTAGGATATATTAATGCAATTGTTTTCCTCAAAGTTTCAGAAATGAAAAAGGGGGATGGAGAAACATTGCTTGTCCCTTGGACTCTGGAAAGCATCAGTATAGTTTGGACTTTCTCATGCACAGAGACAAAAGTTATCAGTCTGTTCTTGTTTCTCTTATAACAAAGAAAAGGATTTAACATTTATTTACTTTAGGTATGCTGTCTTATGTATATTACATATTTTTGTCTTCCAAATAACTTGAGGTTGTTGGTGTTATTTACAAAGCTCAGAGAGGTTAATTACCTTCCCTGAGGTCACAGAGCTGGAGAATGGACCAGCCATGATTCCAGCAGTGCTCCAAAGCCTGGATATGGCCCTCTGTGCTTCACCACCTCTCAGGAAAAGGAACAGGAAGATGGAGTCACATACCAGATATTTTTTTATGGTAACCCAGCTAAAATGTTCTATTTCATTTGTGTTTATTTCATTTTGGTTTTAACACCATAACTCATATTTATAACTAAATATTTAAACATTTAAAATATGTACCTTTTAAAAATGATTATTGTTATTAAAGAAAAATCTCCATACTATATTAATGTTATTTTGATTAAACTAATAATTAAAATGTCAGTTTTTAGTAATTATGATTGCCCTACAAATAGTTATAATTAATGAGCTCTCTATTTTAACAGTAACTTAGGTAGCTTTTAAAAGCAAAACAAACAAAAAAAATTTTAATTATCATTTAATGCTGTTTAAATTAGACTGCATTCTAAAAATTAACCCAAAAGTATACAATTAAAATATTATACTTTTTCCTTAATTCTTAGAATGCATTTATTTCATCTATTTTGATATATTTGTATTTGTATGATGGTTGAAAGTGTGGACTCTGGAGATTGCCTGCGTTTGAACCCTGGCTCTACCCCTCTCTGGCTGTGTGATTTGGGGCAAGTTACTTAACCTCCCTGGGCCTGTTTCCTTTTATGTTAAGTCATAGGAGTACCTAACTCAAAGGTTTGTTAATGAAGAGTAGGTGATTAGATACCTGCTGGAAATGTGTTAACTATTACTACGATTACCTTGAATTGTGCAGACTGAATATTTGAGTTATATGCTATTCCTGAAGTTTCTGGCCTCCAGGGAATATCTGTGTGTGTGTGTGTGTGTGTGTGTGTGTGTGTGTGTGTGTGTGTGTGTGTGTGGTCAAAATGGTCAGCTACTTTTACTACATTCTCACCATTCTGGCTAAATGTTTATTTTCATAACAAACATTTATTGGGCCCATAAATTGGGCTGGGAGCTGCAGATACATAAATAAAAGGGATAAATAAAAGGCAGTTTGCTGTCAAAGAGCTCAGTCCATTGGGGGAGTTGGGCAAGGGAATGAATGATTTTCATACGTGGAAACATGGGAAGTAAAGGGTGTAGCTCTCTCGGTTTAGGATGAATTTTATCCTTGGGAGCTCTTTGGGGGGTTGCAGAATGTCATTACTCAAATGCTTCTTGTCTCTTTATTTTAAAGACTTTTCAAAGAGGAAAGCACAGTTTAAAAATTTACCCCTTTGAGCTGGGCTCTTGGTTTTGTGGAACTGGACTTCAATTACAAGAATTTTTCTTTCAAAAAAATTAACTTATTTTAAAAATTTAGATGTAATTGACATATATCATAATATTAGTTTGAGGTACACAACGTAATGATTTGATATTTATATACATATAGTGAAATGATCTCCACAATAAGTCTAGTTGACATTGGTCCCCACACATGGTTACCCCCAGGGAATATCTTGAAATGACCTTGAAGCCCTTGTCCTGAATAAAGAGGAGGGAGGGGTCAGGTACAGCCTTGAGTTTCCCCCAGTTCATCCACCAACAGGATCTCTGTTTTTATAACCAAATGCTTATATCTTCCATAGAGAATCTATCCTGTGTTACTGCTGTACTTTGAAAATATGGCAACATTTCATTCATTTAGATTTACCTAATTATAACGGTTAATAATTTGAACTGGGTTAGGATGCAGTTCACACTTCTGTCTTTGGGGGCGTTGTATGCTGACCCTCGGTCCCTCCCCAGTTGGGGTATATAGCATTGTACTGCCAATGGCCTACGCTGGAAGCACCACGCTCCCTGGTGACAGCGGCCCCCGCTACCTTCCCTGCGCCCTGGCCCCTTCTCTCGGACCACAGCACCAGTTCTTCCCGCACCATTTTTGTTTCATGCTTCTTTGAGAACTACAGTACTTTTGCTATCTCTGTGCTCTCACAGCTGCTCTGTCCCATTGTATTATAGAATAAGTATGTGCAAAGCTGGAGCAATAAAATGAATGAAAGGAGGGGGAAATGATGGGCAAAAATTAGACAATTGATAGTCAAAAAATTCAGAACTTTGTAGGGCTTCTGTTTCCTTCCTCCCTCCTTCCCTCCCTCCCTTCTTTCCTTCCTTCTTTTGCTTTTTTTACTTACTTACATGCAGCAAGTTCTAATTCCTACATCTTCCAAGGAGAGGGAAGTGGTTGAGTTGGTGAGAACAGGCTTCATGGAGTTAAGTGGACCCCCAAGTGGGGCTTGGAGGATCAGCAGGGAAAGCTGGGGGTCAGCACAGACACGGTGGCTAGTTTGGCTGAAGGAAGAATAGAGTACAAGTTTGGAAAAGAAGCTGAAGACTAGATGGTGGGAGACCTTGAATACTGAGGGTAAGACATTTGAACCTGATTCTGTATAAGTACCTTTCGAAGGGTTTTGATAAAGGAGTCACGGCATAGAAGGTGTATAGAATGAAGAATCTGGAAGAGTATAGCTGGAGAGATTGAAAGGAAGAGTGAATGGAGGGAGGGGACTAATCTGGACAAAGCTATAATGAACTAGGGATGATGAGGGCGCCTGGGTCAAGTGCTGCTGTTGGAATGAAGTCATGTTAAGAGTCACTCCATTATTCTTTCCTCTTAGCAGTTGGTTGGGCTATATGCACTTGAAAGTAATAAGATACACTTTAAGAAAATGTCACATAATATAACCTTTTTGCTTGGTCCTTCTCTCTATGTGAGTGCCTGCTGCTATACAGAATCAACTTACAGAGTCATTGACTCAGGAACACCCAAGGAAAGGCTGAAAGAATTTTTCCCTGTGCTACTTGGCAGGGTTGGTGGTTTAAATCACAATTTTGCAACCTATATTATGGAGCCTGATTCCAAGATTTTTTTTAAATTTCTGAATTCAGATTTTAAGATGATGTGATAATATTATTTGTGAATTTCTAATTCCCTTTTGTTCTTCATTCTTTAATTATACTCCCTTCTACTCTTTCTTGGCCTTGTTTTTCTTAGCGAATGAATTACGAACTTGACCAGAAAGTATAGATTGGGAGGCTAGGCAAAATTTATCTCTTTCTCTCTTTTTAACTTCTAATTTTGAAATCATTACATACTTACAGAATAGTTGCAAAAAGAATACAAAGAATTCTCATATATCCTTTACCCACATTCCTCAAATGGTAACATTTTCTGATGGTCAGTTTATCATTCTCTCTTTGTCCCCCCCTCCCCTTTCCCCTCCCTACACACACACACACACACACACACACACACACTCCCTTATATACATTAATTTTTGTTAACCATTTGAGAGTAAATTACAGACTTGCTACCCTTCACCCTTAAATACTTCAGTTTACATTTCCTAAAACAAGGACACTCTCTTACATAGTCACAGTACAATGATCTGTTGTATGTACTTTATTCAAATTGTGCTAAATTGAATTTGTGCCCCACTATTGCCCTTTATAGGACATGTCCCCCATATAATTCAGGCTCACCTGTTTTATTTAGTTGTAATGCCTCTTTATTCTCCCTTAATCTGGAATAGGTTCTCAGTATTTCTTGGTCTTCCATGAACTTAACATTTTTGAAGAGTATAGGTCATTTTTTTGGCATAATGAATGTCCCTCAATTTGTGTTTGTCCAGTGTTTAATCATGATATCTTCAGGTCATGCATTTTTGCTAGAAATATCCCAGAAGTGATCTGGTGTCCTTTTTAGTGCATGATATCAGGGGGTATGTGATGTCTGTCTGTCCCGTTGCTGGCGATGTCTACTTTGGCCTCTTGTTTAAGGGGGTGTCTGCCGGGCTTCCGACAGAGTCTACAGTGTGGTTGCTTTCCTGGATGGCTTTTGTGGGAGCAGGGAATGGGGGAGGATTTATGTGCCCTGAAATTGTTGAAAAGTTTTTTCTCTTGCAGTTTTCTAAATTTCCCCTCTTGGCTTTTTTCTCTTTACCAGGAGGTTTCCAGAGTGCCTCCTCTTTCCTTTCTACCTTGTTTTCCCCCAAATAGTCGCCTTTCCAAGACTGCCTCCTGGTGTCTGGATACACTTTTTTTTAATTAATTTTTTTAAATTAATATTTTATTGAAGTATAGTTGAATTACAGTGTTATGTTAATTACTGCTGTACAGCAAAGTGACTCAGTTGTAGATACATATACATTCTTTTTCATATTCTTTTCCATTATGGTTTATCACAGGATATTGACTATAGTTCCCTGTGCTATACAGTAGGACCTTGTTGTTTATCCATCCTATATATACCAGTTTGCATCTGCTAACCCCAAATTCCCAATCCAACCCTTTTCCTCCCCTCTCCCCCTTGGCAACCACCAGTCTGTTCTCTATGTCCTTGATTCTGTTTCTGTTTCATAGATAGGTTCATTTGGGTCATATTTTAGAGTCCACATATAAGTGATACCACGTGGTATTTGTCTTTCTCTTTCTGACTGACTTCACTTAGTATGATTATCTCTAGTCGGATGCACTTTTAAGTTAGTTCCTTCCCTGTAGCCCTCTCCCCACCACCCCCCCCCCCCAGTATTTTCCCATGTAGGGGGACTTTCTCTTTTAGGCTGTGATTTTAGATCCATCTTAAGACCACAACTACCACGCAGTTTTTCCTGGAATACCATTGTTTCTGTGATGACTTACAGCAGGAACAGGAGATACACAGTCAGTTCTCCTGTGGTGCAACCTCTGCGTTCTTCAACATCATCATGCTGTGCAAAACTGCACAATAAAAACCACAGGGTTTGTGGGGAAAATGGGTTTGAGAGCATGTGTTAGTTTGCTAGGGCTGCCATAACAAAGTACCACAGGCTGGGTGACTCAAACAACAGAAGTTCATTTTCTCACAGTTCTGGAGGCTAGAAGTTGGAAATCAGTGTGTCAGCAGGGTTGGTCTCTTCCGAAACCTCTCTCCCTGGCTTGTAGATGGCCTCTTTCTCCATCTGTCCTCACATGGTCTCCCCTCTGTGTGCGTCTTTGTCCTTCTGTCCTCTTTTCATAAGGACTCCAGTCCTGTTGGATTAGGGCCCACCTGTATAACCTCATTTTATCTTAGTTACCTCTTTAGAGGACCTATCATCAAATACAGTCACATTTGGAGGTACTGGGGATTAGAACATTAGAACAGCAACACACGAATGTTGGGTGGGGAATGGGGGCCACACACACAATCTATAACAGGGCACAATACTTAAATACCATCCATGGCTCATTACAAAAATAGGTAGGAACCTAATAAAAACTGTAACACTATTTTTACCCATGTTAAGTCATTAGAAATATCAGTCCAATAAGTATGGCACTTCACCTTGAGAACGACCTGAAGTTTGCCTGTGGAGTGGCCTTAGGAAGGACTGTAGCTTTCGAGCTGTTTTATCGAATGGAAAGTTGTAAGACCAGATACGGATGGGTGGGTGCAGCTCATAGCTCCTGTGGTGAACTCAGGGAGCTGGTAGATTCTCAAGGCAGGCAGAGTGTGTTTCCTATTCCTACCAGCTTGGTTCAGCTGGGTGCAGTTTTCTGCATTCACCTAGTGTTTCTTGCAGATGAAGATGCTCATAAGAAAACTCAAAATTCTCATTATGTTCTAATTGTTCCCTAATGTGCCAATCATATTTGAACACCAGAATTTGCGTTTTCAAAATAAGTGTTACAGCAGAACTGATAGTAGCTCACTAGGATTTGGTATTTACTTTCTTTACTTACAGGTAATTTGAAATGACCCTAGTCTTCCGGTTATCCTGAGGGCATGGGTTTATGCAGTTTTATTTGTTCTTGCCTCTTAAAATTGTCTTTTTATATTTTGAAGAATTGTTGGAAGATTTGGCTTTACACAGCTGCCATTATTGCTGGTACTCAATTCTTCTAACAGACAGAATTTCTCTTTTTAAAAATGCTTGCATCACAGTAAGTTAATTTTGTGAATAATTGTACTTTATAGTGAAATGTTATTGTAACCCTTCTCTTCTGTTTCCGTATGCCTTATTTATATAATTAATTTCTCCGTATTTGGTCAGAGTTTAGGACTCTTTTTATTTTTCCCTAAGGTTTCATCATTTCAGTAAGATTATAAAATTTTTAGCCTAATTTGGGCTAGGTAATTGTTAAGCAGGGATTGGAATGAAATAAGGCAGAACGCAACTTTGTACAGTTCTCATGTGCACACGTATGGTTTACATAGATAACACCAGTCCCACAGTGGCATCGTTCAGGTTTCAGCTACCAGGGTGTACTAACCGTAACTTCACAAAGTACAACCTTTGCTTCAGTCCACAAATCACTGCATAGATAACAAGTGTGCCTGATGATCAGTGATAAATCATATTACTTTTTTCAGTTCTGTCAGTGATTGTTCCCTGTGCGTCTGTTACTCAGTTCACACAGACAACAAAGCGTGTAGTTGTACTGCTTGTTTATCTCCCAGTGATAAACCCACACGTCATTTTACAAGAATGAATAATTGAAAGAGGGAATTGGCCAATAAAAATGAAAGCACAGCAAAGAAATGAAAAGTGATAGTGCTAGAAGTGAAATTAGAAGTAATTAGAAGATGTGAAAATGTTGACAGCAAAGCAAAGATGGGATGAGACCTAGGCCTGCGTGAAGCATATTGAATACATCCTGTGAATGTAAAAACAAGGTGAAGTCGTTTCAGCATCTTTTAGTTTAAATTGTGCTAGGAACAGAAAGTTGCTTTTGGTTGAAATAGGGTGTTTACTTATATTTTGGATCGAAGACTGTAATTTTAAAAATCCCAATCAGCTTGATTATCGTTCAGGCCAAAGTATTGAAGTTAGTTGCCACATTGAAAGAAAATGGTAAATGTGTGGATATTGAAGAAATACTGTCTGTAAAGACCGGTTTCATCATTCAGAAGTTGGAGTGAATTGATTAATGTTAAGCCATCAGGTGAAGCTGTAGCACAGGTAAGGATGCTGCTGAGAAACTTGCATCCAGGTCCCAAGGATTAGTTAAGGCAGGTGATGATGATCCTCAAATATTTAATGTTAAAGGGGCAGGTTGG
Source organism: Balaenoptera borealis (assembly GCF_965194805.1). NCBI lineage: Eukaryota > Metazoa > Chordata > Mammalia > Artiodactyla > Balaenopteridae > Balaenoptera > Balaenoptera borealis. The sequence goes on along the minus strand of NC_138880.1, from coordinate 25,333,348 downwards.
AAAGCAGCCCCCTCAGGAACTTGTGCCACAAAAGATGTCAGATCCCGATGTGATTATAAAGGAGTTAAAAACAGGGTAACTCTTCTAGTAGGAGGCGATGCAAAGGGAGACTTTAAAACCTGTGCTGATCTATCAGTCTGAGAATCCTAGAGCATTAAACAATCATGAAAAAGCATCTCAACCAGTCATTTGGCACGCAAATAAAAGATCACGGGTCATGGTATCATTGTCTCAAAACTTGTTCCAATTGTGTTTTTGTCCAGAAGTACGCAAAATAATTTAACTTCTGAAGCACAACCACTACTGTTAGATAATGCTCTAGGTCACCCTGATTCTCTCAGGGACTTGAATGAAAATGTCAGAATTTGCTTTCTACTAGCTTTTGAAGCCTCTTATTTTAAATGGACTTTTAGACTGGTTATTGATGCTACAAGGGGATATCGTGCATTTTCTGTAGCCGAATTTTGGAAGAAATATGAGATAAAGCATGCATTGGAAAACATCCAAGCATTATAGCAGGAAGTAACGGTGGGTAATATGTGTGCAGAATGGCAGAAACTTTTACCACACTGTGCAAATAACATTGCAGGATTTGAATTGAACATAAATAGAGTTATAGAAGAAATAGTTGACTATGAGAACGTTGACACTGCCACCATTTGAAAGACGAGATGTGTAGCCATAGGAACTTAATGAAGGCAAATGTTTTGGCTTGAATGAGGTAAGTGACTATGATGAAAAAGTTGAAGATATCCCAGGATGCCACCAAATATCTTAACATTAAAGGAACTCTTGGAGATAATTCATGACATTGAAAGCACAAAGGATAAAATGTTGGCAGCTGATCCAAACTTAGAAAGGACTATGGCAATTTGTCAAGGTATAGAGAAGATTCTCTTTTCGAATCATAAGTTATACAACGTGAAGAAGACAAGCTCTATTCAAACTACTCTTGATAGGTTTTTTACAAATAAACACTTTCTATTTCTAATGTTTTAAATTACAGTATACTAAATAAATATTAGTTTTACTATTTTTTCATTTCCCAACACATTAATAGAGAGCTTTTAAGATTTTGATGAAAAATTTCAAAGGTCATGGAACAATTGAAGCCTTTTCCCATTAATTATTAAGATTACTTTGCACACTTTCAGCTTGCACATTCATTATCATGGTCCTTAAAGTTCCTTATCTTCCAGTGCCCACACTTCAGCAACCATTATCAGCTGTATTATTGTCTATGTCTTCCTATATTCTTAGCCTCTTCATGATGTTTCCCATTAACATGCTACCCATTAGTCTACATGGTGCTTTGTTCTCCAGCTGCCCCGGCCTGACATTGCCTCATCTTCCCTGGCCTTGTTTCTGGTCTACAGAGTTGAAAAAAAGCTGTCTTTCTTTTTTCTTCTTCTTCTCTTTTCTTTTTCTTCTCTTTTCTTTCTTCTTTTTTTTCTTTTGTGGGCCTTTTACGTTGTCTGACTCATGAGGAACAACTCTACTACTCTGTCACCCAGCTCTTCTTCTCACCTCCCCCCGACCCCATAGCATTGCCAAGTCTGGTGAATCTAGTTAATCTGGTCCAGTGGTTATCTTTGGTTCTGAGAGCATGTGCTTAGAGTCTCATCCTTAAACCCAAGGTCTTATCAAGGCCTTTGCCTTTTCAACCGTAGTCATCTTTCTTTTGTGTTCCAAGAGGCATCGTTATTTCCAGTGTTCAATTTTTGTTCTTCTCTACAGCACCTTGGTGAGAGGAGATGACTTCAAGGAAGAGAAGCCCTCGTACTTGAGAGACTAGCAGTGAAAAGCCTTAGGATATCATGGTGATTTGCATTAGGGACCAAAGAGGATAGAACATAGCTATGAGACGATTTCCCCAGTGAACATAAAGGAGAAACACTCTGGTTGGTGAAAAGAAGTGATGACAGTAAAAAGGGAAGCAGGCTGACTCATCCATGTGGCCACAGAGAGGTCAGAAAACAAGAGTCTTGGGAGCCGTGTGGAACCTCGTGTGCCGAGGTTGTGTTATGCACACCACACGCTCCCAGCTCGCCTGGCCTGCAGGATTTGGTGGCCTGGAGCTGGGAAATGTCTCCTCTCAGAGGAGAGGCCCAGAGCCCACAGCTGAAGGAAATAACAGAACAGAATGACAAATCCTTCTTCCAGTGAAAAAGCTTGTCGTATGATAGGGAAGATGCAAGAGCTTTATTTACATAAACTGTGAGTTTAAGAGACTTCTGTGATCTGGTATGGGGGCCTAAGCCAGTAAGTAACCGGAGTGCTTGAACAGCTGATTTACAAATGAGCTTTTGGAGCCTAACTCCAGTGTAAATTAGCATGTATTCTATTTCCTTTATTATTTTTCATTTTGATTGTTTGAATTGACCCAAGTTATAAGTCATGGCCAAGTTACTTTGGAAGTATCCTCTGTCTTGATTGTGTTGCTGTATATGGGTGGTGCTCAAAATTATTAAAATTAATTTAGATGTTTTCAGTTTTGTGAAGAGATGAGTATTTTCTAGGTCATTGTACAAAAGTGATTTGTGATTTAGCTTATAATGTTATAACATAATTACACAGAGAATTGAATTATTGAGTAAGGTGGCAAGATAGATGGGAGTGGTTTGCTTTAACGTTGCAGGTTGTATTAATTTTAGAAAAAATGAAATTAGTGTTCTAGTGGACAAGTGAGCTAAGTTACTGAATTACTCTATTCAATGGGCACTGACTCAATTTAACAAAATGGTACTTTTAGAGTTTTTGAGGGTAATGAGAAAATGGAACCAAAATTAAAATTCTCTCATGCCATGTGGACAAAATAATTTCTGTGAGCAGCAATTAAGAAGGTCCATATAAGAAATTCACTTTCTGCTCTAAATTTCGCTTAGTAAGACTTCATAATCTTAAACTACCTATTACTTTATTTGTAAAATATTATGGCTTAATGCAGGTCAGTGTCCTCTGCATTATGTGGTTTAACAATTTTTTTTTTAAGTAATGGGAAAAGAAAGGAGAGATTGGGAGTTTGTCTTCAAAAGACAGAGAAAGTTAGAATTAAGTTAGAGATTCCTGCTTTTTTTAAAATCGAGACTATTTTAGGAAACTCTTAAGCCAGTCTACGCTGTTGGAGAAAATCTTTGTGATACATATGGCTTTGGAGCTGGCAGAGAAGTGAGTCCTTTCTTGTGGATATGGGTCCTGGAGTTGATCAGGTTTAGGCCAGCTCGACCCACCTATCATGAGGCTGCTTCTCAGTGGAGCCAGACCTCCTGGGTATTCCTTGACCTTGAATGGCTTCTGGGGACATGGATAGATGTTTTCAAAAACCAGGCAAGTTGTGGCTGGCTGGCTGCCAGGTGTGTGACAGCCTCCAGTGTGGTGACATCCCCGTGCTCATCACCGTAATGGTTTATCCTGACCAATGGTACCCTGTAGAAAAGGCACATTTTGGACAGTTAATAAACCAGAGGTATTAATAACTGTTGCTGGGTACTGTTGCAGAGGTATTAATAACTAATAAATGTTAGCCTCATGTAAGCACCGTATTCACAATCTTTACCTCTAATGGACCATAAACAAACATTCCATTTGTTCCAGAGTCTTACATCTACTGGGTAAACACGCATGGGAGCTCAGACCTCGGCTGGGCAGAGTTGATCTGAGGGTGGGTCAGGGAGTGAGGGTGGGAGGAGGGGTCGGGGTGGGGGGGCGGTAAAAGGCCTCTCCTGACTTGGAGAGTCAGAGAGACACGTTCGCGTCAAACGTTGGAAGGGCCTCTTGATTAGGGTTTGGTATGTGGAGAATGGAAAGCCGAGTTGGTAGGCTTTCTTCTTTTCCTCCTAAATTCCACTCTGATAACAGCAGAAAAGCATATTTGACCTGCGTGGCATTAAAATATTTGAGCATGAGGGGTCAGGTGCTAGCCTAAGAAGCTGCTGAAGCCAGGCAACAGCCAACTTTCGCGGAGATGCGGTGTCCAAACAAACCAAGGAAGAGCGCGCTGCTTCTGTTAGTAGCTTGGGTTTAATTTGTAAGGGACACAGCAGGCCTTTCGAAGGCAGTTTAAGGAATGGGTGTGGAACGGGGTGTGGGGGAAGGAAATCTCAGCAGAATGCTTTTAGATATTTCCTGCTTTATAAATGCTACATACTTCTCATGCCTTCAGACTCAGAGCAAATGGGAATTGAAGCCCGTTGAGGCTTAAATTTAACTGTTGTTACAAAGAAAGAACGTGGAAACCGTATAGGTAATGAAGGAACTTTAAAAACTGGCACAAAGTACAAGTTTCGCTTTTTCATCCAAATCCTATGTGTGGCATTTGAGTACGGTAGAATGAAACATACTTGGACAAAAAAATGAGTGTGTTTGATTTTTTTAAAAATTCTTTTGTTTAATTCATAAGACTTCTGTTTTAGTAGAAGTCTCCATCTTCAGGTGGACATTCCAGATGATAAAGTGCCTCCTTTATTGGGTCCCCGAAATAACTTGACGCATCTGCGTGGCAACATTGTGATGCGTGCTTGCGGCGCACCCAGGGCTACGCTGATACCATGACACTCCACGCTTCCTGCTTCTGAGATTTGTAATATGTTAAATTCTCTCTTTCTCTTATTTATGTTTTTCTTTTTTTTCCGCCTGCTCTAACTTAGCCAGGTCTATCTTTACTAGTGGCTGAAAGAAGCAGCTAATGAAAGATTTTTTTCCTTCTCATTTTCAGAAAATCAACAGAACTGCGTAAGACATTTGGGGCAGTTGTGCGTCGTAGCCTGCAGCATTCAGGGATGAGAATGATATTTTCTGTTATGTAAATGCCATATCTGTCAAGGTCATTGCAGTATGCTGTGGGGACCAAGATAGTCCTAGCGGTCAGAATGTCTGGATTTCAGACCTGGCTCCTCACTTAGCAGCTCATTCAGGACAATGCTGTTCGTTTCTGTGAACCACAGTGTTTCATAAAATGGGGACTTCTTGTATCTACCTCACGGGGTGTTTTCACACATCAGGGAGTTGGACTACGTCGTGAAGCAGGCCTGAATCAGCATGTGTTTGAAGCGTGCCTCCACAGGGCCACGGGAATCCTCATTCCAGTTGCTGTGTGAACCTGGGACATTCCTGCGGGAAATGGCTCTCTTTGGGGTGACCAAGGAATGTGGCTCTTCTCTGTGTGAACTGTGCTGCTGATTTTAAAAAGGCGTGTACTGACTTGAAAGAACCTAATGTCATGTACAGAAATCTCACATACCTAGGAGCTCACTCATTTATCAGATGTTTACTGAGCACCTACTATATGCCAGACATTGTGGGGAGTATAAGGCTGAATCATTTCATGACTCAGACTGTTGTATACATAACTCAAATACACAGCAGAAATGATCATCGAAAGGGGATACAAATTTCCAGTGTGATGGAGGTTTAGGGGAGGGATTTTATTTCCAGTAGATGTGCACTCCAGCTGGGCTTTATGTAGAGCGATCACATGTCCCAGTGTGTTGGGTGAGCCCCAGTTTATTCCTGGCCTCCCATCCAAATAACATCCCCTTTCACTGTCAAAATTGTTGCAGTTTGGATGATAAATTATATGGTCCCCCTAGCTTTGAGGATCTGGTCAAACTTGACTCTGTGGAGACAGAGAACAGTCTAGGTAAAGATAATACCATGAATAAAAAACATGGGCACCGGGAAGACTTTGGAGTGGTTAAGAAAAACATGTTTAGTTTGACTGTAGCTTTGGCAACAAGAAAGGGAATCATTGGAGATAAAAGTTGGGAAGGTGAGTTGAGGTCAGATTTTGAGTATCCTGAATGCCAGACCACATCCCTTGGATTTTATGTAGTTGGCAATAGAAGTCAGTGAATGATTTTTTTTTTTTAAGTTTTAAAAAGATCCTTGTATTTCCTGCCAGATATAGTAAAGGGCTCTTTTGGGGGCACAGGGGTTTGAAACAGAATTGTTAGGGGCCACTGCCAATTAAGGATCATTTAGATTTCTAAGTCAGTGAGAAAATAAGATATGAATTACGACGCTCTACAGTGAAGGACTGCAGAATCTAAAAAATCATTAAGCTTTTGTGCCTGAATTGACTTTGGATCTTTGAATCAAACCCTGTTGTTTTACAGTTGAAGAAAACTAACAAAGAACTTGCTAAGTGTTAAAGCTCTCCCAGCAAGCTATTGGAAGAGATAGGGTCAAACCCAGATACTCTGATTGTCAGTGTAGTAGGTTTTTCAGTTCACTATAGAGCTGTCTTCAGGGGACTCTACAATTACTTTTGGCCCAGTCACATCATTGTCTCTGTGTCTTGGCTTAGTTGTGATGAAGCGAAAACGTCTACTCCGACATCAAGGGTGTCAAAGCTTATTTTTTTTTTAAGTGTCTAGTGCCTAGAAATTCTTTGAAGAAAACAAACATTAAGGAGGAGATTGTTAAGCCATTCATTCCCTCCCTGTCTGTCACTGAGTGTCAGGGTGCATGCTGGCTGCAGTGGAAATCATCAAGGACAAAAATCTAAAACAAGGACGATAGATACCATTTTCACACATTGAAATAGGATTTTAAATTATGGCATGTGTAAAAATACAAGAGTTTTTAAAAATTATCTTTAAATATGAAATGTCATCTTTTTATGGCATAAAGTATTATAAAGTCTGTATCTGTATTTTTAAAAACATTTGGAAATATTAAAATTAACAAAATTGATCAAGTACAAGCATACAAATCATTAGCATGAGAGAACTTTATTTTACTCTAATTATACATAATCACATTATTGATACTCATTGAAATTAGGTGCGTTACTATAAAGCTGTTAAGGTTTGAAGAAGGAAAGACAAGTGTGTTTTGTATATTTTTTATTTTTATTATTATATTTTTAGATGTCCATCAGAGAAATCCTGAGGAAATACAATTTTGGAATGACCCTCATATACCCAAACGATGGGGTGAATATCTTGATGCATACAAACCAGAATTGTTTATATCACGTAGTTTTTGTATTAAAGGAAGTAATTTTGAAGATTCAAGACCTGGTGTAAAGAAATAAAGTGTTAAGTGCTACAACTTTCTCTTGTAAACCAGTGAATTACTGAATATCTAACGGTTGAATACTCAGTATGAATATCAAAATAATCTGTTTTCATGCCAGAAACTTTTGAAACCCGATTCTAGCTTACTTTAATATAAACAATCAGGTAGTTGTTCACCTAAGTAGGGAAGTGACTATGAAATCAATAGTTTCTCATGTACACCAATCTGAGCTTCAAAAGAAGAGCATACTTCAAAAGGATGATTTTTTTTTTGGAAAATAGATTTTCAAGGTACTTAGAAAAGACAATAGTAGGTTTGCTGGACAAAAAGAGCATAAAGCCACAGCAGAAGTAATGATGAGAGGAATATTCCAGATGCACAGTCCAGATGCTTATTCGCTTAAAAAGACAAAAACATTAGGTTAACAGTTGCTGTGCTGGCCAGAGAATGATTTCCACTCTAGAAAATAGTGGGTCCTCTTTGACCCATCATGGCTGAAAACATCAGATTCAGGAGGCAGACGCTTGAAGTCACAGCGGGGACCAGCTCACCAGCCAGCCTGAGGCTCGGAGGGTGTAGAAATTAAACATTCAGAAACCTTCATGAGGATGATCTTCAGGTAAATGACAAGAGCTGCAGAGACTCCATGACAGACTTTGCGGCTCGGAGGTCCTGGAGTTGTAGTCGTCTGGAAGGAGCTTGTGGTCGTGGATGGGGTAAGGAGGAGAGCACTGTTGCCAGGTTAGGGGCAGGCACGGGGAGAATTAAAAGGAAGCCCTGGAGGTGCAACATGCGGATGTGGAAGTGCGCTTTGGGAACATAGTAAGAGTCATTTCTTCAGATTAATTTGTTTTTCTGCTTTATAAAATGGAGAGAGAAGGTAACTGATGAGAGCGTAGCGTGACAACCACCGTTTCAGATGCAACCAGATGGAAACTTTTTCTAATCAACTGCCTTCATTGCTTCTTTGTACCATTCACATGGTTCCTAGCACAAACTGCCTTTTGTTGTGTATGTTTCTGCATATGCCTTATCTTTCCAGTTAGATTTCAACCTCTGGGAGAGGAGGGTCAAGTGTTCAAAATGAAAATAAAAGCATTTATGCACTTTACAGAATATTTTTCATATATATTATTTGGTATCTCTCAACAGTGTATTGAATGTAACAAGGGCTTCCAAATAAAACCCAGAAGAACAAGGTATAATATTTATATTTTCTGTTTTGTTTGATTCACTAGAACTTAGTTTGTACTAAAAGATTACATTGGTAATAATTTCTGATTTTTAGGTGACGTGCTTTAGCGTACCAGGGGAAAAAATACTTTAAGCTCTGAGCAAATGTAACTTTAACAAACTGCAACTTCAAAAAACTTAAAAAATGTAAAACTTTAGGTGAGATTTCTTTAAGAATAAATTTGAAATCAGTAAAAAGAGACAGTACAGAAAGTTTTCTGATTTTTGGAATTAAAATTGGAAACTTACGGGAGATTTTACAACTTTATTTTAGCCAAAGCTCTATCTGTAAATGATTAATGAACATTATAGGTTCTCAAGCACATCGGCAGTCCCCGACCCACTGCTCTTCCCTATACCTGATTCTCTCTCCCCAGAGTCAACCACTTTTACATATATAATGGTTTCTTTTGGTATTTACCTCTGTGTTTTTAAATAACACTTGTCTATGTCTTGATTTTCTTAGCTGTAGATTTGGAGACTTGACTTCCCACGCGGGGTGAGGATTCAGCTCTCCTGGGTGCCCTCCCCATGTACACATTTCCCTTCCCTTCATCATCCTGGAGTGTTATATCACCTTGTAAAGAAATCAGTATTCAATACTTACATTTTTATGACTATGTAAATATTGTTTCTGGATGGCCAATCTAGTGTACTACAGCTGAATTTCCTTTGGTTTTCTCTGTAGTTAATAATTGTCTCTTTTTTTTCCATTGGCTTAATTTTCTATGTCCCCATCACCAATTTGCTGCCAGAATTGTAAATCTCCTTTCAGTACGTTTAAGCACAACAGGTATTCTGTCAGTTTCACACCTGCTGCTCCTCCTGTTCTTGGTCTCCAGTTCAGCCTGGCGAGTTGTGTAACTGTAACTGCTGCACGGGTCATACGCGCGTGGGATCTCCATTTACTAGAAATTAAGATACTTTAATTTTTGAATACCATGTCTTCCAGTTTTCTTGCTTTCTTCTCTCCTTTTGGTTGGTAGAGACGCCTTAGAAAGGGGGCATAGGAGAGAAATTTGTTGAGTCTATGCATCTCAGAAAATGCCACATTATTCTACTCTCATACCTGATAGACATTTTACCTGGGGATACAATTTCAGATTGGGAATAATTTGTACTGAAAAATGTGACCATGTTTCTCTACTGACTTGTAGCCTCCAGCCTTGTGTTTGGGAAGTCCGGTGTCTTTATGATCCTTGTTTTCCCCAGTTTTATTGAGAAATAATTGACATATAGCACTGTATAAGGCATACAGCATGATGGTTTGATTTACACGTGCTGTGAAATGATTACCACCATAGTTTCGGCTATCTCATATTGAATCTCATAGACACAATAAAAAGAAAAGAAAAAATTGTGAAAAAATGAAAAAATTGTCTCATGATGAGAACTCTTAGACTTACTGTCTTAACAACTTTCCTGAGTATCACACAGCGGTGTTAGCTGCTAGCTGCTAGTGTGGTCACCATGCTGTACGTGACATCCCTAGTACTTACTTAGCTTGTAACTGGGAGTCGGTACCTTTTGACCACCTTCCACCAATTCCCCCTTCCCCCCACCTCCGCCCCTGGCAACTACAAGTCTGATCTCTTTTTCTTTACTATGAGGTTTTTTTTGGTGTTTTGTTTGTTTGTTTGTTTGTTTGCAGATTCCGCATATAATTGAGATCATTTATATGTATTTGTCTTTCTCTGTCTGACTTAATTCACTTAGCTTAATGCCTTCAGGGTCCATCCATGTTGGCACAGGTAGTAGGATTTCCTCATTTTTTTAATGGCTGAATAATATATATATATATAGTTGTGCTATATATAGATAGATAGCACAACTTCTTTACCCATTCATTCATTGATGGACACTTAGGTTGTTTCCATGTCTTGGCCATTATAAATAATACTGCTATGAACATGGGGGTACAGATATCTTTTGGAGTTAGTGTTTTGTTGCCTTTGGATATATTCCCAGAAGTGGAATTGCTGGACCATATGGTAGTTCTATTTTTAATTTTTTTGACTATTTTCAATAGTGGCTGTACAGTCCCACCAACAGTGCACAAGGTTTCCCTTTTCTCCACATCCTAGCCAGTATTTGTTATCCCTTGTCTTTTTGATGATGGCCGTTCTAACACCCGTGAGGTGCTATCTCGTCACAGTTTTAATTTGCATTCCCTAATGACTTGTGACGTTGAGCATCTTTTCATGTATGTGTTGGCCTTTTGTATATCTTCTTTGAAAAAAGATCTATTCAGGTCCTTTGTCTATTTTTTAACTGGGTTATTTGTTTATTTTTGCTGTTGAGCTGTATGAGTTCTTTACATATTTTGGATATTAACCCCTTATCAGATATCTGGTTTGCAAATATTTTTTCTTATTCCATAAGTTGTCTTTTCCCTTTGTTCCTGGTTTCTCTTGCTCTACAGAAACTTTTAGTTTGATGTAGCCCTACGTGTTTATTTTTTATTTTGTTGCTTGTGCTGGTGTCATATCAAAAAAGTCATTACCAAGACTCACATCAAGGAGCTTTTCTCCTCTGTTTTCTTCTAGGAGTTTCATGGTTTCAGGTCTTACATTTAAGTCTTTAATCCATTTTGAGTAAATTTTCCTGAGTGTTGTAAGATAGGGGTTCAATTTCATTCTTTTACATGTGAGAATCCAATTATCCCAGCACCATTTATTGAAGAGACTGTCTTTTCTCCATTGAGTATTATTATCTCGATTGTCAAATATTAGTTCACTGTATATGCTTAGGTTTATTTCTGGGCTCTCAATCCTGTCCCATTTGTCTGTTTGTCTGTTTTATGCCAGTACTGTACTGTTTTGATTACTATAGCTATAGTATAGTTGGAAATCAGGAAGTGTGATGCCTCTGCTTTGTATTCTTTTAGGATTGCTTTGGCTATTCAGGATATTTTTGTGGTTCCATATAAATTTTAGGAGTATTTTCTCTACTTCTTTAAAAAATGCCCTTGTTATCTTGATAGGGATTGCATTGAATCTGTAGATGGCTTTTGGCAATACTGACATTTTAACAATATTAATTCTTCCAATCCATGAAAACAGGATACTTTTCCATTTATTTCTGTTGTCTTCAATTTCTTTCATCAATGTCTTATAGTCTTCAGAGTAGAGATCTGTCACCTCCTTGGTTAAATTTATCCCTAGGTATTTTGTTGGTTTTGATGCCATTGTAAATGGGATCAATTTCTTTATTTCTTTTTCAGAAAATTTGTTGTTAGTGTATAGCCTTTCTGATTCTTGATTTTTTTTTTTTTTTTTTTTTTTTTTTTTGGTGACCTGGTTCCTCTCGAAGCTTTTAGACTCTTCTCGTTGCCTCCATGTTCTAAAATTTCACGATACTGTGCTTTGACGTAGGTCTTTTTTTTAACGATTCTTCTGGGTGGGCTGTTTATATTCAGGAAACCAGTCATTCAGTTAAGAGAAATTTTCTTGTATTACATCTTTGATAATATCTTCCCCTTCATGTATACTTTGTTCTCTCTTTCTGGAAGTGCTGCTACTCAGATAGTAGACCCCCCTGGACTGGTCCTCCAGTTTTCCTGTCTTTTCCTTTCCATTTGTCTTTCTCTCTGGGAAATTTTCTTAAGTTAATCTTCTAACACTTCAATAGATAGGTTCATTTCTTCTATTGTATTCTTCATTACCAAGGGTTTTAAATTTCTTTCTCCAAATATTTATTTTTTGATGGTCTGTTATATCTCTTTGAAGATGCTAATTGAAATTTTCTTCAATTTCTCTGAACAAAATTGAAAATTTCTTCTATGCATTAAATTGCCTGGTTCATTGTTTTAGTGTGTTTGTTTTAGATTCTGCTTTTATTTTAGAGACCTAGTGTTCTTAACTTCTGCATTAGAATAGCTCATACTGATCTTTCTGGTTCTTCCACTCCTTCCAGGCACATGAGGGGATTAATTTCCCTGCCTCCATGTGATGTGTTTTGGCTGTGGAATGTGAACAGTATGGGTGTACCTGTATCTCCAGCCCACAAGATTGACTGACTGAGATCTGTCTATCTATCTATCAATCTATCTACCATCTACCTACCTATCTACCTAGTATCGCAGTGGAGGTGCCAGTCACCCGAGATGCACCCTGGAATCCTGAGCCGTACTGTGGAGGCCAGCTGCCTGGGGGAGGCATCCAGAACCACTTTGAACTTGGCTTGAGTGGGAAATTAGTGTTTGTTGTGTTCAGCTGCTGAGACTTTGGTATTGTTTTTTATTAGAGCGTTACCTAGCCTGTCCTGACTGATACAGCTATCAGTCATATTTAAGAATGAGCCATAAAAAGCAGTTTGGAAGCTCTATATTGTGGGTGAGGCTTAGTCATGTGGTGATCTGGCCCACCCTTCCTATAAGGGCACTCCCAGGTATTAATGTCAATAGATCTCTTCTGAGCTTGTTAGTTTTCCCAGGAAAAACGGCACCAATCTCTTGCTTAGCAAGTGTAAGCCCAGCTACCAGTGGTTCTGAAAACTGAGTGGGGAAAGGGGGTCCGGGAACCCCACTGGTCAGTGCGTGGACAGTCCCTTAATCCTCCTGTTTTCAGTAAGGTACGCCTTCTTTCAGCTGTACCAGCTGCCAGGAAGTCCAGAATCTTTGTAGCTGAGTCTCTCTAGAGAGGAAACCTTCAGTTTCACCCAGATTGGGCAAAGGCAGGCTGAGGGGCTGGCTACTTCTTAACAGACTTCCGGCCAGTCCTCCACAGCCACACCCAGCTGTCTGAAGTCCTTGATGCCGGAATTCCAGAGCCTTTCAAGGGTTTGCAGTATGAATCAATCAGCTGCTGGGCTTTCTCTTGCTGACTTAGGTTTCCTGTTTCTCGGGTCTGCTAACTCAGTTACCACTCGGCTTTCCACAATCCCAAATTTTGTGGCTCTTGTCCTCTGAGCTGCCCTTTGTCCTTCTGTGTTTATGACTTTTTAATATCCTTTTTCTGCAATTTTCTAGATGGAGTGTAGGCAAACACATGTATTCAATCTGTTGTGTTTACTGGAATTTCCTTAATGAGGGATTTTTTTCCCTCCTAACTTTTTATTATGAAAAATTTGTAGATCTGACAAATAATTTATCACCACATTTCTTTTATCCTCTCCTCCCTCTCTCTTTAAATATATGAGTGTATTGTATTGTATTTATTTTTTATTTTTTTTGTGTGTGTGTATTGTATTTATGTTTACTGTTTTTTGCTGTAACATTGGAAGGTAAGTTACAGATACTATGACCCTCCACCATTAAATAATTCAGCATGCATCTTCCAAGGAAAAAATATTCCCTTACACACCATAATACCAATTATTACAACTATAGAAAATTTTTAAAATCCTGTCATGTCATCTAACATCTATCATCCAATATCTAGTATAACATCTAGTATATTTAAACTACCCAGTTGTTCTAAGAATTCTTTTATCCTTTTTTTAAAATTAAAAATTGGGATCCAATTGAGATAAACATGCTACAATTGGTTGTTATTTCCCTCCTTTTTTGTGTGTGTTGGGGGGGCGCACCATGCAGCTTGCAGGATCTTAGTTCCCCGACCAAGGATCAAACCTGGGCCCCAGCAGTGAAAGTGCCGAGTCCTAACCACTGGACCGCCAGGGAGGTCCCCATTATTTCTCTTGTGAACTAGAACAGTTCCTCAAAGTTTTTGGTGTTTGTATTCTTTCTTTTAATTAATCTTGAACAGTACCAGCACCTGTAGAGCTGGATTAATAACTAAAGACGAGGCCCTGTTAAGGAGATGTTAGTGAAAGTATATGGGAATAGGACAAACTTTATTTTATCAAGTAATTTTAATGGTTTGTGTTTCTAACTCAGGTGCTACCAGTCGAAAACGTCACCGAGCAATGCTTTGCACCTTCAGTGTATTAACATTTTCGATAACGAAGCAGTATTTGTCTTTGCTGGGATGAAGAACTATATTTAGAGCCTTCCCAGCCCACCCCACAGCAGTCTGCGTGCTTTGCCAGTACTCAGCCTCATGACTTTTGTTTGCTTCGAGTTGAATTTGAGTGAGCTCAAAGGGCATTTCTGTTTATGACTAATGGCTGAGCTCTGAAGTTAGTGTAGTTATCAGACATTCCTGACATTCCATACGTCTAATTTTTAGTGCTTGGAGGATCTGGTGCTGTGCCAGAGGAAAACAGAGGCTGGAAGGCACAAGGAAATACCACCAAAGAAAGTCTTCCTATAAGTTACAAAAATCCAATCATGTGTTTAACTAGCAAAGCAAATGCTGGGGATGGAATTGATTTGTAGCATGTTAGCGCCATTCCTTGGGCTGCGTAAGAACATTTCTTAGTTTTCTGATACTTGATTCTCAGAATTCCAATCCTGTAGCTTTAAAAAAAAAAAAAAAAAAAAATCCGTGATTCTTTTGGTTTGTGTTAGTTGTACTCAGAGCCAGAATGAGGTGCTTTTCAGCGCAAAAGCCTCCTATCCTGAGAGGGGTCCAGAGTGTCGTTGCCAGGGATCCGTCAGTGCAGATGCAGTGGTCCGCAGAAAGGACAGTCATCGAGCACGTGTTGGATGAGTACCAGCTATTGTTCTAGGCACCGAGGACTCCAGAAGTGGGCAAGACAGGTCGTAGGGAGGAAGGAAGAAAGATACATCGATCTTTAGACGACATGGGTGTACCACAAAAACATGCTAAGTGAAAGAAACCAAACACAAGAAAGCACAAATTTCCATGCTTCCATTGGTATGAAATCCCAGAAAAGGTAAATCTATAGAGACAGAAAGTAAATTCGTGGTTGCCTGGGGCAGGGGGAGACTGCAAATAGGCATAAGGGATCTTTTTGGGGTGGTCAGAATGCGCCACACTTAGATTGTGTGGTGGTTTTAACTCTATAAATTTACTAAAAATTTCCGATCTGTACACGTACAACGGGCAAATTTTCTGGTATATAAATTAAACTTCAGTGATCCTATGAAAAAAAAAAAAAGCTAGGCTTGGGATTATTAAATCCCAGCATGACCTGTAACTGCTTCCTGTGGTCAATGTGATCAGGGGCGTGAAGATGGGTAGTTAACCGTGGGCTTGGTGTGTGGAAAGGAGAGAGGTCGAGTCCACGTGGGCTCTGTGCAGCTGGTTTTCCTGGCCTCGGAAGGTTACCTCCCTCTTGACAAATATGGAGTCTCTGCACTTAAAAGACAGAGAAATGGGTGCTTTGGCTCAGGGAGTCTCGCCCGGTGTTGCTGTTACGAGGACGACTTTGTGTTCCCCGGCGCTCCACCGAATGTCAGAAAGCCTAGCCCACGGGTGTTAATCCGCGGTACCACAGGAGGCACAGTCCAAGTGCATTCGTCTCCAAAGCAAACGCTGAGCTACCACCGGGGAAGGGACTTAGGCCACCCCGCAGCCCCCACCTAGAGGACAGGCACTGGTTGTCTGGAGAAGCTGCTGGGGACGAGAGCCATGCTTCTCGCGACTCGTGTGTCCCAGCACCCGCAAGAGGCTTTCGGTAAACGTCGGGTGACCTCGTGGACGCATGAATGAAATGTTCCTTTGCTGGTAGTTTTATTATTATTACTTCCTACTGGCAGGAATGAAAAGATTAGAGGCTGGAGTGGGTTGTTGTTTTTTTTTTCTTTCCCTCTTCCACTTGAAGTCAGTCTCCTCAGCATCCTTACTGTCCCATTAAATGTGGGCACATCCCAAGGCCTTGCCTGGCTCGTTAGCCTCATCCATTATCTGATCTCCACATGGAAATGTTAGTCCTCATTTTACCTGCACGTCCCTCTGGTGCCTCACACAACATATTTTTAAGTTAGTTGTGCCTGATTATTTTGCTTACCCATGCTGATATCACTACGCTCCTTTGAAACTGCCAAACCATAAGCATTGTAGACTTTCTCATTTCTGCTTTCACGTTTAGTGAGTGCACTGTTTCAGTAACACCCCCAACTTTTCGTTATCCAGCTTCTGCTTTCAAATATCCAGTGACTGGGAGGTCTGCCGTCACTAGGAGCCTTTTCTCCTCGGCGGCAGCCTCGAACCTGCTCATTGCCTTTCCCGCAGCCCCCCACGCTGCCGCCACCTTGGCTACCTTTCTCCTCGTCTTTGCAGTTGCTTACTCTCTGATGGTGAAAGGGAAGGTTGAGGTCTGTTTCAGCCTCTCCAGCCCAGCACCTCTCACAGGCAGGAGAATCACGTGGAGAGCTTGGCCAGAGCCTCCCAGTTTCCGATTTAGTAGTTTTGGGGGGAGGAACTTGATAACTTGCATTTCTACCCAGTTACCAGGCGGTACTGATGCTGCTGGGTCAGGGGCCACACTTTGAGAACCGCTGCTTTAGCCCGCTCAGTGCGTCACTCTCAGGTTCACTTTCCTAAATTAAAATGTGCCCCAGGTCTGCCACTCCTCGCTGAGTGTCTTCCATTGACCTAGGACCGTGGTTCCCAAGGTAGGTGGTGCAGTGGAGTAGGAACATCCCATTAAGTAACTTTTAGTCATTTTTTTTTTTTTGGTCTACTTTACTTTTCAGGGCTTCTGATTAGATCAAGGAGAAAGTCCGTTTGGTGCTACTGTCTTTAGCACCTTTCTGGCACTTAATTGCCTTTTCAACCAAGTGAGCAAGCCATCAGCTCCAAGCCGCTGCCAGCAATTCGCTAAAATTTTACAGTATGATTTTGTTGTCACTGTATTTATTTTCAATGGCAAGTATTTTAAGGGACTACTGGGTTAAGGAGTGCAATCCAGAAGTCCTAAAGAATTCTTCTATATCTTTTCTTCTAGTGGGTTTCATACTTCAGTTAGTTTCATGGATCATGTATAGCTCTTTTGATTTATCTGGAATTAATTTTGTTGTAACAAAGAGGTAGGATCTAGCTTTTATTCCCTAACTGGCTATGCAATTAGCCCAACACGTTTAAATAATCAATCTTTTACTCATCATAAACAAAGTTTATGGATAAGTAATATCCTTGGAAAAAATATTTGCCACTTGACAGAGGATTAATACCAAAATATGTTAAAAGTTGCTACAAATTATTAAGAAGGACAAACAACACAATTTTAAAAAGGACAATTCACAAAAGAAGCAAATAAACGTACAGAAAGGTTACAAACCTTACTAGCAGTTACTAGATAGCTCCCCCCTCCAACGATCACATTGAGAGGTGGTGGAACGTGGGTAAATGAGCCCTCGCTTACCTTGTGGATGAGAATGCAAATTGCTAAAGCCCATGTGGAGGAGACTATCAGAACGTAAAAACTTAAATGCTAATATGTCTTTAACATCTCTTTAATGCATGTTGAGATTTTGAAATTTAAAAAGGGTGTATGTTCTTTGACTCTTCGCAAGGGCTTTAGTCTAAAAAATTGCACAGCTGAAAACATTTACAAGCAAGTTCTTTGAAGCATTAGTTTCTCTTGAAGGAGGTTGCAACTCATGTCTATTAATCGATGAATAGTTAAATAATGGACTGTAATCCACTCAGTGTATGTAGATAGTAAAAGATTGAGGTAAACCTATATATATGCTCATTGAAAGATTTCTTACTTGTATTGCAAACTGAACAAAGTCATAGAAAATGCACATAGTATGAGCCTATTTGCATGTTTTGTAAAACTATATGAATTTATAGGTGGACTATAAGATACCAAAATATTGCAGTATGTAGCATTCTACAGGTAAATGAAGGAGGGACTTTAATAATAGCTTATCCTAGTTTATGTATTCTTCATAATGAGAATGTATTACTTGTGTTTTTTTAAGGTAGGACCCAAAACTATAGTATATGTATAGTTTATTTAGTTTAATTCCAATCTTGTAAAAATGTGCATAATATTTTATGTGCATCAGTATACATATGTATATATTTATATAAGAAAAACATAGCCTAGAATGAAACATATTGTTAACTGGGGTTCTCCTATAAGGTCATAGGGATTAAAAAACATCTTCCCAGTTCCGTAAGTTTTGATAAAAGTAATACTGGTTCATTTAAATCACTTAATTGACCTCTCTAAGAGAGAGGTTGCATCTAACAAGGTCCTGTCCACACCGAGGGGTGGGTGGGTGGGTCGTGTGTCAGTTCTTTGTTGTTGTGACTGGAGCACATTCTCTTGAGTGAATGTCCCGTCCTGGCCCTTGAACAGTTATTATCTGTGATGAAATCCTTGATGATTGTGTGTTGTTTAAAGTCTAGGGAGGAGGACAAGACAGTCTTGGCGGGTTTTTATTTGTTTGTTTGGACAATAATCTCTTAAGCCCTCGTCCTCTTTCAAACATTCCTACCTTCTTTGCCAGCATATCCACTTAAATTCTCAAACTATTTTCCAAAACCAAATAATCCAACAAGCAAACATTTCTTGGCACTTAGGAGAGAAATGAGGTTCAGGTTAAAGTGTTTTGCTGACCTCTCTGTTTTCTTCTGTAGGGTAAGATACTTTTTTTAAAAAACTTGCTGAATTATTGAAACACCTGAAATAAATTCTTTTACCTCTTCGTAACTAAGAATCTGTTCTCTGTTTAGCTATTCATTTATGATACATAATATAATTATAGTAAACTAAAATAAATTACAGGACCAGATATTTTGATGCAGTTTTGAAAGATTTTTTTCTCGTGTCCTGCCTGTCGCTTGTTCAGGAAACATGTTTGTCAACTATCACCTTAATATCAACCTTCATATTGTTCTCTTAGTAAATGCATTTACCATTACACCTTTGTAAATTGAACATTTTTTTTTAAATGACAATTCTTCCATGGTGTCCCTGTTTTCATTTCTGTCTTCCTTTCTAATCTGCACCCACTTAGTCAACATTGATTCTATGCCGACTGTGTACGAGGAAGGCATTGGGCTAGAGATGCAGAGATGGGTGCAGAGGCCCTGCCTTTGAGAAGCTTGTCGAGAAATGAGAGTGTAGTAAAGGTGCCTGAGGTGGCTCCTGAGTCTTTGTGGAGGTGGTCAGGTGGGATAGGATTCAGGGAACACTGTGTAAGAATAGCATTCCTGGGTTACATGGAATCAAGACTTTAATGGGTTTTTAATACTGCCAAACTGTTTCTTAAAAGGATGTATCAAGTTACAGAATCACCAGCAATAAATGAAAGTAACTGATTTCCCACATCCTCACCAGAACTGAATTTCATCCTTAGGACAAAGCAAAACAAAACAAAAACTTGATATCCTAATAGACTTAAAATTAAGCCTCATTATTGTTTTATTTGGCATTTCTTTTTGTTATTAGTGAAGTTGAACATTTTCCCATATTTTTATTATTTTACTTACTCCAAATATTCACTTGGAGTCTTGGCATTGTTATAACTTGTAAATTTATAAAAAATTTATAAATTTTTTAATAAATTTATAACTTTGTAAAAAATTAGTAAATTTTTTAAAACAATTTATTGAGGTGAAATTCACGTAACACCAAATTAACCACTTTAACGTGAACAATTTGGTGGCATACATATGTTGACAATGGTGTTCAACCACCACCTCTGTCTAGTTCCAAAACATTTCCATCACTCCAGTACCTGTTGAGCACTTTCTCCTCATTTGCCCCTCTCCCTAGCCCCTGGCAACCATTGATCTACTTTCCGTCTGCATGGATTTATCTATACTGGATATTTTATATACATGGAATTATAATATGTGACCTTTGTTCTGGCTTCTTTCATTTAATATAATGTTTGGAGGTTCATCCACACTGTAGCATGTATAGGTACTTCATTCCTTTTTATGGCTGAATAGTAAGATACCACACGTTGTTTATCCATTCATCCATTGATGGAAGTGTGAGTTCTTTCCACCTTTAGACTATTGTGAATGGTGCTGCTATGAACATATGCATACATATAATTGTTTGGGTACCTGTTTTCAGTTCTTTTAGTTATTTGCCTCGGAGTGGAATGGTGGGGTTATGCAGTAATTCTGTGTTTAACTCTTTGAGGAACTTCCAAACTGTTTTCTATAGAGGCTGAACCGTTTTACATTCCCATCAACAATGCGCAACATTCCCATTTCTCTGCATCCTCATCAACACTTGTTGTTTCTGTTTTTTAAATTATAGCCACCCTAGTGGGTACCTCATTGTGGTTTTGATTTGCATTTCCCTCATGACTAATGATGTTGAATACTTGTTACTATGTATCTCATATATGACAGAAAAAGAAAACCTTGCTTTTTAAGAACTTATTTTAAAATTATTTAAATGTTCCTTGAGGGAGAAAAAAGTTTACTTAAAATTAAATGAAGTGGCCCAAATCTGAGAATTATTAAGCCATTAATTTTGTCTAAACATTTCATAGTTTTCATAATAGAGATATTTCTGAAGCATAGGCTTTTGCCTCCAGGTTCCTTTTTTTTAATAAATTTTTTAAATTAATTTATTTTTTGTTGCATTGGGTCTTCGTTGATGCACGAGGGCTTACTCTAGTTGCGGCGAGCAGGGGCTACTCTTCGTTGCGGTGCGTGGGCTTCTCATTGCGGTGGCTTCTCTTGTTGCGGAGCATGGGCTCTAGGCGCGTGGGCTTCAGTAGTTGTGACACGTGGGCTCAGTAGTTGTGGCTCGTGGGCTCTAGAGCGCAGGCTCAGTAGCTGTGGCGCATGGGCTTAGTTGCTCTGCGGCATGTGGGATCTTCCCGGACCAGGGCTTGAACCCGTGTCCCCTGCATTGGCAGGCAGATTCTCAACCACTGCGCCACCAGGGAAGCCCAGGCGGATTCTTAACCACTGCGCCACCAGGGAAGTCCCAGGTTCCTTTTTAAATTGAGTTTGTTTTCCTTTTCTCCATCACCTGGGTGTATTAGGCTGTAATTTGTGCCCTTTAACCAGTGGTTCTCAAAGTGTGGTCCAGGGACCAACAGCGTGAGCATCACTGGGGAAGCTGTTAGAAATGCAAATCCTAGTAGGTCAGGCCCCACCCCTGATCTGCTGAGTCAGAAGCTCTGGGAGTGGGCCCAGTAATCTGTTTTAATAAGCTTTTCAGATGAGTGGGATGTGCTCTTAGGTCTGAGAACCACTGCTGTAACTCAGCATTTCTGGGCCAGTGTTGTATTAAAGAGCCCTTGTGGGAGATGGAATCCACAATTTTGGCCTTGTTAGCTCCAACTTTTCTTTTCTGTTTTTTTTTTTCTTAATTTATTTTCTTTCTTTATTTTTTGGCTGTGTCGGGTCTTGGTTGCAGCGCGCGGGCTTCTCTCTAGCTGTGGCGTGCAGGTTTTCTCTTTTCTAGTTGTGGCGCACAGGCTCCAGGGCGCATGGCCTCTGTAGTTTTGCGGCACAGGGGCTCTCTCGCTGAGATGCGCGAGCTCAGTAGCTGTGGCACGCGGGCTTAGTTGCCCTGCGGCGTGTGGGATCTTAGTCCCCTGCACTGGAAGGCGATTCTTTACCACTGGACCACCAGGGAAGTCCTCCACCTTTTCTTTTTAACTAAAGGAGGCAGACAATATAAACAATTAAATTGAATCATATTATAACCTCCTGTTTAAGAATTACATACTATATGTATAAATCATATAGTTTTACCTAGAAATTGCTATTCAGTCTACAAATCATGTGAAGAGAGTAGTTTTTAAACGCTGCTTTTGATCTTTGGTCAGATCCCTAAAGAATTTAAGAGTTGCGTGTCCTTGGTGTGTATTTTTCCTCTCTCCTGTGATCGGGTCTCATTTTTTACTTCTTTGGAGCCTCTCCTGCGCAGGTTTCTGGCACAAAGGCCCGCGACGGCGTGGGCGCAGCCGTGGACGCGCTCAGGCAGCAGTAGCGCTCTGTCCCTCGTCTGCAGCGCCGTCTTAAAGCCCAGGCGCCCTCCCACCTCCTCCCTCCAGAACTTTGTTAAGGGACTCCTTTCTTGCCATTTCTTCCAGAAATTGATGGCTAGTTAATCCGAGTAGCATATCAATAGTTAAACCCGTGCCTGGAGTGACAGCAGTGATGGCCACATCCTGCACAGGAGTGGAAACCTCATGGCTGGAAACCACAGACTTTGACTAGAGAGAGGCGTGTGCGGTACAGTCACAGGCTTGTTTCATTACAAGTAAGTTGGGGTTTTTTTTTTCCCTGCACAGGGTATTCAAAGGGCGATAATAATTGTATCTACTTTGCGGAGGTTTATGGGGATTTAATTCACACATTTATAGACATTAAAGCATGTGTGGTACATGGGAATCACTCAGTGAATGTTTTATATTATTAGGATAATTATGTAAAAATTGACCTTTTTTACATAGAATATTGTTATTGACATTTTTACAAGTAATGTCTGGGTCCCCAAAGCAACAGCACAAGCCGTGTGCACTTTCGAAGGTGAATTACTCACAAATGTTGCCTTTCAGGGGTCTATTCACGAAGGAATTAGAGAATTAGGTTAGGTGGCATAAGGGAGATTTTAGGTCCTCCAGATCTAAAATCCCTAGGTCAGACTGAGTGAACGGTTAGGAAGCAAATGTCAAAAGAGGAGCCAGGAGAGCTGAGGGAAGGCGTTTTGAAGGGTAGGGGGGATTGAGTCCTGTATATCTGTAGGCTGAGGGAGAAGGCATTAACTATGTGAGAGGAGATTAACCCTTGATAATAATGGATGGAGTGAAGTTGCAGAGCAGGGAGAAGAGGATGGGATTAAGGGCGGGAGATGGGCAGGCTTTTGAGTGGAGGAGAGATGCGAGAAACGGTGAGGGCGTGGGGCATCCGGGTTCCAGGCGAGCAGACTTGGGAAACAAGATGGTTGTGTTTAAATGTTTGAAAGCCCATCACGTGGAAGAGGGATTAAACTGCTGCTCTTTGGCACCAGTGGGTATAAACTGTAGGAAGACCAGATCTAGAGCCCACGTAGAGGAGACCTGTCTGAGAGCACGCAGGCCCAAGAGGACGTGATGGACTCAGTCTAAAGAAATGAGCCCGGTTAGATGCCCCTTACCAGCTAGTAACCCTGCATGAGCCGTTCACACCCAGGGCAGCAGTCTCCTGCCTGCCCCCATTGCCCCAGGTCCAGGCCTGCCCATCTGGCAGTTCTCTCCTGTCTAATGTGACCCTTTGAGAAGAATTTAAGCTAATTTCCCCAAAGACCCAGAACTAACTGCGTTACCCTCCTCTGCAGAGGTTTGCATTCTTAAAAGCCAGTTTCTTCCTGCTGCCTCTGTTCACTCATCCCTGGCATTCCCCTCATTTTGTTCCTTTGCATTGCTGGTTTCCCTGACTAGAATAGTGATCGAAACAGATAAGAAGTTGTTTTTAGGGGACTAATCAGCAACATTATAAATTAAAATTCTCTCAGAACTATGGAGAGATATCTGGTATTTTACCCTCCCTGTAAAATTCACATTGTGAACCTCATCTTGAATTCCTTCCCCGCTCTCTTGGAGCAATTCAGGCGGGTTTGTGTGGGCCGATTCTGTAGCGATCAGAGACCTAGTCGACGATGCGAACTCTGCCTCGAGTTTCAGTTAAACGACGGCAGCAACAGATGCTGTGAAGGAAAAATAACTCTTCAGACCTTTAACATTCAAGCTAAACTGTACATTTGGGAGGCTGGAACCGTGGCAAGAGTTTTATTAACCTGAAAATGGTTTTCTCTGTCAAGTGCCATTTCATTTAGTGCAGTTAGCACAAACTCGGTTGCAGTTAGCGCAAAGTCGTTGTTTCTGGATGTGTGCTTGCACACACAGCAGAATTCACCGTCGTGTAATTGGGAAGAGTAAATTCATCTGTGTGTGGCGTCTCATGTCACAGGACAGGGATCCGTGGCCTGACAATAAATACTAAATGACAGGTTGTATAAAAGAATGATATAATGCCCACAAGGAGAGGAAATACCTTGCACAGTTCAAATTTTGTATGTAAACTGTGGCAAAGTGCTGCAGTAAATTGCCATTTTCTTCACGTTAGTCACGGTGCAAAGGAAGACTGTTTTTTAAGCAAAGAGTAATCTCTGGAATTTCGCATAAAGACGGTCCGTAATTTCAGGCTTTCTGCATGCTGTTGCTCCTTTGTGGGGAACCAACAAACTCCGTCCATTTTTTACTTCCTTAACATCAAGGGAACACTGACTGTTTCAGAGATTCCTTGTGCAAAACAAGAGGAAGGAATTTAGAAGCTAATCAACATTTCTGCTCACCGTATTTGTTCTAAGTCATGTTTGTTTCTAATTTTGGAATATATCTGTTATTTCTTTTTGTTTCATGTTACTTCTTAGTATATCATAGTAATTAATATGTTTTCTTTATCAGGATAGCAGTGTATTTGAGTGATTTATTTTGTTTGGTATCTGAGAATGTTATTCTATTTATGTTTTATAATTTGGATAAGAATTAAAAATTTGAAATTTATAAATATGTATTTAATGGTTTTACTTATTGATAGGGTGTGGAGAAAAGACCTGTATTTATCCAGATACAGAAAATACAGTATTAAATTGATTTTTGCAGTAACATTGCAAGGAAGGTTTTATGTTAAAATTCCAGGAATGGAAACATCTGAATTTTTTTTTTTAATTTTTGAATTTTATTTTATTTTTTTATACAGCAGGTTCTTATTAGTTATCTATTTTATACATATTAGTGTATATATGTCAATCCCAATCTCCCAATTCATCCCACCACCACCCCGCCACTTTCCCCCCTTGGTGTCCATACGGGAAACGCCTGAATTTTTAACTGAGTTCACTTATAGATGTAATTCTAGTGTTAGAACAGTGACAGTTAATAAAGTGCTTATTATCTGTTGAACAATAAATAGGAAAAGATGGATTATTTCCAAGTGCAATCCAGTTACCATAACTTGTAATCATAGTGCATGTTCTGAAACTTTTGTGACTTCTAATTCTAAAAGTAATAAGTATATTCATATCATAGTCATGCTTAAACATGTTGCTTTGGTGCCAGGACAAAACTTGTGTAATGTCTCTCTTTTGTCATTTATACGTACCATTTCCATGTCTCCTTCTTCTTTATTTCTTTAGGATGCATGTACCTTTTAGACAGCAGAGATAGAGGAGTTTAAGGAAAGAGAATCGCCAAGCAGAATGATACGCAAGGGGCTTTGTCTAATCAGGTGGTCGAAGCTCAGTCTTACAGACAGAGTATGAAGACAAGGCGACTTTCCATGGTGTGGGGAGGGTTTTTTAAAATAAATTCATGTATTTATTTTTGGCTGCATTGGGTCTTCATTGCTGCGCGCGGGCTTTCTCTAGCTGCGGCAAGTGGGGGCTACTCTTCGTTGCGGTGCGCGGGCTTCTCACTGCGGTGGCTTCTCTTGTTGCAGAGCACGGGCTCTAGGCGCACGGGCTTCAGTAGTTGTGGCTCGTGGGCTCTAGAGCGCAGGCTCAGTAGTTGTGGCGCACGGGCTTAGTTGCGGCCTGTGGGATCTTCCCAGACCAGGGATCGAACCCATGTTCCCTGCATTGGCAGGCGGATTCTTTAACCACTGCACCACCAGGGACGTCCCAGGGAGTTTTTGATGTACATAGTATCTAATTCCTTTGTCAAAAGAAAACTTAATTTTCCTGTGCAGTTTTTATGATATAAGGTGGGATTTGAGCATAATTCTAAGAGCCAGTTTTTGGACTCAGATTAAGTTCAAATCGACTCCAGGTTTGCAAAGCGAATATGGCAAATTGCCATATTTGGATGCATTGCTTAACACGTCTGAGATTCATTTCACTCATCTACTGCATATGGAAGCTTTCCACTTATCAGGCATTACACCGTTTGGTTCTCCTTTAAGCTTCATGATCTCCCCCAGTCCCTACCTTTTTAAAAACTAATAGATTGGAAAACAGGGGCTTTTAAGGTTAATAACCTGCCCCCACGTTGTAAGATGGCGGAACAAGCATTTGAATCCAGGTCCCTTTGATCTCAAATTTCAAGTTCTTAACTTCTGAGCCAAATTCTCTAGAATTACCTGGAAAGCTTGATTAAACATACGTTGCTGGGCCCTAGAGTTTCTGATCCTGTAGGCATGTACTATACTAGGAGGCCCAAGGATTTGTTTCTAACCAGTTCCCAGCTGTGGACGCTGCTGGTCGTGAGCACTAGACCTTGAGAATCACTGCTGTACGTTGTGCTCCCAGACTTGGTTCCTCTGGAGAGTGAAAGAGAGAATTCACGTGTGACGCTTGGATTCATAGTCACTAACATTTATGGATTGCTTAACGATGTCCTAGACACTTTTCGGAGTTAATCCCTTTTCATCCTCCCATTAATCTTAGCAGGTAGTTAAATTGCAGGGGGAAGATAGGGGGTGTGATCACCACTTAAAATGAAGAAAAGGAAACTGAGGTGGAGAGAGTTGCCCAGTCAGGAGGTCTCACAGTGAGTCAGTGTGGTGACTGAGTCAGCCGGTGTTCGTGAAGGCCAGGATCCCTGCAGCCGTCTGCAGAAGCGGATTTCACGCTTAAGGAAGGTTGAGAGAAAAGGAGACACTTCTTTCTTTCATCCCTTGGTGTTTCACATCCTTGGAGGAGGGCTGTTGGCAGGCCACACCTGGGAAGAAAGGGTTTCCCTCCTTTTCATGTTTTTCTCCCAGCGTTCTGAAGGGTACATGACACAGTTCATTATTCTGATGAGTGATGTGATTCTGGGAATGACCTGTATTTCAGTTGCGCTATGAAATCGTTGATATTCACTGGCATGGATCACAGAGACTCCAGGTGATTTCATATGTAGGAACTGCTGGTGGTGCCGGTGCATTAAATTAGCAGAGATGTCACCTGAAGTTGGCCACCCTATAGCAGGGCGGTCACCAGTCTGTGGTGCTGGCCTGCCTGCAGCTGCTTTAACAGCCAGGGAAAATCTCAGATGCGAAAATGAAGGAAGTGAGAGAGAAAATCAACCCATAATTAACTCTGAAACCTGTACTCTGCTTAGGTAACTAGTTTCCCGATTAGTTTTAAGGCTTAAAGAGAAAGTTTAAGGCAGTTTCAAAAGGTGAGATCACATTGATAATAGAAATACTTTGTGTGTTTGATTCCATTAAATATTTTGTTGAGAGACTGTTAAGGACAGGTATAAAAATATAAGTATAAAAATAAGATCTATTGTCCCTCCTCTCAAGGAGAGCTCTTTGTGGACCTCGCAGTCGAGTTAGTATATAGAAGAGCGTCCAAATCTGAAGTTAGTGTAGCCTGATGCGTATCTTGTCTTGGAGGTACTGATATGATGATTCCCATGATGCTGGTGTTCGAATCCTGGGACAAACTTTTCTTTTCACTGAGATGGCTATTTAGCTGCAGAGCTCAAGCTAGATTCCAGCCCTCCTGACCCTCAGCTTGGCGTTCTCCCTGATTTAAGATGGCCTTATTTATTTATTGTACAGATTTACCTCCCAATCTTAAGCTGTGAACTTTCCGAAGGGTATTATGACTTACTGCTACTTTTTTGGATATTCATCTCTGCATTTCAGCCTTGTTGTTTTTTTTCTTTAAAGATTTCAAACACAGTAGTGCAAACTCTAGAAACAATCAAGAACAAAAAGGAAACGCAGCCTGGACACTTAGCACGTGGGTAGGGTGCTGGATTTAAACATATGCGGTTGGCTGGAAAGAATCACCTGTACCTTTATTCTGGTTTGTTACAGGCTAACGAAGCCCTTGTCATTCGCTGACTGTGTTGGTGATGAGCTGCCGTGGGGATGGGAAGCCGGGTTTGACCCTCAGATTGGTGTCTACTACATCGATCACATAAACAGTAAGTTTTCCTCTTTGGTACGGGCAAGCATATCGGAAAATCTAGAGTCATACGAAAGAGTAAACATTTTACAAAGTGAATTTCTTTATTTTAAAGGCCCACTTTCCAGTGACTAATATTTAACTGAAATGTCCGTTTTGGAAGTTGGGGCATATGTGTAGAGTCGGGCTGATGGGGGCAGAGAGGGAGAAGGGGGTCTGGTCTGCCCGTCTGTCTGCCTGCCTGTTAGGGCGTGAGTTGTCTTCAGCGCACGTCTAGGGCCTGTGGAGACCATGAGCCGTCTGTCTCGTCTTCCCATGGCCACTGGGCCTTCGCGGTGGGGTTCCTCCTTTCCTGTCCTTGCCATGGAAAGGGGCGGGCACGGGTGCAGCCTGGTCTAATGGCGCAGCTGCGTGTGTTCCGGTGGGGTCCAGGGAGGGCTGGACACTCACCAGCGACTCTGGAAGACGCAGCTGTAGCTGTGGCGAAAAGACCAGAACCTCGTCTTGTTTCTGTTTCCTGATTTCTTTGTGGTTGGAAGGGGAGCACCTCTCACTGTAATAGCGTTTAGATCTGTCACATCCCTGTCATGGTAAGCCTAGGGCAGAGGATCACTGTGGCTGTAAACAACTTTTTAAAACACGTACTTGAAGTAGTATTTTTTGTATGTTTGTTTATATGGTGTATGTGTTTATATTTCTATTTAGCTCTCTAGCCACCCCTATAAAAAATTTATTCAGATGGTCGAATATAATACTCACTGATATTCATTTTGCTTATTTCACTTAAAAATAATTATTTTATTTTTATAGGTTCTTAGGAATACATAGTGAATTTATACTCCATTATCTTAATATTCTTAGGTCTATCGTTACATTAAAATTTTATTTAATAAGTACTCATTAATATCTTTAGGAGTAATATCATTATAGAAAAGTGTTTTATTTGATGTTCATTTACGAGTGATGGCTTGCAGCTGCCCTTGTCTAGATATATGACAAAGATTTTGAAAGGCACAAAAAGCCCATATTTATAGCAGTGATCTCTTAGAAATCTAAGAATGTTAAATATGTGAAATATGTTCACGTCACGTATCGAATTTGTGAAGATACCCTGGCACAGATTCCCTGTCAGTATCTTTCTTTACCTGTGCAAATACTCCTTTCCCGGCGTCACTGGGAGGGTTTCCAGAAGTGATTGGGCTGCTCCACTCTGAAGTGTGCAGAGGCCGAGGGCCATGGGGCGGACGGCCAGTTGGGTGGGAGGGCTGCACGCGTGCCCCCAAGTGATCTAGTGAGGCTTCAGTGCAAGTGGGTTGAGATGAAGGACTCACTTCCAGTAATTTACACTGAAAGGGGGTGCTCTGCCTCGAAGACCACCAAGCAGGGATAATAAAATGCTCGCCCCACCCGGGGGCAGCCAGAGAGCCAGAGAGGCTGACTCTTGAGAAGCGCGGTGTGCTGAGTGTTGCTTATGCCTCAGGGCGGGGGGCGTACAGGTAGCAGTGTGAGTAGCTTAGTTGTGGTGGAATAGGTTTGAGGGCTGTGAAATTGGCTAATTCCCACAGGTAGGTGAGCTAGAGGGGTTGAAAGGAGCAAGGTCTTGGAGGTATTAAGTCAGTTTTTCAACGAACACACGGATGGTTATTTAAATCTCACTTTTATACTTATTTTATATGGATAAAAGTTTAGCTTTTTTTCCTTAAATAATATTTAGGGAACCAGAAACAAACCTTCCTCTCCTGATTCAATGGAAATAAGTTCTCATGGCACCAAAATGAGAAAATTAATTCGCTCAACTTCCCTCCCACTGCCGACAGTCTCTTCAGCTTCTAAACCCACCTCCAGGGCTCTCTGCTTTTTCTCAGTGGAAGAAGTGTTCTTCTGAATCACCCACCTCAACCCCCAAGACCCCGCTTAATAACTTCTATGTCCTATCCTTCTCTCCTAGGTAGTATCTTTACCAGTCATTTTCTGGTTTTAAAAATTTCGCCCACCATTTCAATTTCTAATGGTTCTTTCACTTTAGTATTTAAACACTGGAGACTCTCAAAATGAAACCAAACCAAAACTACCAAAAGAAAAAACAAATAATAACAATCTCTCCCCCCCTCCCTCCCTCCTTCTCACTTTCATTCTCACTCTCTTGCTCACTCCTACTTGAAACAATCTTTCAACCCCAGTCCCTTACCAGCATGTCATCTGTTTTCCCTTCACCGGGAAACTTACTAAAAAGCCACACACAGTCCCCATGGACTTCACTTCCTCCATTGTTGGCCGTGATTTCACACAAAACGCTCTTGCCGAGGTCGCCTGAGACCGCACAAGTGACGGAATCCAAGCGCCCCGGCCTGTCTTCCTTGGTCTTGATCTGAGATCCCTGCGCCACGGGCTATTCCCTCTTGCTCTTTACCCCTTTGGATTTCATGACACCTTCTGTTGGAATTTATTTGGCATACCTGGCTGCTCCTGCCCAGTTTTCTTTTGCCCATCTCTTCTTCACCTGTACCTGGTAGCAGGATTTCTGTAATCGTCTTCTCTTTGCACCCTGCAGATCTCCTTGGATGATGGCCAAATTTGTCTCTTAGGGCTTGTCCAGAGTTCCAGATGCGTATATTTGATTCCTTACTCTGAGGCCCTTTCCAGTCTGCCCCGCTGGCCTCCATTTTCATCTCCTGCCCTGTCCTTCCCTGGCACAGGACAACGCTCCAGCTGTGCCTTGTGCTTCCTTGGCTTTCTGCCTTTCTTTGCATTTGTTGGTTCTAGCCCTGGTCACTCTCTGCCCAGCCCCCAGGCCTTCCCTTTCGGCCGACTGCCATATCCTTCTAGGGTCCGTCCGCTCAGTCCGTCTGCCCACTGTTTCCCAGAGGCCTTCTCTGGCACCTGACCCTCCACCTTGCAAGTCCCCACCGCATTCTGAATTAGTTACCCTGTGCAGGTATTTCTTAGTACCAGGTACTTAACGATTTTACAATAGCACTTGTTATATTGCATTTAAATTATTTATTTGTATGTTTTTCCTCGCTAAATTGTGATCTTCTTGTGGACTGCATCTTTATTTTTCTATCTTTGGGTGCCTAGTATGATGATAAACTCTTACATGTTAGAACAAAGAAGAGCTTTACTGTTTAACTCACAGATTAAAAGCTTTCTGGTTGTTTTTAAAGAAGTTGAAGTGCATTATGCTTCAGAAAGCACTATTCTGAATACTTCAAATCTTGATTATCAGAACATAAATGTTTAAGTCTCGCATTTTGCTTTGGTACAGTAATGGTACCCCAGTGGCCTGGTGGATTTACTGTGCCCTAAAGTGCCCCAATTACCCACAGCAAGTAGTTTTCCCACTAAAAAGGATCTGGTCTGTTATCTCATTAATCTTAAAGACATTCCTGTGAAGTAGTTAGGGAGCAAATTGTATTATCTTCTCTTAACAGCTGGTCTACACATATGTTGTGTCTTGACATTGTATAGTTTCAGCATTGTCTTCTCCTTATTTCAATAAAAAAATGAAATTAAGACTGCTTGGCTGTTTAATACTATTTCTATGTAACGCTGTTAAATATCTAGAAGTAGAAGTTTTTTGTTTTTTTTTTAGAGTTTATTCTTTTTTTTTAATTAATTGATTAATTAATTTATTTATTTTTGGCTGTGTTAGGTTTTCGTTTCTGTGTGAGGGCTTTCTCTAGTTGCGGCGAGCGGGGGCCACTCTTCATCGCGGTGCGCGGGCCTCTCACTGTCACGGCTTCTCTTGTTACGGAGCACAAGCTCCAGACGCGCAGGCTCAGTAGTTGTGGCTCACGGACCTAGTTGCTCCGCGGCATGTGGGATCTTCCCAGACCAGGGCTCGAACCCGTGTCCCCTGCATTGGCAGGCAGATTCTCAACCACTGCGCCACCAGGGAAGCCCTAGAAGTAAAAGTTTTGACCTTGAGAGTGATAGTTATTTTAGGCCCTAAGTGTTTTGTGATAGAATTCACCTTTTAGTGGCTGTGTGTGCGGAGTCGAGTCGGGGTGTAGATATTGATGGGGGTGTTTGTAACTAACTAGAAGGTAATTATGAAGTACTGTTTGTAAGGTTTTGATATTATCACTACAACCAGAAGCAAATCACTTTTTGATAGGGTCAGAGTTGTACCTTAACTTTTTTGTCTTTTAGTAATTAAGGTCTTATTTACATATAAGAAAATGCACAGATTTTAAGTACGTATTTCAATGAATTTTGACAAATGTATACTCCTTTGTAGTTGCCAACCAATCAAGATATAGGATATTCTCACCCCGCCCCCAGAAAGTTCTTTCCTGTCCCTTGCCAGTCACCCCCTCCCCACTGCTGCAAATTGTTTTGATTTCTATCATCACACCTTAGCTTTGCCTGTTCTAGAATTTCATATAAATGGAGTGTGTGTTCAATTTGTGAACGGAATCTTTTACTCACGGTATTTTTAAGGAATATACTACTGATACACACACTATCACAGATGAATATTCATTGTACACATATCTGACAAAGGACCTGTAGCCAGGATATATAAGAACTCCTGGAAATCAACATTAAAAGGACAAACAAACCAATTTAAAAACAGGCAACAAACTTAAATAGACAGTTCTTCAGCTCTCCCCTCTCATCTTTCCCCATGCTGTCTCGGAGAGATTGGATGGTGTGTACTTCATATTACCCTGAACCAAACTCCTCTGTATTAGCTTTGAAGCAACACATGTGTTCAGGTTTGATGAAAGTTCCTCAGGTGTATATACTATTTAATATGGAGTTGTTTCTTTTAGGAGAAACGAAATAAATTTTTGACCCTTCTACTTCATCTCTGTCTTATTTCATCCTTTATGTTTTCCTAGGAGGATAAACTGTTAAGATATTTTATAAAGAAAAAATTTAGATACTTAAAATATCCAAGTACAACGTATTATGCTGGTAGCGATACTAACTCTTATTAGTTCGCATCACTGATAAGTGATAATTTACATATTTCATATAGTTGTCAAGTTCAGGGACCTCTTCTTAGTCACGGTCATCCGTCTCTTCCCCCTGGATGTAGAGTTGACATAGATAACTACGCCTTTCTTCTTAAACCTGTTGTTTTCCTCACTTCAGACTGTTCCTTCTTTCTCTCCTCATTTGCCCCATATTCCTTTTGAGAGTCCCTGTATCCTGTCACTCCCCGAAGATGTGGCCTTACCCGCCTCCCCCAGCATGCTGTCCTTGATCTACAGCAGCACCATCCTTTGCCATTACTATGTGAATGACCCTTCTATCTGTCTTTCTGACTCTGATTGTCCTAATATTTGTCAAACATTTCCAGCTGTAGGACACTGCTACCTATTTTGCCATTGAAACGTCAAAACAAACACGTACAAAATGGGATTCTCCAGTTTTCCCTTTGACTTGATTATTTTTCGAAACATAGTCCTCATGGTTCCTGAGTTGAAAAATGCAGAATCATCTTGTCAATTCTTGTTGATTTTTTCCTCTATATTTTCAGATTTGCTCCTTTAGCCTCATTTTCACTGCCATTTTCCTAATTCAGACCCTCATTGCCTTGTGCCTTTTGTTCCTTTCCCTTTAAAAAATATTTTTTAATAGAAGTAATAGATGCGTTAGGAGAAAAGTAGAAAATGTGGGTAAATAAAAGGAAGAAATTATCTATATTCATACTACTCAGAGATAATCCAGTATTCTAAATCTTGTAGTGTGTATCCTTCCAGACTTTTTCATATTGATACACACACACACACACACACACACGAGTGTTCAATATATTGTATACATCAAGTGGGATTATATCACATACATACAGTTTTATAAACTGCTTTTTTTTTACTTAATGTATAACCTTTCATCCAAAAAATTGTCTGCACAATCATATCAACTCTTTTGATAATAGAACCTCACATTTCTCTCAGATGATCTTCCTAAAATATAGCTAAGATCCTTTCACGCCCTTACTTGGAACCTTTCTACCACATACTGTTGCTTACAAAATGAGTTTCCTATTTATTAACCTGACGTTCGAGACACCATCTAGTTCCTCTTGGAGTATTGGGGAAGAAGTGAGAAAGTAGAGCAGAATTCTAGTACCACCATCACTAGCAGAACAAAGGAGAACAAGTAAAGCACCGTATCCATTCTGAAGGGCGTGGCTGCAGCTACTTAGAGAAGGCGCTTTAAGCTGACAACCCAAAGGCTGAGTGAGTTAACAGGCCTGGAGAACACGGGGATGGGGTAGGCTTTGGGAGTTTGCAGGAGAAACTGCCTGGAAGAAGGAAGACCCACAAGTAAAGCCAGAGGTCTGAAGAGGCCTCAGGAAGCAGGACTTAATGAAGGAAAGAAAAGAAATTCAGCGCGGCTGAGGCTGGTGTGAATGAGGCTGGGGAAAACGGCTGGAGCGGCAAACAGGGGGTTTGGTCCTTGAAGGGCCTCTTGTCTGGGACCTTTCAAAGCCCTTCTTAATCACTGCCTGTTCCATGGGACCTTACTTTTTTAGCCAGAGGAAACTCCCGTGTCTCTAAACTTCTGTGGCACTTGACCTTTCTCTCCTCGGGGCTCTCACCATTTTCTACCGTATGAAACAGTTGTTGTCGTTGTTGTTTTAATTCCTGTGTCACAACTTCTTCTATACTTTGTAATTTCTTTGGAAGGAGGGATCATACCTGAACATCTTGTTTTCCCTAGTGCATGCAGTAGATACTCAATTGTCTGTAGCACAAACAGATAAGTAAACATAGCAGATAGTTTCTATAAAGGAAGATAAGGAGAGTTACTCATATTCTTTCATTCATTCTTCCTGAGCATAGCAGAAAGAATAGAAACGTGCATGAGAGACAGAAATAATATTCCTTTGAAGAGTCTAATGTTATCTCCCCTGATAAGCTCTTGTAACTCACAACGTGTTCTCTATCTATAAAGTTCCACATCTATAAAACTGATGGAATGTGAATTCCCTTGAGGTGTGTGACATTTTAACAGTATGTGATATATTACTTCTTTCCTATAGTAGACAACATGCAAATTATATTGCATTATAATACAGTGATCTCCCAAGGCCACCAGGTCTTAATAAAAAAATACCACATTTGTATAATATACTTTTTTGAGTATTTACGTTTAATAAATATTCTTCACAGATCTATTCAGCAAATATAACTGATGGAGATGAAGCACAGTCTTGCTTTATGAAGGCTTCTTCAAAGGTGCCTCTGAGAACCCACTTTTGTAGTTCATATTTGAATGGGGCAG
This sequence comes from Balaenoptera borealis, assembly GCF_965194805.1. Lineage (NCBI taxonomy): Eukaryota > Metazoa > Chordata > Mammalia > Artiodactyla > Balaenopteridae > Balaenoptera > Balaenoptera borealis. Next base: position 25,298,218 of record NC_138880.1, on the reverse strand, counting down.
TATATTGGAAATGTCAGCGTGTCCTGCTGAGTCTCTTGTAGCATCCAGTATTTAAACCAGTCGACTGGAGTGTTTCTGCTGATGTACCCAAAACAAATGCTGATAGTTTATTATTATTATTATCATTGTACTTTATTCATTTAAGTGTCAGTCAGTGTTACTTTCAGGGTTTGGTGGCAATTTAGCTGTTGACAAGCATTTTATTGAAAGTATGCCAGTTCGCCAATATGTAGGGAAATATGATTAGGTAAAACCTCTAAAGATATTGAGAGAGAACTGGGAGTACGTATCTTGCTATAGCTATTATAATGTGTAAACACTTCAAGTTTTTCATGTACATTTTCAATTTGTATCATCTCTTTATTTGGTTAGTTTCCTAGTTATATATCTCACTGTAACAGGTTGCATTTATTATCTCGCTGTTTCTGCGGGCGCTGAAGCCAAGCAAGGCTGAGCCAGGTCCTCTGGCTCCAGGTCTCTCACAGGGTGTCCTCACGGTGTGAGCCAGGCTGCGTGACCCCCGGCATGACCGGAGGAGGCCTGCTTCCAGGCTCAGTCGTGTGGTGGCTGGCACGATTCATTCAGTTCCTCGTCGGCTGCCGGCCAGTCGCCCCTCGCATTCCTTGCTACGTGCATAGGACGGCGTGTAACCTGGCAGTTGGCTTCACTAGAGCAGAAAAGCCAAGGAGGGCCCGGCAAGACGGCGGTCACAGCCTCTTGTAACCCAGTCTCCAGTGACACCCAGTCTCCGTGTGCTCTTCGTTCGAAGCAAGTCACTCACTCTAGCCTGTATTCAAGGGTGTGCACACTAGGAGGTGAGGACTATTGTGGGTCATCCACAGTTAAGACCATAAATTTCTGTTTGTTAGAGGATGAATTCTCTGTACTTTGAGTCAGTTTGCATTCGTATATAGAAATATTGGAAATGAATGTAAATATTACATGTTTGGATAGCCAGAGACCTGAGGTATAAGGAACATTTAAAATGGAGACGTTTAGGCTCTTATTGGCTGATCAGTGTCTACTCTCCGTGTTACCCAGACGCCGAGCCTGCCCCTTGTGACGAGGCCCTTGAAGATTCTTGGCTGGGGGGCTGTCTGTCCAGCGCTGCCCCACTCCTGCATATCTTCTTTGGACATTGACTCTAGCGTATTTTTCCCCACAATTACATGAGATTTGCCTCTTTTGCACATTGAAGTATTTACATCTTTAAAAATTAGTGTTCCGAATACTTACTACTTTAGAGAAAGCACTGACGTTTTTGCTAACCGAAGGGAGGGCTGTAGGTCTGAGGCAGTGGTGGTGGTGCCTCTGGCTGACCCGGCCTCCCTTGGCCCAAAGGGGACCCAGGCTTAACGTCTGAACCACTGTAGTGTTATCACTTCTCCCTGGAGACCAGGTTAAACATTTCCAGGGCCAGCCTGGCTGCTGGAGATAATTGTGGTCACAGCAGATCGTCTCCTATCATTCTCTGGGTTTTGACTCACTGGAGTCCTTAGAGGCAACCAGAAATACCGAGTTGGGGTACATTAAGGTTGAGAGTCACACAGAAAGCATTTTAAAGACAGTACACACCACTGGACATTCCAGCAAATTGAGAAGTTAATTATCCGATCCTAACTTGTCAGGAAGAGGTAGGTCCTCATGTTCATGCAGTGGCCAGCCCGTGTGACCCATCTGTCTTGATTGTACCTGGGATTTAATTTCTAGAGGTGGCTGAGTGACAACACAAAGAGGTCAGTGCCATCGAAAGAAGTTGTACTACTTACAGTTCCCAAGAGAAGGGGGCCACATCACACCATGCAGGGCCACGTGGGGAAGCACCTGGGTCTGTCAGGAGGCAGAAGGGGCGAAGGGGAAAGCATGGGCCAGAGCCTTTATTTTGGTTCCCTCTGGGAGGAGTGGGTGAGGCAGGGGAGGCAAGTTTGAGCAAGTTTAGGATGGGATGTTTTGAATAATTCATAATTCCATGCAGGAGGCAGTATGTGAGCTGTTGCAGAGCACAGACTCTCAGGCACAGCCGCTCATGGGAATCACTGGAGGAGCTTGTAAACCTGCCATTGCCTGGGTTCCACCCTCAGAAACTCTAAATGGTCTGGGATTTATTTTAGAGCTCTCTAGGTGATGCTGGTGTGCAGAAGTGCAGAACCAAGAACTGTGCCTTAGGGTGTTCTCCTTAACCCGTGACCACGGTTTGGTCTTTTTGTTTGTTTGTTTTAAAATTTCTGAGCCATTATGGACTAACTGATATTTTTATAAAATAACAATAAAAATGAATTAGAAAAGTTGAAAAAAATGCGAAATGCAAGCCCCAGTATTATTATTATTAGAGTCAACAGATATACAATAACTGTATGAAATTGCTGTAAACATTTCAGAATGTTTACTCTTGATACCTGTACTTATCGTCACAGACACGTAACAGAGTTCACGGACCGGCGCTGGTCTGCAGACCACACTTTGAGTACTGCTGATGTAGAGGGCAGCCTGGCAAGAGTCCTGTACTGAGTGAACAGAAGCATGGGAAGCAGTTGGGTTCAGATCATACAGGGCCATGAAAGCTTGGCTTTTATTCTGAAGGTCCTGGGGATCCAGAGAGTTCTTGAAAGGAAGGACCTGAGCACAGCCCTGTTGCTGTGCTTACTTAGGCAACATTGTGTCTGAGGGATTGGCAATGAGGATAAACTGCTAACAAGGACCTGAAAGGGGCAGGGATGGGGAGGCACTGGGTAAACTAAAACAGAAACTCTGTCACACTTCTGGAGAGGTCACTTCCTACCACTAATAAACTACTTAAAGGAGGTAAGAAATAAAGATGGCTACTTTCTTTAAAGCTTAAATAAAAAATTTAAAAAACCATCATTAAATTCTGAAAAATAACCCACCTAATATACTTTCAGAAACCACACAGATTGAAGACCCAAGGAAACAATGGAGGGGGGAACAGGAGAAAATGCTCAAGGACTATCTGTCCGTGGCTCAGGATGCCCTCAGGACGCAGAAGGAGCTGTACCACGTGAAGGAGCAAAGACTGGCCCTGGCCCTGGATGAATACGTCCGGTTAAATGACGCCTACAAGGAAAAGTCGAGCTCTCGCACCAGCTGTAAGTACAGCGTGGCTGTTCAGACCTGAGAAATGGGGACCAAGTCGTAGGTAATAGAAGGCCACTTGGGTTTCTGTGGGACTTTGTTCTGAGTCCTGTTTCTTCCCGGGCAGGAAGAGTCCCTCAGAGCCACGTGAGGCTGAGGGCACACATCAGATTTCTCAGTAAAACCCCTCGACCCCATTCCAGATAAAAGTCTCCTCACTGGGGGATTAATATTTACCTTTTCAGATCAGGGCAAGTAATTTGGCCCTTGTGCTACTCTTGTACAATGTTTGCAGTGGGACTAAACTAAAACTGGAGCTATTAACTAGAATGAAGTTTCTGTTGAACACCTGAGTTGACCGACCTCTCTCTCATCTCAGAAATTGATAATCTGGAGCTGGCCTTGTTTAAAGAAGCATCTGTGATGGGCCCAGAAGTTCTACTTAAATTACAAGTTTCTGGATAATGCAAAGCTCTGATAAACTGGGTCTGCAATAAGATTCTCTAAGATTTTATCCATAGATATAAAATTCAGAGGAAAATGAGGCACTGGGGTCTTTATAACATTCCTTTTTCTTGAAAAAAATTATAAAGGTTTGAAGATGACTTTTTATATTTAGGTGTCTGATGAATGACAGTAAAGGAGTTATAAAGTTAAGTAAGTATCCACAGAAGCATGTAAATCTTGTTGTTTTTAGAGTTTGTAAATTCCAAGTTGACAACTAGTTATGCAACTTGTACAAGTTACTTTTTTTTTTTCTTTTTTCCCTTTGAAAGTATTCTCAGGATCTTCATCCAGTACTAAATATGACCCTGATATCTTAAAAGCTGAGATCTCCACTACGCGATTAAGGGTAAGACTTTTTTATTGTGGTTCTTCGTGGAACGTATGCATAGAATCTGGAAGGGGCCTTTGTGGTCATCTGCCCTCTCCATTCAATGCAGGAACCCTTTCAGTTACCCTCGATGGGTAGTTTTTCTGATTTTGTTAGAACATGTGAGTGATTGAGATTGTTCTTTCTATTGAGAAAGAGTGTGTTCCTTTTCTGGGCAGTTTTATTATTTGCAGTTAGTATACTGCATGAAAATTTGAGTCTGGAAAACTTACTTTTCCTTATTGTGCTGAAATACACGTGCAGAGTTGAGCCTAGTTGCTCCTTCATCGGACAACCTAATATTTCAGGATGCCCACGGCTCACATCACCACGTCACTTCCTTTTCTAGGTCAAATTTTCCTAGTGCCTCACACTTCCTCATGGGTTGTTTGCTGATCTTTACCCTAAATCTTTTTGACCACATTGCTGTTAAGGTCACAGCTTGTTTACCCTTGATTTTTGGAGTCTTACAGACTGTTCACCAAGTAAACAAACTCATGCAACCAATACATAGGTCATGAAAGAGATTATTGCCATGACCCCCGAAGCCCCCATGGTATCCCCTCATCATCATCCTTCTCCCTGAAGGTGACACTAGGTGACCTTTATTGGCAATACTCTAAGTTGATTTTCTGCCTGCTTTGAACTTTGTGAAATTGGAATGCTACCCCATGGATTACTGATGGCTTCTTTTGTTCAACATTTTGAGATTCATCTACATTCACTTTTATTGCTGTAAAGCAGTCCACTTTCGTATAGATACCATGAATTCTTTATTTCTTCTACTGTCTATGTACATTAGAGTTTATTCGAACTGCTGGTAATTAAAAATTATGCCTTAGTGTACGTGTCTACTACACATGTCTTTGGGTGCACAGATGTACACATTTTTGTTGGTTATGCACCCAGGAGTGGAATTGCCGTGTCAAAAAATATACATAGCTTCAACTCAAGCAGATAATGACACACGGTTTTGGGCCTTGTTACTTTCTAATATCTGCCCTTAAAGCTCTAAATTACTTTCTGCGCATGGCTTTTGCCTACATCCCATAGGTTTTGAATTTTGTATTTTTATTATCAATCAGTTCAAAATATTTTCTGATTTCTTTATGATTTCTCATATGAGTGTATTGCTTAATTTTTAAACAGTTTAGGATTTTCTTATCTTTTATTATTGGTTTCAACTTAATTCCACTGTGTATTTTTTCAATTCTAAAATTTCTATTTATTTTTTGTTTCTAGTTACTTGCCCAAATTCTGCACGTTGATATAATAATTTTTTTGAACGAAATAATCACAGTTATTTGAAAATTCCATGTCTTAATTAGTATAATATCTAGATTTCCTGTATGTTGGATTCTTCAGTCTGTTTTTTTTCTCTTGATTTTTGGTCAATATTTGACATCTCACAGCTGCTTACTTTTAATTAAGAGCCATATATTATGTTTGAAAGAGAATAAAGATCATTTGAGGTTTGGTATGATCTTGTTATCCTTCAAAGAGGATTTAGTTTTGCTTCTTATAGGCAGTGAGTCCAGGGGTAGATAGTTCTAATTCAGTCAGGGTTTGAGTTTTCTGAATTCTGGGCTTCATTCATTTTTCTCAGAGTGGGTCTATTTCCAGTCCACTCTTTCTCTTAGGGCGGAGCTTTTCAGAATCCCAGTTGAACTCCTGGGCTGTTTCCTGAGGGTCCCTTTGCCGGATTGAGGCTGGACTCCAGTCTCTCTCCGAAGCTTCTCAGCTCTGTGGGACAGCCAGTGCTTTTCTGTGTGTCAGGCTCTCTCAGTCACTACATTCCCCCGGCTTTTCACTTTCCCTACACATATGCAAATGTCTCAAAAGGAAAAACAGTGCCAAGTTTGGATCTTGACTATGGGCTTCCCTTACTTGCCTTAGTCGTTCGCCAGTGTCTTCAAATAGATGTTCTTTTTTGTTTTGTTTTACCTGACAACTTTTCTATCGTTCTCAGAAAAAGAGTGTGAAAAAGTTCATCTATATACCTCTCTTCAGTCTGGATTTCTGGGTTTCACTTATGGAAGTCATTGTTAGAAGTGTTCTTTTCTACCATAAACAACCCTTACTCTGTCAATCCACCTTTATTTCTCTGTACGTTCCTTAAGAATCTCATGGGCTGGTTTGTGGGATGCCTTACTGCTCCGTGTCTACCATGTGTATACATTTCTGTGATCTGCTAGGCAGATACCTTATCTAAAAACGGGTGGGGGGGAGAATGAAGGTATTTTGTCAAAACTTACTCTTGCTAAACTTCAGTATTCCCTTGAGCTGTGCACTTCTCAAGAAGTTATTACTTATTATTACTGCCCTTGGAAATTTTAACCATTTTTCACAGTTCTTTTCTTTGTAAGACATATTGTAAATGGAATTCCTCAAAAGGCTGTCATAATCTGTCCATTTAAATGCTATTTTAGGAAAGATGCAAACTAAGGGAGGGATTTAAAATCAAAAGTACATATAAGATATCTCACACAAATAACTGTTAGAAGGAAATGGAGCCCCATCTCACTGGGGGAGATTCCAGAAGATCCCAAGTAGCCCTGTCCCCCAGACATGTCTCCTAATGCAGCAGAATCCCTCAGATAAAGCTTATTTTGTGCCAGGTTTAATGTGCTCTTAATATCAGAAGCCTGCGTTTCATGTGTATGGCATCACTGTGGGACCACAAAGGTGAGCCAGGAAGAAGTGCCTTCCCCACGAAAGTGCTTCCCTCAAGAAGAGGTAGAAGACATTCATAATAACTGTAATGAAAGATGAGAGCATCTCTTCCATTAGCGAACAGGCACTTGTTTAACACTTCCTGTCAGTGCAAATGCCTTTTTATAGAAACACTTCCTTAGCACATTGGCCCTTGTGGTCCATGCTCTATTGTGATGTTTTGAGCTGTGTCATGGTTTGAACATGGCGGGGCAGATGATTCCCTCTCTCTGCCATTTGAGCACTTTTTGGCCAGGTGGCTCTTTGAGAAGGCCCCAGCCATTCAGAAATGGCAGGATAACTTGAGCAGAGTTTCATGGATTTTGATAACCTAGCTTTTCTTGGCTTGCCTATCCTGTAGAATCCCTGCATATACTAGTCCCTTTCACAAAGTAATGCCGCAGAAATAGTAACTCATGAATTAGCTAACTCTTCATTGCTGTGGTGTCTCAGGGGACCTGCCTGCATTTTTGGTCATAGTAACAATTTTTCAGACGCAGCCAAGCACTGGCCTCATACTTCATTATTTTAATGTAACAATATTAGTAGGTGTGCTTCATTTATTTTATTGAATTACAGCAAATGGGTCAAGTATTTGAGAATCAGGTATTTAGGAACATCTGTCTAAAGCATCCGTTTTGTATTATTTTATATTATGGTCACAGGTATTGGTGATCATTGGGCTTTAGTTTCCTCCTCGGGTTAATGGGATAACAGTATTTCCTGGCATCTTATTCCTAGTTGTTGAAGTGGAGAAATGAATAAATTAATGCTCTTTTAATAATATATTCATAACTTTTAGAGGTGGGTGTTTAATTTCTTGAGAAAATCTATTTTTTTAGGAAGAGGAATGTAAAAAATTTTACGCCAAAATTTATTATTTTATTTGTTCATTATATATACTTAGGATAAGGAATGGAGTATCTTATACAAACTCAACCTTCAATTCAATTGATATTTTTAAAAATTTATATCCCAGATTACAAATAGGTGAGATTTGGTGAAAATTGGATGTAGAAAATTTTTGGTGAATTTTGATTAAGTTTTTACTATTGTTTATCAAACTGAAATAAAATGTTGGAAATGTAAAGGTATAAATTTCTTTAGAAATATAAATGTATTTGAGAAATTTATTGAGCACTGCAGCATATGATCTGATGTAACTTTTAATTTTGTCAAAAAGGAAACAAACACTCCTTTGGTTAAATTATTTGCTCTCCACGCCAAATACATGGCTGGTTAGTGGGCATTGCTGTTGATAACAGGGTGCTGTCTTTATTCTCACATATATTTATCCCCACATTGTTAATATGAATTCACTTTGAATTATTTTTAGCAACGATGATGGACTTAGAAAAGCCATCCACAATCTCACCTGTTTGCAGTCTTGGGCACAGATTTTAAAAGAATGGCTATTGAATGTAAGGGTTAGTTTGTAACTGTGAATGGAGTTAGCTCCTGTGCACATCAAACTATGACACTTTAACCAGTGATGTAACTAACATACAAAAGTCATAGCAGTGTGCTTCAGATGAAAAGAAATATGCCTTCTGAGAATGCAAATTGCTACAAATAAGGATTGTCTCTTGATTAGACATGAGTGATGTCTTTATACTTAGCTTACATCCCAAGTTCTTTCAGTTCCAATTTCCTGATCTCAGGGTTTTGAAGGAGATAGAGCAATACTGATTTGCAGTAGCAAACTGTACATCTTCTTTTAAGATGTCCAGAAATGAATTTATGTTGTAGTTGGTGTTGGGTTTGAAAATAGTACAACAGTCTTCGTGAAGTTTGAATGAAATGAAGAATGATATGACTTGATTCACCTTCACTAAAGAAAAGAAGCAAGACTGAAAGAGAAAATGGGAGAGAGATACTCTACTTAATGCAAGAACTGGTCTTATCTCTGTTAAGACATGCTAATAACTGGAAATGATTAAATTTCATAGCACGGTAGTGTTTTTTTCAAAAAGCATACTCAGTAGAGTGAAATTATAACACTTAATCACATTTATTGATTTCATAATGTTTTGGTTCTCTCTTTCTTTCTCTCTAATGATCTTGGTCTCCTTTTCTAGCTTTGAAGGGTACCATACTGCAGGCTAAATAATTATACGTCAAAAGAAATTCTTCATCAAAACTGTGTTGCTGGGGGAGGAGGTATTTAGTTTCTCCTCACTTGGGTGAACTACTGTCTCAGTCTCTCTGGTCATGACTTCCAGACTTCTCCATCTTCACTCATAAACACCCTCATATCCATAATGCTCATAGCATTTTACAAAATCAAATGCAATTAACTTCTTCTGTGAGAGAATGTACAGTCTAAGCAGACAGGAACAGGGAATAAGGATTCCTAAAAATCAATTTTAAATGATTCTATGAAGCCTGCAATACTCATTCTCTCATTTTTTTTGAAGGACTGTGGGAGTTAAGCTCTGTGGAACTGTGTGAGATAAAGATATTATAATGAACACACTCAAACCAACACCTCGTTATATTTCGATACTTTTCCTTGACATAGACCCAATAAATACATTGACCTAGTATGTTCATGTTAAATTTTGAGAGAATCAGCCTCTTGAGGCCACGACAATGAAGTTGTGAGAGGAAAAAAATAGCTATTTATACTACATACATCTCTTATGAAGTTAAACATACACTTAAAATGTTACCCAGCAATCCCACTTGTAGGTATTTACACAAGAGAAATGAAAGCATATACTCAAAGACTTGAGTGTAAACATTCACAGGAGCCTTACTCTTGCTAGCCCAAACCTGGAAACAGCCTTCAGGTTCACAAGTGACTGAATGGGTAAATAAATTGTGGTATATCCATAAAATGCAATCAAAAGGAACAAGCTGCTAATACTCATGACGTGGATGAATTTCACAAGCGATGTGATAAGTGAAAGAAGCCAGTCATGAAGACTACTTATTGCTGTGCTTCCATGTGTACGAAATGCTTGAAAAGGCATAACTGACAGAAAGCAGGAGAGTGTCTGCTAGGAGCCAGGTGGGGATGGACAACACAGGGGCATGAAGAAATTACCTTACTTATTGGTTCTAATAATTACTCATTTAAATCTTTTCCTCCCGCATAGAAAATGATCACTTATTCACTTTTATTGCTGTTATAATTTATTATAAACTATTTATAATGAAATTCACCATATTTAAAAGTACAATATGATGAGTTTAGACAAATATATATATTTTTTGAAGTTGATTTCAGTCACCCTCTTTTCTCTGTATGTAACTATTCATAAAAACCAGGTTGTTTATAGAGGTCTTCATCTGACTTTTGTATCTTTTATCCTGATGGTAGACTTGAACAAAATTCTTGGCCCGTATAAATTGCTAATTAGATGTAGAGATTACGAGATCTAGTTTTGTTTTTTTTTTCTTAGTGGGGAGTAGAATTCATCATGGTTGGTATTACATTATCTCCCTCAGGCATACAATGTCCCATTTTTCTTTTTAATTATAGTAATAGTCATTCATGATCATCGTCTAGGTTATTTCATTAAGGATTACAAAATGATGATAGTCTAATTATATTATTCCTTATTTATTTATTTGTTGGGATACTTCTATAAAGTGAAATTCCACACCCCCCAACTGCTACTTGTTATTTGCTTACCCTCAGCTCATATTGGAAAGATGAATAAATATTAGATTATTTTCCTTTTAAAAAAAAAAAATTTCAAATGATGAGCTATGTCCTAGCATCTGTTAGAGATGACCAACAGAGTTGAATTTGTTTGTTTAAGTATCACTGTGTGATCACGAATTTAAACATTATTGATATGTCATTGCAGTTATTATTCTTATTGAACCTCACATTGTCCTGTCTTGTGCGTATAGGAACCTTTTTATATTGACTCCTGAGGCCTTTGATCCCAATATTCTGATAGTTTCTTTCTCTTTGGTCTGGAAAGATGTTCTTGATTTTTTTGTATAAGGTCTGGAATCAAACATTTCTCCAAGAAGCTCTGATTCTTTTTAGTGAGAAGTGATATTTAGAGACCACAATCTATATGCATGAATGTTTATTACAGTTGGGTTGGCAATTGTATATAGGTCTTTATCTTAATATATTTAAAATACTTAAATCTCCAGTAATTACAAAAGTGTGATATTGACACAAAAATGGAAGATCAGTGGAACTGAACATTGAAGAATATGCAGAAACACCTTGTCGAATTTAAAATGTGATAAAAGTGGCACTCCATATCATTAAGGAAAAAATGGATTATTCAGTGAATGCTTGGGACATATCTTGGCCCATTTTAAAAGAAATGAAAGTGAATCTGTACCTTTTTCCTTTAATTCCAGATGGATCAGCAATTTAAATGTGAGAAGTTCAATCATAAACTCAATTAAATTAGCCACAAGACATTTAAAGCAATAACAGAGCACTAAAGCTTGCTTTTCCCTAAGAGAATTTGACACGCTGGGTGAACGTCACCTTCCATAGTCTTCTTTTCATGGTCTCATGGAGACAAAGCCCAACTGCGTAGAATTGGGACCCAAAAGGACCAAACCCTCGGTGTGAGAGGAACTAGGATTAAACTCCTCCAACCCTGCCACCCCAACACACCTGCCACTTCCATCACCCGCCAGAAAGCAGTAGGAAAAGTGACCTGTTTGGAGAAACAATGAGAAACCATTCTGACCTCTGAACGTATCACCATCTGACACACCTTATGTGGGTTTGCAGGCTGAGTTCACACTTACCTGGAAAGTCTGAGAAACTGCAAGCTAAACACTTAATTCGAGCTGTGGCAGGTCTAGGCAGTGGCAGGTGGCTGTGCTGCCAGTTGCCTGGAAGTGCATATCCTCTCCGGAGGAATGCACCTGCACCTGTGCCTTCCACAGGTAGAGCTCTAAGGGTACAAACTCATAGCCAAAAATCGCAAATTTACACAGAAACAAGGTCACATCAGTAAGAACCAGCAGAAAAAAACAGACAATAGAATCAGGTCTTCAAATGCTTCAGATTTTGTTGATTTTAGATACAGAATGTAAAATGTTTAATATGTCAAGAAATAAAAAAGGAATTGAAAATATGAGTAAGAAAGATACTATGACTGTGAAATGACCAAGGATATATGGGAAAAGAACTAAGTAGAACTTCTGTAAATTAATCACATAATGGTTAAAATTCAAAGCTGCCAGAGGAAAAAAGATTATTTGCAAAAGTCTGACAGTTAGAGTGATACACCTGACTATTCCATAGTGATGATGGAAGGAAAATGATAATGTAATACTTTCAGTGCTCTAAGAGAAAATAACCATCAACCAGAATTTTATACACAGGAAAACATCTCTCATGCATATGAATGAGATAAACATGTTTTCAGACAAAATTTGAAAGTAACTAATGGCACCAGAAGTTCTTCACCATTGGAAATACTAAAGAAAGCAGGAAAAGAGAGAAGAGAATAGAAAAGGCAAGCCAATGAAAAGTTTAAAATGGGTAAATTAAACCCAAATAATGAGAAATAAGTGTAATTGGATTAAATGTTCTAGTTTAAAAGACAAAGATTTACAGACTGGTTTTGGAAAGAAAAATCTACCTATATGATTCTTATAAGAGACACTAGAAACAAAGATACAGAAGAGTTAAAAATAAAAGGATGGGTAAAAAAGATGCAACAATCAAATTCTAATCAGAATAAAGCTAGTATTGGACTTCCCTGGTGGCCCATTGGGTAGGACTCCGCGCTCCCAATGCAGGGGGCCCGGGTTCGATCCCTGGTCAAGGAACTAGATCCCGCATGCATGCTGCAACTAAGAGTCCACATGCTGCAACTAAAGGTCCCGCATGCCGCAACGAAGATCCCACATGCCACAACTAAGACCTGGCGCAGCCAAAGTAAAAAAAAAAAAAAAAGAAAGAAAAGAATAAAGCTAGTATAGCTTTGTTAATTTTGGAATAGGTAGATTATAAGGCAAAATGCTTCACTAAGAAAAAAAAAGAGGGCCACGAATCTGTAATGAATCTGTTAAAATATGGGCCCCCAAGTATAATTGAGCACAGTTACTTACAACAACACCACGTTGAGTAAATGAAGCTAGACATAAAATAATACATACTGTATGATTCCATTTATATAAAGTTCAACAAAGACAAAACCACTTATAGGGTTGGAAGTCAGGATAGTGGTTACTTTGGGGAGAAAGAAAGGGTTAGTAATTTGGTGGGGCACAGGAATGGCTTCTGGGACTTTTTGAAATTTTGACCTTCCCGTGGGTGTTTTACCGTTCATTTATTGAATGGTCTACTTAAGATTTTTTTTTCTTTTTTGTATGTATGTTATACTCCTAAGTTTAAAAAACTTAGAAGCTACTTAATTTGGAGGAGAACCATACACTTCTAAATAATAATGGGTGCTCTTTGATAAAATTAGTGAGTAAAACGTTGAGAAAAGGGATATTTGTGTAGCCTCAAAGTATCTCCCCACAAATATGTATTACTTAACTCTGGTGATTTTAACATGTCCACTAATCTTTGATACTCCTCTCTTCTTGAGTATGGGCTGGACTGGTGATTATCTTCTAACAAGTAGAGTTTGGAAAGGGCAAAACAGTAAACTTAAAGTGAAGAAATCTAGGGATTTGCTACCATAACTAAGTGATTAAGTTTAACATCACCAGTGATGTCAGGTTGATAGCATGTACCCCAGTGTCATTCGATGAGAAGGACACATCACCTCTGTCATATTCTTCCTCCCAATCTATAACCTCTGTCTAATTATGAGAAAGCATCTAGCAAACCCAAGGTACACTTCACGAAACATCTAACCTATTCAAAAGCGAACAGGTCATTAAAGATGAGAAAAGACTGAGGAAGTGTCACAGATTGGAGGAGTCTAGGGAGACATGACAAGTAAAGACAACATGGTCGGATCCTGGGGCATCCAAGTAAAGTCTGTAGTTTAGCTGATACTGTTAGTAGTGTCAGAAGAGAATTGGAGAAAAACTTCTAGCCTTGCGTGCATATACTAGAAAATAGAAAGTCTTAAAATTAATGAGCAGTGAATTCAATGTAAGAACAATAGAATAGATCTGAAGACAGTTGATGAAGGGAAATAAAATTAAGGGAAGATATTATTTAAATAATAAATATGGCTATAATAGAGGAGATCAACAAAAGCATAATTTAGTTCTTTGAAAGAATAATAGAATTGACAGATGTCTGTCAGGATTGATAAGAGAGAAAAGAAACAAGTAAAAATACACAAGGAATGAAGAGATAAAACTCTAGATGCTTAAGAAATAAGAGGACATTTTGAGTAAATTTATCTTCTTACATTTTAATTTTGAGATGAGATGAATAAGTTCTTACTAAGATATCATTGACCAAAAATGACTCCAGATGAAAGAAAGAATCTGACCAGCCCTGTTACTATCAGTGAAATTCCAGAGACACCCTGAAGATTAGGCTAATACAACCAAATTCTGACAAGATAATATGAGGGAAAAAATAAGCCAGCCATATTCATAAGCTTAGATACAAAAATCCTAAGCAAAATATTGGTAAACCAGATGCAGGAACATTTAAAAATAGTTTGTTAGGACCAAGTTGGGCTTATCCTAGATATGTACCGTCTAGGATTTGAAAATGAATTATTTACTACACTAACAGAGTAAACAGAAGTCATTAATCATTCCAGTTGATACAGAGAAAGCATTTTGATAAATTCAGCTTCTAGTCATGGTTTGTTTTTTTAAAAAATCAATCTAACTAAAAATAATTGCTGTATAACAGGGCATGAGAGATGAAGAAGGAGAGCTGGTTGTAGTTTTGTATAGAGTATTTAGGGTAAGTCTCATTGAGAAGGTGACATTTGAGCAGAGACTAGACAGAGGTGGTGAAGTTAGGTGAGGAGGAGCCGGTGTAAAGGTCCAGATGTTAGAGAAGGTCTGGGATCTTCAAAGAACAATAAGAAGTCAAATGTGGCCACAATATATGGAGAGAGAAAGTGAGAGCAGTAAGAGAGGAGGTGAGAGAGGTAACCTAGACAATGAGATGAAGACAGAATTCATAGGCCTTGGGGACCACTGTAGACTTTGGATGTTAATCTGAAATAGGAAGCCATTTGACCAGGTGTTTATCATTTGTATTAATATTTTTTTTGCTAGTTTAATTGATATATAATGATACCATGATTTTCAATTTTGTCTTTGTTAAGAGGTGATTTTTTTTTTTTTTGGTGACATTCTACCTTTTCTATTTCTGTTTGCCAATTTATTTTTTGAATTTAACAGCTTTTTGAGAATTAATTCCCATACCACACAGTTCACCTGTTTAAAATGTACACTTCAGTGGGTTTTAGTATATTTATTGTTGTATACCCATCATCACAATCTAGTTTTAGAACATTTTTGTGTCCCCGAAAGGGAACCCTGTACTCCATTAGCTGTCACTGCCCATTCCGCACACCCATATCCTCTATCCCCAAAGCCCAAGCAACCACTATTTATTGTCTGTCTCTCTAGATTTGCCTATTCTGTTATGCATTTTGTATAAATGGAATCATACAATATGTGGTCTTTTGTGAGCTTCTTTCACTTGGCATACTGCTTTCAAGGTTCATCCATGTTGTAGCCTGTGTCAGTACTTCATTTCTTTTCATTGCTAAATAATATTCCATTGTACAGATACATCACATTTCATTTATTCATTCACCAGTTGGTGGGTATTTGGGTTGTTTCCACTTTTGAGTGATGATAAATAGAACTGCTACAAACATTCCTGCACAGGTGTTTATGTGGATATAAGTTCTCATGTCTCTTGGGTTTATGCCTAGGAGCGGAATTTCTGGGTTATATGGCAACTTATTGGTTTATTTAGCAGAAAGAGATCTAGCGTTGACCTTCCATATTTTTATCTATTATTTGTATCTCAAGGTAGTATATTTCAAAAATGTTTCATATTTTTCTCAGTAGCTTTTGTTTTGCTTTTTTCCTTTTTTACTGTTGTTAAACAGAAGTTTGGGGTTTTTTTTTTAATATATTCAATCATCTCGTTTCTAATGACAGAATCCATTTATTAGTCATCACAAATGGTTCTAACAGCATCTGGGATTCTGTTTTCCGCTATTGTTTAGTAAAGTCAAACATGTTTTTATTATTAATCCTCTGACGATCTGGAGCTGATTTCTCATTTTCTTTAAAGGTGACCTGAGAGAGGAGGCGGGTGGTGAGGATTTTTAGTGAGGTGGAAGCACTGGTGATGAGGAGGATTTCCAGAAGAGCAAGATGACAGCTGCCCTTTGTTGGCTTGCTTAGGGAGCTCCTGGCAAGACGACGGAGGGAGTGGTGAGAAGGGACAGTAGTCGTCAGTAAAACGTCACTGTGATCATTGTAACTTTAATGTTGCAAGGGTCACTTTTAGGGCAGACTTCTGAACCCTGCCTGTCTTGTGATCTTCCCAAGGTCCACAAGTTCTGGAATTTACTTTTCCTTCATTGCCATCTTCTTTCTCCTTCTTTTAAAAGAAAACTTATTACACAGTAGGATTGTAAGAGATGGTAAGAGGCTGTATGATTTCCAGTCGTACTTATCATATTGAATCACTCTCTTTCTGGATTTCAGAACTAACTTTAAAGTCAATTCAAAATGTCAGTTGCTTTGGTGTAGTCAGTATAAAAGGCAGGGAATGTGCAAAAGTCATGGGTCTCTCTGCCTCCGATTTGGGACTCTCGTGTTTGAGATTTGAGCCGTAGACATAGGTCTGGAAAATTAGATGGTTGGATCCAGCTGCAGAAAGTTCACCACATATTGATATAAGGCAAAAACAGGCTCTAGGGCTTGTGAGGCTCTTCACATAATCAGCTTGGGTGGGATATAAGAATATTGACGTTTCTAAGATAGAATAAGGGCCATAGGTTTTATTTAGGTCATTTTGCTACAGTTCTAGTTTGTCTTTGATCTTATATATATTATCATGCCATTAATAACTAAAACTTTTATAATTGTAGTTTTAAAACATTCTCCTGGGTTCTAGACCGCTCTCTGCTGCTTAGTAGCAGGCTAACCTTCAACAGATTACTTACTTATTCTCTTTAGGTCTGAGATTCCTCACCTGTAAAATAAGAATTAAAACCGTATCCATCTACTAGAGTAGTTGTGAGGATTGAAAGCGCAGTGCCTGGAATACCTGAAGTGTTTAGCATGTTAGCTCTCACCATTGCCTCCAAGTAAAGTCCATTGTGCTAAACGTGCAAATCAGCATTAGCGTAACCCTTAGCTGGGATCTAAGGACATGTGTTTTCATGTTCTGTGTCCTACGTTTGAAAGTGGGTTGGAGAACGAGAGTAGAAACAGTGATCCTCCAATAGCTAACGATGCCAAATGGTTCTCTGAGAAGAAAGGGTGTTGAACAGTTAAGACCAAACTCTTAAAACCAGAAACAATCGGAAATAATGTTGGGTTGGAAATAGTAGTATCTGTTTTCACTTATCATTATAATAGAATCAAACGTTTTCATCCTTAACAAAATAAAATGCACATTGATATTTGGCAGCTGAAAATCATTCAGGTAATCCACTCAGAAGACTCCCCAAAATAAAAGCAGTGGCTTTCAGCCAACTGTAGGTAAAGTAAATAATGTGGAAGAAAACACAGGTGTTAGCCGCCTTTATCGCTGTCACCCAACATACAATAAAATTTCACATCACTTAAGCAGAGAAGAGTCTGAATTGTCAAAAGTTAAATTTACAATGATCATTTTTGAAAGAAATTAAATGGGTATGTCGTCACAGCCGAAATGATTTTAAATGGAGTGCTGTTGTATGACCATGAGATACACTAATTGTTTTAATTCAGTTGTTCCAAGAGGGCTTGATAGTACCATTGTTTTTTTTTTGTCAACTGTGTTTTCAAAGGTAGAGACAGGTTTCAGCCCAGTTACTATTGATTTTTGAATTTCTGTTGTTATTTTTAAATAAAAATGTTAGTCTTTTTGGTACAAAGCTTTTGAGAGTGCTGTCTGAAGTAGAATTACATGTGGAATGAGCTGTCGGTTAGTGATCGCTCCTGACATGATGACAGTCTGATACTAAAACTGAAATGTCTTTACTGGACACTGTGAGTGAGCTTGTTGCTATGCATGAATATTAAAGCACCTTCAAGATCCTCCTCTGAGGGCAGCCCTCCTCCCCTGGCCTAAGTAGTCCTCTCCTCCTTTGGGTTCCAGTAACACTGTTTGTACCTCTCTTTTAGTTATGAATTGGGCCTTGCAACACAATTCTTTCTATTTCCTTCTCCCTAATAAAATGTCAGTGCCTTAGGGCACAAACTGTTAAGCCTTCAGATAAATTATTGAACATTACTGTATCCAAAATATTGTGCCTCATGGTCTACAGATGTGTCACAACAGCCCTTGTCCTTGTCGTCTGGTTCCTCATAGGGCCTCGTCCCCCCCGTTTACTTTTTTCCCCTCTGTTCCACGATGCTCTCTGTTTTCCTCTGACTTCTCTGGCCTCTGCTTCGCAATGTACTTTGTCTCTTTCTCTCGTTGACCTGTGAGCGATGCAGATGCCCAAGGTGTTCCTGAGCTGCCTTCCCTTCTCCGTACACACTCTCTAGTTGATCTCATTTATTCTCGTGCATTTAAAATAGCGTCCTTATGTCAGTGACTCTTTATTTTAAATCTCTAGTCTAGACACTTCAAGTCCACATATTCCAATTGCCTTGAAGTGCCATGGGTGTTAGAAAAATAAATGTCTTACAGAAAACCCTTTATCTTTCCCCCTCCCCAGGAAATCACCTTCACATACCCAGGATTTTGGAAGTGATCTTTGACACATCTTCTCCCTCACCCTCCACACTGAGTCCATCACCAAGTCCTGTTGATTCTGCCTCTAAAATATATTTTTCCTACAGCACGGCCCGCATGCCAGGCAGGATGGCCCCTTTGGGCCCCTCTGGTCCAAGCACCGTAAAGTCTCCACAGTGATCTTTTAGAATCATAAAGCAGCTCATGCTTTACAATCCCTCCTTGATTCTCATTGTTCTTAGGAGGAGATTTAGAAATCCTCAGCATGGCTTCAGGTTCTAAGTAATCAGGCCTCCTTTTCCATTCTCACCTCATTCCACACACCACCTCTGTAATCCGGCAGGGACAGCATTCTTTAAATCCCAGAGACTTGCTGAGTTTCCCCTCCCACAGTTTAGGGTTTGTCCACAGGCTCTACCCTGTGGGGACCCCTCTATCAGTGAAGCCCACGAACCCTCTCATTTCCTCAACCCCTCAGACTAAATTAGGTCCCGTCCCCCTTTTAGATCGTGAAGTATCCTGTGCTCTGCTTTTATATCACCTGTGGCAGTTGGAAAGATTTATTTCGTTGGACAATTATTTGCTCCATATCAGCCTCCCTCCTTGTCCTGTAAGACGCATAAGGGCAAAGGTTAGGTCTGTTTCATTCACGCTTTCAGACCCAGGACTTGACACATTGTGCAGAATCAATAACTGTTTGTGGAATGGGTAGAATAAATAGGAAGTAAAAGTGCAAAACACATTTGGAAATACTATACAACAGGATGTGCTTGAAACTTAAGGCTATAACTCACTATATGGAAATAAGCTTCTGACACCCATGAGAATACCTTCAGTTTGTGACTGAACCAGGCTTGCGCCATTTTCCTGACCTGCCAAATTTTAGTATTCTTATTACCAAAGATAACAGGAAAAGAACCATTTTTATCAGTTTGACAGCAAATATTTATTGATCCCCTGCTGTTCACCTGGTTTTATTTTACAAGCTTGGGATACAGCTGGGTGATGCTGCTTACTTTCCCATGGGGGACAGACAGGAAACAGGTACAAAGACAATTTCAGCTCTTGGAAAATGCTGCGAACTAAACAAAACAGACCAATGGCCTGGGTGCAGTGGCCAGAGAAGTGCTGTTTGCAAAGGTAACGTGGAGCTGAGGCTTGAGTGGCAGGGAGTCAGCTAGTGAAGAGCGGAGGGAAGGGCCTTTTAGCCGGGGGAACGGCACATGCCGAAGCCCTGAGGCTGGAACAGCCTGGCCTGTTCGGGGAACAGAGAGGTGGCCAGGGGTCCTGGAGAGTCAGGAAGGAAGGGCAAGCACAGAGTCCGAGAGACCCTGGCTGACCGTCCTGCCTCTCCCCGTAGTGGCTGTTTATCACAGAGCGGAGACGATCGTGATGTCCGGCTCGTAGCAATGTCGCTACATCCAATGATGAGAGGAAACTTGAGTAGTAACGCACATCGCTGATGATCTGCCTTCCGTAGAACTTATGTCCAGGAGAAACTAGTCGAGTAAATGTCAAACTAGTGGCTGTGTTTATGTGTTTAATGGTTTACTAATAGATTACCTTTTTAAACTGTGTTGCTGATTATTTACAAACATTCATATTTACCTTGATTTCTCACAAAGGTTAAAAAGCTGAAGCGAGAACTGTCACAGATGAAGCAAGAATTGCTCTATAAAGAACAAGGCTTTGCAACCTTGAAACAGTGAGTATGAAAATACTGAAATTGACTCTCGAATAATCCAAAGCCCCTGAACTGATACAAAGAAAATAGAAGTATAGATTACATAAGAGTTTTCTCAAAGAGAAGTAAAATACAAAGCGCAAAGCTCTGCACCAAAAAAACAAAAAAGCAATCAACTGAAGAACAAAACAAACAAACAAAAAAACTTGGGAAAATCTATACACTTTGAATAGGTGTGAAATGTTCACTAATCTTTGGAGATCCAAGGAGACCAAAGTGAGAAACTTAGCTTCGTCTCTGGGCCCGCCAGCCTGCTCTCAGTTTGAGGCAGAGCCAGGAGATCGAGCCCAGGAAGGGCCTCCCCCTTCTCTCCGGAGGCTGGGCTCTGTGAGCCTGCGCCCGCCGAGCCCCGGGCTGGGGGCCTGTCCTCCTCTGGCAGCCCCAGGGGGACCTAATGCTGTCTGATCTCAGGGAGCAAGTCAGGGGCGTCTGCAGAGGAGCTGAGTGAGCGCCTCGGCTCCCGTGTTCCCTCTGCCCTTTCCTGCTCTGTGCTGAAGTCTGCTGGACCCTGGCTCCAGGTTGAGCTGGGTCAAATGAGAATGGAGATGATGGAGGGTAACAGGATCTGGAAATCCCTGCCCCATTCCCAGCCCCTGGAAGCCACTGCTCTTCTGCTGACGAGGCCCAGCCTAACTGAACCCCAGCAGGCACACGAAGACCTTCCAGCTCACGCAGTGCCCGCCCCAGGGTCTCCGATGCAGGGGAGCAGCGGTGGTTCATCCAGCACACAACCACAGGGAGGGTTGAAGGCAGCATCCCTTGAAAGGCGTCCAGCTGCTTTTCCTTTCCCTCCTCCTTGCTGCCCGGTTCAGTGGCCCCAGTAGCAATGCAGGATTCCTAGGGGCTTCCCTGATCGGCGGGTCTCATGTTCTTCCTTGTCTCCCTTAGCAGTATCCAAGGCAGCAAGGCGTTACCCATTAAAGATCCCACGTGGTCGCTGGCCAGGCCACATAAGCTGATTGTTCTGTACGTTTGGTTGACGAGTTATATTTTGGGGCCCCAGTCACCCCTCTTGACCACCAGCCACATGACTTTCATCTCAGACATTTGGTTTACTGGATCAGTTTTGTTTTTGACACTCCCCTCATGTGATCATGACCATGATATTCTTTCAGATGCTCCCATCCTGGTGGTTCCCTAACCTGACTGCATATTAGAATAATCTGAGGAGCTCTTAAAAATCCCTGTGTCTTGTCTCCACCCCAAGTCGTATTCTGTGAGACCCCCATGTGGTTCTCAGGTCCAGCCCTGTTCAGAGAACCTCAGCTGGTTGCAGAGCGCCCCGAAAAACTCAGCAGACCTGGAATCAACTAAATGTATTATTTAGTCAGTTGTACATCAGCATAACGGAGGGCTTTGTGGTGGGAGCACCACGAAGCGTTTCGCCACACGTTGCATACTTTTAAGGCACATGAAATTATAACTCATGTCACCACTGGGATTAAAGGTTAGCCAAACTTGCTGTTTTTGTTATATTGATGTAACAATGCTGTATTGTTTCAAAGCAGTTTACTTGCAAGCAATTTTTATAGGAATCCAAGGCATGTTTAAGAATCTGTCAATAACATTCCACAAGAAAACAATAGACATTTGTTGTAGAAATTCAGGCTTTCTCTTGCAGTGATTCTAATCCGCTGAACCAAGAGCAGAAAGATAGGATATCTAACATCAGATTCCTCTCGTAGATCAAAATAAAGCTATAGACAAAATAAAGCTATTTTCATCCAGATGTTCACCACCATACTACTAGAAGATTGAATAATAATTGATTGAACCCAGAGACCATACTTTTCAAGAAACCGCATTCCTGGTACTATAAGGGGACTTTTTACTTGGGTTATGACAAAATATATTTCAGGAAAAGATTTATACAGAATCCCACTGCAGGATTCTGTAACTTCTCACGTATTCACAATAAAATGGAATAATTTTGTGGAATCTGGAATTATGATGTAATTTAAACCCCGGTTTTGATTTTACTTGATGCAGTAGTTTATGCTGGATGAATGAATGTAGTTTTATTCTTTACATTATTCATTTCAGACTGTGGTCCCAAAGTTGACTTTGGCCTAAGCGATAGTGTAGCTTATGTGTAGGTGGGTGCCAGGAAGAGAAGCATATTTCCGCTTTGCCACCTCCAGTGTTCACTCAAAACTGGAAAATGGAAAGTGCTGAAACACCCAGCAAGCCAAGAGTATATACAGAATCTATGAAACTTTGGCTCAGGGGATACACATTTTCCAGGGAAGGCATGCAAATGGTAAGATATAGGGAAAAAATTAACTATAGGGTACCCACAAACCAAAAAAAATTTTTTCTTTAATTTTTAAGGGATGAAAGTAAAATTGTATTTCTCAAGAACAAAGAGCACAGTACATACTTTGTTTTTTAAAAAAAGTCAGCAACTTATGCTGATATTTTATTTTATGGTCAGTTAGGGTCAAAAGAGAGAAAAAGGGGGAGATGAAAAGTGGAGGAGAAAAAGGAAAAACGTGGAGGTAGAGGGCAAAAGCAATAGTTAAAGTAAAGAAGAAAGGTTCAGAAAAAGGGAAAGAAAGACCAAAAGGGGTTCCGTGGCAAATGCTGCGTGGAGGTGGTACTTGTCGTATTTAACATTTGTTCGAGCAGTGGCTGTCCGAGAAATTCTCATCCATTTTTAAAGCTCTCTGAAATTTAAATTAGCAGTCTTGAAGTAGCCCTGCTTTTATTTTTAAATATTAAAGTTTATTTCTGAAAACTGCTCACTGGCTTTTATTTTCAAATGTCAAAGTTGATTTCTGAATTAAAGATTTGTATTACTATTAAATTCTGAAGGTTTTATACAAATCGGAAGAAATTACTTGGGCTTTAGAAACTGCCTTTGACAGTTTGAGATACCTATATTACTAGCTGTTTCATGAAATCTCACAGATTCTTTTTCTTATTAAAGTAAGCTTTTTGCCTCAACTAAGTGAGTAGATATAGTACTTAAGGGTGTCAACAATTTCACTGATAAAGCCCTCCCGAAATAAATATAATCAACCAATATTCAAACTACTTCTGGGGTTCTTATCAAATATTCTAAATGTAATAGTCATAAGAGCCCCAAGCCTAAGTCTCTCATTTTGAGGACAGTTGTGCTACTTAGCTAAGTGTTTATGCAATTTAGAGGCTAAATTTGCATAGACTTTCCGGTCTCAGTTTCTTCATTTGGAAGAAACATGACTAGGCAATCTCTAGGGTCCCTCCCATCACAAATACTCTGTGTATGTGTGTGCGTACGCACGCGTGTATGTTTAATTCAGTGACTTCATTGGTTATACTTTTTTATAGAATGACCTTATGATAAAATTAATTTTATTCTCTTAGGTTCTTTAAGACTTTAATTATTTGTTCAGCACCATAAAATATTTTCTAAAATGGTACTTGTTATCTACGAGTACCATTTTAGTTATCAAGTTATCTACAAACTGCACTTGTTTGGGTAAACTTTGGAAGAATGAATAAGATAATAATTGTGTTAGTTTCTTCTTTTTTACTTTTCAGACTATGCCCTTCACGTTGAAATAAATACAAATTATTAAGTGTTTTAAACCAAATTAGGTCAGAGCCAGTTTTCTGTGATTTAATAGGTGCCATAACTCTGGAGGGTCTGTGAATAAGACAAGGATATGTCTGAGAACGCGTGTAATAGCGTTGTTGGCTGATGGGCAGAGATGTGGCATGTGTCCCTGAAGGGAAGCCCAGGCTCTTTCCTAATGAGTCCCAGGCAGCATAGGTGGTGGGGAGAACCAGGAGGGTGATGGTGAAGAAAATGTTGAACCGTTTTTTTGTTTTTTTTTAAATTAGGTAATTTGGTTGGGCCCTTCGACCACAAAGATTAGGTTACATGAAATCCTCTGACACAGGGTGACCCTGTGAGCTGTAAGGACATTTGGTGAGCAGATCTGCAGGGACAGTAAATAAGCTCATCGGGGAGCTCTTTATTCAACGTTAGTGGACAAATGAACACATCTGCCGCCCCCTTGTTCCTAGATTTGAACTCATCCAGCAAGGCGAGCAATTTATCTTGACTCGTAACTGTCGTAAAAAAAAGAATACATTTCATATATCTAAAAAGAAATAAGAAACGAACCAGGCAATCCAAATATTACAGGATACTCACTAGTGTAAATAAAAATCACTACCCTTTATTAAAGGTCACCAAGCTGTAGGCACTGTGCTAGGTTTTGCACAGACATCGCAGCATGTAACATTAGGTGGCAGGGATGAATCCTGAGGTTCCTGTGCTCGCCTGGTTTATTGGCATTTCTGTCCTTCTGCTTCCCCGTGTCCTGAACCTTTGTCAGGATCAGCGTGAGATGAGGTTTGAGGTCAGCCAGCAGTGGGATCACCCAAACAGACGGAAAGCAAAAAGCCTGAGCCTGAAGGTCATTACAGTGGACTGGGGGATAAAGTGGGGGCTGGAAGGGCTCTCAAATGATCAGAAGAGAAAGGAGAGACCGTCAGCTTGAAACTGGTGTGTGTGAGTCAGGTAGTAAAAACCAGCCAACTAAGACAACCCCAAACCCAATTCCTATCTCCTTAACTTGTACACTCGGTCATTCTTTGATTTTTCTTTTTTCCTTTCCTCTTTTAACAGAATTGATAAAAAAATGTCTGGAGGCCAGAGTGGCTATGAACTTAGTGAAGCCAAAGCCATCCTAACTGAACTGAAGTCTATCAGAAAGGCCATTAGCTCAGGAGAAAAAGAAAAACAAGATCTGATGCAGGTATGTGATGGAACATTTTTTCGAGTCACACTGCTACCTTCTTGGGCCTCAGAAACTTTCCTTGAGGCAGAAGTTCTCCATCGGAGTCTGGAAGGCCCTTTACCACCACACAAACCCCACTTCTGCCCCATCCATACGGAATTTGGTCCCGTAGGGGATTGTTATAGGCACTGAGCCAGCCGCCTGCCTTGGAAGAAAACAGATTGGTTCCAAGGTTCTGATATGCTTATTTGAAGGCAGACTTTGGATGACCTTTGAGACAGGGGCTGCTGGGTCCTGGAGCCCATCTAAGGAGATTAGCATCTTGGTGCCCCCTGTAACTCACTGCAAACTTCATGTGGCGCCCTGATAAGCAAGGTTATCTAACTCAGTGATCCTCAGCCCAGGATACAGAAAGGGTATGTCACCTGCTGTCAGTAAGTAGATGAGATGCCTTGAGGAGAGGGGGGAGGGGTGTGAGGAGCTTAGAAAAGCTATTCCCCACCCCAGGAGGTTCCGAGGTGCTAGCTGGGGGTGGCAGGGAGAACGCTGACCCAGCTGGGGGACATCTGTATAGTCACCCTGGGAGAGATGCTCATGGCAGTAGACCCCCTCGTTACACCTGTGCACTTCTCACCTTATGGGTCTGAGCTCCAGTGACCCAGCCTTATGTGTAGAGAGGACAACCATTCAGCGATCAATATTCTGCATGTTGAGTATCTATATTTAGCAGATACAGTCAAGTTTTTTTAAGAGATATCTCTTCCTCCTCTTCCCTCCCTTCCATCCCATAATTATCACAAGCACTGAGAAGTCTTTGTAATATTTCAGATATTTGGAGTTCTTTACCTAGCTGGGTGAGGATTTAGTCTTGTGTCTTTCAAAAAATGTTAGAGCCCGTGGTAAACAGAACCTCTGCATTTAAATACCAAATTCAGCTACTTCATGTCAGTTTCCAAAATGCTGGTTGAATGTGGGTGAATATTCTTGAACCCATATAATTTTGCATTTGGGGAATTTTGAAATAACTTGCAAGAAGCGATTAAATAGAAAAGACTGACTTAAAATACTGACTTTGTGCCAGGCAGTCTTCTGCCTGCCTTGCGTAGAAATACTTCATTTAATTCTCACAACAGCCTAAAGATAGGCTCTGTTATTATCCTCAACCTGTAGACAAGAAAACAGCAGTGCGGAGAAGTTGTTACTTGGTTAAAGTCACACAGCAGGTAAGCGGCAGGACTGAGGTTCAAACCCAGGCAGTCTTGCTCTAGAATATGTGGTTCTACCATATGTGTAACACATACAGAACTTCACTTGGCTGTACTTTTTGTTGTTGTTCTACAGTGATCCTGCCGATTAAATCAGTCATTCCTGAAAAGCACAAAATAAGTCCTTTGAAAAAAGTTAATGGAACTTGAACAGAGTTACATTGGAACCTCATAATTTAGCAATTTCAGGTCCTCTTTGATTCTTTCTGTAAACTTTGGATTTATACATAGGCCAGATTAAATTTAAAAATTAGATTCCTTTTTTAATTACTAAAATATAAAAAATAATTAATAGATACAGGAATCAACAGTAGAGCTGAAAGGGACATTAGTTATCTTCTGTGACTTTTAAACCTCTTTGGCTGTGACCCAGAGTAAGAAATACATATATTTTACATCAAAGCCCAGTAATACAAATGTCTTTACCCATAGATACACACACCAAATTTCACAGAAATATGCCTGCTTTTAATACTAGTAATATACTTTGATTTTACTTTCTAGTCTCTTCTATTTCATTTAAAAACATACTAGTCATGACCTACTAAATTGATTGAGTGCATGGTCATAGGTTTGAAAAATGTACGTCTTTTCACCGTTCGCATGAAAAAATAGAAAAGACTTGTCCAAAGTCCCTAAGAGGTTTCTTCGTTCTTTTCTGTAATATATTATTTGATATGACCATTTAAGTTTTATCCCTCATGCATATACATTTTGTATAAATACGCCTTTGAAAGAAAATAGAGAAGGTTAGGTAAAAAACAAATATCAGATCTCTGATATTTCTAATTTCTTATCATGAGAATTTTAAATATCAGGATTAAATCCTGGCTCCTCTTAAAGTTGATAATAATGAGCCTCTTACATTTTTAGTAGTGTTTTGTAGGGGGGTTCTTTGGTAGCAATTTAAATTTTTTCCTTTTTAATACTCTCACTGACTCACATCCTCCCTCTAAAGTAAACTCACTCTATTAAAACCCGGGTGCCGACACCAGTCACGTTCACTTGTAATTAGGCACTTCCCCAAACCAAACATCACCACAGGTACTGATTGACTGCGGCTTCTGGGCCTCCATTTCCTAATCTCTGACATCTATGTGAGCTAAATAATCTCTTGGATCCTGTCCAGATATCAAATGGCATAACTGTAGAAGTCTTCTAAGCAGGAAGTTTGCCTGCTTTATCTAAATGAGATTGCATTATAGGTATCCTATGCTTCCATAATTCCTACTGCATAAAGTGGGTAGTTCTTATTAAAATAGACTTCTTTTTAACAGAATTTTAAAAATAAGAAATGCATGTATTAAATATAAAGATACCATTAGTCACGGGGTGAATAATTCCCAGGCTGTCTTGGGAAAGATAAGATAACCTGTTTAATATGATCTTACATATTTTCAAAGTCCTGTGTGTATGCGCAAAAATTATATTCTACTCTTATTTTTTTCAAGAATTTAGAGGGATAAGTACCTACTAAGATAAAGTAGTTGTTTTTTCCGTTGAGATTAGCTCTTTCGACTTAATTTTACCTGGTGGGGAAGTTTCGCGCTCTTAAATGTTGAGCTTTATGAAGTACTTTGTATTTCCTGAACAGAGTCTTGCTAAGCTGCAGGAGCGGTTTCACTTGGACCAGAGCATTGGCAGATCTGAGCCAGACTTGAGATCCAGTCCTGTGAACTCTCATTTATCTCTCTCCAGACAGACCCTGGATGCTGGGTCACAAACAAGCATTTCCGGGGATGTAAGTTATCCGTGTGGAAGGGTTGGCCCCAGCACTGTCCTGACGGGCCCTGATTACAATACCGATGGCAAATGGAACAGGGGCCAGGAAGGTGGTGCAAATTCCAGCTGTGTGCATTCAGCATTTCATACTCATAAGATTGGATTTAAAAATCTTAGCCTTATCTTTTCTGCCTAGGTGCCAAGCATATCAGAATTTGTCCATATGAATAGCTTTGTTCAAACTTTCTCGTACTGTATTTATTCAGAGACTCTATTGAAAGGCGAGAGACACATGAAAATTTGAGTTTTTCCTGTTAAGTTTAGAGTCTTAGAAATTAAGGTCCTTCCAAATAAACATTAAGGCTAATGAGAAACAAATATATGCCTTTAAAAACTAACCAAAAAACTTGTTTTTATAAATCTGAACTTGATTATATTAAAATATTTGATTGGTGGTTTATACCTGGCATTTGAAAATATTTAATGTGGCTTGAATATTATTACCAGTTTGTATTCTACCTTTTGGGGCACCATTAGTAGATATTTACTTTTCAATAAGTTCCAGTTATTTTTGTATTCTCTATGCTTCTTTGAATTCTGTGCTATGAAAGTAAAACAGGTAGAGATCAACAGTAGGGCTTACCTGTTTGAAAAATTAATTTTCGAAGTAATTTTATGTTTATGCATTTGAAAGTTAGATGATGGAAATTTTGGCTCATAGAGACAAGGAAATTAGTTCCAGTTCATAAATTTTATTGACCTGTACACCCTTCATAAACTCTTAGATACCAGAAACATTTACCTGATATTTTTTATCTTGAATTTAATGTGTGGAGAAAAGGACGTTAAAGTCTTTGAAAAACAGACAAGCTGGAATTAAAAAGAAATGTTTTGTCCCTACTGAGCCTATAAAGTAAGTGCCTTTTCAAACTGGTATTCCCAATTTCAGTACCATCTTCTTTAGCTTTGCAATTACGTGTACTTCCTAGAAACAAAAGCAGTTTACTTCATTCATTAGCAGAGTTAATTGACTTTTTCCCTTTTGTTTTTTACTAGATGGGAGTGAGAAGTAGATCAAATTTGGCTGAAAAGGTCAGGCTGAGCCTCCAGTATGAAGAAGCCAAAAGAAGGTAACAGCAGGGGAGCTGGGTAGCGGTCAGTGGGTAGTCAGCTGGCTCACCCTGGTTTCCTTTTCCAGAATTCACCTTTACTCACTAGGGACGTCTGCGGGGCGCTTGCCACCGTTCTTACCAAGGTCACCCTTCAGATCTTAGAATATAAGGGTTACGGGGTCCCCTCCCCCGAAGGCTGAAGAACAAGGAGAATTAATGAGGAGGGCGAGAATGAAACTTTCCCCTTCATTCTGGAAGGAAGAAACTTTGAGTTTGTATGGTACTTTCTTACTCACAATTAAAAGTGAGGAGGGGGCTTCCCTGGTGGCGCAGTGGTTGAGAATCCGCCTGCCAATGCAGGGGACACGGGTTCGAGCCCTGGTCTGGGAAGATCCCACATGCCGCGGAGCATTTGGGCCCGTGAGCCACAATTACTGAGCCTGCGCGTCTGGAGCCTGTGCTCCGCAACAAGAGAGGCCGCGATAGTGAGAGGCCTGCGCACCGCGATGAAGAGTGGCCCCCACTTGCCGCAGCTGGAGAAAGCCCTCGCACAGAAACGAAGACCCAACATAGCCAAAAAATAAGTAAATAAATAAATAAAAATTAAAAAAAAAAAAAAGTGAAGAGGTTGGTTTCTCAGATAGAAATGTGATACAGTGGCTCAGGTGCAGGGCTTGGTAGGAGCTGAGGAGTGTGAAGGTAAATAGCTTCAAGCACCTTCCTTGGCTTCGAAGGGCAGACCCCCTGCCGATGTCCTGGGGGATGCTGAGGTTTCTGCTGTGTCACTCACTTCAGGGGGTGTTTCCCTCCTTGACCCTCTCAACTCTTCTTCAGCCCTGCCTCCATACCTCTTTCTTACCTTGTGACTCTGCTGGGGAAGGCCTGGGAGACTCCTCTGTCCTTGCCTCGGTGACAGACTCAGCTGGGTTTCATACTGTAGGAACTGAATTTGTTCCGAGAGAGAGGGTCATACTGACACATTTCATTATTTTCCTTTTAAGAGTGTAAAAATGCTGCTGATTTATTATTTAGGAAGGCACTGGGGGACAAACCTGCGTCGTCATGAGCATGAACACTTCAGCTGAGAACATGCTGGGGCGTTGTGGCTTCCCACCACAAGGAAGCCCATCACATGGATACTGAAATATATCCATTATTATTGGTGACGATGAGAATTTAAAAGTCACTGGCCAAAGTTCTTAGAGGTTGTCTGGCTTTAACAGAGTCGTTATTTGATCTGCCTAAATATAATATTTGCCTCTGGGTAGCCTCTGTTACTAATATTAATATTACTTGGTTCTTTGATTTACTGAAAGAACCCTAAGCTTTGTTCCATAAATCATTAACCATGTGAGCTTGAGCAAGTCACTTAGTCTCTCTGAGCAACACTGCACTTGGCTAATTTTAATGCCTGTAAAATTTCCCAGGTAGATTATAAATGGCTTGAGGGTAGGAAACATTTTGTTTACTGTATTGTCTGCTTCTCAGGTGCCAGGCTGATGCTTTGCCCTCAGTAAGGACTGAGAATTGCTTTGTGCTTTTGTGGCCCAGTGATGTGGAAGCCTGCTTGGGGCCCTCTGGCTATAAGCACGCCAGTTCCTGAGCTGCCAGAACTCCTAGGTTCTGACGTAAACAAAGCCAGGATCTGGTTTTCTGGTGTCTGGTTTTCTGAAGGAGAATGGCCATAACTCAGAATTAATCTTGGGGAGCCAGGCCTCATGCCCCGGGGTCCTTGGGGTTTGACTCGACTTCCCTTGGGCCGGCTTGAACTTCTGCTTTACTTTGGCTCCATGTGGAGCTGACACAGCACTTCTCTTCCTAGGTGTTCCCGGAAACCTTCACGTTTTCTTGCCCAGAAAACTATTTCCAAATAAAATTCAAGACCTGCCTAATGCCTCATCCCACAAGTAATAGGTGCTGTTCTTTCCTTCACTGCATCATTGCTGTCAGTTCAATAGGTTGATTCAGTCACATCAAAACTTAAGGCGTTAGTTCTTTCCCATTTGGTTGCACTGCTGTTCTATTACCATTTGGGGTTTTATTTTAAAGTTACTAGCGATTCTGACGGGAAGGTAAGTCTCAAGTGTTTATGCATATGTTGAAAATGCTTTTTCTTCCTCAATTCTGAATAAGGGGCGGGTTGTGTTCCTCTGAAACCTGTTTTCTCCTCCAGCCTTTGTTTTATGTGCTTAATGAAGCTAATAATATCATGCTTATTTAGCATTTTGATGATTAATTTTCTAGTACGTTGAGACAGTTGTTTATGGTTTTGTGGTTAAAGCTGATGAGTAGCTGATGTTACATCCATCGTAAGTGCAGACGATGGGTGAAAATCAGAAGGACGTTATATATGCAGCACAGTTTCAGATGGCAATTTTATTTTTAACTCAAACAAGAAACTTCAGGCACAAGAATGTGGAACTACTTCCCTCTTTGTCCTGACAACATTTTTTTGTTTTGTTTTGTTTTGTTTTGTTTTTTTTAATTAATTAATTTATTTATTTTTGGCTGCATTGGGTCTTCGTTGCTGCGCGCGGGCTTTCTCTAGTTGTGGCGAGCAGGGGCTACTCTTCGTCACGGTGTGCGGGCTTCTCATTGCGGTGGCTTCTCTTGTTGCGGAGCACAGGCTCTAAGTGTGCGGGCTTCAGTAGTTGTGGCGCACGGGCTTAGTTGCTCCTCAGCGTGTGGGATCTTCCCGGACCAGGGCTCGAACCCGTGTCCCCTGCATTGGCAGGCGGATTCTTAACCACTGCGCCACCAGGGAAGTCCCCTGACAACGTTTCTTGTTCACCTTTTTCTTCTCTTCTACAACTTTTTCCACCAAAAAGGGGAGGAAAAAGTCCCCCCTTTTCTATCTGTTTTTCATTTTTCTAGTGTGTGCTGTAATAATACCCAGAGTAATCATCCAACATTTTTTAATAGGAATATGTATTCTTCGTGCCAACATCAGTTGTGTTCATAGTTTACCTTGATCTTGTGCTTATGGTCAAAACAGCCAAGTGCCATTTCCCTTGTGAACAATCCTGATTGTCCTCACAGCGCCACAGAGCAAGTTGTTTGATTCGGGTGGTCATTCTTATTGAATCAGGAGTTAACTTGACCATTGAGTACGAAGCTCTAGAAGCAGTGAAATCTGGGGTCAGCAAAATTATGAAACTGGTGAAGGTTCCCTTTGCTGCGTTTTCCCCCTCCCACCCCTCCCGGCCCCGTCGCTTCAGCACCTGTTGTTACTCCAGTGGACCCTGGGTGCCGCTGATAAGTGTGTTCAGAGGAGAACCAGGTCAGTGCAGTGTGTACAGGGCCGGCTCAGTGAGCGCCCCGTGCATGGTGTAGACTCTGTGCAGGCCCTGAGCGGGAAGCGAGTTCACAGTGCACAGCTGAAGAATGTGGGTGGGGGAAGCCGAGCGCTGCCCCCTTTTCCTTGGCGATGCTGGAGCCTGGAGGGATGGACTTGGCTGTGGTACCACATGGCCTGGCCCCTGCCCTCTTTTCTCCCCTCTTCCTTCCCTGATTGGCTGATCCCCAGTCACTGCCAGCCTAGCCTGGGGACAGCGTCTTTACCCAGAGGAACGAGATCTAGAATAATGCATTTCAGGCATCATTTACCAGAGATTTTTTAAAGGCAGCTCTCCTCCTGCCACCTCGCACAGGCAGGCACACGTCAGGGCTGACCGCCCACGGCCCTCTGCTTTTTAAGCTTCTGCATACTTTGACCTTCATCCTTTTTTCAGGTAGGTAGGTGTGCTTACTCAGATGTTAAAGGTGGGGAGAACGAGGCAGATAAGAAGTAAGTGTAGCATCCGCCCCGGGACCGGAGCCTCACACCAGCCATCACGCCTGTCCCTGGGGGGTTAATCCCGCCCGTAGCCCGCCTTGTGTTTTCCCTCTCTTGGGACTTCTGACTACGCGCACAGCTACGTCACTGCATTTTGTCTTGTCTTGTTTTAGTATGGCCAACTTGAAAATCGAACTGTCGAAACTGGACAGTGAGACCTGGCCTGGGGCGCTGGACGTTGAGAAGGAGAAGCTGATGCTGATTAACGAGAAAGAAGAACTTCTGAAAGAGCTTCAGTTCGTCACGCCCCAGAAGCGCACCCCAGACGAGCTGGAGAGCCTGGGTGCCGAGAGGCGGCGGCTGGAGGAGGAGCTGCGGTCGGTCCGGGGGGCGCCCAGCCGAGCTCTGGCCGAGAGGTGCGTTCCCCTCCCCGGGCCCCGGGTGGCTAGCCCGTGGGGGGCTCAGCTGGGCCTCCAGGCCGTTCTCCCCGGTCTGCGGAAATCTCGGAGGCCTCAGCCCTTAGTGGACTGAGGACTTCTTCCTGTAGGGCAGTAAAGCACACCCTCCTCAGTCCCCGTGGTTCCTCTACGCTTTTGGGGAACGTGAAAATGCCTGAGACAGATGTTGAATAACTAAGGAATGTTGACAGAAAACCAGGAATGCAGTCCATCGCTGACCGAGGCTGATAACAGTGGCTGTAAACTATTGCACTCTGATAAGAGAGATTATCTGGACTGTTAGAGTGGCTGAAGCTTCCTATTCTGGGTTTATTACTCACAAGAATGCAAAAGTTTATTGCTTTTCATTTCACAAGGAAAAGACAACTTGCTCCCTTTGATATCTCAACAGGTCACAAAATGTTCACTTGGATTTTGTTTGTCAATTGAAACCCTCCTCTGAAGCAGGAGAAAATATAAAGGAAAATACTTTAAGCAATTTTCTGATCTTTCTGTGGGAAGGTGTAAATGAATCACTTAATCTAAAAACTCCAGTTCTGTAGGCAGATCAGCTGGACTCTTAAGCAGGGAACCCCTGTGTGTTGTTTGCCGTGAGGACATCTGCACAGCAGCCCTGTGTCCAGGCCTTGCTGACTAATGGTCAGACACCTGTTTACCTGTTTCAGCCATAGACCATGTGGCCCTTTAAAACCACTGCACATCCATCTTTTAGGCCAACAAGTAAGGAGCAGAATGAAGGGAAAGAGATTCACATTTGCGTAACTTCAAGTGACCTGGTAGTAAGTTTAAAATACCCACCGATAATCCAGTCACTTTTATTTTTTTTAACTTCTTGGCTTCTTGCCTTCTAATTCCTTGTCCTCTATAAATGTTTAAGGTTGTGTGTCAACATAATATCAAAACATTGGAAAAGTGTGGTGGTGGAGGAGATGGGGGAGGGAAGAACCTCTGACATTCCTGGTGAGGTATTAGCATGAGCATTTGTTTAACCGTGTGAGTTAAAATGCTGACGGAGATAATGCATAGCTACAGCATCACAGCTTTAGGAAGCGTGAAAAAGGATCAAAGGGGGAACCCCCTACAGATGACGTCCTTTCACTGTCTTAAATAACTCTCATCAGCCACCTGCCCCTGCGTCTCCTCCCCTCCCACTCTGACATCTCAGAAGGTGTGAGCAAGGCTGGCCAGGTAGGGAGCCGTCCGACCAAGACCACAAGGAACGAAAAGCAAGGGTGAGAAGGCAGAATTCAGTTGTTTTCCTGAATTACCTTGATGTTGTATGTGAGTGTCTGTGTTTGTTTTTCTTAAATTCCGAGGATAAAAGTTTGATAATCATCAGCAAATATGATGAAATGGTTAGCTTTGTGTGGCTCATAGATAAAACACCAGTGATCTTTTGTGTTATGTCGCCCTTAATAAATGTCATATAATTATACCTGTGTAACGTACGGACATCTGACATCTCAGCTGTCCTACTCTGCAGTATCTGGATCCGGGAAGGGCCCTACCAATGGACTTTAAATTTTTTCTGGGAGAGGAAGAAAACAGGCGTTTGTTTCTTTGTTTGAATCAGCTTTTACAGCATGATGTCTTGTCTTTTATTTTTTTTTTGGCCGGGCCATGTGGCATGCGGGATCTTAGCTCCCCGACCAGGGATCGAACCCGTGCCCCCTGCACTGGGAGCATGGAGTCCTAACCACCGGACTGCCAGGGAAGTTCCTTGTTTGTCTTTTTTATTAGGGATGGAGCTTCAAAAATGACTAATGAAGTAACGTTAAAAATATAGTTTAAGTGCCTAGACTTTGGCTTTTATACTTTTGTTTGCACACACATAATAACTGTCAAAATTCCAGCAGAAACAGTAGGCTTGATCTCATCCGGAAGAGGAGCTATAAAACATTTATACAAAATAATTCTCTATCTAGTGAGATCCAGCCGTGGGGTTTGAGTCGCACAGGGAGTAATGGGGGCCATCCACAGGTTTGGGTGGCCCTCTGACTTATGACCGCGCATGGGCCCACCTCCCACGACTGAGATCTTAGCAGGAAGGGAAATGTGTATGTTTCGTATTTGTGATATGTTGGCTATCTGAGTCATTTGGAAGGGTCAAGTCATTTAGCATTACAGAAAATGGACATCAGCTTCCTCTCTGCCGTCCACGGCCAAAAGCAGAACCCCATGATAAAGCAGGGTAAGGCCGAGGGACTCACACTTTCTTGCTGGAGCAGCTTGCAGTTTTCTCACTGCTATCCGTGGCTGCAAAACGGCCCAGCATTCCCTGTGCAAGAGAGCAGAACCCCTGCGGAGTGCACCCGGAGTCCTTTGTTTCCCAGTGGGCACAGCACCGTGTGGCTTCGGGCTTTGTTGGTGGTGGTGGTTTTACTTTACTCCCCATATGCTCTCCCCCTTTCCTACCCTTCACCAACCTCATCGTTTACTCCCACTGCCTGTGGATATATTCCTGCTGCGCTCGTCGTTGCTGTTGAGCTGAAACAGGGCCAGAAGGCCCGAGAAGCCCTCTGCAGGCAGTGTATTTCCTCAGTGCTCCAGCAGGAGGTCGAAGGAGACACCTCTGGGAACTTGACATTCACTGTGTCAGACTTAGTTTCATCGCAGAGCAAACGGTGCTTCACCGACCCCAGACCCCCTCCGTTTCTTCTCGGTACCTACACGCCTGTCAGACAAGCACTTGCTGCTTCCCCCAAATTATCCTGTTTTCCACTTACATTGTGGGTTTCTCATTATTTCAGGGGTGGCCTCAGGCGAGATTCTGGGTCATTGCTGAATTTTGGTCTCTGAAGGAGCTAAAACTCACATGAATTGTCAGCCGCTGTGTGAGCTCCCAGGGTCCCCCCAGCTGTGCCCGCCAGCCCGGTCCTCAGTGTCGTCCTCAGTGTCGCTGACTCGCGGGACCGCCCGCGGAGACGGAGCTCGCCCCCTAGTGGTCATAAAGCGCATCGGGAAAGAGAAATTGCTCTCAAATGAAGAAAAGACTTGTTACACACCCTTCTATTCTTTCCTTACAGTTATTGAAATTCCTTAAACTCTGTGCTTTTCTACGGCTGATAAGATCTTAACATTGCTCCTTCCTTTTCCACAAATCTTAGGGGTTTTGCCTTGCATCTTGCCAGGGTGTCTTCTTTCTTAATCATATGAATGTTTTTGCCGCTGATTCTGAAAAAGTTCTTATAGCAAGTGGGCGGGGGGTATGAGTGTCATTTATTTTTTAATGGAAAAGGAACTTCTTACTTCTGTAGATGACATGGAGCTTTCCCCCTCAGGGCACCGGGGGCAGAGGTGGAGGGTGCGAGGGCCCCCTTGTCGTGTCAAGGGCAGCTGGGCAGGGGTGTGGAGCAGCGAGACCGTGGGAGGGGTCTTTCGGGGTCAGGTTGAAGAGGTCTTTCTCACCCAGGAGGAGTAGCAGGACGGGGGCTGGAGAAGGGAGGAGAGGCAGGGGAGCACCCTCCCGAAGGGGCTGACATCTCAGCAGTTTCTTCTAGGCCCTGGTCCGGAGGAGGTGGGGGAGGTCATTTCCCAGGACGGATACCAGGAACCAGCTCCCACTGGGAGAGGCTCTGATTCCATCAGAGACAGGAGGTGGAGTGCTTGACAGAGGACAGCCACAGGGTGGCCGGCAGGGTTTCTGTGACTCCCCAGGGCCTTCTTTAAGCGTCTTCCAATGACATGTGATCTAGACACCTGCAGGGAGGGGCCCGGGGAGGGGCGCCGGGCTCTCCAGGCGGCCTGGGTAGAGGAGGGAGAAAGAGCCCGAGCCTGCCCTCCGGGAGCTTAGGGTCCAGCTGGGGAACACAGGCCAGGCCTCAGTTCAAGGCAACCGGGAAAGGGCTGGAAGGGCAACACCTGAGCCATCACCAGAGGAGGGCATGGGGGGACCATCACGTGTGACTGACTGGAATGGGAAAGACTTGGATTTAAATTTCAGCATGGAACACACTGTGTTGCCCTGAAGCCTCCTTACCATACCAGAAAAGCCTTCATTTGTGGGTGTGGGACTTGGTTTTAAAACTTACTTCGAAAGTATTGCTCCTGTATCAGGAGACATGGGTTTTAGTAGATTCGGGGACTTTCTCTGGACCTTTATGTACCTTCTAATTCAGTTAATCTACTTTGAATTAATATTTTTTCCTGGTTGAGTTTTTGTTTATATTTAAGAGATTAAAAAAAATTAGGGACCGTACTCCTTTTCAAAATACACCTTTGAAAGCTGTGAATTAAGAATTTATCACCCTTTGAAGTACTAAACAAAATGACAAGAATTACTTTTTTATTTTAACATATAATGAAATTGTGTTGGTGACGCATCAAAGGATAGATATCTATAAGTAAAATATGGGCATGTTTCCTCCCTGCCTAAAACATACATAACATTTCAAAGAGGTTGAAAATTAGGGAAGTTTTATTTTTCTCCAAAGAAGAGTAGCTAATTTTTTTATCGGCACCTTGCAAGGCGTGCCGAGGCTTTGAACACGGGAGACTGGCTTTGCTGTCTGCAGAGACCTTTCACATACGTAGCTCCATCTGGTCCCTTGAACAGCCTTAGCAGGTGGACGCAGTAGGATTATAATCACCATTTTGCAGATGAGGAAGCTGAGACCCGCGATGAAGTGACTTGCCTTAGGGACAGATGAGTAAGACCGGAAACCGTGGTGGTTTTCTGGGTCCCATTCTGCTCATTTCAATGATGTCTAAAAATTCTGACACAGTCAGTATGCTTGATATATTTTAAAATGGCTTACTCAAGTATAGAATCCCGTAGTACTCAGTTTTTTTCTAAAAAATCCTCATAAAAACTTGTTCAGCTGAATGTGGATGAAATTTCATGAAAATCCAGTACAGGTGATGAGAGGTGCCGTCGATGGGAAAGGAAATCACTTTTATGTCTTTTTCTTGCTTAAACAGTTAAGCCCAAATTAGCTCACACTGGCAATATGGACTAATTTGTTTCTTAATCGCCAAAATTCTCATCAAAATAAGATTGGAATTTTTATCACTAACTATGATTTTGGAACAGCCCTTACCAAACTCAGTACTCAGATGATCTTTTCTAATTCCCTGTTATTGCAGTCAAATGTTTTAGTAACGGAAGCTGAAGTCACAAGCCTGCAGAAGGATCTTTAACCTTTGTTTGTTTTTTTTGTTCTTTTCCTCCCCACTGTCTTTCCCTAACTTGTAAGAGCGTGAGGTTTTCTTACCCATTTAAGAAAATTTTAGAATACCAAAATTCTACAAGTTCTCAGTAACGCTGGCCATTTGGTACAGCTCTCCCCCTTCACTCAGTGGCCGTGGACAGTTCTGTCCACTTTCCTTCTGGCAGGTGGCTCTGTTTTCCCTGTGTCGAGTTCATTTGGATCTCACAAGGGGAAAATAATAAGGATCTTTCTTTTCCTGCTTGATCGTAGTTATGTGAAAATAAATTAATTTCTTTTTCTTGTCTAGATTGAAATTGGAAGAGCGAAGGAAAGAGCTGCTACAGAAACTTGAAGAAACTACTAAATTAACTACATATTTGCATTCACAACTTAAAAAGTAAGCCTGTTTGGTTCTTGAGGGGAACATTTTTCTTGACTGCATTCAGGCATGTTGTAGTTCATCTTTGATTACTTTTGTCTTTATTTTCAATGACTTAAAAGTAGGAAAATTGTTATACTAGTACAATTAAAACTCAGATGACCAAATTTAAAGTTGCAGGGATTTGGGTTTGGTTTTTTTTTTGTTTCATGAACCCCAAGGTCCTATTTGGAATATGTTTGAAATGTGTTGGGAAGAAGATGTATTTCAACTATCGGGACATACTTAGGAAAATGACACATTTCTCCACATCATCCCTTCTTTTAAAAAGGGAAGGTGGGGGAGATTTGCCCTAAAACAGCCACAGATTCATTCCTGAAATATACACAGAAAGAGGAGGAAGGCGAATGAGCCCAGGGGCCTTTGTCTTTAGAAGCTGGCCTTTTCCTCTCTCAAAATAAAAAGTTTGATTCTTTAAAAGTAAAGTCACTGCATTAACCCTTCATGCTGTTTACACCTCCCTCCCACTTCTGTATTTTTTAATTGCATAGTTGCTTCTGGATATTTATGCAGATAGATTTATCAATAGGTATTTGATCCCTTTTTAAATTTTTGGTAACTTTTGCACAAGGGGGATGATTTTTAATGAGTAGGATTGCTGCTTAAAGAGTCTTTAGAGAGTCAGGTTGGAAACATTCACGAATAAGCATGGAAATGTGTGGTGTGACAGCGAGTTCTCTTACCCCGGTCGTTGACTCTGCTCTTTGGTGCCACTGGGTTTCCTTCCTCTCGGCCCGAAGGAGCCGGCAGGGGTTTCCACACCATCCCGGTTTTTACAGGTGTGCTTTCCTCTCCCAGCCTCTCCGCCAGCACCCTGTCTATGTCGTCCGGGAGCAGCCTGGGCTCCCTGGCCTCCAGCCGGGGGTCTCTGAACACGTCCAGCAGAGGGTCCCTCAACTCCCTCAGTTCCAGCGAGCTCTACTACACCAGCCAGGGCGACCAGCTGGACCCGGATTATCAGTATAAACTGGACTTCCTCCTGCAGGAGAAAGGTGGTTACATTCCTTCCGGACCCATCACCACCATCCACGAACACGAAGTGGCCAAGTCCCCCAGCCAGCCTGGCCAGAGCGGTCCCTGTGGGGCAGCGGCCGCGGCCCCGGGCCACGCTCCCGCCCTGACCGAGGCCCCCAAGTCCGTGACGTCCCTGTCCTCCCGGTCCTCCCTTTCCTCCCTGTCCCCGCCCGGCTCTCCCTTGGTCTTAGAAGGCGCGTTCCCCCTGTCTCCCCACGACGTCCCTCTCCATCAGTTCTCTGCTGACTTTGAGGACTGTGAATTGAGCAGCCACTTTGCAGACATCGGCCTCGGAGAAGATCCGCTGTTGCTGGACTCTGACCCGGGAGGAGTGCCCCCGTCCCTCTCAGAGGACAAGGACCTCACCGAATGCGCCAGGGAGCCGCCGCACGAAGGGCCTGCAGGTACACGGAGACCCTTGCTCTCACGTATCCCTCTTGACCATTTCAAGGAGAGCGATTGGAGGTTACTTTTTCCATGGAAACAAAGGGTGTATGTCCCCCTTATCTTTCTGCTGCCCTTTTTTCATTTTGGCTTCATTGGGAAAGAATTTTTATTGATGAACCTACACATTTTTTCTTTATCAAATGCAAATCCCCTTCTGTATTTAATAGATTTAATCATTGAGCATCCCTTCTGTTGTGTAGAACCGCACTGTGTATGGCATCTGCCTGGGAACACATTTTGTGAACGTACTTCGTGCTCCCAAATAGGTTCTGGTTCTGAAATAGCGAGAAAGGGAAGAGGACCTTCTTTTCAAATTTGGCCTAAAACAGATGAAAACCAAGGCAATTAGCATACCAGCTAATTAGTACCAAGGTTCATTCAATGTTTAGGTTGCTGTGGGAATTCTGTATAAATACGATGAGTTTTGTTTCATGCCAGACTCTCCCTCTCTGCGGAAAGTTAATGGGGAGAAAGCCGGTTCCCATGCGTGGTGTCACCCTGCCCTCTTCTGGCCACGGTACTAGTTGCAGCCCAAGAAAACGCAGTGGCCTGAGTTCTTACTGCTGCATCTGTGCTCACAGAGACCCAAACAGAGGGAGAATGTAATATTTTTAATTGTTTACCTTTGCAAGGCAGAAGGTTTTACTATACTAGATGTGGTTGTAAAGAGAATGGGATGGTACCTTGGTTGGCAAATGATCGCAGCTGGGGTCCGAGGAGCCAGCCGCAAACCAAATGAGAAACAAAGTCCAGTGCTGGTCCCAGGAGGCCTGCTCAGAGCCACACAGGCTCCTGCGCGTCCACAGCGCACGAGAAGACAGGCCTCTTTAGAAGGATTTCCCTGCTGTTTCTGTAAGCATTTTTATTTTGTACTTTTGGTCCTAGGAATTCTAAGTATTAATTGGCCATTTCAGATGTTTAAAGAGGTAGAGGAATCCATCTTGTTAGTGTGGTTTCAAATACTGCAGACTGAACCACCGCCTGCCAGTGGCCTGGGGCAGAGACAGAGCGCAGGAGATGCCGTGTGGTTTGCGTGCTGCCTGCCAGGTGCCAGCAAGTGACGTGTTGTTGGAATAATAACCGCAAAGAAAATAGCACAGGAGCGCTGCTTACCTAGTGGCTCCAGCAAGGCAGAAACCTGCCTTGGGGCCTCGCGTGTGGCCCGGTGCAGGCCGCCCCTGAAGCCAGCCCGGCCTGCCCTCGCATCGCAGGGGCCCCGTCGGCCGGCCGTGTTCCGGCGAGCACGTTACCCGGTCTCTGAGGCTTGTTGTTCCTCATCTGCAAAGCGGGCACGAGGCGGTATCTACCTCGTGGGGTGCTGGAAGGGTTAGTGCTCTCATAAGGCGTCTGAAGCACCCAGCCGTGCCTGCTTCTCGGCACTTAGCTCGCAGTAATGAATATCAACCGTGTGACACTAAGGAACACGAAAACTCTGCTAAACCCAGTTCCGGTCACAAACCACCGGCATTCACGAAAGGAGGACAGAGCGAGGGAGGAGGAAGGAAGGAAGTGGAGTGGGTTTCATGCCACTCTTCTGTGCTTTGGACTTGAAGGATCTCACAGTTCTTGAGCATTTCAAAGCTGTTTTTGTTCTTCATGTACTTGGAGTGTTCTCTAGTGACCACTTGTCCACACTCAGTCGGTTTGGAGGGGCCAGTAAATGAGGCTGCGTGCTGGCGAAGCAGGAGGCGAGGGAGGAAACCTCCCGGGGTCTGCCCCGCCCGGCCGTCCTGAGGCACCGAGTTCCCTGCGCTTCCCGCAGCGTCCGACGCCTCGCTCCCTACCCTCGATCTGCTCCCGTGTCTGTCTGAGGGGTCTGTGCCTGCAGAACGGTGTCTCCAGAGTGTCCATGAAACAACTGTTCACTTTTTAAATGCACGTTAGTTAGAAAACTGCTGTTAA
The DNA here is from genome assembly GCF_965194805.1 of Balaenoptera borealis. Taxonomy (NCBI): domain Eukaryota; kingdom Metazoa; phylum Chordata; class Mammalia; order Artiodactyla; family Balaenopteridae; genus Balaenoptera; species Balaenoptera borealis. The sequence continues at coordinate 25,255,993 of NC_138880.1, read as the reverse complement.
AAAGTCACACTAGGGGAAAATATATCCAAGAGCTTTGTTTGCGAGTAATATTCAGTTTCACATGTGAAAACAACCGAAAGCATATATTTAACCCTAAAGACTAATTCTCTCCAGGCCAGGTCAGCGACACTCGGTCTATGGGGGGATGTCTGACCTTGGCATGGGGGCAGGTGGTTCCTGATAGTGACACTGGTCACCTCGTCAGTGCTCTAGACTCTTGTTCAGCTGAAGTTGAGTTCCTGTTATATACATTTGACTGTCCAGCACCAGTCCCTGCTGGATGGCAGAAATCAAGTTGGAATAACTCCGAAGTCCTTCCGCAGTCAGTCTCTGTCATTGTCAAAGTCAATTTCAGGCTGCTGTGGTTATTCCTGGGGGTAATCAATAAATCACATCATCACCTTCACCCCTCACAAAGCGGGGTGGGCAGAGAGAAGGCACTTCATCATCATGGGGGGAAAAAGCATTCCCACTGCCAGAAATAAAAGGGAAAATGCAGCAATCAATCCTGTAATCTGAAGCCTTAAAATTTAAACATCTTAACAAGATGTAAAGTCATGACTCAGAAGGGGGGCGAAACGCATACCAATATGGGTCCCGCTCGCCTGCCTGAGGATGAAGGAACGCCATGGGCTCGCAGCTTATTACACAGGAACACAGCTTTAAACGAGGGTCCCTGCTCTCCGCAGGATGCCGGGGTATGAATATGAGTCAGAGATAAAAGTTAAGTGGTGGTTGGTGAAGATTCAGTAGCGCAGAGTTTTTAATGGTATTAGCCAGTGAGGAATTCTGTAAGTCAAAGACTTTTTCTTCAATTTCTATTAGAGCAGCAGCTCAGGAGATGGAGCCTGGAGAGAAGGGGCGAGCAAAAGAGGCAGAAACCTTTCTCTGCATCGAGCGCTAAAAGCTCTCTTTTAGAAACGTTTCCAGTACTTGAGGGAAGCAGACGGCTTCTTACCCCCGACTGTGTTCTCTGCAGCGGGCACCAAGAAGGGGGAGGCAAGGGGCCCAGGAGAAAGCGTGCAATTGATCCCTTCCCTTAAAATATCCAGGACAGAGGAACACCCGATTCTTTCTCAAATAACTGGCATCCCAGGAATCTTATAAGTCGCAGTGCCTGGAATCCTTCACTTCTGTTGATTTGAATAGTAGCATCCTGGATTCTCAGGTCGAAAGTTTATTTTGGATTTCTCCGAACCAAACCATGTGTGCATTTTGTACTTAACTTTTTCTAATCAGTGCTGTCACTCTCCCCTCCCTAGATGTGGAAAAAGCATTACCAAAAAGAAGAGGAATCCACTTGCTTGGGGAGAAAACCGCTTGCGTGTCGGCTGCGGTCTCGGATGAGTCCGTGGCTGGGGACAGCGGGGTCTACGAAGCTTTCGTGAAACAGTAAGGACCCAGCCCGGTGCCTTCTCCGCGCAGCCGGGCGTGGGGCGACAGACTGGGAGCGCATTGCCCTCAGTCCACTCTCTGCAGGGGAAAGGGCTTGAGGCATTAAAGAAGTGGCAGGCTGAAACTTCCAGGGATACCAGGACGTCCTATCAGCAGGGAAATGAGGAACAGGCCGATGTGCTCAAAGACAGCCGAGCCTCTTAGAGACGTAAACTCGTTTTTAATGAGAGCGTTGCAGGGCTTGCCCAGTGCCTGTTTGGCGCGTGAAGCGTTTCGTGTATGCAGATTTCGGAAAGCCTGGCATATCTGGGGTGCCATACACCCCGGGGAGGCTCTGGAAGCCCAGGCACCAGAAAGTCATCCCCACTCAAGGCCCAGACTCAGACTCCTCTTGACAAGGTGAAGCAAGACTTTTAAAAGTGAGCTTGCACTGGGGTCAGGTCCACTGGCTAGTAGAGGAGTGCTGTTTCTTGTTTTGTTTTGTTTTTAGCTGTGCCGTGTGGCTTGCGCGGTCTTAGCCCCCCGCCCAGGAATGGAACCCGCGCCCCCTGTGTTGGGAGTGCAGAGTCTTAACCACTGGACCACTAGTGAACTCCTGAGGAGTTCTGTTAGTTCAGGTTTCCATTCAGAGTCAGTAAGTGGCAGACAGCAACCATAGCTCTGCACATTTCTGTTCACAAACGTTCACCTGCACCTGCTGTCTCCCTGCCCCCAGGCCCAGTGAAGTCGAAGATGTTCTGTACAGTGAGGAGGACGTCGCCGTCATGGAGACGGCCCAGGTGCAGATCGGACTCAGGTGAGACTGTGCACAGGAAGGGGCGCATCTCGACTCCGTGCGGTGACGCGTGGCCCGTGCCCTTCCTTACCTCATCAGCTTCTCTTTTGACAGATACGATGCAAAAAGGTCAAGTTTCATGGTGATTGTAGCACAACTCCGCAATCTTCATGCCTTCCTGATACCTCACACTTCAAAAGTGTAAGTAAAATCCGTGGAGAACAAATCAAAGAACTTAAAATTGTCCGTATGAGAATTTTGCATCATAATGTAGCAATTCATCCAAGTGACGATGTGGGAAAGACATAGCAGGGCTGATTGTGTCTTAATCAGCACTAGATAAAGGCGAAGAGGGGGTGATATGGGCCGATCCCCTCCTTTGGTTTTATGAACCGTGCAGGGAGGAGGGAGGGCATGTGGGGGAGTGGCTTGATCACCCCAGAGAGCCCGCTTCCCAGCACTGAGGTTAGGGATACCTGTCAGTAGTATTCAGGGAGGACCGGCTGGCGATACTATTCGTGACTTCTCCCTCCTGATAAGTATGCTGAGATCTCGGAGCACACTGTGGACAGCCTTTTAATCTTCGAGTGGCCCGTCAGGGAAAGGACAGATCCGCCAGCGATCGAATGTGTGAACAGGGAGAGCCAACCCACAAGTCCAGGCAAAACTACAGAATTCCCCAAGAACACGAACTTGCATGAAGCCCCTGATGTTGGGATGGGGCTGCCGGCAAACGTCCCGCCTCTGCCAGAGCAGGGCACACAGAGGAAGTCACAGGTGCCCTCCAGAGTGCGATGACAGGGCCTCTGCTCCCGTCTGCCCTGCGGTCGCTTGTCTGCCTGGCCTGACCCTTCCTGAGTGCATGGCAACGTGTTCTTAAACCCGTAACGAAAGCCTTGGCCTAAATATTGACACTGCTCAAGACGACAACTAGCATGAAATATCCTCAGAATCGTTCTTTCTTTCTCCTGACGTCAAACCTTTTTTTTTGATTATTAATGACGACAAGCAGAGTTGATTCGTCAGCGGGTTGGCGGCGGCCACAGGGTCTCTGTGAGTGACCCCCGACCCCCTCCCCAGCAGCAGAACGAGAGGAGAAGCACCCCAACCTTCCTTCCCCTGTGCCTTTGGTTCCTAACCCTGTAAAACCTCACCTTCTTCCCTCGGAACCATTTGAGGATGGTGTAAGTGGTTAGGCCACCGGGACAAGGCGAACGGAGTCTGGAGAAACAGAAAATCCCGTCCCTCCCGCCCGCCTCTCTAAAATACCTCCCTTTGTTGCTTTTCCATGAAGGCAGGGAAAGAAGATTTCTTCTGCTGCATCTCCAGCCTTAACGACTGTGGCCCAGGGTCCACTAGGTTTTTAATGCTGAATCTCCATAATCAATGTTGATACAAAATACAGAAATAATATGGCCTTCCTCAGTTCTTCATACGAATTTATAGTTTTTATAATTGGAGAAAGATGCTCTTTAGAATATGAATTAGAAAGCCTGGAAATGGGGGAGTGGGGAGGGATTTAATGGGTGTTCTCTTTCTGGGATTTAAAAGAAGATACCTCGTGCTGTTTCCAGGAATTGTGACTCCTCATGTAATGTGTGCTCAGAAAACTCACTTTTAAAGTAGTATTACTACCAAATGTAAAATAGATAGCTAGTGGGAAGCAGCCACATAGCACAGGGAGATCAGCTCGGTGCTTTGTGACCACCTAGAGGGGTGGGATGGGGAGGGTGGGAGGGAGGGAGATGCAAGAGGGAAGAGATATGGGAACATATGTATATGTATAGCTGATTCACTTTGTTATAAAGCAGAAACTAACACACCATTGTAAAGCAATTATACTCCCATAAAGATGTTAAAAAAAAAGAGTAAAAAAATAAATAAAATAAAGTAGTAGTAGAAGTTATTGTTTTTCTCTGACTCTTCCTCTAAATATGACAGAGCATGAAACAGTTTGTCATGTCTGAGACTTCTGAGACGCTAGGCAGTGACTTTTTTGAACTGTTAAAATTCATCTGTTTTAAATTTTCTTAACAATGTGCCACTAGCGTTTCTTTTCCTCTAGTAGGATAATGTATTCCATTCCTGGGGAATGGCCATCAGCAGTTCTTGTTTAATATGCAGGGTGAGTGTTCTTTGGGACAAAGTCACCCGTGTTTACTTGGTGTGTTCCTGCTTTCCCAGGTTCAGATGGCAGTCACTGTGGAATTGTCAGGACACGGGCAGGTGGGACGTAAATCCGTCTGCCCCGTGGTCTTCGTTCCTCTCACTTCCCTACCACGTGCCTTTGCTGCAGCCCCGGGGCGGGCGGCAGGCTCAGCCTTGCATGATCCGGAGCACCGGCGGGTTAAGAACAGAGCCTCTGTGCCCCTGAGCATGACGACCATGGTGGCAGCAGAGCTTTGGGCTGAGATGAAGTCCGTGTCTCTCCCAGGCAGATAATTCCAAACACCAGCTGTGAATCCAGTATAATTGAACCAGTGAAATCCATTTCATCCTTGTTCTTTGCAGATACTTTAGAGTTGCTCTGCTTCCCTCCTCGACTGATGTCAGCTGTCTGTTTCGAACGAGAGTCCACCCAGCCGCGGAGTCCCTGTTATTCAGTGATGTGTTCAGAGTGGCCATCTCCCAGACAGCCCTGCAGCAGAAGACACTGAGGGCGGATCTGTGCTCTGTCAGTAAACACCAAAGGGAAGAGCGCCTGGTAGGACCTTTCATCATCTCCAGCATCAGACAGCACTGTCGGATATTCTGAGAATAATTTTCTCGTCGTTGTTTTGCCAGCCTCGATACTTCTGCCAATCTGCCCAATGCCTCAGACACACCCAACAGTGGTTTCATTTTTTATCTGAAGTAGAGATTTCTGGTTTCCATTCTCTTATTCCAGACCTTTCAAATTTGCTTAGAAATTATGATTCTCTGTAAAATCTACTTTTTATTTCTAACCTTTAGGTAAAGAAGAACTTTGGCCTCTGTTATGACCATCACTGTGGAGTATGCTTATTATTCCCAATACGAGCCTGGTGCTGGGTGTTTTGTATACATTATCTCATTTAATCCTCTTGACAATCTTATGAAAAGGGTATGATGACCCCTATTTTCAGATGAAGAACTGCTTAGAGAAGTAATGTATCCAGGGTCACACAGCTCATCAATGATGGGTAGATATCAAAAGGACATCCCACACCTAATTGACTGTTACAGATTTAAGCAGGACACTGAGTATAGTTCCTTCATGCAGCTCGTTCTCCCAGCCATGGTGTTAGAGCTTCTAGGAAGACTTAAGTGTTACTGTTTAGAGCAATAGGATATTTAAATACTAATGCAGAAGACTTCACACATAACTAATAGCAAGTTTAACACATCATTGTGCACAATGACCAGAGCAGCATTACATACCAGTAAAGTTACATAAGGTGTTCAAACGCAGGTGTCTAGAGGTGCGTCCAGGTGTTCAAGAAACACTGCAGTCTACAGTTGAAACCCGTGTAGTTCTAGGGTCAACCGTAATCCCAATCTAAAAACCAACCCTGGGATTCTTTTGTGGTCCACTTATACACAGATTTTTTTTTTTCACTGAATTCGCACTGTAGTACTACATGATCTGTGGTTGGTTGAATCTGGGCATGTGGCACCTGACACGTGGAGGGCCAACTGTAAAGGTAGACATGGATTTTCGACTGCAGGGTCGGGGGTGGTGTTGGCGTCCCTAACCCCACACTGTTCAAGGGTCGGCTATATTTCTTATTTAGTCACACCGGAAAATATAAGACATCGCCAGGTTTTAAAAAAAATCCACCAGTGCTATATATCATGAGTATTGCTTTTTTTTTTTTTTTTTAACCTTAAAACAAGCTTGTCCAGTAATCTTAATTATATCAGAGGGAGCAAATATGAATTGAAACATTTTATTTTCTCCTGTTTTTTCTTTTCTTCCTTTCATTTCACATAGGCGGGAACTCAGATCAGCCTGGCAGATTTACCCTTTTCCAATGAGATTTTCACTCTGTGGTATAACTTGCTTCCTTCAAAGCAAATGCCCTGCAAAAAGAACGAAGATGAAACTGAGGATTCAGTATTTCAACCAAGCCAGCCACTAGTAGATTCTATAGACTTGGTGAGTCAGAGTTGGAGAAACACATCTAATTAAGACATTTAGATGTGCAGTCCATCTGAAATTAATCTTTGTGCAAGGTTTGAGGTAGGGGTCAAGATTGTTTTTTACCCATGTGACAGCCAGTTGACCCAGGGTTGTTTGTTGAAAATAATTCCTTTCCTAACTGCACTGCAGTGTCACTTTTGTCATAAGTCACATGTCCTCTACACGTGTAGTCTGTTCCTGAACTTTCTATTCTGTTCCGTTGACTTAGTCATCTATCTCTGTAGACAAGTGCAGTCATCTATCTCTGTAGACAGTACTATGCTTTTTCAAAGTGAAGGCTTTCAATAATTCATTCATTTAGAATGGTTTTTCTGAGGCTGTTTACAGATGATTGCTCTCAGATTAAGGAAGTTTCCTTCTCTTTCCAGCTTGCTAAGAGCCTTATTGTGCATGGATATTGAGTTTTATCAAGCATTTTTACTGTATCTCTTAAGAAGATTACATGGTTATCTTCTTAAGATTATTCTCTTAATGTAGTGGATTATACATTGATTGACTTTTGAATGTTAAATTGCCCTTGGATTCCTGGAATAAAACACTTCATTGTGGTGTATTTTATATGAATTTTTATACATATTCAATCATAGAGAATATTGAGACTTGCATGTGCTCAGTTTTAGTAAAAGTTCCATGTGCTCTTGAAAAGTGTGTATTTTCTGCAGGTCAAGTTTGTTAATTTTGCTTTTCAAATCTTCTGCATTTACTGATTTTTCAATTTGCTTATTTTATCAGTTATTAAGAGGTATAATAAAATCTCCAATTTATGATTATAAATGTCTCTTTCTCCTTTTAGTTCTATTAATCTTTGCTTTATGTATTTTGTATCCAGGCTATTAGGTGAATATAAATTTAGCATTATGTTGTATCTTTCTGTTCAACTGACCTTTTTATCATTATAAATTATCCCTCTTTATCTCTAATAACACTTTTTGTCTGGTATCAATAAAGCTGTATCAGTTCTTTTTTGGCTAGCATTTGCATGGTTTATCTTTTATTATCCTTTTACTTTCAACCTTTCTGAGTTCTTAGATTTAAAATGTTTCACCTGTAAGCAGTACTTAGTTGGTTTTGATTTCTTATCCAGTTTTAAAATCTTCATCTTTTAATTGAAATATTTCATTTATTTACACTTAATGCTGTTAGTGATATATTTGGCTTTGAACCTGTCATCTTACTCTTTGTTTTCTTTTAGTCCTATCTTTGTTTCTTTTTTTCCTTCTTTTGGATTAATCAAGTATTTTTAAATTTTGGTTTTTCCTTCTCTTAGACCATTAGTATTACAGTCTGTTCTTTTTTGCTGTTTCCCTGATCATTACATCATGCATCCTTGACTTAGAAACTGTGTTAAATTAATGCTTTTGCTTTTTTTCAGACAGCGCAAAGATTTTTTTTAATTGAAATATATTTTAATTAATGTATTTTTAATTGACGTATATACACTAATATGTATAAAATGGATAACTAATAAGAACCTGCTCTATAAAACAATAAATAAAATTAAATTAAAAAATTTTTAAAAAAAGCAGCTGCTGGATTGCCGAAGGTAAAACTCATGGACGTATAATATTCTCTGCTGTAAGATTACTTATAAGAGAAATAGTGCTAGGGAAAATAGGTAGATGCAATGAAAAACAAATTAGGACTCAAAGTGAAACGTGTAAAAATTTAAACAGCCTGATATTTTAAAATTTCTATATAATAAGAAGGCTTCATTGACAACTCTGTGTGTGTGTGTGTGTGTGTGTGTGTGTGTGTGTGTTTAACAAGCAACACTGCCCAGTTGGTCCAACAGTGTGGAAGAATTGACACTGATACGCCATCAAACAAACACCTTTCTCAAGACATTTTCATTTGCTCCATCCCTAAAAAAAAAAAACAAAAGAAAAAGAAAAGAAATACATTATTATTTATTTTTTTGATGTGCAAAGATTTTTAAAGACTTAACTCCATGATTCCCTTTCCTCCTTGTGTGCAATTATTGGTCATATATTTTAGTTACATTTATTCTAAATCCCACAAGACATTGTTATTATTGTTTTATTGACAATCAGTATTTATTTAGATTTTCCTATACCTTTACCCTTTCTGATGTATTCTTTTCCTTTCTGCATTATTGTGCTTCCAGTTTGGGTCATTTTCCTTCTGCCTGGAGAATTTCCTTTAGTATTTCTTTTAGTACAGGTCTGTCGGCATCTTGGTTTTGATTTCATTTGTGAAGGACTTTTTTTCCTGCATATTCAGAATTCTAAGTGAATAGTTATTTCTCTGAATACATTAAAAATAACATGTCATCTGGTTTCCATTGATTCTGTTCAGCTGCTGGAGGACAGTCTAATTGTTGATCCTTAAAAGGTATTACATCTTCTTTCTTTCACTGTTTGTAAAATTTCCTCTTTTTCTTTGATTTTCAGCAGTTTCACTCTGATGTGCTAATGTGTTTGTCTTCGTGTTTATCCTAGGGAAATTCTCCATTGTTTCATCAGTTTTCTTGAACATATTAATTATAAAATTTTTAATTCCTTTTCTAAATAACTGTAGTATATGGATCACCTATGGGTCTGCTTCTTTTGCTTCTTATTTTTCTTAGCTTTCAGTCATTGGGCCCTGTTTCCAGTGGAATGCTGGATATTATGTATGGATTGTAGAGGATCTGGCTGATAGCTTCCTCCAGAGAGGATTTAATATTCTTCTGGAAGGCAGATTACAATATGGGCAGATCACCTGGATCACTTGAGAGACCTGAATTCCAATTTTTCTCTCCCTAGGACCATGAGGCAACTGAGGTATCTGCTTACTGTTTAGCCTCCTAGCAGCTGGTTTTGCTTTCTCAGCTTCTTGCTCTGCACGTATGTAGCTTAGGAAGGGCAAGTGTCCCAAAAGGAATATTGTGCAGAATATTGGGCTCACTTCACAGTTCATTTTCTCTGGCCCCTTGTATGCTGGCTACCTTGTCGCCAACTCAGTTTTCATCTCTGCATCGTCCCATCACTGCCACAGCCCTGTGCAGCCACAGTCTGTCAGCCTGTGTGCCTCGCCGCTGGAACTGAGACATGCCCCCCAAGGGAGAAGAGTGGCAGTGTTGGTCCCTTCACCTCCTTGCATTTCCCTTCTCCCTGGGATCTCGGTCCTCGAGTGCTAATTGCCTTTGTTGCTCTTCATTGCTTTAAAACAGCTGGAGTTTTTTGTCTGTTTGTATTTCGCTTTTTGTTTTACTTTATTCAGCCTTCATATTTATTCTCAGAAGGAGAATTGGGTCTCATACCTCTTCTTTTTCACAACTAGAAGCATAAGTCCCCATCTGATAAGTTTTTAAATCATTTCTTGAAGCATATGGTGTTCATTGCCATGTGTTTTACCTTCTCCAGGATGCAGTGTCAGCCTTACTTGCAAGAACATCAGCGGAGCTTTTGGCTGTGGAACAAGAATTAGCACAAGAAGAAGAAGAACCAGAGCAGGAAGAAGAGCCAAGGGGTCCAGATGGAGATTGGTAAAACAGTTATTTCCTTTTGCTACTGGGATCTCAAAGAGGATGTGTTTAGATTCTCAGAAGAAACTTTCCGGGAAACCTTCATAGCTTTAGATCTTATTCTGGAATTAATGGAAAGTAGTGCAGCTTCAGGGGGCTGCCCCTAGGGAAAGTCTTCCCTTGGTCATTAGAGAGTTGAAAGGGGTAGTGGCGAGTTTGCGGACAAAGCACATGAGCGAGATTCTGTGTTCTTGCTTCAGTAATTTTGACACTATTTCTTGGGCTTTTTTTTGGTTTTAAGTCTAAACTACCTATTTTGAAGGGTATGGTAGTTTATTTTAGAGTCATAGATAAATTTAAAAACTGACTCTTTTTTCTGCAAACTACCAGAAGTACCATTTAGGCTCTGGGAAGTCAAAGCAGATATTTAGAAAATAGCTTCTGAAGAGCTCTTTTTCTGTTTGTTGCCACTTTCACCTTCTTTTTCTGTTTCCTTCTCATTTTTCATACCTCATTGTTTTTAAAAAATAAAAAAGGTTATTATAGCGTTTGTCTAGTCACATATGTATAAAGAACTATCTTTCCAGGTTTGCGCTGTTTTCTCTAAAACAAATTTTAGTGAATGCATCAGTTTTTTTAGTATATATGTAAAGTCATTTGGATTAATTTTGTACGTATTGTTGCTTATTCTGTTATGTTTGAACTACTGTTGACACATATATGCATATACATATATAGCAGCATTCGTGTGTATGTGTGTATATATAAAACTTCTTACAAACTTGGAGTGACTAGTGTCCACAAAATTGTGGACATTTGGAAGGAACAACTTACTATAGTGATGTGAAAAGCAGATATACTTTGTTCTTATCAAAAGTCCTTTATAGTGAATAAAGTTCAGAGCACCGAAAAAAAAAAAGTAAATATGAGAGTGATTATGAGGTTCATCATATCTTGAAATACTGAGCCTTCCTTGCATATGTAAAATACGCAACTTGTTTCACCCACATTTCAAAAAATGCACTTAGAATGTAATCTAAAGGAATTGACAACTTACACTCCTCATTGCTAGTCCCCCCGTGTTCATTTCATGACCAGGTTTTTAACAACTAGTCTGTTCCAATCTGTCAGTATATCACCAGTCACAATTAAAGCTTGACTTTTCATTATCAGTGGAAAAAAAAATGTTCCCGTTATGAGAATATGAAACTCAACAAAGAGTGAGATATTCTTACCCATCCTGGTACTCTTGCTTTCCTGTCAGTACAGTTTATACAGAATATAAACCATATTTGTATTCTGGAGCCTCACTTGTAGTGCCACCCAAGCCCAGGCCACGGCTTTTGTTAAAGACAAGATCATAGACCATTCAGAGTCTTCTGTTAGTTCAGTTGTAAGACTCCTCTACCCAGGGTTCCACCTCTGCTAGACCATGAGCACAGTTGATAATGGATATTTTTATTCACTCTTAGCAGAGAGTCACTGCATTCTATTGTTTGAATAATTTTACAATAAATGAACAACTGATACCAAATTATATTATAGTGAGTGTCAGTATTTTCAAACCGTGGGTTAAACTTTATATGTGATTTTTTAGCATATTTCTATTTAATATTTAGGAATTAGGTCAAATTTCATGAATTTAACTTTTCAGTACGAAATTATGATGATTTTGCTTCAGATTGCTGGAGAGTAATGTGATAACTTTATCTCTCATGAGCATTTTAGTAAAAGTTCCAGCCAGAGAACTGGCTGGAATCGTGATGTGTGAGTCTGATCATCGCCCAGGTAACGGGTTAACATGCCCAGGTTGCGCCGATCACGGAGCACCTCTGCCTGACCCTGAACGGTATTGCGTGTTGTTTCACCCATAGGTTAACCATGCTGAGAGAGGCCTCTGATGAAATTGTGGCTGAGGAAGGGGCTGAAGTGAAATTGGCAGAGGGCAGTTGCTGTGCAGAAGACGTAAGCTCATGCCCGAGTGTGCCTGAGATGAATGAGGACACAAGTAAGACAGAAAACAACTGTGCCAGCGACCTTGGGAGTCAGCCAGCTGCAGGAGTGCCCGCCCTGGTGAGTGTTCTCAGCTGTCCCCTCCTGAAACTGGTCTCCTAGAGTCACCACGCAGACCAAGTCTGTCTCTTCAGCTATAACTGCATGTTAGGATTTTGTGCCAAAGCTGGTCAGGATGGGCGTTTGTGGGAGGAGGCCATAAGAAACACTGTAAATGCCTTAACCTTTTCAAATGGGCCCCACATATTCATTCTCCAATTAAGTTTCATATAAGAAGATAAATAGTGGCGTTTATCTCTCTGTAAATGTTCTGTGAATATTTACGGAAAGCATTTTCAGAATTTCCTGAATAACACCAGGATGCCTACTTAACTGTATTAAGTTTCATAAATGTTATGAGTTTATTTCAATTTCAAACGTGAGGTAAACGTGTAAAGCTCATTTTGGTTAGATGGGGTTCTGATTGAAACCAGTTCAGGAAGGTGGCAAATGCCACCTGGTTTAGGCACAGATGCCATGTTACTAAGCAGGTAACTTTGCTGGTTAGTGAGAGACATGTTGAGACTGCCATCCCCAAAGGGGGGAACTCATTTTCAAGGTTTGAAGATGCTGGCAAACTTGGGAGTTTAGAAAATAACAGTTATTTATTTCTAAGAAAAATAATGTTATACCCTGACTGAAGACTTCATGTGTGTACATATATATATATATATATATACATACATACACACACATATACATACATACAGTCGGCCTTCTGTATCCGCGGTTTCTGCCTCCACGGATTCAACCAACCGTGGATCTGATTCAACCAACCGCGGATAGTAAACAGTACACGATTGGCTGAATGCGAGAATGTGGAGCCCCAGAGGGCCAGTTGTGGGACTTGAGCACCCACAGAATTTGGTGTCCGGAACCAATCTCCCATGGATACCGAGGTCTGGCAGTATATATAATTGCATGTTCTGCGTAAACCTGAGGTTTAACTAGTGTATTTTCATTTTCTTATATTTAGTTACTTGTATCGTTTACTCTGAAAAAAACTAATCAGAAAGTTGAATAACGTTTAATGATGAAGAATTCTCAAATAAGGTTCTTTATAGAAGCACATTTACCCTCTGTAAATCTAAAGCTTCCTTTTTTAGGTCTAATCTGTTAGAGGCGGTGCTGCCACTTATCGGTAACCCTGTTGGACAGATATTATCCTACCCTACCTGAGGGTAACGTCCTAAGAACTAAGTAGAAAAGCACCTTCCCATCAGGAGAAAGACAAAGCCTGTCTCACGGAAGTGGCCCTGGTGCTAGATGAGTCTCTTGTAAGATTAGGTATTTCTTTCACACTTAGAAGAAAGGAGCAAGAAACGTCTCTCCGCTCCTGACAAATTACTGACTTCTAGGTTGATAAAGAGACAAATACCGACGAGGCGGGCAGTGCCAGCGTGGCGGTCCGCCCCAAAGACCGCAGCGGCCTGAGCGCCCGGCAACGCCCCTTCGTGCGGAGCAGCGTGATCGTGCGCTCGCAGACCTTCTCCCCCGGCGAGCGGAGCCAGTACGTCTGCAGGGTAAGGCGTGTGCGGGGCGGGCATCTGCAGGGGGAGGCGCGCCGTGCTCTTAGGGGGCTGCCGCCTCCCCCCGCCCCCTGCCAGGGAGTGGCCCGTTAGTGACAATAGACAGTGCCGGGGGATCTTCCAACTCGACTACAGATTCTAATGGCTAGAAATGCCATAAAATATACATAAAATATCACACTCTTAATCGTTCTTTTTAGTTTGGGTTGTGGAATTTTCTTCTTTCCTTTCTTTCCTCAAATTTAATGTCTCTTTGCTTCTAATGCCATTTATTTGGCAAATAAGTGACATTAAGGACCAGGCTGCTAAGTCTGTCTGGACCTCAGTGTGTATTTAGAAACTTAAAGTGACTCAAGATTTATGATGTCTTGTATATTTCTGCTGCATCTCATGCATGCTTCAAACCATGTTAGTCCTGCTGAGTCAAAAATTGTGAATTGGGTTTTAGGACAAAAATCGCCTTTATTAATGCCTCCAGACACTGAATCAGATTCATAGTTCTATGGAGAATATGATGTGATTTGCATCAGTTTACCAAATTCTAGTTCCATAAGTATTTATGATTTATAGTAATTTAGATTTAACGTTATAAAGTGGGTTAGAAAATACTTTCGGAATTCTAAACTTATTCATTCAGTTCACCAAACATTTTTATTAAGCACCTGCTATTTATTAAGCACATTGCCGGATCCTTGGGATTCGTCCATGAACCAAAGACCCAGAACCCTGCCCTTGCGGGGCTTATGTTCTTGTGAGTTGAGCCAAACAATAAACATGATGAGGAAACTGTGAAGTCTCTTGGGCAGGGACCAGTGCTATGGAAAACAAGTTAAGAAGGGATGGAAATGTTGAGGATGAGGGTCGCAAATTTAAGTATGTTCGGAGTAGACGTCACTGAGAAGGTGACGTTTCAGCAAAGACCTGAAGCAGGTGAGGGAGTGAGTGTGGGCCGCCTGGGCTGGGCGCGTTCCCAGTTGTACCTCCTGCGACTCCACTCTGACCTTGAGCTCTGTGCATTACACAAACCTTTCTTTTAAAGAATGGATACTGCACATTAGCTAAAAATACAAGGGATAATTTTATTTCAAAATGTATATAATTTTCTTAACAAATGACTTATGATAACTGTAACCAAAAAGCAATTATTTAAAGAAAATCAAGTTATTTAAGAAAAGCAAGAAAACAGGGAAAAATTTGTTTGGGGAGGATTTTCTTAAAGAAATAAACTACCTTCTTTCTGTGATAGTGTTCTCAGTTCCAAGCTTCCTCTAGCACATTGGTACGCACTGATTTCCTCTTCTTTTTTTTTTTAATCCTTTGTTGCCAGTTAAATCGAAGTGACAGTGACAGTTCAACCCTGGCTAAAAAATCACTATTTGTGAGAAACTCCACCGAACGGCGAAGTTTGAGAGTCAAAAGGGTATGTATTCCCTCGGCGGCATCCCGCTGTCCTGGACCCACCCAGCGTCTTGCATGTCAGAACATGAACGCCAGGACTGGCGTGTCCTGGGTGCTGGGTGTCCTTGCCCCGGGCGCTGGGGCGCTGGGATGAAGCCGCTGGGATTACGGAGACACAGCTGTTGTGTCAGTTATGGAGAAGGATGTGCTGGAGAGCGTTCATTCATCACCGGTGTGAACCTCTGATAACGAAGGGTAAATCCGCTTTGCAGCGTGGATGGAGACGGGGCTGCCGAGCTGGGGGGAGCATCTCTGCTGCCGGTCTCCACACCACGGCCGGCTCTTGAGCAGCTGTGGGGAGAGTGTAACACCCGGTGCCTTTAGTGAGGGGCAGGCGTTCTGGAAAAGGAGGACACGGTTTTAGTAGCTTGCTTAAAAACAGATATTTTTAGAAGATTAAGATTAATGTAGATGGAAATGCTCAAGTCAGGTTTTCCTGGAGGCCAGAGGTCACTGGATGAGCTCGAAAGGGAAACTCTGGGAGAATTTTAAATAAATTAAAAGGTTGGACTGTTCAGAAATTCCTGTTTATTTACCAGCAGCTGAAATAGTAATGGAAAGTTATTTGTTTACTAATAATTTGTTTCGTGCTAATTTCCAAAGCTGCTTTATTTCGGCTTAAAGCACGGTGTTCAGTAAGAATGCAGCGCTGTGCTGTGCACACTAAGCTCTGCAGTGACGGGCAGGACCTCCCTGCCTGGAGGAGGTCTTCCGAGGGCACACAGGCGAGTCCAGGTGCAGATAGAAGGGCGGAGTGAGCTCACCTGGTCAGGAGAATCAAAAATGCTTCGTGGGGAAGGTGTCTGGCCTTGACGCTCCTATAAAATTTCAAAAGAAAGTGGTAGTTTTGTTGCAGGGATGGAGATGGATACTGGGTGCTGTTGGTAGGTGGCCTGACATGGCACAGGGGCAGGGAAGCACATTCAGGGGATGAGGAGGGACCCAGCTCGGCCAGGCTTGGGCCCCGTGGGTGGGAGTGAAGACTGGAGGGTAACTTGAGTCATTACCCTCACCAGCGGCTCTGGTTTAGTGCCGCTGTGGGCAAAGTACTGGATGTGTGACTGGGCAACATGTAGCTTCCTGGTTTAACTTCCTAGCTACTTGACAGTCATAAGCATACTTCTTTTTTCTAAAGGTAAATATGCAAGCATTTCTTTCACCTCAGCATTTTCAGGACCTTTTGAAACATAGATCTTTCAGATTACCAAACTTTGTGCTTTAAAAGCACCTAGATTTCCATCATCTTGAATGAAAATTCTTCCCAACTCTTTTCTAAGTCCCCTGCATTTTTAAAAGCACATACTTTCAGAGGATGGTAGCACTCTTCAGAGAACTTTTAACCAGCAGGGTTTATGAATTGAGTGGAGCTGAAAAACAGTCGGGTTACTGATAAACTTAGTTATTAGAACTTCTTGAACCAGACAAAGGTTAATCCTGAAACACTGTTTAGGAGATCATTGTCAATAGCTTTTAAAGTGGGCAGACAGAGTTTGGTAGAAGTGAATGGGGAAGTGTATTCTGATTTAGGAGTTATAGCATGAGAACCACGTAGAGGTGAAGAGAACAAAAGCACCTCAGGAGATCAGTGGAAGGCTCCCTGGCTGGGAAGGCGGCAGCCCGGCCAGCGAGGCATGAGGTTGGGGGGGACCCATCGCCACATCTCTCCCCAGTTCAGCGACACCACACTGACAGCCTGAGAGCAGTCATGGCGGGGAGCATTGACACCAAGGAAATGGGCAGATCTTACAAACCAGCGAGCCCGCTGTTACACACTTACCAGCAGGCCGTGCCCACGGGAGACTTTAGAAAGCCTCCATGTACCTGACAGCTGGGAAGGATTTCTGATCTTGAAAAAATGAGTAGTACAGTCGAAGAGAGTGTGTGTCTAGATGATTCTTCTGTGTAATAAGTTTGTTAGAGCAGAGGTTGAATAAAGGGAAAGCTAATAATAAGAACATTAGAGAATGTTGCAGCAGGATATGTTGGGCAAGGAGAAAGAGGAATCCGAGGAGACAAGGAAAGCTATTCAGACCGGGGCTGCGGCTCTGAAATGAGAAGCAGGACGGACAGGCCTCTCCTTCCCGTCTGTCATGAGCATCACCGTTGTTCCAGACCTTCCAGCTGGAATACCCGTCAGGTCTGAGTCCTTCTGTCTTGTATCAAACAGTACCCGTTTTTATTAGTAATCTCTTATTTTCCATTCCCACTGCCAACAGTCTAGGCAAGAAATGCCCTCCTTGTTCCCTCTGCGCAGGCAGTCCCGCCCAGCCTCGTTTGAAGGCCTTTCCTCAAGCGAGTCTGACCCAGCCCTGAGTGATCTCTCCCTTCCCTGACTTCCTGTGACACAGAAGCCGCCGCCTCTCGGTTTGCTGTTGTTTACTGTCTCGTACCACCCACTAAACGATGTCCTCAAGGTCACAAATTGTGTCTTCTCCTCCTAGTGTTTTGCCTACAAACCCCCAGCGGACATGCATTCATACATATTCGGTAATTATTTCTTGATAAGTGGATAAGCTTGGCCCCAGAGGGAGCACAGTGATTCAGGGGTGAAAGTACTGAATAGATATTAAGTGATGGGAAACCGAGGAAGGAGTCAAAACCCTAGCTCCCCTGAGCAGCTGTGTCCTGGCCAGTGCGTGCAGAAATGATAAGAGAGAGGTGTGAGCTGCGGGGACGCAGGTGCGTGGCCTGAAACGGAGCAGATGTGAGATTCTTATGATGCATTTGTCGTTCACAGAGGCCAGCTTCGTGCAGTAAATTGGTCTGGCTAAGCTAGGCTCTACCACGGTGCCAACTTCAAAACTCTCTGCGGTTTAAAAGAATAAAGGCTCGTTTGTTGCTTACCTGCGTGCTCAGTGCAGGTGGGCCGGGGGCTCTGCTTGTCCTCCTTCAGGACCAAGGCCCCCGGCCTCCCCGCTCTGGGCCTTTGCTGCCCCTGTAACAGGAGCAGGAGGTGCCACATCACTGCCACTCGCCCCTCATCGGCCAAAGCAGGAAGCAGGGATAGTGCCCTCCTGTTAGGTGACCACCGACGTAATGAGGGTGTCGTGTTGTTTCTAACCCTCCAGGCGGTGTGCCAGCCGGTGCTCAGAAGGGCAGCGCCCGAATGCCCCGTGCGAACCTCTCTGGACCTGGAGCTGGACCTGCAGGCCTCACTGACCCGGCAGAGCCGCCTGAACGACGAGCTGCAGGCCCTGCGGGGCCTGAGGCAGAAGCTCGAGGACCTGAAAGCCCAGGGCGAGACGGACCTTCCGCCGGGCGTGCTGGAGGACGAGAGGTTCCAGAAGCTCCTGCGGCAGGCCGAGAAGCAGGTACGCAGCTCGGCGCCGCCGTGAGCACTGGGGCACTCGCGTGGAGTTCACGTTGCCTAAAGCCCGCCGGGGAGAAGGTACCAGCCTACACCGCAGTCTTGCTCGAGTCTTCAAGTCCTTTTTCTAGAACTTAGAACACATTTGTTCCCATTGTGTTTCCTCCTGCCTGGTGGCAGCCCTTGCATCCAATGATAGTGAAGAAAGAGCCCGCAAAGCAAGGTGCGTTTGTACCATTTTGAGAATAATCTGATTCCCCTGAGTACAGATTTTTTTCATCTTTATTTTTACCAACTCTGTATGTATAGATAGATTATTGGAGTTATGTGCCTTTTTTTCTCATCCCTGAAGTTTGTGCTCACCCGCCCTGTGAAAGAGAGACTGCTTCCTATTCTGCGCCTTTCATTCCGGCCACAGAAGTTGGTGAGAACCGTTGGCTTCTCTCCTGCTTGCTCTTAAGCCCCACGTCCACTCCTTACACACATGTGGACACACTGGTGCACATGCACACACACACACGCTGCCCTTTCACATCCACCTGCCCCCCCGCCGGCGGTTGGGGATTTGTGAGATTTTCAGCACCGTGGCCGTAAAATGCCTCACGATGAGCCAACAGCCTGCCAATTGCCATAAAAAATACGGCTCCCAGGGAAGCTGTGAACGGAGTCCAGCAGCAGAGCCCAGATCTGCCTGCCTTGTTAGGAATGCTGTCAGGCCTCTGGGTCACTCTCCATAACCTTCCTCCATTGTGGCTGAAAGTCTGTTTTGTAGCTCAGAATAAAACCTGAATCAGAGGTAGTGTCCTCGTGTATAGTACAACCCCCTTAGGAAGCAGAGCGAGAAGCTCAGGACTGTAATTAGGACGGATTGTGTTCCTTACTCCGTCAGGCTTCTTAACGTGACCGTAAATAAATCACTGGACCTTCCTGCAGGTCAGGCCCCCCACCGCGTAAACTGAAGGTTAATCACACTCTCCTGGAATCCGGGGCATAAAAACTGGCTTCCGATCCTCCTGAACCAGGCAGCTTTATCGTGACTTGTTGGGTGAGAAGGGGAGAGGCGTGCTGAGGAAGGGCTGGTATTTTTCCAAAGGAGCCTCAGGTTGCTTACAAAGCAGAAATTTCTTTGTCTTCCTCTGAGTGTTCCCCTGTCAAAATGCCAGTTCTGTGACGCTAGGCTTCTTAAAAGCTTAAAATAATACAGATGTTAACATTTGTAAAAGTTAGAATCCGCTATGAAAATTATATGTCAGAAATGTTAATACAGCTCATTCAACAAAAGAACTCAGTGATTACAGTGAAGTGCTCAGCGCTGAGCCTCGACTGCCTGCAAAGCTGGCGACTGTCGATTATTAACACCTGATGAAAATTTTATGATATATTTTAGCACCCAGACTTTTGGAGGAAGATATAGACCCAGGTACAGGTATAAATACATAAACACAGAGACAAATGGAGTCTGCGGTAAAGTGCGTTCTCACTCAGCAGGGAGAGGAGGCTCTTCGTGTGTTCCTTGGTGGTCGGTCTCACTTTGCGCAGAACAAAGCCAAGTCTCAGAGTGACTCTGCGGCCGCCACGTAAATGCTGGTAGTTGCAAACAGCAGCAGGCGGCAGGCTACTTCGAGGGGCCGTCTTAATAGCGCGTACAGGGGATAAAATAGGCCGCACACTTCCATTCATATGGAAGGGGACAAAATACTGAACAGGGTCCCGGGGGCCTGTTGTATCTCTGATCTGGTAAAATACACTTTCTTGGGGAAACCGGGCCAGCTTTTCTCCCCTAAGTATATCCGGCATGTACCTTCCTTTGCTGGTTTTTCCTGATCTCTCCGTTTGTTCAAGTCAGTAAGGAGATGGCCATTTTAAGATTGGTTTGTTCATCTTATAAGTTCCCCAAAATTAGAATAGCAGCAACATTTTAGTAGAATTACTAGTTTCCTAGCTGGATGAACCACATCATGGTAGAAGTCATTTCTTTGTGTCTACTAAGTCAGTAGTTCCCAACCTGACGCCTAGTAAAAAATCATCCATTGGCTGAAGGTAAGGCTTCGCAAAGTAACTAAAATATCACATCTGTCCCCTTTGAATTTGAATTACACAAATTCAGAAGCTCCGAGTGACGGCTCACCTATCTCATCAATTCCAAAATAATCAAGAAAGAACTGTTTCTTAAATATAGGCCACTTTTCTAAACAAAATCATTCAAAACAAGGAGAGAAAAGGGGAGCAGTAAAAAATATCTGGAAAAGGGATCCTTTGTGGTGAAAAAAATCAGATGTTACTGGGGTAGAGTATTATTAACAAAGTACTAACTAGGTTATGCCCCATTGTAGGCTATTTAGCTTTCCGTAAACTGGTGTGAGTATAACTGAATCTTCATCAGTACTTGGCTGAATAAATAGTTTTTGTAAAATGTCATCTTTCCTAAAAGTGCCACAAGCATTTTTGCTTTCAAATTTAAACTGAGTTTAGTGCACTTTGTGTGTTGAGAATATTTTAAAATTTAGAAAGTTTTTTTTAGTTAAAAAATTAACATGTTGTAACAAAGCCAAATAATGCAGAAGTATATAAAGCAAAAAGTATTGATAGAAGTGCCCCTGAGTCCCACTCCCCAGGGATGACCTCTGTTGACTGTTATATGTCCTTCCAGCTCTTTTTTATGCC
Source organism: Balaenoptera borealis (assembly GCF_965194805.1). NCBI lineage: Eukaryota > Metazoa > Chordata > Mammalia > Artiodactyla > Balaenopteridae > Balaenoptera > Balaenoptera borealis. Next base: position 25,235,185 of record NC_138880.1, on the reverse strand, counting down.
ATGTATATGTGTCAGTGTTATTTGGAAGAGTTACAGAAAACTAGGGTCTGAAGACATACTGTTCTGCAACTTATTTTTTTCCCCACCTAATTCTAGTCATGTAAGATGAACAGCTTTCCATATTTGTTTATGTTGCTGAAATTGATTGTTTTAAGGCATTTGTAATACACATTATGAATATATCATATCATATTTATTTAATCATAAATATAACTATTTCATTATTCTACTAATGATAGTTTCCCAAATTTCAGTCATAGACAGTGTGGAAGTGAACACTCCTATACATTTTGGGACACTTTTCTTGTTTCAGTAGCATTTCCAAAGCACGAATAGAATTCTAGTAGTAGAATTGCTGTTTGTATCCGTTAGGCTGTGAACCAGTCAGACTGGTTCTTGTCTTTTGTCTCTTAAGCCGGAAGACCTTGCTCTTTACTGTAAAGTTTACAGCTGCCTGTGTTAACAACACAAGCACAGCAGTCGGCTTTTTCAAGTGCAGAAGGGTCCCAGTGATGGGACCATCAGCTGCTCTAGGCTACAGGCACCACCGTCAGCAAAGCCACTTTTCCTTCCATCTCTTTGTGCCGACTACTTAGTTCTGATCCCGAGCTGATCTCTCTTGTAAGACTTAGCTGCAAACACCAGTATTCTAAATTTCCTCACCCATTTCCTTCACAGGTCCAGCTGCCCCACCATGACCAGTGGCCTCCACTGAGCAGTAAATTCTGTTACCGTAGCGCCCCAGTTGGGAGGTCATGGGGAGAGAGTGCCCAAATGAGTGGAGTCTCCCCAACCCCTGACTCAAATTAACAGTGTCCCCTCCCAATACACACGCCCGCCCCTCCCTGCCAAGGGCTGAGCGCAACTCACAACGCGTCCTCCTGGGAGTAGAAGCCTCTGTGGAAACTTAGACTGGGACGTGCTCTGTCCTCTCGCTGGGATGTTTACAGTCTGGTAGTTTCGAGAAGGGTATCACTTTGTAAAAGGCTCTTTGAGCTGCACACGCGTCTGTGTGCACTATTTTGGTATGTAAATTCTACTTCAGTAAACAGCTTTTAAAAGGACTAAGACAGAAAAAAAAGGGTTGAAAAGATGAATAAGAGGTTGAAAGTGTATTCTCCAAAATGTTAACAGTAGATATTTCTTGGACATGGTGCTGTAAGTAGTTTTAAATTTCTGTTTTGGTGGGTGGAGAGGGGGGGCAGTTACCAGGTGTTCCAGATGTAACAAGATGATCCCGTTTTGCCTATGTGATAAGAATTTTAAAACGCATTAAAGCACACTTGCCCCGACCCAGTAGCTGCTCCCTGTCGGCGTGAGGGGAGCGCACGGGTGTCGTCCTGCTGGGCTGGCCTCCTGACACGAGCCCGGCGTCCTTCAAGCCTTAGCGCACCCCTTTGGGAATCTCTAACTAATGTTCCGGGGGGTTCTGTGTTTTCATTTCCTTACCAGGCCGAACAGTCCAGAGAAGAGCAGAAGCAGGACCTGAACGCAGAGAAGCTGATGAGGCAGGTCTCCAAGGACGTGTGCCGGCTTCGGGAGCAGAGCCGGAAGGTGCCCCGGCAGGTGCAGTCCTTCAGGTGAGCGCCCGTGGGACGGGCGGGGCTGTCCCCGTGTGTCTGAATCACGCAGGCCTGCACCGCAGGGTGGCTGGCAGGTGACACGTGTTGGGATGTGGGACACCAGGCCCTCTGCTTCCGGTTTGATGTGTGTGTGTCCCTGAGCTCACAGACCCTGCCGGCCACAGTCCTGACTCCATTTGAGCCCGGCTCCCCGGGGACCCGGGATGTCCCCAGCTCTTAGGAGCAGTTAGACATCTCAGTGAGAAATCTTAACGCAGAAAACAAAAAGGTACAGAAAAGTCACCTGTCTTCGGGGTTTTGCTGGTCCCTCCCTGGACTGTTCCTCAGGCCCCGTGAGCCATGCACGGGGCTGGGCCCGGGCACCCAGAGAAGGGCAAGCGCCCCTGGCCTGAAGGAGGCTCCGGTCTGTGTGAGGGGGGCGGGCAGTGCCACGCGGAAGGAGCCCCCTGAAGGCCAGGCGGGGTCCCGTGAGGGCAGACACTGGGCCTGCGGGAGCGCACGGGAGTCTACGAGGCCGTACAGGCTGGAAGAATGGGTACGCGGGTGTCAGGCGCCAGGCGTGGTGGTTTTGGAAAGGGCATCGAGGCCGGAGGGACCGGCAGGGACAGAGGCACAGAGCCTTAAAGGTCAGTGCCAGCGGGTGAGCCTGTCGACCACACGAGGCCCCGTGTGCTGTGTCGAAGCTTCCAGCGCTGGCTTTGAGTGGTGGGGGACCAGCAGGGGCCTCCAAGCGCAGGAGTGAGTGAGGGCGTTAGAGGCGTTGTGGAGAGCGGCCGGGCAGACCCTGGAAAGGGGAGGCCAGGCAGGCGATAGGAGGGTGATGGGAGGCGGGTGGACGGAGGGGCGCTGGGGGGCGGGGAGAGTTCTGCTTTTGGACATACCAGCCTAACAGTTCCCGCGGGCCAGCTTGGGAAGCCGTGGTCAGTAGGTAAGTAGAAATAAAAATCTGAAGCCAGGAGATAAAAATGGGAGTCTTCATCTCACATATGGTGGTTCCACAACAAACATGGGTCTGACATCCCGGAAAGTGTGAGAAGGTGACCAGGACAGGAGACTGTTGAGATTAAGAAGGAATGGCTGGAGAGCTAAGAGGAGAACTGGGGAGCGTGGTCCTGGAGCTAAGGGGGGAGGGTGACAGACGCTGTCAAAGGCAACAGCAAAGAAGGATTGAAAGACACTCCCCAGGCTGGGGGCCACTGGTGACCATCCAGGGACAGTTTCAGTCAAGTGAGAGGGAGGCGACAGGAGAGATGTGGTTTTATTGGTCTGTGGTGGGTGGGTGGGTGTGGGTGTGTGTGTGTGTGTGTGTGTCGTGTGGAGGGGTCTGTAGGAAGCTCTTGGGCTGAAGTGGGAGAAGCCCAAGGAGCATGTCTGATGTGCGGGGCAGACGGGATGTGGGGTGGAGAGGGCTCATTAGGAAGGGATGGGTTTGGTGCCAGAGGACGCAGTGGCAGTTCCTGCTGTCCTGAGTGAGTCGGGTGCGGGGGAAGGAGACGGGTCATGGCAGGCTCAGACTCTCTTTAACACGATGGCTTATAGTAAAGAGTCAGCTTTTTCCTGTCTCCATTCAGCTCCAGGGTCGCTCTTGTAACTTTCAGAGGATGCCGCTCCTTGGATTTCTAGAACTGCAGGGTGGTGCGGGGAATCCTCTCGTGCCTTTGGTGCAAGAAACACTGTCCAGAGGAGAAGTCATCCAACCTCAGCTGCTGCTAAAACCCGAAATAAATGTTTATAAACACTCCCTTAGCACCCAAAGCCAGGCGTATCACCAGGCAGGTGATGAAGGAGAGGGAGATGGACCAGGATATGTGCAGGGGCCTGGGGCGCTCTCCCTGAGCTGCTCTCCCAAAGCCCAGGGCTCCCTGCTCTTCCGATTTGTCGAGGGAAGGTAGAAATCAGGAATTTTATGTGAAACATATCAAGCGTAGACACTGACAACTAATTTGTGTGTTTAAAAAGCACCACGTGAGCCAAAGAAATTCGCTTGCGGGAAGTGTTGAAGCAAAGACCCCAGTTTTGGGTTCTGCCTTCAGTGACATCGTGACTACTTTCACTCACCCCTTTAATTCTTAATTTTATCTCATAGAATTGAGCAAATGGAAAGGACGCTGTAGCACAAAAATAACTCTCCTTCCAACTTGCCCAGGGTTTTCATGCTTCCTTCCTTCTCTCTCATTTCCTTAGACATAGAGCTTTTCCGCCTCAGTTCTTGCATCGTAACACCATGCTCCTGCACCATCTCACCCCCAGTTTCTCGAAGGCGGGCCCGTGCTTTGTGCCTCCTTAGGGCTTCCAGCGTGTCCGCATGTGGGGAACCCCCTCAGCAGCCTGTGTTGAGGGGGGACTGTTCAATGTGAAGGCTTCTTGGAGGCTAGACGTGTTGCTCCTGTCCTTGGCGGCTCTACAACCCTAAAACCTTACTTTCTTGACACTCTCCTAAGCTCTGAAAACCCTCCCGCCCCTTCTTTCTGAGCCCCTCCCTCTCAGGTTGTTTCTACTCATCCCCGCATCGGGATGCGGCAGATCTGCCTTTACGACGGTCAGGCTCCTTCTCTTCCCTCATCTGAGCCCCGGTATCCATCGCTCATTATGTTGCCCTTACCTTAGCATGGTATTGAGTTTAAAGAATTCTCCCCAGATCGTGTACTTTCCTGTGAGGATTCTGGCCCCTGGAATCCTCTACTACCTGGTCTAGAAATGCTCAGACCTAGACTGGCACGCTCCCCCGACACCCCCGCCCCAGTGGTTTAAAACCTGTCTGAGGTTGGAAATCCTGGGAGGGACCTTACTGCCTCTGTCGACCGGTGGTTACCATGGGTCAGAGCTGCCGTTCTCCTTTATGTCCTTCCGTAAAAAGGCGAAGACAGTCTTGATTTTAAATGGAGCTCTAGCTAAGGACAAGATCTCCCATCCGGGCCTGTGGAGACAACGCTGGCGTTCTTGGGACTATTTTTAACGGGCATAGAGCATTTTCAACATCCTATTGAAGTCGGTGTATTTCTCACCCCGGCTCTAGGGAGAAGATTGCCTACTTCACCAGAGCGAAGATCAGCATCCCGTCCCTGCCGGCTGATGACGTCTGATTACATCGCTGACGAGATCGTGTTTTCACCTCTTCATTTCTTAGGGAGGGCAAAAGACTGAACATTTTCTTGTTTGGGGTTTTGTTTTTTGTTTTTTGGGTTTTTTTGTAATATAACTGTCAATTCTTAAAGAGCTTTTATTTCACATCAGATTTTCAACATGTTAATTTGTAAAGTACCTTGAATGTAATTCTTACATGTTTAAAAAAAAAAAAAAATCAGATAACCCAAACAGGATCATCTGGTACACAGATGTACAGTGTACGTGTATCGCCAATGGGCTTTATTTGGTAAAAAATGGAATAGAGGCGGGACCCAGCGTGTATCCTATTGAACCGACTGTTGAGAAATAACTCAGTTTAGCAGCAGGCGGTTTTCGCTTTTCCTTTGTTTTCCCATGAGCAACTATGAAGCTGGCAGTGGCGCCAGGTGATGCTTGGTGCTAGAGGGCATCTCGTTCAGCGTGAGGTTGAACTTGAGCATGAGCTTCAGTGCAGAGTCCCGGGTCCACCTGAAACAGGTGCTGCGTTCATTTCCGTCACCTCTGTCGGAACACTTTGTTTCCTTAAAACAACTGCCTTTCTTGGTCCTTTTCTATTTGTCTAAAGAAAACAAAAACAAAACGCTGCGTGCAGGAAGGCAAGAATGCGAAGGAGCAGTGCTCCCAGCACATACAGATCCCGTGATGCAGGACTTTAAGGGTAGGGAGATGAAAGGAGAAAGCCAGTTCGCCTCAAATACACTAGAATCAGCACGTCAGTGGGCAGCTGCTGCTTCTCGCTCAACCCGATTGCGCGTCGGTGTTCAGACGTGAGTGTCTGGCTTGCACCAGTCATGCTTCGTCCTAGGTGTGAGGATGGTACCAAGTGGGGGAAGGTAGGGGCCCAGGGTGCTGAGCACAGACAGTGCTGGTACTGTGGAGGGGAACACATGAGCATCACTTGCTGAAACCAGGAACAGAGCAAAGGGTATCTTGATTGAATCAAGGTTGCCAAAAATTTTTTAAATACTTCAGTAAACAGGTTTCTAACATTTACTAGAAATTACTTTGCAGCTGTCATTTTTAGGGAATCCTATCTATAACTTGTGGTAAGGAGTTGGGAGGCAAAGAGAAGAGGGTGCCTGGGGAGATTATTAATTTGAAGTAAAAGCTGAGTCATTTGTAAAAAATAAATAAATAAATATATATATATATATATTCCAGGCAAACAAGATGGAAACTGACCAAAGTTTCCTCCAGTGGAGAAGTTGAGCTTACCCGACCCAAGCACTTCTTAAAAGAAACAAATCCCCAGGTTAGCTCTGCCAGCATAAAAGGCTTTTAAAAGAAATAGTTTTATGCAAGTTAAATCATACATATTACTCGGTCTGTAATACTGGAAGAGGCAATGTTTGGTGAGCCATCTTATGTAACAAGTGAAATCAATTTTTTTTTTAAGAGATGAAAAAATCATCTTAAAGGAATGGGCCCCTTAAAAAAAAGAAACACAAGTTCTGTTCCTAAGCTAGAATCCTCATTGGTAAGAATATTTATTTGAAAGTAATTACACATGTTTTGGAACGTTCATTTTATCAGAATCAAAATTCAGATCAAGCCATTTCTGAGCCTAGAACTGTAATGACTTTTTCCCAGTGTCCCACCATTTATATACAAAAGTCTTTGAAGGAATAACTGGACGTGACACTACTTTGAACAAAAACCAGCCTCGTGAATTGACTGAGTACAGTCCTTGCAGGCGGCCCAGTTCATCCTGTTAGGTGACCGAGGAGAACTGGAGGAAGAGCACCATTCATCCTTGTCGAGGTCAAATGTGAAAAACAGAAGTTTATTTAATGTAGAGTTAAATGAAGGTCAGCTGTTTTCAGCTTCTTAGTTTGACCATGAAAATGTTTATAGGATTATGTGTGGTTGTACCGTACGATTTTATTTTCTTCATTTATTTATTTACGGTCTTATTTATGTTCTGTTTAATATATAGTTCGGTTCTGGCCATCTTAAATGTTTGACACAGAAGAGGCTATATTGGAATATTTACAGCTTTATAAATTCCATCAGATTAGCTGTTAACTTTTTGTACGACAAAGAGTTTCAGACAAGCATAAAAGAATAAAATCTGTCTCAGGCTGGTAGTTAGCAGTTGTGACCAAGATGCTTTTGGTTTTATTTTACAGCATTTGCTCATTTCTAACATGAGAGACAAACTTAATATAATCCTTTTTCACTCTTTAAAAATCAGCAATAGTGTTATGTATTTATAGGCAGCTTTTAACAATCCTGTCATATTTGTACTAACCCAAATGATTCACAGTGACAAAACATTTTAATAACTTGCTCACAAAACCATATGGACAACATGAATTTTAATATTATAAGTACTATTTTTTAAAGGTAGAATTTATTCTTCACAGGGTAAAAAGAATGTAATATTTAGTTCTCAAGTTTGAATTATCAGTATGTTATTACAATTTTGTATATCAGAATCTAAGTGTTACAGGTACAAAAAGAATATTGCTAGCCAAATGAACAAAGTTTAGCTGAATCTCTGTAGCATGCAAATCAAATAAATTTAAAATCTTTTTTTTGCTATTACTTTATATTGTATTAAATATCAAAAGCTCAGGACTGAACTAAATATTTAATCAGGTTAAATTCTGAATATGTTTCTGTTTTAATTTGTCTTGTTTGTAAAAGTATGCAAATACATCACATAGATTAACTCTGGTTTCTGCACTTTTCATGTGTTTGTGGGTGGAAAAAAATTCAGTGTTTTTTTTTTTTAAACAAAGATACATATTACCTAATACTTTATTTCAGTGTCATTTATTGTTCAGTGAATTTCTCTGGTGCAAACACAAAAGTTTACTTGAACTATATACCAAACAAATATAAACTCTTTCATAAAGAATTCCCCAAGTTTGGGGGCTTCCCTGGTGGTGCAGTGGTTAAGAATCCACCTGCCAATGCAGGAGACACGGGTTCGAGCCCTGGTCCAGGAAGATCCCACACGCCACGGAGCAACTAAGCCTGTGCGCCACAACTACTGAGCCTGCACTCTAGAGCCGATGAGCCACAACTACTGAGCCCCTGTGCCACAACTACTGAAGCCCACACATCTAGAGCCCATGCTCCGCAACAAGAGAAGCCACCGCATTGAGAAGCCCGTGCACCGCAACGAAGAGTAGCCCCCGCTCGCCGCAACTAGAGAAAGCCCACGCGTAGCAACGAAGACCCAACGCAGCCAAAAACCAATAAAATAAAATAATAAAATAAATAAATTAAAAAAAAAAAAAAAAGAATTCCCCAAGCCAGCAGCTTGCTGTGAATAGTTCTTGGTTGGACCATATATATTGCTGATTTTTTTTTAAAAGGGGGGGTGGGGAGATCTGCCCACACCCCCCAGTCCCAACCTGCAGTGCCCCTGTGGCTGCACCATCTACTGCAGAGCACAGGACACAGAAGCAAAAGCATGTTGGTGTGGTAGATTTTACATGAATCTTTAAAACACAAGACTGCCCTCCTCTGCTTCTGACACAGTAAAGAAGACATGAATGAATGGAAAAGTCTCCATAGAGGCACTGAAGTCTCCAATTAAAAAACAGATGATGTGTCCCCCATATGCACCTCTCAAGCTTTCAGAGAGCCAGCAGGTTTTCTAATATAATCAGATGTCATACCTTTTAAAAAAATAAGCAGCCAGACTTTGGTTTCAGTATAATAGGTGATCTTAAACACTTGAAAGAAGTCAATGGTCAGCAGTAACATTTCCAATTGCCAAATGATTCATCTCTATTAAATAACACCTTCAAAAGATGTGTAGGTACTAATACAATGTTTTATTTACCGGTTCTGTGCAATCACTGAATCTATTTTAAAACTGAGAAAACTCATCCCCAGTAATGAGTATGATTACTGTTAAGTCTTGATTGGTTTTGGTCTCAGAGTAGAAGATAAAAGTGGTTTACCATCTTAGGAAGAAATGACAGTTTCAGAAGCAACGGGAAAATGCATTTCAGAAAATCAAAAGCATAGTGAATGGGTTACTGTGTAACAGGAAATCCTACCAAATCATCTGAGGGCACCGCTGATCCCTTCTGGCTTAGAGTTTCAGGTGAGTGGTTTTCATCTCCAGGTGTAGACAGTGAGGCGACGTTTCTGCCACTGCATATTGACCGGAAGCCAGGGGAACCTGGGTCCCGCAGGCGGCCCAGTTTAGCAGACACCCTCCGAGCAGGAGAGAGAATCCAGCAAACCAACCGATAAAGAGGGCCTCCCCAAACTTCCACCTGGGCACAATCTCGGGGATGGTCTCATCCCAGAACTCCTGGACTGTCCTGTGGGCGACCCAAGAGACAGGAGCAAGGGCTGTGACTCCTGCTGTCCAGAACAGAACTCCTCCCAGGATTAACAGCCGCTTCTTGACATCCTGCTGTCGCTCTCCAATTCTCAAGCAGTCCAGGCCAAACCCCGAGACCAGCAGGCCCAGGAATCCCAGGCTGTTTGAGAGGAACATTAAAATCCTGGAGATCCTGAGCTCAGCAGGCAAAGCCAGGAAAGAATCAAAGTCCTTGCATTGCATCCCCACTTCCTCTTGGGTGACGCAGGTCTGCCAGAGTCCCATGGTCAAGTTTTCCATTTCATTTAAGTCCAGGTTGAGATTTTTCCATTGTGGCAGGTAGTTTGTAAGACAAGATAAAACCCATCCCAGCAAAGATAGTGAAATTCCCGCTAATTGTGCCACAGCTCTAAAAATTAAAGCCATTATAAAATCCTGTGACCTTAGCCAGACCAACCCCTGCCTTTCAGTGTCTGTGAAAAGAAGTGTTACACTTGTGTTATCACTTGCAGAGCTCAGAACTATTTTTTCATTGTGTATATAGGAGGATTCTTGCCAGAGTTGCTATCGTTCAATTCTATGTTGAATAGTTTTCAGAAAAGGATAGGGAAATAATTCTGCAAACCAGTAATGACAAGGTGTGGCCAAGATCACGTTCACGTCCTATGGGCTGCATTTTGTAGTAGGCAGTTTGTCCCTGAAATAACATTAAGTAGTAATAGTCCTCTCATTGTTAAAGTATAAATGGCTTTCACGTTGTTCCTGACCTTTCTGACAAGTCAAAGAATTACGAAGTCTCCGTGCAAGATGTTTAATTGACAGTTTGGTTCAACTGCTACTTTATATCTTACTAATTGCACCTATCAGATTTTCAACTGTTAAGAGGTCTCATTTCAATACGCATACTGTGGTTATAACTGAGTGTTATCATTTTTAAAAACAGGTTCAAGAAAAGTATTTCTTAACCAAATAAATCAATCTCAGAAATCTCTTCTGTAGACCTCAAATCAGGGTTTTCTTTTTTTTTTTTTTAATCTCTTAGGCTACATATACCTAATAACATATGAACGATTCTGAACTAAATATCAGGTCTGTTTACTTCCACGCCTTCCTGACAGCTTCACACACAGGGACATAAATACTTGCTATGTTTTGTTTCTTTGCTTAAATATGCTTTCTATGCCCTGGAAAAGTTAAGCAGTAGGACTGCGTAAGTTAGAATCAACGTCTCTGTTGGTTCATCCCCATGCATGTAACTTTTAATTGAACAAAGGAAAATTTTTATTAGGGCAGATGAGCTGGATATTAAGAAAAATATTTTTGGAATTGTTTATCTTTTTAAAGTACGAAGCTTTTGAGGGAAGAGACGAGAAGAGATTGGCCAGTATTTTAAATCTGAGAGTATCACAATGTGCTGAAAACCTTCAGCCTCATAAAGTCCTGCCGCACAGGGCTCCTAGCAATTTCCTAAACAAACCACCTCTGTTCAAGAAAGATCAAGTCATTGTTGTGGAAATAGCACTTTGGATAGGCTTAGCATGTGGTTTTGCTAGTGCAGAATGCTTAAAGGATTTCAGATTGTTAGGTTTTTTTCTTTAGGAAACAGGAACTAATTATCAATTTCAGCTACCAACAAAACCAAAAAAACATTTCTAATATCAAATGAACACAGTAAAGCTTAATAGTGCTCTCTTGGACAACCGCCACCAAATGTTGATTTAAATAACCAGATGAATGAAATTTTGTTTTGTTCATATCTAATGTAATGCTTACCACAATCATTTTCTTTTAGATATAAGATTTGCCTCTTTCTTACTTCTCCAGGTTTTGGGGGGATGGGGTATCTAGGATAGAAAAGTCATTATTTAATGTATGTAATGAGAAAATGTGAGCATCACAAATATAGTTACATAACAAAGAACCCTTTATCATGTAGACCCTCCATCACAGTTGATAGAGGGAGATACACCTCTCTGGTCTCATCAGAGTCTTACACTGAAGGATTGGCAGTTCCATTTTCCAGGTATGAACACTGAGTTTGCATTTCTGCCACTGCATAGTGGCCAGAAGCCAGGGGAACCTGGGTCCCGCAGGCGGCCCAGTTTAGCAGACACCCTCCGAGCAGGAGAGAAAATCCAGCAAACCAGCCGATAAAGAGGGCCTCCCCAAACTCCCACCTGGGCACAATCTCGGGGATGGTCTCATCCCAGAACTCCTGGACTGTCCTGTGGGCGACCCAAGAGACAGGAGCAAGGGCTGTGACTCCTGCTGTCCAGAACAGAACTCCTCCCAGGATTAACAGCCGCTTCTTGACATCCTGCTGTCGCTCTCCAATTCTCAAGCAGTCCAGGCCAAACCCCGAGACCAGCAGGCCCAGGAATCCCAGGCCGTTTGAGAGGAACATTAAAATCCTGGAGATCCTGAGCTCAGCAGGCAAAGCCAGGAAAGAATCAAAGTCCTTGCATTGCATCCCCACTTCCTCTTGGGTGACGCAGGTCTGCCAGAGTCCCACGGTCCAGTTTTCCATTTCATTTAAGTCCAGGTTGAGGTTTTTCCAATGTGGCAAATAAGTTGTAATAATGGATAAAACCCATCCCAGCAGAGATAGCAAAATTCCAACGAATTGCATTGCTACTCTAAAGACTAAAGCCATCGCAACAGATCTTAGGACCCTTGCCACCTCTATAGGCGCTGCTGTCCTGTGGTGGACAGTAGTGTGGCAATCTTGGTTCGATGTTGCCTGGGGAATATAAGCTTTGGTCGTTAACCCTTTGGGCACTCTGAAATGCGTTTTTGTTCTTCTTGAATATAATGTTTCATGTAAAGGACGGAGGACTCTGTTAAAACTATGAGTTACGCTTTCTGATAAGGATTTGATCTGTTACCTTCCAATTTGCTTGGTAAAATTATATCCCCAATGCTTGATGATTATAAGTCTAAAGATGAACAAAGAGGGCTCTATGACCCCTCACCCTAAAATACAACAGAAATCTTTGTGCTTCAATATGGATTAATTAGATTTTAAGTGGTGATAAAAGGCCAGCTCTTTCTACAACAGGACCTCATTGTAATAGTTGAATCTGAGATTTCAGAGATGCAAAACAAGACCTTATAAAGAAAGGTAGACTGTTTCCCTATAATCTTTATTATTCTCAGGCTTCCTTAACCTACACAAGAACCTGGCCCAGGTTCTTGAGTGTCACAGGGACTCAGTTGGGACTTGGCAGAAGACTTTCCCTCAGATTCCTTTGCAAGGTAGAGGCTGGTTCACTGGGTGAAGTAAAATGCCAAGGCTGAGGCTGTGCCCATAGGTACTGAGGGGAGAGGGGGGTATCTCAGGAAGCTCTGGATTTCATTCTGAGATTTTCTCCATCCTTGTTAAGGACTTGTGGTAAAGCGTAATTTCTTAGTGTCCAGGAGGTGTTGTTTTTTGTTTTTTGTTTTTGTTTGTTTGTTTGTTTTTGTCTAGAGCTCAGCTGTCTTCACTGTCATTTAAGCCACAAAGACAAAGCAGCACCAGGCATGACAACTCCTGCCAATTCCAAGACAAACAGCCACCATGGGGCTGACCTTCGAGGCGTCATCTTGTTTGCATTTTTTTTTTAATAAATTTATTTATTTTATTTATTTATTTTTGGCTGCATTGGGTCTTCGTTGCTGTGCGGGGCTTTCTCTAGTTGCGGGGAGCAGGGGCTACTCTTCGCTGTGGTGTGCAGACTTCTCATTGCAGTGGCTTCCCTTGTTGCGGAGCACAGGCTCTAGGTGCACGGGCTTCAGTAATTGTGTCTCACAGGCTCAGCAGTTGTGGCTCACGGGCTCTAGAGCGCAGGCTCAGTAGTTGTGGCGCATGGGCGTAGTTGCTCTGCGGCATGTGGGATCCTCCCAGACCAGGGCTTGAACCCGTGTCCCCTGCATTGTCAGGCGGATTCTTAACCACTGCGCCACCAGGGAAGCCCTTTGTTTGTGTTTCTGATTGAAGCCACACCTGAGTGCATGCTTCTGCAGAACAGGACCCTCTCTGCAGGGCCTCACAGGCCAGGAGGAGAGACCACGCCCCCCATTCCCAGGGCTGCTCCTGCCCATGGGGCCACCGGGCTCCTGTGGCCACAGCCAGAGGCAGAACCTGATGCGCCCGCCTGGAGCAGGAAGGACATGCAGGTTCCTAAAATGGAGCCACTGCCCTGGAAGATTCTAATCTGTGAACCAGCAGCCCATCACATTTCTAGTCCAGGATTGGAGAAGGTCCTTTACGATGTCTCTCCACAGAGGATCAGAGAGACAGCACCCCAATCCCGACACACCAAAGTGAGCACAGGAGTCGGGTTAGATGTCCCTTCTTCAGCATTTTCCAGCATCATACTTGAAACAAGAAGATGAATTCTTTCTCAACTTTGACAAATGTTCAGAATCCCTTAGGATTGTTGGCTGTCCTCAGTGTACTGAAATAAGCTGCTCCAGTTTGCACAAAGGCACAAAGGTCCAGAAAGGGCTAGAGACTTGCCTGGGGCCTCGTCCCAGGAGGCAGGATATTGGTGACCTAGAACTTTCCTTCCAGGGGGCAGTCAAGTTAATGAAGCTCTCAAGAGCAATCATTAACAATTATGGAGAGACGGTTCTTCATATCACACTGAAACTTAACGAGAGGTGGAATGGGACAGGCTGCTCTGTGAGGCGGGGCGCTCTCCATCCCCGAGGCGTTAACAAGGTGATTCTCCCCTGGGCCACAGGGAGGAAATTCCTCTGCGGTGGGGAATGGACCTGGATAACCTCCAGCTCATTTATTCTTGCAGCATGTAAAACAAACAAATAAACAACCAAACAAACAAGTAAATAAAGTATTTGAGGACCTCCTCCGGGCCAGGCAGTAAGTGCTGAAGACACTACCAAGACCAGTCCGGATACAGGCGCTGCCCCGGCCTCTGGGGGCTCATGTTCCAGTGGGAGAGGCCATCGGGAAATAAGTAAATCCGATCATTCAGAGAAATAAAAAGAGTGGGGTGTGAGGATTGCAGGCAGAGGAAACCCTAGTGCAGCCACCCGGAGACTGAAAGCACAAAGGCCACCCTCCCCTGACCTGGGGCTCCCGTCTCCAAGTCTCAGTTCGTGGATTAGCCGCTTAGACCACGGTTTCCAGAGGGGGATGGGAGTGAAATTCAGCCAGGAAACAAATATTACCAGCACGTCGTTCAGCATGTGGAGGACTGCATGCTCTCTGTCTCAGGAACGTTACTCTTAAAAAACAAAAAGCAAAGACAAACAAACAAAAAAAACCCACACAACTCATAAACAGAACGCGAGAGGTCAGCAGATTATGTATTTTCTTAACAAACAGAAGGTGAGGGTGATCAACCATCCCAGTTTGCCCAAAGCCACGCATCGTGGGAAACCTCTCCGTCCAGGGCAAGGGTTGAAAAATGTCCCCAAATGAACCATCCCAAAGTGTAGTTGCTCAGACCAACAAGCCTGTATGTGTATTTTGCTCAGGAATCTGCAGTCAGTGGGGACAGTTTGTCTCTGCCCCTAGCAGTGTCAGCTGAGGCTGAGTCACCTTTTATGACCGAGGTTCCGAAGTCACAGACCACCACTTCATAGACGAGGCGGATCAGGGAGAGGGAAAAATAACACCAAGGTTCTGGAAGAGCTTGTGAGACTGGAAGTACTTTTGTGGCCATTTTTGGAAGACAGATCTATCATGAAAAGCAAACCAGATGGACCTGTTAACGAACCATTGAGCAAATCTAGATTCCAGGAGAGGCATGGCAAGTACTGAATAGAAAAGCCAGCCTCTCTTTCTCTCCTTGGCTTTGTGCTTTCATGCTCAAGTTTAAGTTTGTGGTCACAACCAAAATACCTGGGCTGTGAAGACCTTGACACGTTTTACACAAACTCTTGCCTCTGCCACCCTGTGCCAGTTCACACGCGGTCGTCCTGCCCTCTCTGCTGGCCCAGGGCTGACAAAACGAGGGCCCAGGTCTGGCTCACTGATTCAGCCTCACCTGTCTGCATCTTTGACCACATGAGAGCCAGGGGTGCAAAGATCTGTCCTCAAGCGAGGACATGTAGGATTCTCAAAAGAAGGAAAAAAATTATAAAAGAAAAAAAGATAACCTGCTGAACTAAGTTTTTAATGTTTCGTCAGATCATAATAAATAGGTAGCAATGATCAAGTGCCTTCTACTTACCAGGCACTGTTCTGAGTGCCCAGGCTGCCAATGTGAATCACTGAATGTGGCGTTAGGAAGAGACGTGCCATAACCCGCCATTATATAGTACTCTTACCATAGAGATACACTGATGTAAATAACCTCAAGAGCGTGGATAACAATGAGGAATAAAATAATCAGGAAGTGATGTTTTGAGTATTAATACTTTGTTTTTAATATAACTTAATTTTAAGTTTATATCATATAATTCAATTTTAATGATAGCTATGATTAACAGCCAACTCCCCAAATTCCTGAAAAATTAACCCTCAGCTCTGAGTCAGCATGAGACAGCTCCAGCTTATCACTGGGACGAGCCCAGACTTTACAAATCAGAGTCTCTCCAAGGAGCTGGGGGGAAGGATTCTGCAGGTTAACAAGCTCCTGCAGGAATTCACAAACACGCTGAAGATTACCACGGGAGAACCAGACCCCTTGACACTGCTGCCAGCTCAAGTCTGAGACCCATCAGAATCCTGGGCTGACCCCACGCCCACCGCTGAAACTCAGCCTCAGGGCTGCGGAGAAGGCGGAAGCACGGCTGGTCTGGTCTGGGTTTTGCCAGCCCTTTCTATTCCATCTACCTCATGATTTTTGCTGTTTTACTCCAAGTGACTTCTCTCAGATATAGATGTGGTCCCTTATGCCTTTCTGTTCCCTGAAACACCACCAGCTCTATGACTCTGAGGCCTCTAGACATTTAAGACATTGGTGGTTAAAATTTTAAAAAATAATGTTTTAAAATTCAGAACACTTATCAATTACTTGGATTGATTTGATTTATAATTGCCAGGCAGTGTATTGAATGGCCCTTGAAACTTCCATCAAAGGGTTATGGGGAGAAAGAAAAAGAAAGCTCCCATCCTTGCCTACTGGAGTAAAAAAAAAAAAAAAAAAAAAAAAAACCCACTTTGGTGGACATCACAAGACTGTAAGGAAACATCTATCAACAAGTACAAACTAATATGCTCTGCAGTTTTAGCATGCGTGCCCGGGTCTTCACACTTGCAGCCAGTGGCTTCTTGCGTCAGAAGATCTTGGGGGGGGGGGGGGGGGGGTCAGCACCAGAACGTTATTCCCACTGGCCTGACACATTTTGCTCAGGACAATCTGGGGGTGAACGAACTGAGAGCAGGTGGCAGGAGGGGGGTCAGCCCAGCAGAGCAGCTAGGGAATGGATCTGGGAGGATTATGTGGACCCTTCCCTGGGGGCTGCCCTCCAGGTCCCAATGCAGAGGGGGCTGTCCAAATGTCCACACCAGGATGCATCGCCCACGCGTAAGCACTGGTGTGTGAGGGGCTGCAGGTGCCCTCATTCAGTTTCAGGTGATGGCATTTAAAAGAAGAAGTAGGGAAACCTTGGAGGAACAAGTGGATTCCCAGCACCAGGTCTGAAAGCCCTTTTCAGCGCTGGGTGTGTGTGGGTGGAGTGTTTCTGAAAGCCTAGTTATCTGATGTTTCTGTCCTCTTAGGCCCCAGCTGAGATTTTATTCCAAGCCTGAAAAGGACTAATACTTAAAAGATAATGTAAGATCTGAGTTCTGAAGAATGAAGGGGACATCCTGTCATGCAGTGACCGATGGGACTGACGGACACTTTAATATTAAAGTATAATATTATATACTTTATAATATTTTATAAATATTATATACTTTATAAAGTTTAATATTAATATTAAAGTATGATATTAATAACCAGTGTTTACTGAGCACTTACTGCTTGCTGGGCGTTCAGAGAAGGGCTTTGTCTGTGTTATCTTGCTTATCCTCGCAAGAACCCTGTGATTAGGCACCATTATTACCTCCATTTAATAGATAAGGAATCTGGGGTTTAAACAAGCCAACTAGCTTGCCCTACGTAGAGGAAGATTTCAGCCCAAATCAAACACTGAAGTCCAGGTCGTAATCATTTTATGCTGTGAAAAGCGACCTTTGGCCGTTGTCACGATCGACTCTCCGTTTTGTCTAGAAGTGTTACCTGCCCACCCTCGGCATCCACTTAGCACAGTGTCGCCCCCTTGGACCAGAGTCCGGCGCTGAGAGCATCCGACAGCAGGGGAGCTGAACCACGGAAGCTGGGGCTGGCTTCGTGGCTGTAAAGTTAAAAACTATATCAGCAAAGGGCCTTCACAGGGAGGAATGTGGGAACTGTCCTAGCCAGGGACTCTGTCCCCACCCACTTTGCAAATAGAAATGAAAAGCCCTCTATCTCAGGATTAACTAGGTTCTTTTCTTTGTAAATCCTTCCTAAGTATTAATCTAGGCTCGAAATGCTCGTGGCTGAGTTGATTTCCATTTAACAGATGGGAAAAGCATCGCAAATCAGCGACAGCTTTGGCACCTCGTCTTGAGGAAGTGAGTGGCAAGAGAGTCCTGGAGTCCGGGCTCAGCCCACACCTCAGACACCACAGCAGCTCCATTTCATAGGAAGCTGAGGCCTGAAGAAACAACACACCTGGTCAGGACCAGTGTCAAGACGAAGACCTGGCCTCTAGACTCGTACTCCGGGGATCTTTCTGAAACCCTCCCACACTGCCGGGCTCTGGCAGGAATCCACAGCCCTCACTGGGGCCCTGGCCATCAGGGTATTTGCCCTTTCTCCGGGAGAGAGACCAAATTCCATGCAAACAATAACCGTGCACCTGCCACGCACTGGAAAGCACTAGGAGCTGGGGGAGGGCCAGAAGCCAGGAGGGTGGCATGCCTCCAGGTAGGGGGGACCGGGCAAAGGCAGGGCCATGCGTGGTGCCCAGTCTGGGACCACAGTAGTCCCTCTCCCCAGGTCCCGGCTGGAGGGAGGATGAGGTGGGCAGTGGGGTGACAGGAAGTGACACTGGATAGGCTGGGGTCGCAATCATTCAGCTATTCCACGAATGTTTATTGAGCAGCTACTACGTGTGAGGCCCTGTGCCAGGCCTTGGGGTTAAGAAGGCGATGAAGAAATGCACAGTCCTCGTCGGCCATCCGTCAGGTATGGAGACAGACAATACAAGAGTGAAAGGGAGAAACCAAATGATGGAGAAGCTGGTGAGATTCATGATGGGTGGGCTCCGTCTCTCTGAGAAAGTAACACGTGAGCCAAGAACTAACCAGTGAGAAAGTCAACCGAACGAAGGCCTGGGTGAACCATTCCAGGCCGAGGGAACGAGAGCGTGAAGCCCAATGGGAACACGCTTGGCTTGGCTGAGGAACCAAGCAAAGGGCGCGGTGGCAGGAGACCTGTGGGCGTGGTGAGGCGGGGCCGGGGCGGGGGCGGGAGCCTAGCGCAGGCCCGTCGGAAGGTGAGGATGAGGCGGGGCTCCCGCGGTGGAGGCGATCGGCTCGGCCTGGGGAGGGACCAGCGGGGAGGCAGGAATTCAGGTGCAACCCCTGGAGAGGGCGCGGGCGGGACCTGCTGGTGACTGGCAGGTGGCGGGGGGATGAGGGGTCGGCGGTGCCACTGCGGATCGCGGCTTGAGCCTCTGGGTGGCTGGTGACAACGTGTCCTGGAATGGGACAGACCCAAGGAGACGGCGCGGGAGAGAAGAATTAAGAGTCCTTTGGGGTCTTTTCATATCCGAGATCCTATTAGTCATCCGCATAGCGGTGCCGAGTAGGTGGCTGGATAAACGCGTCCGGTGCTCAGAGATCCGAGCTGGAGACCTATATTGGGAGTCACGGGCCTTCAGTAAGCCATTTAAAGGTCTGGACCCGACGACCCATCTGAGCAGCCAGCTGTGCCCCAGGGCCTTCAGAGCCGGCCTGGAGCGCTGGACGACGGCCACTCCAACCCAGAGCCACGCAGGCGCTACCCAGCCCGGAGGGGCCGAGTCTGGGGAGGCGAGAGGGTCCAGGGGTGGGGAGTGCACCTTGGGCCTCCCCGTCACAGTGCACCTGCCGCTGCCAGGTACCCGGCTCCCCGAAAACACAAGGCTCTTTGTTCTCTCAACAGCGTGTTTCATTCAGGTTTCCCCAGAGCAGCGAGCTAAGGGGCCTGAAGGAGATTTCTCTCCTAAATCCCCTTGCAAAGGAAATCCTTGTGTCCCAGTGATATTTTTGGTCTTGACCTCTCTTTCATAAACTCTTTGTTATCTGTTAACACACCTGTTCCTGCTCAGAAGCTGCAGCAGCCGACTTCCCTGGCTCCAAGGGAGGAGGTGGTAGCAACCTCTGGACCCTGTGGTGGGCAGTTCCAAACGATGATGCTATTTCACCCAGGCAATATGAAGGGCTTTTGAAAATCCCCGCCTAATACTCATAAAATGGTCTTATTTCAGAATTATTGCGTGAGTTTCCTTCCCCATCCAAGAGAATGAGATTTCTCCATAAATCAAAGATTTATTTAAAGAAAATGCAAGAGCTTGGGCTCTGGAATCAGAAAGACCTGGATTCAAACCCTTAACTCCGCTTCTTACATTTCTGTAATGGAGACAACTTATTGCACTTCTCTGAGCCTCAGTCTCCTGGTCTGTAAAATGGTGATAATAGTAACAGTTCACCAACATTCACAAGGTGACTGAGACAACTGGGGATAATTATGGAAACTGAAAAGCACATAGGAGGTTCTCAATAAGTGGGAGTTACTATTTTTATTTTGTATTTTGTCTTTCAAACCCATGTTCAGGGGAAGAACGGGCTTCACCGGCAGGATGGCCGAGCCAAACCCACCTGCCAAGCCTTTTCAGATGGCACAAACCCCAGTTTTAACTAAGGCAAAAATACAAAATTAAAATCTTGCAGATGTTTAGGCATCTGTGATTCCCAGTTTGAGGAACTTTGTATTTTAGAAAATTACAGTTGTAAACAGGATATCTAGGTGCCTGAGAAAGAGTAGTTGCTGTTGTCTTTACATGATATACTGAAAAAAATTTAAATTTTAATTATAAGTGGCTACAACCTATGATAGAAAATAGTAGAATCCAGGGATTCTATTTTTACTTATTAATTTATAATTTATATCCTACCTAACCTACTTCTCTAAAGAATCTGATTCTGGCAAAGACAATTATAAACTCTGCACAGCAACACAGTTGCAAGAATTTTTCGTTTTACTGATTTATCACTTTTCCACCAGAGTACGTGCAACTTTAAAATTTTGAAGATTACATGAAAAGCTTGGTTTATGCAACCATCTTTAATATCAAATTCATACAAAGTAAACTCTTTGCTTAAGCAAAGACTAATGTGCATCCTGTCTAAATTATTAGATAAAAAGTTACTGTTAACATATTTATCGTCATTGCAATGAGAAAATGGTCATGGTTGGGAAATAATATTCGCTTTCACCAGTGCATTCTGTGTGCTATGACCTGCTTTTTTGTCTGATTTCCCTGCTGGTTGGATGTTTGGGAAAGTCTTTAAAGGCGATGGCCATATGCTATCCCTTTCTAAAAGTTTTTTCTACTCCTGGCGCATTGGGCCCTTCAGAGACTGTCTTGCTGTGGCCACTCAAAACAAGGTTTCGACCACTCAGCCTCCTCTTGCCCAGTGATGCCCACGCCCTCTCTTCTCTGCCAATCCACCCTCGGTATTGTCCTTGTTCTTAGGCCTAGCTTTCAGCACAATTCTCAGCCCTAATTTTTTTTTTTTTTTTTTTTTTTTTTTTGGTTTTTGTATTCCTTGCAGTTGCCTCAGATTAGAATTTCTGTACCCACCCCCAATGCAAGGAACCCCAGCCCTGGTCCCCCAGTGTGTTCAGAACTTTGCAGTGGCTCATTTATGTCTGTCAAGCAAACAGAATGAAGCGTTGTTAAGGACTCCAGGACCTAAAATGGGTTGTGATACATGTGTGATATTTTGTGAGGTCTTTGTAGAGCAACATAAAAGGAAATCTGCTTCCTCACAACAAAGTTTTGATTGATAGTTTTTGTTTCTTTTTTATTTTCTGGCCTCATTCCATAAAGGGATTCTGAGGTCACTGGAACAAAGACTACAGTCCAAAATGTGTTTGGAAGAAATGATTCTAATTTTACTAAGGCTGAGAGATAACTAGAGAACCAGCTGCCTACAAGACCCCAGAGCGCTCCCCCTGCTGCCACAGTTGTGGGGCAGAGTCCCCCTCATCTCCAGGTTCTGAGATAAAGAGAACTCAAGGGCTCACTTGCCTTGGATGCCTCACAAGTTTCTGGTCCAGCCCTGGATTGCTGCAAACCATAGGCCCTGGTGGCCGCTGTAAGTACCAGGGTTAATTACTTCACCCTTTCATCATCACATATGTTCATTCATTCATTCCACAAATTGAGCCCTGCACCAGGCACTGAAGACGGGTCAAACACGTTTCCAGCTGCCACGGTCCAGTGTGATGAGCGTATGAAGGAGAAAAGGGCAGGGTGCCATGGGAGCTCAGAATGGCAGCTCCTGACCCAGAACTGGGAAAAGATGACATTGAAATGATGACCTATCATTTCAATGTGGAGGAAGTACAGAGCAAAGATGGAGGAAGGCCTCTGGGCAGAGGAAACAGCAGGTCTGGGGGCTGGGAGGCAAGAAGCCCCACGGTGTCCCGATGGCTCTCCAGTCGGGGTCATCTTGGGCTGATCCTGAGAATCTCCACAGTGAAGACCATGCCCCAGAATGAAGCAGCCTCCCATCTGGGGCCACCCAACTAAGCGTCATCTGGGTTCAGTTGTACCTCCATCTGCAGGGACCTCCGGGCTCAGTCACCTGGAATGGCTCCAGTTTGGGTGGAAGGCTGTTGTTTGCTGGAGATGTTGGATGGATGGGGGCCTGAACCTCCACACACATACAGGGTGGCATTTTCTCTTTCTGCAAGTGAGGAAAGGCAGAGATAGAGCCACGCTCTCAGTCCCTGCGTGGTCTCCCAGAGCACCCCTCCAAGGCCAACAGAACTCCATTTAATCCGTACTTTTTCACAAAGACCAACTTGTCACACGAACCCCAGCCATCTTCCGTAAACGTGGGTAAGGGGTACTTTCACAAAGACCAACTTGTCACACGAACCCCAACCATCTTCCGTGAACGTGGGTAAGGGGTTCTTTCACAAAGACCAACTTGTCACACGAACCCCAGCCATCTTCCGTGAACGTGGGTAAGGGCTACTTTCACAAAGACCAACTTGTCACACGAACCCCAGCCATCTTCCGTGAACGTGGGTAAGGGAGATTTTGCTGATCCGGACTAATACAAAGAATTCTTGAAGTCTTCCCTCAGGGACAAAATATGCCTCACGTGTGTGGTACACGCCTCCTTAGAAGTCGCTTATGTTAAAGAGAAGTGACTACCGGGCACTGGCCGGGCTGCCACCCTGGTGACCTATTTACTCTTCCCTGGGTGCAGCTGGCTGCAGGTTTTTGTGCTGGGAACCCTACGCAGACCTGTGGCCACCTGGCCCGATCCCAAGCTGATGGATTTCAAACCCCCAGCAATGACAGAAATAATCACTTAAAACAATCTCCCATCTATTAAGCTAGCACAATTTTTCTTTTTAAAGAATAAAGCACAATGCTGGCAGGACTTTAAGGAAATAAGCACATTCATACCCTGCTGGTGGCCCTTTATAGTGGTTCCTCTCTTTCTTGAGAAAAATTGGACAATGTGTAACAAGAGCGAAGAACAGTTTGACCCAGTAATTCCACTTTGGGGAATATGCTACAAGAAAATAACTCCGAAAAAATATACAACCTAATACGTACAAATATATACACAGCAGCTGCGGTTCAACACAGTATAAAACTGGAAACGGGCCAGACACACACAATAGGGGAAACCGCTAAGCAAATTATGCATTGACATGAAATACCCTATGGCCATTAACAACAACAAGTGCCCTGGACCATGCCAGCCTGTTCAGATCTGGATATTTAAGCCATGATAGAATGTAAAGCAGTATGCCCCTGCTGAGTGTGACTATATTTTTTAAAGTATATAAGTATTATACAGGGCTTCCCCGGTGGTGCAGTGGTTAAGAATCCGCCTGCCAATGCAGGGGACAGGGGTTCGAGCCCTGGTCTGGGAAGATCCCACATGCCGCAGAGCAACTAAGCCCATGCGCCACAACTACTGAGCCTGCGCTCTAGAGCCTGTGAGCCACAACTACTGAGCCCGCGTGCCACAACTACTGATGCCCGTGCACCTAGAGCCCGTTCTCCACAACAAGAGAAGCCACCGCAATGAGAAGCCGGTGCACCACAATGAAGAGTAGCCCCCCGCTCGCCACAACTAGAGAAAGCCCGCGTGCAGCAACGAAGACCCAACGCAGCCAAAAATAAATAAATAAAATAAATATTTTTTTAAAAAAAAAGTATCCTACAAACATTACAAAATAACCTAAAAGGAAGGAAGTTTCATTTAAATGTTCCTTGGGTCCTTTCCTTGTAGATTTGCTCAAATTCATCATTTACGAAGGGTGTTTCGACGATCAGATGTATATGGAGCTCTTTAAAAGGAACACCACCCCAAAGTGGGATCGGGGGAGCCCTGGGGCCCCGGCCGGGGACCGCAGTGTCAGGACCTCCGGCTGCTGTTTTTGATGCTGCTTCATCTCTGACTTGAACCTCGTGCTTGCACACCTGCCTCGGACAGAAGACACGCGTCTCTTTTCTCCAAGCACCGCGGGCCAGCCCAGTGCAAGGGAAGCCTCTTGTCCCATTCCTGCTTCAGGTGGTAGCCGGCAGGAATCGACAAGGAGCCCGGAGGGGTGGAATTTCTCAGTTTGATTGAGAAGACAAGACGTCCTCCTCTCCTCTGGGACAGCTGGTCCGGCCGGGCCGGCATCCACTGCGCCTGCACGTAAAGAAGTTACACACAAGGAAGCAAATGAGCAGCAACCTAGTATTTAGGATCTTTAGGGTCTAGTGACTACGAAGCTTACCGGCACCAATCCTGGTGCAAACTGGGGCTTTCAGGAAACAGCCGAAATCAATTCTCTCTTCTTCACTGTATTACTATTCAATTCTAATCGAAAGACTGTTGTTTAGGTAACAGCTTCATTAAGATAGAATTCATATACCATGCAATTCACCCGTTTAGAGTGTACCATTCAATGGTTTCTAATATAGTCACAGTTGTGCAACCATCACCATGATCAACTTTAAAACACCTTCGTTGCCCCAAAAAGGAACCTCATACCCTTTAGCCAGCACCTCCTAATCCCCCCGCACCATCCATGCAGAACACAAAAAGATCGTCGTTACTTGTCACCCCAGAGCCAAAGCATACAACCAGGCAGGGGCCGGGGGTGATGACCGCCCACCCAGGGTGCATTCCTTCCTAGCAGATCTCTCCCCGCCACCCAGCTCTGTTCAGTTAGCCACCGCTCCCCGCAGGCAGCTGTGTCCCCCAGGAATCGAGGGGAAGCCGACCAACCTCACCCCGGTCAGGCTGGACCAGGCTGGACCGAGAGTAATGCTACTCCTCCGGCTGGTCGGTTCCAGGATGGACGTGGGACCCAATGCTGCCCAACAGGAAGTGAGAAGGCAACTAGGAGCTTCTGGGAAATGTTTCCTCTGGACTAAAAGAGACCCACAGGAAGACACGGTCCCTCTTCTTCATCCGGGTGTGATTCATGGAACCGCCCCTACCGTTTGCTTCCAGCCTGAGGAGGAAGTCAACGCTGAGAATGGCGGATGGAGAGATGGAAAGACCCCCGGGGTCCTGGGTGAAACTGTAACACGCTGAGCCAGTGACCCCAGGGCTGCCCCACCTCCCGACTTCCTGTTAAGAGAAAACAAATTCGCTTCTTGTTTAAGCCAGTGTGAGTCAGGGTTTTAGTTACTGGCAGTTTAACACATCCTAGCTGACATTAATGGGAAGGCCTGGTCTTAGAATTTATAACAAGGGAAACTGCTTTGTCTACCCAGTAATAATGATTGTATATATATAACATATATGGGGGGGGGGAAAGAGAGGTTTTGTTTCCAATCAAGAAATGTCTTAATAATTTTTACATTTTACCTTTTACTGGATAGGATTAAAATTTCAAACCATCTGGCTTAACCCCCGAGCCCTATGGAAGTAAACAGAAAACAAATGACAACAAGCAAGGGGATCAGCCATCATCCCTCGGGCTTTGGCAGAGATGCAAAAGGCAGGCAGAGGGCTAGGAAAGCTTCCTAGTGGAACAAAGGGAAGGCTTCCAGTGTGCCCTGATTGGAGACTCCTGGCCCCAGGAAACTGCAGGCAGGTAACTAGAAGGTGGGCATCCTTCTTCGTCGGTGAGGGGTGCATATTTGGCTTTCTCTGGTTGGTCCTAAGTTGGAAGCAGAGACAAAAATTGGAGAAGCTGGCAATCATTAATCGAGTCCTGGGCGTTCGGGGCTGATTGCTACAGGGTCGTTGTTTGGCCTCCCAGACCAGTTGCTAGAGATTACAGCTAGCAGGTGGGCTTCCTGGGCTGGCTACTGCAGACTGTGCGTCAGAGTTCTATTTGTATATGTGGTCTAGCCACCGTCCATTTGTATATTCATGCTCAGGCCTGACATAGAAAATTATCACATTCGTATGATACTCTGGGGTAAGCAGAGGGGTCTGCTCAGGTAAGAGGCTCCAGGTCCCACCTGTCACCTCTAGGGCTGCGTGGGGCGGGGAATTGAATCTTGGCATGTCTAACCCAGGTGCAGCACCCAGGGCGTGCTACAGGACACATCTGCATAGCCTCTCTAAGCCGCAGCTTACGGTAACGTGGAGATAATAATTCTCCCTTGCAGGGTTGTTGTAGGGGTTGAGAGGAAATAATATATGTAAAGCAACTGCTGCCAACGAGGCATTAAATGATGGTATTCAACTGTACATTAGGTGTGTGGCTATACCACCTTCCGTTTAATTCATGCTCCGATTGATCCTCAGTGTGAAAAGGATTATCCTGGAGATGATCAGCAGCTCGTATGTTATGAACCTACTGGATTCATCAGTACTTCACGGCTATGAGCCTAAGAATTTGCAAACTGGGACTGTGTGCTTTGTTCAGCTTGCCCAGTATTTCTTTAAAATGGAGACATTTAATATTGCAGAGAATCCACACTAAAAAAAGAAAGAAAGAAGAGAGTTCTGGCTTCTGTTGAAGATTGAGAAGTTTTTGCAGTAGCAGCGGGCCATCCTGCCCCATGGCTGCCATCGGCTGCTGCCTGGGCTCTGTGGGGACAGCTTCTCACTGCTCCCACCGCTGCCCATTGACTGATTCCAGACCCTTCCGCTGCATCTACTGTGTTCTTTATTTCAACTAGAAAAGCTTTCCTACTTAATTTTTCTTAGGTCTTTTAAATTAATGACTTCTTATTCCTGTTTTACAATGCCAATAGCTTCCTTTTCTATTAAAATAAATATAGGGGACTTCCCTGGCGGTCCAGTGGTTAGAACTCTACACTCTCACTGCCAACGGCCCGGGTTTGATCCCTGGTTGGGGAACTAAAATCTCATAAGCCATGCAGTGTGGCCAAAAAAATATAAATAAATAAAAACTATGAATATTTTTAAGTCTTAGCCCATCTGTTCCAATAGTTCTGCTTTGGATGGTATTCTTTGTCCCACTTTTTAGTCTTTCTTTTAGGATTTTTGCTCCTGGAGCCCCTGAGATCAGGTTCCTGGAGTGTCAGCCACTCTGGATGTAATGCCCTTTAGGGTTAAAGGCTGTGTCCTAATCTGGGTGCCTCTTGAGAAGCTAAGGAGTGGGGAGGGGTGATCCCCCAGGGAGAGTCACAGGCACCACGGAACCCTTAGCTGAGCACTTCTGTGGGCTGCCACGCCATCGTGCAGCTCATCTTCTCTCATCTAGTCTTAAATAAGCCACGTGGGGAGAAAAGGGTCTCCACTTGGAGACCGAGGAGGGTGGAGGAGAGGATGCCCGAGGGCAGCTAGTGAAGCCCTGACTGTTTCCATTCACTCCCTTCCTTCCCATCCTGACTTTTGTTCTTCCTGTTACTGGTGCCCCGGACACGCACCAATGGCCTGAGTTGTTGCTGCTGATTTCTGTGGCAAATGGACAGGTGATGATTATTCCAAAAGCTCTTGGGCAACAGGAAACAGCAGGGCTTGTTCTCTTTATTAGTTCCTCAAGTCCGTGCTTCTCTCTCTCCAGGGCTGACTAGGAGGCGGGGGACCTATAGCCCAGGACAGCCCACCGTCTTGACGGGAAGCCTTCGCCAGTTCTCTTGGTGTAGAAAACCACCTCTTGGTACCAGAGGCAGATTTCCACGATGCTAATGGAATTAAGCTTTGGGGCCCATGGCCTGCATGAACTCATTCTAAACTCCAGGAGGGGGGCCTAGCAATTTGTTCGCATGATCATACTTTTTGGTAAAATTTGCAAGAATAAATATATTTTCACTGCAATTGGTTTCTTTCCTGTCACTGTCACTCTGATTCTCCCTTCATCTCTCTTCCTCTCACTTTTCCTCCCATCCAGCCCCCATGTTGGTCAGCATTAGAGCATCTCCTTTTGGGGAGATTCGACTAAAGAGAAATTGAGTTGAGGACACATTTTTTTTTTTATTGAAGTATAATTGATTTACAATGTTGTGTTAGTTTCTGGTGTACAGCAAAGTGAGTCAGATATATATATATATATATATATATTCTTTTTCATATTCTTTTCCATTACATATAACATAATGAATATAGGTCCCTGTGCTATACAGTAAGGCCTTGTTGTTTATCTATTTTATATATAGTAGTGTGTACCTGTTAATCCCAAACTCCTAATTTATCCTTCCCCCATCCCGTTTCCCCTTTGGTAACGATAAGTTTATTTTCTATGTCTGTGAGTCTGTTTCTGTTTTGTAAATAAATTCATTTGTGTCATATTCTAGATTTCACATACAAGTGCTATCACATGGCATTTGTCTTTCTCTGTCTGATTTACTTCACTTAGTATGATAATCTCTAGGTCCATCCACGTTGCTGCAAATGGCATGATTTCATTCTTTTTATGGCTGAGTAGTATTCCATTGTATATATGTACCACATTTGCTTTATCCATTCATCTGTCAATGGACATTTAGGTTGCTTCCATGTCTTGGCTATGGCAAATAGTGCTGCAATGAACATTCGGGTGCATGTATCTTTTTCAATTAGAGTTTTCTCCGCATACTGTATATGCCCAGGAGTGGGATTGCTGGATCATATGGTAACTCTCTTTTTAGTTTTTTAAGGAAGTTCTATACTGTTTTCCATAGTGGCTGCACCAATTTACATTCCCACCAACAGTGTAGGAGGGTTCCCTTTTCGAGTTGAAGACACATTTAATCAAGGTTTGTGGAAATGTTTTCATGGCTCTCAGTTATTTCCAGGTACTAGGTTACTTGATAGCCATCCCAGTGCAGAAGCCTCCTAGAAACCCTTCCCCACACCTGTGCTGACTCGTCCAGCGCCATGGCCTGGAGATGCAGGCCCAGAGCTCCAGTGACAGTATGAATGTGACCTACGGGGCCTGGCACCAGAAATCTGCAAGCAGCGTGAGGAGAAACAAGGTTTGAAATGTGCAGAGCCAAAAACTGCTCTGTGGAAAATCCTTTCAATCTCCAGATACACAAAACCGTAAGCAGAGGATCCAGTTCTCAGTAACATCTTATCAAAATAAAAGGTTTCTCCTGTTTTGAAGTACAGTTTATAATGCATAGTACACTACTGTAAATGCACCATATTTCTTTTGGGGAGGAAACTGCATGAAATAGAATTTATCAAAATTGCTGTGTTTGAGGGCACAAATCTCCAGGAGTACTTCAAACAGAAAAATATATCTGTTCATGAAGTTGCATGTATTATGTATCCAAAGTATGGTATCAAGTGTTGGTGAATCTGACACATCTTTTGTCTTGATGAAGTCTGGCAGCTGCAGACAAAACAGCACACAAAATTGTATGAGCACAATGAGATCACCTGAAAAGTCAAGCATTTCCAGTTACAAAACAGCACATATTCATCAGTGAGTCAGTGTATTTTGTCTAAGAGCTATTTGACATCATATCTGTGCAGCTCAACACAACAAAGAACCATTAAAAATGCACTTGCATTGCTCATAAGCGTGCTTCCTAGACACTTCTTTTCTTAAATCAGACCTTCCAGATCGTATCTGCTTCCCCTGCAAAAGTTGGATCTGCCCCCAATAGGTACCCAAGTCTTGAGCAAAAGTGAAAAAAACAAAAGATAGTGGGAGAAGCACGTTTCAATTTAAAACAAAACAAAACAAAAAGGTAGAGTTATTTGTAGGTGTAAAGAGTATTCCTACCCATTTTAAATGAAAGTAAAGTGTACCTATATTGATTTTTCTTACAATTGGCCACTTCACTCCTTCATGTTACCTGCCTGGCCCCTGTGAGTACTAAGCGTGTTACCTCATTGACAAAAATTTGTGTAGGCTTAAACAAATAGATTCACAGATGTAGAAAACTTATGGTTACCAAAGGGGAAAAAGATCGGGGGAGGGATAAATTAGGAGTGTGGGATCAGCAGATACAAACTACTATACATAAAATAGATAAACAACAAGGATTTACTATATAGCACAGGGAACTATACTCAATATCTTATAATAACCTATAATGGAAAATAATCTGAAAAAAAATATATATATATAACTGAATCACTTTGCTGTACACCTGAAACTAACACAGTATTGTAAGTCAACTATATTTCAATTTTTTAAAAATTGTGTAGGTTTGACTCAGAGGCAAATGACAGCCAAGGACAGTTAAGTAGGAGGCATGTGAGCCTCCAGCCCCTGCTGATTTGTGCAGATTCCTGTTCAAGAGGGAGACAAGGGCTGAGTAACTCACTGATGAGGGCAGAAGCCCTCTTATCAGACAAGATCAGCATAGGTAGTGAGTCATCTAATGGAAAAACAGTCTCTTAAAGTGGGGAATCAGGAACAATGACACATGTTCACCTCCATCACATCACTTTACTTTCGAAGACAGAAATATACATTCTGTCTATGGACACTCATCTTGTGACGTCAGGCCAGGCCGTTCTCTGAGAACGGGTCAACGGACTGGGGAATCTCTGAGTTTTGTGCAGAAACCACACTTGAACGCAGCCTCCACTGATTCTACTCTTGGTTTCTTTAAAATGGAGTAAAAACTTGTGGCTCTTGAGCGTTTTGGGTGCAGGTGTCAAGATTCTTCTGACTTGCCCCTAATCTGTTAAAATTGTCTCACCAACACCTAGTATAAGAGCCGTTTTGAGTTACTTACCTTGATCCGTCTTTCCAAAGTCTTCAAACTAGTTTTCATATAAACTAACTTTATTCCCACTCATATTTAATCAGTTTGTGTGATATTTAACTAAATTACAAATCAATACCAAAGAAAAATGGCATAAACAGATCAGGAAACGAACACCACAATTCGAGGCAAGCATACAACTCAACCGGTGAGAGCAAATTGCATAGAACAGCCTGTGGGCTCAGAGCTGGCTGCCTGCGGTAGCGCCCGTCCGCATGCTTGCCAGAGGACCAGCGACTGTCAGTTAATCAGGCTAATGGACAACGTGATCAAATGTTTGCTTGATGATTTCTGGGCAGGGCGGGTCTTGCTTGAGTATCCGGTGAGCTTCACCTAGTAGCTTGTTTGCAAAGCTCTTTGAAAATGTCAAATTTTAAGCAGCATGTAACTTGTGCATATCACTTGCCATCTGGTGATTTGGGGCAGGTAAAAATGTACCCACCGAAAAGTTAACTTGTAACTTTTGGACCAATTTCTAAATTGAGACCAACTGTGAAAGGAAATGGATTGGCCACCATCAAAACCACTGAATCCATCAGGATAGTCCTGATTGGAGTTTCAGATCCTCTGCCAACAAGATACACACGTGGTGACGTCAGTGTGTTAGTATAACACGGAAACAAATGGAAGACATTAATCTTGTGTTCATTTTTAACTGTTTTGTGAAATTTTTAATTGTTATTTACTGAGCTTTTTGATTATATCTTCCATGTGACTTGCTTTTGGCAAAAGAGATGAATTGAAATATGCTCCCTTTTTAATGTAAGAACATGGGACTAGAAATTCTGAGACGGAAGTGCTGGTCCTGGCTTTATTGCTTCCCTGTTATGAGGAGAAGAAACTTAGTAATCAGAATATCATTGGCAACTTTGGTTCAAGAGTTTGGGCTTTTTCAATGGCAGATCACAGAAACATCATGAACTACCTTCCTCAAAAAAGGAAATTTATGGGCACACATAACTGGGAAGGTCCAGATAGGCATCACCTGCCGAGTGGCTTAGACTCAGTGACCTCAGCCTGTGATCAAGCCTCTCCCTCCCTCCTGGTTCCTGTCTCTGGTACTTACTCCCTCGTTTGCCTCTGTCTCACCTGCAATACCTCCCACCCACAGGCCCAAGTTGAATGGCCTTCTCTCTCCTTTTCAGTTGTGTATTGAACCGACAACAGACCCACACAGCCCTGCCGAACCAAGCGAGATAGATAGGGAATCCATCCACGTTGTGAAACTAAAGGGGTTTCCTCCAAATCCATGGAAATCTACAGTGAAACAGTTCTACTAAGCTTCTTATGAGAAGACCCCATCTCCCTGCATGGATGAGAGCATACAAGAAAATAATACAGTACTCACTCAGGTCCCACGAGGAAGGGCTAAAGATGAGGAGGCGGCCTGTCATGGATCGCAGGTGACAGCAGGGCTCCAGGAGACCTGGGGCGGACCCCAAGCACAGTGCCTGGCCTCTCGGGTCCTCGCTGCTGTCTGACAAGTTCTCCAGATATCAAGGGGTACCCCCAAAATGGGAAGAGCCCAGAGAGGAAATGAGAGAAAGAAGCTGAGATTCACAAATAGAAGAAAAACTTTCAAGAGGCAAAGTTAAAACGCATTTGAGGGCACACATTCCAAAACAGTGACAACTTTTTAATGGAAAAGTGCTCTCTAGAATGATAGGCTGGAATCATATTACTGCCTCTAGGGCCACCAGGTGACCAGAGCAATGACAAAGATGGATAATGTGCAGAAACAGGGTGTATTGGTTTCCTTGGGCTGCTGTAAGACGTCACCGCAAACTGGATGGCTTAGAGCGATAGGAAGTTACCCTCCCACAGTTCTGGGGGCCGGAAGCCTGAAATCAAGGCGTTGGCTGTGCTCCCTCTGGAGGCTCGGGGAGTTGGGCGGGGGTCCGTTCCTGGCCTGCAGCTCCTAGTTGGTTGGAGTCACTCCCTTCTCTGCCTCTGGCTTCATGTGACTTTATAAAAATATTTATTTATTTACTTATTTGGTTGCTCTGGGTCTTAGTTGTGGCAGGCAGGCTCCTTAGTTGTGGCATGCAAACTCTTAGTTGCAGCAGGCATGTGGGACCTAGTTCCCTGACCAGGGATCGAATCTGGGCCCCCTGCATTGAGAGGGTGGAGTCTTCACCACTGTGCCACCAGGGAAATCCTGTGTCTCCCCTTTTTGTAAAGACTCTTGTCATTGGATTTTGGGCCCACCGTTAATGCAGGATGATCTCATCTCAAGATCTTTAACTTGATTACACCTGCCAAGTATCAATAGATTTTCCAAATATGTAAGGTCACATTCACAGGTTTGGCATGGACATTTTGTGGGAGATCACCATTAAGTCTCACTAAGTAGGAACTTCCAGGTTGCGAGGTAAATGGAATTTCTGCTCAAACAAATGACTCTTAAAAGCTTTTTCTTTTTTGTTTTACACAAAGAGGTGGAAAAATAAAAACGAAAATAGCCTTTCTCTTCTAAAGGGTAATTAAACACTTTTATCTATTGAAGGATGATTTTCAATAACTTTTGCAGGGCCACACATGTAAAAGAAACCTTGGGAAAGGTGGGTCCCTACTGGTAGGTTGTGGACCTTTGCAGGCTGTCATGTGGATAAAATAGATCACAAGGGATTTCAAATTCCCACCTACAGCTCAAAACTCTACCCTTTTCTTTCTTGCTGTTCAGAGACACTCCACCTTCTTTGCATCTATTTATTTAGTGCATGAGGACCTCTAGCTTCTCCATTCGTCAAAGCCATGCAGAAGTAGAAAAATCGGGACTTCCCTGGTGGTCCAGTGGTTAAGAATCCACACCTTCCGAAGCAGGGGACGCGGGTTCGATCCCTGGTCAGGGAACTAAGATCCCCCATGCCGCGGGGCAACTAAGCTCGCGCTCTCTAGAGCCTACGCACCTCAACTAAGACCCAACGCAGCCAAATAAATAAATTAACTTAAAAAAAAAAAGAAGTAGAAAAATCTTCCTCTTGACCTTCTTGCAAATCACAGTTAGGACCGTGACTTTGCCAACTCCCAAGAAATGAAAAGCAGAAACTTTTAATCAGCCCATCACATCCATACAGAGGTTAGTTCCTAAAGATAGTCTGATAAATCTTGAAGAAGTTGTCTAAAGAGCAGTATATCTACTGAAGGGGTTAGGGCTAGGCCAGGAGCACTTAGGGACCCCCACTCAACCCCAGGGGTATACTCAGCATCAGGACGCAGACCCCAGTGTGGGGAAGAGTTCTTACCCTGCCATGGCTAACGGCAGGTGTATATCAGAGCATTTTGACACCTGTAGGTCCTGGTGATTCACAGCCCTGGCTTTGGCGTTGGTAACAAGATACAATTAAATCCATTCTCTTAAAGCCAGGATGTGGCCTTTTTTCTTTGATGGGACAGAAGCCAGCAGTTGAAGATCCCAGAGGAGACAGTAAGATTGCTTTGGGACTTTAAAAATGAAGATGATGCCCTTTTCCTTTTGTGTTATCAGGAGAGAAGCATGGGGCCAATTACATCCCATTATACAACTTGACCACACTTGGGGGCTTTAATATATATATGGGCAAAATCCTTTCACTCTTTCATGAGATGGTAACATCAGGTACCAATCATTCAGCCATTTTTTTCTTTTTCTTTCTCTCTCTGTCTTTGGCTGTTATTTGCTCTTTCATAGTACAAATGTAATACAGCATCATCTCTTTTTTTTTTTAATGTAGAAACTCTAAATAAATAAAAACAAAGAAAAATCATCCAGGACCTAGAGAATACTATACTTAGCAAAGTAAGTCAGACAGAGAAAGAGAAATACTATATGGTAACACTTATATGTGGAATCTAAAAATAATATGAATGAATCTGTATACAAAACCAAAACAGATTGACAGACATAGAAAGCAAACTTATGGTTACCAAAGGGGAGAGGGAGGGAGGGAGAGACAAATTAGGAGTATGGAATTAACAGATACAAACTACTATACATAAAATAGATAAACAGCAAGGATTTGCCATATAGCACAAGGAATTATATTCAATATCTTGTAATAACCTATAATGGAATATAATCTGAAAAAAAAACCTCAATCACTTTGTTGTATACCTGAACCTAACAATATTGTAAATCAACTATATTTTAATTTTAAAAAAAAGAAAGAAAAGAAAAATCATCCATAATATTACCACAGATCAAGAGCCATTCTGAACACTTCTGGGTGTGCTCTTACAATTATTTTTTTTATACCTCAATACACACATGTGTGGTTTTCCTACAAAAAATGGATAGGAACACACTGGTTTTCCTGCTCCATACGTGTTTGCGTGAATATCTTCCCATGGTCGTGCCAGAGACCGTCTGTCCACCCAGAACCTGTGAATGTGACCTTATTTGGGAAAAGGGTCTTTGCAGGTGTGGCTGAATTAACTGTTTCAATCTGAGATCGTCCTGGATTAGCTGGGTGGGCCCTAAATCCAGTGACAAGTGTTGAGAAGAGAAGAGAAGAGAAGGTGGAGAGAAATGCTGAGGGCAAGAGCTTTGAAGACAGAGGCATGGATCTGAGTGCCGTGTCTACACACCAAGGAACTCGGAGAATCGGGGC
Organism: Balaenoptera borealis; assembly: GCF_965194805.1. NCBI lineage: Eukaryota > Metazoa > Chordata > Mammalia > Artiodactyla > Balaenopteridae > Balaenoptera > Balaenoptera borealis. Next base: position 25,200,242 of record NC_138880.1, on the reverse strand, counting down.
GGCTGTGAGAAGCCAGGAGAGAAGTCTGGAAGCAATTATCCCTTGGAGCTTCCAGAAGGAACCAACACCTTGATTTGAGGCTTCTGGCATCCGGAACTGTGAGAAAATACTTGTCTGTGTTTCAAGCCTCCCCATTTCTGGTGCGGCTGTGGCAGCCACAGTAGGAAAGTAATACGTGGCCCCTGCAGACCCCTCTCTGCCCCTCCTCATGGGCCTCTGTGCAGCATCAGGGCCATCGCAGGGCCATTATCCTTCATGCTGTTTTTGGCTCTGTCCGTGGGAGCCCGAGCCGGAGCTCAGAGGCAAGGAGAAGAGTCTTTATTCTCCTGGGCTCTGCTCTGCAAGGTCCCCTGGGCTGGCCTTGCCCTTGACAGAGGTCAGGACTCCTCTCCAGGGTCTCCACAGTCCTCTCTGGTCACGCTTTCTGGTCCTCTCTCCCACTTGGTGTCCCTTTGGCCCAGGATTGGTAGCAGCTCTGCGGCCGCCTGCCCAAGTTCCTGCACTGTCCCTGGGGGCTCGTGTCACAATTCACACTTGCAGACTGAGTCCCTTTGTAGAGAAACCCACCTTAGATTACCTTAATGAGAGACCCTGACTCATAGGTACCGTGCCTTAAATATGCTTTTCCACCCTCACGCTTAATGGCCACACACTGGTCCATTGTGTGGTTGTGACATAAAAATGTGTTTATAATCCATGATTTAATTTAACCAATCCTTTATTATTTTGCATTTAGGTGGTTTTAGGTTTTCACTTTTATTTAAAAAGTCTCCATGAGCATCTTTTCTTTTTTTCCAGTTGCCTGGATTCAACTATATTTACGGTTAATAAGAACAAAAAATCCGTAAGTTTAATTAAGACTGTCGAGGAACTTATTCATTAAAGACAAATTAAAACCATGGAGTTTTGTTTACATAAAATTGTAGTCGAAAACCTAGGAAAATGTCCAGGAATATCCTGTTGATTAGTTTGTTCTTGAGATATAATTGACACATAACATGATATCAGTTTCAGGTGTACAACATAATAATTTGATTTTTGTATATATTGTGAAATGATCGCCACAATAAGTCTAGTTAACATCCATCACCTCACATAGTTGCAAATTCTTTTTCTTGTGATGAGAACTTTTAAGACCTACTCTCTTAGCAACTTTCAAATGTAATATAGTATTGTTAACTAAAGTCACCATGCTGGGCTTCCCTGGTAGTGCAGTGGTTGAGAATCTGCCTGCCAATGCAGGGGACACGGGTTCGAGCCCTGGTCTGGGAAGATCCCACATGCTGCAGAGCAACTAAGCCCGTGCGCCACAACTACTGAAGCCCACGTGCCTAGAGGCTGTGCTCTGCAACAAGAGAAGCCACTGCAATGAGACGCCCGCGCACCACAACAAAGAGTAGCCTCCACTCACTGTGACTAAAAAGAAAGCCCGTGTGCAGCAACGAAGACCCAATGCAGCCAAAAATAAATAAATAAATAAATAAATTTATTTTTTAAAAAAAATACAGTGTTACAAAAAAAATAAAGTCACCATGCTGTACATCACATCCCCAAGATTTATTTTATCAGTGAGCATCTTATAGTCAAATCATTTGATGGAGCCGTGATTATTTAAGATAAATTTCTAGAAATGCATTAATTTGATCAAATAATTTTAAATTATTAATTAACAACTTATTTAATATTACTATTTAATATTAATTTCTACTTTATTAATGATTTAATCCAAAAACTCTTGATACATAGCATAAAGTTGCTCTCTAGAACTGTTATATCAACCTACACTCCCATCAGGAACATAGGAGAATACCTATTTCCTTGCACCAGCTCTCATCAACCTTGTTGGATAATTAAGGAAACCCAAAGATCTAGTTGTCTCAGATTTTGCTGCTACAGAAATGCAAAGCTGTTCATTGAGAATGTGAGGGCAAAAGAAATTAGCTTTCTGAGCAGTGACTAGAGCTTCCCGGAGTGGAAAAGTACCCTAGATGAGAGAAAAACAGGTGGCACCTCTACTTCAGGGCTATCAGGAGCTTGTCTGAAATAGTTTGTAATGAATGGTTTAGGTCAATGAGAGGGTGATTCCAATTAAGGAATTTTAGCAGAGAGAGGAAGGCAGCTGCTGGCTTGAGTAAGTGAATGGCCATTATTGTCTGAGATTAAAGCAGCAAACCCTTGAAATAAAGAACGCATTGTTTGGAAGACCTGATTAAGAACGCATCTGAAAACAGACGTCAGCGTATAGGGGAGGGTTGTTCTAACTATAGAGTTTGTGATTTACACCATGACATTGACCTTATCTTGAGTGAGTTATGATATTTTCTGGGTCTCAGCCAAGAGATCTCTCATTGAGCTGACCTCATTGTGATAAAATGATCAGAGTTCGGGTTTGTCAACGCCATCTATCTGGGCATACCCAGGAAAAATAATAAACGAGCAACTGTGTATTGCTTAGATAAAATCTCATTAGGAGGCCTTTGCAGTGATATGGTGGGAACTGAATTATGGTGACCTAATTCCATAACCTATTCTGAAATCTCAGAATCATTCTCTGCTATTCCAAAAACAATTCTGCCTAGGATTAAAATATATCTGTTGTAAAGTCACTTCATGTTTCAAGTGGAATCACGAACAGATCTGAACTATGCGATGTTGGATGGGTACAGAAAAGAGTTGTGACAAAAGTCTGCACTGGAGCCAGCGTGGGACCTTGCAGGGCTGTTCAGAATCCCAAGGAAACAAATTGTTCATCCACAAAATCCAAGTCCTGCAGATGGGAAAGTTAATATGTATTCAAGACCTAAAAGAAATAGAGCTATGGGAAAGAAAAGATGTTTAAATGAAAGTTGAAAATAAAACCCATCACATGGATGGACTTGAAGGGCATTGTTGGAAGTGAAATAAGTCAGACAGAGAAAGACAAACACTGTATGACATCACTTGTACGTGAAACCTAAAAAATGCAACAAACTAGTGAATATGACAAAAAAAAAAGCAGACTCACAAAGAGAACAAACTAGTAGTTACCAGTGGGGAGAGGGAAGGGGGGAGGGGCAACATAGGGGTAAGGGTGTAAGAGGTACAAACAATTAGGTATAAAATAAGGTATGAGGATATATTGTACAACACCGGGAATGTAGTCCCCCCCAATTTTTCTTTTAAAGAACAGAAAAAAAAAAAAGAAAATCCACCATTGTAAAGACCACCCCCCATCCTCAGATAAGTCTACCTTGAGTTCACCATGACCATGGCTTTCTTTTCTTATGTCTAACCTTCACCTCTTCAATACCCAAGTCTCCATATCCTCCTGGTCCTCCCTCCCTCACTCCCTTCGTTCCTCCTTCCTTTATCTATTTCTTCCTTCCTCCCTCTCTGCTCACCATCCACAGGCAAATAGACGTTCACCAAGGACATACAAAGCACTGTTCCGGGGGCTGAGGCACTACAAGTGTCCAAAGGATACGGTCTGCAGCTCAGCCCCTCTGCCCCTTTCCAGAGGTGGTGTCCAATGGCCATTCTCTCTGGGGAATCCAGACGAAAGCTCTGCTGGAGCCCAGGGCCACCTCAGCTGCCTCCTGGGTTGGTTCCTGCTGTTCATCCTTATCACCTCCCACTCCAGCCCCACCTGGATCTGAGTGATGGACCACCAGAGCCTGGGGTAGTCATGGAGCCACTGATGCTTTGTGGCTGACACCCACGCCTGTGGGAGAGATTGTGGCAGTCTTGGTCTGAAGGATATCTGGGCTGAAGGAAGGAGGCGTTTTTTTCATAGATATTAATATTGTTCTAAGATATTAATAAGAAGCAGTATATTACAAGTGGGATTCATTATGTATAGTTTAAGACAATGGAATAATCTACATCTACCCCTATAGTCTATAATTATTCACCCAAAAAAGGAACAAATTGGCAAGAAGTCAAAGGAACAAAAAGATGTCAAAGAGCAGCTCCTCCCACCCTCACGCCCCTCATGCCTTCCTGACCGCCCCCCGCTCACCCCTGTCTCCCCCCGCCCCACAGGCACCAGATGAGGCATCAGGCTCATTCGAGCAAGGGGCTGGGCTCTGGTGTCTGTGACAATAGAACTCTAGCTTCTCTTCCTCTCCTTCACTCTCAAGAAATAGCATGAAGAAGGATGTCTCCCCATCATGTATCTATCCGTCACTCAGCCCAGCACGGTGTTTAAAAATACAGGCTCAGCAGGACATGGAAGCAGCCTAAGTGTCCATCGACAGATGAATGGATAAAAAAGATGTGGCACATATATACAATGGAATATTACTCAGCCATAAAAAGGAATGAAATTGAGTTATTTGTAGTGAGGTGGATGGACCTAGAGACTGTCATACAGAGTGAAGTAAGTCAGAAAGAGAAAAACAAATACCGTATGCTAACACATATATATGGAATCTAAAAAAAAAACAAAACAAAAAACCCCCAAAAAACAGTTCTGAAAAACCTAGGGGCAGGACAGGAATAAAGACGCAGACGTAGAGAATGGACTTGAGGACACGGGGAGGGGGAAGGGGAAGTGAGAGAGTGGCATGGACATATATACACTACCAAATGTAAAATAGATAGCTAGTGGGAAGCAGCCACATAGCACAGGGAGATCAGCTCGGTGCTTTGTGACCACCTAGAGGGGTGGGATAGGGAGGGTGGGAGGGAGACGCAAGAGGAAGGAGATATGGGGACATATGTATATGTATAGCTGATTCACTTTGTTATACAGCAGAAGCTAACACACCATTGTAAAGCAACTTTACTCTAATAAAGATGTTAAAAAAAAAAAAAATACAGGCTCAGGAGTCCAGCTGCCTGAGTTCAAATCCTGACCCCAACGTAGAGTATCTGTGTGGCTGACCTTGAGAATGTTGCCCCAAATTTCTGTGCTTTATTTTCCTCCCCTGTGAAATGAGTCTGTTCCTAGTCTGGGGACAGGGCTACAAGGCTTCCCAAGGCTGTTGGAAGGACTGAAGGAGGTAAGGCATGTAAAGGGCTTGAGGTCAGTGCCTGGTACATAGTAGGAATACATACATTCTAAATGGGGCCATTATCTGGCCTTTTCGCTGTTGCTATAAATGTCTCTCCAGAACGTGGGTACCCACAATAAGTCTATCATGCTTCCCGGACATGACTTCGAGACAATATTTATGCTAGTTCCAGTCAATGCACACGCATGTGCTTGGATAATTTCAGTCGTGTTTCTTGAACGCTTATGCACAAACTCAATGCCAGATGCTTTATAAATGTTTCCAGGGCAATCAAAGGCAGACAGGGGAAAGAGAAGAGATTCGTTGAATAGTCAATGGAGTCTAGGGGTTGAAATGCAACCCTAAATTATTCATAGCTTGGAACAAGCCAAGAAAAAATCATAACTATACATCCCAGGGCCACTTCAAAGGAAACCACCTTTCTTCTGGACCTGGGGGGGGGGGCGGTGCCCTCTCCACTAGAGTTGAGTGAGAAAGAGCCCAGCTGAGTGGGTAACTTCCAGGGGACCATCTGCCAGAAGCGAGAGGCCAAAATGTCTTAGGCTGAGCCCCTGAAGGGTAGGCACTGCCCTCCAACTGGAAACTCTTAGCTTCCGTGGTTCTACACCCCACCCTGCAAATACACTCCGAGGCATGGCTGCTTTGAGATTTCTTATGAAATGTCTGTGCCAAAATAACTTTTCCATATGTTCTTGTTTTGCTACCCCACCTCTAAAGTTTGTACAACAGAAATGGGAACAGATTCTGAAAGAATGTACCAGTTTTGATTTATTTAACAAACTAATTGTGTACGTATAGGGATAAGTATGGGTATACAGAAATGTAGAAAATATCCATGCAGTTAGGTGCCTCCGACACCTGATATCTATGCACGAGAAGGGGAAATTAGTAGTTTAAAAAATTAAATTACTATAGAATTTTCACATTCCAGGAAAAAAGCAGTACTCAAAGCATGCACATACACGTAAGAAAAGATGCATGGGCCTTTGGGTCAGGAAAGGTGACATCCCCTGTCCAGCTTCTATGGGTTGGGATTAGGCAGGCAGGTGAGGAGGGCAGGATTGAGAGAAAACAAAATTGCTCTGCTTAATAGACTAAGGGGAAGGCAGGCATGGTCGAAAAAGACTTTGTGGGTCTGGATGATGGAAGGAGGAACAGATATGGAAGAAAAGAGGCATACAGAGAAAACATGACAGCAGACACCAACACCAGAGGGACGGCCAGTGAGAACCCCATAGGAGGGAAGGCAAAGGAACTTGAGGGTTGTGATATTTGATATATACAGTCATCCCTCAGTATCCAAGGGGGGTTGGTTCATTCCAGGAGCCCCACAGATACCAAAATCCATGGATGCTCAAGTCCCTTATATAAAATGGTGTATTATTTGCATATAACTATACACATCCTCCCATTTATTTTATTTTTATTTATTTATTTTTGGCTGCATTGGGTCTTTGTTGATACGTGCGGGCTTTCTCTAGTTTTGGCAAGCGGGGGCTACTCTTTGTTGCGGTGTGTGAGCTTCTCATTGCGGTGGCTTCTCTTGTTGTGGAGCATAGGCTCTAGGCACATGGGCTTCAGCAGTTGTGGCATGCAGGCTCAGTAGTTGTGACTCACGGGCTCTGGAGCACAGGCTCAGTAATTGTGGCACACGGGCTTAGTTGCTCCGTGGCATGTTGAATCTTCCCGGACCAGGGCTCGAACCTGTGTCGCCTACATTGGCAGGCGGATTCTTAACCACTGCACCACCAGGGAAGTCCCCTCCCGTATATTTCAAATCATCTCTAGTTTAAGAAAAATGGTATAGATGATCTTATTTGCAAAGCAGAAATAGAGACACAGACGTAGAGAACAAATGTATGGTTACCAAGGGGGAAGGGGGATCATTAATTGGGAGACTGTGATTGACATATATACACTATTGATACTATGTATAAAATAGCTAACTAATGAGAACCTAGTGTATAGCACAGGGAACTCTACTCGGTGCCCTGTGGTGACCTAAATGGGAAGGAAATCCAAAAAAGAGGGGATATATGTATGCGTATGGCTGATTCGCTTTGCCATACAGCAGAAACTGACACAGCAGTGTAAAGCAACTATACTCCAATAAAAAAAAATAATCTCTAGTTTACTTGTAATACCTAATACAATGTAATTTCTATATAAACAGTGGTAAATACTATGCCAATAGTTGCTGGTGTGACAAATGCCAGGTTTGCTTTTTTGCAACCTTCTGAATTAAAAAAAAAAAATTCTCCATCTGCAGTTGGTTGAATTCACTAATGCAGAACCCGTGGATACAGAGGGCAGAGCATAGCTGCAAGTCTTTGCCTATTCTGAGCAGCGCTGTAAGAGTCTTCTTAGGGCCTAAACATTCATCAGGTTCCAGTGCTGTTGATGGTTTGGGGAATGAGAGAGAGGTATGTTTAGGGTGGGCAAAGCAGTGTGGGTAGACAGAGCAGCCTTAGGAAGCAACAAGATGGATGGATCACCCAGATTCAGTAAAAGTAGGAATCTGTACCAACAGGTGACTGTGGGAGTAGAGTGCATACCCGCTTCCTCCAAATCTGGGGGAGTCATCAGAAATCTTGGTGAAACCATGAACATTCTATAGCCAAAGCTTGACATAGGGCCTCAAGCAAGTCTGTTTGGATACGAAAGAAAAAGGATGATTTGCAAAAGGCTGGAGGACTTCGAAGCATCCAGGCAGCTGACACTGGTTACAATTCGGCATAATTATGTGTGTGAATCAAAAGGAAAGAAGCCCTCGTGATTCGTCATTTCCAGATGTGCTGTTCTGAGTGTTCATTGGGCACCAGCTCAACCTGTAGCCTGTGATGCCATTTTATTTCTCTGACTTTTTAAAAAGTCTTTTCAGTGTTTTTGTCTGCTACAAAGGAGAGTGCCTTCAGTAGACACAATTCCTTCTTTTTGATTCCTTCAATTAATGATGTGCTAGTTTCTCGTGTTCTCTAATCGAAGCCATTTTTCCTCCTTTCACAAGTGCGACGCATAATTGCCCTGTATATGGAGAAAGGCCAGATGGGAATGAACAATTACATTGTTTTCAAAATGGAAGTGATTTTCTTGGCTTTTCACACTATAAAAGGAACTTTTTAAAGAAGCTTTTGTTAAATCAGACAATACAGAAAGCTAAAGAGGAAAATCAAAATACCTGATTTCCTACCACACAGCTTTTTTTATTTTACAAAAATTCCATGATAGATGGTGCACAGTTGTGCAATTGGCTTCGTTTCTCTCTAGCTCTGTTTTGTGAATATCTTTCTATGTCAATAAATGTGGAGTATCATTCTAAATGGCTGCATAGTATTCTGTTGGATAGAGTCCCTTCATTTATTTAACCAGTGTCTCATTTGTAGACATTTTAGAAGCAATGAAGAGATCAATGGCCTTTTACCAATATTTCTGCACATTTGTCCGATTGTTTCCTGGGGATACATCCTAGAAGTGGGAGGTAGTGACTAATTCATTAACACACGTATTGAACGCCTACTAACACACTATTGGCACTGAGAATAGAGCAATGATCTAGACAGACAAGGTCCCTCCTTCAGAGTGTTGCGTCTGGTAGAGAATTTGAGTATTAATTAAACAAGGAATTCAAATAAAGTGCGATGAGTGTTTTCATGGGGGAGGTTCAGGTCTACCTGGTGAATCCCTCATGTGGAAAACTGGACCTGAGTGGCAGAGCATGTGGGGAGTGGGCTCTCCTCAGTGTCAAGGAGGATACAGCTCCGGGTGACCTGAATTTAGGTAGCACCCATCACACGAGGACAGCCCCAGTGCCTGTGGAGTTGCAGTGTCCTAGGGAGTGAGACCAGCATCACGGTAGAACCAGAAATCTGTGTTTGGGGACTTCCCTGGTGGCGCAGTGGTTAAGAATCCGCCTGCCAATGCAGGGGACACGGGTTCAAGCCCTGGTCCGGGAAGATCCCACATGCTGCAGAGCAACTAAGCCCGTGAGCCACAACTACTGAGCCTTCGCTCTAGAGCCCACGAGCCACAACTACTGAGCCTGTGAGCCTAGAGCCCGTGCTCCACAAGAGAAGCCACTGCAATGAGAAGCTCACGCACCGCAACGAAGAGTAGCCCCCGCTCGCCACAACTAGAGAAAGCCCGCGCGCAGCAACGAAGACCCAACGCAGCCGAAAATATAAATAAATATATTAATTAATTAGTTAAAAAGAAATCTGTGTTTGGGAAATCTGACTTTTGCATACCACTGATATTTCCTGGAGCTACTTCCTCTTTGCTTTCCTTTGTCAATGCCCTCTCGAAAATGTCAGCTTGTCTCCTTTGTACTAAGACACACTAAGAAAAGGGACTTCTGTGTGTGCTCGGGCTAGACATTTCTTTTGGGAGGATGGAGGAGCTCACCCCCTGGGCACAGTGAGGATTAGCTGAAGAATCAAAGCCACATGACTACAAGGGGATTTCACCTTTCTCTGCACAACAACGTGCTTCTGCTGCTTTCTCTTCTTCTTTTCTGCCTCCTTCTTTTTTGACCTCCTCCCACCCCTTTCTAACCCATAGCTCAGTGACCAGCTGAGAAATGGCCAGACCTCTTGAGACCCCATCAAGACACTATGCAGAACAGGAAGCTGGCCCCTGTCCCCAGGGGCTGCCACCAAAGGGAATCACCCTCTGACAGTGCAGAGAGGGACCCGTGACTATTGTTTTTATCACAGCTCTTGCTGAATTTTTACACTTCAATGGGAGAATAATATCATTCTTTGATTTAATTATAGTAGAGCTTTGTTCTTTCCAAGCAAGAAATCCTTCCCGATAAGGCCCAGTGAGAAAATATAGAGGCTGTTCTAAGCAGCCCTGATAACTGGAACCCAGAGCCACATCTGAAGGGCAGTGTCTCCGGTTTTTGATTAATTTCAATACGGTTCCTGTATTATTGTATTTTCCTTGTGTTTTCATGAACGAATTTTTCACGGATGATCGGGTTATTTGTGCTCTCGCTCTGACAGGAAAGATTTGGGTCCTTGCACAGGAACCACACAACACGCCCAAACCTGAAGCCAATCAATGCAGAGATAAACCTAACACTGGGCCAGTGGTTTGTAATGGCTCTGCCGACAGACGGGCAGCACACACGCACACTGCCATTCAGATCAGTGCTGGGACTGAGCAGTGGGGACAAATCAGACCTCGGCTGCAGAGTTGGTCGGTTGGTGTTAAAAACAAATTGTTGGGATTCGGAAAAAGATTCAATCATGTGTGAGTTATTATAGCTTGACAGTCCTCATTATTGGTTTATTGACTTTTATTTTTAGACTTTAAAACTCTTCCCACTGCAACCCTTCCGGGCACACAGATAGTAGCAATAAAATTACACAACCAGCAAGCTGACAACGGCCAGCCAGAGTGCCAGCTTCAGAAATTGTTCAAAACCAATCTCACTGTCGCCTCCTCGCGGATCAAATCCAGAGTAAACATGCATATTCTTTGCTCTCTGTCACCAAAGGTCAGAATACACCTCAGACATGGGAGGCTGGCAGGATCAGTGCAGTTTGGGACTGAAACTGGGTCTACAGTACAGCAAAAAGGAGAGCTGAGCCCTCCTCAAAAGTTTGCTGGTTGACTGTTGAGGGCTAGGAGCTGGAGTCCTCACCTGGGTACCAGAGAATAATGGAGACCAGAAACAGGGAGTCAGAGGCCCGTGGGACAAGTCTGGAACTTACCAGCCATGCAATCTGAAAGAAAAGAGGCCTGGGAAGGTGCAGGGAGACTGGCCGGACTCACCACTCATCCAAGGCACGTTTATTGGGTGCATGCGTGTGCTAGGAATTGTGGTAAGCACGGTGGATACACCTGTGAGCAGCGGGGACAGAGGCCCTGCTTTCCTGGTCATGTTGGTGATACTGAGGATGAGCAGACAAGGTAGCGCGGGGGACAACTAAGGCGGAGGAGAAATTCGGGAGGCCGCGGCCCCAACCCCGACTGGGGGGCCGGGACAGCCCTCCCGAGCAAGGCTTCCAGGCTGACGCCTAAATGCTGGATGGGGGCGGCCGGGCGTTGGCAAGGAAAGTGCGGCAGGCGCAGAGGAGGGGACCGTGGGTGCCCGGGCCCAAATCCGCAATCCCGGCGGGCGGAGGGCGGACCAGCGAGCGACTCCTGCCTCACCCCGCTTCTCCCCGCGCCCCAGCCCCCGGGCCGCCCCCAGGGCCCCCGCCTGCCTGCCGGCCGGCTCCACCATCGCTCCCGCCTTTACTGCGGCCCGGGGGAGGATGGCCCGGCCGGATGAACTTGACCCGGGAGAGGGTGGCCCGGCAGGGGGAGGGTCCGGGTGGGAGTGGCCCGGCCAGGAGGAGGGTGGCCCGGGGAGGGGGTGGCCCGGCAGGGGGAGGGTCCGGGTGGGAGTGGCCCGGCCAGGGGGAGGGTCCGGGTGGGAGTGGCCCGGCCAGGGGGAGGGTGGCCCGGGGAGGGGGTGGCCCGGCCAGGGGGAGGGTCCGGGTGGGAGTGGCCCGTCCAGGGGGAGGGTGGCCCAGGTGGGGGATGGTCCGGGGGGCGGAGGCCCTGCCGGGTGAACTTGGCGGGCGAGGGCGGCCCGGGGAGGCTGAGAGCCCGGGCGGCGGGGTGGGGGGCGGCCGGCAGGCGGCGTCCTCTCCTCTCGCCGGAGCCCCGGGCCTGGGGCCGCGGCTGGCAGTTTCTCGAAGGCCCGGCGGGGTCGGGGGAGGGAGTGGCTGGCAGCTGACCTGAGCGGTCGGTCGTTCTGTTAGTTGGTTTGGGGTCTGTGATTTCCCGTAAGTTACTTGTTTCTCTGTTAGGTCCGGAAGATATTTGCGGACAATTTAGGAGAGCTTCAGGATCTGAACACAACCCCGCTGAGCCGGGTGGGAAGCGCTTGCGTAGCCCCGAGGCCTTAGGCAACCCCCGACACCCGCCCCGTCCGGGCGCTCCCCTGCTGCTCCAGCGCCTTTCCCTCCTCTTCCTCCCTCTGAGCTGACCTGGCTGCCGGGTCCCCTGCTCTGTACCCGGTCCTCCAGCAACACCCTGGCCTCCGCGCCGCTGGGAACGATGGGGAAGAACAGCCCTGCGCTCGTCCGGCTTTCAAGCCCTGGTCAGGAACGTCTAGGGCGCCAGGCGCTGCCCAGGGATCCTGCCTCCTGTCCTGTGAGTTCACTCTTCCCTCACTTTGATGGCTGTTTGGCAAATTGTCTCCCTCCCAGACCCCCAGATCCTCTTCTGTGGATCTGATGGAGGCATCAAAAGAGAACTTCCGTAAAGGCCACCCCACACCCAGCCAGCTACCCATAAACCTGGTCCTTCCCGCCGTTACTCTGGCGAGCTGCCGGTGCACCTCCCTGAGGCCAACCCGTCGCTGGTACCCTGATCCCACCCTGCTCCTTGTTCAAGGACGTCACACCAGCAATCAGCCCCTCTCTGTCCTGCATCACCAACTGTTCCCTTTCTGTTGGACCATTCCCACCAATGCACAAACATTCTTCACATCTTAAACAAACAAACAAAAACAATAACCCAAAACAAAAACAAAACCGAGGAAAACACATGTCCCTCCCAGCCTGCACCTTGGTTCTCCACTCCCTCCATTCACAGCAAAACTTCTCAGAAGATTTGTCTCTGTTTCCAGGTCCAATCTGTAATCACATCTCATCGGTCCTGCCTTCCAAATGTGCCTCTAATATGATAGCTCACCACCTAGCACTTCTGCAGCCAACACCCAGGCCCAGGCCCCCATTGCCTGGGCTGCGTGGTAGCCCCCTGACTGTCCCCCGCTGGACCCGCGCTCCCTGCCAGCAGAGACAACCACACCAGGGCCTTCCATTCACACTCAGAGTAAAAGCCTCATGTAAGTAAAAGGCCTACATAAACCTCACGGCCCCCCACACCCCTCCCTCCACTCTGACCCAGTCTCCTAACCCCCCGACTGAGCCCCAGCCAAAAGCCCCCTTACTAGAAAGCTCTTTCCCCACAAGGGCCCTCACCTCCTTCAGATCCCTGCTTCAGTGTCCCCTCATCAGGGCAGCCTCTCTAAGAGCCCACTTAGCATTGCTTCTACACACACATTTCCTAATTCTCTTCCTGCTTATGTTTTCTCCATAGAGTTTAGCACCGTCTGATATCCTGTATATTTTCTTATTTACTTTATTGCCTTTCTCCCCCACTAGTTCTGTGAGAGCAGGAATTTTTAATTTGTTTTTGCCCAACTCTGTCTCCAGTGGTTGACAGTGCAATTGCTGCATGAATGGCAGATATTATTATTATTATTATTATTATTATTATTATTATTAAAGTGTTCCCAGGAATACAGCCAAAATAGGTAGCTTTAACTCTAACCCACTTTATAAATTTGAGATACATTAAACACAGTAGCTAAACTCCAAAGATGGATCTCTGATGGGCTACAACTCCTGACGTCCAGGCCTGTGTATAGTCCTGTCCCCTTGAATCTGGTTTGGCCCTGTGACTTCCATGTAAACAACAGAATGCAGCCTCAGTGGCACTGAGTTCCAAGGCCAGGAACCTCGCACTATCTACCATACTCGTTGGATGGCACGCTCTCAGGGAAGCCACTGCCAGAAAGAAGGTCTACCACCCTGAGATCGCTATGTTGTGAGGAGTCCCACGCTAGTCGCGGAGAGAGGCTTTGGGGAGAGAGAGGCACCCAGCCAGCCCCCAGCTCTGCAGTCATCCCAGCCTACACACGCCATGTGACCAGAGAAACCTTCTTGGACGTCCAGCCAAGTGCCTTCAAGTGACTCCAGCCCCAGCCAGCATCTGATGGCAAGCTGCATGAGAGACCGCAAGGGAGAATCACACAGTCGAACCCAGCCAAGCCACTGAACCATGCGAGAGAAAAACATATTGTTGTTTCAAGCCACTGAGTTTTGGGACGGTTGGTTACACAGCAATAAATAACCAGACAGAGGACAACCCCAAAGTCAGCACCTCCTAGTGCCTGTACAGCAGTCAGATTTGCCCAGGCTAATCAGCATATGTGCTCTGCTTAAAGAAACTCCAACATGAGAAATTTTGTTTAAAAGAAATAAATTAAAGCCTTATAAAAAGCATTGTCTTATTACCAGTGCAGCTTCCAATGGACGCATTCATTAAGGGGGTAACGGCTACTTATCAGAAGCCTATGAACAGAAAAACAGAAAGAGAAATGTTGGAAATAACTACCTTTTAAAGGTAATTAGGCACCAAGGTAAAGCATTCTAAAATTTATAGTGTAAGGAAATGAGAAAATTATGCAGTGACCAAAATTGAACTCACACACAACCTTCCAGGAACAAACACAGATATCAGATCACGTTAAGTATACTTATACTTCAAAAGTTCAATCTTACAGCCGTCATAATCCAAGTTGCTTCAATCGTCAACCTGCTTCAGCTTCTATTAACCAGCCTAGGACAGGACCAAGGAGAAACTGAATTGAAAACTGGATTTTCCAGGCTGGTGGTCTATAGAGCCCCACTTCAGACTGTTGCCAAACTTCTACTTTATTTAACACCTCTGAAGAGGAGCTTCTACTATTTACGCAAGGCTTAATAATTCCATCGTTCAGTCAGGAGATCCGTTAACCCATGAAACCATCAATACGTGTAGAATAAAGTTGCACGCTTTGGAATATTATGGAAAACTACTGAAGAGTTAGAAAATGTTTACCCTTTGTGTTTGTAAATCAAGGTTTGTAAATCAAAGCATTTGCCAATTTTGGATTCTCTCAACAGAATCAGAATACTACAGAAGAACTATAGTGAGTGAACAGTGGAAGAACGAATAGCATTCAGTTCAGGGCTAGAAAAAGGACTCCTTACCCCACAGGGAAGCCCGGTCAGTGTGTGGGCAGAAATCTGACGGTTCTAGTATTCTAATAAGGAAGTGGGCTGCAGGGTTGGTCTGTCCTGTGGCTGAGGAAAAATAAAATAAAGGCTTTGATGTTTTTATTTAAAGCTTTTGCTCAATGATTCAATAAGAAGATCCATTAACCCATGAAACCATCAAAATATGTCAGGAGTAGAATAAAATCACACACTTTTTAGATATTATTGAAGATTTAGGGAATATTTACCCTTTTGATAATTGGCATTTTCCCATAGTCAGACGGGTTGAACAAGCCCTTCACATGAGCTGGGCATGAATAAGAAGAAACTAGAAGTGAGTGAAATCTGTGAGATGTGGGATTTTCTTCCTTACTAGATGGTTGTTTATATTTCCTTTGAAAAAACTGATATCCTGTGGCAAATGTCTCTAGGAGAAAAAGCAAAGCCTATTTCTGACAAAGAATTCTTCTACTTTAAAAGTGCTGGCCATGCTTAGATGTTGAGAATTGAAATGTGAAATTGTCTAGGTAAATGGATTGTTTCTGTAGAAAGGAAACTAATCAGGCTTCTGGAGTTCTTGGGTCCACCGTCAGCTCCAAGCAAGGTCTTGCAGGAAAGATGCTCCTGGTGCCTCATGAAGATGGAACGGGAGGGAGGAGAAGGATACGAGTTAGGAATGCTTTGGGGATTTTAAGAACTGTGACACACTTTAGTAGCGAACATTTCAGAAATAAGATAGACCCAACAAAAGAACTAATGGAAGACAAATGATGGAATGGAGGCCACTGGGGAGACGGAGCTAAAAAGCTCACAAAGAATTGGAAAGAAAAATACAGCCAGAGAAAATGAGGAGAAGGGTGCAAGGGGAATATGTAGGTTTTCACCTGCTCTTCTGTTAGCAGTGACTCCACTATGATAAGAAAATAAAACAGAATCCATTCAGAATAAAAATCAGCTAGGAGGCCCCAAAAGGAAGATATTTCCTAGTCCATTTCAATTTTTTGTTCTGATTCTGGTTTTGGTGAATAGTTTTAGAACAAGACTCAGAGGAATGTCTTTATTAATAAAATATTTCTGATGGTTTCCTTCCCACAACCAATGATGGAAGAGAAACCACCAGCAACATCAGAAAACACTTTGGGGAAATTCTGAAAATCGCACAATTATGGATCTCCGACACCCATAGGTGCTGGTGGGGCTGTGTTGGTGATGAGGTGTGCCTGGTGGGGTGTGCCTGGTGTGTTGAGGGTTCTGACACCAACTAAGATTCTGGTCACCAACTTTTCAAATGTGGGGGGTAGGTGACGGGGCTTTCGCACCACCAACTCAATTCTTGATTCTCGGATACCACCTGGGTGTCCTAGAATTCAATTCAGTTCTGACCCTATCTACTTGGTGATGGCATCAGATCCCACAGGTTAAGGGCTCAGCCCTACACGACTGACCCCCACCCCCAGGTCAGAAGCTAGTCACAGGTCCAGGTTGTCACCTGTGCTTCTGACCAACTGTCTGTAGATCGGAGATTCCAGCAACCCCATCCTTGGGTATGATTAATTTTCTACAGCCGTTCAAAGAACTCAGAGAAATATTTTACTTGCCATGTTATAAAAAGATGTAACTCAGGAATAGCCTGATAGAAGAGATGCATGGGGCAAGCCGTGGAGAAAGGATACAGAACTTCCATGACCTCTCGGGTGCACCACTCTCCCTGAATGTCCACATATTCACCAACCCGGAAGCTCTCTGAATCCCATCCTTTTGGGGTTTTGGGGAGGCTACATCACATAGGCATGAGTGATCAAATCACTGGCCACTGGTGATTGATTCAACCTCCAGGAGGTCAGGGGGATGGGACTAAATGACTTGGTCATGACATTTATGCCTTTTATATATTGCTAGATTTGATTAGCTAATATTTTGTTGAGGATTCTTGTGACTATGTTCATAAGGGATACTGGCCGCTAATTTTCTTTTCTTTTTGGTAATGTTATATTAAGTTTTGGTGTTAGGGCTATGATGGGCTCATAAAATGAGTGAGAAGTGTTTTCCTCCTACTCATTTTTTTAAAAGAATTATTTTTTCTTAAATATTTCATGGAATTCACCAGTGAAACAATATGAGCCTGGAATTTTCTTCCTAAGTTTTTTTGGTAACAAATTCAATTTCTTTACTAGATAAAGGGCTATTCAAATTTTCTTTTTCATCCTGTGTCAGCTTTTAAAAGTTATTCAAGGAGTTTGTCTAGTTTCATCTAAATTGTTGAATTTGTTGGCATAAGGTTGTTCATAATATTCCTTATTATTCTTTTAATGTTTGTAGGACCTGTAGTGATAACCCCTTTCATTCCTGATATTGGTGACTTGTATTCATCAATGTTGTAGTATATATCAGTCCTTCATTTATTTTTGTTGCTGAATATTTTTCATCGTATGAATATACCATATTTTATTTATCCACTCATCAGTTGATAGACATTTGAATTGTTAACATTTTTGGCTCTTATGAATAATGATGCCGTAAACATTCGTGTACAAGTTCTTGTGTGGACTCCTCTGGCTTCTAAATTCCTTTGCTACTTTGACCCCAACAGGCCTTCCCAATTACCACCGACGTTCAGGTCCTCCTTGCTGTGTATTAAGTGAGGAGATTCTCTTGATTCCTGTCCTGAAAGGTAAGTGGATCGCATAACCTGAGCTGGATTAAGCCTGGGGTGAAATCTTGAGATGTCCTGGACACATGGACACTCAGGCAGCCTGAATTTGGAGTTACCGAGCTGCTGCAGGAGGTGCAGAAAAAGACCCAGAAGGTGCAGAGTTTTATGACGTGGTTGAGAACCTTATTTGTCCATTCACATTAATGAATGCACATATTGTTAAGCAGTATAATTTGCCTTTTGGATTAGTTTGTTCATATGCACGCTCTTTTATTCCTGGAAATCCTTAAGAATAGCCTGTTACATTCTGGAGGAAGATTTCACCCCTTGGAATCCATTTCCTCCTCTTCAATTTCTATATAACTCCAAAGGACAAAATGGCAATAATTTATTTTTCTTCCACATTTTTCTCATTTACTTTACCCAGAAGCACTCCTTCTGAAGTCTGTAAAGGTTCTTTACATTAAATGAGAATCTGGCAAGTTCTTCATTTTTTATTTTCCTTTTAAAGGGCTTGTGGGTGAAATTATTGAAACAACTTTATATATGATAATAGGGTCTTGAATTGACTTAATAAGTAAAGAAAATAAGGAGCAGACGGAGGTTAACTATATGTGAATTTATAGCTGTTTTTGTGTCTGGGGTCCATGTAAATAATATTTTCCCTCCCTGTAAATATTAACTCTGCTGGAGTCTAGTCTAGTCTTTAAACACAAATTACCAGGAGCCAGGGAATGAAGAGATGCTCTGTTCTTAATGATCTTTTTAATACCAGCTCCAGGTACTAAGGACCCTGCAGCAAATTCCTGGAATGTGTAGTCCTTAAGATGCTAGTTTCCAGTGTTGAATCTTATAAAGGAACAAAGTTTATAAAGGAACAAAGAAAAGGAATCTTCTCCATATAGAATAAAAACGAAAATACTGGGAATTAATCCTTTAAAAACAATTAAAGGAATTGCTATTAGCCTGGAGACTCCAGGCTTTTAAACATTCAGTAATATTTTAAGGTAATAAAAGTGGAACCTTTGACCAAGATTATTAGTAGAGGCAAGGCTTGCCTGGGACACACAGTTCACACATGTCCTTTTGCTGTGAATTCAGACTCAGCCTGTCTTGTCTCTGCCGGCCGCCCTGAAAAACCCACAGCAGAAACTCCCTCACTCCCCAGTCTCTAGCCTCATCCCTGCTTCTCCGCCCCTCTCCTCTCCTGGTCCCCATTTCTCACATCTGCCCAGTGAAGTTGTTCTCCGCTCTCCCACTGCCCTGAAAGCACCTTGACTGTACGGGAACCCCTCCAGCCTCTTTTCCTCATCATTGCCACGACCCCGCCTGAGGAGTCCCTGCCTTTTCCCACATCCGCGGCGACCTGTGACTTCTCACCGGGGGGCCCACCCCCGCCTCCACCCCCGAGTCACCAGCTGCTCCCCCTTCCTCTTCCTCTTGACTTCACCCTAATCCTCCAGGCTGGTGACCACCCTTGGGAACTGAGCACGCTTGGCTCTAATACTTCTATTGACTTTTGCAATTTGCTTAACTTCTCTGAGCCTCAGTTTTGTTTTTTCTGGATGAGAATCTTTTGAGGATCCAACAAGATATGTTATAAAGGGTCCAGTACATGATAGGCATATAATCTGCACTTGATAAATGAAGAGTTACCCTTAAATGAACCAGCACGTAAAAGATAATCAGGACTTCCTTGGTGGCTCAGTGGTTAAGAATCCACCTGCCAATGCAGGGGACACGGGTTCGAGCCCTGGTCCTGGAAGATCCCACATACCGCGGAGCAACTAAGCCCGTGTACCACAACTACCGAAGCCCACGCGCCTAGAGCCCGTGCTCCACCACAAGAGAAGCCACCGCAATGAGAAGCCCACGCACAGCAATGAAGAGTAGCCCCCGCTTGCCACACTAGAGAAAGCCCGCTCGCAGCAATGAAGACCCAAAGCAGTCAAAAATAAATAAATGAATTAATTGAAAAAAAAAGATAATCAATAAAGAGGGTGGGAGGGAACTTTTGGAGGTGATAGACATGTTTATGGCATAGATTAGGGTGATGGTTTCACAGATATATACCTGTCTCAAAACTCATCAAGTTGTATACATTAAATATGTACAATGTTTTGTATGTCAGTCATACCTCAGTAAAGTGGTTAAAAAATAGATGCCAATGTTTTCTTCTGAAAAAAAAAAATAATAAAGATCCTATGAACATTTAGTTAGAGAAGAAACCAAAAAAAGATGTCCAATAGATGCTAGTTCTTCTGTGCCTGCCTACCCATCATGCCCCTCCTCATCTGGTGCTGGGACTCTTCATTCCTGTCCCAACCACCCCATGTAGGACGTTAACAGTATATTTCAGGGATTAAGTAATGGACAGAGCCCTAAGTACATTCTGAGTCCTGAACCCTAAGTAAGCACGTGGATTAAGGTGAACGGTTCGGCTGATAGTGGAAAAGCACCAGAGGCCAGTTATCTGTTTGCTTAACACTTTGGTATGTTTAAATGTATTTTATGGGTTTAAAACAAAAAGAGTTCTACTCTTTTTTCAATAACAAATGTGTAGTGTTTAGCCAATGTATAGTTTATAATGGGAGAAATTGGGCTTCCTCCCTCCCTCCCTTCTTCTTTCCCTTCCTTCCTTCCTTCCCTCCCTCCTTCTTATTTTCTTCCTTATTTAAAAATCTAACCACTGTTTATAGTATGATTTTAGAATATAAGATGATTACCAAATACATGATGGAACCCAAGTTTTCCTAGGTCTCACCAATGTTTGGAAGAGGTAGTATTAAGAGTAATCAGCAATTTTCAAAGACTCTTGCTTCTACCTGCTAGCACAGGAATGCCACCTCTCTCTGGCCCCTCCCAAGAACTTCCTGGCATGCTCAGGGAGTGTCCCCTGTGTATTTCTCCAGGCTGCCAGTGCCCCACCCGCTCTAGCACTTCCTGCTGGGGCTAACACTGTGCCACCAGGCACCGTGCCTCGTCTTGCTCACCCCCAGGTACAGCTGTTCCCCGCCAGTGAGGTCACTGATGTCCTGAGTTCTCATGGTTCCCAGCCTATGGGAGAGTAAACTGTGCCAGAGGGAGGGAGTCTCAAAGCACTGCTGTTTCAGCCCCAGGATTTCACGGAGCGTGTTACAAGAGATCATCCCATTTTATACTCGTAGTCCTTCTCTCTGTCTCTAGACGTGCGAGTGTGAAGTAGACTGGGCCCAGAACAGGTTAGGGGAACATCTCCCCCGGACCCTCCCGCCCAAGCCATTCAGAGCCTCTTCTTGGGCAACTTCTTCCGCTTGGATGAGTCTATTTCCAGGAAGCTTCCCAGCTTTTGCAGATAGAGTTGCATCCATTCACCAGTTCCCCAGCAGTAACCCAGGCTGAGTTCCTTCCTGGGAAGCTCCTCAGGCCCCCCAAATACACTTCTGTGAGATGCCGCTGCCTGTCTGTCGTGGACAACAGAAGACCACCGTTCAAGTGAGAGACCCACGGCGTGGGCTCACAAATAAGCTATTTGGGGTAAACTTATTTTTCAAAAATTGGCACCTGACTGTTTAATTATTCCTTAAGGTATAAATGTTCTATCATAAGGAATGATTTTAAAATGAGTTGGGCAATCACTTAAAAGATAACTGGTTGCAATAGTCCCGTATTCCAGTAGCGTCTTTTTACAGATAACGCTATGGTTTCACCCATTTTTGTTTTTGTTTTTTAATTAATTAATTAATTTATTTATTTATTTATTTATTTTTGGCTGCATTGGGTCTTTTTTTTGTTTTTTAAACATCTTTATTGGAGTATAATTGCTTTACAATGGTGTGTTAGTCTCTGCTCTATAACAAAGTGAATCGGTTATACATATACATATGTTCCCATATCTCTTCGCTCTTGCGTCTCCCTCCCTCCCACCCTCCCTATCCCACCCCTCTAGGTGGTCACAAACCACCGAGCTGATCTCCCTGTGCTATGCGGCTGCTTCCCACTAGCTTTCTGTTTTATGTTTGGCAGTGTATATATGTCCATTTAGTAGTGTATATATTACCATCCAGGATGAGGAGTCCAGTGATGCAAGATCTTCCAATTATTCAATACAAGTCAGAAATCCTGATTTTTATGAGAAATCTCCACATTTTAAAATTTTGAAAACTATGCAACAATTAAAACACTGTATAGGCCAACAAACAAAACATCTGTAGTCTGCAAATGTTTCATAGGTAACCAGTCAGCAAGCTCTGTAATTAGGCAGGTATTTGATTTTGTTTTGGTTTGGTTTTAGTTGTTTAAAATGCTATGTGGGTTTCATAGCAAATGGAGAATTCTCATAAAGCATTGAATTTGAAGGTACAAATGTAATTAAGGCAATAACGCCAATAGCTCAAAGGAGATTTTATCCAGATGAGAACCATCATTTGAAACTATAATAACATACAGAGGGAGTGTACAATGTTCTGGCATTTTATGAATCAGGCTAGCTGCCCGGGGCAAGCTCGTGGAGTTCTTAAATGAGGGTTTTCCATGTGCCGGGGGTAAGGGTTTCAAAGGACAAGTGGTAGTAGCCTATAAATAAAAATGTGTCCATTTTGCCATCCAGAGTTACCTGAGGCACAGGATAGATTTGTCCTGGATCAATTATATCAGATTAAAGAAGCCTTCACTTCCTGTTTCCTTCCTATTTCTATTTCCACTTTCTATGTCCTTTCTTCTTCCCGATCAGTCAGTTCTCTCCTCCTCCTGGTCCAGGTTCATTCTACCTATGATACAGGCAATTCTTCTTCATTACCTAAGCTAATAGTTTATATTTCATTCTCAAATGCATTATTCTATTTTCTTAGGTTATTTACAAGATTATCCTTAAATTTACTAAATTAAACAGATTTGAAATTAAATTTAATTAATACAAAAATAAATCCTTAAAATTAGTCTTAACAAAACAATGCTACCCCATTCTCACACCAGTGGCTTCCTTCTGTTACAGAAACCCCCTGCTTCTTCTCTTGCCTGAAACAAGGACGGCCATTGCCTGCACATCCCTGGGACCATTTTGGGATTGATCAAAGGCACTACATCAGTTCTGAGGGCTGACCGTGGAATGGACTTCTGTCCTTCACCCTCATCTACTCTTCTTTAGTTTGTTCCTCCTGCCATGTTCAAGAGTGAGACAAGATCTCTTTTATAAATATGGGGTCATGCCCTTGAAACAAATAAACAAGAAAATAGCCGGAGAATCCCTGTGAGTTCAGCAATTCCACTGTGAATCCTTAAGAAATTTGATTTTCTGGGAATCCTGGTCCAGTAGTAGCACTCGGCACTCTCACTGCCAGGGCCCAGGGTTCGGTCCCTGATGGAGGAACTAAGGTCCCACAAGCTGCATGGCAGTCAAAACAGAAAAAAAAAAAAAAGGAAAATTTGGTGTTCTCGTGAGCAGATATCTAGGAATAGGATGAGTGAGGTAAGGGAAGTATAAGATAGAAGAAATGAAAGAAATACTCTGGAGGTAAAGAAACATGGTCAAGGAATTAGTGATTCATTATAGACTACTTCAGGAAAAAAAAAAAAAAAAAGAGGATCCCAAGGTGCTGTGTTTGGTTCTGGAAATACGAAGATATGTAAGATGTTATTAAGATATCTTACTAAAATAATAAAATAAATAAGATGTGAGCTCTGCCTTCAAGGATCTCAAAGTCTAGAAAACGGAGCAGTCAAGTAACTCACTACCAATTTGCTATGGTAATACGGTAGTAATAGTATGCACTTCAAAGGAAGTACAGAGAAGCAAAAGTGAAACTGAGGGCGTAAGGGCCGGTTTTAAAAGAAAGTATAGCTACTGGAACAGGGTTTTGAAAGAAGAGTCAACCAGAAAGGCTAGTTGGGGAATGGCGCTTCGGGCATCATGAGGAAGGGTGTGTACAGCCTCCGGGGCTCTAATAAAGCCACCGGGACTCTTTCCAGCCCTGGCGTGTAGGCGTGTCTGCCGAGGGCACGCTGGGATGATGAGGACGCCCTGAACCTAGCTGGGCAGGCCAGGCCGACTAGTGAAGAGGGAGAACGCGAGCAGGGGAAGAAGGCAGCTTGGCAAAGAGGAGAGAGGGGGCACTTAACAGGTGTGAAGGCTCCCAAGGAAGCAGAACTTGGGTTCTGCGGGGGGGGTGGGGGGGGTGGGCTGGAGCCACTCTGACCGGCTGGCAGCCGCGTGAGCCAGGAAGGGATGACGAATGAGGGTAATTAGGGCGGGACCCGCGGGGGTAGAGCCTTCCAGCCCGGGTTGCCTCCGGGAGGGTGCACTTCATGCAGACCAGGGGCGGGAGAAGGAAAGAGGCAGGGCGGGTCGCCCGCTGTGATGGAGCGCTGGCTGTGAAGCACAGCAGAAACCGTGGGACCAAAGGTGGCCCAAGTGGGCAGAAGCTGCGCTGTCAGGAAGAAGGAGAGGCTTACAAACAACGCATGGGGCTTCTGACCATTGCCGCCCACCCAGCGAAGCCCCGGACTAGAAGGGAATGCCAGCCGCCGGGCCGTGGGCAGACTGGGGCGCCCTGCTCGGGGGCTCGCCCCTCACCTGGCCTCCGGAGCGAGGGCGAGGGCAAGAGCATCCCAGACAGGGTTTGCCCTCCCCGCGCGCCAAGCGGGCTGGCAGGCTGGCGCGGACCTGCCTCTGCGTGCCCTGCAGAGGCCGTTCATCAGCTGCCCTTTGTGAAGTGGCTGGCTTCAACCCAGCCAAAGCCAGGAAATCTCTATCCTTAATCCTCGATTTGTTAATTATTTAAACTGTGTATGTGTGTTTAATTTCCTTAATTAAAAAAGCACACCGATCCTACTGGGACGGCAAGGCTGAAAGACACTGGAAGGGCACCCAAGAGAGTTTTCACTCTGAGAAGGAGCCCGCAAGCTGGTGAGTTAGCCGCCGACCACGATTCTAGTGGCAACAGAGACTCCTAGCGATGAGAGTGAGCCGGATCCCCGCAGTTCCAGCCTTGGCTCCGTGGTCTGTCCACCCACCCTCTCCCAGCCCTGCCCAGCCGGCCATTCTGCAGGCCTGGCCCTTCTCGGGTCACCCTTGGGGCAGACAGAGCTGGACGCTGCTTCTCAGCCCTTGGGGCAGCGCTGCCGAGGCTCGGTCCACTGCCCAAGCGCTGGAATTGTGGGGACCCAGATTTCTGCCCATCATCTTGAAGGTCCTTAGGAGACGGTGCAGGGTGGATGAGAATAGGATATTCAAGGTTTTCTAAGTATACACTCTGTGCCAGCCACAGATGTTAGCGCTATGTGTTACCTCAATCACTCCTGACCTCATACTTCTGAGGTGGGTTCTACTGTTATCCCCTTTTACAGCTGAGGGATGGAGACACAGAGAGGTGAAGGAACTGGCCAAAGCTCACACAGCAACCGACTCCGGGGCCACGCCCCCAGCCACGCCCCTCCCCAGTCCCTCCCCCGTCCCTCCCCCTGCAGGAGGCCGGCTGTATGGGGTTACTCCCACCAGAGCACACAGGTGGATTGGACTTGACAGGGGAACAGCTGAAATCAGAAACGTGTGTGACCGGAACACGGATGCATAGCTTTAGAGGAATCGAGGAGAGAAAGATATTTCTAAGCATGACACAAAACCCCGAAAACACGAGAAAAAATTGTCAGGCCTGAACACATAAAAACGTTTTAACCTAATCACTCTAAGACAGATGGGTTTTGAGCTGATTGGTTGGGGAAGTGTAGAGGAGCACTAAAGCATCAGTATACTGACCACATTCTTCTGGTGAGCTCGTGCTGCCCTCATTCAAGAAGTAGTCACTGAGCCCCAACATGATGTGCTGGGGGTTGCAGGGCTTTGCAAAGATGTGGAACTTACAGCCTCTGCCCTCAAAGATCTTGTATGTTTGAGGCCACATGTTCAGATGGTATTGCAGACACAGCGTTCATTTGGTAAATTACTTCATTCTCTGGGGTTCAGATGACTCATCTGGGAAGTGGTACAACCAATCTCCTAGCACCAATATTCTGTGTGATTTCACAATCACACCCCACTCTCTTGCACGCTGACCTCACTCTCCTCCCCAACACAAACCAGACCAGTTCCTGCCCCCCAAACGCACACGTTCACGCCCATTACTTAACTCCTACTCCTCCAGACACTGCCAAACATCCATTATCTCATTTAATTCTCACAGCAACTCTATCGTGGTAGCTATTTGAATCCCCACTTTTTAGATATTGACACTGAGACTTAAAAAGGGTCTTGCCAGAAGTCCTAAGAAATGGGGCCAAAATTTAAACCCAGGACCCTGGAGGATGTGCTCTTTCGTGGCTGCAGGCAGCCTCATTCCCAACGTCTCCTTTTTCTCCATCTCCTGCCCGCCCTCCCTCACGGACTCCCCTGCCCTTCGTCTTTGATGATCTAAATCGTAGATCATCAAAATCCCATGAAATCTCCCAATCCACCCATGCTAAGCTGTCTCAGAGGGAGCTGGCCTTCAGCTTTTCACGAGCTCATCTGGTGTGTGTTGATGGAGGTGGAAGGGATTCCCAGAGAAATCATTCCTGAATCCCAAGCTGACTGCTAGCAACATCCCTGGACTCTCTTGTCCCCTTGGGTGGAAACTCCTTGAAGATAAATGTTCACAGGACTTCCCTGGAGTTCCAGTGGTTAAGACTCTGCACTTCCAATGCAGGAGGCGTGGGTTCAATCCCTGGTCGGGGAACTAAGATCCCACGTGCCGTGCGGCAGAGCCAAAAAATAAAAACAAAACAAAACAAAAGATAAATGTTCACCTTATTCACTGCACTTTAGAAATTCTTCCTGGTGAAGGCCATTCTGAAATCTGGTCGGATAGAGGCAGAAGGGCGTGTGTGCGTGAGAGAAATTTATTCAATGCTTGCAAAAGGAAGACAATTATATCAGGAAAACGTGCCTACTTGGTGTAAAAAGGCCACTGCGGTTCTCGGCACTGAGCCACTCTCACCCTGCAAGCCTTGGTACTTTGTATATTTATGTCTTTCGTTACCTTCATGATTGGAAAGAGTCAGTCCGCTGCCTGCCATCATTCTCCCCTTTATAGAATAGCCGTGGGAGGTACAGTGTCGCTCAAGGTCATGGGCTTAAGACTGGGCTGGGTCTGGAGGGAGACGGTCATTACCCCCATAGTTGCTTGGCAGCGTTTGTGGGGTTAATTAGAGGCTTCAGCTGATGAGCTGCAGCACAGGTGTCCGGCTTCATTGGCACGAGACGCCTCACTTCCTTGTCACCAACCTCAAAGGAAAATGCCTGAGCTGGCTGGGCCTCGTGACTATTAATTTCTATTACTTTTGAAGCACAATGAAAGAACACGGAAAAGAAGCTTAAACTCATTCTAATGATAATAATCCACCTATAACCATCACAGTAATAGCAGGAACTCTGCTCTGTACTTTGAAAGCAGGCCATGGGACCGAGGCCTCTCGGAAACACTGAGAAATGCTCCTGCTATTCTGTTCACCTCTCTTCCCTTCACTCAGATAATTCCTCTTGCGCCGGATGGAAGCCCCAGCTTGCTTGAAGCTCCCTGAAACTTCTTCCTTCCCTCCCCTCCTCTTCACCCTCCTGGAAGGGACACATTAAATTACCACGGCCTTTCTTTCATCTGCAAGCTTGACCACCACTGAGGGAAGCAGCCCTAAGGCTGGGGTGGAGAAAGAAAGGTGTGATCCATGCCATAACTTTCTGGGCTTCACTTTACTGACTGTCCCCACCCAGTCCCAACCTGAAAGGATGGAGGCGAAGAGTAACAGAGAGCACAGGGAGGAGGAGAGAGGGGTAAAGGCAGGATCCTAGGTGTGGCAGTTTGAAAACACAGCCCCCAATTCTCTGATACTCCTCCTATCACTAGGTGGCATCTCTGTCCTCTGCTCTTGAAATTGAGCCTGGCAACTATTTAACCAATAGAATACAGTGGATGCAAGATAATCACTGTGTCAGTGTGGGGCCCAGGCCTTAAGAAACTGGTAACTTCCACTGCTGTCTCTTGGGAACCAGCCAGCAGACTGGTTGAGAAAGGCCAAGCCGATGGGAGAGAGGCCCGTGGGGACAGGAACCAAGCCCCCAAGCTCTCAACCAACAGCCAGCGCCAACTCTCCAGCATGTGCGAAAGCCATCCTGTAAGTGGATCCTCAGCCCCCTGACGTGCCCCAGCTGATACCTCGCGGAGCCGAGATGAGGCTTCTCCCGTGCCCTCATTCCTGTCCAAATTGCAGACCTGCTCTGCCGCATCCGTTTTTCAGACAACAGTAAATAACTGGAGCGCCAGGGTTCCAGCCTTCCTTGGGGGAGCCCAGGGTCCCTATGCTGACCCTCCCCAAGCCCTCCCCAAGTGGCCCCCGGTTCTGCCTCTCACACGAGGATTAGGGGTCTGTGAAATGGGGTCCCAGCTGCTAGCCCAGCACTGAACACCCTTCACACACTCTCCAACCCTCTCTCCCCTACAAGCCCCGCGGCATGTAGGGGATACATGTATCCTCTGAGCTTGGGAACCTATCCAGTACTCAAGATCCTTAGCAAAGGTCCTTCTAACAGTAAAAATAAATGCGGATCAAGAACTCATCACCTGGGCTTCCCTGGTGGTGCAGTGGTTAAGAATCCGCCTGCCAATGCAGGGGACACGGGTTCAAGCCCTGGTCCGGGAAGATCCCACATGCCGCAGAGCAACTAAGTCCGCGAGCCACAACTACTCAGCCCGCGAGCCACAACTACTGAAGCCCGTGCGCCTAGAGCCTGTGCTCTGCAACGAGAGAAGCCACCGCAATGAGAAGCCTGTGCACCGTAACCAAGAGTAGTCCCCGCTCGCCACAACTAGAGAAAGCCCGCATGCAGCAAAGAAGACCCAACGCAGACAAAAATAAATAAATAAAATAAATTAAAAAAAAAAAAACAACTGGTCACCTTGTCCACCAGGCCCAAGTCTTTACCCCCTGCTGGAGTGGGGCCTTTTGTGGACTCCCTTCCACAGCTCTGCAGAGTGCTGCGTGCAAGTGGATCCCAGAAAGGGGGGGCGGATTGGGGGGGGGCAGGTCTAGGAGGGGTGGGGCCTGGGAGGGCGGAGCCGGGGAGGAAGCCCAAGGGAGGTAAGTCTCAGGAGCCAAGGGGGGACCCAAGGGGAGAAGGAGATAGGGATGATCAGTATCAAACAAAAACTAAACATAAATTAAATCAGGGTGGATTTGAGTAAATAGGAGGGAGGAAGTCGAGGCTGTGCTCACAGCCAAATTCATCCCGCTTGTTGAGAAGGGGAAGCAAGCGATGGGCAATATGTAGCTAAAGGGGCAGTGGAGGGCCGATAGGGACCCCTTGTTTCTAGCGTGGTTTGGTTTTGAAGAGGGAAATTGCTAAGCAAGTTTATTCAAGAGAGCAGACCAGGGGAAGAGATGACCTCTAAGGACTGGCTGCTCCCTGGGGAGGTGCAAGGGGGTGGTACCAGAACTCAAAATGCAGGGGAAGCCCATCGGCGGTGCCCGGTGCTGGGGAGCAACGAAGAGATGCTGGGGCCCGAGGGCCTAACCCAGGAGGAAGGGCGTGCACGAGCCCACTCGGCTGTTTCCGTACAGGAGGGGCTGCGGGCAAGGAGCTGGGAGGGTGGAGCCCGGCGCCGGCCTTGACGTTGCGTTTGCACGCTCTGACGCCGATGGTCTTTTACAGACCAATAAAAATAGCATTTTCCAAGTAACAACATCATTTCTAAATATGCTTTTATTCCTTCTTTATAGAAGAGGGAGAAAACCGCGACTGTCCACACTGAAAATGGCTTTGGGAGGAGGGTTGGCCTCACTCCTCTCCCTCGGAGTCACCTCTGCGTGTTGCCCACTTCGGGCCCGCCATCCCGGCTCCTCGAGCGCCACCCAGTGGCCTCAAGGGGGAACATCCCGCGAGCTCAGCGCGGCTCCGGCTAAAACAGCCCTTTGAGTTCCGAAGGCGTTTTTCCTGCCAAAGCAAACCGTCATGTGTCACAACTACTGGAAAAGCAATCCTGAGAAACAAAGCCCTGATTTTTTTTATAGCAGCAGTGGAAACCGGACCCCACTTCCTTCCTCCAGGATTAGGGCCTCATTGATGCTGGTGGAATCGGTCATCTTGTTTCAGGGTTGACCCGCAGCCATCCGTACTCAGAGAGTGAGAGAGGAGAATTACTTTCGCTCTCCCAGAGATCTTATCAAAGGTTTTTCTGTTCGGATTACCAAACTGTTACAAAGAACTCTCTTATACATGTTTCTTTGACTTTTCTTTTTTTCTTTAAGGTTTTGTTTTTTAATAACATTGAGCCAGAATTTCCCTTCCCTGCGTGGTTGAGAGCAAGTGGGTTTGGGGGCGTGTAGTGGGTGACACTTGAGTGTCTTTCTGTGCCCTCCTGTAGGGGAAACAGCGTCCCTGTTCTCCACCAAGGCACCTTGCCTTCTAGGTGCGGTGACCAACTGGATCTATACAGTGAGTGCTATAAAATGAATTCAATTTCTCGTAAAGGAATTCAGGAGAAACCACTTCAAAATAAAGGCTTAGCCAAATTCAAAACTGAAGAGTCCATAACCAATTATTATACAAAGTAGGATGGAGGGGGGCAATCCCTTCCAGGTGGTTCCCAGCACCACCTGAATAGCTGTGAGTAATTGAGTTATTTACCCCTTTAAGGTTTGATGTCCCCTGCAAAATGGTGATGACAGTAATACCAACTTCGTAGGATTATTGTGAGTTTTAATGAGATAATATATAGCTAATGGTTATGAATTTTACTCTAAAACAAGTAGTAAAAAAAAAAAAAAGCCACATTTTGAAGTTTCTGAGTCATACTAAGTCAACTTGCCTGTGTGGTGAGAAATTCAATCTCAGTCATGTTTGGGTCTCCTCCCATCTCTAGGGTCACACGAGAATCACTGGCATATCTGTAGTGTCCAAAAAACCAAAGTTGGGCCTCCAGCCTTTGTCCATCAGGGGTCACCGCCAAGATGCACTTTGTGCCCAAGCCAGCCTGGTCCCTAAAGACTGTCATTCAGCCCTCTGAATGTAGGGTCTGGCCTCCTTAGGGACTCCTCTGAAGGGTTCAGAATATGCCACCCCAAAATATGACACTCTGTTTTGAGCAGAAGGAAGTGGAGGATCAACAAACACAGGAAGAGTCCTCTGCCCTCCTCTTAACTGCCCAAAAGCAGGGCGTAGATTTCCCTTTGTGACGGTGGCATAAGTGTCCCCCCTCTCCTGTACCAGGATGAAGAGAGCAACCTTTATCACAGGAGACAGAGGGCCAGCACCATGATGAGTTTGCATAACAACCTTACTAAAAAACCCTTATCTTCCATTTCTTTCCTAGTTCACCTTCCCACAACTTATTATCCCTCAAAGCCCAAATCCCTTTCTTTTGTCTAGTCACCTCACAATTTATCTCCCTTTGTTAAAATGGTATATAAGCCCCCCAAATCTAACCATTTCTTTGGGTTTTTTACTTCTTTTCTGTGAAGCCTTGGGCACGTAAAATTGGAAATAGTTTTTCAGCTGTATGCATTTTCTCCTGTTAACCTGTCTTTTGTCAGCTTAATTCACGGGCCCAAGTCACTGAATCTAAGAGGGTAGGGGAAAAGGGTTTTTGGTTTTTTTTCCCCTCCCCTAGACCTCACAGCCAAGTACTCTGAGTTCCTTCCTCTTCCCCAAGGGGGTTGGGGT
Organism: Balaenoptera borealis; assembly: GCF_965194805.1. NCBI lineage: Eukaryota > Metazoa > Chordata > Mammalia > Artiodactyla > Balaenopteridae > Balaenoptera > Balaenoptera borealis. The sequence continues at coordinate 25,169,108 of NC_138880.1, read as the reverse complement.
GGGGGTGATGGGGCAGTGCTTGCATCTCTGTTACTCACAGAATCCACTCAAATCTCTATTCCATTGCCAGCCCAGAGGGAATTTCTCCAAGTCTCTTGTCACTCTGCCACCTTCCACCTCTTCCCTTCCAAAGACTTCAAATTGTGTCCTCTGCCTCTAAAGAAATATCTCCCACAATCTCCAACCTGGGGCAAGAGACCCAAAACTTGGGGTGGCAAAGGTGGGGGGGAACAACAGGGAGAACAGCAACGCGATGGTAATGACTGTCCCTGATGCTAGAGGCTGGATTCAGGACAACATAATTATTGTCGCGAATACTGTAGTATTGCTTTGGGTGTGGCTCATTCACACATTTCTTTTGTTTTATCCACATAGGAGCCCTGCTGGTCTGGATATGGGCTCTGGGGAGCAGAGGGTAGCTATTTGTGCGTTTCTATTTTTTCAGTCCATAGAGAGAGAAATCAATTCAAACAGAGTGGTGTTTAAGTGACTGCTCCTGGGAAGCCCTCCCTACTGACTTTCTTTTTTGCTCAAGTGGAAGAGAACTGAGTTGGGTCAGGACCCAGAGGCACTCCCGGGCTCCGGGGCTCAGCGTGGCTCCCTGCTGGCTTCTCCACGGGGGGCAGTTCAGTTACATCCTTAGGTGTCTCACCTACGTTGGGAGGCGGGAGGAGCCAAAAGAGGTCATAGATATTCAGTGGACACATTCTGAAAAGAAACTCTCTGAAGAGGTCTTTCTGTTTCGGGTAACACCGTATGCAGGGAAATGTCAATTCCCGAAAGTGCCAGGTCACCAAATAGCTGCACCCCAGCCTGATGCGCAGGCAGTGGCGGGAACTCGGAGACCACGCAACTTTCTGCCCTCACACGTGCCTTTCTCCACGGGGCCACGGCGGGTTGAGCCACCTCTCCCGTCCCCTCCAGCCTCCTGCCACGCACTGTGAGGGATGTCGGTGGACTCATCCCTCTGCATCTCTCTGCCCATCTCTGTCTCCCCCACTTCCTCTCCTCTCCTCTCCCTCTCCCCCCAGCAGTCCCCACCCTTCTGAAAGGTCTCCTTCGTGAGAATCATGGTTCCCATGGCTTCCATGAAAGAGGAAAATGCTAAGTGTTTTTGGTCACTACTGAGAGACCACAGTTGACTAGGAAATGATCCAGCATTGACAAGACACATCTAGGAATTTCGCCATCAGCCTCTGTGAACCTCACAAATATTCATTTAACCTGCTAGGTAAATTGGCAATAAAATTCTCGTTGTACTAAGGAAGTGGTAAAGTCAATAGGCTGTAAGCCAGAATAATTCTGGGCTGTTTTTACTGCAGAGCATGCTAGCACCTCCGATTGTACTGTGAGGGGCTGAGTCATCAGCCCCCCTCACGACAGGAATAGCGTTACTGTTGACTCACGTGGCATTCCCGCACTGAGATGGAGCCTGGCCCAAAGTAGTTGCTCAATAAATATCACTGTAATAAGTCTAAAACTCAGTCTACAAAATGAAAATCAAGAGGCTACAGTTAATCTGATTGAAATCATCTAGACTCTGATGAATACTTTTTTAATGTCCATGGTTCAGGAATAGGTCTGGAAACTTCTTCCTTGGTGCCCTAAAGCAGAGATCCCGGAGAGCCTTCCCAAGACGGTTTAGTTGGGAGATTTCCTGATCCCTTAATGGTCTAGCTCATAGTTGACCCCAGTGCCCAGAACCATAACAAATTTTGAGTTTTGTACATTCAATGTGCAAAAGACAAACTGGACCACTGAACTCAACAAAAATAACCACCTCAGTCAAAGGTCTAGTGACCTTGGGATATCTTTAGCAAACGCATATGACCCAGCTACTGAGCCTCAGGAATGCAAGGGGCCAGCTCACTCAGTGCTCCCAGCTTAAGGACGCCGCCTACCTCGGTCTCTCCAACACAACAAAACTTTCATCACTATGAAAGTCTGGCCTTCCTCATGTTGTCCTCACTTCATCACGGGCTCGGTCAAGCCCAGGAAGGCAGAAGTCAGTGAGAGACCCACCCCTTTCCTGTTAGACTCCTGGAAAGACCCTTGTTTTGTTACCACGCTCTGAATACATCCCGATGCCTGGTCTATCATTCCCATTTCCTATTTTGTTTCTGTTCTTTTGCTTTAATCCAGGACCCTCTGAGCACATCTTGCTGAGATCACACCCTGACTTAGTAAAATAGTGCCCACTGTGTTGTTGGTTTACTTCATTGCACTCAAGTGAGCTCAGGTAGGGGGCTTCACGTGCAGACCTTCACAGCGATGGGGGAAGAGCCTCGAGGAGATGGAAGGGCAGGGCTCAGGGGGGGCACCGGGCTGGTGGGAGGTTCGGAACAGGGCGGTGCTTTGTGGGTCTGACTCTAGTGCCCACCGAGACGTGACTGAGCCACGTTCCCCATCCCTGCTTCTGCTGGGGCGCGTCTCCCCATCCCTGCTTCTGCTGGGGGGCGCGTCTCCCCATCCCTGCTTCTGCTGGGGCGCGTCTCCCCATCCCTGCTTCTGCTGGGGGGCGCGTCTCCCCATCCCTGCTTCTGCTGGGGGGCGCGTCTCCCCATCCCTGCTTCTGCTGGGGCGCGTCTCCCCATCCCTGCTTCTGCTGGGGGGCGCCTCCCCATCCCTGCTTCTGCTGGGGGGCGCGTCTCCCCATCCCTGCTTCTGCTGGGGCGCCTCCCCATCCCTGCTTCTGCTGGGGGGCGCCTCCCTTCCCCTCCTGCCACCAGGCAGCCCCTGCACTCTGATCTGCATGCCGTTTTCTATGCGTTTCTATAAATTCAGCTCCATGATCACGTGTTCCGCCTATTTTGAAACTTCAGCCCACTAGTGGTCCAGCAGGGCCTTCCTACCTCACAACCTCCCCTTGTGCAGTCTCTCAGCTTCAGATTCTACGGATATCAGCCTACCTCGCATATTTCAGAAGGGGAATGTGATAGGCATTGGCAGGGCCTTCTGTGTCAGGCTCCCCCCACCAGGCCAACGGTTAGCCTGTCATATGGTGCTGAATAAGACCACCATGTGCGAGGACTAGCCTGGGTCTGCATAGGTAGAGCTGTGTTTTGGAAGAGAACAGTGGGCATGGGGAATGCTGTGATTGACAAGTCTAGGACAGCAGCCAGGGACATGGTAGCATGTGACCTGCCCCTTTCCTCTGCCTGTCTGCATTCGGTTATGTTCATATGTTCATCTGGTCTACTCAGGGTCATCAGTGACCTCCCCACTGTTACACCCAACGGTCAGTCCTCAGGCCTCATTCTCCTTGACCCACCATCAGCATCAGACCCAGTTCTTTCTGTCTTCCTTGGAAGTTGTCTTCCCTGGGCTTCCAGGACACCGCATTTGCCTACTTGCACCTCTACTCCTTTCTCAGTTCCCTTTGCTGTGAGCATCTCTAAGCTTCAGGGAAGGTGGAATCTCAGAGAAGCAGGTTATTCTTCACGGAGATCCAGGGAGGGGGGCTCCTAGGCACAGCTTGCTGGCCTGGAATTTTTAGGTCTAACCACAAACCTGTGGGACCACCTGTCAAAAAGCAATTATTTCTATGTCAGTATTATTCCAGCCACATTAGAATCTGATTTTAAATCTTCATCTGGTCATTTAGAACCATGTCAGAATGGCATTTCATTCGTAAACCCAGAGGTGAAATTTAGAAGGAAAGACTTTTATGTAACTTAGTTTAAATGTCCATATATTGAAATGAACAGTGGTCATTAAATGAAATGGCACTTCCTCTCTTTTTCAGATGTATTTTTCACATTTTGTATAATACATAATACATATATTTTATATAAAATATATAATTATTTCATAAATATATATAAAATCAGGTTCTAGTGGAAAAGAGAGCGACCAGTGTCCCTAACAGGTCGCCCGGGGTTCCCACTCTTCCCTCCATTCATTCTCCTCACCCCCCCAGCACACAGCACCTCGTCCCTCCAGCAGGCATGGGTGGAACTAACTATAAAACAGGGTGAGGTTTTTATTACTTTCCGTCCGCTTCAAAATGGAGCTACTGACTGCAGCAGCCCGTCCACCTGCTGGTGAGAAAACCTTTCCAGCAAAGCCTCCCCTTCTACAAAGATCAAGAAAATTAGACTCACAGTTCAATCTCCCTGCGTCTTATAGCCTTTTTTTTTTTTTTAAAGATCAACTGCGAACATCATTTTTAAGGCCAACAAGGAAACCCTGCCCTTGTACAACACAACTTGCCCTCCATACATGCGGACGCTGCTGCTCTGGATCAGAATCCCACTCACTCCCCTCGGCCTTGGCACGTGAAACGATTCCAAGGGCTGTGAGGCCTGGGGTCCATCCACCCCTCCGCGCTCCTCAGTGTGGCAGAGCACAGCGCTGAGTGCCACAGCGCGGGGGTGGGGGTGGGGCGGAGAGGGGTGCCCAGACACAGACTGGAGGATTCTGTGAAATTCTGACAAGCATGCTGTGAGGTCAGTTTACTCTCTAAACCAGCTGGGAAGGTAGAGACACAATCTGTTCCGTACAGCAAACATCTGGAAACAGAATGATCTGCCTGCCGGTCCAAAAGACCACCCCCAAGCAGTACTTCTAATTGCTCGTTTTCTCCGCTGTTTTTGCACAAAGCTCCCTGAGGCCAGCTCAGGTGGTTATTACTAAGAGTCCCTGCTTTATGCTTGCTCCAACGCACAGGACAAGAAGAAAGCTTTCTAGTTCATTTCTTGAAGTCAGCATCACCCTGGCACCCACATCTGACAAATATCTTGCCAAGTGCACACACACGACCAATATCACTTACAATGGATGCACACATTCTAAATAAAATACTAGCAAAAGTATATGAAGCAAGAGTGAAAAATGGAACGAATGGATCCCAAGCCAAAGTTTCATATGCACCGTTCCCTTTGCAGTGCACCCCGAATGCCCTCTTTGGCTAAAGTTCTAGGGTGGACGAGGGTGGGGAGATCCTTCCATCCTTGGCCTTGGGAGAGAATGGGCCTGATGAGCAAGGGTGGTCAGGAACTGAGCATCAGGGAAGCCTCCCCAAGCAGAAGGACGGTCATGCTGGTTCACCCTTTACCCACAGCAAAATGGGATGCAGTGCTGCCTTGACCGGGCTGAGCACCATTTTTTTGATCCCCTCCCTACACCTGTCCGAGGGTGGGAGGAAAGAGAAGGCTGAAATGTAAATGAAGATCTAATCCGAATAAAAAGACATATCATCTTTCTGGATGAGAAGACGCAACATTGGGATATGGCCGTTCTTCCCAAATTAATTTCTACATGTACTGGCTTTTACTCAACATCTCAGATGAGGTGACGGGGTAGTGGGTGTTGGTGATGATAATGGACCTTGACAAAAATGAGACAAATTCAAGATTCTCAAGTTCACCCGGAAGACATTTTTGAAAAATAAGAGTATAGACTTTTCCTTTTTAGACTTATGGTATCACAGATTACAATGTATATTTTAAAAGCCACAATGATAGTTATGCAATTTTAGGAGCAATAGGCAGAGATTCGAGATACGCAGAGGAGGAGAAGTGAGGTGAAAATGGAGGCTGCAATGGGAGTGATGCCCACGGACGCCAGGAGCCGCCGGCAGCTGGAAGAGGCGGGCTCAGGCCCCGCAACCCCCATTCCAAGCCTTTCACAACATGGGTCCCCGCCTGTTAGGAACCGGGCTTCCCAGCAGGAGGTGAGCGGCAGGGGAGCGAGTGAAGCATCATCGGCTGCTCCCCACCGCTCGCGTCACCGCCTGGACCATCATCCCACCCCTGCCCCGGTCCGTGGAAAAATTGTCTTCCATGAAACCGGTCCCTGGTGCCAAAAAGGTTGGGGACCGCTGTTTTACAACGTGACCCAGGATCAGGGATCCCCGCAGGAGCAGCTGAAAGGTTACTTCCTGTCTTGCCCCACAGGGACCAGCTTCACCCTAAGGAGACATCAGTTGTGCTTCATTAATAAACTTGAGTTGGCCTAAGACGCTTGAGTCTGAATTCTGGCACGCCTTCCCCCCCACAGAAGACAAAATTGGGGGGATTTCCCTGGTGGTCCAGTAGTTAAGACTCCGTGCTCCCAATGCAGGGGGCCTGTGTTCGATCCCTGGTCAGGGAACTAAATCCCACATGCCGCAACTAAAGATCCTGCATGCTGCAACTAAGAGCCCACATGTTGCAACCAAAGATCCTGCATGCCGCAACTAAGAGCCCACATGCTGCGACAAAAGATCCTGCATGCTGCAAATAAGACCCCGGGCAGCCAAAAAAAAAAAAGGCAAACTTTTGTGGTATAAATTATGTATATTTTGTCACTGGATAAAAGGCCTGGAGACGCCACTCTTGGTCAAGCAGGGGCCAAGTCCCAAATAGAAGGCCCAACTTTGTTCTGACTCTTCACTAGACCAGTATTTCTCAAAGTGTGGTAGACGTACCTCCAGAAAGCCTAGTTTAAAACTCAGAATCCAGAGCCCATGGCCAGGTTTTCTAAGCCAGAATCTTCTTTGGGTGCTGCTCAGGGATGTGCGTTTTGAGAAATCTTCTCGTGTGATTTTTACGCACACTCAAGTTTGAAAACCACCACATTAATGCATCTGTGACATCCCTTCTCAGCTCTAAAGCATGTGACCTAGATTGTATTCTTGGTTCTACTACTGCCTGTTGACTTAGCCTCCAATGTCCTATGTAGAAGATAGAGAAAAATCTTATCTGCTGGTAGGTATGTGTCTAACAGTCTTCGAAATCCTGAGATCAGAAGGGCCAGATAAACATGGCACTGTTATTTATCAACCCTTCACCTGCGAAAGTCTGTATTATTAACAGTAGAAATATTTATCGAACATTCATAAAGCGCTGGGCACTATACCACGAGATGCGTGTGGACTATCTCATCTTATCCTCACGACAGCCCTGTGAGGTGGTACGTAGGAGGGAAGCGGGGCTCGGGAAGGGTAAGTAACTCGCTCGAGGTCTAAGGGCAGGTTTGTGGTAGGGCCACTCATCATCCCCGTCACATCCCCACTGGCTTCCTCACTCTGAGCCTCTGCTCACTGCCTCCCCTTGCTCTGCTCCAAGACTGCACTTCCCTTCAAAGTCCAGATCTAGACCCTCTCTCCAAGGCACCCTAGTATCTCTGTCACCTTTGGACTCCTAAAGCACCTGGAGTATCCATTTGGTATTTATAAGTATTTTGTATACATTTAAAAAATGTATGTTCTTGCTTCCATGCTGTATAGTAAGCTCCTTGAGAGCAGAGACAGTGCCTCGACCATCTTTGTGACCCCACTGCTAAGCACAAGGTCACACCCATCACAGACAGTGGGTGGAAGGCCACCTCAGTGGAGCCACCTGTACAGTCCACTAATGTGCCAGTGAGCAATGACTAATATTCATGATGGTGACTGAGTCTTTTTGTTTTATAAATTTATTTATTTAATTTAATTTATTTTTGGCTGCATTGGGTCTTCGTTGCTGCGCTTGGGCTTTCTCTAGTTGCGGTGAGCGGGGGCTACTCTTCATTGCGGGGGCTTCTCATTGCAGTGGCTTCTCTTGTGGCAGAGCACGGGCTCTAGGTGCATGGGCTTCAGTAGTTGTGGCTCATGGGCTCTGGAGCGCAGGCTCAGTAGCTGTGGCGCACGGGCTTAGTTGCTCTGCGGCATGTGGGATCTTCCCAGACCAGGGCTTGAACCCGTGTCCCCTGCATTGGCAGGTGGATTCTTAACCACTGCGCCACCAGGGAAGTCCCCTAAGAGTCTTTAAGAAAATGATGAATTGACAAAATATTTGTAAGTGATATGACCGATAAGGCATTAATACCCAAAATATATAAACAGCTTATACAACTCAACATCAAAAAAACAAACAATCTGATTGAAAAATGGGCAGAAGACCTGAATAGACATTTTTCCAAAGAGGACATGCAGATGGCCAGCAGACACATGAAAAGATGCTCAACATCGCTAATTATCAGGGAAATGCAAATCAAAACCACAATGAGATATCGCTTCACACCTGTCAGAATGGCTTTTACCGAGAAGACCACAAATAACAAATGCTGGAGAGGGTGTGGAGAAAAGGGAACCCTCTTGCACTGTTGGTGGGAATGTAAATTGATACAGCCACTGTGGAGAACAGTATGGAGGCTCCTCAAAAAACTAAAAATAGAACTACCATAAGACCCAGCAATTCCACTCCTAGGTATATATCTGAAAAAAACAAAAGTGTTAATTTGAAAAGATACATGCACCCCAATGTTCACAGTAGCATTATTTACAATTGCCAAGATATGGAAGCAACCTAAGTGTCCAACAGATGAATGGATAAAGAAGCTGTGATTCCACACAATGGAATACTACTCAGCATAAAAATAAATTTAATTTTGCTATTTGCAACAACATGGGTGGACTTGGAGGGTATTTGCTAAGTGAAATAAGTCAGACAGAGAAAAACAAATACTGTATTATGTCACTTATATGTGGAATCTAAAAAATACAACAAAGTAGTGACTATAACAAAAAAGAAACAGACTCAGAGATATAGAGAACAAATTAATGGTTACCAGTGGGGAGAGGGAAGGGGGGAGGGGAAATATAGGGGCAGGGGATTAAGAGGTACAGACTATAAAATAAGCTACAGGGATATATTGTACAACACAGGGAATATAGCCAATATTTTATAATAACTATAAATGAAATATAATCTTCAAAAATTGTGAATCACTATATTGTACACCTGTAACATATAATATTGTACAGCAACTGTATTTTAATTTAAAAAATAGAGTGAAGGGCTTCCCTGGTGGCACAGTGGTTAAGAATCCACCTGCCAATGCAGGGGACACGGGTTCGAGCCCTGGTCCTGGAAGATCCCACATGCCACGGAGCAACTAAGCCCGTGCGCCACAACTACTGAGCCTGCGCTCTAGAGCCCGCCAGCCTCAACTACTAAGCCAGTGTGCCACAACTACTGAAGCCCACGCACCTACAGTCCGTGCTCCACCACAAGAGAAACCCGCGTACCACAACGAAGAGTAGCCCCTGCTCGCCGCAACTAGAGAAAGCCCACGTGCAGCAACCAAGACCCAACACAGCCAAAAATTTTTAAAAAAAAGAGTGAAAAAAAGAAAATGATGAATTATGTGTAGGGATATCTGGGGAAGGTTTGTAATTGACATTATTGAAATAAAATCTGGGAGGCTTGAGGAAACTCATTTCAGAATTTCTATGTATTTATATGAAAAACTCCCTTCTAATGCATACACAAGCCCATCTGACACTTATCAAAGGTCATTTAGACTAAGACGGTGAGTTCAATGACCACTCAAAGCCAATTCCTTTACCACCCTCCCACACCAAATAGACCTCCCTTCCACCAACAGAGCTAGACCTAGAATCCTACGACCTTAGAGAAGGACCTCAGGGGTCTTGGGCCCAATCTCTCCAAATTCCAGATGAAGAAAAAGAGCTTTGGCTTTTCTTTCTTTATTCTTTGTCGTTAGATGCTACAAATTAGTCACTTTCCATGAAAGCCTTCTCCCATGTCCATTATCACAGCAGCTCCAAGATGAGTGTCTCATGGACAATCTAAAGATATTGGTAGCCTTTGTTCTTAGAAGAATTCCCCTAGGAGGTCAGAGGCAATTTTGGCCAAAGCTTCCTTACCCTTTGCTGTGCCCTGAAGCCTGGGAGTGAAGACTGCCCCTGGGTTTCCACAGGCAGAAGAGAAAAAGTGCAGGGCTGGGCTGTGGAGTGGGACCCCCAAGGAGAAGGAATTCTCCAGTCTTAAGACAAAGGGCCCTGTGGGGTCTGGACTAGGAACAGTGGCTTTCTCAGCCTTCAGGAGCAGGCTTGAGGCTTTCTTAACTCCTCGGTGGGCTCAGGACACAGTCAGCAGATTTGAGTGCAATCCCCTAGGAGTACATAGCTCTCCCCCCACTGCCCTTCCAGCCAGCTGAATCCAGAATAGTGAGGAAGACCAGGAGAGATGGGGTGAGCCCCAACCTGCGCTTTGGAGGGTGCTTCACTGGGTGACGTGATTCCTCTACACTCCTGCTTCAGGCTTCTTACACGCTAGGGCCCTGGCACTGGCTGCCAGCCAGGAATCCACCAGGCTTCAAAGGAAGCAGCAAGTGGAGTGCCAAGTGGACTGACTGAAGTGCATAAAGAACTGAAGCCTGGAGCAATCAGCAACTTCCCTGGATCCCTGAGAGCCCGGCAAGCACAAAGAAGGGATGAAAGTCTGGCTACCCCAGAGGAAACTGAAACATTCGGGAGTGGGTTCTAGAAACCGTAACGTGAGAGTTCACAGAAAAATTATATTCACATTTGAAGTTACTGAAGCTCGTTCTCGGCTGTATTGGGAGAGAGATCACTGCACCCAGAGAAAAATGGCCTGACATGGTCAAAGCGAATGCACTATTATATGTTTTATTCTGCAACAAAATAAATAGAATGACATGCTTTATATTCCTAGAGTGCTTTTGTTTTTGGAAGATTTCAGTACAGAACCCTTAGGCAACATTATCTTATTGCTTGACCATGTTTCCTTTATAAAAAATTTCCCTTAGTACATTCGGAACCTATGTCTTGCTTACAGGAAAGGCTCAAGAATACCTTGGCAAGGATGAAATTAAGTTCGTAAATGGAAAAGTCCCCCAAAGGAAGGGCTACAGCAGAGCTCCCAGGCGCCACTCCACTCTCCCCACTGGGCCATGTGGGCACCGTTCTGGAATCTCGGGGGTGAGGGTGTTTTCCATGCCAGGCCGCTGGGAGCCGGGAAGGGAATCACATGTTAGGTGGCCACTGCCACTCCAAACAGACGTGCTGCTCTGCGGTTACCAAGGCTCTTTTTAAAAATTTTTATTTATTTATTTTTGGCTGCGTTGGGTCCTCGTTGCTGCGCGCGGGCTTTCTCTAGTTGCAGCGAGTGGGGGCTACTCTTCGTTGTGGTGCGTGGGCTTCTCATTGCGGTGGCTTCTCTTGTTGTGGAGCACGGGCTCTAGGCACGCGGGCTTCAGTAGCTGTGGCACGTGGGCTCAGTAGTTGTGGCTCGCGGGCTCTAGAGTGCAGGCTCACTAGTTGTGGCACACGGGCTTAGTTGCTCCGCGGCATGTGGGATCTTCCAGGACCAGGGCTCGAACCCGTGTGCCCTGCATTGGCAGGCGGATGCTTAACCACGGCGCCACCAGGGAAGCCCTCCCAAGGCTCTTTGCATTGTGTTGTGTGTAGGTCTCCAGTTTCTCCTCACCTTTTCAGGCACTGCATAGCCCCCACGTGAGGTTCACTATAAATCAACGGGTTCCTTGGAAGTGATGGTTTCTTTGTGTCTGACTCAGGGACTTCATGTGGCGAGAGGCTAACTTCTTCTCTTCTTGAAACCAGGGCTGGTAGAAAGAAGCCTGGCCTGGAAATCAAGTGCTCAAGGGCCTCTCTGAGCCTGTTTCCTAATCGTTCCCAAAGTTCCTAAAAATGAGGAAACAGCATCAACCATAGAGTCTGCCAGTAATAGAATTCCATGATGTCATAAGAGAATTGAAGTAATTCCCCAATTTTTTTTAAATGGGTCTGTTACAGCTCCTCTCTCGGAACCAATAACTAGAGTATTATGATCCCTGTCTTCCAAAACAACCAAAAGCAACAGTAGGTCCAGAGCCACGGAGGCAATGATATATCTACTTCGAGCTGCCAGACAGTCCAACGCTTCAAGCTCCTCTTGTAACTCTAAGCTGAAGCCTTCAACTAATGTCCGATTCCAGTCACGTGTTTACCGAAAAATGGAATCAGATTTCCCGCACAAAAAAGAGCAAATTCATGGCTATGGAGGTAATAGAACTACGTTCTCTTCCCTTCCTGTTTACTAGTTCTAGTTCCATAAGGCAGTGAAAAAAGGAGCATTCTGATCCTCTTAAGCTCTAGCTTGGAAAAATAAATAAATGTGAAAAAAAATTCCCCCACTCTCTTCACTCCGTATCAAAGCCCCGCAGAATCAGTTTCACCACACCAAGCCCCACTGAAATCAATGGAGTAAGCTCCTGAATTCATCTCCATAGGACTTGACATTGTAAAAATAATTGGATTGCACTGCACTCCAACACTCCTTTCAGGAAATAGAGAAAAATGTGCCTTTGCTGGTAGGTGGAGGTGAAAACTTGTCTAAATGTTGGTAGGTGTCACCCTGCCATCAGTGTTGTCTTGTCAAGAGGAGCTATTATCAAGTCCCAAAGGAGCCTGGCAGTACTCCCCTCAATGAGGTGTTTAAGACTGCCTTCCCTAGTGAAAATGAAAACACTTCTTTTGTTCCCATCTTCAAAATTAACTACATGGTATTACTGCTATCAATGAGGTGTTTGACATCAAAATTGCCTTCCCTGGTGAGAAGAAAAACACTTACTTTGTTTCCTTCCTTAAAATTAACGGAGGTTTTTAAAAACTCATCCTTATTCAACCAACACTTGCATAGAAGGGAAGAGGAGAAGATGGGATTTTTCAGTGTTGCCTTTGGTAGCCCATCAAAGGCTTTCAGCACGTTTTTTCTGTTCAGACCACTTGCTGAACACTTTTCTGCCCCTCGGCTTTATTTTTCCCCCATTATATTTTATAACATTGGTCTCATTGGTGTGACCCTTGGTAGGGAGTTAATAGGTACTTGCCAGAATGAAGGAATGACTCCATCGACCCAGATGTTACTTATGAGAATAATTTCCTTATGCAAAATTTTCACAAGCCTACTCTACTTACTCAATGAGGTTAAAGAAATTGCTTATTACATAATAGAAATTAGTCTCTAACATTAATATCTGCAGAGGGTCTTGGTAGATACAGCTAAAGATGCTTCCTTTCCCCATTTTCCTCAGGAGTTCCAGAGGTGGCTCTGACTTTTATAACCATTTGGCCAGTTTGAGATGAGGGGCAGCTGTGGTCCCTGCCTTTTGCAAGATGCAGCACAATGTAGAAGGCAAAAGAGGCTAAGTCTTAACTTTCACAGGTAAAAAATCCAGGTATTTGTTTTTCTCTTTCTGACTTACTTCACTCTGTATGACAGACTCTAGGTCCATCCACCTCACTACAAATAACTCAATTTCGTTTCTTTTTATGGCTGAGTAATATTCCATTGTATATATGTGCCACATCTTCTTTATCCATTCATCTGTTGATGGACACTTAGGTTGCTTCCATGTCCTGGCTATTGTAAATAGAGCTGCAATGAACATTTTGGTACATGACTCTTTTTGAATTATGGTTTTCTCAGGGTATGTGCCCAGTAGTGGGATTGCTGGGTCATATGGTAGTTCTATTTTTAGTTTCTTAAGGAACCTCCATACTGTTCTCCATAGTGGCTGTATCAATTTACATTCCCACCAACAGTGCAAGAGGGTTCCCTTTTCTCCACACCCTCTCCAGCATTTATTGTTTCTAGAAGAGATATGGGAACATATGTATATGTATAACTGATTCACTTTGTTATAAAGCAGAAACTAACACACTATTGTAAAGCAATTATACTCCAATAAAGATGTTAAAAAAAAAAATCCAGGTAGTGCAGAATAACAACAAGGTTTCAAGGATAGATAAAGAACCAGGCTACCCGATATCCAGATAAGAAATTCTTCACAGGAAAGGAGCACTTGAAGGGGAGGGAACCAAGAAAATTAGGCTGTTGGTATGTTCCCCCAAGAAGGGGCCCCATGTCCTGCCTACTCTTACCCTCAAGGCAGAACAGGGAGAGAAGGGAAGGATGATGAAAACCCCAGTAGGCCTTGAGGGTCCTTGAGCAAGGTGAACCATACTGTTAGGGGAAACACTGACTGAAACCGCCCACCCTGGCCAGGCACCACAGTAACCATTTGCATGAGTAACGTTACGACAGGAGTTCCTGGTAAGGAACACGGAACTAACAAGCCACCACCAACTGGAAGAATTCGGGAAAGGTCGAAAGGAGAAGCCAGTCCCTATGTCCTACCAACCTCCCAGAATCCTTCTTGCTGGAATCCATCTTGGCTGAGCGATGCATGCGCCACCAGAAAGGACCCTGAGTCAGAATGATTGGCCAGAGACAACCTGGAAACTAACCCATCACCATAAAACCGGCGACTGCGAGCCATGTGGCAGAGCAGTTCTCCTGGGTTCCCTTACCCTCCTGCTCTCCACCCCCGCGGCCCTTCCCAATAAAGTCTCCAGCTTTGTCAGCACGTGTGTCTCCTTGGACAATTCATTTCCGAGTGTTAGACAAGAGCCCGCTCTCAAGCCCTGGAAGGGGTCCGCCTTCCTGCAACAATACTCCATTCCCAGCAGAACCCAGGGAAGCTGCAAGATATCCAGAGCAGCCCTCCCTCGCAGCAAGGCGTGCAGGAGTGGACTAGAAGTGACCGCACGACGCGTCCGGGCAGGTGGACCTGAGGTAGCCTCGTAGAGAACCAGCATCCCCCAGCGTGGTCCGACAAGCAATGGAATGTCTCCCATGCCTGAGAGAGGCATGAATCTAGAAAGGAGAGTCCTCTGACCTAAAGAGGCCTTGCCATACGGAAGGGGAGGATGACTTACATGGGCATACGTGGACCAGAAACCGATAGGAAAGATGGATACTTCGAAGGATGCCTGGGAACTTCTCACCTTGACTTCCCACCGCCAGCCCCTGTGCCGCAACACCACGTACTCTCCCTTGAAAGTGTACCCCAAATCCTAAATGGACTGGAATTAAGCTCCTACTACTTGGAGGAATAGGTCCTTAAAATAGAAAACGGATTCATTCAATCATAGAAAAATACTTACATTTTTTTGCACACCTTGAGTTTGTGGACTGAGGTTTGTCTCCAGTGAACTCGGTTCATTTGCAAAGATATTATTGGCGTAAACCAAAAAACCAATTATTACAACCATCATTACCAAGTAAAACCTAAAATCTGTCTCTAAAGTTCATTTATTGAATGTAAGCTATGGACCAGGTACTGACTTATTCTCTTTATAAATGTTATCTCATTTATTCCTTACAATTCATAGGTACCATTATTCCTGTTTTAAAATTAAGAAAACAGGGCCTTCCCTGGCATCCAGTGGTTAAAACTTCGCCTTCCACTGCAAGGGGTGTGGGTTCAATCCCTGGTCGGGGAGCTAAATTCCCACATGCCTCAGGGCCAAAAAACCAAAACATAAAACAGAAGCAGTATTGTAACAAATTCAATAAAGACTTAAAAAAAAAAAAAAAGGTCCACATCAAAAAAATCTTAAAAAACTTGCAGAGGTTAAACAATTTGCCCAAGGCCACAGTGGTGATATATAATGGAGCCAGAATTCAACCCCAGGAATCTCTGACTCCCAAACGGTTGTTCTTAACCACTAAGTTAGGCGATGTTCTGTCCTCTCCTTTGGCTCCCTCAATCCCTCCAGGAATGTAACTTTCTACTTCCTCTCCTGCCCCCAGTTTCAAGGCAATCACACATTCATGCATTGGAGCCCTGGGCACAATGAAACACACGTTTCAATGCTTCCTGTTCTAGTTTTCAAATTGCCCAATAATTAAGTGGATTACTGCTGTCAGATCTTAGTGCCTGGACTGAACAAGGGTTGGTTCAGTTCCTTTTTCTTTTGCAGCCACTACACCTTGTGAGTTAGTCAAAATTTATTCCACTTCACCAAGGAGCAATATGTGACACAGGACAGCGTCCTAGACCACAAGTCAATAGACTGACTATTTTCCTTGGTTTCTCATTCTTGCTTTTCCATTAACCAGTTGTTTGACCTTGGGCAATCACTTAACCACTCTGACCCTCAGTTGCCTCATCTATAAAATAAACACAATCTTAAGGTCCCCTTCCAGGGCTAACTGTCCGTGATTCTGAAGAGCGAGGATCAAGTTTATTATTTTATGGGAACTTGAACTGTGCTTCTTCAAGTACCAACTCTTGTCTGATCTCTACCTGTATCTCACTCCTAGATTTAAATCTAGGGATAAGCATAAGCGAAACTTTCACAAAAGGATGGGAAAGTACAGATAGTAATAACTTCATCTTATTGGTATTTGGAGGAACATGAAGACTAAAAAGATGGAATTGTTTTCAGGAAGGATCTATATAATATTATGTAAGGAAATATAATAATTGTTATAACAAGATTTTATCACTTTGGCTAAGATGTGGAGGAAAGGAAGTCATCTGATAAGAGGGCTTCCCACAGGAGAATTATCTTGTGCCATTTGAAACTCATTACTATCATCCTTTCTTTAAAATCTTTTCTGGCATTTGGTGATCCTACTGTGCATATGGCTGTTACTCCCACTTTTTTGAGTGTAAATTCTTTATTTACTGATTCTGTTATTTCTCTTACGTGATATTGACCCTACTCAGATGTTTTATTATTCTTAGGGGGGACGCATGACTCAGACCTGTACAATCAGAATATTTCATATCCCTGGCTAGACTGTTTATTTGAGAGATAAATACGTGACTCAACAGAACCAATGGATTCCCAACAGAACCTCAGGACAATGACAGAAACTATCAGGAAAGATAAGCTCTCTTTTCAAAGCAGTTGCTGAGATATGCAGTATGTATATGCTATGGGCTGCTGGAAACCATCTTGCCATTATGTAAGAAGAGCTTATCTGAGATTGAGGCTAACGCAGAGAAAGCAAAGTCTAGAGATGAAGAGAAACAGGATCCCTGAATATATTGTTTGAGTACCTGGATCCCCAAAGTCTGCTTCCTGGATTATCAGTAATATAGCCAATAAATTCCCTTTCTCTTTTATTTTTAAGCAGAAGCCATTTTAAATGATAATTTGTTTGTCACTTGCAACTGAAATTAATCAAACTAGAATTTGTGAACCTGTAGAGAAAGCCCATGGTTCCCTACTTCTTCACCTCAGTAGATGCCCAAGGGGCCTTTCTAAAATTGATCCTATTGCTTGCTACAGGAAAAGAAGGTAGAGTGTTATCATATCTTATCTGACTTTCATTTTATATGCTGATTTTTAGAAACTAACCCCCATGAAAGATGTAACTTCACCATCCTATTTAATTCTCACAGCAGCAAACACATTTATTAACATTTATTAACGTTAAGGCTTAATGTAAAAACAAAATGGCACAAACCCTGCAGGTAAGTAGGAACGCTTTAGAATTCTCCACCCGCTCCCCGTTCACCACTAGGGGTTAGATTTTCTCTTAAAGCCAGATTTTTTTGAATGTCCAAATACCTGCCATATCGTCTCTGCCCCAGAATTTTCTTACACGACGTGGGAATCAAGAGCTAACTGTCTAAAGTTGATAGATTAAGAAATTAAAGATTAAATATTTAAACTTACGGCAGGTGACCAACAGAAGAACACTAAACATATAACAAAAATTGGGAGAGGGAAGGGGTAGTGTAAGTGATACGGATTTACCATCTTTCACATTCAGAAGTGAAATAAAATGCTTAACACTGAAAAATCAAGAAATAAAAACATAAGCATAGGGACATCCTTGGTGGTTAAGACTTGACACTTCCAATGTAGGGGGTGTGGTTTCGATCCCTGGTCGGGGAACTAAGATCCCATATACCACGCAGCGCGGCCAAAAATACCCAAAAAAACAAAGTAATATAATTTGGAGTTATGAAAATAGCCACCCAAAGAAACAGAAACAGAAACTGACATTAATGATGATATCTGTAGAGAGGGACCAGGCTGAGAAGAGAGGGAGACTTTCACTTTCATTTCATGCCTTTCAATTCTCTTTAAACATTTCATTGTTGTGTGCATGTATA
Source organism: Balaenoptera borealis (assembly GCF_965194805.1). Lineage (NCBI taxonomy): Eukaryota > Metazoa > Chordata > Mammalia > Artiodactyla > Balaenopteridae > Balaenoptera > Balaenoptera borealis. The sequence goes on along the minus strand of NC_138880.1, from coordinate 25,151,396 downwards.
ATTTATAATTTTTTAAAAACTGTCCAGAACTTAAACTCTGTTTATCCAAGCAGCTTGCTCCCCTGTTCTCTAAAATGTCCATTTCAAGCATTCTCTACTCCATCACACAGACTCCATCTCAACTTCCCACCTCCAAACTTACAAACCTTTTTTTTTTCCTTTTAAAATGGAGGAAGTGTCTCTCCGTCTACCTGAGGTTAACCTCTCCTTCTGCGTGTTGGATCCCAGCCCCTCTGACTTCTTCACAAATTTTCCTTTACCCCCCTTTTCTTCAGTATCCTCAAACCTGCCCCCTTTTAACTCCTCCCAATCAGCAGGTACACATGCTTAAGCTACTCCCATCTTAAATTTAAAAGCTGCCTGGACCCCATGACTCTCTCCAGCTTCCTCTCTCTTCTCTCCTTCACAGCCAAATATCTTCTGAAGTTACTCCACTATTTGAGTCTACCTCTATCCCACCACCAAAACTACTTTTGCTAAGCTAGCCAATGGTTCCAGTCTCAAAATCCATTAATACCAGTATTCCTCTTACTTGATCTCTCCACACTCTTTACCTAAAACAATAAAACAGCCAGTTACTTTCCCAGCAAAATGGGTTTACTCGGGAACAGCAAAGAATTGCAATTCAGAACATGCAAACCCAGGGAAACAACAGGCAAGTCCAGAGACTAAAGGAGAAGAGGGCTATTTCATAGACGAGGAGACGGAGTTGGGAGGGGCTATTATAAACAAAGAGTCCATTGGAGGAAACTGGGAGTTTGAAGTGTACTGGTTTTTCATTGGCTGACTGTGACAGCCTCTCATTGGCTAGGCTGTTGCTGGGCGAGGAGAAATTCATCCTCTTGCTGGGTAGTAAAGTAGTGGCCTTCTTCCTGTTGGAGATGCAAAGGTACCTCTCTTCCTGTTGGGTCTACCATTGACCCTGAGTGGTAGGGCATGAGAGCTCTCCCTTCTGGCCTCCCCACTCCAGTTTAAATGAAGTTTCTCTTTATTAATTTTCACAACAGCTTCTGACACAGGGGACTATCCCCTTCTTAAAACATCCTCATCGTCGACTTTCAGGACACACATCTTATCACCACTGTGATTTGACTGATTTGTGACCTCATTCATTGCTTTATGTAAAAATTTTCCCTTCACTATAATGCTCACAAGTCAAGCCATAACCTTGGCCATGACATTGACTAGAGCATTCGCTCTACACAAACCTCTGTACTCCACATGCAGACCTTCCTCCCAAGTGTTTCCTTGATCCTCTGGGGCTTCTAGAATCCGTTTCAGGAGCAGGGCCATCCCCTTCAGGTTGCTCCTTGGGGAAGCCATTTTCCAGAAAGGCCAGCCTGCCAATGGAATTTGTATTGGATTTCTTCAGACACATGTAGCAGCAGTTTTAATAAATTTGTTTCCACTTGGAGGGGAAAACCTAATCTCGTGATATTAAGAGAATTCAGTCACTTGTGGCCTAAACCTCAGTTTTGGGAGTGGCGGTGGATTGTTCTCAGCTGATTAGATCTCTGTTCTCCTCTGATGGGGGCAGTGGTGGGAGGAGAGGCTTAGGTATCATTCTAACATGGTCTCTGTGCTTCTTTCCTTCTGGGCCTTCTTCCCTGTGGGATCCCCCGGGAGCAAACTGTCTCTTCTCCCAGCACATACTGGTCTTTGCATGAGAGCTTGAGGGCTCTCCCCTGTTGATTTGGCTCCACCTGGATCTCACGGGCCTGTTAAGAACTAGCTGATGCCTTCCTCCTTTTGGACCTGAACGGTCCACCCCTTCAGCCTCATGTGGACCATGGTGGCCGGGGGCACTTCAGCATTCCTCTCTTTCTCTCTCCTTATGGAACTTTTTGGATTCCTCTAAGGTCTGTGAGAGACAAGGGGTGTGTGTGTGTGTGTGTGTGTGTGTGTTGGGGGAGGAGGAGGGAGTCGTATAGTTAATTACCAGTCGTATAGTTAATTACTATAAAAGGCCTTCTCTAGGCTCATTTCTTCTCTTATAAAGGCCAATCCACGCTGGGCACTAGTGGGCTGTCTTCTCCCAAAGGTCCAGGCAGAGCCAACACTTCCTCCTCCCCGCTCAGCCCCACCCTCATTGGTTTTCACAAGTTCCCTTCTCACCTTTTCTCTCTGAATTCTCCCTCCCTCCAGTCCGGGAATTTGTCTGCATATGGTGAGAAGGCTTTTTTTTTTTTTTTTTTTTTCCTAGTAGAATATATGCTATCATTCTTAACTTTGTGGTCCGTGGTCTATTCCCCGTATCTTCATATGCAAAGTCAACCTTTTAAGAAAGAAAAGAAAAAAAAAAGACATGCATCTTTTCAGGAAAGCAGCTGGCTTTTGCAAATAACAAATACTCCAGCTTTCAGACCGTAATGCTTTTATTATAACTTTAACAATTAATTTTGAAATCCAGGCTCTATTTGCACTCCCTTCAAGGCAGTGAAGCCTGTGGGTGGAAGGCTACAGGGCAAAAAGAAAAAAAGTGAGAAAATTCTTGGATTAAAATGTACAAATATTATCTAGGTACGTAATCTTAGACTCTTTTACTTGCTATCTCCCCCTTGCCAAAGAATTCATGAAAGGAAAAACCATGAAATTTCTCCAGTTTTTTAAAGTGCCAGGTTTAGGACATGGAAGCAACCTAAGGGTCCATTGACAGATTAATGAATAAAGATGTGGCACATATATGCAATGGAAGATTACTCAGCCATAAAAAGGAATGAAACTGAGTTATTTGTAGTGAGGTGGATGGACCTAGAGTCTGTCATACAGAATGAAGTAAGTCAGAAAGAGAAAAACGAATACCGTATGCTAACACATATATATGGAATCTAAAAAAAATGGTTCTGAAAAACCTAGGGGCAGGACAGGAATAAAGATGCAGATGTAGGGAATGGACTTGAGGACACGGGGAGGGGGAAGGGTAAGCTGGGACAAAGTGAGAGAGTGGCATGGACATATATACACTACCAAATGTAAAATAGCTAGCTAGTGGGAAGCAGCTGCATAGCACAGGGAGATCAGCTCGGTGCTTTGTGACCACCTAGAGGGGTGGGATAGGGAGGGTGGGAGGGAGATGCAAGAGGGAGTGGATATGGGGATATTTGTATACATATAGCTGATTCACTTTGTTATACAGCAGAAACTAACACAACACTGTAAAGCAATTATACTCCAATAAAGATGTTAAAAAATAACTAAATAAAGTGCCAGGTTTCCACATCTTTTCACCCCTCTAAAGTTTCGGGGGAAAAGAGGAAAGAAGAGCAAAACTAGAAGCAAAATCCTAAGCTTAAAAAATTTCTCTGTGTCTCTGTTTTTATGCACTTTCATTGGGCACGACAGGAAAATGGGCTCTACTATTTTCACATAATAGTTGAATTTTGCTTGTTCCAGCATGTATATAAATTACCTGGCTTTTTGTTAATCCCATCTCAGTGACCATTCCTTTTTTTCCTTGCTTGATTATTCTGATTTATTTTAAAATCAGAATCCACAAACATTTAGTGAGAGGAAAATTTCTTTTTATTTCGTAATTTATCATTCTTGTCACTTATATAAGTGACAAGAATGATAAATTTTAAGTATCACTTATTTTAACTTATTATTAAATTTTATTAATCATAAAATACCCAAATACCTAATATTGGAAACATAACAATAAGCAAGCCGGCAGCTCTGTTTTAAGTGTGGACATTCTAAAATGGAAAAAATGCAAAGAAAAATATAGCTCTAAGAGCGGAAGTTTGGGGCCGTGGAGACAAACGCACTTTTCCAAGCCGCCTCCTAGATATCCGTCCAGCTAGGGGTTAGTTTGTTAATTTAAGGAAATACGACGGAGACCGAAGGTACTGGCGCAGCATTTATGTTACTGACCAAAAATCCACCCTAGAGGAAGCAGTACTGCCCGGGTTGAACTGCGGAAACCAAACCCAAGTCTGCGGGGTCAGGAATAGTTTCAAAGACTGGGCTCCTCCACAAGGCAACATCGAACTGGATTAAACGTTATCATTTACCTTTATTATTAGTATAATACTTTTAAGCTAATATACATCTGCACATTCCTAAATGCCCCGAGACCCGGACGGCCTCAGAATGCCTCGCTTGTCTACATTCGATTTTCTGCATAACAAGAAAAAATGGAGGCGAGCTTTGTTTACTTTGGCCCCGCTCGAAACCAGCGTCCTCAGGCAGAGGCGCCCAGACCTCGCGGCCGGATGGCGGCTCGAGTCCGCGGGGACGCGCGCGGCACGCGAGGACTCGGCCTGCCCCGCCCGGCCGCCCCGTAGCCCGCTGTCCTCCGCCGTCCCCCGGAGCAGCGGGCCCGGCGCGGGAGGGAGGCGACCGGAGCGTGTTGCGTCACAAAGCCCACTTGGAACGCTGGGGCCGGCGCCGAAGCCGAGGGCGCCCTGGGCGAACCCACTAGCGACCCGCCCTGGCGGAGCGGCAGGCACACGCCCGCCTCCTCTCGCCCCGCCTGCCATACCCCCGCCGCAGGGGCCGCAGCGTCGCGGCGGCTCGGGCGCCGCAAAGCGTCCTGGGAGAGCCGGCTCGCGCCGGAAGGACGCGCGGGCGCTCGGCGGCAGCGAGGTTATAAAAGGGAAGGAGCCGGCGGCGGGCGGAAGTGGGCGGTTCAGCTGCTCCCGGCGCTGTTGTTTGGTCTTTGCGCTGCTCGAGGGGCGTTCTCTGGTGGGCCGCCGGTGCAGGCCGCAGTGACAGGGCTGCTCGCCCCGCAACCCCCAGCCTCGGCGCAGCGTCCGATCGCGACTTCCGCGACCCGCAGGCCCAACATGGCGCAGGAAGTGTCGGAGTACCTGAGCCAGAACCCGCGGGTGGCCGCCTGGGTGGAGACGCTGCGCTCCGACGGCGAGACCGACAAACACTGGCGCCACCGCCGCGAGTTCCTGCTCCGCAACGCCGGGGACCTGGCCCCCGCCGGCGGCGCGGCCTCCGCTCACCCGGAGGAGGCCGCCGACGCCGAGAGCGGGACCCGCAGTCGGCAGCTGCAGCAGCTCATCTCCTTTTCCATGGCGTGGGCCAACCACGTCTTCCTCGGGTGCCGGTGAGTGAGCCGGCGTCCCTGAGCTGCTCTCGCGGTTTTGTCCAGAGCTTTCGGCGGGAGGGGAAGTGGTGGAAGCGCGGGAATCGGCGGGACAGGCTGCCCTCTAAGGGCGAGAAGGACGTCTCTGCCATGGTTAACAGTCTGGAGGTGCCCCCGTTGGGTGGGGAGCTGGCGGTGGACTTGTCGGCGAGGAGCTCACAACGCTCCTGGGGGAGAGGGGCACTGAATCTAAATTAGGTTTGTAAGAAGGGACCCCGCCTCCCAGACCCCGGGCGTTTGTTTACGGCGTTCCAGGAAACAGAAAGTTCCTGGCGGTTGATTACATTTCTTGATTACAACCAGGAAATGCAGTTCCTGTGGCCTGTTTTCGTACCCCAGAGGTGGCAGCTTAGCAAAAACACTTCCTAAAGTGTCTTTCCCTTCTTTTTTTCAGGTACCCTCAAAAAGTTATGGATAAAATACTTAGTATGGCTGAAGGCATCAAAGTGACAGATGCTCCAATCCATACAACAAGAGACGAACTGGTTGCCAAGGTGAAGAAAAGAGGGATATCGAGTAGCAATGGTTAGCAGATCATAGATGTGAACATACATAGGAGTTTAGAACTTAAATTTGATGTAATTAGGAATTATCGTTATTGCTAAGTTTTTAACAAGTTAGAATTTATATAATGTTATTAATCAAATTGGAATGTTAAACCTAAATTATGTGTCTCTGTGTTTTAGGCTTTGAATTTGATAGTTTCCTTTGACTACTGTGAGATTTTGAAGTGTGAAATATTGTCTATGCTGTTGATTTTTTAATATTAGAAATTATTGAGGGGACTTCCCTGGCGGTCCAGTGGTTAAGACACGGCGCTTCCACTGCAGGGGGCACGGATTCGAGCCTTAGTCCGGGAACTAAGACCCACATGCCCTGTGGGGCGGCCAAAAAACAGAAAAAAAAAATAAATAAATAAAAAAATTTAAAAAATAAAAAGATTGTTGATGTTATTCAATGCTGTTTTAAGAAATTAATGAAGTTATTCCACACTTTTTAAAGAATCTACAAATCCTGAAATGTTTTCACCTTGTGCCTTTATTTTAATATGAGTATCTATCTTGTAAATCTTCAGCTGATATGTATGAGGTAGGCTTAGTCACATACTTGTTTCCATTTTTTTCAGAAGGGGTAGAAGAGCCAACAAAAAAACGAGCCATAGAAGGAAAAAACAGCTCTGCAGTTGAGCAAGATCATGTGAAAATTCCTGCCAAGACAGAACGCGCATCAGCTCAGCAGGAAAGCGGTTCAGCGTGTTCGGGCTCAACTACCAAATCGGAGAGTGGTGGGAACTCCGCTCGGAGCTCTGGCACCCTGAGTCAGAATAGCTCCACGAGTGATGGAGAGCGCTCTGTTTCCAGCCAAAGCAGCAGCAGCGTTTCCTCTCGGGTAACGGCGGTAGGGTGTGGAAAAGCTTCTGAAGCAGAAGCTCCAGATAAACATGGTTCAGCGTCGTTTGTTTCTTCGTTGTTGAAATCCAGTGTGAATAGTCATGTGACCCAGTCCACTGATCCCAGGCAACAAAGTGGATCCCCGAAAAAGAGTGCTTTGGAAGGCTCTTCAGTCTCAGCCTCCCAAAGCATCTCAGAGATTGAGGTGCCCTTGTTGGGCTCCTCAGGAAGCTCAGAAGTAGAGTTGCCACTGTTGTCTTCTAAACCTAGTTCAGAGACAGCTTCAAGCGGGTTAACTTCCAAAGCTAGTTCAGAGGCAAGTGTTTCATCATCAGTGTCTAAAACCAGTTCCTCATCAGGCACATCTTCACTAACCCCCAAGAGCACCACCTCAGCAAACACGATGCTGACTTCCAAAAGCACTTCGCAGGTAGCTGCTTCACTGTTAGCTTCCAAGAACAGCTCCCAGACCAGCGGCTCTCTGGTTTCCAAAAGCACTTCCGTAGCAAGTGTGTCCCAGCTGGCTTCTAAGAGTAGCTCTCAGACAGGCACGTCACAGCTGCCTTCTAAAAGTACTGCGCAGGCGAGCGAGAGTTCTGTCAAATTCTCTTGTTGCAAGTTAACCAATGAAGATGTGAAACAGAAGCAGCCTTTTTTCAATAGACTGTACAAAACGGTGGCGTGGAAGTTGGTGGCCGTTGGTGGCTTTAGTCCCAGCGTGAATCACGGAGAGCTCCTAAACGCAGCTGTCGAGGCTCTGAAAGCAACGCTGGATGTGGTTTTCGTCCCGCTAAAGGAACTGGCAGATCTGCCTCAAAACAAGAGCTCTCAAGAAAGCATTGTTTGTGAACTGAGATGTAAGTCTGTGTATTTGGGCACTGGCTGTGGAAAAAGCAAAGAAAACGCAAAAGCAGTTGCATCAAGAGAAGCCTTGAAGTTATTTCTCAAGAAAAAGGTGGTGGTAAAAATATGTAAAAGGAAATACAGAGGCAGTGAAATCGAAGACTTAGTACTCCTCGATGAAGAGTCAAGGCCTGTAAACTTACCTCCAGCATTAAAACATCCTCAAGAATTACTGTAATATGTCCAAAATGTCACTGTGTACAATATCTGGTATTTGAAGAGAAAAACTGGCTTACTTTTGTATAATATGAAACACAGGCTTTCACAAATTTTGTATTGCTTTTTTCCAGTTTTGCAGAAAATTTACATTCTAGTTCTCTTCACACAGTGGAAGTTGTAAATAATTTGTGAATGACAGTATACATTAAAAGGTTTATGCATTAACAGCATACCAGTATGCTGTTTTATTTGCTGAAGAAAATACTGTCTTCTATTTTTAATGACACATTAGGTACGATGTGTAGTTCTGTAGTCTTAAAATTTTTGTACTACTTTGAATTTGGTGAAAATGTATTAAGTTGTCTACCATGCTTTTTTTTTTCTAGCTGAATAAACCTTCACATCAAAGAAAAGGGGACCATAGTATTTGTCTGAAAGTCTGTGAAGCTTAAGGTTTTAAGAATGATGCCGATAATGTTGAACATGTCTGTTAAAGAATAAAAGAGAAAATAGTTGCCTCAGACTATTTTTATGAGAAGCTGTAAGCATTTTTTAGATATAAAGCAGTGTTAAATACTTAAGGTTATTTTATTTTGAAGTTGTTTGAAATTCACCATGATTTTGACCTCTGCAGATTCTTTAAGTGGGTTAATTTATGTTTTGAGGTAAAGTACAATTTACACTTTTTCTTAAAGACGTAAATGTGGGTTTCTATATTAAGCATATTTTGTGACTACTACTATTAACAGATTGATTTGTTTAGATATTAAATGCTTTAAGCTATTTTACCTTTTCAAGAAGTTGTGGTTCTTTTTTTTCCCGCCCCCGAAGTCAGAACCAATTCCTGCAAATAGGCTTCCTGTCACTAGTCGTTGTAAATTGCAGCTAGGTAATTTTTCATAGCTGATACACAGCTTTTTATGGGTAGACAAGTTAACAGTTTGCAAATCTAGAACTGGGTGGGTTTTTTGTTTACCAAACCTCGTAGAAGAACACTGGGCAGAAAAAGAGAAGCCAAGCTCAGCTCTTTAATGAGCCTGTTCAGTTGAACTACATTCGTTGGTAATGAAATGAAATCCTGCTTATGTGTCTTAGGTGATTCGGACTGTATTATTCTTTGTGGCCTTTTTCTGGCTTTCTAGTTGCTGCACTTTGAGCAGTGATGGTGATAATGTACTGAGAAAAAACAGGAAATGGCCTTGCCTGTGGCAGTTGTATTGGAGTAGGAAAATTGGACGTAAGTAGTAAAATTTAAGTCATGAAGTTATTTCTATTTTATATTCTAGAAATAATAGAGGATACTTTATATACTTGAAGTAATTGTTTTTATTTCACTAGTTAACTTTTTAAAAAGTTTCATTTTTGAGCATGTTAAATTGGACACCAAAGTTTAGAGTCCATATTATGTAAATGGGTTGCCTTTATATAATATATTGTGAGGAGAAACAACGTGAGTGTTGTGAAAGCAGTTTTAATTACCTCAGTTTCCTCAGCCTTGGAATGTGTATTTTGTGGGACAATGATTGCAAGAAAAGTAAGAAATTTCTGTAATGTATCTAATTAGGTGGTTTAGTAATTTCCTGAATTGGCTAAATTTCCTAAATTTCAAGTTAATATAAAAGTTACTGAAAATATCTTAAATTACAGTAAACTTCTTATATGGTGGCATTGCAGGAAGCTGCTTAGTGTAAAAACAAACATCTAATTAATAAACATTTGCTATAACTTTATTAAAAGCTTATAATCAAAATTTAAAGAACCCCTGATTTAAGAGAAATGCATATTTTACAATTCTTCAAAATAGTGTAGTGCAGAAGAAAACAAGCTTTGGAATCTTATTCTTGAGATAGAATCTTGGCTCTTCCTCTTTAAGTAGGCATGTAACTGGGAATTTAACCCTTTATCTGTAAAATAGAAGAGCTGCCTCAGAGCTGTGAGGATCAAACAAGATAATACATGCAAAGTACATACCATAGTTGAGGAATTGCTTGTATATGTATTCTCATTTTCTCAGAACCTGATGAGTAACTCTTGTCATTTGGTCCATTTTTCAGATGAAGAAACTGAATAATTTTGTCAAAGATCAATTTCAAGCCCATATCTGATTCCAGAGTCCAAGCTCTTACTATGTTTTATTGCTTATTACCTTTCTCACTTCTCTAAATGATAACATTTCTGAAAATCCCCCTCAGACTGGTTTCCTACTAGTTTTAAGTGACCACATCATTCCAAAGGCTCGTTTCCTTGAACTGGGTCACATAAGGAGATCTAATGTTGTACTGCTTCTCCTTAGTATTTGCATGTCTTGAATATTCTTGACTAGGGAATTATCCCATATGGGTGCAGTTGAAGTTTGTTAAAATAATTTGAAATCAAGTTTACTGAATAGGATATTGTGAGAGGAAATACTGATTTTTCTTCTAAATCAATGAGGTGAGATGATGACCTGAAACTAATTTTCCTTGATGGTGCTAAAGTCCAGAATTTTTTTTTTAACGGTAAAGTTAGAGAGTTGACTTTAAAGAATGGTATTGTTATGAGTTTTTTTTTTTTTTTTTTTTTTTGTTATGAGTTTTTAACCCAAATTTTTGGGGCCTGCCCCTGCTGCCATTGGCTGGGATAATTGTCATGAGGATATGTATAATTCCAAGGCTTTTGGTATGTGTTATCAAAAGCATGCTCCATTTTAAATTAGGTATAAAGGGGCCATCGTTTTCCCTGCCAAGTACAGCTTTTCTTGGTACGGATTTCTCCTTCCTCTTTGGATTCCTGAGCGATGGCAGTGAGGAGGTAACCAAAGCAAGCAGCAACTGGGAACCAGGTCAGTCTTAAATTTGTGTTATTGCTAGTTGAAGGGGAATTTGTAGGCTTTGTCTTAAAAAATGGTGCTGAAGCCCTGTATCGACTCACTGCCTAGACACTGGCAAATCTATGGGTATCTGTTTAAGCACGACTTTAAAAAAAAAATGTTTGTGTGGTTTATGATTAAAGAAATTCTTTGTAGCTTTCTACCGTTTAAACAAAAACAGATAAATGCAGGGTTGTCAAGCCATTAATGTTCCTACTCCCTCTCTGCAAAAAAAATTAATAGAAATTTCAGTGAATGTAGCTTAGTTGCTATTCAGCTAGAACCATTCCTTTTTCCTTTTCTTCCCTTATTACCAGCTTTATTCTATCCACTTTTCTATTCTGTTCTTTAAAAAGACTACTGAAGGAAGATCATTATCTAAAAATCTTAATTTTTAAAGTTCTCTTTATCTATTCCTTTGTGGTTTATACAGCAAGAAAAGTAGTGTAGTTAGTGGACAAGGTCCCAAACAAAATTGACTAACTTGGAAGGGGGGAAAAAAGGTAATGCTAAACAGGAAGGGTTAGATACAGGATATTCTTTTTAGTAAAAGCTAGAGATTTCATGTGCCAGTCCTTAACACAAAGCAATCAAATACGTTTTGTGATCTTGAAGCTTTAATGAGTAGAATCAGAATCCTCCTTGGAAGTCATTAGTAACAACCAAACTAACAGCATAAACAGTAAGTATATGGAGTTATAAAACTGTACTATGATATGAAGTGGAACTATTATACATAATGTACATAAAACTTGAAAAGGAGTGTAAAGACAAATGCACAAAAAGATAATCACCTAGTGTTTTCCTTATGACTCTTTTCATGTTTGTCAGTTTACCAGGGCTCGGACATTGAAATGATAAAACCCGAACTCTGAATATGCGTTTGGTGGTTTTCAAACTTTATTTTAGTCATATTTCTTCAAAGAAAAATGGAGCCCTGTGTGTGTAAAACAGAGAGGAGCAGACCTACTTTGAAAGAGGGCAGTCACACCCCATCAATGAATTCCTCTACCTTCCTTTCTCAATTCCTTGGCACCTCCTTGGACTGAACAGAAGGGGGTTTAGCAACTATGAGGCCTGGTGTAGATGCCAGCTTCCTTCTGCAACTGGTATTAGAGTGATGTAAGGCAGAAAGTTACCAATTTACTAAATGGAATTAATCTGTTTTAAAGTAATATGCCATATTAGAATTTGCAGTTAGTAGGGACTCAGGTCAGGCTTAAGGGACCATCACGTAAATTAACATTTAGATAACACTAAAAATAGCTACTATTTCTTACTTTTTTGTGAACTATAATTGCAGAAGTCCATATATAAAGTCCAATAATTATTAAATGCCCACATAATGATTACCTAGGTCAAAAAACGAAACTATATCAGCAATGCAAGAACTCACCATGTGGGTAGCTATCATTTATTGGGTGCCTACAGTATACTGATGCTTTATGTACATCTTACTTAAGCCTCCTTACCCTTAGGTGGGTTGGTATTGTTGATCCTATTTCACAAATGAGAAAACATGACGATTTTGACTTGTTTCCCTCAAATCACAGAACAAGTAAATGTTGAAGTAGGGACTCAAATCCGGTGTTCTAGAAGACTAAACAATGACTTGGTTCTAATTTGGGGCACTGAATGTGGATGCCAGTGAGACATGCTGGCCCATGGTATTTGTTTATGTACTAGAAAATAGTGTAATCACACTTGGAAGAAAATTTGAGAAATTTTATTTAACAATTTAAATTAGGAAGTTTGTAAAGAAGTAAACTTTAAGGGAAGTTGCTCAAATATGTATCTGAAAAAATCGTTGGAAAATATTTTCTAGACATTATTTGTAGAATTTTAAAGGGACAATCTGCAGAGGCAGTGGTATAATCAATGATGTAACCAATGGTGAAACAAATTATATACCTAATGAATCCTGTCTCATTACTCTTCACCATTTGTATATTATTAAATACTTTTCTACACTAGCTGAGGAAAAAAAAAATGGTTCTCATGAAATAAAAACTCATAGAGGTCCACAGAGGCCTCTCTAGTTTGTCATACCTGTGTGGACTGTCATGGATTACTTAATGAGGGAGTTACACACATGCCCAATAACCTGCAATTTGGAAACCAATATGGGATAAAGTATGTGCACCTCTGTCCTCGTTTTTCATTTCAAAATATTGAATGCAATTAACAAGAGAAATATGATAAAGGTAAAATAAGAATACTATTCTGAAAATACTCATTCCTTTCCCTTGAAATTCACATTCTCTGGCAGTCATTCTGCCATTATGGCTCATATAGGGAAGGAGAGAAGGATAATGTGACTTTAGGGAAGTCCACGCAGGGATAGCAAGGAAGGAAAAATGCACCATTCCAGCCCTAGCAGATTTTGCGGAGGGTAAAGCAGGGAAGCGGGCATTCCAGGCAAGTGGGTCCTGACCTCTCTTCGACAGCATGAACTTCGCGTGTGTCAGTATTGCAGCGGTGGGAGTAATGACAGTTCCCATGTAATGAGCCTGCCTCATCTATCCCCTGACTGTAATCAAAGAATGCATCCTTCCTTAGGAGGGTCCGAGAGATTGAAACAAAGAGGGCTTGAGCGAGAAATCCTGAAGGCATCGAGACCTTGAAGGCAAAGCTGCTGAGCTGCACAGCACGGGGCCGCGTTCACATGGAAGACCGTGGATGTCACTCTGCACTGATGTCCTTGGGGTTGCGGAACAAGGTGGCCCTTCTTGGGATCCCTGAGATTGCTGTACGAGTAAACTTAGAAAAATCTTACTTTAAAAAAGTAATTTGAAATAAATACTGGTGGTTTTTATAAAGCATGGATAGCATAAAAGTTCTAACAAACATATGCTAAAGGTGCTCGATAAAGCTTGGGGCACTATTTATACTTGGTCAGGCATTACTTTGCCCAACACATTCTTCTAGGGGAGGAATTATTTCGAGACAGTAGCCTAAAATCAAATCATACCAGGTGAAGCACGGCTGCTTGGGTTCTGGTAAAGATTTCTTTTTCTCTATTCACAACCTTGGGGCAAATTCAGGAACTAAGCAGATGAAGACTTAACGTCAGCTCAAGTATGGAATAAAACAGGGTCGTCTTTGCGTTCTTTCCTTAATTACCCCAAGTTTTCTTCGGAACATTCTGTGTAAACCCAACAGCTCTTGCTCAGTTTCCCTTTGATATTTCTCTTTCTTTGCTTCATTTATTTTTTTCTCAGTTGTTACCTTTTGCTCTTGTGAGCTAACAAATGAGTGAAGATTTAAGCTTTTTACTTTCTGAAACCATGGACGATAGTACTTCATACGTCAGACATCCTGTAAATTTCAGTGTAATAATGGTTCTGGGAGAATCGTGAAAGACAGTTGCTGAACCCTTTTTGATCTTTGTCAATATAAAGCAAGAGGGGAAAGGATTGGAAGATAGAAATAATATAAGGTCAGCTCAAGAATTTTTTGTAGACTTTGGTGGCTTTTTAGAATTCAAAATTCTATCCTTTCTTATTGTAAGGGAATTTATGCTGCCATATGTCAAAGCAAAGCTTCCCTACTGAGTCTTGGCCTAGAGCAGACAAACAAATGACAATAACAACATACTGATTTTCTATTGTCACTGTAACAAATTACCACAGATCTGGTGGCTTAAACAATACAAATCTGTAGGTTAGAAGTCCAGTGAGGTCCCCCGGGCTCACATCAAGGTGTTGGCTGCTCTGCTTTCCCTCCAGAGGCTCTGAAGGAGAGTCTGCCTCCCGGGTCTTTTCCAGCTTCTAGAAGCGCTTGCATTCCTTGGCTCACGATCCCCTTCCTCCATCTGCAAAGCCGGAGAGGGTAGGTTGAGTCCTCAAGCTTCATTGCACCGACCCTGCTTCTGCTGTCACATCTTTTTCTGACCCTGACTTCTCTGCCTCCCTTTCCCACTTACAGGGACCCTCGCGATTATACTGGGTTCACACAGATAGTCTCCCTATTTTAAGATCATCTGGTTAGATGGTCATCTGATCAACTTTTTAAACTCCGTCTGCAACGTTAATTCTCCCTTGCCATGTAATGTAATGTATTCACAGGTTCTAGGGATCAGGACACAGATAGCTTCGGGAGTCCACAGAGAGGTGTGAATTCACCACCAGCATTTACCTTAAGAATGCTGGCTTCCTAACTTCATAAATCACAAAGTGTTAACTGCCTTACTGCTGAGCAAGACAGCGTGTGGAAGGTGGGTGGTACAGCTTAAAAATGAGTTCTGCCGAGCAGCGCGATACATTGCTAGAAGACGACTTACTGATTTTAAATGATGTCTGATCACAAGTACTTCCTCAACCATTTAATCCCTAAAGTCGAATAAGGGAACCTCTTTTTACTCCACGGATCCTTCAATAAGAGACTTTCTCTTAAAGGTCAAGTAATAGAAGTAACATAGAAGCTGAGATGGCCAACAAGTTGACAGTTTTTCAAGGCTTCGTTTGGATCATAGTAGACAGAACAAATACAACTTTGCCCTAAAGAGGCTGGAGGGTGTGGAAATAGATGGAAAGTAAGTGCTCTGTGGCTGACTTCACTTACCTAGTGCCTGACTGACCTCACAAATGTTAAATGTCAGCTTCTCACTGCTGAGCAAAATACATCTTAAATTTATAGCTCTCAAGTATAGCTGGACAAATAATCAAAAGGCATGTATAACTATTAAAGCACTCAATTCTACATTCTTCGTAGTCATATAAGTATATAATAAATAATCCTAGGCATTTGAAAAATCACACTGATTGACTTTAAATATCTAAAATGTCACTGCAAGTATCTAAAGGGGTAAAAGGGAAGTGTTCATGAGGAACATGACAGATGTTTTGCTCCAGATAATATGTATACTTCTAAAACCAGAGTTATGTTTAAAGAAAAAAAAAACAAATTTACAAATCCCAATTTTGTGTATCTCAAAGAAAAATATCTTTATTTGGAAAGGATATCTTTATTCCATTATTCTACCACTTTCAAAACATTTTTAGGGCACCCCTTTTGGAATTGCCTTTTGTTCCAGAAGCATATTCTTTGGAATTGCCTTAGCGATTTAGTGGTAGAAAATATTTGTATTTTATCGATTGATTTGATTTTTACTTTTACTTGAGTTTATGGTACAAAGTGCACTTATCATATGGGGCCTCAAATATCCTCATCAGGTTAGATGATTCACAAGCCCTCACTTAAGCTTTTAAAGCTGTAGGACCAGAACAAAGGTGAGTTACTTCTGTGTTTTCAGGAGTTGGCAATAGCTCTCGGACCAGCTAAAGAGGTTGTCCTGTGCTGGGCACCTGGACTAACATCTGAATTGAGACCAAGAGGCTGGGGGGAGGCGGGTGTGTGGGGAAAGTACAATAAAGTTCTCAGTGCCTCAGGGATAATTCTCCAGAGGGATGTTTAACCACAAAATGGGAAAGATGTGCTGGTACAGACGTCCTGTAGAGTGACAATGTGAAAAATAAGCTATTGGGACTCCCCAGTAAGTTCTTCCCAGGGCCCACACTGTAAGACGATGGTCATTAAAGCCACCCAGTTACCCAGGTCCTGGAGCACACCCTCTCCCCATTCTCAAAGTCTTTTTCTCCAACAAGACCCCAAACAATTATGCCCCAGAAAGAAAACTGGGCAAGGGCTTTGCCTTAGAAATTCCCCCAGACAACTGATCAGAACAGGCTGGTGATGGTGCCTTTCCCAGAGGACTTACCTCACCCTGGTTACTGTGTTTTCCTTCCTCCTGGATTTCAAGCTGCCATCACACCCAGCTGAAGCAGCTCTTTGCTGTCAGTGCTGTGGTACCTTTCCCACCAGATGTCTACTGATTAAATCCACTGGGAAGCAGCTGCTGAACGATGTCAAGAATCTCACTTTACAGTTGACTTGGTCTCCCTGAGTTCCCTACCCTAATTTTTTGGTCATCACTGACTTCCTGGAGAAGCTTTTCTCATTAAAATAATCTCCAATGTTTTGTTCCATTCCAACAGTTAAGAGATGGCAATCACAAACACAGTACATGCTCTAAAATCTGATGTAACCTGTAAAAAGAATAAATCATTCAATCAGTAAAATTGGTGAAATATCAGCCAAAGAAATGACTTGTGATATAACTCACAACCAGTGGATGTCACACTCATGAAAAGGGCTGCTTCCTCAGGAGAGGAGAGAGCCAGCCTCATAAGATTATGCTTTTTTAGGCAAAGTCCATCTCAGGAGAGTCTGACAGCAGCCTACCTCTCTAGTCTTTTCCCACCTTCCTTGAGAAAGTCTCTGTATTGCACACAACACTCTGCCACCAGGAGGCAGCATTAGGGCATTGATTTTTCAGGGAATAAACAAAAACACAGGAAACACAGATAAACATCTTATTCAACAAACATGTATTGGGCATTTTATGTGCCAAACACCTAAGGAGTTTACATTTACTAGAAAATGGAATGGTGCTAACAGGTATCAAAAGCAAAACTGCCTACTTCCAATTTTGCTGATAGCTTAGCTGAACAACACGATCTCTTCCAAATATCCAAGTCAGCCTTTTAACAAACATTGTATTTTTCTCTTATTTCTCACTTCCAGCCCCTCTTCCTGTGATTAGTCCCACCTGTGGATGGATGAGAGTTCAGAGAATGCTCTGATCAATTCTAAGTGAGGCAAAGAAACGGTCACTATTGGCCACTCCTTTCTTAAAATTACAGACAGCATGTCAGACTTTTCTCTTCCCAATGTCATTGTAGGAATTATTTGTTTGGTTTCCTCTGGGCCACAAAGCCTGAATTATTTATTATCTGGTCCTTTACAGAAAAAGTTTGCTGACCCTTGATGTAACCCATCATCATCCTTTCTTGAACAAACTCAGAAGATTCCAGATGGTACATGAAGAGTTTCTGTCTGCTTCTTCCAGCACCCTGGCCTCGTTTGCTTCCTTAAACACATCAAGTCCTTCCCCTCTTCGGGACTTTAATACTTGCTGCACCCTTTACCTGGAATGCCTTTAAAGGGTCATTCTCATCCTTAGGTCTGATCTCAAATATCACTAACTAGAGTGAGTATCCCTTGCTCCCAGGAATCACAAATCCTTCTCTATTTCCTTCATAATTATCTTGTCTATGTTTTGCTTAGTCATTGTTTCCTCCACTAGGATGGAAGCTTCCAGAGGCCAGGCACCTTACTGTCTTGTTCATCAGTGACTGGCACTTAGTAGGTGCTTGGTAATTTTTAAAATTGTAGTAAAATACACATAACACAAAATGTATCATTTTAAGTGTACAGTTCATGGGCATTAAGTACATACACACTGTTGTGCAACCATCACTACCATCCATCTCCAGAACTTTGTCATCCCCATGCCTCCTACCCCCAGCCCCTGGCAACCACCATATTCTACTTTCTGTCTAGGTACCTCCTATAAGTGGAAACATACGTGTCCTTTTGTAACTTGCTTATTTCACTGAGCATAATATCTTCAAAGTTTATCCATATTGTAGCATGTGTCAGACTTCTGTACCTTTTTAAGACTTCCTTTTCCTTTCCTTTATATGTACATATCACATTTTGTTTATCCATTCATCCATCTATGAACACTGTAGGAATTTCTTAATTAAAAAAAATAATCTTATCAATAGTAAACATTTCCTGGGTCTTTTAAATTAGGCTTAACTGAGCTTTAAAATTACAACTAACGGATGTACAGTTAGTATATGCTTAATTTTACATCTGAAACATTCCCACTAGCAAAACCAAGAGAGTAATCAGCATGTGCATTCAATACTACTGAGGACAAGAAAAAAGGTAAGACTATATTTTCGATTTTGGAAATATTCATAAGTTCTTTTGTATCAGACTATATTTATTGTTAAAGCAGAATACAAATGCAATTTCATTCAATTTTCTTAATTTAAAAACAGCACCTAGATCGGCAATGCTTTTTTTAATTAACAGGAATCTTCTTAGAAAATCATTTTGTGCTACCTAATTAAAATTTCAATTTCACAGTTATGGAGCCAAGGCTAAAGGAAAAACTGAAAGAATAAGTGGTCTGAACATAAGGAAAATGTAACAGAGGAACACAAAGAACAAAGGAAAGCTGGATTTTAGTTATTTATCTAATCACATCAAGTGGCAGTGGTAAATTGAAGAGGATCAGAATATGCTACCCGTAAATATGCCACTTTGGCATAAGGACTGTTTTGAGCTGATGGCAATTGAGAAGCAACAGATGCAAGAAAAACTCTCTGCTCTCCCCTTTCCTGCCTAAAAGCAGAGCACAAATTTCCGTTTTTGAGAATGTCATCCTCTCCTGTACCAGGAAGGGAAAAACAACATTCATCACAGGAGATGGAGCTGATACCAAGATGAGTCTGCATAAATGAAACCTTACTAAATAACCCTATCTTCCATTACTTTCCCCCATATATTTACTTTCCCACAATTTACCACCCACAGAAGTCCAAACCCCTTTTACTTTGTCTTGTCACTTCTCCAGAACTTATCACCATTTGTTAAGATGGTATATAAGCCCACAGCATTTCATTGTTTCTTTGGATATTCACTTTATATGAAGGCCTCCATGCATGTGAAAAAATTAAAATATTAACATCAAACAAAATTTGTATGCCTTTTCTTCTCTGAGTCTGTTGTCAGTCTAATTCGCAG
Organism: Balaenoptera borealis; assembly: GCF_965194805.1. Classification (NCBI taxonomy): domain Eukaryota; kingdom Metazoa; phylum Chordata; class Mammalia; order Artiodactyla; family Balaenopteridae; genus Balaenoptera; species Balaenoptera borealis. The sequence continues at coordinate 25,132,336 of NC_138880.1, read as the reverse complement.
GCCCCAGGCACAGAACCTAAGAGGAAAGTTTTCCTCCCCTACATAATTACTTGAGAACTTAATCCACTAGGCATTTGCTCAATGAGTTTTCTTTTAATGAGGAAGGAACAGTGGTGTAATGGAAAGAACTTTGACATTAGATAAGCCTGGATTGAAATCTTGAATCTACTGTTTAATGTATGACCTTGGGCAAGTTATTTAAACTCTGTGCCTCAATTTCTGCATCTATAAAACAAAGATGGTAAGACCCACTTAATGTCATTGTTATGAGAGTTAAATAAGATGAAATAGGTAAAATATTTTGATTTGTATCTCTGTTGTTAAAATAAAGATGGTTGGGAAGAGATAAGAGTTTAGGAAGCCGGATAGATAAAATGTGAACCTTGAGCTTTTCTCTCTTTCTCTCGTTGGAGCTAATGTAGAAATACATGGGGGCCCATTGGGTTAGCTGGCAGTTTTGTGCAAAGAACTTTGCAACTGAAAGAGGACTTCGAGAAAAATCCAAGATCCCAAAGAGTATAAAATAAAGCATAGAAGGGAAGCAACTATTGTGGATATTGCTGAATGATTCACAGGTGGAAGGGAGAAGGAAGGAAAAGAGAATACCTACCTGAATATCAAGACGTAGCAAGAGCTTTTACTCAATAATTCTGCTTCAAGGGGCCTCTATTAAGGGCATAATCCAAAATACATAAAAACAATTGAGCACACAGATGGTCATCTCAACCTTATGAGATAGAGAAAAACTAAAAACAACATGAATGACCAAACATTGTAATTAACTTATAGTATTTTTATATGATGGAATATTACTTAGCCATTATAAACAATGCAAATGAGTATATACATTATCAGCTCAATTATGTAAAAAAAAAGTACACAGATGAAAAAAAGACTGGAAGGACATACAAAACAGTATTAAAAGTACTTAACTTTGTGTGGTAGATTGTGAATGTCGAAATTCAATGTACTTCTTTTTAGTGTTGCCTATTTTGAAAATTTCTACCCTTAATCAGAGTCATTTTTATAATGCTCCCTCTTGAAAAAAACACCACCACCACAATAAAAGGTATTCAAAAGCCATATGCAGGAAAAATATCTGTAGTGCAGGCATTCTTTGTTATTGATTAAAAGGAGATCCGATCACTTCAGGCTTCAGATTTGTAGGTGGCAAGATGGAACTTAAAGAGCCTGAGACCTGTGTCCCCTCCAGTGCGGGAGGGCCTCCTCTGCCTCCACACGGAGAAGGCCTGCACACTTTCGATAGTAAATTTAGATTCTCAACTGAAGCCTCAGAATTTTGTACGTAAAGCATGGAAGAGAGAACCCTGGTTAGACCTTGGGGGCTATAGTTCCCAGTATTCCACATTACCATAAAAAGACCTCAATACGACTGTTGGAGAACATTTGATTTTGAACAGGACCGTGTGCACATACTTGATCACAAGAGATTTAAATCTGATAACTCAATCAGACGACTTCTCACTCCCTGGTGCTGGCAAGAGTTTAACTGTGCTTCTCTACAACAGGCGCTTTTGTCCTTCAGAGACCACAACGAGGAACGAATGACCGTGTTATGACTCAGCAGTGTATTTTCCTCCTGCTGCAAATAGGATCTTCCAAGGGCCATTCCATGGGGCCTTTTTTTTTTTAGAGTTCCAGTGTTCCTCTAGGTCAGAATTTTAAATAACTATAGGGACTTCCCTGGTGGCGCAGTGGTTAAGAATCTGCCTGCCAATGCAGGGGACACGGGTTCGAGCCCTGGTCCGGGAAGATCCCACATGCCGCAGAGCAACTAAGCCCGTGCACCACAACTACTGAGCCCGTATGCCACAACCACTGAGCCCATATGCCACAACTACTGAAGCCCATGCGCCTAGAGCCCGTGCTCTGCAACAAGAGAAGCCATCGCAATGAGAAGCCCATGCACCACAACAAAGAGTAGCCCCCACTTGCCACAATTAGAGAAAGCCCATGCGCAGCAACAAAGACCCAAAGCAGCCAAAAATAAATTAATTTATTAAAAATAAATAAATAAATATAGGCTCTGTGGCCCTCATCTGATTTGCAGGAAATATTTGAGCAACTTTAGGACAAACTCAAGAATGGCAGGCTGATACCAAAGTACCAACAAAGCTTTCTTCGTTCTTGCCTTCTCAGGAGCTACCCATCTCTTCGTTTTTAGATTTTCTAGGTGAGTCAGTTAATGTACTGTGTCTCCTTGATTATAGGCAAACATATTAGACTTTCTGACAGTTCTCACTGAAATTACTCTCTCTTGACCTTAAGTATTCCCCACCCTTTCTCTCTGAATGACTCCACAACACAGCTAACTCTAAAGTAATCTTCACAAATCTTCTCTCTTAACCTTTTCATATCTTTAACGTAGATAAGGGGTCAAGACCCATGTATCCACGCTGAAATTTTTGCATGATGGTCTGTTTAGAATAAAACATATAAAGAATTCTTCCCTCAGCTAAAATTTTGACAGGAAGAGTCCCCTTAAACATTCTATCACATATATGCCAGTATATGCATAGAAAATCTCTGGAAAGACTGATAAGAAATTGGCTTTCTCTGGGAAAAGGAGCTGGGAAGGCAGGGTGAAGGGTGAGACTATACTTACTTTCACTGTATATCCCTTTTTACTGTTTGGATTTACCATGTGCATTTTTTTTTGAATTTTTGAATTTTATTTTTTTATACAGCAGGTTCTTATTAGTTATCTATTTTATACATATTAATGTATACATGTCAATCCCAATCTCCCAATTCATCCCCCCCACCTGCCCACCGCTTTCCCCCCTTGGTGTCCATACGTTTGTTCTCTACATCTGTGTCTCAGTTTCTGCCCTGCAAACCGGTTCATCTGTACCATTTTTCTAGGTTCCACATACATGTGTTAATATACGATATTTGTTTTTGTCTTTCTGACTTACTTCACTCTGTATGACAGTCTCTAGATCCATCCACGTCTCTACAGATGACCCAATTTCGTTCCTTTTTATGGCTGAGTAATATTCCATTGTATATATGTACCACATCTTCTTTATCCATTCGTCTGTCAATGGGCATTTAGGTTGCTTCCATGACCTGGCTATTGTAAGTAGTGCTGCAATGAACATTGGGGTGCATGCGTCTTTTTGAATTATGGTTTTCTCTGGGTATATGCCCAGTAGTGGGATTGCTGGGTCATATGGTAATTCTATTTTTAGTTTTTTAAGGAACCTCCATACTGTTCTCCATAGTGGCTGTATCAATTTACATTCCCACCAACAGTGCAAGAGGGCTCCCTTTTCTCCACACCCTCTCCAGCATTTGTTGTTTGCAGATTTTCTGATCATGCCCATTCTAACTGTTGTGAGGTGATACCTCATTGTAGTTTTGATTTGCATTTCTCTAATAATTAGTGATGTTGAGCAGCTTTTTATGTACTTCTTGATCATCTGTATGTCTTCTTTGGAGAAATGTCTATTTAGGTCTTCTGCCCATTTTTGGATTGGTTTGTTTGTTTCTTTAATATTGAGCTGCATGAGCTGTTTATATATTTTGGAGATTAATCCTCCATCTGTTGATTCATTTGCAAATATTTCCTCCCATTCTGAGGGTTCTCTTTTCGTCTTGTTTGTAGTTTCCTTTGCTTTGCAAAAGCTTTTAAGTTTCATTAGGTCCCATTTGTTTATTTTTGTTTTTATTTCCATTACTCTAGGAGGTGGATCAAAAAAGATCTTTCTCTGATTTAAGTCAAAGAGTGTTCTTCCTATGTTTTCCTCTAAGAGTCTGGTCTTAGGTCTCTAATCCATTTTGAGTTTATTTTTGTGTATGGTGTTAGGGAATGTTCTAATTTCATTCTCTTACATGTAGCTGTCCAGTTTTCCCAGCACCACTTATTGAAGAGACTGTCTTTTCTCCATTGTATATCCTTGCCTCCTTTGTCATAGATTAGTTGACCATAGGTGTGTGGGTTTATCTCTGGGCTTTCTATCCTGTTCCATTGATCTGTATTTCTGCTTTTGTGCCAGTACCATATTGTCTTGATGACTGTAGCTTTGTAGTATAGTCTGAAGTCAGGGAGTCTGACTCCTCCAGCTCCGTTTTTTTCCCTCAAGACTGCTTTGGCTATTTGGTGTCTTTTGTGTCTCCATACAAATTTTAAGATTTTTTGTTCTAGTTCTGTAAAAAATGCCACTGGTAATTTGATAGGGATTGCATTGAATCTGTAGATTGCTTTGCGTAGTATAGTCATTTTCACAATATTGATTCTTCCAATCCAAGAACATGGTATATCTTTCCATCTGTTTTTGTCATCTTTGATTTCTTTCATCAGTGTCTTATACTTTTCTGAGTACACATCTTTTACCTCCTTAGGTAGGTTTATTCCTAGGTATTTTATTCTTTTTGTTGCAATGGTGAATGGGATTGTTTCCTTAATTTTTCTTTCTGATCTTTTGTTGTTAGTGTATAGGAATACAAGAGATTTCTGGGCATTAATTTTGTATCCTGAAACTTTACCAAATTCATTGATTAGCTCTAGTAGTTTTCTGGTGGCATCTTAAGGATTCTCTATGTATAGTATCATGTCATCTGCAAACAGTGACAGTTTTACTTCTTTTTCAATTTGTATTCCTTTTATTTCTTTTTCTTCTCTGATTGCCATGGCTAGGTCTTCCAAAACTATGTTGAATAAGAGTGGTGAGAGTGGACATCCTTGTCTTGTTCCTGATCTTAGAGGAAATGCTTTCAGTTTTTCACCATTGAGAATGATGTTTGCTGTGGGTTTGTCATATATGGTCTTTTTATGTTGAGGTAGGTTCCCTCTATGCCCACTTTCTGGAGAGTTTTTATCATAAATGGGTGTTGAATTTTGTCAAAAGATTTTTCTGCATCTATTGAGATGATCATATGGTTTTTATTCTTCAGTTTGTTAATATGGTGTATCACATTGATTGATTTGCCTATATTGAAGAATCCCTGCATCCCTGGGATAAATCCCACTTGATCGTGGTGTATGATCCTTTTAATGTGTTGTTGGATTCTGTTTGCTAGTATTTTGTTGAGGATTTTTGCATCTATATTCATTAGTGATATTGGTCTGTAATTTTCTTTTTTTGTAGTATCTTTGTCTGGTTTTGGTGTCAGGGTGATGGTGGCCTCATAGAATGAGTTTGGGAGTGTTCCTTCCTCTGCAATTTTTTGGAAGAGTTTGAGAAGGATGGGTGTTAGCTCTTCTCTAAATGTTTGATAGAATTCACCTGTGAAGCCATCTGGTCCTGGACTTTTGTTTGTTGGAAGATTTTTAATCACAGTTTCAATTTCATTACTTGTGATTGGTCTGTTCATATTTTCTATTTCTTCCTGGTTCAGTCTTGGAAGGTTATACCTTTCTAAGAATTTGTCCATTTCTTCCAGGTTGTCCATTTTATTGGCATAGAATTGCTTGTAGTAGTCTCTTAGGATGCTTTGTATTTCTGCAGTGTCTGTTGTAACTTCTCCTTTTTCATTTCTAATTTTATTGATTTGCGTCCTCTCCCTCTTTTCCTTGATGAGTCTGGCTAAAGGCTTATCAGTTTTGCTTATCTTCTCAAAGAACCAGCTTTTAGTTTTATTGATCTTTGCTATTGTTTTCTTTGTTTCTATTTCATTTATTTCTCCTCTGATCTTTATGAATTCTTTCCTTCTACTAACTTTGGGTTTTGTTTGTTCTTCTTTCTCTAGTTCCTTTAGGTGTAAGGTTAGATTGTTTATTTGAGATTTTTCTTGTTTCTTGAGGCAGGCTATAAACTTCCCTCTTAGCACTGCTTTTGCTGCATCCCATAGGTTTTGGATCATCGTGTTTTTGTTGTAATTTGTCTCTAGGTATTTTTTGATTTTCTCTTTGATCTCTTCAGTGATCTCCTGGTTATTTAGTAATGTATGGTTTAGCTCCATGTGTTTGTTTTTTCCCCTGTAATTGATTTCTAATCTCATAGCATTGTGGTCAGAAAAGATGCTTGATATTATTTCAATTTTCTTAAATTTACTGAGGCTTGATTTGTGATCCAAGATGTGATCTCTACTGGAGAATGTTCCATGTGCACTTGAGAAGATAGTGTAATCTGCTGTTTTTGGATGGAATGTCCTATAAATATCAATTAAATCTATCTGGTCTATTGTGTCATTTAAAGCTTGTGTTTCCTTATTAATTTTCCGTTTGGATGATCTGTCCATTGGTGTAAGTGAGGTGTTAAAGTCCCCCACTATTATTGTGTTGCTGTCGATTTCCTCTTTTATAGCTATTAGCAGTTGCCTTATGTATTGAGGTGCTCCTATGTTGGGTGCATGCATATTTATAATTGTTATATCTTCTTCTTGGATTGATCCCTTGATCATTATGTGGTGTCCTTCCTTGTCTCTTGTAACATTCTGTATTTTAAAGTCTATTTTATCTGATATGATTATTGCTATTTCAGTTTTCTTTTGATTTCCATTTCATGTGCATTTTTTAAAAAAATATATTCAAATAAAGTAAAAAAAAAAGTAGAAATAAAGAGACGATTAGAAATCCTGCTTAAATGGACATTTATATCATGTTCTTGGTTGGGACAACTGTAAAATTGTTCAGTCCCCCACCTTATCTATAAATTTAGTGCAATTCCAATAAAAATCCTAGCGAGATTTTTTACAGGAATCTGGCAAATGAAAGTTAAAATATCTATGAATAAATAAACCTCCTCAAACTAGCTAAGATAGTTTGAGAAAGTGAAGGGAATTCACCTATCAAATATTAAGAAATGGTATTGAGCCAACAAAACTTAAAAACAGTGTATTTCGGGTAAGGAAAGACAAAAAGACAGAGAGAACAGAACAGAGTCAAGATATAGAGCCAGGAATGTGTACGAGGACTGAGTCACACAGAGGTGGTATAACAAATCATAGAGGAAAAGAAGAATATTTAATGGATGATAGAAAAGTGGTTTGCTTCACAGAAGAAAAAATAAACATTTGTGTCCACTATACACCATATACAAAAATAAATTCCAGTTGGATTAAAGGTGTGAAACATTTTTTAAAAACCTATTAAAAAGAGGAAAATTTCCTTAAATTTTCTTAAAAGAAGCCTTTGAATTTACAAATGGATATATGAGTATGCCAAAATTAAGTAGTTTCATTCGAAGAAAACATAATGGCAATGTTAACACATAGGTAACTGACTGGGAAGAGATATTTCAAATATTGAAAACCAGTAAGGGGAAAAATAGCTACAGAGAACTTATGCAAACCTGTAAGAAAAAAAAAAAAGAAACAGGAACCAATAAAAGAAAATGGTCAAAGAATTTTCATAAAGAGATTCTCAACCTCACCAGTAATCAAATCCAAAACTGAAAAAATAATGTTTTTTTTAATCCAATAAATTAAACAAGATTAGGAAGTTATAGAACCAAGTGATGGTGAGGAAGTAAGGAAGGAAGAACCCAAATGTACAACTCATGGAGTGTTAATTGGTGTGGCCCTTTTGGAGGTCAATTTGGCAGTATTTAGTTAAGTGATAAAGTCCACATGCTATTATCTAGTAATTTCATTCCTAGATATACTCTAGAGAAAATTTTTAATGGTTCACAAGGGAACTTCACAAGTAAGTGCTCATTGTAGTGTTGTTTGTAGTGGCAAAGTTGGAAGCAATTACTACTATGCAATAATGGAGAATACTAAACATTTCTCATCAGTTATAAAAATGCTAAATACATTGCAATAGTTAAGCAGTTATAAAAAAGCAAACAGGTGTCACTTTAAGAAAATGATACTTCTATAAAAGTCTAAATTTATACAACAAATAAAATGAGAATTTGTATTATTAAAAGATTCTTTTAATTTATATCAGGATAATGGAAAAACTTTTATTAGAAACCAGAATACCTGACTCCACTATTCAGGAGCTATTTGACTTCAGGCTAGAATCTAGCCTAGATACTTAATCTCTTCAAGCCTATTCCTTCATCTGTGAAGTTTTTTTTAAGTGGATTTATAAAAACAGAATTTACACATAACTAAAAGGGAAATATGGTATATACAGAAAAATCTATTTCTGGGTCAATTACTTTCAAGCAAGGTAGGAGGTAGAATATACATATTAAAACATTCTGGAGAATTTAAAGATAGGAATGAGAGTTGGCTATGGGAAGCCCCTATTTTCTCTTTAGAATAAACTCATTACTTCTCTCAGGAAGGAAATGGTCATAGTTTCAGGATAAGTGATATTTATTACAGCACAAAGTAGCTCAAATTTGGAAAAAAATTTAAATCTATTTTGTAATTTTAATCAGTCAAAGGGCAGAATGGAAATCTAACTTTGTAAATAGAATATGATTCAACAGTCAAAGGGAAGGACATCTATCTCCAAATCCATCATAAAAATTGTTTTAGTTCATTCTTCTGCACTTGTTGGTCAGTTAAGCATTAGGTACTTGATGGTATTGTTCAGATCTTATGTCTTTACTAATTTTTTTTTTTTTTTACATTTCCTATTGATTCCTGAGGAAGGGGGGTGTTAAAATTACCAACTATGATTATGGAATTGTCTATTTCTTCCCTCAATCTACCTATTTTTGCTTCGTGTATTTTGAAGTTCTGTTAATTAGAAGTGTATACACACTTATAATCATCTTTTTGATATATTGACTATTTTATCATTATCAAATGTTGCTCTTTATCTCTGATAATTCTCTTTGTCTAGAAATCTACTTTATATAATATATAGCCACTCCAGCCTTCCTATGCTTATACTTTGTGTACAACTTTATCTATCCATTTAATTTCAACCTATCAGTGCTTTTATATTTAAATTGCATCACTGGTAGACAACATATAATTGAGTCTTACTTTTTAATACATCCTGACAATTCTTGCCTTTAATTAGATTGTTTAGTCCATTTACATTTAGAGTAATTATTGATATGGATTAGGTCTATTTTATTATTTGTTTTGTCTGTCCCATCTGTTTTTTTGCTCCCTCATTATTCTTTTCTTGATTTCTTTGGGATTGCTTGAACAATTTTTAGAATTCCATTCTAACTGATTAACTTTAGCAAAACCTTTAGGGTTTTTGTGTGCGTGTGTGTGGTTGTCCTAGGGCTTACAATACACATCCTTTTCAGTGTTTTTAAAGTTAATATTGCAGCACTTCACGTAAAATACAAGAACCCTACACTCCCCCTCTTATCTTTAACCTATAGTTGTCATATGTATTTCATCTGCATGTATTATAAACCCCATTTTATAACATTATAATTTTTGCTTTAAAGTTATATATTTTAAAGATATTATATGGGAAAAAGCCATTTATATTTACCTTTCTGGTGTTCTTCATTCCTTCCTGAACATTCAGGTTTCCATGTAGTGTTATCTCCCTTCTGTCTAAAGAACTTCGTATAACATTTTTTGTAGTACAGGTCTGCTGATGATAAACTCTCTTAGTTTTCTTTTAAATGAAAACGTATTTATTTTGCCTTCATTCTTGAAGGATATTTTTATTTCATTTCATCTTGAAAGATATTTCTAGATAGAGAATTCTGGGTTGACTTTTTCTTTCTTTTCTTTTAGCACTTTAAAGATGTCATTTCACTTGATTCTGATGAGAAGTCAATAGTACTTCAAATCTTTGTTCCCTTCATATAATAATATTTTCCCTGGCTACTTTCAAAACTTTCTCTTTGCTTTTGCTTTTCAGTAGTTTGACTCTGCTGTACCTAGATGTGATTTTCATTATAGCCTGCATGGGCTTCAATGAGCTTCTTGAATCTGGTTATTTATGTCTTTCACCAAATTTGCAGACATTTTGGCCATATTCCTTCAAAAAAAAATTTTATGCCCCGTTCTCTCTTTTCCTTCTAGCACCCTACATGTTAGATCTTTCAGTATTACCTTATAGGTCCCAGAGGTACTGTTCATTATTTCGTTTTAAAATATTCTTCCTCTCTGATCTTCAGATTGAATAATTTCTATTGATCTAACTTCAAATTCAGTGACACTTTCTTCTGTTATTTCCACTCTGATCTTAAGGCTATCCAGTGAAAATTTTATTTCAGACATTATACTTTTCAGTACTAGAAGTTCCTTTCAGTTTTTAAAATCTCTTTACTTTTCTGAGATATTCTATATTTTCATTCATTACAAGGGTGTTTTCTTTTAAGTCCTTGAGCATAGTTGTGAGAGCCGCGTTAAAATCCTTGTCTCAAATTATAACTGATTCATCCTGGGCTACTCACCATTGATTGGTTTTGGGGTTACATTTTCCTACTTCTCCATATGTCTAATAGTTTTAGATATCATCCTGGACATAGTGAATGATGTACTGAGCATCTCTAGATGCTCAGTTCTGTTATGTTTCTCTAAAGAGCAGCAATGTTTTTGTTTTGGCACGCTGTTCACTTGGCTGAACTCAAACTCTAACTCAGTGCAGTGCTCTTGGCCTTAACTGGGCTGCCTGGAGTCCACCTTGCACATGTGTGGTTTAGGAATTAGCTAGAGATTTGGGCAGTTTCCACACAGACTTTAAGGCTCCCTCTCTGTGACTCTCTTCTTTCTGGGATTTCTCCTCCACTTTCCATTTTTGTTCTTTTAATTGCCTCTTCTTCATCTCTTTGGTGAGGCAAGGATTCCCACCCTAGGTTTATGGGAATGGCCTAATACATGACACCCAGCACTTGTCAGGTGAGATCGATGGCAGTTTACTAGTCACGCATACTCATAGCCTGGGCGAGGACACCAGACACCATTCAGGGATACATGAGGGTTACACCAGAGAACACAGTAAACAACCAGGTACTGAGGGAGGCAGATTTTGTAGTATCAAGGTAGTCCCTGGTTCCTGTGGGGGGATGGGATTGGTTTCTTTGAATAATTCCACAGGCTTGCAGGGAAATGAAACCTGCCACTCAGGTACAAGCAGGAAATGTACCTGGTCCCCAAGACAAAAAGGGTTGTTTGGCTAGGGGATCTTAGGACCATGGGAGCAGATGGGGAGGGGAACTTGGTGTTAGGCTGTTCATAACCTTCCTGATTCTACCAGATGTCAAGGCAGTACATGATATTAATTCTAGGCCCTGTACCACACTGTGGTTGCCCTGGTCTCCATCCTCTGGCTCTTCAAGCCAGTACATCTGCAAGTTTCTAAGTTTAAGTCATCCTACAAAACTGGGCACTGCAGGCTAAAGACATAAAAATAGGAAACGCCTGAAGTGCCATTTCATTCTTCCAAGTATTGACTTCTTTTGCTTGCTTTCCAGTGCCTTTTGGTATTTTTAAAATATTTTATCCAGAATTTATAGCTGTTATTTGTGGGAGGGTGATTTGATAGGACCTATCTGGCTAGTACCAGAAGTAGAACTTTCAAAGTTCATTCTTATTCTTTGGCTGTAAGCAGTTTAACTAAATAGCTGAAGAAATACCAGATATGATTTATTGATTATAACAGGAGTTGGGTGGAGTCTTTGGAATGATAATATAAGAGAATATTAACTCATAGCCACAATTAATAACTGTACGGCTCAAAAAATATTGTTACATAGAATACTTACATTTTGATTTAGTGCAAATTTTGATTCCACACAAATAATTCAGTCAAAGTTCTGTTGGACTCAGCACTCATCAGATAAAATCCAGAAAAAAATGTTTCTTATTTCATTTTTTTTTACACACTGCGAAAGTACATATGAAGGAAAAAAGCAAAAGCTATTATTTGACAACATGGTCCCATATTTCTTCTTAAATATGCACCATCTTCCATAAACCATGATTGACTCCTACAAATTTTACTCTCTTTTTCTCCCTTGCTTCTACATTTATTGCTAATTTGATTTTATTTATACTTGTGCCTGTAGGCATTTTCCTAACACTCTATATACGTGTTCTATATCCCTACAGAGACTATAAATGTCTCCTGGACATGGACCAAAGATTTGATTCGGTTTAAATCCATACATAGCACATACTTGCATATGTTGATTATTCTTTTTTCAGTGAATCCTATCAAGACTCGAATGGACAAATTGGGTTTTAAATTTCTTCAGAACTTTATATATGGTCGTTTCCTTTGGTGATCCCAGAATCACTCACAAGCCTCAAGAGCAGGTTATAAACATGGCTAGGACTTATTAGAGCAAAGGAAAGAGAGCAAAAGCAACGGGAAAAAGATGCATTGGGGAAGTCCAGAGAGGTCAGCACAAGCTTCCAATGTTCTTGGCCTGAAGTTGCAAGGAATTCTCTCTCTCTGTCTAGCAGCAAAACTACAGGCATGCGTGGAGTAGCTCTACCTGAGGAAGCCCATTTGAGTCTCAGGGTCCAAGGCTTTTATGGGGAGCTATTAACGTCCACACATTCTGCTATACAATCAGCTATGGCAACTGAGACTCGGGACCCCAACAACGAAACCAGGTGTACGTGTTGTGCAAAGCAACCTGACAAGCCAGTCTGGCGTGTTCCATTTCTCCAGGTGTACTCAACAAAATCGTCACTAACATAAAGAACATTGCACAGGCCAAATTCCCAGGGTTGGTCAGGTCAGTCATGGTTTCCTTGGAGACATGCAAGGAATAAGCAACCAGACCTGCTGCATTACCTCTTCCTCCCAAGGGTCTGTCCATCCTTGCTATCCCCTATTACCGACTCCCGTCTTACTAATAGAAGTGATACAAAGCTAGCTAAGTCCTGGCTTGCGGGAAAATATTTTTAAGACCACTGCACATCTAAATCATTTCCTCTAGTCTCTCTACCCTTCCCAACACATTCCCAGCCTCCAATTTCTATGGCTGGCTGTTCTTTACAGACAAGCAGGTTACATCTAGGAAGCAACAGTTTATGCTGTTTGGAAGAGGAGGCCTAAAAAAAAACTACAGGGTTATAAACATTGTATGATTTAAATCTGTATCTTTCCCAACAAACCTGCTCTGCTTCCTGGATCTTCTATTCTGCACAACATTGCCACCACCTCCTTATGGCCCCGTCCCCTAAAAACAGTCACTAAACCCAGTTGATATTACCTCCTGGAAATTTCCTGAATCTATCTCCTTCCTTCCACATAACCTCATTTCCCTGTTAATTGCTCCTTCCTGGCTTCTCCTTCCCCCTCCCTACCCAGGCCCTTATTCATTACAGCAGAGTTGTCACTCCCATTCTTACCTAGAAAGCAACCCAACACACACCGAAGAATAATTTCTGAAAAAGATGCCTTATATGAGGTATTGTAACCACTCAGGTCACTATGTTCAATTGTTTTCCTGTCTGTTTCCCGTGTGTTTCCACTAATATCAATTTTATTAAAAAATAAATTCCTAGCCCAAATTGAAAACTATGCCCAGTGGAATGGAATCAATTTCTTGGAGTTCTTTGAGCCACGCAACAGAAATAATAATAGCTGCTTCCTGTACCTCATCCTCTCTTTGCTTTATGACATCTGGGCTCTTCTCCCAATCTTTTTCCTTCCTCAACTGCTATGTTCAGATTCCACTTCATTAGATACTTCTGCGAAATTTCAATCCTATAGAGAAGACCACAGCTCAATAAGAGACATCAGGGAAGGACTCCTTCTGGGGTAGACACAGTTTGCAGTTCCCTTCTGAGGTTGTAGGTACAAGTTATAGATGGCATGAACACAGAACATTAGCCTGAATGTGAATTTTTAAAACATTTAACTCATAAAAATGATAAGAGGTATTCCCTCTTAACCTAAGGTATTCAAGTAAGATCACACAAAAATTTAGAAAGCTCTTAACAAGTTGAGGGCTATACTGAATGAGAAAAAAGCTACACATAACTTCTCCTAAACTGCTAAAAAACTTCACAAAAAAATGTATTTCTGAGCCAAAACTGCCTAGATCAGTTTCTAAAGTGTGATGTCTTCAAAAGCTTCAAGCTTAACAATGTGGTATTTATTAATTTTATTTTTGTGTAACAATATATTTGCAATTAGAATGCTAGTATGTAAAGTATAGACATTACTAGCAGTAGTAGCAGAAAAATTCTCAAAAAAGTGAACTAAATCTGAATATTGAGTATATTTACTCATGTGCTCCTTTCCCAGTGGGTAGTATACATATGCATTTTGTTATTGCAGAATGTACGGAAAGCTTTTTGCTTCTTTTATATTAAAAATAAAGTTTAAATTTTGTTGAAGCAGTACGTGTATCAAAAAAATCAAATGTGCAAAATGATATTTGTGAAAACTAAGTCTCCCTCCAACTCCAGATCCCCAGGCTCTAAATCAAAGGCAACTACTACCATAGATAACACTGGACTATTCTTCCAGAGATATTTTACCTGAAGAGTAAAAGTTAGGCATATTCTGAAGCTAAGATCAAGGAACTATATTCAATATCCTGTTATAAACCATAATGGAAAAGAATATGAAAAAGAGTATATATATATGTATAACTGAATCACTGTGTTGTACAGCAGAAATCAACACAACATTGTAAATGAACTATATGTCAATAAAATAAATTTAAAAAAAATAAAACTAACATCATGTAAGGAAGCCACTAGGCTCTTTTGCAATTATTTTTGAATCATCATGCCACTTTTCAAAGATTACGTTAGATAGGCTATTAGTCCAACCCTGTATTACAACTGTATTTTTTGTTATGCATAAAGGAGTAACAAATCGTTTCTGTAGATATAATTTAAATATCATGGTCCCTAAACTTTAATTCTCCTGTTGTACCACCACCGTTAATGCCTGAAATAATCATTCCTTTCTCTGTTTCTTCTGTTTTCCCATAACAGTAAGCTTTTTAGCCTCTAATACTTTCCATAGAAATTGTTCCCCATAACTTTTATATCTCTGCTTTTTTAATCTCTCTAATTCTAGTACTTACTTTCAGGAGGTAACAGAAGAAAGTATTTCTACTGTGACTTTCAGGCATTTCTTCAAAGTTGTCTCCCTGAAGATGTCATTTCTGTGACGAAAGTATATTATGCTAAAGGATCTGGAATGTATACCACAGTTAGAACAAGCAAAAGATGCCACACTTTGGCTGCAGATAGATAATGAAGAACACAACCTATGTTTTCTCAAGCAGAAAACAATTGAGGGCAGTCTAGAAAACAAAAGAAAATAAGATAAATTATTTGTTAAATATTTCTAAAATGTGGGTCTTTTATTTTATAGAACCAGCACATTTCAAATTACTTGTAGGGGCTTCCCTGGTGGCACAGTGGTCAAGAATCCGCCTGCCAATGCAGGGGACACGGGTTTCAGCCCCGGTCTGGGAAGATCCCACATGCTGCGGAGCACGCGCTCTGAAGCCCACGAGCCACAACTACTGAAGCCCACGCGCCTAGAGCCCGTGCTCTGAAACAAGAGAAGCCACCACGGTGAGAAGCACGCGCACCACAACAAAGAGTAGCCCCTGCTCGCAGCAACTAGAGAAAGCCCGCGTGCAACAACGAAGACCCAATGTAGCCAAAGATAAATAAATAAAATAAATAAATTTATAAAATTACTTGTAGCAAAATAAGGTTTTAACACAATTTTCCAGAAAGATATATTGAATAAAGCGAGATATACTGGTTTCCATAGATAAAAGAGTCAGAGAACTCCAATTTACAGAAATAAATTAGATAAACAATTTTTTAAAATTTACCCTCAGAAGCTAAATCAATATTCACCAAAGTGCTGGATTAAATTAACCTTGCCAAGAGCAATTAATGTAACAATAGCTCCAATAAAGCCTCATTAAGTAATCAATTAGAATCATTACAAGGAACAAAAGATTCAGCAAAAAGCTCCTCACCAGTAGCATGAGTTTTATTTTTAAAAAACCATTCTTATTTTAACTAGAGCTGAAGGCAAAAGGCATTTGCCCTTGAAAATAAATGTCTAAAGGATACATGATTTCTAGTACTTTTGATTTTATGATTATTTTGGAAATTATTGTTCAGGAAATTCTAATTTTCCTTTAGAGGTAACTTTGTCAAATTTGCTGCAAGACTTCTCAGAAAAAGTAATTTTATAATATCCCAAGTTCTTAATTGTTTTTTCTATGGGTACTTTTCTCCTTTCCAATGATTATCAGCTAAGATTAACTAATATTTGTTTTACTCTTAAATTTTTAGGTGTACACTTATTTCATGAATTGCTGTGTGACCCTGGGCAAGTTACTTAACTTCTCTGGGTCCCCATATTATCACCTGTAAAAAAAAAATTGGTCTAGAGGTGAGCTATAATAGGGATTCTCAACCTCTCCCCCTTCCTTCCCTACAGACATGATGGTTATGATGAATTAACATCAGCAGCAGTGGCTCATCCAGCTACTCAGTGAGGCTGCCTGTTGCCTGCTCTCTCTTCCTTTGAGGGAAATCACTGAACTAAGATTAGTTTTAGCTATACAAAGTCTATGAGTCTATAGTGATCAGAAGATTAAAAATGACCATCTGAAATTGTGCAACCATGAGATGAAGTTTTTTCTTTGCTTTTCTTTTTTTTTAAATAAATAAATTTATTTATTTATTTATTTGGCTGCGGTGGGTCTTCGTTGCTGCGCGCGGGCTTTCTCTAGTTGCAGCGAGTGGGGGCTACTCTTCGTTGTGCTGCGCGGGCTTCTCATTGCGGTGGCTTCTCTTGTTGTGGAGCACGGGCTCTAGGTGCGTGGGCTTCAGTAGTTGTGGCGTGCAGGCTCAGTAGCTGTGGCACGTGGGCTCAGTAGTTGTGGCTCTCAGGCTCTAGAGCGCAGGCTCAGTAGTTGTGGCGCAAGGGCTTAGTTGCTCCGCGGCATGTGGGATCTTCCCGGACCAGGGCTTGAACCCGTGTCCCCTGCATTGGCAGGCAGATTCTTTTTTTTTTTTTTTTTTTTGGGCAGGCGGATTCTTAACCACCGCGCCATCAGGGAAGCCCCTTCTTTGCTTTTCCTTCATCCAACCTCTATTTATTCAGCACTGTGCAGGGCTCTGATACAACAGACACAGTTCTTGAATAAAATTATCTTTTTTGAGGTTCTTAGTAAAAAAAGAAACACACACATAATTTAAAGAGGATGAAGTCTATGCTAACATGGCTTTCAACACCTTCCCTCTTTACCACCCTTCTCTGTCCCTTTGATGAAATTAATAGGAAAATCTCTACAACAAATTAAGAGTAGCATATGACAGGCATTGTACCAAGCTTTAATCTCAAACTTGCAAAGGTAAGAGGTCAAAGCTCCAGTTTACATGTTTTGGCTACTCCAAGATTCTAGGCTATTGTTGGGTTTATTGATTATCTACAAAAACATTTTAAGGTAAGGTAGCTCACTAAGATAAAGGGGTAATGACACGGACAGAATGTGCTGGCATCTCTTTTATCACACTTATGGATCAAGCTATTACATTATTTGTACAGGTTAAACTATTTACACCTACACTATCAACCATTTAATTTTAGACAGGTTTATTGTTTCACCAGCAAAATTAGACTAGAATTTCAATTTTGAACATTAGTATAAATCTCTCTCCCCTAAATTTTAAACCCTTTCCCCTGCTTTTAGGAAACATAATTGCATAATTCAAACTCCTTTAATACTGTGACCTAGTTCCTCCTCTTGATGTTATAAACGGCTCATGTAACTATGGTAACCATCCAGGGAAAATTGAATGTTTTTCTGGTCAGCAATATGCAAAGTATACCATACGTGTTATTTTTCTCTCTGGGATAACCAAAGTGGATAATACGTGTTTGCTCTTCTTCTTGGTTATGGGAATGACATTTTATCATACTGAAAATTCTATGACTATAGACCCAGTCATTCACAGTACCTTCATTAAAAGGTTTAGGATCCTCTTTTGCTGTTAGTGGTCATTCTAATTGCTGCACAGTACTATAACCCATAGTATGATTGATTGTATACACCCATCTGCGCTGCCTACCTCATAAACTAAATGTACAGGCTAACAGTACTCATATTAGCAATATTCCATCTCGAGACTCTGGTATTTTCTTAACTTTGTCCTTTAGTCCTAGACAAAGTGTTTCCTTAAAACAAAAAACTAAAATGGAATCATCTTGGGAGTATACTTAGATACCAAGAAGACTTATTTCCCGTTTTTAGTGATTTTATATGTCTTCTTTTTTGCTTTATTTTTTTTTCTACAATTAAGTTGTACTACTTATGCAATAAAGCAATCAAAAATGCTTTAAAACTGAGCTCAGTGGAGATGTAGACTGTTAGTATTTGTGGTTATTGTTGTCGCCTATTGTACTAATGAATTGATTTAAAGTTTCAGGTTTTTTCAGTACAATTTAAAGTGCTTCACTTGGACCTTCTAGAACAAATTACACTCTAAAGCAAATGCCTAGATTTTTAAAGGATTTATTTATTTGCATTAGGTATAATTACATTTCTACAGTGGGCTATCAATTGGTGACCTTTCAATATGAGGATTTTGTTTAAAGTGATTTTCTTGAATTTCCCTACATTTTGAACAGTGCTTTTTAACAATCCAAATATCTTCCTTAGAAAAAACATTGCTATCTGCTTCCCTGAATTAAATAGGGAATTAACTGCCTTTTACTAGTTTAGAAAAGACCTCACTAACCAAATGCAGTGTGGAATTTGTTTGGATCCTGTTGAACAAACCAAGTGTAAAATAATACTAATGAGACAATAGGGAAATTTCAATTGTCTGGATATTAAATGACAGTAAGATAATTTTTGGATGGGATAATGGTATTGTGGATGTTTTTAAAAAGTTCTCTCTTATCCGTTCATATTTAAAGTACACAGAAAATGATAATAATCCAGCAAGCATAAGGGAGTGAAATATTAAGGACCATATATTGATAAATATTCAAGCTGGGTGAATGGTATATTAGGATTTATTGTACTATTACCTCTACTTTTGTGTGTGCTTGAAATTTTCCATAATAAAGTTTTAAAAAATATTAAAAAGAAAAAAAGGACTTCAAATTTAATTGTCCTGACTCAAGCAGTAGCTGAATCTTCTCAGGAGGTTATCTTTAGGAAACCTTCAGAACTATTTGCTAGTTTGTTTTCCATCAGAGTTTGAAGTGGTCCCCCCTCCCCTTACAGTATAAATAAGGGCCTACCAGAGATCTCTTAAACATTTCTACCAGGGATGTCTCACAGTAACTGATTTAGAAATTAAAGCTAACCTCAAATAGTTCTACTAATTTGGGGGTGTCAGTTACTTATCTTTTTTAAGGTTACTTCAGAAAATATACTGAAGAGCAAATAAGATGCCTTTTTGCTTTATTCATACAATTAAATATCACCAATTAACTTCTATATTGTGGAGAATTGGGGACTTTTAAATATTGCATTTAGCAGGGTACAGGAACCGAATTTGAAAAGGCCCCAAATTTCCAGTTAAGTGATAACTAAAAAGAAAAGGACATGATAAATAACCAAAGTCAAAGGGCTGAGTTTGGGGAGTATAGTGATTTTTTTTTTTACTCTCCTCACACAATCTGCTTTCACAAGTACGGCAGGAGTTAAGTCTTTGATTAACTTTTATAAATTATTATAGCAAAAAAAGCACATGTCTGACAATTCACATACACACATAGATTACCATATGAGAGTGTTCTTTATAGGTTTAGATCAACACAAGCTGCAGAATCATTATTTAGACTTTTTGCTTCCTTTCAGCCTGTTCAACAGAATTATGAAAGGTCAAAATAATGCCCTAAAAGGTCTTCACTTCCATACTCATCCTTCCTTCCTCATCCTGCTCATGGTTCCTGGAAGGAGTGCTCTAGGTATTATGAATCATTGCGTTTTCTCACTTCTAGTCTCAAACCATGTGTTATATCTGCCTGCAGACCACTTCTCAGGCTCAATAAAACCCATATGTGCGTTCTGTGTCTAATCTGAATCAGTAAATAATAAGGCATCTTGCATTATTTTGGGCCTTCAATAAAAACTAGCTGATTTAAATCTATGAGTAAACAAAAATAGTAGGGTTTACGTAAAAGGTGATTAAAATTCAATTCTTAACAGTGACTTTTTTGACAAGACCTGGCTGGTTAATCTGATTTAAAGAATGACAACAAGAAAATCCCTAGACGGTTCTCAGAAATACAAGACACTGGACTGCCTGGGTTGACTAAATATTCAAGTGGTCAAAACCTCCAAGTGTCACAGGATAATAATACAAGACAATCTCTGAATCCTGAGCCATATTATCTTGTTCCCAAGACTCAAATTTCCAAGAGTGCTTTGTTTCGGTTTGAAATCTAAAATATCCTCTAGATCAAGGTCTAGATTTCTCCTTCCCTGTCAGTGGTAACGTACTATTAACAGCTGTTTCAAAAGTGCCCTAAATAGGTCACCATACAGGTGCCCCACCGCTGCAAACCAATTGGATATAAGGAGAAATCCCAATTTATCGCCCCCTCACGTTTTCTTTTTAACTCAAATGTACTACTCACAATAGTGCTTGTTTACATAGGCATTCCGTTAAAATTCTCCGCGTATTCGTTCTCTTTACACCCATTTCTTTGAAAAATACACGCTGTTATATACACTGAGTCCATCTGGAATTAAAATCAACTCCTCTGCTTGGCATTTCATTTAACCCCAGATAGGAATTAAACCCTGTCGGCCGGTCACGTAGATGACGACGTGGGCCTGATTCCTGATTCGGTCTCCATCCTCGGTCCTCGCGTCTCCATCACCCCTGGACCTCGGCCCCCAGTGGTTTTCAGTCTTACGTAGATGTTAAGGTGGTGGTGCCCCTCAGGCCGCCAGGAAGCCCTTGCCTACGTTTAATGTTTAAACGTTCTGATCCCCGGAGGGAAAACTTTTTTTTTTTTTTAAAGGTTGTCTGTCGGACAAACAGGTATGGGGCAGAGTGAGCCTAAACTAAACGCGATTCCTCAGGAGCCCTAGGGTGGACAAAACCTGCATGTCCTGGTGCGCCGGGAGACCCCCGCGTCTGCGGAAGGGCGGGAGCTCGCAGAAGCCAGGAGGGAGATTCAAAAAGCGGACGGACTAAGGGAGAAAGAAACGCAGGGGGCCGCGAGGGCACCGCCTACCTCGGCGATCAGCCCCGGTGCTCCGGGAGCCCGAAGGCCGCGGCGGGAGGAAGACACAGCCAGAGGGCGGTGCCGGCCCGACGGGCACATAGCCGCCGCGCATGCCCGGAGCCGCGCTCGCCTCAAGCCCGCCGCGTAGTCCCCTCAGGACTCCCTCCGGGTCGCTGCGTAAGGCGGCCGCCTGCTGCTCCTTTTAAGGCTCGCGAGGGGCCGCGCTGCATCCATCTGATGGGGAAAAAGTCGGTAACACCGCGCCGAGGGAGCTGGGCCAAGCTTCCCCGTCCCTGTGGGCAGGACGGAAGGAAGGGGCCAGCCACCTGCCCTCTCAAGTCCCATTCAGACATTGAGCAAAGAGGCGGACCCGACAGTGCTTCCCCTTTAAGAGGGGGCGGGGCGCAGCCTACCTTTTGGCCGCCCTTCGCACCCTCCCCCCGGGCCAAGAGTTGACAGACCAATCGCCCGGGTGGCGGAGGGAAGGCGGGAGAATGCGAACCCTTCGGCTGGGCGGTAGGGGCGGGCCCCCGGCCTTATTAGGAGGGAGTCCTGCGCAGGCGCAGAGGCGGCCGCAGCCGGAGGGGCGGGGGCGGTCCAGTGAGCGACTCTCCGACAGGCACGGAGGGTGATTGGGAGGAAAGGGGCCAGCGAGAGGCTTGTCATGGGGATCCGAGGTACGAGACGGCATTGGTAGCATCTGGTGACTCCGAGGGGGACAGGAAGTGTCAACGCCCGGGACCCCGGCGCCAGCTCCGCTGGGGGGATCCCCGCTGCTCTAGTCCTGAGGAGGGAGGGGGAAAAGGAGGGAGCCCCGATCTCGCCCCGCCCCTGGGCTTGTTACCGCGGGGGCGGGGAGTGAGGGCTTCTTTTGCGGGGAGTAGAGATCGGGGGACTCGGCTGTGCCCTCTCGAGCGGCTGCCGGTGTCCCCGCGGCGCCGGGCTGCCGAGCAGAGGAGCCGCGGCGGCCGTGGCTGTTGCATGTGTGGCTGCTGGATGCGGAGGCGGCGGCGGCGGCGGCGGCGAGGAGCAGCAGCGGCGGCAGGATGTTAGGGCAGCAGCAACAGCAACTCTACTCGTCGGCCGCGCTCCTGACGGGGGAGCGGAGCCGGCTCCTCACCTGCTATGTGCAGGACTACCTCGAGTGCGTGGAGTCGCTGCCCCACGACATGCAGAGGAACGTGTCCGTGCTGCGAGAGCTGGACAACAAATATCAAGGTAGGGGCCGCGGGGCTGCCGGTAAGGTCCTCCCCCACTCGGGTCCGCTGGCCGCCGGGCACGGTCGCTCGGAGCCTGCCCGGGGAAGTGCCACTTTCCTTTTCTCCTGTGACAGTCTCCCCGACTGCACAGAGGGGGTCTGGTGTGTGGGACGGGGGAACGGGACTGGAGACCGGGTTCGCGGCCCTCCGTTCCCCCGCTGCGGTCGGCGAGGACTTCTCGGGGGTCTCAAGGGTGGGGGTGGTGGCCGCTCGTCAGCCGCCGCTGCAGACCCAGCGGCTGCAGCTGGTGTGGAGACGAATCAGCCATTTTAAGCAGCAAGCATTTGTTCCGGCCCTCGCCTGCCCGGTGCCGCAGACCCTCCTGCCTCGGCCGGGGAGCGTGCAGCCGGGCGGGGGCTGTGGGGAGTGAGCGGCCGGCCGCGGCCGGACTCCCGCTGGCCTCCGGGGCCTGGCTTTCCCCACCCCCCCCTCGGGCCCCCACCCCCTGAGAGCAGATGCATTGGAACGTGCAGGGGGGAGGGGGCGCGAGAGGGCTGCGAAGGCGGCCTCCGGGGAGGTCCCTCCCTCAGCTCTCCGGCTCGCGGCTTGGGAATAGAGGAGGCTTTCCCTCTCCCGCCCCAGGGAAAGTTCCGGGCCACAGCCTTTCCCAGCTCTTTTCAGCCAAATGGTTAAAAGGCTAGGGGTCCCCGCGGGGTAAGGGAGAGGGGTGTGTGTGGCGGGGTGGACCCCCCGCCCGCGCTGGGGGCGGGGCCTGCGGTCGTGACGTAGGACATGGGCGGTGCGCGGACGCGCGCACTCCCGCCCGTCTGGAAAATGGCTGGTTGCAGGAAGGCTTGGGCGACACTGGCTGCTCGGGAGGGGACCGTGCGGGACATTAGCTCGTCCTGAGCGGAGTCAGTGTTGGGATTTGGGACATGTTTGTTTGATTTTTCGACTTTTTCCCAATCACTCAATCACGACAAAGACACAGCTACTGTGATCGTCGCTGGCCCCTGCACCGCGTAGGTTCCGGGCGTTGCGTCACTTCCGGGCCCCTGGAGGATGTGGGTTAGTTGACTGGGCAACCGCCTGGCGTCTCTTAACCCCTGGGTCCCTCCTCCGCCAAGTTTAAGTGCAGAGGCAAAAGCCACCCTTTGTGGTCAGACCCAAGGAGCTAGGGTTGATTGCCTGGAATCAGCCTTTCTTACAGAGAGTATATTATTTACTATTTACCATTGGTGGCCCTTTCGCCTGTAACTACAAGGGGAGGAGTTTAAATGGGGAGCCGTTTGGTTTAATAACCCTGAATCAAAGAACAGACCTTGGACATAATGTGGAATCAGCCATACGGACTTTAAAAAGATAACTTATTGGACCCATTCTCTGTTTTTCGACACGTCGCTAGTTTTATGATTTAGTGTCTAAGGAACGCATTTCTGGGGTGATATTTTCGGGCCTGTAGCCTGATAGAACATTGAAGTGTCTCTGTGTTTTTTCACCTATAATTTATTTCTGCCTTTTGAACCCATATGACTGACAGGATTGATCTCTGTTGGGGGGAAGCGAATTAATACGATTACTTACTGTGTGTCAGTTGCTGCACCACGTCCAGAACATTATCTCATTTAATCTTCACAATGCAGTAAAAATTCATTTTACAGACAAATTAAAATTTACAAGGAGTTTAAGTAACTTGTCCAATTAAGTGGGGAATGTTTGACTCCACAGCCTGGCTGCTGCAGGTGCACATGCTCGTTTTTAAATTATTTAAATCTTTTTTTTTTTGTTTCTTTAAATAAAAGTTCTCCAAAGGTATTTTCTATAGACATGGAGCACATACCTGAATTGTAACCTTAAAATGTTGTATGTTGTACATGTGTGCTTAAGAATTGTATGTTGAACATTTTTAGTTTTTCAAATAATCATAACTCTGAAGTTTGTAAAGCTTGCAGGCTTTTACGTTTCTTTAAAGACATGTTTGCCTTCACGAAAGTTAAGCTATTTTTTTTTTCATTTGAATTGGGGAGGGGCAATTTGTTCCAGGGAAATTTGCCATCTTGACCATCTAGAGTTGATAGAAGTAGCTTTGGTAACATGAGAAACAGTATTAGGCCTTGAAAGATCGAGAGATTTTAAAAAATTTTAGCCCCATTAAAATTGTAGTTCTTTTGAAGAGTAATACAAAAACAGTGATCTAGTTTTTACTCTGCACATGCTTTCTAAGCTCAACTTTCAGTTTTCTATTAGCTTTATATGCTTGTGTGTTCTTGGTTTTTCATGTTTTTTGTTTCTTTGCTAGTTCTTAAGTATTTCCTGTTTTTAGATTTAATACCTACAGCAAAATTCGATGATATATATTATATAGGTAGTCAAAGAAATTTCTCTCCTATTTGAGACACTTTCAGAAGTTACTGAAGAACCTCAAAAGTAGCCTTAAAAACATAGAGAAATGAAGAAAACAATTTCACAACTGAATGAAGTATTATGGGGTATGGTTATTAGAGAACCTCAATTTTTGTTCCAATATTCTCGTTCCAGTATTTCTCGTTCATAGTTCAAAGGTAAATAACCTTTGAACTAAAATTTCGTACTTAATTTTAAGTGCCTTCCATGCAGCTGCGTAGAAAGTGCTTAAAGGGCAGAGCCAGACTGACAGATAATGGCAGAGTTCAAAGTCTGGGGTTGATAACTGTTGAGCTTAATTTTCTTCACATATAGAAGTGGTGGCTTCCTCCTGGGATTGCTGTGGGGATTACTGAGAAAGTCACATGGAAGAGGTTCAGTAAGTGTTATTTCACCAGGTAATTAAGGTGTCTTAAAGATGTGAATTTTTACTTCATGTATAATATCAATGTGCTGCCATGAAATAATATATTTAGCTTCTAATTCCTGATTATTCGATACAGAATGTTTGGAATAAGTTTTGCTTTTATTTTTTAAACCTCACATTTTGTGTGTTTGAGGGGAAAATATATAATTTCCTTATTTTTCCTGGAGGAAAATTGGGTTCTTAAGAAATCCACTTACATACCTAGCTGGGCAAATGGGCTAGATGTGAACGTTGTTTAAGAATATGCTCTGCAGGTATGAGTACCCTCAAATGTGTGGGAGCACATTGTCGTGAATCCCGGGTTAAATAGTTGTCCATCAAGTGTGAGTACCTACACTCTCCAGGGCGGCGTGAATTCACAAGTTGTGCTGAATACTTGCTGTATGTTACCTTACTCACAGACACTACCAGTGTTGGTCGTCTAACATTTCTGTTGTCTTTAGAACAGTGATATTAGAAGATAGAACAGTGATATATGGCATCGGGTGTGATAAATTCCAGTTAATTTTTGCTTCTCCACCTTTACTAAAACAGAACTCTTTCAGATAGCATTGTATCTCATAAGGATGAGAAACAGATTTGAATAACATCTATGTAAATTTTGGTGACATCTGGAACTATATTTTCAGATATTTGTATACCTTCTAATGACTCGGCCATTTTTAATTGATGTAAGTGGGTCCTCATGCTGTGCAATATCTAAATCAGCAGTTCAAAAAGCTGAGAACCAACGGCTGAGTTATCTACAAAAGCACAGTGATCCAATGCTGACTTTACTATAATTTTGTTAGTAGCTTAGTCAGTTGATGCCAGAACCTGAACCTAAGCCTGCTCCGGAAATAGTTTGATTTTCAGACTCTCCCATGTGATGAAATAAAAGAGCCATTCAGGCTAATATGATGGGAAACTAAGAGTTACTTGTGTCTGCTTTGCTTAAGAATGTCCAGGGGATGATATGAAAGTCAAGGTATAGCGTCTCTCTGGAGTTCTGTAGCAAGTCATCGATTGAACCGTAAATCCTGTAAACACAGTTGGACAGTAATCTAGCCTAGTCCTGGAACCTTTTTAAGTTTTACGGCTGGAGTCCAGCATGGAATTTTTATATACAGGGTAGTTTTGAGGTTTACCTGAAGTATAGGTGATATGGCACTGGGTGAGCTCTAGAGTGGCACAGAGTGTTCCTGCCCAAGTAAAGACTTTTGATTAATAATTAGCCACACATCTCTTATCCTTTCTAATATAGACAAATGAGTATTAAGAGAGTTTTGTGTTCATTCTTTTTATTAGTTTATCTCTAAATGTACTTTCATGTTGGATAATATGTGGTCTTTGTAAGGGAAATGAAATGTTTTTCATGTATTCATACTATGGAGGAGTGTGGTTTTATGGTTTGAGTTCATTCTAACTGTACCAATTCTTTGAAAAATAACTAACTTGAAAAATGTTATATGTGCTACCATATATTTTCTTTTCCTTTTTTAGAAACATTAAAGGAAATTGATGATGTCTATGAAAAATATAAGAAAGAAGATGATTCAAACCAGAAAAAACGCCTCCAGCAGCATCTCCAGAGAGCATTAATCAATAGTCAAGAATTGGGAGATGAAAAAATTCAGATTGTCACACAGATGCTCGAATTGGTGGAAAATCGGGCAAGGCAAATGGAGCTACATTCACAGTGTTTTCAAGATCCTGCTGAAAGTGAGCGAGCCTCAGATAAAGCAAAGATGGATTCCAGCCAACCAGAACGATCTTCGAGAAGACCCCGCCGACAGCGAACCAGTGAAAGCCGTGATCTGTGTCACATGACGAATGGGATTGAAGACTGTGATGATCAGCCACCTAAAGAAAAGAAATCCAAGTCAGCCAAGAAAAAGAAACGTTCCAAGGCCAAGCAGGAAAGGGAAGCTTCACCTGTCGAGTTTGCAATAGATCCCAATGAACCTACATATTGTTTATGTAACCAAGTGTCTTATGGGGAAATGATCGGATGTGACAATGAACAGTGTCCAATTGAATGGTTTCACTTTTCATGTGTTTCACTTACCTATAAACCAAAGGGGAAATGGTATTGCCCAAAGTGCAGGGGAGATAATGAGAAAACGATGGACAAAAGTACTGAAAAGACAAAGAAGGAGAGAAGATCGAGGTAGTAAAGGCCATCTGTATTTTAAAGGGTTATTTGTCTTTTATATAATACTTTCAGAATTTACTTTCAGAAAATGTTTTAGGGTAAATGCATAAGACTATGCAATAATTTTTAATCATTAGTATTAATGGTGTATTAAAAGTTGTTGTACTTTGTCTGTGACCTTAATTTTCTGCACTGAATTACCAAATATTTTAAACCAGGTAGTCTTCAGATCACCTGATGAAAGGAGCAGGGAGCAGGGAAGGGTGGTGTGAATATGATAAAAACTTCACAAACCATGCCTAGTTCCTTTTCACTGAAAATGCAATGCTAATTTTGGGGTAGACACCAAAGTTTTGCTAGCATTTTAGTCTATGTGCTTAAAAAAATTTAGATATAGTTGGAGTTCTCTGTAAGCATTCAGATTATCTTGGGTAATTTAAAATATGAACACTATACCATTCAGAGCTTCTCTCTTCCTGGCCCCATTTATACATACACTTGGTCATCTCTAGTCTTCCAAGAATTTAAGGAACTAGAGATAAGAATAATTTGGGATTCCATGTGGAATAATGTGCTCTTATTAGAGTATTTGCTGCTCTATTTTCCATAGTAGCATTTTGATACACTGTCAGTAGCCCATTTATAAATACCTTGCTGCTGCTTCATAGCTGCATTCAGTCTAGTGCTTAATAAGGGAGTTGTTTTGTTTTAATTGGGACAAGTAGGAACAGTTAGGATACCAAAAATGCTGCCGTTGGCTTATATTGGCAAAATTTGGGTTATGCAGTATCATGATTCAAGGTTGAGCAATTTTAAAAAGGCATTTAATAATATATTTCATGTTGACCCACGGCTGGGACGCCTAGCCACAGGCCTGTCAGCGGGAAGAGGGCATATACTAGTCTTTAAATATTGCCTTTATGTCAGACAGTAGTTTAAATAGTTTTGCTAGTGGCTCTAGGTCATTTCTGTCCCAATCAGAAATTATATATTATTTTAAGTAGTAGTGTATTTACTTTCTTAACTTTCTGGTATTGGTGCTGTTTGTTGTCTTCACGTTCAATGAACTAATTTCATTATAACAATGCAATTAATAATGTATTTGTAAATTGAATTTTCCAAGATTCTAAAATTGAATTTTCCAAGATTCTGATATTTTAAGGGTAAGCATCTTGATGGATATATGTCCGTATATTTGGAGAATTTTTTGGTTTTTCAGGAGTGGGGGGCAGTGGATTGACTAGTCCTTAAATCTATGTGTAACATACTTTTTATTCCTCATTTCTTCCTAATCTGATGACCTTGATTCTTTTTGATTAACATGTGAAAAGTCCTGTTTGCTTGTTTGGAAAAAAGAAAAAAAAAATGTGTTTTTCTCTTCTAGCTCTCCTGTGTGACTTTTAGGCATATCATTTCACCTCATCCGGGTGTCAGGCTACTCACCTGTAGTATGCAGTTGGCTTAAATATCTCCACGGTTCTTTTGAAATCTACAGTATTTGCACTGTAGTGAGGATTTTAATAATCAAAGAACTTGTTTTTCTCTTTCATTCTTTTTGTCCTTCATTCTGTGGTATAAAGACAGTTTAAAGGTGAGCTTAGAGACGGGTAAATGCACAGTATTTTATTAGCTTCTGTCCTAAGGATATTTTGATTGATGACTGGAGTTGATTATATTGAGCAAGAAATACTGAGTTGTGAAGAAATCCTTTTCTCTCTTGAGAATATAGCATTTTGTCTTAGGGATTATATCCTTGTTACCAGGATAGAGCTGTTCACCTGACACCATTAAAAATATCAGTATGTGCAAAGCCCCCCAAAGCTTCCAGATGTGACTCACATACAGGTCAACACTTTCATACATAAATTTGCATCAGCATATGGGGAAAAAATGAACCTACAAATAGAAGTCCCAAAATTTGGATTAGACTTGACAGGAAAACAAGCATGGAAAGTCCTGGAAGATGTGTTCTCTTTGAGAACTAATGTTTGAAACAGTTTTATTTTTATGGATTTTAGTTTTCTGTACCACGCAGGAAATAGAAGCCTTAAGTTTGCATAACATTATGACTGGTATTTCTTTTTTTAAGTATAATAGATTTCATATACTATTTCATACCATGCTTACCAACTCATACTATATACCAGTGGTTCCCAAACTTGTCTCACATTGGAATTACCTCAGGAGCTTCAGAAAATACTGATACTTGTGTCCCACCCAGCAGTTGTGACCTAATTCATTTGGAATGTAGTTTTAATATTAGAATTTTTAAAAGATTCCCAGGTGATGGTAATGTACAGAAAAGTTACAGAACCACTGCCGTATTATGAAAATTTGAACTTATTGAAAACCACTGGTGGATTCTCTACATCCAGGTTTGTGTGACTGAAGCCCATATAAGTGTGGATACGTACATGAGAGTTTGTCCCCCGTCCCCAAAAGTTCCACCAACAATACTTGAAGACTCAGTACTTGAGTGCCTCTTGTGTGCTAGTGTGCTAGGCACTGTTCTAAGTAGCGATGGTTTAAAAAGAAGAAACAGTCCCTGCTCATGGACCAGACATTCTAGAGGCAGAGTTATGTGTGTGTGTGTGTGTGTGTGTGTGTGTGTGTGTATATAATATAACTCCAGGTAATGGTGTTAAATCCCAAAAGGAAAGGATAGCGGAGTAAGGAGAGGGGAAATGAGTAGAAAGGGAGGTGAGTCTTCTGCTTAATGTGGTTAAGGAAGGTCTCTCTAAAGAAGTGATCCTTGAGCTGAGACCAGAAAGAAATAGTGAAGTGAGGCAAGCAAAGATTTAGAGGAGGGAGGAACAGAACAGTCTTGTCAATTTGACTAGAGCATTTGATGTAATGTGGGAGGGGCTTCTTGGAAGCCATGATGGAAAATGTGTGCAAACTTATCATAGGGAGCCTTGGTGAAGATAGGGAGGTATAGGAGACTGTCAGAAGTCTTTGTACCAAAAATATTGCTGGCTTAGACTAGGGTGGGAGCAGCGGAGGTGGTGGTAGGTGGTAGGACTCTTGCCTGTGTTTAAAGGTACAGCCATCAGCAGGACTTTGGCCCAGAGATTGGAAAGCAAAGGGGTGACAAGGATGACTTGGGTTTTGGACTTGAGGGATCAAGATTTGTGTTTTGCACTTAGGTTCGAGGTGCCTGATAGATTTCTAGTGGGACTCCAGCGTGGAGTTGGGGGGCTGAAGTTAGGGGAAGGGACAGGAGATAAATATTTGGGAGTTAGCCTGTGAAGGGAGTTTAAAGTCATGTGACTGAAATCACTCATGTAACTAGATCAGTGCTTCTCAAATTTTAATAAGCATGTGAGTCACCTAGTTTTCCAAAAATGCAGATTCTGATTCAGTAGGTCTGGCATGGGGTCCGAGACGCTACATTCCTAACAAGCTCCTCAGTGATGCCAGCGCTGCTGGTTCAGGGACCACATATTGAGTAGCAACCACATAGTTCCAGGAGAGGGAGGCGTGGGCCTTGTGGTACCCCAACATTTGAAAGGGGCCAGCCGAAGGAGACTCCCAGATCTCTCGGTGAGATAAAGCGGAAAAATGTGACACACCGGAAACAAAAGTGGAGAAAGTGTTTCAAGAAGGGAGTGATCTCACGTGCTGGTCGAGTAAGGCGAGGGCTGTGACTTAATGGTTAGGCAGGGAAGATTGTTGTGAAGTTTAACAGGCTGCGGGGTTTGGGCACGAAGGCTTGGCTGGGGTGGCTTGCGAGCAGAAGGGGACTGAAGCAGAGCCAGCAACTGGGCAGCTCTGGTTCTCACGTAAAGGAAAATAGAAGTGAGATGCAGTTGAGGGGCAGGGGAACTCAGGGAGGATTCTAACTTGGAAGGAGAAACACATATTACGTGCCGATTGGACTATTCCATTAGAAGGGGACAGATGACAGCTGCGGGGAGGGGCGGATTATCGCGGCAGTGGACTCTGGGCAGGCAGGAAGGAGCGAGAGCCAGGACTGTGTTAGCCTCAGGCCCAGGGACAGTGCCGGTTCACGTGTCAGAAGGGAGGGCGGCGTTTCTGCTCATTTATTCAAGGATTTATTGCGTACCTGTTGTACCTCTTATTTACAAGGCACTATTTTAGGTACTGAGGATAAAGCAGTGACCGAAACAAGACAAAAGTCTGTAACTTAGTGGTGCTTAGGTTCTGGAGTGAATGGATGTAAATGCAGATAGCTTGCTAGATTTTGTACCGGGAAAACGGGATCGTTCTCTTCCAAAGCTTCCGCGTTGCCAGTGAAGGGCTGAGACGGAAAACGCGTTGGAAGTCTGCAGCTGTTGGTGGGAGGTGTGTGTAAACTCTCACTGGGGAGATGGGGCAAGTGAATGGGCCCGGAGTGCCAGTCAGAGCTGAGGGGCAGCTGGAGTCTTTCTTTGGTCATAACTTCAAACGGACTCATTCTGTTGCCTGGATGCAGGTGTGAAAAAAGAAGTGTACAAAATAACTTAAAATTTCAAAATCTCTGCACAGTAAGCCAGAAAAATGGCAGCTGCCACATCCTTCCCCCCCCCCCCCCATCCTTTTTATATACCCAGCGGGTGGCTTCCTCTGAGGGAATGTGTTCTCATCTCCCCACCTGAAATAAAAGGAGCCCGTGTTCCAGGAGCTGTTGGTATTAATAAGCTCGACAGCTCTTCAGCCCTTGAATCAAGTCCTGGTTTGATGTCATTCAAAATCTATTTTAAGTAAAGTACAAGTTATCTTGAAATTAATATGTTGCCTAAACTCTATATCAATTAAAGAAACCAAATCTCCTTTATCACATCCTAAATGTGAAGGCAGGGCTCTGGACCAGGATTGCAGCTGTGGGCTCCTCCGGTATCACAGTCAGGTAACCTGTCCTTGGCCTGCGGTTTGTTCAGCTGTAAAACGAGTGATTTCAGATACGGTTATCCTGAAAATGTGGTTATTATTCATGCCCCTTAACATTACTCATAGGAAACAGTTCTGGTCACAAAGTTCACTAACTGGTTAGTTCACTAACTAGTTTATAAAATAACAACTTTTTTTTTTTTTTGGCTGCGCCACGTGCAGAATCTTAGTTCCCCGACCAGAGATGGAACCCATGCCCTCTGCGGTGGAAGCGCAGAGTCCTAACCACTGGACCGCCAGGGAAGTCCCTAAAATAACAGCTTTTAATTCGTGTATGTGGTAACTAGACTTTTAAGCAGCATTTTCTAAACTCCAGACGCTAGAATGAGCCTGATGGGTTTTTGCCATTTCCTTAAACCATTCTAATTTTATATTTAAAAGTCTTATTTACTCAATACTTTTCTTTAAAAAGCGACTCCCTTTGTGATGTCAATTTATTTTTAAAGGGGAGCATATCACTTTGGTAAACGGAAAATTAGTATCACTTTCTGTGAGTAAAAGACTGTAGGGACTTCCCTGGTGGCGCAGTGGTTAAGAATCCGCCTGCCAATGCAGGGGACACGGGATCAAGCCCTCTTCCAGGAAGATCCCACATGCCGCGGAGCAACTAAGCCCGTGTGCCACAACTACTGAGCCTGCGCTCTAGAGCCCGTGAGCCACAACTACTGAGCCCGTGTGCCTAGAGCTCGTGCTCCGCAGCAAGAGAAGCGACCGCAATGAGAAGCCCGCGCACCGCAACGAAAAGTAACCCCCGCTCTCCACACCTAGAGAAAGCCCGCGCGCAGCAACGAAGACCCAACGCAGCCAAAAATAAATAAATTTATTTTTTAAAAAAGGACTAAAATACAATGAAAACAAAGCAGTGTTATTAAATTCCACCTCTGTAGTATTGCCTGTGAAAGCAGAGGCCAAAATCACCTCTCTTTTTGAAAAGGTGTGATTAGTAAATAATATTAGGTAAGGGTAAAAAACATAATAAGCACCAAATTGAGTCTGCATGATGTAATTGAAAGGATTTAAAGAGGATTTTGAGCACTTCTTTACCATTCTACTCTGGGAAACACCTAAATCAACCGAAGATTAACCACTGCATTTCAGTCTTGTCTATCAGTAGAAAACAGAAATATTAACATGTCTTAATTTAAAGGTCTTTATCTAGCTACATGCAGATGCAACGTGCCTCTTGCTAAAGGTCTCTGTAAACCCCATGAGGTATTGACCAGCCTTATCTGTATTAGTATTAAGAGTAACTGATGTGATCCTGACTCCACAGAAGTTTTATTTTCGTCTGTTTTCTAACCTCAGGATAAAAAACTGCAGCCCCTCCGATGTCGCTCTTTGGGAGTTGAGAGAGATTTCTGGACAGCCTTGTCCACAGTCACTGCTGGACCTGTAGACCCAAAGAAATCCCTAGAATTTTCCAGATAATTTCCTCAGTCACCCACTTGCTAGTGGACTCTTGATTTAGCAGTCTCCGTTATTTAAAAAAATGCCATTTTTCTTATGAATTGGATAACACCACTATGTCCGTGCCTGCCATAAACACGGAAGGAATGAGATGTTTGGTGTAACAGTATATTTTGGTATATTGGGTAGCTGTGTACCTATAAGCACTGAGGTAGTCTTTCACATGTGAATTGTATTGGATAAAAAAAATGTCTTGCCTTCTTAAGTATGTCCTTCAATCCTTTCTGGCATATGGTAGGACATAAAGATTTGATGCTTTCATCCTTTGACTCTGCCTGGTAGCTTGTATCCCTCTTTCAGTTTATTGTGTGTTGGAAAAGCATTTGGTCAAATTTGTGTCTAGCTTAAAAATAGATTCGAAGAGAGGATCTAGTGCCTGGGTATCAATGTATGGATTTGTTTTTTTCAAATATGTGAATTTTTTTTCTTTGCTGTTCTCAGCTGTCTTCAGATAGCAGTGTTTTGCTATATACTTGCTTTGAACAGCAAGATCTAATTATTTGACCAGGGCCCTTAACTTATTTATATAGGACACTAATCTTAGAAACTACCCACATATAAACAATGCTGTTGGGCCAACTGGCTAGTTTTCTCCCCAGGGGCTCAGGTTCTGGATGAGTAATGTGGGATCGTGGCCTCAGTGGGAAGTAATGGTTTTGGTACCGAGAGGATAACTTGCTGTTTTACTCACCAAGGATGTAACATGGTAGCAGATAAGAATCCCAAGCCTTTTGACAGACTTCTATTGTACTTTTGTGACTTCTTGAGACATAACATGCTCCAAATGGCAGAAAGTTTCTTCTGTGATCTTTAGAGCATGTTTGGCTTTTGGTTCTTATAAATTTATATTTCCTATCAATTTGAAAAAGGCAAATTCTCACAGATTAAATGACTACAAACTGTAGCAAAATAGTGATTGAAAAGTTACTCAGTTTTGACTACAAAAAGTTTGTAGTAGGTTTGGCCCTGAATTTATGGTGCTTAAGTATTGCACTGAATATTTTCTACATCTACATCAGTTTAGTGTTGCTTCAGGATAATTCTGACTAAACTTAAGGTGTAATTTAGTGGAACTTTTCTAATTGCACCATGAAAAACAGACACTTCCAGTGGCTGGTTAAGAGAAGGAAAAAAGACAGAAGAATCTAAATTATTTTCTTTCTATTTAAGTCTTTATTAAAATTCATCTTAAATTAATTAGATTTCTCTTTCCAGTAGTAGATTAAATTCTTAATGATCTGGAACTGAGAGATATAAAAACTTTTTTTAAAATGTCACTTTCACATCATTGGAAGATCTGAAACAAGACGTTGCTCCTTTTGAGCTAACAAGAGTACATTTAGGATTGTGGGAAAGCACTTTTGTGAAGAAGTACTTTATGTGTGAGAGAGTTTGCAGTACCTTAGCAAGTCGTTTGTTAATCCAGTGAGTTGCAAAATAGTAGCTAAAGGTAGATTTTTTGCTACTTTACATGTAGGGTTACGGTAGACGATTTGCTGGGTTTTTTGGTTTATTTGTTTTTACCAGATCCTTGAATCTTTGTTTTACTTGCGATGCTCCACTGAGTTCTGTCCTTCTGAGGGGGCAAGGATGCAAATGTTATGCACTAAAAGAGAATATTACTGTACACAATCATTTGTAAATAATCCCCAGGCATAAACTGAGTGTCATTTATTTCCTTGACGTATTTTCCCATTTCAGACCTACCTCATCCTGACTCTTGACATTAATAAGACAATTCAAAGATAATTTAAGTAGCCTGAAAAAGTAATTTGCAAAAGCATACCACATAGAACATAGAACTAGAAGAGCATTCGTGTGGTAACTAGGCAACATCTTCCATCTTGGGGTGGGATTATGCTCCAAACCAGAGTTTCCCAAAGTGTTCCATGGATCCCAGAGAGCTAATCTGCCCAAGAAAGCTGGGGTACTTTGCATGTTATACCCCACCTCTTAGAGATTCAGAAGGTACATATTAGAGGTTCTGAGAAATCTTGCCACTATAATGCCTATTCAAACTCATAATACCTACTTCCCCTATAATACCCACTCATATCCTGAGGCAGTAGGAGGCCTTTCACATTTTGGGGGAATATTGCCCTAAACCATACTATGAGAAGATGGATCATATTCAAATATTCTGGGTAATCGCACTGTATAGGGAGTTACACCCCAGCTCCTCCCCTTCCTATATCCTCAGCATTGATACCATTCGTACCATTGTTTAGGAGGTATCTGTCAGGAATAGGGACTTCACCTTCTTTCTGTTTGTTAGACAGTAATACTCAATTGGGTTGAGGAAGCGTACGTGTTTTAAGCCTTCCTTAATGAATCTGATGCAACAAATAACAATACTGTCCAAATACGAATTGTCTGTCAAATATAACTGGGTTATGTAGCCTATTAGCTCAACCTTGGAAATAATTTAACTTGTTCAGTTTCTTGATTGGTAGAATTGGCCTAGATTTCTATGGTACACAGGGACTGTAAACTTCATATTTTGATCAGAGAAACCCTAGAAGAGACCATTGTTAATCATCTTGTACCCATTTCTGGGAAAATATGGACTACAAAGGGCAAGGAATAATGAGGATCTGAACTGAAGCCACACTTTATTATTACCATATGGGTCAGGTAGCTGGGAGAGCTGACCTCTGCTCCCTGTGGGCTCTGAAGTTTATTAGAATTAACGTCACGGTGCTTCTAGAACCTGTAAAGATCAACTAAACTGTTTTCCTTGGAGATTTTCATTGTTATCTCAAAGTAATATCATTTGTTTCTGTAAAACGCATTTACTGAAAAGGTAGAATTGCTTAACCAATGTCATGGTCAAACAATGTCTATGAGAGGGTAGGGAAATACCTTCCATAGATAGAACAACACCCTGGATTGTGCATGAGGCACATGACCTCTAGAGAAAGGGGTCGCCGATTGCCCGAGAGCCACAACTCCAGACGGTGTCACTGACAAAGTTCCAAATGTACCACATCTAGCACAGATCAATGAGAGAGAGGGAAATCTTTTAGTCTGTTTCACCTCGTCATTAGCTGGGGTCTTCAGGAAGATCAATAGCCATGAAGGATAAGATAACTAAATTATTCCTGGAACCAGAAGATTAAGTTACAGCCATATTGGATGTGCTGATGTCCATATACTGAGAGGCAACTGGCTCCCAGTTAGTCCCTATAAATGTGTTTGATGAAGCTAGTTTGAGAATAGTTTAATGTTTATTCTGAAGGGAATAAAGTATCAAGTCTAGGAAAGGATGATGTGCAAAGGGAGATTTTCCTTCTCCCCTTTCACAGTCGTGTTCATTTTACAACAACAGAAAAAAAGGCGAAATTCTCCACCTACCGCCATCTTCCTGTGATGCATGACCTCCAGTTTTATAGCTGACAGGGTGCCATATATTCTAAAACAATGAGAAATAACCCATTTTTTACTGTAACTTTTTGTTATAGTCTTGGGCACCGTGCGAGATTGGAGGGTAACCCATTTAGTTGCCTCAAATTTTTAAAGCTTCTGGGGCACCACATGGAACATTCGAAATACTGATACTGAGAAACCTCCTTTTCTCAAAGCACCATAAAATACACTCCAAACTCTTTGTCATGTTTAATACAATTTAACTTCTTTTTAATAACATCACCTTGATAATATTTTAATCAATTGTGAATGAATGATTGTAATACTCAGTTCAGAAGAAAGTTTTAAACTGAGAGAAATACCTATTTTTATTGCAAAGAAGTATAATAGGGTAATCAAACGACTCTTAAGAATAAAAATACATCATTAGGATACTATCTTGTGGGGGAAGTGGAATGGAAATATAATTTCAGGGAAAAATATTAAACTTCTATTTGTTGGTATCTTTTTAAATGTACGGTGTGGGGTTTATATTCCACTGAATGTATTTGAGTGATGTAATGGTTTTATTTTAAAATGCCAGTATAGATAATATGCCAGAAATGATGTTCTTTGCACTCATGTAAGCTTATGATGAAACATCTTAGAGGGGAACTCATGTGTGTGAGAATATACA
Organism: Balaenoptera borealis; assembly: GCF_965194805.1. Taxonomy (NCBI): domain Eukaryota; kingdom Metazoa; phylum Chordata; class Mammalia; order Artiodactyla; family Balaenopteridae; genus Balaenoptera; species Balaenoptera borealis. The sequence goes on along the minus strand of NC_138880.1, from coordinate 25,094,782 downwards.
CGGTCTTTCCCAAAAATGTAGGGGATATGAAAACCTTGATCGCTTCACCTCAAATGATCTAGCCCACCTGAACCACCCACTTGCATGGTGTTATCTCAGACTTTGTGACTACCAAAATCTACCTACTACCCCAAATAAATTCTCAGTTTCTAGCCTCCTACCCTCTGACCACCACCTCCTGTCATTCTAACTCACTCCCAGCTCCACTGTGACCTGAGCGATTCTTCAGCACCACCAGGACCTCCAAAATATTCCCACCAAATCTTCCCACCCTTTCAGCTTCTCAGGTTGCCTTTTGCGCTTTACCTGACTCAGATTCCATGGCCCATCGTGCCCATCACCTGCCTGCATACCTTCTCAGCTCCTTTGCTTCTTTCCCTCCCTCAACCCTGATTAAATCCAACTCAGCCCACTTGGCTTCTGCAGCTGGGTGGCTCGAGAGAGAAGCTAGATTAATACACAACTGTGCTGACCATTCGTTCCTTCCGGTCATGACAAAGCCCAAGCAACCCTGCTACATTTTCTGAGTCACTTTGCTCTTTCACTCTCTGAGACCCCTACTCTACTTTTTCTCCTTTTTTCAAACCTCCAGTACCCGTCCTCCCTCCACACTCACAAGGTGATTAACTCGTCTCTTATTTCATTAAAAACAACAACAACCAAGTTTATCAGAGATCCCCACCTGCCAATTCTGCCGGAACCATTGGCCTCCCTGCTTCCATCTCCCAATGATGGATGACAGTCTGTTCTCTAGGTCACCCCCTCTACTTGTGCACAGGAAGTCCCTTCTGTCTCAGTTACCCAGGCTTCCCCTTCCGCTGGACGTTTTAATTGCCATGTAATGTTGTTATACTTCCAATCCTGAAAACAACAACAGCAAAAACAGTGACAATAAACAGCCCACATTCCCTGCCAACTAGGTGTCCCATTTTCTTTGCTCACCATTATGGAGAAACTCCTCAAAAGTGTTGTCTATGTTTGTCTCCCTTTCCTTCCATTCTTTCCCTAATGGATTTGTCTCCAGTGTTCCAACGAAGCTGCCTTCACGTTACCAAATTCAAGTCAGTTCTCTGTCATTATCGTTTCCTGCCAGCATTCAACACAAACGATCGCTTTTTCTTAAAACACTTTTTTTTTTTTCCTCTTGGCCACCAGGGTACAAAGTATACTTGCTCTGGAATCTCCTCCAACCTCACAGACTGTTCCTTTTCATCCTGCTTTGCTGGATAGGCCCCCGGTTCCTGTCCTCCAAATGCCAGAGTGTCCTAGGCAAAGGCTTCAGAGGTCTTTTCCATCTACACTCACTCCCTAGGTAATCTTGTCCTGTCCGGTGGCTTTAAACACCCTTTATACTCTGATGACTCCCAGATGTAATCAGCAACCCAACCCTCACATCCAGCCTTCCACATCTGCCTGCCTTCTCAACATTCTCCTCTGTTTGTCTAATGGACATCTCAGACCTTGACGTGTTAGCTCCTGATTTTCATACGCCCTCCCAGCCACCAGCTTACTCTTTCCTAGTCTCCCTCCTCACGGTAAAGGGCAATTCCATCTTCTAGCTGCTGAGGCCGAGTTGATTCCTTTTGTTCTCTTTTACTCCAAAACAAATTTGTAAATTCTCAGGATTTTTTTTTTTTTTTTGGCCACATGACACGCAGGGTCTTAGTTCCCCAACAAGGGATTGAACTCTCACCCTGTGCAGTGGAGGTGCAGAGTCTTGTGTGTGTGTGTGTGTGTGTGTGTGTGTGTGTGTGTGTGTGTGTGAGAGAGAGAGAGAGAGAGAGACTGCCCTGGAGTTTCTTTTTTTTTTTTTTTAATTATTTATTTATTTATTTTTGGCTGCTCTGGGTCTTTGTTGCTGTGCGTGGGCTTTTTCTCTTGTTGCGGCGAGCGGGGGATACTCTTCATTGAGGTGCGTGGGCTTCTCATTGCGGTGGCTTCTCTTGTTGTGGAGCACGGGCTCTAGAGCACAGGCTCAGTAGCTGTGGCACGTGGGCTCAGTAGTTGTGGCTCGCGGGCTCTAGAGTGCAGGTTCAGTAGTGTGGTGCACGGGCTTAGTTGCTCCGCGGCATGTGGCATCTTCCTGGACCAGGGCTGGAACCCACTTCCCCTGAGAAGTGCAGAGTCTTAACCACTGGACCACCAAGGAAGTCCCTGTAAATTCTCAGTTTGACCTTCAAAATAGAGTGGGCAGCTTGCTGCTGCCTGCTCCTCACCTCCTCCAGACCGGTGTCAATCACGGCCTCCAGGACCATTGTAACAGCCTCCTAACCCATCTTCCTGTTTCCACTGTTGCCTTATGTTTCTTTTCCACGGAGCAGCTAAAGAGATTTAGCAAGTCATTCTTTCAGTGGCTTCCCATCTTACAGTAAAATCCAAGTCCTAAAGATAGCCTCAGAGGCCCCACTTAATCTGGCTCGCGTTCCAACTTCTCCTGGCAATTCTTCTTCTGCTCATTCTGTTACAGCCACGTCGGCCACTGCTGTGTCCTGGGCACATCCATCGCTCTCCGGCCACAGGTCTTTGCACATCCTCTACCCTCTGCCTCAAGGTTACGCTCTCAGATGTCCATTTCACTGGCTCCCTCTGCCACCCAACTACTCCACAGATACCTGTTTTAAACTCTGCAAAGTCCAATGTTCCTCTGACCCATCAAAACTCTTACCCAATGCCATCCAGGTTAGGAGGAAGACCACAATCTGTGAAACTCTAACTAAAGGATGGTTATCAGAACTTCACCTTGTCAGAGAATTTTACTATTGTTATATTGTTAGTTCTGCTAATGTGACATTAATCCAAGCGAAACTTGCATTTGTGGAAATTTGAGATCGTAAAGAAAGAAGATTCAGAACAGGAAAAAACACCAATGAAAAGAGAAAATGTTCCAATGATGTGTTATCCTCGCATTACATTTAATGTTTCTTCATAACATATGGTTGGTTGTTTGTCTCCTACCACTAGAATGTAGCTTCTTGGGAGCAGGAACTGTGTCTGATTTCTCACAGCTGTATTTTCAGTGCTAACACGCGAAACTCGTTGATAAATATTTTTTGAATGAATGTCATGAAACTTTTGTTAATCTAGTCCACTGTCTTTGGTCTTTAAACATATCATTCCTTCTCAGTAGGCCTATTTTCTTAGGATGAAGATGCTGAGTGGCCCAGGTGTTTGTACGTATCACTAAGTAATGCTGAGTGATTCTGGTTGGGGAATCTGTTTGTCAGGGCATGATGGGAGCATTTAATTCATGCCTTCTTTCTCTAAATCTAAAGGCTGATGCATTTAGTTCAAGTTTGGGGAGAAAACATGTTTTGGAGAAAAACACAGGAATGCATATGGTTCCAAAGCAAGAAGTAAAATTTTATGTTGAGTAGAGGAAATGAGAAATCAATTTTAATAAAGCGTATTTCTATAACACAAACCCCTGTTATGAAGGCATTAAATGGACAGTCAGTATCACAAAATACGAATTGCCTACTGGAAGTCTGGTCTGAATAAAGGAAGGCGGGGCTCTCTGAAATTTTACTTGAACCTACTCTGACCTCAGAAGCAAAATTTGTCAGATTCTGTAATGATCAAGCCACACACACCAGGCTTGCTGCTTGTCCCCTGGGAAAGTTGAAGGGTCAGCTTAGGGCTTTTGATTTCCTGTGTCAAAATGTAGGAAACCATCCTCTACTATGCAGACATCACAACTGTATTACTGTGATCAGGGAGGCCCTTTCCCAGGGGGGGCCTCTGTCAGTGTACAAATGCTTTCTTTTCCAGAGTATTGTTCTCCACATAAAGAAGCCGAAGATCAAAGAGCAAATGTGCAAGGTCGCAGTAGGTTAGAAGAAATGTACAAAATGCTATGTTCCAGGAAGGTACTGATGCCAGTCTTGTATGTTTCGGAGAAAGGGAGGTATAGAAACAAAATATCTGGCAAAAGTGCTGCAGTTAGTTTCCCGTGCCAGACAGAATAAAGTGTTTCATGGATTCTTTACTGCTGAGCTACAGTGACCTCCAAAAGTCTTCCCAATCAGTTTGAAGGAGGCCTCATCAGTTGATTAGCGGTAGTGCTGAAGATCAAACCCATTCTAATGGAAACTTAGACATTCTTGACAGACAGGCGTCCCGCTTTCTGATTGTTATTCTATGCAGATAATTTTGCACAAGATCAAAACAAGTTATTGTTGGTCAACTCATCACAGACTGGGTTAAAAAGGATCTACAAAGAGAATTTACCTTTCTGTTTGCTGGGTTCCAAAGCTGGTTTTCCCCACTTTCTTAGTATGGAGTGAAGTACTTGGAAATTTTCGGGCTACCTCGAGTTGGGGGAGCAGAGATCCATGCTTCTAGATTAGATCCCAGGTCGAACACAGGGTCATCATCAACAGATTGCAAAGAGAGGGATGTGCAACTTAGTCATTATTCTGCCCTTGTTAAGAGCGCTCTAAAGACTTGGTGGTAGTGGTAAGGAATTCTAAATGAGTTGGCATCTTTTCCGCTTCCTTTCAAAATACTCCATAGTCTCCTTGACTTTTGTCATGATTGACAGTGTTGTCATTTCTCTAAGCTGTCTGATTTTGCCTTCATTCAATATTTATTGAACATTTTCCATTTTCTATTTCAGCTCATTTTCTAGTTGCCTTTTTTTTTCAGTTTTCCTGTCCCAAGGAGTCCAAAAAAGCTGAAACAATACAGGGGATAAAAGAGAGTGATTTAAAGAGGCCCATCCACTTAAGTGGCCCATACACACAAGCCTGGAGTTTCCAGAAGAGGCCTATAGCAGCACAGGGATTGATATAGTAAGCTAATTTAACATCTCTTCTGCCCACCCAGGAATAGGAAGGATGCCTTTAACTCCTTTATCTCAAAAATGCTGTCAGCTGTATCAGGCCCACACTTGAGGACCCTCAATAGGAAGAACTGACTTGATGTGGATCTGCACCTAGTGACAGAGGATGGTCATTCTAACCTGGTCCTCAACTTTACAGCAGTGCTGTATTTATTGTATCCCTCCTACCTTTGTCTTCTTCCTAAATTTGGAGTCATCAACTCACTGCCTCCATCCAATAATAACAGTTCTGCTTCTTGGATTCTCAGTTCCCCAGGAATGTAAAGTTCTCAAGATGGAATTTTGAGGTCACCACATGGTCTTTGCTGAAATATAGACATGGAGACCCACAACTCGGGGATCACTAAATAAGTCAAGTTGAAAGGGTTTGGAATGTTTATCCACTCAGTCAAGAGGATCCTCATAAGAAGAGGATATTTACATGGTGCCAGAGTAAAACCCCACACATTATTGACTCACTTCAGAAGGAAACTTACCGGGACTTCCCTGGCGGTCCAGTGGTCAGGACTCCGTGCTTCCACTGCAAGGGGCACGGGTTCGACCCCTGGTCGGGGAGCTAATATCCTGCATCCCACGTGGCATGGACCAAAAAAAAAAAAAAAAGGAAATGTACCAAGTCAGTGGAAAGAGTTGGCTGTCAGCACTTTAACCAAACACATCATGACTAACAGGGAGACAGTTCCCTGTTATGTACCTTGTGACACGATGTAATCTGAAATACCCAACACCTATGAAGACTTTTGTCAACATGTTGAATCTAAATCAAATCAAATGTATCTACATCTAACATCTAGAGGGGATAGAACAAGTTCAATTACAACATAAGAAAACAATCAGAAAATTCCAGAATGTGAGATAACTGGCATGGACATTTCAAAAAGTTAATGTTTTAGAAAACAAAGGGGTGGAGAGTCATTGTGGGTAATAGAGCCTGCACAGATGCAATGTGTGAACCTTGATTGGATCCTAGCTTGAAAAAAAAAAAGCTACAAAAGACATTCTTGGGGAAATTTGACCACAACTGGATATTAGATATCACAAAATTAGTGTTAATTTTCTTAGTTGTGATCACGATTACGTAGGAAACTGTCCTTACTCTTGGGAGATGCATGCTGAAGTACTTAGGTATGAAATTTCATAATGTTTACAACTTTTTTTCAAATGGTTCAAAAACAACAAAAATAGTATACACATACATATAACTGTGGGCAATTCCTAGATCCAGTTAGAGAATGAGAAAGTATTCATTATACTATTCTTTAGCATTTTTCCTATGTGTACAGTAGTGTGTAATAAAAAGTTGGGGGAGAAGAGTTTATAAAACAAAACCAAAAAGCAGGGATGCTTTCCAGAAAGATAGCAATTGCCTTTCCCAGCATAGTCAAGTGGTGCTGCAGACTTCGCGTATCTGTGTTTGCATGAGATCTTCTCCACGCTGGACCACAGAAACGGCCTAGCCTTGCACACACACCACTAATAGGATTCCAAGACCCTTAACTGTGGAAATATATTCATTCTATGGAGGCAAAGGGCTTCTCTCAATCGAGGCAGGAATAATAAGGACTGATACATGGTTATGAGTTGTATGATGCTCTTTGTTCTATAAAAATGTGATTAATAAATTCGTTACTTTTGGAAATGTTGCAAGAGGTTTCAAACCTTTGGAAGAGAGAGTTGTTTTGCTTTATTACAGAGATGGCTCTAGAACGACCTCCATTCTGCTTTCCAGCCTACTGTTTGCGTTACTTTATTTCAGCTTCCTGGCTCAGAAACCTCCTGATTTCTGAAAGCCTATGAAAGACACTTGAGATTAGTGGACGATCCCCTTCAGCCCGGTCGGAGCCTCGCTCTTGCCATCCAGGGTGAGGAATCTGCTTGTGGACACCTGGCATTCTCACCGGCTGGGCCTGGAGAATTCCTTCCAGATGATTCTGTGTGAGGTGCCCAGACGCTGACCCTAAGCCTAACCAGAAACCGGGACTCCTTTGCTATGGTACCATGCTGAAAAAGCCCTACGGTAAAGGAACCTGTCTAATGAGGAAACCTAGCAATTACTCAGCTGGAGAAAACCGGACGTCTTAATCCTCGTGGGAGCTAGCTGGACAGCTCTGAAGTGTCCTCCCTGTAGGCAGATGAGTTTCTGTTTTGGTGTCAGTCACGCGCCCACCCCAGAGGAGGGGGCCATAAGGAGAATTCCAGAGGTGGCTCATGATCTGTGTTTCCTCCTTAGGCTCTGCTCCAAACAGGCTGCCACCACTAGAGACTGAACAGAACTCTGGGAAGAACAGGTTATCAGCAGTGGGACAGAGCTAATTAGTCTAGCATATTCTGCTTAGAGACAATTCATGTAGTATGTAGACAATGCATGTATTGTTATAGTGTATAATGGAGCAGAGAGACGGGGGAATTCAACCAAGCAGCTTGGCTTCAGCAGGGAGGCCAGCCGTGCTCCCAATTTCTTTGTACCCACTGCTTGGTTTAATCATGTCTCAGCCCTCATGCTGCCGCTGACATTTCAGGTCTCTCACTGTATTTATTTCCAGTTAATAAATGCTTGGCTGGGACTTCCCTGGTGGTTCAGTGGTTAGGACTCCACGCTTCCACGGCAGTGGGCACGGGTTCCATCTCTGGTCAGGGTAAGGCGTGGCCAAAAAACAAAGAAACAAAACTAAACCAGAAAAGCAAGCAAACAAGCAAACAAAAACGGGGTGGGGGGGGGGACGTGGGGAAAGGTTGGCCATTCTAAGTGCAGCTCCAGGCTAGAGTAGGGCCAGTTTGTGTTTTTTTCCCTCCACCCTGTTTTTTTTCCAGGAGATTTTTTGGTGTGTGAGCTGGAGTTGTTTCCAGATAGGGCTGCTAGGTGGAACATTGCTAGAAGAAGTGATATACAGGAGGCAAAACTTTACCTCTACCCTATTAGGGTCTCCAGTTGGGCCTGAGAATGAAGTTGACATAAAACATTAACAAGGGAAAAGCAGACAGATTTTCACACGTGCGTGGGAGCCCCCATAGGAAAATGAAGACCCACAGAAGTACTTAGAACCAAATACTTATATGAAAAGTTGGACAAAGAGTAGTAAAATTGTGCAAACATGACAAGACAAAGGGACTTGGGCAAGGGCATCCCATCGTGGAGAACTGACTAAGAAGATAAGGACTAGTTTAACAAGCTTTGTTTGTACAGATTCCCCTTGGCCTTGAGTCCCATCTCCAGCGATTAGAATGTTCTTTTCCTCCTGGTGTAGGGAGGTCATCTTTCATGTGGGAGCTTCATCTTCTGGTTTCAGGGAGAGAAAGGTTGGAGCAAACTTCTTACATCTGCTGATTTTCATATGCCTTTAACTTAAGGCATATGGTTAGGTGGTCCAGTGGTTAGGACTTGGTGCTTTCACTGCCGAGGGCGAGGGTTCGATCCCTGGTCGGGGAACTAAGATCCCGCAAGCTAATGGGTGTGGCCAAAAGAGAAAAAAATAAAATAAAATCTCAAATGCCTGTAACTTAAGATAATCCTTCTGCCAAAATGTCACCCTTCAATCAAATAACCCCTCACCCCGTGAGTCTTCTCTGTGTTCACATCACGTTAGTTCTGAGGGGGAGCAGGGAGAGGGGTGACCGAGAAAAGTGGCCTTTCACAGCTTATAACCTAATAGGAGGGATGGACACACACACATCTGTAGGGAAGTAATCAGGGATGGGGCCCTCATCGCCCCGTCACCCAAACCCCCCACCGCCTATGCCTTCAGCTACACCCTCTGTCCTGCTTCCTGTTTGCTCTTATCCTAAGCCAACCTCTCCACCTGTGTCCCATCCCCTTGCTTGTCTTATTAATGACTTGCTTCTTCCAGGAGGCTGCTCTCATCCCTGCCTCATCACTTTATCTCTGCTGGACCATTCTTCTCAGGCTATAACCAGTATGATCGCGCACATCTCTGAAAATAACTCTACCTCTTGCCCACAAACATCCAGTCCTCTGTTCTTCCCCAAGACCCCCTCCAGCTAAACTACCGGAAAGCCTCTTGCTGCCCTACAACCATTCTTCACATGGCAGCCTGAATGATTTAAATATATGCTACATGTATGTGCATATGTGTGTGTGTGTATCCTCTGCTTCAAATCCTGTATCTCATCATCAGTGTCAGTACCATGAAATCTAAACTCTTTATGATGTGTGGTCCCTGTTAACCTCTGACTTTGCTTTGCAGCCTGTTCCTGCTGGCTCTCAGGATTCAGCTCCAGTGACTGGATTATGCAGGGATAACAAAAGGGAGTCTATATTAATAATCCCGGCAAAGAAAGAGGCCTTGACCTGGAGCAGTGGGTCTGGGATTGGGGGTGGGGAGGACATGCTCAGGTGCACAAATATTAGAGAAATTTCAAAAGGAGATGCAATAGGGATTGTCCTTGATTTCTGCCTTTAATTCTTTGTGGACCTTGATTTTAGATCACAGATAATGACGAATTATCTGAAAAGGCAAGGTTGTGAAGTTTTGTTGCTCAGAAATAAAGAACTGGCTTTCTGTTGAATATTCTAAATCTAGGCAGGTGGTCACTGAGAGCCACAAACTCTGAACAGCCTTGTTGTGAGCTGTTCATCCTGTGTGTTCATTTGTTGACGGACACAGAAACTCTAGGAGGAAAATATAGATGTTAGAGACAAAATATGGAGAGAATGCAGCACTTAGGCAACAATCTTCCCCCTCTAACTTTCAAATCCTCTAGGTTGTCACTCTTTAGCCTTCATGAGAAATTACCTGGCAACAACTATGTATTATTTGGCCAGAGTATCCATACAGGCATTTCTGATCACAAGGAAAAATGCATTTTAAATACTTTTAAAAGGTTGCCGTTAGTGTTTTGTCTAAAAGGATACACAGGAAACTCATGCTTGCCTCTGGGGAAGAGAACCAAAGGCCTGGAGGTCAGGAGTGGGAGGGAGAGGTATTTTTACTCTACATCCGTTTAAATATTTTGAATCTTGTATGTGTTTACGTGCTGTCTACTCATACAGAACTAATTTTTGTAAAATGACAGCTTGAAACAGCCAGAAAAATTACATCTATTTCTTTACGCTTACTGCAATTTAATATGCAAATTTTAAATATTTTTTTCTCAAAATGGGCAAATATTTTGCAGTTGGTTGAATGTGTTCGTGGTTCTGGAGGTAGAGTTGGGGGCCCTAGGACTGAGGTCGGGGATGGACGCCCTCGGTTCTGCCCAGACTTGGGCAGATCCTGGGGCTCTGGTGAGTTTCACTCCTGTCCTCTGTCAAATGTGGGAACATGGATGATCTCCTTAACCCCTCTCAGCTTGGACATTCCATGAATGCTTATGTCTATTCATTTCACAAAGTGAAAAAGCATCTTTCGACCTTTCTATTGGAGGAGATGTTTCAATCAGCATCACCTGTGAAATTTCAACTTGAAGACAGGCTGAAGGCTTGACTTCAGAGCTAAGCCCCTAATCCTCATCAGCACTTCACACCCTTGAACTTGGTGGATTTGCTGAGCAGCTAAAGACTCCCGCACCTGGAACTTGCTGGGGACTTACAGGCCTGCACACGTCAATTCACACGGGTTGAATCTGAATATGATACGAGTTCCCACCCTCAGGAGCCAACACGGATGGAAAATATTAATGCTTCCTTCAAATGCAAGTTGTTTTTTTTTTTTCCTTTTTGGAAGAAAGATTTTTAGAGAAGATTCTAGTTATTGTGCTACAAGAGAAAAAGAATCTTGTTTGCAAATGTCCATTGAGTCATCATAATATCAGAAGTAAATGGGGAAAAAAAGTGTTAATTTAAGAGAAGAATAAAAATCGAGTCAAATTTTTTCCTTCAGCAGCGACAAGTCTTTAGTCCTAACAGATCCTTAAATCCAAGCCCACTGATGTCAGCGGGATCCCAGTATTATTTCCTTGCAGAGCCTGCTGGGCTGAACTCAGTCTTGGACTCTTCACTGTAAACCTTTTAGAACCTTTCAGTACTTTAATTGCAAGTGTTGAACCCGGACCCGGATTACCATGAGAATCTGCCCTTCTTGGTCTCAGAGATTTTGTGTTTACATTTTTTTTTTTTGGTTGCATCGGGTCTTCGCTGCTGGCCGCGGGCTTTCTCTAGTTGCGGCAAGCAGGGGCTTCTCTTTGTTGCGGTGCGCGGGCTTCTCATTGCGGTGGCTTCTCTTGTTGCGGAGCACGGGCTCTAGGCGTGTGGGCTTCAGTAGTTGTGGCTCGAGGGCTCTAGAGCGCAGGCTCAGTAGTTGTGGCGCACGGGCTTAGTTGCTCCATGGCATGTGCGATCTTCCCGGACCAGGGCTCGAACCCGTGTGCCCTGCATTAGCAGTCGGATTCTTAACCACTGTGCCACCAGGGAAGTCCCTGTGTTTACATTTTTGACTCGATACAACCTCTCATAAATTCTTAATTGCTCTTGTTTACAGTAATGTGGGATGGACATGACAGGGAGTTCTTGATAAAAGAAGGTCTTTCCAATGATCTTTTAAGGCATTTGAATATAGACACTTTATGCCTATGAAATCACATATAATTTTTCTGTTTCTTGTTGCCCAAGGCCTAATAGTCCCACAAATGTAGTTAACATATTTAAGCAACGGCCCCTGTGTTCTCTGTGCTACACGAGGTTGGTTTGTCCGAGGCAGTTAAACTCCCTGGGGGAAGGTGTGGTGTAGAGGAAAAAGGTAAGGACGATTCGCTCTGGTAGAGGTTGGGCTCCTCAGGATAAACCTCTGGATAACCCAATGACGGGATTTCCAAGAGGCTGGACTTGTTGCAGACAACTTCGGGAATTGGAACCCAGTCTCCTGACCTGCCCAGCAACCCACAGGAAGAGCCAAGCTGACCCCTTGGGTGGGTGGGGATGGAGGGAAAGTCTGAGCGCTGCGCTGGTTCCTATCGGAGCTTCACACTGGGCTTGGGGCTTATGAAGGTTTGGGGGCAGAGACAATAGGGGTCTGGGAAAGGGATGTTCAAAGGGAAAAACATTTATGTGAGGACACAAATACTCAGACTATGGCTGGTGTTTTCTTACTGCCCTTGACAATGAGAGCTTCTTGGAGGCAGTGAGGACCTTGGGACCCTGGATGACCCCCCAAACTGTTCTCAAATTTCTCTCCTAGAAATAAGTAAATAAGTTAAAGAAATAAATGAATAAATAAATAAAATTCCAGTTCTTTCCATCCCTGGGGACTCCATGCTCTGTGGAAGAGACTCCAGAAATTTGGATTTTGGCAGTATTTTTTCTATTTCTGTTTTTTTTCTTTTTTAATTTTTATTTTATATTGGAGTATAGTTGATTAACAATGTTGTGTTAGTTTCAGTGTACAGTAAAGTGACTCAGTTATACATATACATGTATCTATTCTTTTTCCAGGTTCTTTTCCCATTTAGGTTATTATAAAATATTGAGCAGAGTTCCCTGTGCTATACAGTAGGTGCTTGTTGGTTATCTATTTTACGTATAGCAGTGTGTATATGTCAATCCCAAACTCCCAATCTATAGAATTTTTTTTGTTTCTTTTTACGTACCATCACGAGAGAGGCCCCTTTCACATTAGGAGCAGATGAACAGGTCTGTTTTTCCACAGCTCTGACCCCTCTCCCATGATAGGGGGGGCAAAGCCTTCTTTGTTGTATCAAAAGTTGTTTTGCTGCTGTGCTAAATTCACTGGTGGTGTGCACAGCATGTTATAAATTATGCACCAATTATATGGCTGAGTTCATTATCCCCCTTCTGAAAATATGCAGTCCTTCCCAAACAATTAACACTTAATTATCTTTCTATATTGTTTCTTAATAATTCCATATGTTAGGTGTTTACTCTTCCACCAGACCACATGCCTCTGGATGGTGAGGTCAGGACTTACACATTTTGGAAGTCCCAACACAGCAATCCTTAGTCTGTCCTAATGAACGCTGTCACCGGCAGGCTTGGTGTTTTAAGAAAATGTTGGTAGCGCAAGTAGCAACGAAGTTTGGGGAAAAGGTTGGGCAGTTTTTCTACAGTACAAAGAGCATGTACTTGTTAACAAAGTATCTGGCAAACCAATGATGAAATCACTGGGTAGATGTAAAATGTTGAGGGAAATAGCTTCCCAGTCTTGTAAAGGTGGAGCACCAAGTGTGTTTAAAGGAAACCACTGGACTGTGTGTATTAGTCAGGGCCATCGATCTTTCTGCTGTGAAGAGCTAAATCTACTCCCAATTCTGCCTCTCAGACGCCCTTTCTCTGCTCCGTTGTCAAACATTCTCCCTCTCACTGGCACTTTTCTCTGGGTATGTGTATGGTATTAATCGGTTTTCAATTATACATCTGCTCTTCTAGCTCCCGGCAGATCTTCTGATTCCCAATTCAGAGACAGAGTAGAAAAAGCATGGCTGTCAGAGCCAGGCAGACCTGGGTCCTAATCTAGGCTCTACCATTTACTGGCTGTATGGTTCTTAGCCATTCTGAGCTTATATCTTCTATTAAAAAAATAGGAATATTAATATCTACATTTCAGGGTTATTGTGAGGATCAAAAGAAATACGATTCTAAGCCAGATTCTAATCTAGCTGGCACCCAACAAATGTCAGATTCCCTCACTTTCTATCTGTATGAAAACATAATGCAAAATAATCTTACAGTGATGGTAACAATAATAACAGTCATAGTTAATTTCTACTCTGTCACTAGTACTATGCTAGAAACTTTAGTCTTTTGTGAAGTATGCTCTTTTGAATACAAAATTCTCATTAAATACTTTTTCTTCTCCTCTCTGCTGTTTTACCTAAGCCTTCATTTTCTATGGAAGCTAGAGATTTTCTGTAGCTCAGAGAGCTCTCGATGCTGATGAAAACCATTATATCCTCTTCGTATCTTGTAATTATGAAACCTCTCAGCTTCACAACTGGATTCTTTCTGAAGCACCCATTCCATTATCTCTCTGCTCTCATCAAGAGTTTATAATGGCTCTCCAGTCTATATCAGATTGAGGGATTAACCCCCAACTCCCCAGCCCCATAGGCAGCCCTCCAACCAATGTTTTATTAGGAGAGTCTGCCTTCTCTTTCTAACTGCACCTGAGACCTCTCTCCATCCTGCCCACTTCTGGACATGGACAAACCCATATCTCATTACTGATTTCCTTTATGTAAGCTTGGTTTATGCATTTCTTCTGCTTGAACAAGAATTCTTTCCTTACCTTCCTTCACCTAAATCCTACACTTGCTTTAAGGTCAAATTTGAAGTCCACAGAACCTTCCAAAACTAACCAAACTTCAAAACTATATAATTAATATTATTTTGCTTCAAAAATTGTTTTTTTCCAGGTTACATCTCCTCAACCACTACAGATTATAATCCTACAAATAAAAGGAAATTATATTCGGTAACTTTAATGTTTCTCTCTACCTCTGAGCCTAATCAGACCTAGTGGAAACAGTAGGTACTTAATAAGTACAGAAGTAGATCACTGTTATAATGATCAGTAAGCCATGGGACTCTCCACCACAAAAACTTCTTGAACACCCAAAGATTTCAACTCAAGTCTGTGAAGAAACTTTTGCTCAATTGATATATAGTATATGTAGGGTTAATTTTGTTTTAAAATTCATGCATTTTGAAAAGCCAGCCTACTCAAGAAGATTCTGAGAGTTTGCAATCAAAGCTACATAAAAATTTTTTTTAAATGTGGATAGATTAATAAGAATCATGTAGTGAAGGAGGGAGATAATTATATCTAGAGCTTAGTCTACAGATTGTTGAAGGGTTACTTTCCTGATATGTGACCTTTTGTCTTTCGGAACATAACATAACTGTCCATATGAATATATGTCTTGCACAAGATAAGAGAATAACGTCCAACCAAGATTTTTTTTTTGTAGCCACTACCATTGTCCCTCATATCTTAAAAAAGCATGTATCATTATAAGTGTAAATATGCTATATAGGTTATTTTTAATATAATTATAAAGCACAGTATCGTAAAGCATACCCTCTTCTGAATGCTGACTTGTATAAGTGGATGAGTATGGATATTCATAAGAGAATATGAATATCCATAAGGGACTAAAGAAAACAAAATAGTTGTGAACTGGAATCTTCCTGGAGCTCACTGTGGGACAAAAGCAAGCAAGCAAGACAAAAAAATATTCATTGTTCATACACTTCTATGATTTTACAGTATAAAAGTTACAGGCATGCAAGCCTGTGGTCTGAATACATCTAATGCAGGGAATCTTGAGTCAGGGACTACACTAAAGGTAACTTTAATTGAGCCCAATATTTAGCTCTGAGCTCCATGGCAGCCAGGGAAAGATGCTGATTTATGTGTCTTTTGTTGTTTGACTTTGAAAAGAATCACCAGTTCTTTGGATCTGAACTTCTTTCCACTGTCAAACTGTGAGAGAAGCTGGTCCTAGGACACTGAACAGCTAAGGCAGGGTCTTCAATAGAGATTTCAAAAATATATGGCCTTTCTTGTCAAGACACAAGACAATGTGCCAAGATAATTCTGTACATGATTTTGACAGGGAATTCAAGTGATTTAATCTATAGAACCTTCTGATACAGCAATATGAAGAGGAGGTCATGAAGAGGACTTCATGGGTTATTTGGTTTTCTTTTCTCAAGCTGAAAATAGGGTGAAAAAGTGATTCAAAACTGAGTTTCAAGAGGTCAAGTCAGCAAAGCCATTACCTACCTTATCACTTTTTCCAATTTTCTTTTCCTCTGTTCTATTTTGGTTTATTTGTGGATTAAAAAGTAAATTATTTATGTAACATTTTGTTACTGTAAATAAGTAAAAAGTTTTTCAAATCCGGAACGCTCCTGTGGTGTTTGCTGCCTGGTGTGGGTAAGGTGTCCATCCTACACTATATTTGGCCCCAGTGGCACTTGTAAGGGAGCTCCCTCTATGTTAACACAAAGCACAGGCTTCAGCTCAGGGGATCCTGGGAGACGATCTTCAATCTGGGCTGAATTGTTTCTGTAACCTGTCTTCTCTTTCCTTCTGGGGGCTTCACTTTCCTAGGGGACTCTCTGAATCGCACTGCTGCCTCCACCACCTCCCAATCTGGGCCAAAAGGAAGTGCCGCCATTCCACTTGCAGACTCTACCCCAAGCTTGACCAAAACGATCTTTCTCTGGCTCCCCTGAACGTTCATTCATTCATTCATTCACTTGATCATAGTTAATTCAGCATCTTTGCTGTGCTGGATTCTCTTCTAGGTCCTGAACAGCAGAGATGAGTAAGGCGGACTCCTAGATTCTTTCCCTAATGGAGCTATCATTTTAGTGGGATAATATACAGTGAACACTTAAATAGAAAATTTACTTATTGTTAGTCATAAGTACCATTCAAAGACCACTCAGGGTTGGCAAGAAGAACTTGCATACATTAAGGGAGAATAAGAAGAAATAATGATAGGAAATGCAAATAACAAGGTATTTACCTATACATTTTACAAAGCGTAGGCTCTTAATCTTATTTTATTATTTTTTTAATTGAAGTATAGTTCATATACAATGTTGTGTTAGTTTCAGGTATATAGCAAAGTGATTCAGTTATACATATACATGTATATATTTTTGTCAGATTCTTTTCCCTTACAGATTATTACAAAATAGTGAGTAAAGTTCCCTGTGCTATAAAGTAGGTCCTTGTTGGTTATCTGTTTTATATAGAGTAGTGTGTATGTGTTAATCCCCAAATCCTAATTTATCTCCCCCAACCCCAGGCTTTTTATTTTGAAATAACCATCCTCTAGCTCCAAAGTGTTGGCACTTTGCCACCAGCCTGTCTTCTCTTCAGCCTCATCCACCGTGCTGCTTTAGCCCTCAAAAGCTATTCTAATGCTTGTCTTGTCTCCTAGACTCAACATTTTTCTCTTTTCAAATAGCATTGCCAAGAAGCCCTCAAACAAGTCAGTGACCCAGTAAATTACCTAATGCAGACTGTAGCTCCTGCGATCACTGGTACAAGCTCGGAATACCCAAGTGGAAAATGTTACCTGGGGCAGGTGACCACCAAGGACTTAGAAATGAGGGAAATATCAAAATTTCCAAGGGATCCGAAGAGAGATAGGCAAATCTCTTTGATGACTCTCAGGCTCGTTAAAGACCCTAGTAATATATAGAAGATGTTTGCTTATCTGAACAACATGTCATTGTAATATGGGGGTTTAAATGTGAATGGATTAAATTCTCCAACCAAAAGACACAGGCTTGCTGAATGAACACAAAAACAAGATCCATATATATGCTGTCTACAAGAGACCCACTTCAGACCTAGGGACACATACGGACTGAAAGTGAGGGGATAGAAAAGGATATTCCATGCAAATGGAAATCAAAAGAAAGCTGGAGTAGCAATACTCATATCAGATAAAATAGACTTTAAAGTAAAGAATGTTACAAGAGACAAGGAAGGACACTACATAATGACTAAGGAATCAATCCAAGAAGATATAACGATTATAAATATATATGTACCTAATATAGGAGCACTTCAATACATAAGGCAACTGCTAACAACTATAAAAGAGGAAATCGACAGTAACACAATAATAGTGGGGGAATTTAACACCTCACTTACACCAATGGACAGATCATCCAAACAGAAAATTAATAAGGAAACACAAGCTTTAAATGACACAATAGACCAGATAGATTTAATTGATATTTATAGGACATTCCATCCAAAAACAGCAGATTACACTTTCTTCTCAAGTGCACATGGAACATTCTCCAGGATACATCACATCTTAGGTCACAAATCAAGCCTTGGTAAATTTAAGAAAATTTAAATCATATCAAGCATCTTTTCTGACCACCATGCTATGAGATTAGAAATCAATTACAGGGAAAAAAACGTAAAAAACACAAACACATGGAGGCTAAACCATACATTACTAAGTGACCAAGAGATCACTGAAGAAATCAAAGAGGAAATTGAAAAATACCTAGAGACAAATTACAGCAAAAACACTATGATCCAAAACCTATGAGATGCAGCAAAAGCCATTCTAAGAGGGAAGTTTATAGCAATACAATCCTACCTCAAGAAACAAGAAAAATCTCAAATAAATAATTTAACCTTACACCTAAAGGAACTAGAGAAAGAACAAATGAAACTCAAAGTTAGTAGAAGGAAAGAAATCATAAAGATCAGAGCAGAAATAAATGAAATAGAAACAAAGAAAACAATAGCAAAGATCAATAAAACTAAAAGCTGGTTCTTTGAGAAGATAAACAAAATTGATAAGCCTTTAGCCAGACTCATCAAGAAAAAGAGGGAGAGGACTCAAATCAATAAAATTAGAAATGGAAAAGGAGAAATTACAACGGACACCGCAGAAATACAAAGCATCCTAAGAGACTACTACAAGCAACTCTATGCCAATAAAATGGACAACCTGGAAGAAATGGACAAATTCTTAGAAAGGTATAACCTTCCAAGACTGAACCAGGAAGAAATAGAAAATATGAACAGACCAATCACAAGTAATGAAATTGAAACTGTGATTAAAAATCTTCCAACAAACAAAAGTCCAGGACCAGATGGCTTCACAGGTGAATTCTATCAAACATTTAGAGAAGAGCTAACACCCATCCTTCTCAAACTCTTCCAAAAAATTGCAGAGGAAGGACCACTCCCAAACTCATTCTATGAGGCCACCATCACCCTGATACCAAAACCAGACAAAGATACTACAAAAAAAGAAAATCACAGACCAATATCACTGATGAATATAGATGCAAAAATCCTCAACAAAATACTAGCAAACAGAATCCAACAACACATTAAAAGGGTCATGCACCATGATCAAGTGGGATTTATCCCAGGGATGCAAGGATTCTTCAATATAGGCCAAGCAATCAATGTGATACACCATATTAACAAATTGAAGAATAAAAACCATATGATCATCTCAATAGATGCAGAAAAAGCTTTTGACAAAATTCAACACCCATTTATGATAAAAACTCTCCAGAAAGTGGGCATAGAGGGAACCTACCTCAACATAAAAAGGCCATATACAACAAACCCACAGCAAACATCATTCTCAATGGTGAAAAACTGAAAACATTTCCTCTAAGATCAGGAACAAGACAAGGATGTCCACTCTCACCACTCTTATTCAACATAGTTTTGGAAGTCCTAGACACGGCAATCAGAGAAAAAAAGAAATAAAAGGAATACAAATTGGAAAAGAAGACGTAAAACTGTCACTGTCTGCAGATGACATGATACTATACACAGAGAATCCTAAAGAGGCCACCAGAAAACTACTAGAGCTAATCAATGAATTTGGTAAAGTTGCAGGATACAAAATTAATGCACAGAAATCTCTTGCATTCCTATACACTAACAATGAAAGATCAGAAAGAAAAATTAAGGAAACAATCCCATTCACCATTGCAACAAAAAGAATAAAATACCTAGGAATAAACCTACCTAAGGAGGTAAAAGACCTTTATGCAGAAAACTATAAGACACTAATGAAAGAAATCAAAGATGACACCAACAGATGGAGAGATATACCATGTTCTTGGATTGGAAGAATCAATATTGAAAATGACTATACTACCCAAAGCAATCTACAGATTCAATGCAATCCCTATCAAATTACCAGTGGCATTTTTTACAGAACTAGAACAAAATATCTTAAAATTTGTATGGAGACACAAAAGACCCCGAATAGCCAAAGCAGTCTTGAGGGAAAAAAACAGAATTGGAGGAATCAGACTCCCTGACTTCAGACTATATTACAAACCTACAGTCATCAAGACAATATGGTACTGGCACAAATACAGAAATATAGATCAATGGAACAGGATAGAAAGCCCAGAGGTAAACCCATGCACCTATGGTCAACTAATCTATGACAAAGGAGGCAAAGATATACAATGGAGAAAAGACAGTCTCTTCAATAAGTGGTGCTGGGAAAACTGGACAGCTACATGTAAGAGAATGAAATTAGAACACTCCCTAACACCATACACAAAAATAAACCCAAAATGGATTAGAGACCTAAATGTAAGACTGGATGCTATAAAACTCTTAGAGGAAAACATAGGAAGAACACTCTTTGCCATAAATCACAGCAAGATCTTTTTGATCCACCTCCTAGAGTAATGGAAATAAAAACAAAAATAAACAAATGGGGCCTAATGAAACTTAAAAGCGTTTGCAAAGCAAAGGAAACTACAAACAAGACGAAAAGACAACCCTCAGAATGGGAGAAAATATTTTCAAATGAATCAACGGACAAAGGATTAATCTCCAAAGTATATATACAGCTCATGCAGCTCAATATTAAAGAAACAAACAACCCAATCCAAAAATGGGCAGAAGACCTAAATAGACATTTCTCCAAAGAAGACATACAGATGACCAAGAAGCACATGAAAAAGTGCTCAACATCACTAATTATTAGAGAAATGCAAATCAAAACTACAATGAGGTATCACCTCACACCAGTTAGAATGGGCATCATCAGAATATCTGCAAACAGCAAATGTTGGAGAGGGTGTGGAGAAAAGGGAACCCTCTTGCACTGTTGGTGGGAATGTAAATTGATACAGCCACTATGGAGAACAGTATGGAGATTCCTTAAAAAAACTAAAAATAGAATTACCATATGACCCAGCAATCCCACTACTGGGCATATACCCAGAGAAAACCATAATTCAAAAAGACACATGCACCCGAATGTTCATTGCAGCACTGTTTACAATAGCCAGGTCATGGAAGCAACCTAAATGCCCATCGACAGATGAATGGATAAAGAAGATATGGTACATATATACAATGGAATATTACTTAGCCATAAAAAGGAATGAAATTGGGTCATCTGTAGAGACATGGATGGATCTAGAGACTGTCATACAGAGTGAAGTAAGTCAGAAAGAGAAAAACAAATATCGTATATTAACACATGTATGTGGAACCTAGAAAAATTGTACAAATGAACTGGTTTGCAGGGCAGAAATAGAGACACAGATGTAGAGAACAAACATATGGACACCAAGGGGGGGAAAGTGTGGGGATGGTGGTGGTGGGATGAATTGGGAGATTGGGATTGACATGTATACACCAATATGTATAAAATAGATAACTAATAAGAACCTGCTTTATAAAAAATAAATAAAATTAAATTAAAAAAAAAATGATACAGAGTCTTTACCTGGCAGGTGTACCCTTCAGTTATAAAAGTGAGGGACTCAGGCAATTACAGCCTTATGTTATAAACATTTGAATCATAATTTCCCTTTCTCTGAATCTATGTTAATCAAAAACCATTCTGTGATTTGGTTTCTCAAATCCACAGAGAAAATGAGAACTACATGAACTCTGGGCCTACTTGTCAGTAATATTTCTTATTGAAATGAATACATTGGAATTTTGATTAATATCATTCAATGACTTGTCAGGCTTTTCCCCAAATCTGATCAAACCTGGAACATTGACTCAATCTAGTTTCTAAGTTCCAAAAGTTGTGGACTGCCTTGGGAAATTCATTTGATCATTTCTTCATTCAGTTGAATATTTTGGAAACGTCTTAAAGCCCAACTACTTTGCTTAGGAATATAGCATTGAGCAAAATGGATGTGATCCTGACAGAGAGCTTTCAAGACAATAGTTATAATAACATATGACAAGGGTTTCTTGGCATCAATGTTTTAAAAAAAGAAAAATTTTGAGTCTAGAAGATTAGGTTCAGGAAGTTTTTCTGGAGTAAACAGTACCTAAATAGAGACTGGGGCAGGAAGAGGGAGAAGACAGCAGAGGAAATCAGGGGAAGGAGAAGCAGGATGAAGTCAACAGAGAGAAGTCCAGTTAGGCTGGCCTTTTATTATTTTGATTTTTTAAATTTTTAAATTTTTTATTTTAATTTTTTTTATTGAAGCATAGTTGATTTAAAATGTGTTAATTTCTGGTGCACAGCAAAGTGAGTGAAATAATGCCATTTGCAGCTCCATGAATGGACCTAGAGATCATCATAGTAAGCGAAGTAAGTCGGAAAGAGAAAAACAAATACCATATGATAGCAGTTATATGTGGAATCTAAAATATGATTCAAATGAACTTACCTAGGCTGGAATTTTAGATGCTTGCAGGAGGCTCAACAGATGCTTGCAGAGGGCCGAGTGATCAAGGCTTTGGGATGTGGGGCTTTATCCTTCGGGCAATAGGGAGACACTGCATGACTTAGCAGTAAACTAGCATGATTGGATTTGCATTTTGGGAAATTCTCTGGCCACAAAGAACTAGAAAAGAGTGAGGGTGAAAATAGACAAAACCTGGGCAGGGAAGCCAATCTGGAGGCAATGGTTGTAATTTGTGTGAGAAGCGATGGCGGTCCAAGGTAGAAACAGTGGGATTGAGGGAGAGGCGTAGGGATTGGAATGACATTTCAGAGGTAGAACTTGTGGCTGAGATGAGAGAGGGCCTGTAGATGGATGAAATCTGGGCAGGTGGTGGGGAGATAGTAGAGCTGAGAACAGCAGGCTGCTGTCAGGGGCAACCGAGTGGGTGGCCAGGGAACCCCCTGACCTAGACGCTGATCTCTTATTCAGACTTTTCTTGAACATACCCAAAAGGAGGAAGATGTGCACATGTGAAGGGAAGGGTCATCTCCCAGCAGAGGACACAGAGGAGGGAGCAGAGCTCAACATGAAAATGGCCAGCTCATGTTGGATGTTGCCTAGACTTCAACAGTGAAGGTTAGAATGGAAACCCTGGGTAAAAGACCCCTCACTGCTTCTCTGCCCAGGACTCCAGGAACTTCGTAATAGTGAGAGACCAAGCGATACAATACATGTTGGTACATTTAAAATATTCTCTGTACTTCCTGCCTTTGTTTCTTTTTGTATTCATACCCCTCCCAGAATGTTTGCCTTCATTGTTCACCATCTCCCCTCCTTGTGGATTTCATTGCCTTTCTCACCCTATCAGCCTTTGGTCACTCTCATGCCGCCCCTTACGGTATGTCTCATAAGGTCCTTTTCAAGGCCACATAGCTTCTTTGCTTTCAAACACTCAAATTCTTAGGTTTATTTAATTTTCTGGGTTTGGTTTTGCATACTATATCCTTAATTGCATCTTAATGACTTTTGTTATTCCTCGTGAATTATTGAATTCTGCACACTTTCAGCTAATCCCTTTCGCAGTCCATCTTGCTGTTTTTCTGCTATGGTTTTATCTGTGAAGCCTCATCCACCTTCTAAAAACGAATTCTAAGATTAGTATTTTTGGACGTTTCAAGGATTAGCTTTTCAGCCACTCTGGTATTTTTTTTTTTTTTTTAATTGGAAAGAAAAAAAGAATGAGATTCAGGTATCTTAACTCTTTCTCATGGATTTGAATTTGATGTTCAAGAATGACAAAAGACAAATATAGACAATAGAATATGTGTGGAAGAAAACCGTATGGTGCCCTTATTAAGAGTAATCATCAAGAAAGATACTAACTTCTTTTTTGTTTTTTGGCCATACCAAGTGGCGTGCGGGACCTTAGTTCCCCGACCAGGGATTGAACCCATGCCCCTTGCAATGGAAGCGTGGAGTCCTAACCACTGGACTGCCAGGGAATTCCTGATATTAACTTATTTAATGAGTTTCTGGCAGTCTTTTCACAAGGGCTGTGAAAAGGGGCGTTTATAAATTAATCATCACTGAATTCAAATGGACTCTCAGTGCTGTCTGGACGTCCTAATACATTTCTCTGCTTTACTCATCTTCCCTGTCTATTCAGTGACTGTTCTGAAACTTTCCCACTTTCCTCCAGCCTCTAATCTTTTCACCTTCCTTCTTCAGCTTCTTAGAGTCAACTGAAGTCATCAGCCAAGAACTCTCTTGACATGCTGTGAATTAATTACCTGTCCCCATATCTAGCCTCTCCTGCTCTCCGTTAGGAGGTGTTCTTTCTTCCTGACCTGGAGACCTCCATCCCTATCACTTTTGCGAGGATCCCTTTGCTCTTCTGTTGGTTCAGCCTCTTGCTTTCAACTGGAGTCTTTCCATGACATGCTCTGCCATCTTAAAACAAAGCAAAACCAAACCAAAAATCTCTGCTTTGATTTGTTCTCTTTCCAATTGATTTGCACCCTTTCCAACAACCACCACGTTTCTCTTCTTGCCTTTATAGCTAGATTTCTAGACAGATGTGTATAGACCCGCTGCCATCACATCCATGTAGCTTACGTCAGGGTCTGCAGTGCCCTTGATATCATTCCATGCTCATTTTACCTCATTTTGAACAGCATTTAAAACAATAGCTATTTCTTTAACACTTTCCTCTTTTGGTCATTAAATATCAGGACTCCCTAAGGCTTTGTCCTAAGCGCTGTTCTCCTTCTCTACTCTTCTGGGTAAATCTCAGCTCTGCCAATATCTTCAATCACTATCTATGCTAATGACTCCCAAATTGACATCTTCAAGCTTCTCTTCTCAACTCTAGATCTTGCCTACTTTACTTCTCCACTTGAATATCTCAAAAGTTTCTCAAGTTCAACATGTTCAAGACTGAGTTTGTTATCTTCCAGCTCAAAGCTGGTTCTTTTGCATAGTTTCTTAGCTTTGTGACTGGAACCACCAGGCAGGTATACAAGCAAGAACCTAGGTGTCATGCCCAACCTGTCACTTATCCTTATCTTCCAAATGTAATACAACAGAATTCTGCTGATTTAAACTCCTAAATAGTGGATTTTTCCTCTGTTTTTCCTCTAGCATGACTGTCACATGCTAGTCTAAACAACTTCTAAGGAACTTCAGTGAAACCAGGTAGCATACAGGTTTTTTTGAGGTCCCCCTCTCTCAAAACTATCCTTCTACCCTCACATTTAGCTAGAACTAATGGTCATGGGTTTCCATAGGATCTAATAATGAACCCTGGGATAACAATAAAATCATTGCATAATGACTTTATATTATGAACAAATTGAAAAATTATAAACTTGCAATAACTAAATCCTTGCATTATTCATTGGTTACACTCTACTTAAATTATATTCTGAATAAGGCTGACATTTGAAAAAACTAGTGTGTGATTGACAACAATTAATTATTAAGTGGCAAATGATAAGGATTATAAAGCTTAAATAGGCTGAAAATCGTACACAGAGCAGATTTTTTTAAAAAAGGGAAGCCACCAATAAACACAACTTGAGTGCAATATCCTATTTTCCAAATCCTCAATTTAAAGCTAAGAGAAAAGTAAATAGTAAGTGAAAACCTAATACAAAGCAGGCTCAAATGAGAAAAATATGTGTTTTCAAAGGGGCCTCATCAAGCAATGCTATCACAATCTACAGTAGCACAGACAAGTAAATCAGTCTTTTCATATCTCAAAGTGCTCTCTTGGAGATAGGCTATCAAATGTGAGGGAGTATTTTTAACATGAAAAAACCCTCTCTCTCCCTGCAGTACAGCCTGGCGACCCAAAGCTCTTCACTATTGCACTGAATGGCCAGCCATGAGTAACCATGACAACAGCCTCTGTAAAGGTTAGCAGTGTGCCTCTTAGAAAAAAATAGAGTTCAAGGTCAAACTCTACGTTTGTGAAGAAGCCTTATCCTGTTCCTCTCACAAAGTTGTCATTGAACAGCAGCCAAAATTTGAGGCTCCCTCAACCTTGGGGGTGTCAGCCAAATGGCCCTGCTAGCTTCCTTCCACGGGTCCCACGAGGACTGCCTGTGTCTGTCCTTTCTATCTTGGATCAGCGGGATTCCTCCATGCCCTGGAAAGTTCTCTGTTTGGGCCACAGTTGGGATGGCGGCCGTGAAACCCTTTCACTTCGTCCCTCCATCCTGGGGCCTGGTGGTTCCTGGTGCGGGCCTCAGCTGTGAACAAGGCCCTGGTTACAGCCCTTCTTCCCAAAGGTAGGATCAAGTCTACTAGGAAAGGGGAAGGAACAACATCCTGTGGATCCTTCCAGGTCATCTTCTGTATCCGTGGTCTCTAAATGTATTTGATGGTACATCCCTATTGGTGAAAATGTTTTGAGCATGTACCCCCAATGTACACAGTTGACCCTTGAACAAATAGGTTTGAACTGTAAGGGTCCACTTAGATGCGGAATCTTGTCAACAAATACGTACTACCTGATCTATGGTGGAACCCCTGGATGCAGAACAGCGACTGTGAAGTTATCCAGAGATTTCTGACTGAGCAGAGGGTGGGCACCTCTAACTCTGAGTTGTTCAAGGATTAACTGTATTTATTTCTAAATTATGCATACAATTATATGCTGAGACCTGTATGGATTAAACTTTAGGAAAGCTTAACAGTTTCCTTTTTTAGAAAAAGGAGATCTCATATTTTCTTCCCACTCTTCAGCAGACTGTTTGGCACCCCTCATAGGCTGCTTCTGCTGTTCTTTAAAGATCATTGCGGTTCACGTTCGCCAGAGTCAACATTCTGAAACACAAATAAATCTCTCCCTGCTTAAAATCCTTCAGCGGCACCACACCGCTCTCAGGATAAAGTCCAAATTCCTTGACACGGGTTTGAAAGCCAGTCTGGCTCTGATCTTTACCCTCTCATAATTTAGAATCCCATCCCTTGCCTTCTCTCCATGTCCTACATTTTCTCCCTTCCAGGACACTGTACAGACTTTCCCCTCTGGACTGGAATCCTTTCTCCCCACACAGCCTTCCCCAGTGACTGCCATTCCCAGGAGACTCCCCAGGATCTCCTCCTCCACCTCCCACCTCATCAGAACATGGAAACAGCCTGTGTTTCCTCAACACAGCAGGGTTTACTCTTTATGTGACGTCCCTCCGAGCCCGTTGCAGTTATGAACTCACCAGTGAGCTTGCTGAAGGTTGGGATGGGTTTTTATGTAAAAGGCTTGTGTTTAGCAAGATCAGAAAGGTGAAAATTCTCCTGGTTTGAGATGGTGCTTCACACCAGCGAGGGATGGTGTGAAAGAGGTCCCCAGCCTCCTTGTTGATTTGCAGGACTTTCTAAAATAGTTAAGATATTAATATTAATATTGCAAACATTTCCTTCTAATTTGTGATCTGTCTGTGAGTTTTATTTTTGGTGTTCTTTGTTGAACCGAAACCTTTAATTTTGATGTCCCCAATTCCATCAATTTTTTTGCCTTATGGCTTAAGCTCTTGGAGATTTGTTTAAGAAATTCTTTCTCATCTCGAAGTCACAGAGATATTCCCCTATATTGTTTTCTGTTAACTGTATAGCTTTTATCATTTACACCTAGGACTTCTTTCCATATGGAGTCTACCTTAGTATATGGTCTAAGGTTAGAACCCAATTTCATTTTTCTTCATAGATCCCTTTCATTTTCCATGCAACATTCTGCCACACGCACCAATTTCTCAGCCCTCTGCTAGGTTCTTTCTGTCTTAAAAGTCTAAATGCTGAAGGCTCCTTCTGTCTCAGGAGTAGAACCAGCAAAAAGAAGTCATCCATGGTCAAGCTTAGAGGCTATGAACTGGTCCCTGCCTTTCTGGTGAGTCCCTGACCCTTAAAAATAAATAGCTGGGGTTAATGACAGTGATGGCATCCACTTAGAACTCTTCCTCTCGTTTGGAACACTGGGAGGAAGGCCCACTCTATTTTCTAATACAAGTAGTAAGTAAGACATGCTTACTTGTGCTTACAAAGTAGTACTTGGGCATGACTAGGTGAAAAAGTTTTGCAGAGATAAACCGTAATGGAAAAGAATATATACATAAAAAATGAATGTGTGTATGTATATATATATACATATATATAAATAACTGAATCACTTTGCTGTACAGCAGAAATTACCACAACATTGTAAATCAACTATACTTCAAAAAATAAATCTAAGTTCTTTAGAATTAAAAAAAAAAGTTTTGCAGAACCTCGAATACTTTGTATGCCTTCCTTTGTTAAAGATTCTGTCAATCATCTTTGGGGAGTTGGTACAGCCCAGGCCTGGCAACATCATGTTCTCGGAACTTTAGCAACACTTTATCAAGCCAAGGTTTGCCCTGATGAAGGAGAGAGTCACAGACGGCAAATGGCTTAGGAGCCCCTAAAAGGGCTTTTCCGTGGGTTCCCTGGGCATATACTACCTTCACTATTTCCCATGCAATGGGACTAGTTGGGTGCAATTCCCTTAAGATATGGCCAGTCCTTGTACTTGGCATTTCCCACGAGAAAATGAAAGAAGGGGGCTTGTGTCTTTTTGTCTCAGCAACATCATAGGACTAGTAAAATAATGACACTCGATCCACTCATGACAATAGCGCCCAGCAAGCCACTATTCACAAATGTAAAGCAGATGTTTGTATTAAATTTTAACATAACACTGGGTAAGATTGTTCTAGTTCTGTTGGATCTTGATAAAAATGGTTTTCAAACTAAATTAGCTCCCAATTTGCCATAGTTCATTGAGTCCAAAGATGACACGTCCGGTCCTCATGAATCTTACCTAAGCATTGTATTCTGATACATGCTAATTTTCTTCAGCCAAAAAAAAAAAGTGTCATTACTTAGAGTTTTCGTAGCTTGGTAGGCTGTGGCCCTCAGAGGGACACTGTTGGCAACTTGATTAGGTTTAATTTAATTGGTGCAGATACTTTCTT
Organism: Balaenoptera borealis; assembly: GCF_965194805.1. Taxonomy (NCBI): domain Eukaryota; kingdom Metazoa; phylum Chordata; class Mammalia; order Artiodactyla; family Balaenopteridae; genus Balaenoptera; species Balaenoptera borealis. The sequence goes on along the minus strand of NC_138880.1, from coordinate 25,066,365 downwards.
GACCGCAACTTGGAATTGCCTGGTCTTTTCAGACTGTCCGGCAATGGGCTGACATGGTACCCCACGACTCCTGCAGGAGAGGTAGATGTCCTTTCCTGAATCTCAATAAATAGAATTCCAGGCACGAGAGTACAGCTTGTAAAACACACTCGTTAGAAACTAGTGGTGTACACACAGTGTCGCAGATGTGCTCAGTGGGCCAGTGGGAGGAAGGCACGGTTATGAATTTAATAAAACTAAAAGAACGAGGATGAGCTGACCCTTGTGAGAGTATACCTGGGTGTTGTAACTTTCCAGGTAGAACTTGGTTCTTAGCCAGAGGTCGGGCTCTGTAAATGTTATTAAACCATAAATCGTGGGAAGAGTTTTTGTCTGATTCTCTCTTAGTAATTCCCTAGCTATTACCAATTCTTTTTCCTCCTAGGACTTACAAATTATATATTCAGCAGGACCCATGTTTATAAGCCTGTATGAGCAAGTTTTGCCATTCCTGAGGTTATTTATATCCAATGCACAGTCCTCTGACCTAAGAGGAGAAGGCTTAGCTCGTGTCTAATACTGACTAGAGTTTCCCTCCTCATCTCACCGTCCACAAGACAGAAGTGAACGTGTATTTAATATTGCATGTTTTTCCTTGCTAATAAAAATATTTAATTTGTACTGATGGATTGCTGAAAGTTTTCTGGGTTTTATCTATACAATTCCACCCTCAATTATTTAAAAAGGTGTTCAATATGGTAGCCAATATCCTCATGTGGCCATTGAGCACGTGTAATGTGGCTGGTCCAAACTGAGATGTGCTTAAAGCATAAAGTACACACCAGATTGTGAAGACTTAGTATAAAAAAAGAGTGTAAAATATCTCATAATAGTTTTCATATTGATTACTTGTACAAGAGGTAACATCTTGGATATATTGGATTAAATAAAATATATTATTATAATTAATCTTACCTATTCTTTTTTACTTTTTCAAGTATGCCTACTAGAAAATTTAGAATTACTTTTGTGGCTCCCATATTTCTAGTAGACAACACTGATCTAGAAGCTGGCTTTGGGTCTCTTGGCATCAATTCCTTGCCCAGTTACCTCAGTCAGAACACTTGATCTCGTCCACACTGGTGTGAGTTCTTTCATGTGGCTTAATCACCTCTGTCAAACATTGTCCAAGCAAGCAACTGGGTGTTAGTAGAGCTTAGAGCCCATGACTAGCTTCTGGTTCCAGCCTACCTGGCATGAGATGCCAGTTGCATAAGAGGTTACTGGACATGCTGTAAGTTATGCAACTACCAGGGGAACAAAATTAAATTCCAGGGCTTGTGCATGCTGGAGTCCAAGGCATTCATTCTACTCACCTGAAAGTATAACTCTAGCCTAGAGCAGAAAGCGTCATTGTCAGAAGTAACAGGATTAGGGGATCAGTGTGAAAAAAAATCAACTAAAAACCTTTTAATTTTATAATTCCAGGGTTAAAATGCTATTTCCCCTGTCTCCGTTAGGCTACACAGTTGGATTTCTTGGGCTTTCAGTCACGACACCTCTTTTTCATGGCTTGATCATTGGGAGTTTTTCTATACTTTGCCTTCTATTTAGTCAGAGGGAATTTTGTTTTACCTTAATCTTGCAGTGACTTGTAGAGTTATGAGTTCTTATAATATTTAAATCAGTGAGTTAACACCAAATTATCTCCCCGAAACAATGCAAAAGAATAATGCATAGAGAAATTTATGTTTATTCCCCACCCCCTGTTCACTTGTTTCCCTAATAAACCATGTACTTTAAAATTTGAATCTACATCTATTTCCTAGGAGGAAAGCTTATTTTATTTTATTATTTAACTTTTTATTATGAAATCTTTCAAACATACAAAACAGAAAAGAGAATAGTATAATGAGTCCCCATATATCTGTCATGATGCAGTTCCAAATATTGTCACAACATTCCCAATCTTACATCATCTATATCCCCACATATTTCTTTTTCTTTTTTCTTGAGCATTTTGAAACAAATCTCAAACAATGTGTCCTTTTATAAATACTTCAATGTGCATGTCTAAGAGATAATTTAAAAGGACTTAAAAAAAACCATAACCACTCGACATTTACCACATTTATTAATAACCATTCCTTAGGAAAAAAATCCTGTAATTATGTATGGTGACAGATGTTAACTAGATTTATTGTGGTGACCATTTCACAATATATGCAAATGTCAAACCACTATGTTGTATACCTGAAACTAATATAATGATGTATGGCAACTATACCTCAATTTAAAAAAAATAACCATTCCTTAAGATAATCTAAATTCAGAGCATACTGGAAATGCCCCACTTTATCTTAAAAATGTCTTTTTTACAGGTTATTTTTTGAATCAGGATCCAAACGAGTATCACACATTACATTTGGTTGCTGTCTCTCTTTTATTCTATAGCCGACTCTTTTCTACATGCTATGTATGGTACGTAAAAGACAATGAGTCATTTGACTATAGACTCTCCTACAATCTGTACTGGCTGACTGTTTCCTCATGGAGTCATTTGATTTGTTCTGCAAACTCGTGTATTTCCTGTACATGAACTTAGGTTCAATTTTACGGTCAAGAATCCTTTATTCAAGGTGCTGTGTACTTCTTTTGGCATCACATTATGTGGTACATAATGGCTTATTGTTCCACTTTTAGAAAGGCCAAGACTGATCATTATGGGCCAGATTGTCAGACGGATCCCTCCATTATGAAGTTTCCCACCAACATTTCATCTAATGGTTTTGGCCTCTGTCAACAAAGGACCATTTTGTACTCAGATTACAAGGATAAGCAGGGCCAGTGTTTTCAGCACAGAGCTGTGTCAGGTAGTGTAGAGATGGCTGTAGGAATATTCTTTGCTTGGGTGTAGGAAAAATCTCCTTCTCCACGGCCTCTCTGTTCCCTCACCCTTTTGCCTGCCTCCGGATGGGTATACTTGTCAAAAAAGGCACCTGCCTGTTAGAGTAGCAACAGCATTATTCTAACGTAAATCCTCACCAGGGGTTTCGTAGGAATCCATGCGGGAAACTAGGATTTTAGTGCTGGAAATTAAGGACAGTAGGGTGGTGTGTGTGTGTGTGTGTGTGTGTGTGTGTGTGTGTGTGTGTGTGTGCAGGTAAAATTGGAAAGACTATCTTTTAGCCTGAAATATTTCTTCTACTGTTTTGAGGGTTAAATTGTCCTTTACTTGATAAAATTGTGTTTACTGTATTTGATAATTGGCCAAATACAAAGTTGGCAAATTTGTTTTCCGGATCTTTGAAATCAGAAAGTCTCAGATATCAGATTAAGATGATCCTCAACCTAGGAGGTATATGAGAACCTTGGGGTGTCATGAGCTTTTATATTTTTCCAAGGGGGCCATAGGTTAGGAAAAAAAAAAAGATTGAGAAACGCTAGTCTAAAAGACGACGGAATCAGAACAGAGAACATAAACTCTACCAGATGACAAAGGTGATCATAATAGGCAAAGTCTCTTTTCTTTTTACTTGCTTTGGTCTGCTTATTTTTAACAACCCATTAAAAATAGTCACAATGTCGCACCCACTAGGATGGGTGCAATGAAAAAGAAATAATAACAAGTGGTGGCAATGATGTGGAGAAATGGGAACACTCAACCACTGGTGGTAGGAATGTAAAATGGTACAGACTTTGGAAAATAGTCTTGCAGTTCCTTAAAGGTTATAAACATAGAGTTGCCATATCACCCAGTATTCCATTCCTAAGTATATACCTAAGAAAACTGAAAACATATGTGAACACAAAAACTTGTACACAAATGTTCACAGCAGCATTATAATAATAGCCCAAAAGATTTTACAGCCCAGTGTCCATCAACTGATGAATGAATTAATAAGATGAGATATAGCCATACAATGGAATATTATTCAATAGTAAAAAGTAATGAAGTACTGACACATGCTACAACATGGATAAACCTTAAAAACATTATGCTCAGTGAAAGAAGCCAGTCACAAAGGATCACATATAGTATGGCTTCATTCATATGAAATGCCCAGAATAGGCAAATCCATAGCGGTACAAAGTAAGTTGGTAGTTGTCTAGAGCTGGGCAGAGGGCCAGTGGGACAGTTCTGGGAGATGAAGCCAGGAGATGGGAACTGATTGCTAATATACATGGGGATTCTTTTGCGGTGAGGAAAAGTTCTTAACGTACTTAGTGATGGTTGTACAACTCTGTGCATATATTAAAAACCACTACATTATACACTTTAAGTGGGTGAATTATGTGGTATGTGAAATACATCTTGATAACGCTATTGTAAAAAACAGATAACAACCAGCCTTTTGAATAAGCATTGCTTTAAAGACACGACACGTTCCACTCGTCCACTCTACAGAATCTTAGGGATTAGAGAATTTCAAGGTTAGACTGGATTTTTTAGTCAAGTGGTCTTTTTATCTCTTTATTGTCCTTCACATCTTCTTTCTAAAGTTTAATTAAATTAACAAGCCTCCCCATGTATTAACAATGAAAGATAAGTCTAATGTGATGGTGTGAATAAACCCACTCAGAAGATTAAATTAGATTAGAAGTTTGTTTAATAAATAAAGGTTTGGAGTAAACGGTGTTTAATCAACCCATTTCCTGAATTAAAAATAGGGAGCACAAAATCTCCTAGGACATATATGAAATAGTGAGCTATATTTTAAATTTTATGACCAGTTTTAAAAAAAGAGGCAGAGGAAGAGAATGAGAGCTGTACACACAGGAGACAGGGAGACAGAGGGAAGGGGAGGGTTGTCGGAATCTTGGAATCCCAGTGTTCATCAGACCTGAAAACACCCCTTAAAATACAATCAAGTCAGGGCGGAAGGAACATGAATTTGTGAAAAACAGCTCTCAAATTTCTTGTCAGAGGTAGTATATGAAGAAAGCAGACCGTCCTACTACTAAATAACTCAACCTAGTGATTGATAGCATAAGACCATAAACTAGTTTAAACTACAGAAAGTGAGAATTTGAAATGCAGGATATCAAATCCTAAGACCTATGTCATGAATTCAGGATGCAGAAGGACTGCATGAACAAAAATAGATCTGAGGTCATTATTCAAAATACCAGAAGATTCAGAGGCAGAAGGCAGAAGGTTCCATGGAAGCCCTTTCTGATTTAAGCGGAGCTGCTGCTCATATGACTCTTGACTATCATGAGGGGAGGCCGGGCGTCACCAAGAGACACAAAGGCACTCTATGGACAGAACAGAAGTCCCCCCAAAAGTGAGCCAGAAACAAAGACCAGAGGATGTGGGCTCTTAGCCAGTTTTGAATGGTTCATCACAGAGAGAGTTCATGCCCTCTTGACCTAGGATTGGGAGACAAAATTTGCTCAGAAAATGGGGATTCCTGAAAGATGGTTGGAACTCCAGCTATTCAAGAAGCAATTTCAAACGCTGTGATTTCCATTAGAGAAACAGAAGGGGAAAAAAAGAGTGATAGAGAAAGACATTCATGATTCCTAATTTGTTCAACCGTCCTAATTTGTGATCCTTTCGCATCGTGTTCAAAAGATTTTAAAGCCAAGTTGTGCTTTCAAAAGTAAAGGCATAGGGGGCCTTTACACTTGTCCTAAAGGGTTAAATGAAGTTAAATTTAAGGCCAAAAATTCCCATCGCTTTTTAATGGACTCCATGAATAAATTTTTTCAAATCCCTTCTGCTGTTTTGGCTGAGGCATGTGTTGGAGGCTCTGTCCATCTCTTCTGCAAGCTGGTTGGAGATCATTTTGAGCTGTGTCTGAAAGGCTCAGTCAAGTCGCCAGAGACTCCATTTCCATTGAACATGCTGCAATAAATTCTCCCAAAGACCGCCTGACAGTTTAAGCGGTGTTATGTAAGAAGATGGAGCCCAGTTTGGTGCGGTATCAATTTGCAGTTGAGCTAGCATATTTTCACATGAGCTATAAATCTTGTGGATTCACCAGCTTTCAGCTTGATTTATAAGCTTCAGTTGCCAGGCACACGCCACACTACACCAGTCCCCCTTCCCCAGTGTCCCAACAGCTTTCATGAGATCCTCAGGTCAGAATTTGACAAGATGTCAGGGAAGAACGGTAGTAAAGTTCCAGAGAGGGAGGAGCCTGAGAACCAGCCTATTTATAACTTTGCCCTTTTTATTTGTCATGTTCTGTACGATGAACATGGCCTTAACCTAAGTTATTGATCTAAATAACCCAGTTCTGAAGTGAGAGTCTTCTAATATTTAGAGTTATACAAGCAGACCTTGGAGATACGGCAGGTTTAGTTCCAGACCATCGCAATAAAGCCAATATGGCAATAAAGTGAGGCCCACAAATTTTTTGGCTTTCCAGTGCATATAAAAGTTATGTTGACACTATACTGTAGTCTATCAGGTGTGCAATAGCATTATGTCTAAAAAAACAATGTACAGGGGACTTCCCTGGTGGTCCAGTGTGTAAGGCTCCATTCTCCCAGTGCAGGGGGCCCGGGTTCTATCCCTGGTGGGGGAACTAGATCCTACATGCATGCCACAACTAAGACCCAGCACAGCCAAAATAAATTAATTAGTTTTTTTTAAATGTGCATACTTTAATTTAAAAATACTTTATTGCTTATAAACGCTCACCATCATCTGAGCCTTCAGCGAGTTGTAATTTTTTGCTGGTGGAGGGTCTTGCCTTGATGTTGATGGCTGCTGGCTGGTCAGGGTGGTGGTTGCTGAACGCTGGGGTAACTGTGACAATTTCTTAAAATAAGACAACAATGAAGTTTGTCCCATTGGTTGACTCTTCCTTTCACTTGAACACTTAGAGGCCATAGTAGGGTTATTAATTGGCCTAATTTCAATAGGGTTGTGTCTCAGGGAATAGGGAGGCCCAAAGAGAGGGAGAAAAATGGGGGAACGGCCAGTTAGTGGAGCAGTCAGAACACACACAATATTTATCAATTAAGTTTGCTGTCTTATATGGGTTCAGTTCATGGGACCCCAAAACAATTATATTGTACCATCAGAGGACTGATCACAGATCACCATCACACCTATAACAATTATGAAAAAGTTTGAAATATTGGGAGAATTACCAAAATGTGAGACAGAGACACAAAGTGAGTAAATGCTGTTGGAAGAATGGCGCCCATAGTCTTGCTTAACAGAGGGTTGCCATGAAACTTCAATTTGTAAAAAATGCAATATCTCCAAAGTGCAATCAAATGAGGTCTGCCTGTAATTTGTAATAAACCATTACTACTTTAAAACCCAAATACAAAAAGTTGTATAGCTTTATTGCGATATGATTCACATATCATACAATCCATCCATTTAAAGTCTACAATGCAATGTTTTTTTTGTACCTTCACCAGATTGGGCAACCATCACCACAGTCAGATTTTCGAATATCTTTGCCCCTTCTAAAAGGAACCTTGTACTGATTAGACGTCATTCTCCACTCTCTCCACTCCCCCATCCGCCACCCCCATACTCAAGCCCCAGGCAACCATGAATCTACTTTCTGTCTGTACAGATTGCCTATTCTGGACATTTCACAGAAATGGAACCATACAGTATGTGGTCTTTTGTGACTGGCTTCTTTCCCTGAGCATAATGTTTTCAACGTTCATCCATGTTGTAGCCTGTGTCAGCATTTCATTTATTTTTATTGCCAAAATAATAACATTCTGTTTTGTGGGTACACACATTTTATTTCTACATTCATCAGCTAGTGGACAGTCAATAAAAAAATTCATATAAGAAAAATAGTGGCGCATATGTAATCATGAAATTTATCTTGGTTGTCTGTTGCACGTGTTCTGCAAGAATTTCTAAATCCTAGTTGAAGTGTAACTTACCTGGAAGGCTGGTTATGAATTAGGATACAGAAAATGAGTTGTAGAATGTGTGGCGTTTTATTCAGGCATTTCTGAATTAGTAGAGTCCTTCCTCTGACATTTGCACACCTCACTTTCAACAATCTCTGGTTCTAGTTTACAAAACGGGGTGATAGTGTTCTAAAGAGTACTGACGTGGGTTTGACAAGCCTGTCAGTAATGCTTCAGCTAAGTCCATGCAATTTTTACCTGGTGATGCTTCATCAAGGATGTTCTAAGTAGCCAGGAACTTCCAGACTCTCCAAAACTAAATCCATTCTCTAGATTCAAGCCTTTCAAATGGCTGCCCTGCTCTGACTCTGGTGAGGGAAGATTTGCGTGGAATCTAAGGCTGCAGAGAGATGCAGGGTCTGAATGGGGCCCTTCCAGAAGTGATGACTCACTGTCTATAAAGGGCACTTTGGGACTCATTTGCAAACATAACCTCAAACAATTTTTGCAGAGAGGTGTAGCCTACCTGCCAATAATCATTTTCACAAATGATGCTACTTCATTGCCTGAAGATTAGTACTTATGGCACTGGCTGTAGCGACAACAGGAGCAGATGAATAGCCATCATTACAATCCCCGAGTGAATGGCATCACCTGCTGTATGAACGAAATGACACCCTCAAAGCAGAGGCTGCTTGGATTAATTTGAAAGACTTATGAATAAAATATTGTAGCCTAGGCTATAGAGGCAAGCACAGGGGTTGCCCAGCACCTCTCAGGCAATGAATGCCCTAGACACTCGCGTGCTATGCTCTCATGCTTGCTCTGTTAATGACATGGTGACACCCAGCTGTCATGTCTGTTTACTCCACTGTACACTCGGATGGTGTACCGATTGTCAGAATGGTGAACTGAAATTATATATATAAAAGTGCCTGAAATCTGGCACGCGTTCTATAATCCATTAAGTGAATCGGAGAAGAGCTACCTGATTCCAATTTGGCTTATGCAAAGACCAATATAGCAATCTCTGTTTTACAAAATAATTTCTAAGTCCTGATTATTGCAACAGTTTCCAGCAAAGCAGTTTCTACACAACACATCACATCATTTAGGGACACCCATGAATTTCACTAGAAGTTGATTAGTATAGAACAATCAGTTCAATCCAGTATGGCACCGAGGATACATAGTAAACAAAGCAGACAAAACTCCTATTCTCAAGAAGCTTATAGTCGCATAGCAAGTCAAGGTTATTCCTACTATGTGCACATTCTGGGCAAATACATTTTCTCCAAGCTCCTTGTCTATATAAACAATTTGATTTTAAAAATGCATTAGAAAATTTATGGACCCATATGAGCTACAGTGATTTATTTATTTATTTATTTATTATTTCAGTGTACAATCTTTTTTTTTTTTTAACATCTTTATTGGAGTATAATTGCTTTACAATGGTGTGTTAGTTTCTGCTTTATAACAAAGTGAGTCAGTTATACATATACATATGTTCCCATATCTCCTCCCTCTTGCATCTCCCTCCTTCCCACCCTCCCTATCCCACCCCTCTAGGATAGAGCTGATCTCCCTGTGCTATGAGGCTGCTTCCCACTAGCTATCTATTTTGTGTTTGGTAGTGTATATATGTCCATGCCACTCTCTCTTTTTGTCACATCTTACCCCTCCCCCTCCCCATATCCTCAAGTCCATTCTCTGGTAGGTCTGTGTCTTTATTCCCGTCTTGCCACTATACAGTGATTTATTAATGAAAATTTAGAATAACAGTTGGAGGAGAGATATTAAAGGATTTGCTTAATGTCCAATCAGAGCACATAAAAATTCTTCTCAGTGTCCAAGCACCATCTCTTTCTGTTCATGTCCAGGAATCATCTTTTGTGTTCTACATCGTCAGATGCCCCCTTCCTGACTACGTTTATGTCTCTCATTGTGAGAAAAAGGTAGCAGCACTGTTCACATTCACCATGCATGGCTCTTCAGAACTCGGATGTACTGAAACAGCATAGATCTTCAGTCCCTGCCCTTCCCCACAGTGAACGCTCGTTACGTCCTTACTCATGAGGCTGCATGATCCACTGGGCTTCCAATGACAACCTTAAAGGTTGTCACTGCGCTTCATTGATGAGGACCACAAAGGCAAATCTGATCTGGAATTTGCAGGAAAATGTGAACAGTGGTGTGTTCTCTGGCCAGGTCTGCTTTTCTATTTGGAATGTTACAGCTTAAACATGGAACAACTCATGATCCAAACAGGTCTCCTCTTGCACTCCTTACACTGTAATCCCTGCATTGCTAGAACGTGATCTCTTTGAATGTCGTCTGCACCCCTACCTTCCAGACACTGCCACCAGCAGGGAGGGGCCATGGGCAGGAAGAGAAGAGCGGCCCAGTTCGTGCCGGGAATGTCAGTCCTTTATCTGGCAAAACCGGCAGGTCGTGGATTGCAGGCACAAGAGGACATTGATCGGAAGGGTCGTTGTGCTGGAGGGGCCCTTTGGCATCACGGAGTCGTAGTCTTGAAAGCCCGTGGAGAAGATTGGGCACAAGAACTCTGGAGGACTGCCTGACACGTGGAACCTATGGAGGAGACAGGTGACTGCCCTGGGTGACAGCAGAAGTTTACACAGGGTAAAGGATGCCTGCCGCCAACCCCATGGCCCTCCGGTGCTATTGATGGGAGGTGGCACCACATTGGGAAATGGGCAAGCAAAAGCCACTGCTGCCTTCCTGACTTCGTGACTTGGTTTCATATGATATGTGGTCTTTCACTTAGGGTGTGGGGTTTATGCTCTGCTGTTGCCACCTTGAAATTTTTGATAATTGCATCTTTGAACTTGTGTTTTGGGAGGAAGTCCTATGGGACAATGGAATACACGTGTCAGCAGCAGAGATACGCCGGGGGCCAGGCACTGAGCAACTAGTCTCATGGCCAAGCACACACATGTATGCCTTCTGGATAGTTGGGCTCCGTGGGGTCCTAAGGTGGGCAGGCCAAGACCTGGCCCTGATCGGTGGTGATTAACAGTTGTAGCAGAAGCAGTGGTGGCAGTGGTGCCAGCTGCAGCCATGGGGAAAAAATAGTGGCTCAGTATGCAGGCAGTGCCAGTACCTGGGGTGGGAAGCAGTAAAGTTTGTCAGCAAATTATTACAAAAGGAAATCATATACACGGGAACTGCAGCAAAGCATATCAGGAAGTTATTAGCATTCTCAGAGTTTAGGATCTCCAGTTTTTAAAACTGCTGGAACATTGCAAAGCAAAGCAAACATCCACAGGCTTGGAAATTAAATTTAAAGGTCATTGCATTCAACGGAAAAGAACACTGCTTTCATAAGAAGCTTCAAGGAAACCAATTATCAATAAGGGAGAAATTCTTAAAATTAAATTTTCATTGTAATTGAAGATATAATTATAGAATGCATAAATAAGTGCTTTAAGTTATATAAGAATCATGAAGGCAATTTCAAACACCTCCACAAGTTAGAGGAAATACCAGGGAAAACCTTAAAATGCCAGTGGGAAATTTAAAATTTAATAGAATTCAGACTTACACAAAATTGATTTTGTATTGAGTAAAATCTTTTAGAAAAATTATCCTGTGAAAATAATCTCTAGATGTGCTAAACTTTAAATTTCAAAATAATGTATCAGAAATTTATCTTGTTGTTACAGACTGCAAATTCTCTTAACAGCTCCGGAAATAGTTTCTTCTTTCTCAAAATAAAAAATCATCAAAAATTATTAGTGATCTTGCATCTGGTAGTAGTGACTGATGTTGCTTTCAATTATATTGATTGAAAATGAAATTGCTAAAAGTATAGTTTTTGATGATCTAATCAATTAATTTACAGAAAAGCAAGCCAGAAAAATCTTAAGTCAAGGTATCACATTTTAAAGTATCATTATTTACCATACTATATAAAATTATGACAGACAATGGAATATTACTCAGTGCTAAAAAGAAATGAGCTATTAAGCCATGAGAAGACATGGAGGAAACTTAAATGTACATTTACCAAGTGAACGAAGCCAATCTGAAAGGGCTACATACATACTGTGAATCTAAAACTGCTCTAAAAAATAAAGTCTATTTAAAAGGGGGGAAAAGTGGGAAAAAGATCTGAACTCCTCACCAAAGAAGACGACAGACAGATGGCAAATAAGCATATGAAAAGATACTCAACATCATATGGCATTAGGGAATTGCAAATTAAAACGGCATTAGAGACCACCACACATCTATCAGAATGGTAAAAATCCAAAACACTGATGACACCAACTATTTTTTTATTATTATTATTTTTTTAATTTATGTCTGTGTTGGGTCTTAGTTCCTGTGCGAGGGCTTTCTCCAGTTGCGGCAAGCGGGGGCCACTCTTCATCGCGGTGCGCGGGCCTCTCACTATTGCGGACTCTCTTGTTGCGGAGCACAGGCTCCAGACGCGCAGGCTCAGTAGTTGTGGCTCACGGGCCTAGTTGCTCCGCGGCATGTGGGATCTTCCCAGACCAGGGCTCGAACCCGTGTCCCCTGCATTAGCAGGCAGATTCTCAACCACTGCGCCACCAGGGAAGCCCCAACACCAACTATTGATGAAGGTGTGGAGCCACAGGATCTCTCATTCATTGCTGGGGGGAATGCAAAATGGTCCAGAAACTTTGGAAGACAGTTTGGCAGTTTCTTAGAAAGCTAAGCATACTCTTAACATATGATACTCAACATACGATCATGTTCCTTGGTATTAACTCAAAGGATTTGAAAATTTATGTTCAAGCAAAAATCTGCACATGGATGTTTATGCAGTTTTATTCGTAATTGCCCAAACTTGGAAGCAACCAAGATGTCCTTCAGTAAGTGAGTGGATAAATAAATTGTGGTACATCCAGACAACGGGATATTATTTAGTGCAAAAAAGAAATGAACTATCAAGCCATGAAAAGACATAAAGGAATCTTAAATGTATATTACTAAGTGAAACAGGCTAATCTGAAAAGCTACATACAGTATGATTCTAACTATATGACATTCTGGAAAAAGCAAAACCATAAAAGTTTAACATAAAACAATAAAGGGATCAGTGGTTGCCAGGGGTTGTAGGGAGGGAGGGATTATTTGAGGATCTTCAGAGTAGGACGCTATAATGGTGGATACATATCATTATACATTTGGCAAAACCCACAGAATGTACACCACCAAGAGTGAACCCTAATGCAAACCATGGGTTTTGGGTGATACTGGTGTGTCAGTGGAGGTTCCTCAGTTATAACAAATGCACCACTCCGGTGGGGCATGCTGATAGTGGGGAAAGCTGTGTATATGTCGGGAGGGCTGGGGGTACGTGGGAACTCTCTTTACTTCTGTAAATCTAAAACTTCTCCTTAAAAAAAATAGCCTATTTTTGGGACTCCCCTGGTGGCGCAGTGGATAAGACTCCGTGCTCTCAATGCAGGGGGCCCGGGTTCAATCCTTGGTCAGGGAACTAGATCCCATGTGCATGCCGCAACTAAGAGTTCTCATGCCACAACTAAGGAGCCCGTGTGCCTCAACTAAGGAGCTGGCGAGCTGCAACTAAGATGCGGTGCAACCAAATAAGTAAAATTAAAAAAAAATTTTTAAATAGTCTATTTTTAAAAAGCTGGTTAACAACGACAAACTATGAGATACACAAAAAAGCAAGAAGAAGCAATCTGTTAAGAGGTAAAGTTATCAGAAAAACCAGATCCAGATATAGCCTTGAGGTTGGAACTATCAAACAGGTCTTTAAATTAATTATGATTAATATGTTAAAGGAAAGGAACTAGAGGAAAATGTGGACAGCATGCATAAACAAATGGGAAATTTTTGCAGAGAGATAGAAACTATAAAAAAGAGTAAAATGGGGGACTTCCCTTGTGGTGCAGTGGTTAAGAATCCATCTGCCAATGCAGCAGACTCGAGTTCGAGCCCTGGTCCAGGAAGATCCCACATGCCACAGAGCAACTAAGCCCGTGCACCACAACTACTGAGCCTGCACTCTAGAGCCTGCAAGCCACAACTACTGAGCCCTCGTGCCTGCAACTACTGAAGCCCACGAACCTAGAGCCCGTGCTCCGCGACAAGAGAAGCCACCTCAATGAGAAGCCCGCACACCACAATGAAGAATAGCTCCCGCTCACCTCAACTAGAGAAAGCCTGTGTGCAGCAATGAAGACCCAACGCAGCCGAAAATAATTAAATAAAATAAATAAATTTAAAAAAAAGAGTAAGATGGAAATTCGAGAAATAAAAAACCATGATATTAGAGATGAAGAATCCTATAATGGGCTTATCAGCAGATTGGAAAGAGCTGAGGAAAGGATCAAGAAATGTGAAGAGAGTTTCACAAAAATTATCCAAACTGAAACATGAAGAGAAAATGATTTTTTTTTAAGCCTAGAGCAACAAGAGCTGTTGGACAATATCAAACGACTTAATACAGGTGAAGTTGGAGTCCCAGAAGGAAAAGAAAGAGAATAACAATGACAACAAAAAACACACTTGAAGAAATAATTGTTGAGAATTTTTCAAAATTAAGGCAAGACAACAAATCTCAGATTCAAGAAATCAGAGAACTCCAAGCTGGAGAAAGAAAAAAAGATCACCCAGGCACTTCATGGTCAAATTGCTAAAAACCAGGAGAAAGATAAAATCTTGAAGGTGGCTGGAGGAAGAAAAAACCCAAACCATTTTGTTATTGTTTTAATTTGCATTTCCCTGATGACACATGATGTGAAGCAATTTTTTTATAGCTTATTTGCCATCTGTATATCTTCTTTGGTGAGGTGTCTGTTAAGGTCTTTGGCCCATTTTAATCAGTGTTTTTGTATTCTTTGTGTATTCTTATTGTTGAGTTTTAAGAATAGTTTGCATATTTCAGAAACAGTCATTTATAAAATGTGTCTTTTGCAAATATTTTCTCCCAGAATGTGGCTTGTCTTCTCATTCTCTTGATACTATCTTACACATAGCAGAAGTTTTAAATTTTATTTTATTTTAATGAAAACCAGCTTATCATTTCTTTCATGGATGGTGCCTTTGATGTTGTATCTAAAAAGTCACAGCCATACCCAAGGTCATCTAGGTTTTCTCTTATGTTATCATCTAGAAGTTTATAGTTTTTCATTTTACATTTCGGTCTATGAACCATTTTCAGTTTTTGTGAAGGGTATGAAGTCTGTGTCTAGATTCATTTTTTTGCATGTGGATATCCAATTGTTCCAGCACCGTTTGTTGAAAAGACTATATTCTGACAAATTTTTAACAGTTTTCTCATTGCTTTTATGGCGGAAATAATTTTCAGAGGTCTTACTTTGTTTATTTTTCTGATGTCAACCCCCAATAAGGAAGAACTGGTTTAGATATCAACGCATTCACCCCCATCTCATGTTCATGTCAATAAATTTAACATTTTGCATTATGATAGCTCTGTTTTCCTGAAGGTTCTGATGAGACCTATACCATGTACCATGGGCAATGCAACCCAACACATTTGCCACATACACTTCTGAGCAAGCTGTTCGGATTTCTTGTTTATTTATTTAGCCACGCCGCGCAGCATGCGGGATCTTAGTTCCCCTACCAGGGATCGAACCTGTGCCCCCTGCAGTGGAAGCTCGGAGTCCTAACCACCGGACTGCCAGGGAAGTTCCTCGATTTCTTTTTGCATCGTAGTTCTCACTGTTGTAAAGCATCTTGGGACAGTCTGTCCTCAAGGGACCAAAACAAGTAAATTAAAAAAAAAAAGATCTCTTAGTAGCTTTAATTAATTTTGTTTCATTAGTTCTGCACTTTTCATGCTCCTGTCACATAATTATTTGTAAATTATATTCATAACAGTTTCTTAATTTGCAGTAATTTTATCACTCAGAGAATAATTGTTAATTATCTCCCTCTATGATTATCACAGAAGAAAAGCAAGAGTTTCAAAAACTGTGAAATTAAATTGGAAGGGAATTTCAAGCAGTCACATTCCCCCTTGTTCTGACATCCCAGATGGTGTCTACGGTTTGTATTCATAGTTATGCAAAATGACAGATGTCAGAAGCAAATATTTTCAGCATATTAATAAGAGCAATGCACTGGCCCTTTCTGTAATAGCAGGGATGGCACTGATAAAAAATGCTGAGAACTCTCTCAGATAGAGCAAGAAAAAGAAGGCTCACGCACTGCCTTCAGTTAGTGTCTGGATCAGTAAATGGAAAATCAAAAAATTGAAGCAATACCCCCTACTCCACCGGAGACTTATGATGTGACCTCATAATCCTCAGCTATGTTCCTCCCGGAGTGAGATAGGGCTATGGACCAATAAATAGACTAATAAGCGGGTACTAACAGCTCATGCAGTCAGCGTCACAATCAGGCTATGAGTTCCCGAATATTTGAAGCTTATTTCTGTAAGCTCTGAAACGTTAATTTTATCAGTTTGAAGGAAATTTCTCTAAAACATCACATAGGTAACTGCTTTTATTTATTTATTCTGAGGTATAGTTGATTTATAATGTTGTGTTAGTTTCAGGTGCACAGCAGCAAAGTGATTCAGATATATATAGAGAGAGATATATATATAGATATATATTCTTATTCAGGTTTTCCAGAGAAACAGAACCAAGAAGATGTGGATATATAGAGAAAGAGATAAAAGAGTTATTATGAGGAATTGGCTCGCAAGATTATGAAGACTGGCAGGTCCATATCTGCAGTGTGGACCGGCAGCCTGGAGACCCAGGTGAGCGCCACTGCAGATGAAATCCAAAGACAGTCCATCTGCTAATTCTCTCTCACTGGGAGAGGGTTGGTCCTTTGATCTCTCCAGCCCTTCAGCTGGTTGCGTGAGGCTCATCCTACACTATGGAGGATGACCTGCTTTACTCTGTGGATTAAGAGGTTAATCTCACCCAAAAGTACCCTCCCAGAAACCTTCCCAGAATAATATTTGACCAAATACCTGGGCACCCTGCAGTCCAGTCAAATTGGCACATAAAATTAACCATCACAAAAATATACGAATTGGTGGCACAAATAGAAAGGTAGATTTAAACCCAAATATGTCCGTCATTACATTATACTTAAATGAACTATATGTTATAGTTAAAGGACTTCTCTGGTCCAGAACTCTTTTCCCAACTTGACCACTATATCCTTTGGAGGTGACCTAGCCTCCTACAGAGGCCTCTGGGCCTAACTTCTCTCCCACGTGGGTGAGGTTTAGTGTGTGCATTCGCAGGTCTAGAGGTCAGAGTGCTTCCCTCAGGTCCCCTCTGGAAGGTACTGTTGGATGAGTTAGGCTTTCTCAACACAGGAAAGCAATACTTCAACTCTAGCACCTTATTTTGACTACCACACTTCCCCTACGCCCTGTTCAAACCTCATTTCTAGGGGAATGGAAAACTGACGTGACTGGTTTTGAAACATTTTGTGCTTGCAAGCATTGGATGATAGCAGCAATCTCAATTCATTAATTTTAGCTCCCTCTGCTGTTTCAGCAACACAGATCATTTAGGGAAAAAACAAAAACAAAAACAAAACCCCAAAACCAAAAAAACCACACCATGCACACACAGACACACACACCAAGTAACACTTAAGGGGAGGAAAAAACCAGAAACTAATTGGAGATTGCCATGGTCTGAACATGTCCCCCCAAATTCATGTGTTTAAATCCTAACAAAGGTGATGGTATTGGAGGTGGGGCCTCTGGGCGTGATTAATTCGGAGGGCAGAGCCCTCATGAATGGGATTAGTGGTTATAAAAGAGACCTAGGGGTTTCCCTGGTGGCGCAGTGGTTGGGAATCCGCCTGCCAATTCAGGGGACACGGGTTCGTGCCCCGGTCCGGGAGGATCCCACATGCCGCGGAGCAACTAGGCCCGTGAGCCACAACTACTGAGCCTGCGCGTCTGGAGCCTGTGCTCCGCAACAAGAGAGGCCGCGATAGTGAGAGGCCCGCGCACCGCGATTAAGAGTGGACACCGCTTGCCACAACTGGAGGAAGCCCTTGCACAGAGGCGGAGACCCAACACAGCCAAAAATAAATAAATAAATTTATTTAAAAAAAAAAAAAAAGAGACCTAAGCAAGACCCCTCACCTCTTGCACGTTAATACACAGTGAGAAGGTGCCACGGATGAGGAAGCGGGTTCTCACCAGACGCCAAATCTGCCGGCACCATGAGCTTGCACTTCCAGCCTCCAGAACTGCGAGGAATAAATTCCTGTCGTTTATAAGCCAGTCAGTCTACGGCGTCTGTTACAGCAGCCCGAACGGGCTAAGACAGGCACGGTGAGGAATACCCCTTAGATTTAGATTCTTTAAAGAAGTAATCTTCGTATGAAAAACTGAACAAGAAGTTACGGAAGGTACTTTTGAAAAATGGCTACTTTTCTCTTTCAGGACTTCTTCCTTTTCATCACGACTAAAAGTATGTCAGCACCAATAAACATTACCAAGCAGATCATAATAATTTATGGCTTGGAGTTACTCATTTACTCTTCAGCAAGTATCTCTGGAATGCCCACTTTGCACGTGGTGCTGGGTGCTGAGGATACAGTGATGAGGGAGAGAGTTATTTTTAAATAATGCTCTTTTACCTTATAAATCTGCAAGGCTTTCTCCCTAACGCTTCTCTTGATCATACCCCTTTCCTGGGTAATAGATTAAATCATGAATGAAGATTAATGCAATTTACTGTGGATTTATTTTTTAAAATAAGACCTTCTAAAAGCCTTGTCTCTGTCTGATCTTCCAACTCATCATTACAGGCAGGATTGTGTAGCTTAAGAGCACAGACTTGGGCAAGTATCGTAACCTTTCTGTGCCTCAGTTTCCTCATACATATAATTGGGGTGATGAGAATAACTCATATGGGATTGTTGGAATAAAAAATGAGTTAATACATGTAAAATGCTTAGAAAAGTGCTTGACATATAGAAAGCACAAAATAAGTGTGAGCTATGATTTTCATGTGTTTGTGAATTAATTGAACACCTAATATGTCTTTTCTAGCCTTTTAAACAAACATAGGAAGATTTTATACCTTGATAATAGCTTATTTTTCCACACCCCTTTCTCATTCTTTTCAACAGCAAATTTTCCAAAAGACAAGCCTTCCCATGATTTCCATCTGGATCCTCCTGACTCCTGACTCCTGTCTTCTGCAGGATCTGTATTTCTGAAAGTCACCAATATCCCCGAAGTCCTATAAGAAGTTTTCACGGACCTTCTCCTTCTTGGAGACATTTGTCCCCTGACCTGTTCCTTGCAGCCTCTCTGACACTGTGCTTCCGAGTTCTCTCATCTCTTTGACCTTTTTTTCCTGTCTCCTTTGCCCTTTCTTTTGTCCCAAGAACAAAGGTTCTTCAAAGTTCTGTACTCACCTTACCTTCCTTCTTCCTTCTCTATGGCCTCCTTGGCGGATATCCATTTTCACGGGGTCAAGCATCACCCCTGGGAGAGGGGCCATAGCGTAGAAGCTGAGACACCAACAACCCGTCCTCCAGACACCAACCGGGTGTCCAGCAGTTCAGTCCTGACACTAACAACCTGGAGTTACCATCAGATTCCGCAGATTTAAGGACTCAGTCCCGCAAGACTACTCTCACCTCAGACGCTAGTCGGAAGTCCTACCCGCCTGTACTTCTGACTGACCAGCTATAAGTCAGGGGTTCCTATGACCCTCTCTTCAGGTTTAAGAATTTGCTAGAACAGCAGAACCCAGGCGAACACTTTCCTTAGGTTTACTGGTTTATTATAAAGGATACAACTCAGAAACAGCCTGATGGAAGAGATACACAGGGCAAGGTGTCGAGATGGGGGGGTCCAGAGTGCCCTTGCCCTCCCTGGTGTGTCACCCTTCCAATGCCTCAGTATCTTTACCAACTGGAAAACTCACCAAATCTTGTTATTCCAGAGTTTGTATTGAGCTTGACCTCCAGCCACTATTCCCCTTCCCAGAGGTTGGTGGGTGGGATGAAAGTTCCAACCTTCTAATAACTTGGTCTTTCTGGTGACCAGCCCCATCCCGAGGCTATGTAGGGGCTCCACCCTGTATCACCTCAGTAACATAAACTTAGATAAGGTGGCAGAGGGTTCATTATGAATAACGAAAGACATTACGACCATTCAGGAAATTCCAAGGGACAGAGACCAAATGTATTTCTTATTATACCACAGTCTCCAAGCCAGACTGCCTGAGTTTGAATCCAGGCACCACAATTTATGAACTGCGTGACTTCGGTGCATTAAGTCATTTCCATGTACCCAGGTTTCCAACATCTGTTAAATGGTGGTAATAATAATAGAACCAACCTAAAAGGTTTGTTGTGAGGTTTAAATGAGTTAACAAAAGCACTTAGAACAGTGCCTGCTGCACAGGAAGCAATCTGAAAGTGCTGAATTGCTATTCACACTCCCTGGCTCACCCCAGGGTAAGATAAAATTCTAACCCCTCTGTTGCCTACAGATTAAATTCCAAAGGGCTTTTGTAAAAGCCTCAATTTCATATTATTCACAGCAAGTAGTTTAATAAGTGTTAGATAGAGGTGAGTTTGGTTAGCGTGTTCTTTCTTCTAAATGGGGAAATTGCATAGCGTAGGGTGTGTGTGTGTGTGTGCATGTGTGTGTGTGTTTGTGCAAGTGCGTGAGTGACATTTAGAGAACTCCACCCTCCATTATGCAAATATTTAGAAAGAGTATATCTAGGCTTTCAGTTATTACTATCAGTACAGTAATATGTACAGATAAGTTCCAAACCCTTGCTTTCGATAAGCATATCTTAAAAAATATCTAAGATATTTTTATATCTAAATATCTAAAATATCAAAGATATCTAAAAAATATCTTTCCAAATCAGAAATTGATGACTGATTTTTGGCCAAGATATTTAAGTGAATTATGTTCCTGGTTGCTGGCAGAATGTCAGTATTACCATTAGAAGATGTTATCAAATCCAGATGATATAGGGTAGAGATCACTGTGTTCCATTAATGCCTTTGAATTCAAGGGTGCATGTACCTTGATTTCTCCCAGGGTGTGATACAATTCTCATTGAAACAGGGATAAAATCGGTTGATTCATTAAACTCATGATGCTATTGTAACCGGAAGTGGGTTCTGGCTGCTCGCCACTCAAAAGCCAATAAAGATGCCAGTTTGGTGGAAAGGAAAGTTTGCTTTATTTTGGATACCAGCTACGGGGTGGGCGGGGGGTGATGGAGGGCAGACGCCTGTCCAAAGGCCAACTCCCTCCCCCCTCCCCCTGACAATCAGGGGGCAGGAGCTTTTATACACAGAGGGAGGGCGCTACATGCAGAAACAGCACAGTCAGCTCTGACAGTCATCTTGAAATTGGTCATCGGTGGTCCAACCAGCATCATCTCCATTGTTTTAGGTACAGTCAATCTTCATTTCCAGGGTTGGTTTGTTTCCATTTCTTTGAGGCCGATTCTTGGAATTGCGGCAGCTTATGTCATGGCTACAGCCTGGTCATCATGTAGTTAACTTCTTCCACCTGGTGTGGGTTTCAGTATCTACAAGACAGCTCACAGGACACGGCCCAGAATATGATCTATAGCCCTTGAGGAGGAACTAGAGGTCCTTGACTTTGCTTAATGACTAAACTATTATTATTTGGTTTCCTTTGACTGTGTTCCTCTGTTTCTGCATTTTCTCACTTCTCTGATTAAACTTTGGCTAAAGCTTTTCCACAGACAAAAGGCGGGCTGAGGACACGGAGAGGCAAGGACCACAGGGTCCTGCTCCGTTTCAACATGACAGCATGCAATAAATTCAAAGACAAACCCATGCAGGAAAGTCAGGTTGTAAAAACGAATATGTCTTGCACGCCCACGTGTCTTTCCTGTGAAGCTATTTTTGGGTCCGTACAGCAGTTTAATTTATGAGGACTCAGAGAAGCTTTTTAAGGATGTGCGTGGAATTCCATCCTTCAGGCGTCCTATGCTTCCTCTAAGGAAGTTCAAGTCACACTTATCAAGAATCTTCTGGGACTTCCCTGTTGGCGCAGTGGTTAAGAATCCACCTGCCAATGCAGGGGACACGGGTTCGAGCCCTGGTCCGGGAAGATCCCACCTGCCACGGAGCAACTAAGCCCATGCACCACAACTACTGAGCCTGCGCTCTAGAGCCCGCGAGCCATAACTACTGAGCCCGCGAGCCACAACTACTGAAGCCCGCATGCCTAGAGCCCGTGCTCTGCAACAAGAGAAGCCACCGCAATGAGAAGCCCGCGCACCACAACGAAGAGTAGCCCCCCCTTGCCGCAACTAGAGAAAGCCCGCGCGCAGCAACAAAGACCCAACACAGCCAAAAATAAATAAATACATTTATTTTTTTAAAAAATCTTCTTCAACAACTTAATTTAGCCCTAGCCCACTGTTCCTACAGGCTCATCATCATAATCACCAAATGAGTTTGGGAGGAAAAAAAATCCCAGGCCATACCTGTTGAGACTCCCATAAGGAGATATTGGGGTGGAGCTCAGTCATTCATAACTTTTAAAGTTTCTTAGGGGATTATGATCAGGCAGAATTAGAAGTCACTGGTCTTTCTCCATGATCTGCTACTTGACAGAAGTGTAGTAGGTGAGGTCTGGGAATATCCAGCCTTCCTGAGACCCCCTTTACTGAGGACTCTTCCCTTATCCACAAGGGGTGGGTCTTGACTAGTACAGTTTCAGTACTGGACTTTCTTCTAGGCCATGGTGATTTGACCAAGGGAAGGACTGTGGCATAACCTGGGCCAGATTTTCTTCTCTCATTTTATTTAAATCGAGTCACGGAGACTGAAAGAGCTGGGGCAGCAGACACAGAGGAATGCCATCCCGAATGTCCACTTGCCTGCTGCAGGGTCCCTGCTGAGGGAACCCTGGTTCTCACCTTTCCTGACGCCCGTTCTGTTCAACCTTTCCTTGCATTCTGCAAAACACTCTGCATTAGTTTCCTACCAACTGTGCAGCTTAAAACAATAGAAATTTATTGTCACACAGCTCTGGAGGCCAGAAGCCTGAAATCAGGGTGTTGGCAGGATTGGTTCTTTCCGGAGCTTCCGAGCAAGAGGCCCTTCCCTGTGTCTCTCCCGGCTCCTGGTGGCTGCCAGCAATCCTGGGCGCTCCTTGGCATGTAGATGCAGCTTCCCGATCTTTGCTTCCCTCTGTACATTACCTTCTTCTCTGTGCCCAACCTCTTCTTATTCGGACACCAGTCCCTGGATTTAGGGCCTCCCTGAATCTGGTGATGGTTAATTTTATGTGTCAACTTGGCTAGACCACGGTATCCAGATATTTGTTCAAACGCGAGTCTAAATGTTGCTGTGAAGGCATTTTTTATATGAGATTAACATTTAACTCAGTAGATTTTGAGTAGAGAACATTAACCTCCATAACGTGGGTGGGCCTCATCCAATCAGTTGAAGGCTTTTAGAGTCAACAGAATGAGGTCCCCTGAAGAAGGAATTCTGCCAGCAGACTGCCTTTGGACTTGAGCTGCAACATTAACTCTTCCCTGGGCCTTCAGTCTGCTGGCTTGCCCTGCAGATTTTGGACTTGCCAGGCTTCACAATGGTGTGAGCCAATTCCCTGAAATAAATTTGTCCCTCTATACACATCTGTATCTGGTTGGTTCTATTTCTCTGGAGAAACCGACTAATATGGGAGGGGTTGGGTGGCCCCGTTTCCTACAGCACATACGTGCACGCACTCTTCTGGCTGCCATGTGACACCTGCATGTCCCCCACCCTCCTCTCATGGGTGCCTTTGTTTCTCCGGCCACCACCGGTGTATGGGGTCTGCTGTATCTTCTCCACCTCAGTGAGGGCTGGTCCTGTGCGTACACAGGTCATTCTCACGTGTGCTGTCACTCTCTCACGTCTCTCTGTCCCCTGCTCCCATACGTTCTGCCACCTGGACAATGCCCCTTGTCCTAAACACCATCCAGCGGTGCTGACCTGCACTTCGTCTTTCAGGGCCGTTAGCATCAATCTTATCTCCTCTCCCCAGGCTTTGGAACACATTTCTAAGAGAAGCCATTGTTTCTAATCACCTTCAGAGTCATCATAAAGACACCTTTTGGAAAAAATCAGTACATTTTTATGTTCAAATAAATTCTCTTTCTAAGGCACAGATATAAAGACTTCATAGTGTGAATTTTCCACCTCATCAAGTTATTTCCTGAACTCTTGTACAGACTTTCAGTCAGGTGCCTTAGTTGTAATTTTTGATATTCTAATCTTGATGTCAAGTTGACCATCATTTGGAAATTTTAACATCAGACTCACTATTAGCATCCCAGTGATGTTCATATTTAATTAAAAACAACCGGAGAAGACATTTATTTAATAATATATTAGTCTATTATTAACCACTTGAGCATATAGTAGCCTTTAGGATGAAATGACTTTTATCTTCCCTCTTTTCTGAAAAACCCACAAATTATCTCTTCTTGGTATTTGAACTACTTTCTTTCTGGGGGTAACACTCCATTATTTAATATACGACTTCAAAATGTGCTCTTGACCATGACCCAAGAGACTAGGGGGAAATGCAGTGACCTTCCTTTTTGAAGATGACACAGTCAGTATTTGTCTTTACCTCCTCTCTCTATCTCTTAAAGTCCAGCCAAAATGGTAACACAATATATTTCTTAAATGAATGTATCCATAACAGAGCTGGGAAAGATGAAAGGCTGTCACCCATGAAGCAGAATTTGGAGAGGGGTGGGTTCCTGGAATATTACAAGCAAATAGCATCAGATTTACAAAGGAACCAAGGCAGAGAGATAAACCCCTCAATACAAGCAGGTGGGAGGAACGTTAGCAGCAGAAGCCATTCTCCCAAAGGGAGCCCCAGAGAAACTCCAAGCTCAGGATCTACAGTAGCAAACATGGACCTTAGGTAAAAGAGTGTTTGCAGAGTAGAAAGACTGTAGATTGCCGGGCTCCTCTGCCACTTAGCATATAAAAACCTCTTGCATATCAATAGGAAAAGGGTAAACAGTCAAAAGAAATATTTGTAACAGATACTAACAATCAAAAGAAATACACAAATGGCCTTAGGTACATGAAATTCACTAGAAGTCAGATAAATGCAAATGAGAATGCCAACAACACACCCTATTTTACACTCTTCTGCTTGCGGAAATATGGGGGTAGAAAGGCTCTGAACTCTCTTGGTAGGAACTTAATGGCACAATCCTGAGATAGCAACTTGTCAGCATCTAATAAAATGTTACATGTACATAGTCTTTGATACAGCAATTCTTCTAGGACTTGCCTGCAGAAGTGCTGACACATACAGGAAGTACAAGAATAACCCGTGCTGGACTTCCCTAGTGGCGCAGTGGTTAAGAATCCGCCTGCCAATGCAGGGGACACGGGTTCAAGACCTGGTCCGGGAAGATCCCCCATGCCGCGGAGCAACTAAGCCCTTGCGCTACAACTACTGAGCTCTGTGCTGTTGAGCCCGCGAGCCACAACTACTGAGGCCGCACGCCTCCAGCCCGTGCTCCTCAATAAGAGAAGCCACTGCAATGAGAAGCCCGCGCACCGCAACGAAGAGTAGCCCCCGCTCACCGCAACTAGAGAAAGCCCGCGCGCAGCAATGAAGACCCAACACAGCCACAAATAAATAAATTAAATACAAATAAATTAAAGAATAACCCATGCAACATTGTTTGCAATGGCTAATAATTAGAAACAATCAATGGGAAAACGGATAAATAAATTGTGGTTTATTCATACTCTGACATACTATGTTTAAAAGAACTGACATGGAAAGATCCTTAAGATATACTATTAAGCTAACACAACATTGTAAAGCAACTATACTCCAATAAAAATTAATTTAAAAAATTAAAAATAAATATATTAATTTTAAAAAGATATACTATTAAGTAAAAAAATAGAAAGCAATACACAGAAGGATTGGGAGTTTGGGATTAACAGATGCAAACTATTATATATAGGATGGATAAACAACAAGGTCCTACTGTATAACACAGGGAGCTATATTCAATATTCTGTGATAAACCATAATGGAAAAGAGTATATATGTATAACTGAATCACGTTGCTGTACAGCAGAAATTAACACAACATTGTAAATCAACTATACTTCAATAAATTTTTTTTTAAAAAGGAAGCAATATGCAGAACAATTTGGATAGTATGATCCACTTATACGTTTAAAATCCACGAGCCATACATACAAACATACATGTATAGGCATGTAAACGCAGGGAGGCGGTGTATTAGTTAGGAATGCTTCGGCTGCAAATAACCGGAAACTTGGCTACAGTGGCTTAAACAAAGAAGGGCTTGTAGTCCTCAGATGACAAGGAGCACAGAGGAGGACAGTTCAGAGCTGGCACAGCAGATGAGCGTGGCCAGCAGGCACCCAGGCTTTTCCATCAGGGGCCCAGATTCTACTCTGCCATCCTAAGAGTGCTGGCTTTTATGACTCATCATCACGAGATAAGGGCTACACTGCCAACCTCATTTCCACCTTTTATGAAGGAAGAAAGGTAAGGGTAACAGTTCGAGGTGTCACCTGTATCAAGAAAACAAAAGCTTTTCCACAAAGCCTCAGGTTACATGTCATTGCCCAGAATTGAGGCCCACGCCCAGGCCCTGCCGCAGAGGAACCCAGGCTGCACGCAGGTCTCCACTCTAAACACAACCAGGGTTCTTCTGGAAAGGAAGAGAAGGAAACAAATATGGGGGTACACAAACATGCCTCCTGCAGAAAGGAAGTGGAAGTGTGTGACCAGGGAGAGGGCTTTCCCTGGGGAGGGGTGTAGATTTCCCTTTTATTTGACACACCTCTTTTGTTGCTGATTTTAAAATAATGTCAAACATACAGAAAAGTTTCAAGAATAGAAGAAACTTTCCCGAACCACTTGAGAGTAAGATGCTGATACGATACCCCATCACCCCTGAATTCTTTAGTTTGTAATTCCTACAAACAAGGACATTCTCCTACCTAAGCGAAATGACCACCATCAAAACCAGGAAATCAGCAGTGAAATCTTCATACCATCTAATCCACGGATCTCATTCCAGTGCATTCTTTTCTCTATGATTCATATATTGAATTTTCATTGATGATTTTCCTTGATGTCAGCTACTTGGGGGAAAATATAGATTATTTTTATTAAAAATGTGTCCTTCACATTGTCCTTGAGCAAACAAGGTGAGAGTTTTTCGGAACAAGTGGGAATGTATGGGTAAATGTGGAGCAGATGCACGGTCTGTGATCTCAGCGCTCCGTGGAGGGATGCTTGGGCTGGGACCCCAGAAGAAGGACTCAGGTCTCCCACCCCCACTCAGTTGCGTTCCCCTTTTATAGAGCAAGCATGGGAGTGGCCTTGCCAACTGGGATGCGGTGTCCGCCTGGGCATCGGGCAGTCTGAAGTTAGATGGCAGCTGCTCAGGAAGTTAGTTGTCTGTAGCGCTTGCTGCCAGCACCTGTTGACCTGTGGGAAGTTGCCTTTGGCCACAGCCCCTCCTGCTGGGGGATGGGGAGGCTCTGGACCCATTCAGACTGTTGCCAGGCGACCTGAGTCTTCAGGGTCAGACAATCCTGTTTGTCTTTCCGCAAAGTATATAGACAATTCGTAAAGAAAGCCTATCTTAAGTAAAGTTTAGATTGTTGAGGGAACGTTAACTAGGACTTTTTTTTTGCCTCTCTCCCTTCCATTACTACTCCCAGAGGTTACAGATTTGAAAGAACTTTTAGATGATCTGCACACACAGTCACTTCAAGAGAGACCACAGGGGGTGGGGTGATGTGCATATTAGCTACACTGCTGACTGCCTCATATCATGGTCTTCGGCCCTTGTGTTATTTTTGATTCCTAATAGTTCATGTTTTAATTTTAGTGTGTTTATAGTTTTTGAAGCTATACTAGAACATGTAAAACTGGTATGGGAAACAGTTTAACCTAAATGAAAAAGGAGGAATTAAACCAGACCTTTATCGTCGTTTGAAATTCTAAAAAAAAATGGACCCCCTGAGCCCATGCTGTGCAAATATGGTCCCAAATTAGGAGTAGCCTCAGTGGAGCACGGTGATTTTACTATCTACTATTTATAGGATGCATAAATAGAATTACTCAAGTGGTTTGAGTTGAATAACTTTGCAAAATTAACTATTTAATCATTTAGGGCCGCGTTTCATCATTCTGTCTGGAACATGTTTAAATCCATCCTCAATCAATGCCATAGGAAACCTTCCCTCTAGACCTGTGTGTCCAATATGGTAGCCACTAGCCACATACAGTTCTATACATTAAAGTTACAATGAACTAATTTAAATTAAGAATTTAGTTTCTCAGTCACACGAGCCACATTTCAAGTGCTCAATAGTCACATGTCTCTAGTGGTTACCTCACTGGATAATGTGGCTATAGAACATGTCCATCATCAGAAAGTTACGTTAGATAGTGCTGCTGACCTTTGCCAGGAAACAAAATCTTGAATTGTCCAATGTCCAGATCTTATCAAAAGCCTGTTTAGAGAAGCAATATTTACAGAAGGTTGGTGGAAGAGGGTCCATTCCTATGGTTTCTTTGAGCTTTAGCCTTGAATCAAGCAAGACCAGCAACAGCGTTTTTGGATCCCAGCATCTTGGCTCTCTACAGAGCTGCTTGCATTGAGCCACGTTTTGGGATTTTGTCCAAGAACTCATTAAGCTATAACCGCGTGTATTGCTGTGCCAGAAAGTGAAGAATCACTCAAGTATGATGAGGACCTGTCAAAAAGGTACAAGTGCCAGTTTGGTGGGGCATTCACCAGCCAAATCCGGGAGAAACTGAGCAGTAAAATACATAGGATAAAATGGATTAGGGAATAAATCCAGCATGGAAATGAGTACACACTGATGTGTGGAGGAAAATGCTGCACCATAAAACGCCAACAAATAAATGCAGAAGGAATGATGGAATTAGAACATCACCACTTGACACTCTCCATGGTCACAGCTGTTTCAAGCAAGAATCAGCAATTAAAACTAGAGGGGGAAAGTTGGAACAAAATATTTGCTTAATATCAAAGTATCTATTTACAAAATATTTCTCAATTATACAGGTAAGAAACAGTGACTTCAGGGACTTCCCTGGCGGTCCAGCGTTTAAGACTCTGCACTTCCACTGCAGGGGGCACGGGTTCGATCCCTGGTCGGGGAACTAAGATCTCATAGGCCACATGGTGTGGCCAAAAAAAAAAAAAAAAAAAGGAAAGAGAAGAAGTAGTGACTTCACAGTGGGGAAACCTGGCAGACACTACCTTAAGCAAGTGTTCAGATTTGACGTCATCAGAATGAGAAGAGTAGGTACGCTGTGTCTCCTGACGGGTCACACTGAGAACGCGATACTACCAGGATACTCGTGCCAAAACATGACCTGAATATAATCATGAAGAAACACTGGACAAGCCAAAATCGAGGGCCATTTTACAAATGTCTGGCCCGTACTGTTCAAAAATGTCAAGGTCTTGCAAGATAAAGAAAGACTACCGAAGTGTTCTAGATTAAAGAGCAAAGAGACATGATAACGACATACAAGTTTGATCCTAGATTGGTCCTGGAACAGAAAATTTTGTTCTTTTGCTATAAAGGACATTTGAGAAAAATGATGAAATCTGAAACGATCTGTGTATTAGATGATAGTACTGTATCAATGTTCATTTCCTGATTTTGATCAGAGCACTGTGGTTATGTAAGAGAACATCCTTGTCCTTGAAAATAGACACTGAAGTATTTAGGAGTAAAGGGGCATAATGTCTCCAATGGTTTAGAAATATGTATATTTGTATATATGTATGCAAATATAGAGAGAAATAGAGAAATTGGGGTGAGGAGGGAGGGAGGAGTGGGGAGAGAGAGAGAGAGAAAGAATGATAAAGTATATATGGTAAAATATAACAAATGCAACATTTGGAGAGTCTGGGTGAAAGTGTAAAGGACTTTGTACTGTTTTTGCCATTTTTCTCTAGGTCTGAAATTACGTCAAAGTGGAAATAAACACAAAAATGACCTCATGAAATCCATTTACTCTATTTGTTGTGGGAGGTTTAAGCTACTCTGCATCCCTGCTGTGAAACTTAATATGAGAAAATTCTTCTAGAGTTAAAAGCTAGAAAATCTTTGCGTCCCCCCAAAGTCTCTTTCGTTTCTCTTTGTGCCTATTAAAAGTGTACCCGTTTTCCTTTTCACTTTGAGTTGTAGAAAGCTCAGAGCTAAATTTCTGGCTAACTGTAGCCACCATATAGGACCCTATAGGAAATTCTCTGTGTTCTATTTATCCCCATTGGTGCTGTGCTTTTTATATTTCCCTCATCTTGATGTCTTTTTGGTTGTCTGTGTGTTTATTCATCTGCCACGAATCCTCTGTGGACCGAAGCAGCAGGTACATAACAACTCCAATTTCAGCATCACTAGATTCTAAGCCCTGCTCTCCGTACTGTCCACCCTCTGTCTTATTTAATGTACACACAACCCCACCAGGTGGTTGCTCATACTTCTCTCCCCATTTTGCAGATGGGGAGACTGAAGCCCGGAGGTATTAAGGAGAACACAGGTTCACGGGTTTAGGAAGCGGGGGGACCGCGGGTTGAACCTAGGCAGTTGGTCCCCACGGCTGCAACTGTTAACAAAGTGGAACTGTATTGCTTCTTGAAAGGTGAGAATCAGACAGAGGGCGGGAAGTCATTTCATTTATGCACAAAGATCCTCTCCGCACAGAGTTTGTTCTCAGGCAAGAGTTAAACCGTCTGGGAAATAAATTTAAAATTAGCATGTGGAAATACATCATAAGAAAGAGGGAACTTTAGCAAAATAAAGAGTATTTTCCCTGAAATTTTTATATAAATAGTTCAAACCAATTACATTCACAGATGATGCACTCATGTATCATATTGGAGAAGAACTGGGTCAGGCTAGAAAAAATTTTTAGGGAGTCACAAATGCTGTAAAGATGTCAAAGTGGTAGAATGAGTGGTGATTTTTTTCCCCCCTCGTTGTCCTTTGGGGAAAAAAGACTGATACAAACTGCAAACTTAAAGCCAAGAGACTGAGGAGAGAAACGTGGTTTTGGGGTCAACCGTTGGAACCTACCATTGATAATCGAAACAGCCGATGCGTTTACTAGTTCATCAGCTCTGGATGTCTCACCCAGCACCCAGGCTGGTACATCTGGAGTCCCAGGGACCCACAGAAGAGGCTGCCTTCCCGGTGTAAAGATGGGTAATCCAAGGGCTGGGAAAAGCACCTATTTCTCTCTTCCTGGAGTGCACTTACCCTGTCACCTGGCCATCGCCTAACAAGAGCAGGACCTTCCGGTCAATCTAGCTCATAAAACCCTGATTCTTCCTCTAAAATTTACTGTAAGTTATAATTATAAGCAAAAGCACGTCTATTCATTTCCAACATAAAAGCTTGTGCAGATATAAACTAAGCTATGCTCAGCACCAAAGAGATTAACACCAGGAACAGAGGCTGGCCACAGCTGTACATAGGGTAACCAGTTTGTGAATTTTCCAGTTGTATCACTGAAAGTCCTGTGTCCCAAAGTAGCCTTACTATTCTGTTGTTTATCTTTGCTGCAGGATCACTGCTGGTACATACAGGCACCTTTGTGCAAATCAGGAAAAGAGGATCCCTCCTTTTGGCAGACAGACCAGAAAAGCGTTTTCCTTCTCCCGCGCTGGTGGAAGGCAGTCTCAAGCCTGGGCATGCAGCTTGGCGATTAGTGTGTGACATGGATTTTAACCCCACTTGAGGCCCTGTGAAAAGCACAAACACACATGATGGCTCTGCTTTGCTGGGATCACAAACTCATGGCCCAGGACCTAACCCATGGCTAGGTTTATTTGGCCTGTTTTAAATATATTTTACTTATAACGTTTGAAATTCAGGAGACCCTATGTAAAAATACAGACTTCTGCTTTTCTTTAAAGATCTAGTAATACTCCACCTTCCTTCTCCCATGGCAAAAACAGGCTGGAGTCAAGCCATGCTGCTAACGTGTTGCTCTGCAGACCTCCGTGCTCCCCATCAGCCCAGTTGTAGAAGACTCAAAGGCCAAGTAGAAAGCGTCCTTCCTTAATGCTTTGTATTGTTTTCCCTAAACCCAACCAGCTTCATTCATACTGTGACTGCCTAGCCCCTGTAGGCTTTTAAGTATCCCGTCCGTGTTACAATCTGTCTCCCTGATCACAAGGTGACACAGCAGCAAGTTCGAACCTTACAGGCTCTTGGTTTTAAGCTAAAAAGCAAGAGCATCTCTCTGAGTCCTGCCATATCTCGCTGCATGCTATTGGCTCTTAGTAGGGCCAGACCAAACCTTACAACAGCACGTGAATGTCTTGAATGTTGCATTTCTGTACTTCCATTTGTTTGCAATCTCACATTTTTCACATCTTTAAGGTATGGTGGCTTAAAGGAAGGATAATGGATTTACACTGTGTTTAGATTTCAGGGAGAGTAAAGTTTCTAGGAGGGCATTGTTCTTGAGCTATATTCAGGGGAAGGTGAAGGAACCTAGGAGATGGATGACTATTTCAGACTGAGGTGCTGGGACAAGGAAGAACAAACTGTGCTCAGGGTGAGGAAGAACAAGCGCCCGGCACTCCTGAAGACTTTCCTGGCTATGTCTTTCTCCCTCCCTCTACAGAGACTGGTGCTATTTGTGATGCACATCTTCTGTAAGCCTCAGCCAGAAATATTTGCCGAAATAAAGGCCATCTGTCCTGATGGCTGAATGCCAAGTTGTAGGGATCTCCCGAGGAATATGAAACAAGAAAATGAATTTATTCTAGAGAAGGAAGACCTGACTTTGACCCCCTGTGGGCTTTAACACTCCCTGGCCTTCAGTGGACATCCAGAAGCCAGTGAGGTCAGGCTCCCCAGTATTCCAGCGCTCTCAGTAGAGCACAAGCCTTCCAGGAGCCACTGTGTAGGCAAATGTGTCTCTTTTTGAATCAAAGAAGATGCTTGCCGGTCAGCATGGTGCAGTGGGCACCCAGTGAAATGGCCCAAGGGAAGAATCTGGTAGATAGCAACTGATGACGTAGTAAGAAAGGGGTGACAGCAAAGTCCTGGAGACTGTTAGAGGCAACAGGATTTAGAACCCAAGTGGGGAGGTGGGCCTTGGCTAGAACGGAGGTCTTTTACTCAGTGAACATAGGTGAACCTGAGTATACTCGCAGCCCAGGGGGTAGTGTGATGGTGGGAAGATGAGTTACTTTAAGCAAGTGATTTTACCCCAAACTGAGGAGTGGCATTTAATCAGAGGCATTAATGTGAGTTTTCATGGGGAATGTTGACACGGAACTTAGGATATGGGCAGGTATGAGGAGGGGGACGGGAAGTGGGAACTTTGGGGTTTCCCAGTAGCATGTGGGTGCTGTCTATGGAACAGAGGAGGGAGACAGGGAAGGGAGACCACGGGGGGAAGTACAGTTCTCTCTCTGTGGTTCTACTTGGACTGCCTATGCTAGTGCTGAGCTAATGAATATTCGCCAGAATCTTTGACCTAAGTGCCCACAGACTGCCTCTTCCTAATCTAAATTGTAAATCCTTGCAGAAACCAAATTCTACTGAGTTAATCAATGAAGGTCAAGAAAGTATAGTCCTCTCGGGGAAGAGAAGTTAAGACAAGTGCTGGGGAACATGCCTCAGCCCGATGGCCCAAGGAGGAGGGACCAGAGTCCATGTCACCAGGTATTGACACAGATTCAAGAGCTTCCTTTGCAGACAGGTCTGGGACAGCTGTCTGAGTGGAGATGCCCGACAGGCCTTTCCTACTAAAACACTGTCACTCAGCATTCCTTTCACTAATCAATAAAACCAGCGAGTATGGAAAAAGCACACTGTTGAAGGGTGAGATTTAGGAAGACGGAGAAAGAAATGTTAAACTGCTTATCAGATTGCTTCGGAACGACATTCTCCTTTTGCTTGCAGAATCACAATGTGGGTGGCAAAACGGAGTATATTTTTGTTTCTTAATCACTGACTCAACCCAGTAGTAAAGTAACGGTTCTGCCATAAAGCATGATGTGGTTAGAATGACTCAGAGGGACAGCTCAGGTGGGAAACAGTGGGACACTAGCTAATTCTGCAGCGTATTAAGGACACAGGAAGCTTAAATAAAATGCATGATGCTGCTATAAATTTGAAGGAAACTAAAAATTTAAAGCAAGGATCCATTTGCTGACAATGAAAGTGGTAGGATGTTTCTTGCGATCTCTTAACCTGAACTCTCAGGACTCTGTTAGATGGACCGGTGTCAGAATAAAGCACCCCGGCCACGCTCCGGGCAGCTGGTTTGTTAGAATTCACTCCTGCAGACTTTCTGCCATCTTTGGTCCCAACTAAGCAGCGTTCTGGTTAAACACAGGATTATCTGATCGAATTCCATTGAAATCCTCACAGGCGTTTAAGGCAAGCAGCAATTTAGGATTTAGAAAAGTGGTTTTCAATTTTTAGGAAATAGAACTCACAGTACATCTTCCACCGCAGCCCAGAATATAAACACACACTGGTTCTAAAACAAGCTGGAAATGTTTCACAGAACTTCACCTACTCTTAGAATGTATATTGTGTTCTGACCTATTCTATTCTACTCTATTCTGTTCATTTAAAAAAAACTTGCTGTTGGAAGCCCACAATTGAATTTATACCCACTCATGCGTTGGGTTGTGAACCAGTTAGAAAAACACAGGTTTGGAAAATGTATTTGTCAAACTAAACCAAACCAAACACACAGATATTGAGATCAGAGTAGTGGTTACCAGAGGGGCAGGGGCCAGGGTGGGGAGGGCAAAATGGGTAAAGGGGGTCTACTGTATGGTGATGGATGGAAACTCCATTTTTGGTGGTGAGCAGGCTGTGGGGTATGTAGAAGTAGAAATTTAATGTTGGACGCATGAAACATAAACTAACGTCACCCCAATAAAAAATAAATTTAAAAAATGCATTTTTCTCTATTTCATTTATCTATATAGGGGAATGATAGATAGCCCAGATTATAAACTAGAAAACATTTGATATTGATCTTCAAGGACATCTGATTTGAAGAACCAAGTTGACGAAGTATTTGTTTTTAAAATAATAACTGCCACTTATTGCTTACTCTGTACCCATTACGATTTTAGGCTCTTTACAAATGTTTTCTCTAATCTTCATAACAACTTTTCAATTCAAGGTACTATTTATTATTCCTGTCAAGGGAAGAACCCCAGCCTCATAGAGGATGGCAAGAAGTAACGAGGCTCCAAAGGAGGTGACAAAGCAAGCAAGCCGATCGACTGGCCATAACACCATAGTTTTGGGAAGTAAACAAGACTCCACGGACCAGAGTGAGGTAGTTTATTACTCTCAGCACAGCAAGTGACAGCAGCTCAGCGTGATGGAACCAGTGTCCCTGACCCTACATCCCATGGGATGGGCCCGACGGCAGCTGTGGGTTGTGCTGGAGTTGAGGTCCAGGGCCAAGGGCTCAGCACCCTTTACAGCAAGAGTGGACAAGCCGGTCCCACGACCAGCGGGGCAAGCAGGGCGCACTGCAGTCACAGTGGTGGCCCGTGTGACTCAGCTACACAAAGGGCTCGGGACGGAGGATGGGAAGGCCTTGTAGGTTGGCATCTCAGCAAAGACACGTGGGGTCCTCGGGCCTCACAGTGGTCTGCGTCTCCCAGTAAGTCCCCATCTTACAGTTGAAGTACTTGAGGCTGAGAGACATCATTTACTTAAATTCACACGAATAATGCGGAAGGGCATACCTTTAATACATCTGCTTGATTCTGATGCAAATGCCCTTTTCACTCTACCACTGAGTTTACCTTAAATTTATAGGATAATTTAAGGAGAATTAATATCTCTAACAATTGATTTTTTGCAGTTGCTAAGGTCAAAAGC
Organism: Balaenoptera borealis; assembly: GCF_965194805.1. NCBI lineage: Eukaryota > Metazoa > Chordata > Mammalia > Artiodactyla > Balaenopteridae > Balaenoptera > Balaenoptera borealis. The sequence goes on along the minus strand of NC_138880.1, from coordinate 25,030,596 downwards.
TTAAGAGTCACTCTACCACATTGGATTTGATCCCAAATCCAATCTGGTGCCTTTCATCCAGGATATACCTAAAGATACTGATACTGATCGTGGACGAGTAATAGTAAAGGACATTATCCATGCACACGGATCATTTCACACATAGACAAGCATATAAGTGGGAACAATTCCTAGAAGTGGAATTTCTGGACCAACGGTATTTGTGGTTTTGACAGGCATTGCTGAATTGTCTTTCATAAAGGTTGTATAATTTACACTCAAAAAACTTTGTAGGAGAAAGCCTGTTTCCTCACAACTTCCAAAATGGTATTACCAAACCTTTCAGTCTTTGCCAATCTCATAGGAGAAAAATGGAATCTCACTGCAGATTTCATTTCTTTTATTATGAGAGTGAACATCTTTTTCTTTAAGTCATTTACATTTCCTTTTCTAAAACTGTCACATTCTTTGCTCGTATTTCTCTTGATAATTTCTAAGAGCTTTTACTACGTATATATATTGAAAGTAATTTTTCTTTCAAAAATTAAATTTTTTTTCAAAAAGAAAAATAAAGTTTGTTGTTTGTCTTATTTATGGAAATTATTTCTATGCAGAACTTTTTCATTTTTACATCATCCAACTTAGCATTTTCTTTATGGCTTCAGGGTTCTGTGTCCAATATAAGGAAGGTCGTCTCATTCTGAAATTATATACTTAAGAATCATTTCTTTTTCCTTGATCTATGGAAATGATGTAAATAGTGAGATAGGAATGCCTTTCCTTTCCTCCCCCCCAGGTGGCTATCCAGTTGTTCTAATACCAGTTATTGAAGAAACTGTATTTTCTACAGAGATATCATGAATTACTGTATATATTTAGGTCCATTTCTGGATTCTATTCTATTTCATTGAACAGAGAAGGTGCCAGTACCTTATCACTTTAATTCCTGTTGCTTGAAGTATGTTTTACTAATGGGTAGAACTAATCTTGCTTTATTACTCTTCTTTTTCAATATTTTTTTCTGGCTGTTTCAGTGTGCTTGGTTTTCCTTAAGAACTTTAGAATAAGCTTTTTTTTTTTCTTTTAAAAGTCAAGTTGCAAAAAAAAAAACATCAAGTTGCGAGTTCACTGAGATTACCTTAAATTTGTAGGATAATTTAGGGAGAATTAATGTCTCTGACAAGACTGACTTTTATTTATTTTTTTTTTTTAAAGATGTTTTCTGGCTTTATTTATTTATTTCTGGCTGTGTTGGGGCTTCGTTTTTGTGCGAGGGCTTTCTCTAGTTGCGGCAAGCGGGGGCCACTCTTCATCGCGGTGCGCGGGCATCTCAATATCGCGGCCTCTCTTGTTGCGGAGCACAGGCTCCAGACGCGCAGGCTCAGTAGTTGTGGCTCACGGGCCTAGCCGCTCCATGGCACGTGGGATCCTCCCAGACCAGGGCTCGAACCCGTGTCCCCTGCATTGGCAGGCAGATTCTCAACCACTGCGCCACCAGGGAAGCCCAAGACTGACTTTTTGCAATTGCTCAGGTCAAAAGCTTAGGAGTCATTATTATTTGATTTTTGGCCGGCACCACACGGCTTGTGGGATCTTAGTTCCCCGACCGGGCCCTCAGCAGTGAAAGCGCAGACTCCTAACCACTGGACTGCCAGGGAATTCCCTAGGAATCATTACTGATACGCGTCTATTTATTTCTCCCACATCCTTCATCTGACCTGTTAGCAAATCCTGTGAGCAGTTCTCTCAACACACACCGAGAAGCTGACCACTGCTCACCCACCTCCACCTCCCATCCTAGTTCAAGACATCGTTATTTTCACCCGCATTTCTGCAACAGCTTCCCCACTGGTCTCTTCTGCTTCAGTCCATCCCCAACACAGAAGCCACAATAAACTGTTGAAACAAAAGTCAGATCGCCTCACTCCTGTGCTCAAAGCCCTCGATAGGATGGAATATTATTCAGTCATGAGAAAGAGGAAATCCTGCCATTTGTGACAACATGGATGGAACTTGAGGGCCTTGTGCTAAGTGAAATAAGCCAGACAGAGGAAGACAAACACTGTTATGATCTGTATGTGGAATCCGAAAAAAGCTGAACGCGTAGAAACATGTAGATGGTGGCTGCCAGGGGCTGGAGGGTTGGGAGATGCTGGTCACAGGATACAAACTTCCAGCTATAACATGAGTAAGTTCTGGGGATCTAACGTCCAGCATGGAGACTACAGTTAACAATACTGTATTTTATACTTAGCAAGGCAAATAGATCCTAATTGTTCTCACCACACGCAAAAATAATTATATGAACAGATGGAGGTGTTAAATAATCATAGTGTGATAAGTGTATCAAATCATCACGTTGTACTTACACAATGTTATATGTCAATTACAGCTCAATAAAGCTGGGGTAAAAAACCCCTCTAGAGGCTGTCCACCTTACTCAGAGTAAAAATAAAAGACTTGGAGAAAAAGAAACTAAGGGGAAAATTTAACAGATGGCATTTGTCAGCATGTAGTGGGAGTGAAGTTTTTCTTTTAGCAGATGGATGGCCATTCTTGTAACCACTCCATGATTTCTCCGTTATCATGAGAATTTTAAATAAATAGCATCCACCAATTAAAAATTTTATCTTCGAGCAGCCCCTGGAAGGGGAAGAATATTTAGTGTATTCTGCATTTATCGAATGAAATGGCCAACTGACAAATCCTAGATTTAGTAATCTTCAGAGAAATAGGACAGAAAAAGGAGGAAAAGTTTTCACTTTTAATTTTTCACATTTGTGTTAAAAAAAAATCATCCTATTGGGTAGAATTTGAAAAAGGTGTGATTTTTAAGAATTCAAAACAGACAGTGAAAAGAATGTAGGAATTAATAAAGTGTTTGCATCCACTGAAACCTCAGAGGGATTCAGATTTTCCGAGGATACAAGGGTCCAAGCCTCAGTGTGTTCCTTCACAAATGAGGTGGATAGTGATTCAGGACACCTACTGCCCTCTGTAAAAACACACACGCAGTGTCACCCTGCAGTAGCTGCAGAGTGCAGCTCTGGAGCAGGGAAGGGCAAAGGAGGCTTCAGTCTACACACCGTGCGGCTGCTGAGGCCCGTCCTCTGTAATTCCATGCATGAAAGCCTTTCTCATCTCCTTCTGCATTCTACACGCTGTCATAGATTAAAACTTTCAAGGTTAATTTCTAACCACTTAATTATGAAGCAAAATGATTTCATCTGCATCCTCCTCCTGCCCCCTCCCCCCAACCCTGGGGACAGTTTCCTTTTATAATTTGCATTCTCTTTTATGAATGAAATAAGAACTGATCATAGAGACGGTTTGTTGTTTCAAGCGTCAAGAAGAGTGTCCCCACAGGCCAAATCTTTGTGGGAGCCACAGAAAAAGACCTCTTATAGCACCAGAAGGCTGCAGAGAAACGTGCAAGGTCACTTCGAACTTCCCAGCTGCCAGCAGTAACACACAGGGGAAAATGGGCAGGGGTGGGGGTGCTTCCTGTCTATTTTATCACCACCATCAGCAGGTTATAATTTATTTTGGAAACTGGATTGATAGAGGAAACCCAGGAAGAAAATGATCATACCTCTAGAAATGGTGGGAAAATTGAACTAATTTTCTTATTTTTGGTTCTTATCAGTATGAAATTAAAGCTATTAAAATGATTTATTTATTTACTCAGGTATTAGCTCTTAGGTGTTCTCTTCAGTTCTTCATATAAGCAAAAACTGTAAATCTGTAATAATGAAGATTCTTGCAGGACAAAGTCATTAAAAAAAATCCTACTCCAAATCAAATGTTTTGCTCCTTTCCCATTACACTATGCAATGTGGCTTTACTTAATTGGTCTTCAGTAATAATGCAAAATTAACGACCAATGTTATTAGCACTCTGAAAGGCATATTTTGTCTTTTTAAAAATTAACGGTTTTCATATAAAATTTGTTCCATCTTTTGTACACTTTCATCAGCGGCTTTCAAACTTTTTTCACCATTACTCACTTTAAGAAATAAATTTTACATAATACTTACACATAACACCCCCAAATACCCTTACAACATGCAGTGCATACTGGTATTTTCTGTTTAATCCTATTCTAGTCCATTCCATTAGAAAAACTGCTGGTAAAGACAATTAATTTCTTCACTAATGGATCACAAAGTGCAGTTTGAAAAACACTTTAGACCATACATCACTTCCTGATTTTGTCAAATAATCAAAAACACTGAAATTCAGAATCATAGATTACCAGGTAATTCCTACCAGATAACACCTCTTATTCTGTTTTCATTCCGTGGGGCTTCTTTGGAGGTCTGGACTGAAGGTGGGTTCAACATTTCAGAGTGGATTTGTGCTCATTTCTAGCAGTTGAACAGAGGTTCTACCCACCTGGTACCACCCTGGCTTGAGGGTTTTTTTGAGATTACCCACATGGGGGAGGAATTTGGGCTGAAACCCAAGTATGAGATAACTTGTTGTGAGTGCAGGAGAGTACATGTATGTATACTGACATTTTCTACTACACCCAGAACCAAAGTTCAAGACAAGAACTCTTCCTCAGGGCCCCCATGGGGGACACGTCTCAGCCTCATGCATGCTGTGTGTGTGTGTGCATGTGTTATGTCTCCCTACCCTGGGTTGATCCTGGACTTCATCTCCTGTCTTCTGGGCCCCCTGAGGCTGTGAAAACTGAAGCTTCCAACTTTCATTTAATTTTTTAGACTCTGAGTATATCTTACCCTCTCATCAGTTCATTTAAAAAACCTTTTTTAGTCCAACATTTGGAACAGTTTCTAGCTGGATGGTACATCTTGTACCGTAAGTCTGTGCAGTTATAGAACCAACAATTCTCTCTCAAGTGATGTGAAATAAAACATGTAGAAACATCACTGGGTGTAATCAGATTTTATTGCTTATTATGTCATTCCATACAACTTTAGGTAAACACGTTGAGAAAATATACTGGGAGTATTAAACAGATGATGGCAATATTGATGAAAATGTTCAAGTGTTTTACATAAGGTAGTAAGAGGCACCGCTGTCACCATCACCCCCCGCCCCGAAATTTGTACATTTCGTATAAAAAGAGTAAAAATAGCTCATTGGCATTTAACTAGCATTATTCTTTGTAATCGATGAACCACGATATGCCTGAATAATTTCAGAATCTTCAGAGCCAAAACAAAGCATTTTCTTCCACTAGCAGACATAGCAGTTTCAGTTTCTTTAAAAAACAAGCAAACAAATCAGCACAACAAAAACTATACACACAACCCCAAAACAAAAAAGTTGGCATATTCTAGTGGTCCTGAATTTTGACGTTTCTATCGTATTAATTCAAGAAATAAAATGTGATTCAGCATTTAAAAATGAGACAAGCTTCTTCACCATAGTTATACTTACTTTATAATTGAAACGATTTAACCGAAGCCAATGTTAACCCAGCAAAAACCATGGCTATAACTCAAACTGCTCTTTTGATAAAGAAACTTCTTTAAAAGTTAACTATTCTTTAAAAACTCAGACCCGAGCTGCACAGGTGTAATTGAGGAACCAACAACTGACTCCTCCAGAAACCACAGCAGCAGTTCTAAGTGTTTTTGAAGCTGGGGAGTATATACAGAATCACTGTAAACTGCACATACACATCAGTAACTTCCTGCTAACACAGCATTTGAAAGACCTCTATGTCTATTTTTACAAAGATGAGTGGGCTGAGACATACATTTGGATACTTGGAAAGAAACAAAGCTTGAAATGTGGTTTTATGTGAAACCACTTAGAAGAACTCAGTTATCAAACAACTAAAAATACACAACAACAGATAAATAGGAATTTATGAAAACCATTATCTCTAACAATATAAAAATTAAATATTAAGGCATCTTTTACTCCCATTTTGGTATATGCAGCCAAGAGAACGGTTTTAAATAGGAACCAGCACTTCTACTCAAATGCTTTCTAATGTATTTGGCAGATTTGGTTTTTTTTTAATTTTTCTTTCTCCTATTCCACATACCATTGAAAGCTCTCATGATCAAACATCATAACCCAAACCAGAAGGAAAGTATAAACATATTCATTTATTAAAAAGCAGTTCACCCTTGAAAAATAAAAAGGAACTACAAAGAATATTATGTATAAAGTTCAAATACTAGTATTTAAATTTCTCTGAAGCAATTTACGCTTCAGTAATTAAGAGAAGGAAGGGATGAAGACGTACAGACGAGAAGCCTATTCATACGGATCATGCTGTGAACGCACTGTTCACTCAGTCTTCTCCTCCACTGGGATGAGAATTTGAAAAGGGCTTCATACTCCTTTAAAAAAATCACATCCACCAGAATAAGATCACATAAATCAACACCGATGATTTATAATTCCCCATATTTGCCCATTTACAAAGGCCAATTGGCTTCATAAAGTATATTAAACAGTAACATTTTCACCTTTTATTAAGGCAAGTTTGTGAAAGTAATTTAATACAACCAGATCTCTTCATGAACTTTCAGCTTAAAACATTTTTTTACGTAAGAAACATACAAAAACATGGTTTTATAAAAAGCCACCTCCATACCAGAAAAGAGTAATGAAAGATTTGGAACCCAGTTTACTTTTTAAAGGATGCTCTTCCTCCCTCGTCTCCAATTCCAAGTGCTATTCATCATCTTTAGAGCCAGTTTTGCTTAACTATAAAAAAAGATGAAAGAAATATTCAACAAATTTAAGCTATCATATTATTTGAGTTCACTATTTCCACATCATATCAAAAGTCAACATTTACAGTTAATAGAACAACAGGCAACAAGGTTCAAGTAACCTGCACCATCTACAGCTTCTACCATATGGAAATACTTTTCAACTTTAGCCTCAGCGACTTTAAACAGGATTCTTTGAAAACATAACCTCAACAGAACAAGAGAGGTAAAAAAATCCCTTGAAGCTTTCCAAGAAACAAATTGGAACCAAGAGTATACAAAAGGTACCATTTATAAAATGAATGATATTCTCCTATTTTTGTTTTTTTACAAATAATAAATTCTAAAATTTTAAAATTATATAAAACACTTAAGATTTATCATCTGAACTAGATAATTCTTACAGTTAGTTTTGAAAACGTGATACAAGTCTTAAACTGCGCTTCTCAAACATTTTGGCTCCAGGACCTCTTCCCACTCTTAAAAATTGAGAATCCTAAAGAGGTTTTTTGTTTTTTGTTTTTTAAAATATACATTATACCCACCTGCATGTGAAAGATGAGAAATTTAATTCATGTAAAAATAACAGGGGCTTCCCTGGTGGCGCAGTGGTTAAGAACCCACCTGCCAATGCAGGGGACATGGGTTCGAGCCCTGGTCCTGGAAGATCCCACATGCCGCGGAGCAACTAAGCCCGTGCGCCACAACTACTGAGCCCATGTGCCACAACTACTGAAACCCGCATGCCTAGAGCCCATGCTCCACAACAAGAGAAGCCACCGCAATGAGAAGCCCGCGCAACACAATGAAGAGTAGCCCCCGCTCGCCACAACTAGAGAAAGCCCGCGTGCAGCAACGAAGACCCAACGCAGCCAAAAAAAAAGTAAATAAATAAAATAAATTTTAAAATAAATAAAAATAACAATAATGACAACCCAGTCACATTTTAAAAATGAAAAACTGCATTTTCTTTTCTTTTTTTTTTTTTTTAATTTATTTATTTGTTTTTGGCTGTGTTGGGTCTTCGTTGCTGCACGCGGGCTTTTTCTAGTTGCGGTGAGCGGGGGCTACTCTTCGTTGTGGTGCGCGGGCTTCTCATTGCGGTGGCTTCTCTTGTTGCGGAGCACAGGCTCTAGGAGCACGGGCCTCAGTAGTTGTGGCTCGTGGGTTCTAGAGCGCAGGCTCAGTAGTTGTGGCGCAACAGACTTAATTGCTCTGTGGCATGTGGGATCTTCCCGGCTCAGGGCTTGAACCTGTGTCCCCTGCATTGGCAGGCAGATTCTTAACCACTGCGCCACCAGGGAAGCCCAAAAACTGCATTTTCTAAAACAAAAAACCAAAACTTAAAGTGAAGAGTAGTGTTGTTTTACATTTTTGCAAATCTCTTTATTATCGAGCTCAACAGAAGATAGCTGGGTTCTCACAAATCTGCTTCTACAGTAAGACAGATATAATGGAAAATGGCCAACAAAAACAGTCCAAGTACTAGGAACAAACGGAGTGAACACAGAAATGAACGTACTTAGATCCTAAACCTACTTACTATCTTAGAAAATTCTGGAAAACGCAAGAATATAAAAGCACACATTCCATTAGTGCTCTAATAGGAGAACGTAGCGATGGCATCATCACACTTCATGCAGCCTCTCGTAAATGCCACTGTACATGTGCGAGAGGAAGAGTAAAAAAGGCAAAAACATCTTACTATTTTGATGCAAAGAGTTTGAACCTGACAGTCCCTCCGAGAGGGCCTCCAAAGACCACATGTGGAAACCACTGGCTTAGAGTAATGGATTCTGAGTCCAAACCGTGTCTAGGTGGTAAGCTCCTTCTTAAAAATCTCTCTCCCATCTCCCAAGCTTACTGGATTATTTGAATTTTACTTTCTTTTTTGGCTTAAAATTCTAATTTATATTAAGAAGGTCTCTCTTAAAAACAAACTGGGGACTTCCCTGGCGGTCCAGTGGTTAAGACTTCGTCTTCCAATGCAGGGGGTGTGGGCTCAATCCCTGGTTGGGGAGCTAAAATCCCACATGCCTCATGCAAAAAACCAAAACATAAAAAACAAAAGCAATATTGTAACAAATTCAATAAGACTTTAAAAAATGGTCCACATCAAAAACAAAAACAAAAAAACTGAAAACGACACTTCTGGCTCTCGGGAAAAAGGAGCATGATCACTTGAGATGACCCAGATTATTCTCCTTTTCATGCTTGGCTGGAAGGCGCCACACCGAAAAGATGGATCCTTACTCTGACTGGGAGACAGCTCCTCTGGAGCAGGCAGCATTTTAAGGGGAGAGCAGACTTAGCTGGTGAGATAAATACAGGTGCACCTGGGACAATGGTAAGTATCCATCACGGATCAGTGGCGGGGGCCCAAGTCAATGAGAGAACGCCAGAGAAGCTTCACCCACACAGATGGCTTGTATAGGGTCAGCCTCTTCCCAGGAAGGCAAGAAGTAGTAAAGGCCGACCTCAAAATTTTGCGGGTTGGGTTCCAGACGACCGCAATAAAGCAAACATCACAATAAAGCGAGACACATGAATTTTTTGGTTTCCCAGTGCACGTAAATGTTTACACTATACTGTAGTTTATTAGGTGTGCAATAGCATGATGTCTAAAAAAACGATGCACACACCTTAATCAAAAAATACTGTATTGCTAAAAAATGCAAACCATCATCTGACAATGCAGGATTGCCACACACCTTCAATTTGTACAAAATAGTATCTACGAAGCAAGATAAAGTGAACTGAAATAAAACAAGGTCTGCGTGTACTGTGTTTCTTTATTCCAGTTGTGGCTCATGGCTCTCTACTCTCAGGTAATATTTTTGTACTAGATTTTAGAAGCACAAAAATTACTTCAAACAGGTTCTATAGAAAAGGCATCCTATGGCCCAAACAGCTGGCTCCAAAATAAACTTTAAGAATACACTGCTTTTAAATTACCCATACTTGTGGGTCCTCGTTAATCCTAATCTTGGATCATATTAATTACTCCACACAGCAGTAGTGACACTAATTGGAATGAAAACTCATTTCATGAAGTCCTAGACAGGGCATTAACTTACTGTATTAAGGATCAGTTGACGAGTAAGGCAAAAAAAAACCCAGAGAGAAGGGGACAAAAAGTTCCAAGTGGAAAGTAAACAATTTTCAACAACAAAAACAGAAAATCTTTCTTGACGATGGTGGGATATTACGTTTAGGGTCTGCCGTAAAAAAATACTTAACTTCTACTAAGAAATCAAAGCACTCCTTTTCATGACTTGTTTCAAATTCCATATTATCTATAATTTAGAGTCATATTTTAGTACGTCTATTCTTAAGATGTACTTACATAAACAGGCACACTTTACTGTAGTTATAACTCATTTCTACAGATTTCCCATTATTAAAAAAAGAAAACCTAAAACTGAGGGCGTAGGGAAGAGAAAAATGTGAAAGATATTTCAAAAATACTTACATGCTGAAAGTGAAAAAGGAAACAGACATCCCAGTAAAATCCAAAGGTTGAAGGGGAGAAAATGGAAGATATAAATTTCATTACTTGATGGCAATAACTGTAACAATTTTTTGAAGACTGGAATATAAATATTACATACCTTCACCACATCAACCCAGTTCCAACCTCGAGGAAGTTCTCCTTTGTGATCTAAAGGATGAAAACACTAACTTTATATCTAAGACCAATCAGTAATATTTAAATTTAAATAAGATTTTATATACTACTCTACACAACAAATGTATTAAAAATTTAAATAATAAAAGGTCCTTGCTTACTGAAGTGAGAAGTTGTGTCAGTTTGCTCTTTTGTGAGTTAGTGCTCATGCCAGGAAGCAGGCTCAAGACAAGAGGCCTTCTCAACACGTCTGCCTGCAAACCTAAGAGGAGGCCGGGCCAACTTATTTACTAACTGCTGTGCTCTGATAAAATATCCATTTTTTAATCTGACATTCTTTAATCAGGGCTTTAACCTGTTGGGAGTGCTTAAAAGCAAGCGCAACCCTTTTATAAGAATTTATAGTTTATGAAGTAATTTCACTCTTTTAATAGAATATTCAAATTTGAAAAATAGTTTAATAAATGCAGTCTAAAAATTTTCAATTTAAAATGTCTTGATTTCCTCTTTGCTTGATATATCTATATATGCCTCATTTTATGAAACTTTCAAAATCTGCATTCAAATCAAGGACACTAATTGTAGAGTAAGAGAAACAGAAACTAACCCTGTGATTCTTATAGGAGAAAAGCTATAATATCACTGGAGCTCAATTTTAGATGCTAATGGCTCTTTTCTCCTTCATGCCAATAAGAATCTTATCTCACTGGTTACTGGTTATAAGGGGGCACGGGGACAGATCACCAATTTTGGTAACCAAAACTTACCCACAATGCCATGACTGTCCCATTAAAGTTTTATTTAGAATGCAAGTTTCAAGTCACAAGCTCCTGCACCATACTTATAGGAAGATAAGGACTTTTAGGTGGGCATCACCAAGGAGAGGGAGGTAGGCAGATAGTAATGAAAGGGAACAACTGTAGATCATTATGTGTGAAAGCAACAGTAACAAACTAACTGAAATACATGCTAAAACATTCTGAAAAGAGATGAACCAAAATTCTAAAAAACAGATTGTAATGGCTAACAATTTACTGCTTCAGTTGTTTATACTTTAATCTGCTTTGACAGTAGGTATAATGGAGTCCCAGATTTTCTATTTCATAAACCAATACGATCTCAAAAAATGTATTTTGAGGGCCAACACGGTTGCTTTCTTTTTATTTTGCCACAAATGACATTAAACAAAACATAAACAACCAAAAACTACCATCACTTTATAAAAGAAAGGGTATTATTTTAAACCTCTTCACCAAAGTAAAAGGGTCACTTCTTTTAATAAAGGGCAGCTTGTAACCATACAGCAATAACACACACATACAGACCTAAGTATACGTACACACTTGTGTATGTGGATAGAAATATCTATACGCACACATGGTAACGTCCTCATTTTCCTTAACTGGGAAAAAAGTTTACAGATTGATGTCAATTTGCAAAGTTTTAGGTTAAATAAAGAAAAAGGACCAAATATATATTCTTAAATCTTGTTGTATAAGTAAGTCAACTACGAAAACATTATTTATTGTGTTAAGATCTGATGGTATACCAAACTTCATTTCAAATAAAAGCTATATTTCAAAAAAATTTCAAAAATACACTTATCTGTCATAAAGGTAAACAAACAGGAAAATTCCAAAAATGTCAGAGAGGGTACCAGTAGGACACACATCTGTACACTATTCTAATGGTCTACAATCTTCAGACTCATTTATAGTTACTTTGCCACTTTACCTTCTTCTCAAATGTTTATCTCTTGTGGTAAAGTAGTAGTAAATATTTTCAATATACGTCTGTGACCTAAAACAGTCTCTGATCCAAATGTTCCAAGAATGAAGAGTATAGAGAACTAATCTTGTAAATCTAAATATACTTATTAAGCATTCATATCATACCAAAAAGCAATCCAGTTATGTGTGTTATAAAAGAGAAAAAAATAACACAAACCTGTTTTATCTGCCAGCTTACGTTTCTGGGCTTTTGAAAGTTGTTCTTTTTTGTCTTTTTTCTTACTTGATGGGGCTGTGTTAGGAGTTTCAACTGAGATGATATTGCTTATGGACGTCTAGAAAAAAAGAACAAATTCTTAGACTCAAGCCTTAACACTTACTGAATTACACTAAATATGGCTACATCCTGAAATGAGTTGACAATTTTTAGGTTTGTGAAGTAAAAGAATCCTTTATTATTATATTCATTTATTAGATCAGGAACCTTAGCACATTATTGGTTTCACTCTCCTAAAAGTTCACATTGAAGGCCATAATATTAGTTATACTGTTATAACCAGGTCCCTGAGAAACAAGATCTGATACCACGATTATGCTGAAGCTCTGAAGTGCCAAGGTAATTTTACAATTCAGTTAATGTGCCATTATTTGAAAGTTAAATATGTCCTTAGAAAAATCACATATGCCTACTTAGAACCTCCTGGTTCCCAGAGGAAATGAAGGAAATTTTTTAAATATCTGGGGTCATGTAGTCAGATAGACAAAACTTAAAATGCTTACTACGTGCCAAGCATTGCCATAAATGTTGTACAGCTATCACTGATTTGATCCTTAGTACAATCTCACGAGGTAGATACTATTATAATCCCCATTTTAAAAATGACAAAACTGAGCACAGAGAGATTAAGAAACTGCCCAAGGTCACACAGCAAACGAGTGCATGCTCAGGGCCATGCGGTCTGGCCCCCGGTCCAGGATCTACCGCCCTCCACTGCTTCTCCAGCTGCCTCTCAGTGTCCACTTGTATTCATGGGGAACACGGAAGCCAGAACTGCTCGTGGCCTTTGGTTTACAAGACAAAACTCAACTGATACTGACCACTGAAAGTCTTGGAGTGCATGACTTGGTGCAAAGGGGTCTAACACATACCTGCTTAAGGTCATAAAAGATGATTATTTCCTAAAACAATTCTAGAAATAAAATAATTTTTTCCTATTTAATGAAGTCTCCTTAAGCTGCAACACGTTCCAATTGAACTGTGGCAGGACTACTTACAACTAAATAAGCCTCATGGAGAAAATACGTAATTTCATATGTATTTCAGCACTATGTAAGAAATCTTCTATCTGAGCTTTAGGAAGACGTTAAATAAACTTGAAAAAGTATTTGGTTCTACACAGCTCAGTTTTGGCACACCCATGAAGTATTCTAGGCTTATGTGAAGGGTAAAATCTAGAGAATATAATTTCATTTTTAAAGATAAGTAGACACTAAGAAATCTAAAATTCATTGTTCTTATTTAACTCAGATGCAACCATCATTTTAAATCTAACACAAAGTCTCCCTCCAATTTAAAAAAAATAATAAAATAGTAAAAATGAATTACGAGCAGAGTAAAACCAGAACAAACAAAATATGGCGAAAGTGAATCCCCTGCTCACAGCGGAAGAGACGGGACGGTGGTTCTCCATGAGCCGCTCTTTATTGTCCTTGGCATATTCAAACAACGTGTAGGTCATGGCCGTCCCGAGATTCACTTCCACTGCTTCCTGTAACTTGGCTAATATGCTCTGCTTTACAGCTGACGATCTGCAATGCACAAGAAATACATTGCTAAGAGAAAAGTAAAAGAGACAGTTACCCTGCCCCCGCCCCCCAACAAAAAAAACCTCATGAAAACGAAACACTACTCACATGGTGTTGTTAAAAAAGGCGTTCATAGATATGATTGGAGGTGTCTGGGGATAGGTCTCTGTCCAGGAAATCTCTATTAGGAAGGCTTTGGGATCACCGTTTTCACCTATCTGAAGAAAAGGGAAATCTTAGGCTTGTAAAAAGTGCTACAAAGGCAGAATATTAAATGATGATCTTTAAAATGACTTCTTTCTAATGCTCGTGATCAGATCAGTCATGTCATATGTTGAAAAGCTCCGGGGTATGGGCTAAGACCCAGCACAGGGTGAGGGCTCAGTCTTTTATTAGTCTGTCTTTTAACTCACTCCTAGGCTATTTTAACAGCTTTACCTGATGTCCATGGCCTGTCTCTCTCATCAGCCCTCCAATCTTTTCCAGCCCCCAGATTATGTCTGATACATGTATTTTTTTGTTATATCAAAGCTTTCTGAGGACAAAGATAAGACATCAACTATGGGAACAAGAAGAGAATGGACAAAAATGAAAATCCACAAACTTGAAACACCTCATTTTTGTCTTAAGTTTTCCAATTGCTAAATCATAAGAGGCTTTAAGAACAGGTAAATTGATATGCATTAGCACAATCCCAAGAAAGTAGAAAATGAAATGTAAAATTTATAGAAAAAAGGAAAGGGTAGAGAGATAAGGGAAAGGAGTGCCTTAGGCTGGACAGCAACTCCTGAAAAAGTTTTTAAAATTTTTAGGGACTTCCCCGGTGGTGCAGTGGTTAAGAATCCGCCTGCTAATGCAGGGGACACAGGTTCGAGCCCTGGTCCCGGAAGATCCCACATTCCGCAGAGCAACTAAGACCATGTGCCACAACTACTGGAGCCCACAGGCCTAGAGCCCGTGCTCCGCAACAAGAGAAGCCACCGCAGTGAGAAGCCCGTGCACTGCAATGAAGAGTAGCCCCCGCTCGCCACACTAGAGAAAGTCGGCGTGCAGCAACAAAGACCCAACGCAGCCAAAAATAAATAAATAAATTTATTTAAAAAAAATTTTTTTTTAATTGACGTATAACTGACATACATTATACTACTTTCAGGTATACAACATGATTCAACATTTGTATATATTGCAAAATGGTCACCACAATGAATCTAGTTAACATCCATCACCACACACGGTTACAATTTTCTTTTTCTTGTGATGAGAACTTCTAAGATCTACTCTCTTAGCAACTTTCAAAGTACACAATAGGGTATTATCAACTGCAGTCGCCATGCTGTACATTACATCCCCACGACTTATTTACTTTATAGTTGGAAGTTTGTATCTTTTGATCACCTATTTGACCTGAATTTAAGATGTCTTTTCTATTTCTTTTGCTCTTCCCAGCTTTTTATTTCGAAAACTTTTACAGAAAAACTAGAATAGAACAATGAACACTCACTGACACGTATCTTATTCACCACATACCTATTATTCCACCTGCCTTCTCCTTCTTCCACTACAGGACCAACTCCCTTTCCCCAATGTATGTGATTTTTTTCCTTTGGCATTTGTTGAACCATTTGAAAGTAAACTGCAGACGTGATGAAATGTCCTTAAACTAAAGTATCCTGAGAATAAGGACCTTCTCCTTTATAACCACAAAACCATTACCACACCCAAGAAATTCAACATGGATACAAAAATATTATCTAATTATAACTTATATTAAAAGTCACCAATCATATCTAAAGTATCCTTTAACAAAGCACTCCCTCAACACCCAAATCCATAATCCGTCGAGGATCGTGGATTACATCTGGTTGTCAGATCTCTTTATTCTGTTTTAATTTACAACAGTCCCCAGTACCCAACCCACCTCCTAAATGTCTTTCATGACAAAAAGAACCTAGGCCAGTTTTCTTGTATAAGTCCCCAGATCAGGACTGACTGTTTCCTCTGTTCAGATTCAGACTAAACGGCTTTGGTAAATGGCTTTGATAAAGATACTGGGTAGGCGATGTGGTGTACCCCCCCAGCACCAAATAATGAGGCACATAAGATCTTCCGGAATCATTAGTGGTGATACCAAGTTTGATCACTTGGTTAGGGTGATATTCTCCAGACCTCTTCAATGGAAAGGTATCTTTTTCATTTTGTAATTACGAAGCAATCTGTGGGTGATACTACAAAACCATGTGCATAGCTTGTTTCTCAACAACTTTTCACCCAAAGGTTTCAGTATCCATTAAGGATCCTTACCTGAAACAATCATCACATTGGTTGTTGCAGAATGATGATTTTCAAATAAAACTATGGAATGATTCATGAATCAGCATCTCATTCTTGCACAGGGCAATGCTAATCTCTTCTGTAGTATTTTTAGTATATGTACTGCTTTGTGGGTTTTTAAATACTTAATATTAAACATCAGTCAAAAGACTTAAAAAATTTTCACCCCAAATTGTTACTTGACTCACTTTTATTTTCTGACCACTAATGTTTTTATTCACATCTCCTTACCCTCAATCATACCCCACATCAATATAAGATGAGGCTTAGAAATTATGTCAACTAAACTTCGGGATCTGTTGCTATACTTACCTAAGCTGATTACCTGCATAATGGACGTCATCGGTTTATGCTTGTGTTTTAAGTAGAGATAATTAAAAAGTAATAAAAGTGGTGGGTGGGATGAATTGGGAGATTGGGATTGACATATACACACTAACAGGTATAAAACAGATAACTAATAAGAAGCTGCTGTATAGCACAGGGAACTCCACTGTACAGTAGGAAAAAAAAAGTAATAAAAGTTACTTGCTTTATGCAATCACTAAATCCTTACCCAAAGTGTATGTAGAAACAAACTGCCACACGCCTCACACCGTGCGTTACCCAAGAGACAAGACCACTACTGTCTTCAAGGGAGACAGACCTTCAGACAACTCACTAAACTGCAGCACTATGAAAAGTTCCGAAGGGACAGAACATAGCATGAGGAAATGGGGACTATCGACTCTACTCTGAAGTCAGGGGACAGAGAGGAGACGTGGCCCACGTACGTCACAGAGGAGGCTTGGGGCAAGCATTAACGGAGGAGCGGGATGGATGATGGATGCGAGGTGAGGGCAAGAGCAAACAATGTGTCCCAAGACAGAGTATCAATGACAATGCAGCGAAACATTTAACGAGGTATCACGTCTAACAGATGCCAGCGCTAGGAAAGTCTGCAGACACAGTCCGAAGCAAACAGAAGGCACTGGGTGTCAAGCTGAGGGGTTTCCTCCTCATTCTACAGGAATGGAGAAACCTTTTTAAACAGAGGAGCGGGATAACTCATGCTGTATTTCAGAGAGCCGGCTAGTAGTAGTGGGAGGCCTAGTGGTGAAGCGGCACCAGGGAAGCTGCGGTAAGAACGGAAAGGGGAGAGTCACTGAGAAGGCTGCTAACATTGTCTGTGCAGGAACCCAGGGCGTGACCAGGACTCAGCCAGAACCGAACCCCAGGTCCTGTGACTCAGCTCACTGTGTCCAAACGTCACGCTCCATTGCTCATAAATCCATCCTACAGGTCGCATCAGTGTGTCCACCCGACAGGACACACACACGTCCTACGGCATCCTGGAGACTGTGTGCTCAGTGAGTAGCTGCTGGTGTCAGCACGGACATCTGGGGAAGCACAGGGGACTCTCCCATTTGCTCGGGGACAGGGGCCGTGGCTGGGGAAGTCTGCGGGGACGGCTGGATTCAAACAGAAGGGCCCAGGGCTTAACTCCACTGTTACCTCCGGCCATTAAAAGGCTCTGCTGTATATACATGGAGTGGTGTAAGGACTGTGGAGCTTGAAAGGGAACTGAGAAGCACTGAGCAGAGAGGGGAGTTTCTAAAAAAAAATAGCTATAAGGGATTTACTTCCTGTGAAGTCGATAACAATCATGTATAAGGACCATTTCTCAAACAATTTATTTTAAATGGTGACAATGTTAACAACCATAAATCCTGCATAAGTCTTTTATAAAAAAAGGTTTCCATACCACCCACTACTACTTAAAATCATTCAGATGAACGGTTTATATTATTTATTTATAAAATAAAATACTGGTACTGTTCCACGTTAAAAAAGAGTTATAAGCAACCTTTATTTCAAAGAAAAATTGACATTTCACATACTCATAAAATATTCACGCACATTGGTAATACAGAATTAATATCAACTTTTCTTGACTAAATTATAGGGTAGTAAAAAGAATGCTAGACTTGGACTAGAGACCTGGATTTTAACCCCAACATTTATCAATATAAGCTGTGGGAGCTTGGGAAGTTAGGACTGAGAAGTTATCTTTAAGATTAGAAGGTAAAACCACATAATTTCTAATGTTTCTTCTGTTTCTAACATTTTAAAATTCTCTTACAATAAAAACGTTTATCTTAGTTTTTAAAAGTTTCTGAATTAAGTTTTCAAAAGTTGAAAATAACTCATGTCATGGTGATGAGTTTTCATTTAAATGCTTCAGCAAATCCAAAGACATAATAAATGTAAACCACTAAATTAAAAAAAAACAAAACAACACCCGCCCCCAGCATTTTAAAAAGCAACTTTCGTCTTTTCCAACAAAGTAGTAAGTGCTTCTATTCATGCCAGGTCTTACCCTATACTGAAATGAAACCGGACTTAATTCCCGGAAACTTTCATCTCCTTCATAAATAGAACGCAATGCCTCCAGTTCCATCTGAAAGAAATGAATCACATGAGCGTTGTTTAGTCATATAAACGGATTAGAAATAGAGGATCTTTTGTTTCTGGTTCAAGTCCACTCAACAGCGTAAAACTTGGCTGACTTATATGGCCTTCGACGTTTATGACCCAGGTGCGTATACTAACACATCACAATCCTAACCCTTTCTTTAACACTATGCGCCAGGCACCGCTAAGCATTTTGCGGTGCATTATCTCACTTAATTCTCACATCAATCCTATGAAGATCTTACTGTTTTCTCCTTCCTACTAGGGAGGAAAATAAGATTCAGTTTAAAGCAACTCCAGAGCCTGTGCTTTCTCACTCTGCTAAAGGCTAGCCTGGGGTAGAAAGGACATTAAACTTGTGGACGAGAAGTATGAAACACACTCATTCCCCATGATTTACACATACTATTTATATTTGTAATTCCTACCACAGAAGGATACAAAACTTGAAAAAACACTTACGGACAATAAAAAGAGCTTTTAAAAAATGGTAGTTAGAAAGAGGTTGACAAGTATCTATCCAAGATGGGGAAAAGGACTGCAAGAGAAAATGTAACTAGCAATCCTTGGCTGGAAATACTTCTTTTTTTTTAATTAATTTATTAATTTATTTTTGGCTGTGTTGGGTCTTCGTTTCTGTGCGAGGGCTTTCTCTAGTTGTGGCGAGCGGGGGCCACTCTACATCGCGGTGCGTGGACCTCTCACTATCGCAGCCTCTCTTGTTGCGGAGCACAGGCTCCAGACGCGCAGGCTCAGTAGTTGTGGCTCACGGGCCTATTTGCTCCGTGGCATGTGGGATCTTTCCAGACCAGGGCTCGAACCCGTGTCCCCTGCATTGGCAGGCAGATTCTCAACCACTGCGCCACCAGGGAAGCCCTGGAAATACTTCTTATAATGCTGTGGGCTTACAAATGAGAAGACCCCATCACTGTTGTGATTACTGACAAAGACCTCAGAAGAGGTAAAGAAAAGAAAGACTGCACTTCCTCAGATATTTTACTTTTCAAAAAGATGCATGTTGAGAATTCTACAAACTACAGGATGGTGAGTTTGACCTACATGGACAACATTTTAAGACAGATCATTAAAGAAAGAGTTTGCGAGGACCCAGCAGAGTTAAGGAGTAGCCCCTACGACTTGGCAAGAATATGAAAAACAAGATATATGTTCACAACCCTTCTTACAGAGGGTGACTGGATTGGTACATTAGGGAAAGAGACAAAACAGTCTACCTGGACTTCAGCAAAGCCCCATGGGTTTCTCTTGCTACCTTCACAGAAAAAAACATATAAGAATTCAAACTGGATCAAGGAATAACTGAGATGAGATTAGAAAAACAACATTACTCAAAATGTAGTGTTACTCCTTCTGTCCTTAATCCTTTCCCGTATTTCAATTAAATGACTTGGACAGAAACAAAAACTGGAGGCAGGCTTATCAAATTTGTGGATGACAATTTGATGGGATAGTGAATCATGCTGGCAGCAGAAGAAATTTAAAAGCCCTTTAAAAACAATCTAACAAGATGAAACTTTACAGGGTAAGTAGAAGAACTTGTCCTTAGGTACCTAAACATACAGAGCAGAAGATGAAAGACAACTGCTCTGCATAAAGCACTTTAAGGGTAAGATTCAGATTTAACAGTAAATCTAACTGCAGAAAACTGCAATGCCCCAATTTTAAAAAAAGAACATAAATAAACTTATAATGTGTCCACAGATACACAATTCCAGAAGAGTGAAGGAACTAAAAGGAATGAACAAATGGAGAAGAGCTGAAAGGAACCAGTTGGTATGAGAGGAGGAGGTCTGAAAAACTGGGCAGGAAAATGGTCTTCAAACATCTGAAAAACAGTCCTGTGGAAGAAGATGCTATTTTACTGTTAAATGGAGATGGCTGGTTCTCACCACAGGAATTTCAATTCAGTAAATCTGAGCTAGAGTGCAGGTAACTGTTTCTCTAACAACCACCCAGAAGGTTCTAGGCGGTGGTCCACGGGCCAAACTTCGAGAAACCTTACACTATACGCTCCATGCTACACAGTAAGAACTGTTCACGCCTTCTTAGAAACTCAACTGGCAAGAATATTTTAGGGGCTCTCCTGGTGGCGCAGTGGTTGAGAATTCGCCTGCCAATGCAGGGGACACAGGTTCGAGCCCTGGTCCGGGAAGATCCCACATGCCGTGGAGAGGGTGGGCCCCGTGAGCCATAACTACTGAGCCTGCGCGTCTGGAGCCTGTGCTCCGCAACAAGAGAGGCCGCGACAGTGAGAGGCCCGCGCACCGCGATGAAGAGTGGCCCCCACTTGCCGCAACTAGAGAAAGCCCTCGCACAGAAACGAAGACCCAACACAGCCATAAATAAATAAATAAATAAATATTTTTAAAAAATAAAAATAAAGAATATTTTAGAAGGATTCAGACATCACAGCTTGTTGAATTTTGGGTCTTCTTTAAAGGTAACTTCCAATATCGAGATTCCATGACATGTGTCACTTGAAAGTGCTAACTTTCAAGCAGTATACTCTAAATGAAAAGTGAACTCCTACTTACAACTCTAATATCATATGATTCAATGTCAAAGTGGCATTTCACGAGAAAATACCTGAGTGTAAACCATACAATTCCGGTAGTACATGGATGGTCAAAACAGAGTTCGTATCCACTGGACAACTGTCAGATGGATACATTAAATGATTCCTTCCACCAAGCAACATGGCCAGAAGACACTAGTGCCATTATTTCCCTGCACCAGAAATTTAACTAACTCAATTAACTTTCTCTACCAGCCAACAGATTTTAAAATGTAAAGGTGATTAGATTCCCAAAGAGCCTAACTCAGAACACAGGCGCTGAACAACGCACGGGATTTAAGGCGAGCCAAGTGCACCGGGTCGCGGGCCAAGGACACTCGCCCTCGTTATCAGGAGACCTGGGGGAAGCCCAGGGTTTGCAAAACTCAAAACTGCAGTGCGGGGGAGGAAAGGCAGAGGTGGTCCCCTACCCAGGTAAGCGCGCCACGCCTCCCCGCGCAAGACACCCGCAAACTTAGGGCGTCTCAGCCAGGCTGTCGCCGTAGAGGCGAGGGCACGTGCGGGGCCGGGGAGGGGCACCGCGCCTGCGCGGGAAAGGAGCGTCCACCCGGACTCACCTCCTGGTCCTCGTTGGCACTCATCGCGCCGGTCACGGGGCGCCTCCCGGGCGGACGGCGTTCGCGACAACGAAAATAAAACGAGGGCAGTGGCCCGAAGGCCGGGGCGTCCCTCTTCCGCGCCTTGGGCTGCTGAGGCACACCCTTAGCACCGCAGACGAGAGTCTCGCGGGTTCCCGGTCCCCGGGCAGCGCGAAGCCGTCGGCGGAGGGCTGCAAGCGGGGAGCCGGTAGCCTCCGCAACAGGCGAGCCAGCGAGTCGGAGGAGAGGCAGAAAAGGGGTAACGGCAGAGACTCCGCCCCCTCCTTCTCGCTTCTCCTATTGGCTCCTTCTCTCTCCGCCCCCAGCTCCTGCTCCTCTAGGAAGCGGAGCGTCTTCCTTACGCTTCGTGGAGCAGCGTAGAGTTCCTGGACGGCGATTGGCGTAGAGCGCTGTCAGTCAAGCCCAGGAAGTGCTTCCTGTGCCTGCGTGGGTGGGCACTGGGAAGTCTCGCTTGTGGGCACCGGCTCAGGGGCGGTGGCGGTAGGGACGGCCCCCGGCGTTTTGTGATCCGCCCCCCCACCCCGCACCTGCTTCCCCTGGTTCTCCCCCGGCTGGCGGCGACCGGCCACAGCTGCAGCGGGCTCGGAGCGTGCGGCCTGGGTGAGTCCGGGTCGGGAGACCAGTGGGGCTAGGCGAGACCGCCGAGGGAGATTGCTACCGCTTAACGATGCTGGTTTGGGGCCTGTAATTTCGTACAGCATCAGCGAGTGCATTTCTCTTTTAGCTTCTAAAGAAAAGACGCACCTATTTCTAGGGCCTCCAGGTTTAAGGGGGTTAGGGGAGGAGAGGAGGAAGATAGCGTCTGCCTTTAGAAGCTGCAGCGTTTCTTCATTGGAGCTACCGGAGCAGGATTCTGCGACCCTGGGGCGGTATCCTTTCCTAAGTTGGGCTGTTGCTTTACAGCCTCAACATCAGCTTTTGTTTCACCATCCCGGCCCCAAACTGTCCTTCCTCTTTTGATTGTTTTGTAGTTGGACATCTTTGAATCCCATCCTTACTGGCCTTGTGTCCTGCATCCCGAACCTCCGTTAATTAAAAAATAGTGACTGCATTATTTTTTTAACCTGCCACTTTGATTAGGTCACCTTTCTTTGCAGTCCGTCATTCTTTCTAAGAGTCTTCCTTATAATTTTATGACCACGCCAGCTTCCAGACGACTTCCATTGCACTACACGATCTCCCATCCAGAGTGTTCACTTCCTACTTCTGCACCTCCTTCCAGGTCATAATCTGATTAGTTGCTTCATTGGTTTCTTCCAGGAGATCTGGAAATTTCTCCTATAGGCTGTCATCGAGATCCATACAACCTCTGTACTTGTCCTTTGCTGATATTCTTCCCATTTTTTGCCACCGAATAGGCACAGCCGTTTCAAATACCAAAGCTTTCTAAGGTACAATGTGGCAAGAATTTCTGATACAATTTTCGTACAGTTATTTTGGGATAGAGTTACCGTAATTTAGAGCTGCACTGTCTGTTATAGTAGCCAGTCGCCATAGGTAGCTATTGAGCATTTGAAATAGGCTAGATGTGCTCCGAGTGTACAATACACATCAGACTTTGGAGACATAGTATTAAAAAACGTAAAACATCTCACTAATAACTTTTATAGTAACGTTGAATTGATAATATTTTGGACATACTGGTTAAGTAGAATATTATTAAAATTAATTTCATCCCTTTACTTTTTAATGTGACTACTAGAAAATTTTAAATTATTTATGTAGGTTATATTATATTTCTCTTGGACAGGATTGTGATTTTTAAGTGATTTAAACGTCATTTCTGTTTCCCCTTATTTCCACTCCATATTCAAAGGACACAGCTAATCCTCTTGAGCCTCTGGGGTTATTAAAGGAAGTGGGTATTTAGGGCTCTAATCTAGACTCTTTGGGATCAAGCAGTGGTACCTAAATTGTGTTTTGACCATCTCTTTTTTATTTGCCCCCCAAATTCACTAGAACTAGAATCTGTTTCTGAGTATGCAGTCCTTTGCCCTCGTACCTTAATCCTGTCCTCAGAATATCTGTTTAAGCAATTCTAAAACTTCTGTCTATTGTGGACATTTGTCATTTCTGATAGGCTTTCCAAATCAATTATCTAGTACCCATTGTTCCTTCAGTACTTAAGTGCGAGAAGCCTAAGAGTCTTTCCTAAATTAACTTTTACGTTAAAAATACTGTTTTGCTGATCAAGTGGTGGCCTAAGCGCTCCTAACTTCTCACAGAAATTGTATTTGAGTCCTGTATGATATACTGGTGGAGATCACCTTTTAAACCAACCATATGATACATGTTTTTGAAAATGAGAAATTATTCTTAAAATATAATAATTTTGTTCGCAATGAACACTTTTATATAATTGCTTTTCAAAACGTAGTGCATCTTGGATTGATATAGACTGCTTCTCAGCTAAAGGGCACAGTAGAAACATGTCCTCCTAGAGGTTTCCATTCATTATTAGCTTTTCCCTTGTAGATTTTCCTTTAAGTAGTGCATTTGTATTAATTGTGGAGAAATGAGAAAACATAGCTATTTAGATAATTAGCATATTATTTTAATATCTCAGGAAATCAGAAATTAGATGTTAGCAATTACAGAGATATTAGAGATAGTTGCACTTTATTGTATATGTAAGTCAATCATTGTTTTTCTTTATAACTGAAATCAGTACTTTGATCACCCTCCTGCTTTCCTGGTCTGCTTATTCCAAAGTTTTGTGTGGTTTTGAGATGTTACTGGAAATAGTGATTTGTCTTAAAGTTGACTGCAACCCTTGTATATGAAAGATTTTTAAAAATATTATACCAATAGTTATTAAATTTTAATAGGTCCAATTCAAGAATTAAAGTTTGCCCTTTTGCTCTCTTCGTTTGGATTTGCTTGACAGTTTGTAGACACTCAAAGACTTGCCTTTTTGTAATGTTTTTCAAATGGTGGAGGTTCATATGTTAGATGTGGATGTGGGCTTTTAAGAAATTAATTAATGTATTAACATTTGTATTTCAGAATTTTCCTGACTCCTTGAACATGAGCCCCACACAATGGGACTTCCCTGTGGAATTATGTTGTCGGCCTATGGCTTTTGTTACTCTCACGGGCCTGGATGTGGTTTATAATGCCGTCCATCGAGCTGTCTGGGATGCTTTCTGTGCCAATCGGAGGGCTGATCGGGTACCGATTTCTTTCAAGGTGCTCCCAGGTGACCATGAGTATCCCAAATGTAGACCCAAGGTAATGACATTATGATTGCAAGGGGACTCTCCTTCTCCCTCTGTCTCTTTCTTTGCATGTGTGTATCTTTTTTGTTCCTATATCTGTGCAGGAAAACCCCTGAGTTTATCAAGGGTATGGTTACAGTGGTGCATGAAGAAAACTCCAGATGTTTTCTTGTATGTAATATACTACAGGTGTATCTAATAATCCCTTTTTTTTTTTTACCCCAGAAGAATAATTGCTTTATAATTATTAAGCTTTCTATCCTATGAGCCTAGGTTTTCCATTTTTTATTTGTTGTTAAAAAGAGACCCCAAGGCTCCATAATTTTAACAAAGGCCTCTCTAAAAGGAAGGTCTCACATTCCTCACTCACCATTGCCAGTATCATTATAAAATCCATAGTCTCTGCAGTTTGGTTTGATTTCACAAACATATTTTGAGCACTTGCTTTGGTTTAGAGTACCTGGAACTGCAACAGGCTGGTGATAGAAATTTAAATAATACATACTCTCTGTCCTTGATGAGTTCTACATAAACTAAAACAGTTTATTCAGTGTGGAATAGGAGGGGTATTAAGTTCAAAACTGACTTTAGAATGAACATCATGGTAGAGACTCTGATTTACTTAGAAAAAAAATACTTAGAATGATGATAGTATGAATTAATAATAGCAACTCATACACGTATATTGCTTATTATGTCAATTTGCTTTTTAAGAAAGTTATGTACATTGACTGATTTGTCACTTATTGTAATCTTTTCAGGTTGGTCTGAAAGTCAGTTAATAAGACACATTGATCAAAATAAACTGCCTACTTTTTTTCCCCCCTAGAGCAATGTTTCTGACAGACTGGTCTTTGGACCAAGTATATCATCACCTGGGGTGTTTATTAAGCATGTCAGTACTGGCTGTCCTCAGTTAAACTCGGGGGAGCGTAGGACCTGTAGATTTGGTCACCTGCTGATTCTTTTGCATGTGTTTGAGACTCCCACACCAGAGACACAGTTTCATATATCCAGCCCTAGAAACTGTGAGCTTTCTCTGAAACTGTGGGAGCAGTAGCACCCCTGGCTCTTACACACTGTTTTTAATGTGGTGTTTGTGTCAAGGAAGACCAGCAGCCCAGCACGACTCACCCCTTTCCTCCTGGATTCATTCTTCAGAATTCTCGTTTTCCTCCTCCTGGTTCTTTCCTGAGTTCCCAAGGTGTTTTGTGTCAGATTTCCTTCCTGTCCTCTCTTTCCTCACGTGACATGACCACTGGACCAGCGTGAACCGGAGTGGTCTGGCCAGTGCGGGTGCTTTGGGGGAAACGTGAGATTTCACCCGGCTTCTTCAGGGCACCCCCTCCCCACGGCGTGGCACTTAGCGCTGACCCCCACTGACTGCCCTTATGCTTCTGTATTTAAGAATTGTCCTTCAGTTTTTTCTTTCACCCACAAGTGAGGTGTAATGCCATCCTGGTGACATGACTTTGAAGCAGATGAAGCCATATTGGGTTTTAGAGAATATTTGAGCAGCTTTTACAAGAACAGAATCTGGGATGGTGAGGAATATAAGTAGAATTTATTGGGAAAAGGGCTGTTTACTTCCAGGGTATTTGAAGGCCTTGACATCATTAGAAATGCTTTGACTTTGGTCAGTCTTTAAGTGGAAATGGTACTGGCTCTAGGGTTGAGATTCTACCTCCAGTACTTGCTAGCTCTTACCTGATCTCTGTAAGCCTGAATGTCCTCATCTTAAAAATCCGGCATGTGTATATTGAATGAGATAAATACAGAGAAAGTGCCTGCACTCCATAACAGGTGGTTTCTGCTGCTCTTGTTGTCAGAATACCTCTTTTCAACTTTGGCTAATGTTTGCAGAGAACTTCGTATGAATGGTACATTCCCAAAGGGATCCTGAAGACAGGCTGGATGAATAAACATCTGAATCTGGTGCCAGCCCTGGTGGTCGTGTTCTACGAACTGGACTGGGATGAGCCCCAGTGGAAAGAAAAGCAGTCTGAGTGCGCGACCAGAGTGGAAATAGTTAGGTATGGTCCCGTTTGTCAGGCTGACTGTGTTGCGTCAAACTCACATCTGGAGTTTACTGACATTTATCGAAGGCAGCTGAGTGCCGTTAAGACTGCCATAGTCATTTGGGGGTCACTGGCCTCCAGTGAAACCTGTTCACTTCCTAGCAGGTAGCATTAATATTAACTTAAGGAATGGTAAGCAATGTGAAGAAATTTCTAAGACAAATTGACCTGAATTTCCAAATGCTTTTTCTTGCATTTATAATTTTTTTGGGGGGGAGATACAGTGGTTTGCTATTTAGTCTCATAAAACACTTTTTGCATTATCACCATTTATTTCAAAGTAAGTCTTTTGGATGACTACTCTAATATATCACTATAAAGAAATAAGTTGTAGTGTAACTTTTACATTGAAGTATATGTTAAACTTTTGCCTGTAAAGCAGATTTTTGTAAGGAACGGAAGCTTTATCTGAGATTATACTTTTAAATCATTGTGGCATGTATGTTTCTTTGTATGTAGGAAAAGAGTTCCCCCAATCTTGGGGTTTTTAAGTTGCAGTTTGTCTTTCTTTGAATTGTCGAGCTTGTATTTTATGTAGTCTTGAATACATTTTTTAAGTTAAAACAGTTTAATTACTTAACTAATTTTATTGTTATTTTTCCACTGCAGGCAGAGTTTACAAGGGAGAAACACAAAAGTTGCAGTGGTTCTGATTCAGAAGAAAACCCCTTTGCCCCCAGGTAGCAAAAGGTTAATTAATAACTGATTGATTGGTTTATCCCTCCAATTCTTATTACCAGGAGGCATAGTTTTTAATGTTGAAATCTTTCATGCATTCAGTTATGGGAAATATGGTGTGTTAACTTGAAAAAGTACCAATAATGCATGAGTAAATGCTTATCGTAAAAACTAAAAACATTAAAGAGTGCAAATCTTCTCAAGTCCTGCTCCCTAGTTCCCCTTACCTCCAGGGAGGCACATGTCAATTGACAAAAGAGTTATTCACTTGATTTTTAAAAAAGAAGGTTTTTTGTTTATCTGAGATCTATTTGAAATTATATTCCTTACGTAATACTTTTTTCTTAATTTGCAATAGAGCAAAGAAAAATGCTGTAGGATTTCTAGTTTCCTATAAGAAAATGTCCTGGTTTCAAGTGCGTATTTATTCTACCATCTCAGACTTTAGAAGCCAAAATACTTTTTTTGTTTCTATCTTGAAACTTGAAGCATCTTAAATAGTTATGGAAACAACTTTCATGAACTATTGCTTCCATTTTTAGTTACGGTTTTGAAACAATTAAGCGGTATATCTGTTGGCATTACTTGGCCTATCTTGGCCTAGTAGAAAATTCCACAGTGTTCTCCTAACAGATATGTACTGTGTAACTTCTAAGCATCCCACAGAGCTCTCAAGGATTCCAGGGGTCTTATAGACGTGGTGAAAAGTGGTTTGGGTTTTTTTTCTTAATTATATTGTACTGATTTGGGGAAATGTCCATTTAGAAAAAATGCATTAATTATTTTCTCTCTTTATGGCACTTGTTGTCAACAGGAGAAGATGTCATTGCTTCCGAAAGGGCTGCAGCCTTGTGCAATGCGTGTGAACTCTCGGGGAAGTCTTTGTTTGTACTGCCCCATACGGACCACCTTGTGGGTTATATTATAAGGTAAATAACCTAGAATATATACTGAATTTTTAAAGTTTTGACTATTCCATTTTATTTCATTTTTTTACATATTTTTCTTAGATGTACTTAAACCCTTTGAATGCAGCTTCAGAACTCTGTTTTATTCTGAGGAGGAAGAACCTTGAAGTTCAATCCTTATCTGACTTTGAATTCAGCTTTCTTTCATGCCCTAGGAAGATACTTCTGATATGTACTTATTTTCACAAACAGAACTTTTAGTTGTTTATCCATCTCTGGGCAAAT
The DNA here is from genome assembly GCF_965194805.1 of Balaenoptera borealis. Classification (NCBI taxonomy): domain Eukaryota; kingdom Metazoa; phylum Chordata; class Mammalia; order Artiodactyla; family Balaenopteridae; genus Balaenoptera; species Balaenoptera borealis. The sequence goes on along the minus strand of NC_138880.1, from coordinate 25,001,605 downwards.
TTTCTTGGTTCCCCTGTAATCTCATAGTTATAGAATGAAGCAGGATTTAATTTATACAAATGTTATTTCCACCTCATTTGCCAGTTCTCATTTTTGGTCCTTTTCCCATTATTTTCCTTAATCTTTAAACCCTAAATGTCAGAGTCACAAAAGATAATCGAATCTAATTGAGTATTAGATATCTGTTTCTTTCATACTTATAAAATTGTAAAATAATAGGAGATTATTAGTGATTACCTAATTTTTACAAATTACAAGAAGTTATTTTTATCAGTTATTTCTTAGATTGTAAAATTTTAAATGACTTTTGGTGGGTCTTCTTTTTAGATTTTTTTATCTAAAAATTTAGCTTATATTTTGCTTTACTTTTTATCTTAATCATGAAGTAAAGCAGACATTATCTCTGTCAGGATTTTACTTTCAGGTCTTATAAATATGATTCTTGAAAACACTTTGGTTTAAAATAACTTCAGTGTTTGAATGTTGGTCTTTTTTAACAGATTAGAAAACGCCTTTTATGAACATGCACAGACTTATTACTACACTGAAATTAGAAGAGTGAAATCTCATAAAGAATTTTTGAATAAAACAACACACCAGGTACATGTCTTTTCCTAAAGAAGGAAATAATAGCAGCATTCTAGAGTAGATTATTCATCATTGATTATTTTTGAGGAGATGATTTAATGTCTTTAATACTTTGATGTTTTTTAAATGGCTTCTGTGCTTTTGAAGTTTTTTTTTTAAAGCTTTTAAAAACTATTTTGTCTTTTGTCATCTTTGCCTTTAAAGCTCTTGAAGATAGATTTTGGTAGCCTTCTTAACTACACTTGTTTACTGGAATAATTCTTGAACTTTAATTTTGGATATTTTCCTTTATACTTTTAGGTCTCCTCTTAAACATTATTGTAATTTTTACATTTTTAAGAGAATATGTGTAATAATGATATTTTTTTCCATTCTTCTTTTCAGCTTTTATTTGTTAGACATCAGTTCAAAATAGCTTTCTTCAGTGAGTTGAAACAAGATACACAAAATGCTCTGAAGTAAGTTTCTAACAGTTGTCAAACTAAATTTTTCTTTATGTTAACAATAACATAGTAGTGGCAATTTCTGAATCTCAACCAAACTTTAAGTTTAAAATGTTTATGTTGGTTAGAGTCAGGTTTGTAATATTCACTTTAATTTTTCTAGTTAAATGGAATATATTTGAGTTTTTTAAAAAATATATCCATTTTATCATCAGAAGTAAATTTTATAGTGTCAGAAAGCTTTCTGGTGTAATTTAATTAAATTTCATGATCTAAAGAAACATATTAAAATTTTTCCCGTTCTGTTACCTACTTCTTATTTGTATACTCAGTAAAATCCTTGTGTTAAGACTGATTTTCAAAGTTTCATGTGTATTAAACATTATCTGAATCAGACTGAATTTCTTAAGGTGTGTAGTACATTTATTCAATTCAACTATGATTTTATTTTAATTAATTTTTTTTTAGTTTATAATACCTGCCAGTAGCATCATTTTTCATTCTTTTTAAATTTTATTTATTTATTTATTTTTGGCTGCATTGGGTCTTCGTTGCTGCACACAGACTTTTCTCTAGTTGTGGCGAGCGGGGGCTACTCTTCGTTGTGGTGTGCGGGCTTCTCATTGCAGTGGCTCCTCTTGTTGCAGAGCACGGGCTCTAGGCATGCAGGCTTCAGTAGTTGCGGCACGCGGGCTCAATAGTTGTGGCGCACGGGCTTAGTTGCTCCGCAGCATGTGGGATCTTCCCTGACCAAGGCTCGAACATATGTCCCCTGCATTGGCAGGCAGATTCTTAACCACTGCGCCACCAGGGAAGTCCCATTTTTCATTCTAAGGCTCTGCTTAGAGCTTTGAAGAGTAGTTGCAGATGTGTTGGCAGTGGTTAGGCATTTTATCCCTTTGCTTTTATTTTACTAAACACAATTTAATAAAACATCTCTTTCTAGCTTTAACTCAATTTTTTAAGATTAACAGTGTCAGTGTAGCAAAAGGATAAAAACCAGCTATATATCCTAAAACTGAGGAGAGGCTAAATATACATGGAAGGGTGGAACAGAGAAATAAATAAGTCTGTCATTCAGAGGAATACTGCAGAAACCTCCTCTCTTTTGTTGCTAATGAGGTGCTAAGCATCAAATTGTGTTCTATAAATTTCAACAACTTCATATAGTTTTAGTTGGTCTTAATGTAGTTCATTTTTTTTCCGTGTATTAGTGAAACACCCTCAATTCCAATTCTGTTCAAACACAGTTCTGGAAAGAAAAATGTTACGTGGAGAAGTTAGGAGCAAACGCTTTTCTTTGGAGAAGACTGAGATTTTCTCATTACCTTCCATCTTCTATCAGACTTTCCTTTCTCATGCTGTTCTCTCCTTCGGCGCTCGCTGCCCTGAGGGCATCCCCACTGCAGCCCATACCCGAGACCAGTGATACCCATTTCAGTTGTGGAGGTACTTGGGTTTAAAGCTGTTGACCCACCTCTGTCTTGATAGCACCTTCTTCGCTAATACAATTTCTGTTTGTGTGAGAAGCTCAACATGGTACTTTTAAAAAATACTAATTTTTTTTAACAGAATGTTAATTTTGTCATGTAACTCTGGACACTTTTCCACTTTACTTTCATTTTGCAACTGAATTCCTATCCGTTATAGGCAGATGTTAATGACAGCAGTGTACAGTGGTTCTGTTCTTAGTGAAAAGTCATTGATTCCTCCCACACATAATGAACCAACATATCATTTTTCAGGACATCAGAGATTGTTATGTATCTGTTATTATTGAGCTGTTGAGTGCTAAGAAATGTTGAGTAAATATTGTTTCTGTTATTTCTAATAATTTTGCTCTTAGGAATCTTTACTTAAAATTAATTTATATCATAATTAACTACCTTCCCCATGTTTATATTAGGAATTACAGGACCGCCTATAATCTTGTACATGAATTGAGAGCCCATGAAACTAATATTCTGGAAATTAAGACCATGGCAGGGTTTATCAACTACAAGGTAATAATTCTACTTCCAAATAAACAAAATTTGGCTTTAAATATTGGAGTATCTTTTTAAAGTTTGGAAATCCAGATGACTCACTTGCTCTGAAAAGTGAGTATTTGATGAACTATGCTATGCTGTTTTATGTCCTTTATCTCAAGGAGCACCCTGGTTTTAACAGCCTAATTGTAATGCTTGGTTTTGAGCTATGGTCCCAGAGTTCTCATTTAGAGGAGTTTTATCTTTGTAAAACTCCTTGAGGAGGGTCTTTTGTTTGTTTTTAAGTGGGTGCAGGAGGGAGTGAGAAGAAAGCTGCCTACAGTATTGAATTTTAGAAGCTGCAACTTATTAGAACTGGGTGAGCCTTCCTTGGTTTAATGGCCAGCCATAGAAAAGGTGTACCTATTCCCCTTAGAGAAAACTTTTATATGTGTTATGTGAACATTTTAAGGTTGTATATGGTAGAAATAGACACCCCCAGAAGGCAGATGAGGCTTTTTGTTTTGCTTTTAATCTTTCCACACTCATCTTTTAAAGAGGCTGGCACTGGGTTAGTGATGTAAGGGCAGAGGGACACTTTGTTCACTGCTTGTGTAGGTGTAAATTAGTACAGCTTCTATAGAGGCTATTTTTGGCAATGACAGTGCAGATTTAAAGTGGATATTCCTTTTGACCTAGCAATTCCATTTTGGGAAATTTATCCCACGTATGTGCTAAGACTTGCAAATCACATATGTAAGGATATTTATTGCCTCTTGTAATAGGAAAAGGTTGGAAACAACCCCACAATAACTGACTGGTCAATATAAATTATAACTCCAAACAACGAAATATTATACAGCTATCAAGAATGAAGCAGCTCCATCCATTGAAATGGAATGACATCCAAGATATATTGTTAGGTGAAAAAAGTAAGGCACAAAGCAGCATATTTAGTGTGATGCTATTTATATAAAAATAATAGTTTATTTGTAAATGCACATACACACTTGTCTGTGCACAGAATATATCACCAAATGTATGCTGGGAGCTGGTTGCCTCTAGAGAGGGAAATTGGATGGCTGAGGGACAGGGATGGATGAGAGATTTAACTTTTCGTGTATTCCCTTATACCTAAAAAAATAAAATTAAAAGTGGTAATAAGCATGTGGAAATAAATTTAGGCTTTGTTTCTTCTTTTTTTTTTTTCATTTACACTACATACATATAGATTATTACTTTGAAATAACATCCCAGTTAATTTTTCAAGAATTTCTGTAATCCTTGTTTGATATGGAGGCTACTGTGCTCTAATTGTTCTACAAAAAATCTTTAGCTTTCTGACGGTTCTAAAACTGAAAGTTAATCTGTCCTTTCTCAGTTACCTGTTGGAAATATTTCATTTTTGCCCGTCTTTATGCTCTTCATTGGGTTTAATATTTCTTTATTCTATACTTTAAAAAACTTTGCAACGTATAGAATAGATTCATTACAAATAGTGAATAATTTTATTTCATTAATCAAAGGGACATAACCTCTGTTTTTAGCATAACCTTTCTAATAGAGGAAACCAGTTCTGTTGCACTTCAATTCTATTGAACTTCAGAGAAGGAAATTCCATACTCTTTTTAAAGTTAGTCTCAATTTTTATATATTTTTAAATGAATACGCCTTTTGACTTTGGTTTTCTTCTTTACTTTGGGGTTGATTTTACATCTTCCAGATCTGTAGGCTGTGTTTTCAGCACAACACCCCACTGGACGCAATTGCTCAGTTCCGAAAGCACATCGACTTGTGTAAGAAAAAAATCGGAAGTGCAGAGTTGTCTTTTGAGCATGCTGCATGGATGTCTAAACAGTATGTTTTAAATTGTATTTTCAGAATGTTTTTTAAACAAATACTTGGGGTTTGGAGGAATGGAGTTAGCATGGACTTTGGTTCTAAATCGAACTAAGATTTTTGCCAGTAAGTAGGTTTTTAATGATCCACCATAAGTATGTTCCCAGTAATTGTAGATACTGATTCATACAGTTTCTTAATGGAAATTAGCTAGTTCCTGGGACCATCTCTTTCATTCAATATATATATATCAAGTTTCCACCATGTGTCTAAATACCAAGAATATAGCAGTGAATAGACAGTATCCCTACTGACATGGAACTTGCTCTCTGAGACTGATGACTAAAAATTGCTAAAATGAAAATTTTCCCAGAAACATGGATGTATTTGAGTGGTGGGAACTATGTTGACATCTGGCTTGATGGTATATTTATAAAGACCTGCTAACACAGAAGAGTTGACTTAAAGAATTTTTCTGTAACCTACGATTAGTGTGTATTAGTGTTTACAAAGAAATCCCCACAATTAATAGTTCAGCAGTAGCATTATTTTGATCCAGTCTGCTGAGGTTATGGTTCCAGGATGAATAACTACTAGAAGTAAGCTGCTTTTTCTTTCCTTTTTCTTTTTAATTCCATTTTTTTATTTCTTGATTTTTTTTTTTTTTCTTTAAGATTCCAGGCCTTTGGAGATTTATTTGATGAAGCTATCAAGTTGGGGTTGACAGCTATTCAAACTCAGAATCCTGGTTTCTATTACCAGCAGGCAGCATACTATACCCAGGAGCGGAAACAGCTTACGAAAACCCTCTGTAACCATGAAGTAAGTCACTGACTCCTGTATTATCTGGCATTTAGGAAATCTATTAACCTTCTCTTGAAAGAAGATAATACTGATTGGTGTTGATAGTTTTTTCCAAGCCTTTGCATGTAACAAGTTTTTATCTTTTATATTTTCAGGAATTAGGATTATTTTCAGTTTTAGCCTGAGTACTCTATTTTCACCTGTGAATTAAGCAGGAGTTTCTCTTTGAAGAACTGATTTATGATTAGCGATAAGTCAGTGATTTAGAGGAGAGAAAGTTACTTTAAAATAAAAGCCACAGTTTAGTCCATGCCTTACTGGAAATCCATTGTTTTGTTTCTGTGATCACTGCTAGAGTTTGAAGGACACTGAGAAATGTGCTTTATTTTGACCCACTGGAGAGCATAACGTTGGCCTTCTTTCTCTTCCTGGGGTTCTCCTCTATGGAAAACTCTAAAGAATCTATTTGAGGATGTTAACTGCATATTTTCTTAAACTTGACATTTCATTTTGCCTTTCTCTTGGATGGTTATATTTAAATACCAGTTTTCCCATAAGCACCTTTAAAATAAGAACATGGTGTGTGTATATAGATAGAGATATTTACATTCACATAGTTATTTCAGTTTATTTTCACTTAAAACCTCAGATTTCTTCTCCGAAGATAGGTGAATTTTAACAACAGTGCTACTTAAAAAACTGTTCAAAAAGAAAAAAAACAGTTTGCATATTAGTACTTTAAATGCTTGGATTTTTTCCCCTTAAATCATGATATACCTAGACTATTTTCTACCTTGTTATTTGTATATGACGTATAATTTCATTGCATGTATTATATTTTAAAAGTTTGGCATATTATATTTGAGCACAGTATTTTAAAAGGTGATTAAAACTGGGTCTTGTATGGATATGAGGAAATGGGCATTAGCAAATATTGGCTGGAATGTAAAATAATATTTCTGTCAAGTAATAATTTAAGAAGCCTCAAAATCATGCCTGTCTTTTGACCCAGAATTTCATATTCAGGAAGCCTAAGGCAGATAAGAGAGCCTAAGAGATAAGTATTAAAATTTATTTATAGAGTTGTTCTGACAGATTTATTAATTGTAATGTAAAATAAAAATAACAATGAACAGCTATAGGGAATCTGTTACAATGTGGAACAGCAGGCAGCCATGAAAAATAACGTTTTGGAAGAATCTTTAATGATATGGTGAGATATACAGAATGTATTTAAAAGAAAAAAGCAGGTTGAAAAATTATTTCAGCTGATGACGAATAAACGTTTGCATACAAAATCTGGAAGAATAATGTATATACATTGTTAACAGTGGTAGTAGGTCTATAGGTAATTTAAATTTTTATCCTTTTCCTTTTGGACATTTTCTGCATTTTTTAACAATTACTTGTATTACATTTTGGTTTTAGAGGGAAAAGTTATAAAAAAGAAAAGTATAAATTTGTAAATTCTGGTGCCAAAAATATCCTTCCCCCATCAATACCAAGACTTAATACACATGTGATAAAAAAGGAAAATAGTGTCTTCTTTTCAAAACTCCTATAACATTATTTTTATTTGCACAAAAAACACTTATACATATGGAATAACCATCAAATTTAATTTGTAATATATTTTTACTGGTTTAGAAGTTAAAAGAATATGTAGAGCAGTTAGTTACTATGAAATCATTTGTCAGAATCAGGTTGATTTATTCCATTTAATTTTTATAAAACTACCTAATATTAAATGAAACATTTCTTGTTTAATTTTATGAAAATTTAATTTATGTTAAAATATTCACAACTTTGATATTTGAATGTGTTATTCGTATTTATGTAAGCTTTTTTATTCTAACAAAGATTGAGGAAGAGTTGGTTTTGATGGGTTGTGTTTTAACTTACAGGCTTCTGTAACGTACCCCAACCCTGATCCCTTAGAAACGCAAACAGGACTTCTTGACTTCTACGGACAACGATCGTGGCGACAAGGAATACTAAGTAAATAATTTTTCCTCTTTTCCCTTTCTCTCAACCTCAAAAGCAGAAGGTTGCTATCTTAATTTTTCCATGGCTGCACTAGTATAACAAATTATGCTGAGGTAAAAATATGTGCTTTTTAAACACTTTTTAAGATTTACTTTAAAAATGTGTTGTTTTTATCACCATGTCTTAGAATGACTTATAATTAAAGATGTGGATGTGACTAAAACATTTGGAGATCTGTTGTCTTAAATGACACAATTAATAAGCCACTCTGGTCTATTTAAATATTTTATTTTATTATTTTATTTATTTATTTATTTATATTTATTTTTTTTATCAGTTTAAATTTAAATTTAAACAGTTTAAAATATTTAAATATTTTAATTCCAGTTAAGTTTAACGGTTTTTTATGTTTGCCATTTTAGAACATCATTACTTGAGCCACCTTAAAAATAATTTCTCTATCTTTTTTGTTTTATACACACTTAATTTGAGCAATTTCTGTGGCCATTAAACTTTTTGTTAAGAAATTATTTACTTTAATCTACAGGAAATGTATTTTGTCTAGAAAATGATATTGGCATTACTTTTGAGGTGGTTGATTCCACTGGGCAAAAGAGTACAGAGCTCAGTAACATACCCTTCGGAACAGAGACCACAGAGAAGATTCCATGCTAATAAAGCTGTCTCTTAGAATCTTTAGAATTCTAGAATGTTTAAGAATCTTAAGTACATTGTATACGAAGGATTCAAGGAGTGTACACATCCAGTGTTCGTGTGAAGGATTTGTGTTAAATGAGCTATCTGAAATGGGTTGTGTCCTATCTTATACAGGTTTTGATCTTTCTGATCCCGAAAAAGAGAAGGTGGGGATTCTTGCCATTCAGCTGAAGGAGAGAAGTGTTGTTCACTCTGTAAGTCTTTTTTCCAGTATAAACTATTTTTTACAGTATTCCAGGAAAACATGAGACTATTTTTATTGGAATGTTTCACATTTTATCTTTTCTAACAGGAAATAATAATAACTCTTCTGAGCAATGCTGTTGCGCAATTTAAGAAATATAAGTGTCCAAGAATGAAAAGTCATCTGAGTAGGTATCCGTAACATGCCACAACTTTGTGCAACTTTGAGTAATTTTAAATTATGTTCATACAGTCTTTTTTCCTTTATAGTGGTTCAAATGGGAGAGGAATATTATTATGCAAAGGATTATACCAAAGCTTTGAAGTGAGTTCTGTTCACTATTTATTTTTACAAGTATTCTGATTCCCTTGCAGCAGAATTAGCATGGAAATCTGTACTGAAGGATGTATTATTTCCATATTTATTCCTACTTCTATTAAACACCATTTCCGTGATATTTATTCAAGTATTGTCTGCTGGTACATTCATTATCAGAGTCTTAGGAAACCTCACATTTACCTAATGTGAAAATACCTGTTAAACTATTTCAGTAAGATTTTCTGAAGTTTATATAAAATGAGTAAAGCAGTTTATTTTAGTTTCTCCATGAACTCTTCAAACCCTTCCTTGTGAAGCTGTCTCGGCCTGTCTGACATTTTGTCCTCTGTTAGGTTGCTGGATTATGTGATGTGTGATTATCGGAGTGAAGGATGGTGGACCCTGCTCACGTCTATACTGACCACAGCTCTGAAGTGTTCCTACCTCATGGCCCAACTGAAAGATTACATCACTTATTCCCTAGAACTCCTTGGAAGAGGTAACTTGATGCTCTTTCAGTAAAATTCTGAATCTTTACAGTTACATAGCATCTTTAGCTTCTTTAAATTGGAAGAATAATTCAGTATCGAATATCTGGTAGTACTGTTATCACGTGCAAGTCACTTGGCGGAGTGAAGGGGTTTTATACTTTATTGGAACTTGTTATAGTTGAAGGTCTTACTGTAGTTGAGAAAAATCTGCCTTACTTTTTAAAATATGGCATAAAATAATTTTTTACATAGAGTTCAAACGCACATACATCAAGCATTGGGGCTGACTTTTAGAAAGCTGTGCTGTCAGTTTTCCGGAGTTGTGCTTAGCCATCTTAGAAGAGAGATTTATCTGCAGGGTTTTAATACCTGAAATGGGGGTAGTGGGCTTACTTGCCTGTCTTGTAGTTCTAATTTTCTTCCTTCTTCCTTCCTATTAGCTTCAACTCTGAAAGATGACCAGAAATCTCGGATAGAAAAGAACCTCATAAATGTTTTAATGGTAGGTTGGAATTCTTTATATAAAATCTGTATCTGGATATGTGTATTTTATATAACTAGCTGAACAGATGTTTAACTCCATGTTGGTGCAGAATGAAAGTCCTGATCCTGAACCTGACTGTGATATCTTAGCTGTGAAAACTGCTCAGAAGCTGTGGGCGGACCGAATTTCTCTGGCCGGCAGCAATCTTTTCACAATAGGCGTACAGGACTTTGTGCCATTTGGTGGGTAACCAACGTCTACAGTATTATTTTAGAGAAATCGTGCTTATTTCTATAAAATAAATAGACACAGAATAATAAAGTCAAAGAATTTTCCAAGTACAATCATTTTATAGATGAACCGTGTGATTTTTTTTTTTTTTTTTAATTTTCTGCCCATCGCCTTTAAAGATGGTCAAAATTTTAAATACTTAGTTGAGGTCTTAAAATTTACTCTGTTCATCTGTAGTTCAGATGTTATTTGAAATGCATTTGAAAAGACAGTTATTTTGAAAGTTTATGCTTTATTGTCTAGGCAGGTATTTTGAAATAAGTTAAAAATAACAAAATGGTTCTTTTTTCTTTAAAATCCTATGTCAGTTACATTTTAGGAGGAACCATGTTTTTAAAATTAGAGAGGTTTTGGAGCTAGAGTTTATTTAAATTTGGTTTGATTTATGTCTTTTGAAATGCTTCAGGTGCAGAAGTCAGTAAGAATATCCAGTGTAGCTGTTTCCTTTCTGAAGAGTAGACGTGGATCAGAGAATAATGTGTGTGTGTCTAGCGTGTCTGGTGATGTCTGACTCAGCCCTTTTTGTTTTATTTCTAGTGCAATGCAAAGCCAAGTTCCACGCCCCAAGTTTTCATGTCGATGTTCCCGTGCAGTTCGATATTTATCTGAAGGCTGATTGTCCACATCCCATTAGGTTTTCTAAGCTCTGTGTCAGCTTTAATAATCAGGTAATGGTACCTTTTAATGTGTTTTTACCATGTGTGTATCTTATTGTAGCTTACAATAAGCTTATTGTGCTTAGTGAATTTTAGGTCTTAATGGTTTCATATTAACAAATGTATTTTGATAGAGTCTATTTAAAAATAAATGTATTTATAGTTCTCAACTTCTGTATCCACAATTCAAGTTTTACACTTTCCTATTCTAATTTTTGTTTTCACTCCCTGCTTAGGAAACCTAAGAACTTTGTCTACACATAGACAAAAAGTTTTGTAATATGTATCTTGAATTTCAAATAAGATGTATTCAGAATGAATATAATTTTCAAAATCATTTGTTTTATTCTAACATCGGTATTAGCTTTATATTATAAAACTGTTATATGTTTGATGTTAAAGAAATGAAAGTAGAATAGGTGGATATAAAGTAGAAAGTAAATGTGTGTTCCTCCAATTCCATTCCTTAGGGGGCGTCACAATTAACTTCTTGAATAGTCTAGACATCTTATGTGCACGCATACATAAGCAACTTTTTTCTCCAGAATTGGGATCGTACTATATTTCCTACATTCTAACATTTTTATAGTGTGATATAGTCAAGTGCTTGATTACATTCTGTTTCAGTTATAAGCTCACTTCTAATTTTCTGGTCACACAGAAAGTATATTGAGCCGTTAACCAGCAAGCATTTATTGAGAGTTACAATATTTTTAGCATCATGGTGAACCTGAAAAAGTTTAGCATATGTCAACCCCACTAAAATATAAGCATTTTGGGAGCAAGGCCAGGACTGGCTCACAGATTGCCTAAATGGGTATTGAGGACTAAATGATGTGTGTAGGCTAGAAACACTGTTACGGCAGGCATGCCGGAGAAAAGAGAGGAAGTTTCAAAATTGAAGATGCAACTAAGATAGGTTTAAAAAGATGAGAGGGAAAGGATGTGTTCGGCAATGAGAAAACGCTGAATGGAAACAGGAGTGACTGTTCTGTGTTTTTGGGCAAGTGGAAGCAGCAGCCTCACGAGAGCAGAGGATTATAGGTGGGGTGAGCAGGAGTTAGGCTGGGTGGCGTAGAGGAGCCTGGAGAGTTAAGCAGAGTCAGGCTGGGAAGTATCAGTAGAAGTCTTTTAAGATTGATTTGTTCATTCATTTATTCGTTATCTATCTGTTTATTTATTGGATGGTGGTACAGAAAGAATGTTATCTGTTTAAATAGTTTTTTTTTTGACTCATAAGAACTGAGCAATGTCCCTGTAATAGAATTGGTTAAATGAACCTGGGTCACTTGAAGATTAGTATGTTTTATTCAACTTCAAACCATTACCCAAGGATTCCTTCTAATTATTTTGAGAATTTTAAAGCAAGAGCATGAAATTTATGTTTAAGAAACTTTATTCCAGTAGCAAAATAGAGGGAAAGAAATGATATTTTAGAAACCAGAGGCTCTTTGTATGAACCCAGGTACGAAAGTATGAGGATTTGGATTAGGATGCTAGTGATGGGCATGGAGATAAAGGGATAAGAGGCATTTAGAAATGGGTAAGTGTGGATTGCTGAGTGTATATAGGGGATACAGAATGGGGATAGGATGGATAAAGCATGGGCTGTTTGGTGTTTGCAGGCCCAAAACAGTTTATTTTTCCAGCTTTATTGAGATATGGCATATAAAATTGTGTAAGTTTAAAGTGTACATGATGATTTGATACACATATATTGCAAAATGATTACCATAATAAGGTTAGTTAACACATGCATCACCTAACATAATCACCTTTTTGTTGTTGTCTTTGTGAGAACATTTAGGATCTACTCTTTTAGCAACGTGCAAATAAATAATACAGTATTGCTAATTATAGTCCCCATGCCATACATTAGATCCCCAAAACTTATTTGTCTGATAACTGGAAGTTTATACCCTTTGACCGACATCTTCCCATTTCTGCCAACGCCCAGCATATGGCAGTCCTCATTCTACTCTCTGTTTCTATGAGTAAGTTATAGATTCCACATATAAGTAAGATCATACAATATTAGGACAGGAGCTTTGTATGTGCTGTTTCTTATGCTTGGATTGGTCTTCCCTCCTCTTTTATTTGCTTAATTCCTCCTCATGTTTTATCCCCTTAAAAGCCTCACTTCCTCAGGGACACCTCCCCTGACCTACATGACTGATTGACCTAGCCAGGCTCACATAACCCTTCATAGTACTTGTCACAGCTGTGGTTTCACTCTTGTCATGTGATTATTTGGTAAATTACTTGTTTTTCTTACTAGAATGTAAGCTCCAAGAGGACAGACAATTTTTTTTTTACTCACTATAAAATATTCTAAATCTGGAATTTAGAGGGTCAGGGAAGGCACTCTCATTTTACTTTTCACATCATAGCCTACTATTCCATTTCTTTTCCTTTTTCCCTTTTAGCAACAGAGACCACATCTATAATTAAACTAATAAAAATATTAAAATAAAATATAAAGCAATTTGTTTTTAAAGTTGTATTCTGAATATATGTTACTTGAAATTCAAGATGCAAATCACAAGGAAAAAAGTAGCGGGTACGAGGCTTCATAAGCCTGGAATAGAAATGAAAATTAGAAGGAAGGTATAAAACTTAACTGTATTAGAATCTTCTGTGAAGATAATTCACCTGCTGGGATAGAAGATGGCTCTTGGAAAGTTCTCAGTATTTATTGAAAGGATGAGAATGGTGATCCCTTAGATATGTATATGAAAGATGTCTCTGTTTATTCATCTGTAAGGAGTGTGCTTTTCTGGGAAGGTAGCTAGACACTCAGTTCTGGACATGCTGAACTTGAAGTGATAGTGGAATTATCCCTGAGACAATTGTGGATATAAGCTTTTAGTTAAGGAATAGGTCAGAATTAGAAGTTTTTATGTGGGAGATATTAGCACAGAGGTGCAGAATATGTAGACATGGAAAGACTTTGCAGTGAAATAAACATAAAGAGAAAAGCAGAACCAAAAGCCAAGGACTGAAACTTTTGGAACCTCTGAATGAGGGGAACAAGAGGGAAAAAAGACCTTTGAGGGAAAAAACAGGAGATATTATAGTGTCACAGAAGCCAGGTAAAAAGGAAGCTCTTTAAGAAAAGATGATAGACAGTAGCATCCGATGCAAAACAAAGAATAAATCTTTCTTTCTGTCTCCAGGAAAGGGATGGCTAAATAAATGTTTTCAGAGGTCAGCTTCTGTGTGAACCGTCTTTATCTTGTGGCAGCAGTGAGTGGTTAACTGCTACCATCTGGCATAAAAATACTTTTTCTTTTATTAATAACAAATTCATAATGCTTCAGTTTCAGTGCAGTTAACCTCAACAAGCTCCAAGTAATTCGGTGTTTAGTGTTAGCAAAACATATGACATTTGAGTTCATAAACTGTGACCTTTGCTCACCTCTTTTTCAGGAATACAACCAATTCTGTGTAATTGAAGACGCATCCAAAGCAAGCGACGTTTTAGAAAATTTGACTCAGGGAAAGATGTGCTTAGTTCCTGGTAAAACAAGGAAGTTTTTATTTAAATTTGTGGCAAAAACTGAAGATGTGGGAAAGAAAATTGAGGTTAGTTATGAAAAGTGTTTAAAAAATATTTTAAATGATAAAAGTAATAATATGTATGTCAGAAAAAATTATAATAAAAATAACACAGAAGTTTATTAAGTAAAAAATGAAAATCTTCCACTTGGACTTCCCAAGGGAAGCCATTCATTATGGTTTTTTGGTAGGTTTCCCCTCAGTGAGAATATGTTATACATAATATTCAGTAGTTGGCTTTTTTCGCTTGATAGTGATATATTAGATATCATTTCCTGTTAGTACATGAGACCAACCTCATTTTTAATGGCTGCATAATCAGCTAAGGAATTTTAAACTGTATATATATATATATATATATATATATATATATATATATATATATATTCTATAATGTAGTAATTATATTTTGTAAAATATGACATAATTCACACTAAAGAGCTATATCATTTTGACGTTTAAACATTGCTGATTGCATATTTTTAAAGAAAAAATGAAGATATATACTTCAAAGGATTCATTTAATGTAGATAATTAAAATGCCTTTCAGAAACATGTGATGAAAGTCATATTTTTATTGAGCATAAACTCTGGAGCCAAGCTGCGTGGGTTTCAACGCCAGCTCTCTGGCTTACCTGCTTGTGGCCCTGGGCAGTTACTTGACCTCATTGTGTCTCCGTTTCTTCATCTATAAAGTGGGGATAGTAACATTACCTACTTCGCAATGTTTCATGAGAATTACATCAGTTAGTTAATGTAAATTTCCTGGAATAGTGATTAGGACGAGGTGAGCTCTCATGAAGTGCTGCTTTCATGGCTGGAATGGGAATGGTCGGCGAATGTGAACTTGAGACGGTTTCTAAGACAAAAACTTAAGACTGTACCCCCTATATTCTCATAATAAGTTCTGTGAATCTGTTGATTTTATTATTAACCAATATCCAGAGTTTTTGCTTATTCATTAAAAAAAAAACTCTGCATGATTTTGGCTAAATCCCTCATGACATGTTTTAATTTTTTACGAGGTGCCTAAGGAAGCCTACCAGATGTAAATCATAATTAATAATACTATTTTGAGTATATTTGTTAATGGATTTAGTGGAAAGGACATATATTCAATTAATAAAGAATTTCATTGCTAATACTATTGATGTCGTCAGGAAGAATATGTGTGGCACTAGGAGTTAGCTTGTGAGTGTGTTAATGGTTAGCAGAACATTCGTTTATTTCACTCAGCAGCCCCTGCTTCAGTGTCTGCGCCTTCAGGCACCGTGCCAGGCACTGAGATAGCAGCACCGCACCGTCGTGTCTGAGCTGGGGAGTAAGGTTATTATCCTTGTTTAAAGGTGAAGAGGTTGAAACCCCACACACGGCTAGTCCGTGTCACAGCTGAGAAGGGTCCGGGATCGGACTCCCACAGCAGGTGTTCTGACCTCTGTCACGTCGTGGGTCCGAGGAGCGCCATAGCCCAGCAGCCCACCCTGTAATTTGTTGGGAGGGGATGGTGACGAACTGGTATGAGATGGCGTTTCTGACGGACCTCCTCCTTCTAGATCACATCCCTGGATCTGGTTCTGGGCAACGAGGCAGGAAGATGCGTGGTCTTGAATTGGCAGGGAGGAGGAGGAGACGCCGCTTCCACCCAGGAAGCCTTACAGGCCTCCCGTTCTTTCAAAAGAAGGCCCAGGCTCCCCGACAGCGAGGCTCACTGGGACAGCCTAGTGATCCAGGCGAGCACCATGTGAGTCGGCCTGGTGGGCGGATGGTGGAGGTCACCCCACTTCTTTTGAATACTTTGAATACTTTGAATACTTTGTTTCTTTTAAAAAAATCAGTGACTTAGCTAACATTTTTTCCCAAAGGATCATTTCCAGAGTTCCAAACATTTCTGTCCATCTGCGACATGACCCTCCTGCCCTGACTAACGAAATGTACTGTTTGGTTGTGACTGTGCAATCCCACGAGAAGACCCCCATCAGAGACGTGAAGCTCACTGCTGGTTTAAAACCCGGTAAACTTGCCTTTTTAACATTTGAGCCGTGCTGATCCAACATGAAATAAACGTCAGTGACATCAACTGCAGGAAGTTTGTTCAAAAAATGGTTATGACCTAGTGCTCTCTATGCAGTATTGATTGTCAAGATAACGTTTGAATTTCCTGTATTTTTAAAACGCCAACATTCATACTTTTAGGACAGGATGCCAATTTAACTCAGAAAACTCACGTGACTCTTCATGGAACAGAACTGTGTGATGAGTCCTACCCGGCTCTACTCACGGACATTCCTGTCGGAGACCTACATCCCGGGGAGCAGGTGAACTTGGCCACCTGTGACTGGAGAGGAAATCGGTTTGGTTGTAGTGTTAAATATGTAGTGAGTTTTAGTTTTAGAGCATTTTAACAGCATATCCCGAGACTAAAAAAGTGGTTTAACTAATGCACATTTTATACACATTGCACATATTTAATGTGTAAAATGTCTTCAGTTTTTATACAAGGGATTTTTAGAACAAATGATGCTAATATGGAGAATTCATTGCCTGATAAAATAACTAAATAACACGAAATTTGTAGCTTAGTTAAATAACCTTTTGGTCAACTTTTATTTCCAAACCAAACACAAAGAATTCTTGGGAAGTTGAGAATGGTAATGAAAAAAAGATGGTGTAGTAATGATCCCACTCATGCTGCGACAGGAACAGCTATAAAACGTGTTCAAGAATTTAGCCAGTTGGTACAGTAAACTCTAAAAGGTGGGAGCATTATCCTAGAATATATATTAGGAGGCAATCTCTGTAATATTAATTAAACTAAAATGCTTTTATTTTGTTGCAGCTGGAAAAAATATTATATGTTCGCTGTGGAACAGTGGGCTCAAGAATGTTTCTTGTGTATGTTTCTTACCTGATCAATACAACTATTGAAGGAAAAGAAATTGTTTGCAAGTGTCACAAGGTATTTATTTCATAGCTACTTCGAGAAATACCGTATTTGGAGTGTTTCCTATTTTGTATTATCTTAGTTAACCTGTAAAATAAGCAGCATAGGTGCTTATAGCCCATTACAAGTTTTAATGAAACATCTGTTGATTTTTTTTTTTACCATTTATGTTTATTATAAATGATGTGATATGGTATTCATCGCTCAAACATTAGAAAATTGGCCTATATGGTTTTTTGTACAGAGAACCAAAAGGTTTGAGATCTCATGCAAAAAAGTCTTGAGACTCTAAACCTATCTGCTTCTTTATAAAATCACACATTAGATAAAATCTGTAAGTTGGCTAATATGAAGAAGGTCTTGTGGGAGGGAGGTCTCCCTTTGTGGAATATTTCTTCTATTAGTAAAGAAGATTCTTATGAACATCATTTTTTGGTGAGTGCACATTGATGAGGAAGAAATAAGAAAGCTCTCAGGTCCAACAGCTCAGAGGCAACTGCTATTAACTCCTTGATGTATTTATCGGTCTTTTTTGTTTCAAGAGATTGCAGGGGGACGTGTTTTTATATAGACTTAACCACATTGTATATAATGCTTGTATCCCCTTTTATTAATGGAAAATAATGATATTTGGTATCTTCTTAGTCCTGGCAGCCTTTTCTTAGGAACGGGGTCCTCAGTCCAGCAGAGCAGAAGACCTAGGAATTTGGGGGTTTGTAGTTTGGACACTGTACAGGGCTGGGCCGCAGGCTGTTTTATAAGTCACTGGGAAGCAAAACCATCCTAAGAGAGTTCAAGTTCAGGAGGATTTCCCAAGTGGGAGGGAGGAAGGCATATAATATACTGCCAAAAATTTCACCAGCCTGATGTAATTAAAAGACCCTGCTGGTGAAGTAGGAGATAAGGGTGCCAGTCTCAGCACTGCCTCCTAAATCCTGAACTCAGGTCAGCCAAGTAACTCCTTTTGACCTCCGTCTCCTCATCTATAAAATAAGAATGTTAAAGTTCTGTGCAGATTTAAAGTCCTAAGCCTTGGATGTTGTTTCTGCTTCTGATAATGAAGTTGATGGTAGACTTGGAATGTACTTGGAAATAATTGTTTGCTACCTCGTTAGCTATCCTGAACTCGAGTGAAACAAGTGTGCTGCTACATCTTTAAGCAGTGTTCTCAAGACATGAGATCATCGAGGTACATGAGATCATCGAGGTACATGCCACTTTTTTAGAGAAGAATGTTTTTATTCTTCTATCAGCCAGTCCATTACCAAGATGTGCTTGTAAGGGACGCTAATTCTGAGGAATAGAAATAGATATTACCCAAAAAAAGAATTAATTGGTCAAATATGTTTGGAAAATACTGGGTTAAAGGGTGTTAAACAGGTATTTTTACTTCAGGACTTAGCACAGCATTTAAATTTGCTAGTGTGTATTGTGAAGCTTCGCAAAAGGCTCTAATGATTATTTTTCAAAATTATTTTACCCGGGAGGGGGAAGGGTAATCTGGGACAAAGTAAGAGAGTGGCATGGACTTATTATATATACTACCAAATGTAAAATAGATAGCTAGTGGGAAGCAGCCGCATAGCACAGGGAGATCAGCTCAGTGCTTTGTGACCACCTAGAGGGGTGGGATAGCTTGATAATAATTGAGAGAGGAAATAATTTGAAGCATATAATAATAAAAATGATGTTGGCATTTCACTGAGTGTTTTGTGTGCATTATCTCATTTAATTATCATAACAACCTTGTGAGGACTATGAACTGAGACTTAGAGAGACCATATACCCTTCCCAAGGTCACATCACTGTGTCCAAGGTCTCCATGGCTAGTAAGTATGTATCCAGCCAGGAATAAAATCCAGATCTATTTGGGCTTACAGCCTGAGTTTTAACCCAACATGGTCTTTTTTAAAAGTTTCTCGCCAAGAGTGTGGGTTGTTTTTATAAAAGATGTAGTAAGCCCACTGTTTGTTTTTTGTTGTTTTTTTTTTAACATCTTTATTGGAGTATAATTGCTTACAATGGTGTGTTAGTTTCTGCTTTATAAGCCCACTGTTTTTTGTACAGCCCTGTACAGAGGAGATGGAGCAGGATGGTTGAGAGTCCAGGCTCCGGGGTCAGATTTGGTTCAGTTTCTGCCTTTGTCACCTGCTAGCTGTGTGACCACTTCATCTTAAAATGGCAGTGATACTGGTGTCTGTTTCCTTGAGTTACTATGAGCATTTCATAATATGTGTGCAGTGATTATAATGCTATGTCATATTACATCATTATTATTATTATTATTATTATCATCATTATCATTGTTTTAGTTGTCTTGAGTCAAGGTGAGGTAAAGGACTTAGACAAAAAGAAGACCCAGATTCTAGGCTTTGCACCACTAGCTTTGTGGCTTAAGGCCAATCACTTAATCTTCCTTAACTTCTGGTTCTTCTTCTGTAAAATGGTGACAATGCCTGCCCTGCCCACTGTTGCTAGATCCTGAGATAAATAATGTATGAGAAAGCACTTTGCAGTGTGAACTGTTACAAAACCATAGATAATTAGAACTATTAGTCTGCTCTCTACATAGATTCTTACAAATACTACCTAAGGGAAATACCCTAGCTTCTTAATTTTTAAATTGGAATTATTTATTGATCAGTAATTGATTGTGTTTTGTATGCCTGCTGTTTTTAAAACTTCATTTGTTGTTAAGATTTAGAAAAGCCATTGATCGTGCCCTTTACATTTCCTTGCAGGATGAAACTGTAACAATAGAAACCGTCTTTCCATTTGACGTTGCAGTTAAATTTGTTTCTACAAAGGTACGTTCCTGTGAAGCATACTGGAAATCATTTAGGTTGTAGAAATTAACAGAAAAAAGAAAATGGATTAACTTACTTCCTGACAGACCTTTGTCTCCATCCGTGACAGTTTGAGCACCTGGAAAGGGTTTATGCCGACATCCCCTTCCTGCTGATGACGGACCTGTTGAGTGCCTCCCCCTGGGCCCTCACCATCGTCTCCAGTGAGCTGCAGCTTGCTCCTTCCATGACGCCCGTGGACCAGCTGGAGTCCCATGTGGACGGCGGTGAGAGCGTGGATCATCCCCCTTGACTAGCAGAGGACAGGAGTGTGTGTGCGTGTGTAGGCTGGTGGGGTAAGAGTTAGCTCTTTGCTAAGGAAGGGAATTTGAGAATTATACTCACAAGAAGCAGGTACATTTAGAATTAAGTTAGAATTAGCAACATTTACAATTTGCTTGAGTGTACCTTATTTAAAAAAAAATCAGATTCTTGATACTATAAGAAAGTGACTGAAAAATGTACTTGAAGATACAGTGTTTTTTCATATTTGGATTTTTTATAGATTGTTTTTTATAATTTTTAATTGATGTTTACTGTTGTTTATAATTTGAAATGGGAAAAGATGTTTACCAAAGAAACTTTGGAAAATACAGAAAAGCAGACGATAAGTTTTCTAAATTATCCAACTAAAAACAGTTTATAGAGGTGATATTACCTTTCTGGTTCAGGGTACTTTGGGCTTTTGTATATTTCTCAAGCTGTTAGAGGGAATAAAAATTAGTTTGAATGTTAACCCAAGCAAAATTTTGCTCAACTAGATTATAAGGGCAAATATTGTGAGGGGAAAAAATCATGATGTATTCTTAAGACCAAATATAAGTGAGTCATTTTATTTGCCCTGTTTATCTGTCTCCTTGAAAAAGTCATTTAACATCTCTGAGCCTTAGTTTGCAAGTCTCTATAAATAATGTATAATTGATAAGGTATTCTTTTTTGTTATATTACTTGGATATAAAGCTCTCTTTTTATAGATGAAATCACTACATGAGGATTATGAAGTCTCTTTCTTATAGTTGTCTTACAGACCACAGAGAGCGCCAGTGAATGCTTTTGCCTTCGTTGCCCATCTGTTGGAAATGTTGAAGGTGGAGTAGCAACCGGGCATTATATTATCTCCTGGAAGAGGTAAAATTGTATCAGCCCTACCTTTTCTTCATTATTTGTGTTATTCTAATACCTTTATTATGTGTCATTTATTTATTTATTTATTTATTTTTAATAAATTTATTTATTTATATTTAGTTTTGGCTGTGTTGGGTCTTCGTTGCTGCACATGGGCTTTCTCTAGTTGCAGTGAGCGGGGGCTACTCTTCGTTGTGGCGCACGGGTTTCTCATTGCGGTGGCTTCTCTTGTTGCAGAGCATGGGCTCTAGGCACGCTGGCTTCAGTAGTTGCGGCACATGGGGTCAGTAGTTGTGACTCGCGGGCTCTAGAGCACAGGCTCAGTAGTTGTGGCGCACGGGCTTAGTTGCTCCGCAGCATGTGGGACCTTCCTGGATCAGGGCTCGAACCTGTGTCCCCTGCATTGGCAGGTGGATTCTTAACCACTGCACCACCAGGGAAGTCCTTGTCATTGTCATTTATAGCTGAGAGCTTCTGTCAGCCTGGAGAACAAACTAGAAGTCACATGCTGTCATTGACCTTTTGTCAAAAACACAAAGATTTAAAAAGATAAACTTTGGTTTTTGTTTGTTACAATTTGTGACCTATTACAGATGCAATTTTAGCCAAATTAATTCTGATGATAGAACCAACCACTAAAAACATTAGGAGAAACTGCCCTTATTTACAGTCAATAGGATTGTTCGCATAGAAAACCCAAGGGGATCAACAAATTATTGGAATTATAAAGAGTCTCAGCAAGGTTGCTGGATATAACATCAACATACAAAAATCAGTTGGATTTCTGTATATCAGTAATAAACCTCTAGGGAAAATATTTTTTAAATAGGTGTCATTTACATAAAAACAAAATGGTAAGATACATAGGAATACATCTAGTAGAAGATGTGCATTATCTTTATGGAGAAAATTATAAAAATTTAAATCATTAAAGGAAGACCTAAATAAATGGGAGAGATACAAAATAATCTCTGATAGGGTTTAGATAAGATTTAATATTGTAAATTGTTCTATAGATTCAATGCAGTGTCCTTCAGGATCTCAACAGCTTGTTTTGTTTTGTTTTTGTTTTTGTGGAACTTAACACTCTTGATTCTAAAATTTGTATGGAAAGGCAAAAAGGCAGTAATAGTCAAAATATTCCAGAAGAAGTACAACTAGGCAAGGGTACTTGCTCTTCCAGATTCTAAGACTTATTGTAAGTAGTCATCACTATGGTACTGGCTCGGGGTGATGTAAATAAACCAATGGAACAGAATAGAGAGTCTAGAAATAGTTCAACAGATCCACACATGGAAATTACATTTCACAGAGGTAGCATTATAGATCACTAGGGGAAGGAGGAACTGCTTTATAATTGGTGGTAAACAGTTTGGTATTGACTTGGGAAAAAATGGGATATCTGCTGTACCACTGTATATAAAAATTCCAGGTTTATTAAAGTTTAATTGTAAAAAGCAAAACTTTATTACTTTTAGTAGAAAAATAAGAGAATCATTTTATGACTTAGGCATAGGAAAGAATTTCTTTAAATAAGACCCTAAAAGTACAAGCCACTAAAATGGATACATTTGATTTCTTAAAATTGTTTCTCAGTTCATTAGAAAACACCATGAAGAAAGTGAAAAGACAAAATACAAACTGGGGGAAGCTATTTGCAACATCTAAAGCTGACAAAGGATTCGAATTCAGATCATAAGAAAAACACAAGTCTCTTAACTGAGAGTTGAGAAAAATACTTGAGTAGGTAGTACAGTGAACAGAAGAAGCTGGATGGCCAGTAAACGTAGGGGGAGAGAAGGTCAGCCTTATAAGTTATCTGAGATTCAACTGTACTCCCACTACTTTGGAAAAATAAAAAGGTTAAACAGTGCAGAGTTTGTCAAGAGGAGGAGTATAAATTAGAACAGTTGCTCTGGAAATATATTTGGCAGTACCAGGTAAAGCTGATGGCTGTACCCTGCAGTCCTAGAAAAGATTCAAACATACATGAAGGGGACATGTCTGGGAATGTTCATAGCAGCACTATTTATGATAGTAAAAAGTTAGAAAATAAATGTCCGCCAACAGGAAATTGGATAAATTGTGGCACATTCATACAATGGAGTATTATATACCAGTGAAAATGAGGGAACCAGAGCTACACCTATCAGCCTATTAATACTAAATGAAACAAAGCAACTGCAGAATATGAACAAATTGCATATATATAGTATTAGAAAACATGTAAAACATTTGTTTCTTAGGGCTCTACATATAATTTGGAAAAGCATAAAGAAATACATAGGAATGATAGAAGCCAAATTCAGGCGAGTAGTTACTTCTAGAGTGGAGGTTGGGGGGATGCAAGTGGGAAGGGGTACACGGGAAGATTCAGCTATGTTCTTATGTTCTCTTAGGCCAGGAGGTAGATGCATGATATTTCATGTGTTATTTTCTTGGCATGGCTCAATTATTTTGTAAGTCTTGAAACAGTAATTAAGATACTAAAAATGAGAAAGGAAAAATAGGTAATTTTATTTAAAAAAAACTAACTTGTCTTTCTTTCCCCCCCCCTCTTGAATTTACCATATTGATGTTTAGTTTAATTCACATGTTTATAGGAATTAAAACAGCATTTTGAAGGCGCTGCTTAATTACTCTGCTGTGTTACTATAAAGACATGTATTTCTTAATGGTGAGAGGTTGGGTGTTTTTGCCTGTCAGTGGTTTGCACTATTGTAATAGTGTCAGCTGTTCCACCGCTACATACATGCTCTTCCCACGATTGTCCTCAGCAGTCAGATAGATGCCAGCTGCCCCTGTAGTTCCCGCCCTGACTGTACTACAGGGAAAAATATCTGACAGTCTCATAAGGTAACTCACTTTATCTCAGTAATGTTGGAATGCCACTGTGTCTACTGATAGTAAAATATTTTTAGTCTTCAGTTTCTCCTGTGCGCCCACAGTGCAGTTTCAGCAGGGCATGTCCAGTGGCCTGGTGCTCATCTGGAGATGGTCCTTGGTGTGAGAAGGTGTTTGTGGCATAATGTAAAGCACCGCACTGCTGCCGACATTGAGAACATTTTGCTACCAAAACACTATGTTAAATGGTGTGCTCGTGGTGCAGTTGACTTACATTCTGACGCAACTCCTTACTTCATCACTGGGACCAAACAGCAGCCTTGAGTTATAACATTTGTTAATCGGAAATCCTCAAAACAAAAATGGGATTGTAAAAGCTCTTCACAAAACTCCTTCCGTTAATAAACTTTTAGAAAAGGGATAATTTATATTTCCTTCGTAATTAGTTGGTGAATATACGTGTTCCCTGGTTTTGATTTATTAACTTCTCACGTGAAATGTGGATTTAAAAGGTACCCTTTTCTGCTGTAGGACTTCAGCCATGGACAACATCCCTGTCATCAGGACTGTCATCACTCTGCCACACGTGATTGTAGAAAATATCCCTCTCCATGTGAACGCAGGTAACGGCACTCACGTTTTATTTGATCCAAAAAATCCAATAAGAATATTTATTTTAGCTTCTAAGATTTTTTTAACTTTCTATTATGAAAAATGCCCACCATTTATAAAAGTAGATTGTGACCAGTCTTGTTTTATCTATACCTCTACACACTCCTATCCTCATTATTTTGAAGCAAATCCCAGATATTATATCATCTATAAAGATTTCAGTATGCATCTTTAACATTACTGGCTGTTTTTCTAAACATGATCGCAATACCATTATCATAACTTTAAAACTTAGCAATAATTTTGTAATATGATCAAATTCCAGTATTGAAATTTCCCTAGTTGACTCTGAATGTTCTGTAGTGTGTTTTAAGGTCTCTGCATTGCCGTTCATGGATGTCTAGACTTTTGAAACCTATAGGCAGGCAGACTCCCTCTCCCCCACGCCACCGCCACCGCCTCATCACCTCCTCTACCACCTCCACCTCCTCTCTCGCTTCCTTGATGTTCATTTGTTAACGAAACTCAGTGCCTACAGTCTGGATTTGCTGATTGCATTGTATCAGTTTTTTTAAGTGTTTCTCTGTCCCTATAAATTGGTAGTTAGATCTGTTGGCTTGATCAGATTCAGGTTAAAGTTTTTGGCAAGAATATATCACAGTTCCCATCAAGGGGCACATAATGTCTGTCATTCCATCTTGAGCCATTATTGATACTTAGGGAAATCTTTTGTAGATTTAAAAAATTATTCCTAAAATATAATTCAGCTCTTGGTAGCCAAGACCCCTATCTAAGTCAAATCAATTGTAGAAGGAGACTGATTCTTCTTAGTCTGTTTTATCATCACCCTGTGGCTTTTGTCCAATCAGAGAATTTTCTTATTTAGCAAGAGTGTGGTGCTATCATTAATTTAAATAATCCCATGTCTATAGAATGAGATTTATTTACAAAAAGAACCCATAAATGGTGAGCTTTTTTTTTTTTTTTTTTTAAACCAAGAGTCGTGTGTCATCTTTCTCTGCAGATCTGCCACCGTTCGGGCGTGTCAGAGAGTCGTTAGCAGTCAGGTATCAGCTCCGGAATAAGACTGACTTAGTTCAGGACGTGGAGATCTGTGTGGAGCCCAGTGACGCCTTCATGTTCTCAGGTCTTAAACAGGTACAGGTCATGTCTCTTTGGGTTGTTTATGAAGACACCAAAGTGTGGCCAGGAAGTGGAAAGCTGTACATTTTGTGTTTACGAATGAATTGATAAGGCTGACTGTGGTCCCTGTTGTTTTGATAGTAGTGAATCTTCAGTCACTTTTGAAGGTTAATTACAACCTGCTATAGAACTGGGTTAAATGGGCAACCCTTTTTGCTTTGAGGTCACACATATAGGTTCTTTCTCCGTATAAAACAAGAGTTCACAAATTCTTGGACTACAATAGAATTCCTGAAAATTTAAAAATATCCCTTTTATTACTAATGAGTTTGTGTGTGTGTGTGTCTCTTAATTTGAGGCCTTGAGGCATGACTACACAGATCAAAGCTTAATTCTCTTCTGAACTATCAGTACAGTTTTTAAGAGATTTTGATCTTGCATAGAATTTACTTATCTTTGTTTCGTGTAGGCACAATTTTGTATCTATACATAAAAATAAGTGATTCAGATGTTTTGATTCATCTATTCAAATCAGGGGTAGAAAAGTTCATCAGATTTTTGGGTGGGACATACACTCTCAGGCAAAACCATGTTGCAGTGAGAATACTGTCCTCCTCTTCAAAGTGGCAACAGAGGGGAGCTCCCTGATGGCCTAGTGGTTAGGATTCTGGGCTTTCTGCCAGGGCCCGGGCTCAATCCCTGGTCAGGGAACTGAGGTCCCGCAAGCTGTGTGGTGCGGCCAAAACAAAAACAAAACGAAACAAAGAGTGGCAACAGGGACCCACCTCAGTGGTCAGTAAGTGCTTTTTATTAACAAGGATGTAATTAGAGCACAAACGTGTCACAACACCTAGCAGCACCCACCCTGACTCACCAGCCACGCCACGGCTGGGCACGTGCTGAGTGCTGCGATTGCTGTTAAATGAAAGTAGAATTACGCATGAAGTACACTGTAGATCTGTACAGTAATTTAAATGTATAGTATATACCAAGTATAATATTAGCTGTAATATGGTGGTTACACACACACATGTATTATCTCTGACGCAACACGTACCTATATGTACTCATTTGCAAACGAGTAAGCTCTTCTTGATTGTTTTGATCTCTTTAACATATTGACTTAAAAATAATTAGATAATGTAAGATACCAAAAATCTTAACCTGTTGGTGTTCTTTCCTAAAGTACAAACATCTTTTCTTCCCCTGAAGTTACTTACCTTACCTCAAAGGTAGAGTCCCTAACACAAAACACAGGAAACAATGTGTTTGTCTCATGTTGACATAATGTTTACAAAGGTGCTTTTCTGCACGTTCTCCCGTAGCGCCCTGTGCCTGTAAAGCCTGCCTGGTCTAAGACACAGGAAATACTCATCCACCCTGTGGTCCCATTGTTAAGCAGCTACAGGTTGCCTTTTAGATGTTGGTAGAAACTGAGAAATCATGCACATGTTTTTATTATGTTTGTTACCTGCATGATCCTGACCTCATTAATTCAGCTGTATATTTTGGTATCTGTCTGGAAGAAGGGATAGGAGAGGGTGTGAATATTTCACCAGAAAGATTTAGGTGTCCTATCATTTGCTAGTAATCTACGGGTAACATCATGTAGATGTTGCAAGTGTATTTGATATCTATATTTGATCATCTTTCTCTATAACTTTTGTGATTTAGATTCGATTACGTATCCTCCCTGGCACCGAACAGGAAATGTTATATAATTTCTACCCTCTGATGGCCGGGTACCAGCAGCTGCCATCTCTCAACATCAACTTGCTCAGGTTTCCCAACTTCACGAATCAACTGCTCAGGCGTTTTATACCCACCAGTATTTTTGTAAAGGTGAGGCTTAAACATTTTCTGCTTTTTAAATTCACTGTCTTGGAAACAAACAAAAGAAGATGTTTTTTCATGTAAACTTCACTAAGTATTTTGAGACTAACAGGATAGGGCTTTGACTGTTACTATATAAATTTGGAAATATTGCTATTCATTTCTATAAAGTTATTATTTTATAGATTTTTTTTAGATTTCTATTTTATAGATTTTTTTAGATCTAATTTCAAAGATTTTTATTCCCTTGGGTAAAGATTTATCTTTATGGCATCCTTAAACATGGTTTTTCTTTGGTGTTTAGTAAAGTATATTTCTATTTTTGTTTTTCTTTTTTTTATTTCTTTATTTTAATTTTTTGTTTACTTTTTAAAAGTATGTTTTAAAATTGTAGTTAATTTGTAACTATTTTTTAATCAAAATGGATTAACTTTCTGAATACAATCCCTGAACTTTTCTGATTCTAACTGTGTAATACTACTGGATTTGGGTATTTTCTGAAAATGATCACCAGTCAGAAACTATACTCTGGTTTAATGTTTTGATTTTTTAACAGTGGTACGATTTCCAGGTTCCTGCAGTAAAGGACTCTGTAGGATTGTCGTCACTTTGCCTCGGGTTAAGCCACTCTTGATGCCTAAATTAAGGCTGTGTCTCCAGATAGTTCTGGTTTCCCTTGGTAACCAGAGATACATGAACATATATGAATCCTGTGTGTTCTCTTTTTTATTGTTGTTGTTGTGGTGGGTTTTTTTAATAATTGATAGAGGATCACACTCTTTTTTTTTTTTGGCTGCATTGGGTCTTTGCTGCTGTGCGTGGGCTTTCTCTAGTTGTGGCCAGCGGGGGCTACTCTTCATTGCAGTGTGCGGGCTTCTCATTGCGGTGGCTTCTCTTGTTGTGGAGCATGGGCTCTAGGCGTGTGGGCTTCAGTAGTTGTGGCTCGCAGGCTCTAGAGCGCAGGCTCAGTAGTTGTGGCACACGGGCTTAGTTGCTCCGCGCATGTGGGATCTTCCTGGACGAGGGCTCAAACCCGTGTCCCCTGCACTGGCAGGTGGGTTCTTAACCACAGTGCCACCAGGGAAGTCCCTTGTGTGTTCTCTTTTTATTTTAAGTTTATACCCCCTTTTTGGATGACAAGTTACAATTTCCTTTTTTGTATCTGTCAGGCTTTGGGGAAGCCTTGTTTATATAATCTGGGATTTGGTAAATTATAAGTTAGCCTGTGTTCATGTATCCGTCATAATCTTCCCACCTGTTACATTTCCAGACTTACACAGTTTTGTTTTGTTTTGTTTTGTTTGCATCTGAAAAAAAATCATTTTTATTAACCCTCTAAGCTTCTATTCTATACCATACTTTCATTTTTTTTATTTTTATTTTTTTAACATCTTTATTGGAGTATAATTGCTTTACAATGGTGTGTTAGTTTCTGCTTTACAACAAAGTGAATCAGCTATACATATACATATATCCCCATATCCCCTCCCTCTTGCGTCTCCCTCCCACCCTGCCTATCCCACCCCTCTAGGTGGTCACAAAGCACTGAGCTGAGCTCCCTGTGCTATGCGGCTGCTTCCCACTAGCTATCTATTTTACATTTGGTAGTGTATATATGTCCATGCCACTCTCTCACTTCATCCCAGCTTACCCTTCCCCCTCCCTGTGTCCTCAAGTCCATTCTCTACGTCTGCGTCTTTATTCTTGTCCTGCCCCTAGGTTCTTCAGAACCTTTTTTTTTAGATTCCATATATATGTGTTAGCATACGGTATTTGTTTTTCTCTTTCTGAATTACTTCACTCTGTATGACAGACTCTAGGTCCATCCACCTCACTACAAATAACTCAATTTCGTTTCTGTTTATGGCTGAGTAATATTCCATTGTATATATGTGCCACATCTTCTTTATCCATTCATCTGTCGATGGACACTTAGGTTGCTTCTATGTCCTGGCTATTGTAACTAGAGCTGCAATGAACATTGTGGTACATGACTCTTTTTGAATTATGGTTTTCTCTGGGTATATGCCCAGGAGTGGGATTGCTGGGTCGTATGGTAGTTCTATTTTTAGTTTTTTAAGGAACTTCCGTACTGTTCTCCATAGTGGCTGTATCAATTTACATTCCCACCAAGAGTGCAAAAGGGTTCCCTTTTATACCATACTTTTAAATTATTGTTTTTTAAATCTCATAATTTGGGATCTCCTGTGTTTAAACAGTGGCCTTTTTGTTCTTTTAAGACTTTATTTTTTTTAGAGCAGTTTCAGGTTCACAGCAAAATTGAGAGGAAGGTACAGAGATTTCCCATATACCGCCCGCCTGCACACAACAGTGGCTTTCTTAACATTTCCACCTCGTCACACTCTAAAGCCATTTCCCTTGCTGTTCCTCACTGTCACGTCTGAGGTTACCCTGCAGGGGAAAAGTCATGACTGGGTTGGGGAGCAGCGGTGGGATGGGTGGTCTCTGATGTCCTTTTAGCTGTTTGACCCTCCGAAGTTTGTTCTTCCTAAACTCAGAAGTATGGCTTTCATCAGCGTGAAAGTATTTATCGATGTACAGACCTGATCCTATTCTAGCCGAACAAACAGAGCTTGTTTGAGATGTGAGAGTTGATCATGTTGAGGAACCAGCATTTTGTTCCCATCAATTAATCTCTGAAGCGCTCAGAACACCAAAACTAATCCCAGATAAGTGTAGTTCCGTCTTCTGATTTTTTTTCACAGTAAACCTCTTCAAGGTGGTGTTTAAGTCCATAAGGAAAGGTTCGAGAAAAATAAACATTCATAAGTTGTAACCTAATCAGCACACCCTTTTCTAACTGCCATGATCTTTTCTCTAAATTTAAGAACCATCTTCTAGTAACTTGACTGCTGCTAAAAACATTGACTGGATTATTCAGAGCCAGCTCCTTCATCATCTTGGAAAACTCAATAATTAAAATTGTTTTACCTGTCACTCTAAGGGCAGTGAATGAGGATTACCCTTTTTCCACTTCATGAACAATCACTGACTAAAATTTTACATCCCGTCATACCTTTATTAAACTTTAGACCTGTGCTATTCCAATATGGTAGCCACGAGCACGTGTGCCTATTGAGATTAAAATTAATTAAAACTTAATTTAAAGTTTAGTTACCAGTTGCACTAGCCACATCTCAAGCTCTCGGTAGGCATGCAACTAGCAGCACTGACGTGGAGCGTCTCCATCCTCACGGAGAGTTTTGCTGGACAGTGCCGCCCTAGAACAAGCTTGGATCCGTATTTTTCTTCCTTTGCAAAATAGATTTGTTTTCTTATCGCATGATAAGAACACGAATTTATTGTTCTCTGTCCCTGTTTGTAAAGCTGTGTTTGGTAAGGATTTGACCTGGTGGAGCCATTTATTCTGTTTCTAAAACTAAATGTCCTCCATGAGTCCTAAAAATTACATGAAGTATGAAAGACCAGCAACCTATTCTTTCGTTCATCCCATTCAGATGCCTAACTCACACACACGTGCACACGGGCGTACGTACGGACATAAAGCTGCCCAGCAACAGATCAGAGCCGGAGCGCCCCCTTCACTGCTCCAGGGGCCCCACAGGAATCAGCTGCTTGAAACACAGCAGTGGGCTTGTGGTGCTGAGGTTGTAATGCCAATCTAGTTCACGTCCCAAACACCGTCTCTCATGCTTTTCCCACAAAGGTCTGCTAACGTACATCAGTAAAGTAGCCATTTGCAAGAATTTCATTCTTTTAGCTACTCGATGACTCTCTGGGGTGTTGCTGACCTGTCAGAAATTTTCCACCTAAAAACAGTCATGACACCTTTTAATCACTCTTAGCTTTTCTTCTTCTGATGTGATGTTTTGAATTGTTTCAATCAGTGAACTTCGAGAAAGGGAAATTTTGTTTTTATCTGCTGCTTCAATCCTTGTAATCTTCGTTGTTAATACCCTAGAGTTCACTGTGAATCACTTTTTCTCAAACAGGAGATTGGGAAACCTTGAATCCCAAAGAGCTTGCTGTTAGCTCAGGTTTGTGGCCTGCTTAAAGCTCGGGACACAGGCTGAG
The DNA here is from genome assembly GCF_965194805.1 of Balaenoptera borealis. Lineage (NCBI taxonomy): Eukaryota > Metazoa > Chordata > Mammalia > Artiodactyla > Balaenopteridae > Balaenoptera > Balaenoptera borealis. The sequence continues at coordinate 24,969,879 of NC_138880.1, read as the reverse complement.
CAAGGGAGAGAGAGGATAAAGCTTTACCGCTCGAGCAGGAATGGTGGCCAGGTTCCCTTTCACGTGCGGCACCTTGATAGATTGGCGGTAGCTGCTAGAACACCAGGTTAAGAGGAAAGTAGTGACGAGGTGGACTCCGCGGGCGGGTGTGATCGGCTGGTGGCGTCTGCCACTGGGCACGGAGGGAGTGGGCAGCGTGGAGCCCGCGCGGTCACCGTCCCCAGGCTCACGTGAAGAACGAGGGTGCGGGGAGAGGAGGAAAGCGACACATTTTGTTTGGATACTTGCACACGTCTCTTCTGTTTTCGTGAAACAGTTCCAAGAACTTCAAAATCTCTTCAATTAATAGCGCTACTGTTGTCATTATCATTCTGTAAACCCGTCTTGTTTTCCACTCGGCAGCCCCAGGGCCGACTCATGGACGACGCCTCCATCGCTGCCGCGTGATGTTCAGGACGGGCCTCGGCTGTTCTTACGGAGACGCTGGACAGAACTGTATAAGTTTTTCATGGTGAACTGTAGCTTGATCATGGTACACGTTAATCTTTGCCGGTTTTTAATGGATGTTATACCAACTCTTCAGAGGAACTCATGCTTAAAATATTAGGAAAATCTATCCTCTCTTATAGTTTCACTAATAAATATTTGAAATCTGTCAGTGTGACGTGAAAGGATATCAGTCCTTTGTTACCGTTGATAGTCATTTTATGGATAGTAACGTCTTTTCAAAGTAAGGGATTTGCACATGCAGTGGCCGAGGAAAGTTAAGCATCTGAAATATGACTGGACAAGGGGAACACGCGCCAGCGTCTGCCCCAGGAAAGTTCTGAATCCCTGGGTGTCTCTTTCAGAGTTGGCTAAACCGGAGGTAAATCCATCCTCGTGAATCTAGTGTGTGCTCAGAATACATACACAGGAAGCGGAAAGCAGTCACGTGACTGATGCAGAAAACTTCCAGAAAGTTTTAAAGCAATTTAAGATGTCTAAAAAATATCTTTGCTTACCATCAAAACATGTCAACTAGGTTCAGCTTGCAGCCAAAACGTGGATCATTTATGAAGCAGGTTTGTATTTTTAAGTATGTTAACAAGATCCTTACCTGTCAGTATCTGAACTGCGAGATTCTGATTCTAAGCATAATTCCCTAAACTAAAAGTTTTTGAGAAAGGTGCAAGGTCTCAATAAGAGCTTTTAGTTATGTTGTGCAATTTGAAAAGAACTATTTAAAACTTTTGGAAATTCATGTAAATGAAAATCATATTGTGAAAATCGTCTTTGTTAAAATATCTTAATTTAAAACTACCCCATTTCCCAGAGATTTTTATTATTTAAAAGTGTAGGAGTTTCAAAAAGGAAAAGAATAATGTAAATAAATATGTTGTCTTTCAGATATGCTTGTATGTATCTTTTATTTATTTTGCGCTTGTTTGATTTCAGCTTCATGGAACAGCTTTTACTCAGAACACAGTTGCAGAGGTATGGTGGAGTGTGTAGGACTGGAAATAGGTCCGTGTTCTAGAGCCAGCGCTGCCCATCTTCGGGGAGACTGGGGCGGTGGCGGGCCGGGAGGACGTGAATTCCCTGTTATCACAGCTTTACAGGTGGAGGCCACAGGAGTTTGTCGGATTGTCTAGGGCCAAGTCCCAGCTCCGGTGACTTTGTTCATGTCGCCCTTTGTTTGTCTCTGTTCTTACCTGTAAGATGTGGACGATGATAATACTATCTCATAGACTCGGTATGAGAATGATAAGAATTAAATACTCAAGAGGAACTGTAAACAAAAATTTCATGAAATAATACTTTCTATATGCTCTTATATTTTATATCCTACTCTGTTTTGTTAAAAATATTCCTGGTTTAACCTGCTGAATTGATTTCATGACTCACTAAGGGGATGTAACCTGATGTCTGAAAAATTCAAAGGTCCGTCTCATGCCGTGCTTATGTAATAAAGGTCTCACGTGTTAACACCGCCATCGTCAAACACGAAGTACTAAGTGCGTGTCAGAACAGGTGGATCATTGGCATCCACTTTAAAATTGTTAGCCTTGATGTCAGTGTGATTTGTGTGAGTGTAAATACACCGCATAAACAGGTCTGTGCTTTCCCTCAATAGCGTAATCCTTTCTCAACCAGGAATTCTCCCATGTCGTTCATTTTACTGTGAATGTATTCTATTCACTTATTTTTAAATTGCAAGTCTTAATTCAGAAATACATGAAATCATGATCTTCCTGGGTCCCCAAAACAAAACTGTCACAGTATTGCAGGAGCTGTTGACTCACTGAGGTTACAAGTGTCCAGCAGGACCTCAGAGTCTTTCCCTTCCTGCCTCTGTGCACCAGCCACAATCATCTGTCCCTCATGAGAGGACCCTGTCTTCTGTCTTAGTACCATGTTGCCATTTGATGCTCAGTATTACTCCTTACCAGTATTATGCACCACTCAGGGGTATAAATTTTTAAATAAAGCATTAAAGATTTGGAATTTGGGGGAGCTATGTATTAAAATTCGACTCCTGATTCTTTTTTTTTTTTTTTCTTTTTTAATTAATTTATTTATTTTTGGCTGTGTTGGGTCTTTGTTGCTGCTTGCGGGCTTTCTCTAGTTGCGGCGAGCGGGGGCTACTCTTCATTGTGGTGTGCAGGCTTCTCATTGCAGTGGCTTCTCTTGTTGCAGAGCACGAGCTCTAGGCATGCGGGCTTCAGTAGTTGTGGCACACGGGCTCAGTAGTTGTGGCTCACGAGCTCTAGAGTGCAGGCTCAGTAGTTGTGGCGCACGGGCTTAGTTGCTCCGCGGCATGTGGAATCTTCCCGGACCAGGGCCGGAACCCGTGTCCCCTGCATTGGCAGGCGGACTCTCAACCACTGTGCCACCAGGGAAGCCCTGACTCCTGATTCTTGAAGGTAAGAGCTGGTGGATAATCAGTGTTGCGTGTTACCAAGAGGATGAGGATGGTATTGTCTTTGGCATAAAAATAATTTCCAATTTGCTTAATTTTATATATCTGTGATCCTAAAAGTGCAACTTCAACTCAGTTTTCCTCAGAAAGTCTTAGATTCTTTATCCTTGAATTCTTTTTACTAAGAGGCTTTCCAGAGCATGGCTCTTACATTGGATTTTTAAAAATGTCTTCACATTACTTGAAAAAAAAAGATTCTTTACGTTCATTTTCATTCAGTCATTTCTTTCATGGCCCATTAATAACTCCACCCAGAACATTAAAAGCCTCTCTCTTGATACTGTTCTTAACAATAGGTGTTAAGAAATCTGAGCTGTAGGGCTTCCCTGGTGGCACAGTGGTTAAGAATCTACCTGGCAGTCGGAACCTTTGGTGTGGGACCAAGCTTTGCTCCTTTCCAGTTGCCAGGGCCGTGGGAGGGACGTCATGGCCCATTACCCCTGCTCTCTCCTTTGTGCCGGCACAAACGCCATGCCACAGTCTTGGCACCGGGGCTGCAAGGGATTGGGTTTGGTGCCCTAATGGGGCCCATGGCTTCAGGACAGGAGTCCCCACCCTCAGAAGAGGGAGTGAGACAGGTGGGCTATAAAATGTCAGCAGAGGCAGTAACACGCGGTGGTTAACGCTGATCGTCCAGACCCCAGACTTTCTGGTTTTTCATCTTGCCTCTTACTCGCTCCGTGAACGCGGACTGTTTATTTAACCTTCCCCCTGTAAAGCAAGGATGCAGATATCCACAGCACTGTGTTAGTTATCTATTGCTGAAGAGCGATGCTACTACACGCACAGTGGCTTGAAACAACACATATTTATTGTCTGCAGTTTCCCTGGGTCAGGAATCCAGGCACAGCTCAGCCAGGTCCTCAGCAAGACTGAAGTCAAAGGGTCTGGCTGGGCTGAGGTCTCATCTGAGACTTGACTGGGGGAGGATCCACTCCCAAGCTCACCGAAGGTGTTAGCAAAATGTGTGACCTTGTGGTCGTAGGACCAAGGGACTCATTTTCTTGTTGGCTGGTGACCAAAGGCCACTTGCTTTCTCAAAACCAGCCAGGGGGAGAGAGGTTCCAGCAAGCCAGGCACTATAATCACACACATGTTATCATGTTCCCTCTGCTGTATTCTAGTGAGTAAAAGCAAGTCCCAGGTCCCACCCACCACTCATTCAAAGGTATGGGTGGGGTGATTACACAAAGGTATGAACACAGAAGATGGGGATCCTGGGGTCACCTTTAGAGTCTGTCCACCACAGTGCCTCATAGGGTTATCGTGAGGAGGCAGTGAGTCAATACACATCAGGCTCTTAGAAGAGGACCCTTTCTCAGGAAGCACAGTGAGTTGGTTGTGGTGGAGGTGGTGTTGTTACCATCATCAGAAGAAGATGCCTCTGACTTGTACTTGCTCTTGGAAAGTCTGAACAGTCTTCAGGGAATCTGGGACGCCAGGATTCAGTTTAAACAAACACCTGCAATAGTTAATAAATGAAATAATTCCAATAACCACTCTCGTTTAATTTCATTTTCTTAGTTGGAGATTGCATGGCGAGTGGGAAATATGCAAGGTTTGGAGTTTGAAAAGCAGTGAATTCATAGGCAGCTTTCTCTGGACTACACAAATGTTGGCTGTCATCTTCACGTCTTAAACTGGATTTTACAAATTATTGGTTTTTTTGTAATTACAAGGTTTAAATATTAAAAAAGTATGTAAGGTAGTATAATTGTCACTGTTTTATTTATTTTTTTATAGAGGAGGTATAATTGACATACAACATTATATTAGTTTTCAGTTATACAACATAATGATACAATATTTGTATGTATTGCAAAATGATCACCACAATAAATCTAGTTAACATCCATCACTAAAAAGAAAAAGAAAAAAAGAATCCGCCTGCCAACGCAGGGTACACGGGTTCGAGCCCTGGTCTGGGAAGATCCCACATGCCACGGAGGAACTTACCCTTGCGCCACAACTACTGAGCCTGCGCTCTAGAGCTCACGAGCCACAACTACTGAAGCCCACGCGCCTAGAGCCCATGCTCCGCAACAAGAGAAGCCACCGCAATGAGAAGCCCGCGCACCACAACGAAGAGTAGCCCCTGCTCGCCACAACTAGAGAAAGCTTACGCGCAGGAACAAAGACCCAACGCAGACAAAAAAAAAAAAATTCTGAGCTGTGATTTCCACATTGGCATTGCAGTGAAAGAGGGGGGTGCTTTCAAGGACAAAACAAGTGGAAAAGTTAAGCTTACTCTTGTAATGGGGAGGGTCTATGTAGTCCCAGCACACACCTTTCCTCTTGACCTAAAACCCCAGAAAAGGCACTAAAAGTGTCCCAACTCCTACTGTAAAAAAATACTTGAGATGGGTTGTGTTATTTAATGGTTGAGTGAATAAATAGTAATGACTATAATTGTCAAGAAGCAGTTAGGTGCAGCATTAGTGATTAGAGATTGTTGAATGAATACATGATACCAAATAGAAATGTGCACTTTCTCTTGCTTGTGGATTTGTTCTGAAACATTTCTACCAAGGGCTCCTCAAGCCATCCTGTGGTGAGCCCCATCACCATCTTCCTTTTCTTTTAGCCAACGATGCCATTCTCAGACACAGCTACTAAAGAACTGCATACAATTCACCAAATGAGTATGAAATCCCATGTTTTCATGCTTGAGAAAAGAAATTTGTAGTTTAAGTATATTCAGGTTCTCTTTCTTCAACGGTCAAATTTATGAGAAACTTTCCCTTCCACTCAATTTACCTGTGCCCGAGAACAAAAGAGAAAGTGATCACCGGGCCTTTTGTGTCTGCTTTCTGAAGCGTGTTTTACCAGAGGAGAACATGTAACCAAAGTCAACCCTGCCAGGCACACCTGCATTTCAGGTGACATATACCATGCAAGTGACAGGTCGAGCCATGTTTTAAATTCTATTTTCTCCCCAGTCGTTGAGAGAATGCAAAACTCACAGCCATCTTGAAGTAGTTTTTCATTTATAGAATACACCTTTACCAGAATGTATCAGCCTGCCTGGCATATGAGAACTGGCAAATAATATCTTTATTAGGTTGATCAGGATTTCTAAACCATGTATATTTCGCAAATGATAATTACTGATGTTATTGAGGGCTACAGTGTGCCGGGCAACTTTGTTCTTACTAAAAGCCCACCATGGTGTAGGTACTGTTATTATCCCCATTTTAAAGATGTGGAAACTGAGGCACAGAGAAGTTAAGTAACTTGCCCAATGTTCTGGTTATCACTGCAAAACAAATCATCCCAGTACTTGATGGCTTAACACAACAATTATTTTTTATGGTTTCAGTGGGTCAGGAATTCAGGAAGGGCTTGGCCGGGTAGTTCTGGTTTGCCGTCACTCAGGCAGTTGCTCATCTGACAGTAGCTGGAGTTAGGATAGTGGGGATTGTGAGAACAAGGGAGCTGAAGCAGCATGGGGCTAGCCAGGCATCTCTCCATTTAGTCTCAGGACCTTCCCATGTGGTCTTTGGGCTTCCTCACAGCATGGCGGTCTCAGGGTAGTTGGATGCTTACATGGCAGCACAGAGCTCCAGTGTGGGTGGTCTAGCCGGCAAGGTGGAAGATGCATTGCCTTCTATGACCTGGCCTTGTATATCACATAACATCACTTCAACTATGGTCACAGGCCCATTCACATTTAAGAGGAGGGAATATAAACCCTACCTCCTGACGGGGAAATGGCCACATCCTAGAAGAACAGGGGGGGACAGGAGAGATCATTGCAGCCATCTTTGGAAAATACAGTCTGTCCTACCCAATGACACGGCAACTGGTGGAAGAGCTGGGATTCAATTCAAGGCACTCTGCCTGCAGAGCCCACGTGCTTAACCACTATGCTACACAGCCACCACTCTAATGCTGCCAGTGTTTGCTCCTAAATAAATGAGTTTGGGCTAAATATGGATTTGATGACTGAGGCATTATGCATTCTGTGAATTAAGACCTGTTCTTGGGACTTCCCTGGTGGTCCAGTGGTTAAGACTTCATGTTTCCAGTGCAGGGGGACGTGGGTTTGATCCCTGGTCATGGAACTAAGATCCCACAAGCTGCGCGGCGCAGCCAAAAAAAAAAAGAGGAAAAAAAGACCTTAAGTCTATGGCAATAAAGCTGTTGACCTTAATTACACGTTGAATTCCAAGTGTTTATCGAGTGCCTGCCATGGGCCAGTTTCTGTGCTGGTTGCTAAAGCATAAAGGAATCCTCTTCCTGAAGATCAGTGGTCCAGCAGGAGACACTGACGTGCAAACACATTCCACTGCCATGCGCTTGCTGCAATAGAAGTGGGTACAAGACTGGTGAACTGATGGGATGTGTGGGAATTGCTTTAAAATGCTCCAGAAGACAAAAAACCAGGTTGGGGAGAAGTGGATGAAACCAGATTTTTTAAATGTTAATAGTTGTTAAAAGTGGGTAAAGGGTGCCTGGGGGCACTACTTTTGGATATGTCTGTAACTTTCCATGTAGAAAGGAACCCCAGTGGAGGTGATTTATAGGGATCGAGTGATGAAGCAGCAGACAGGCATGGCTTCCTCCAGAAGTGACCCTGGAGTTGTTTTCATGATCCTCATGAAATTACTCTGTGTTTTTCTTGTATGGGAATGTGTTTCCATCATCCTTGAACAGATCCTGTTATGCGAGCTGGGTTTTGAGGGCACATGAAAGTTTGTAAAGTAAACATATCAGGGAAGAGCTTTGCAGGTGATGAAGGGGTGCTGGCTGGCGTCCACACCAGACGGCCCCCAGGCTCACCAAGCGTTCATAGTGTAGACAGACCTGTCCAGCGCTGAGTAAAGCTGGCTTTGCTTTTCCTACCCGATAGGTTCCTATTCAGTGATAAGAGAATTAGGGGAGGCCTGAAACTCACTTACAACTGAAACAATGCTTGCTGCTGTCAGCACCGCTGCTTCTGGAGGACAGGGCTTTTTCTGTTGGAATTCGAGGATTTTTGAACGAAGCGTGTCTTCTTGTTAGTTGTATAATGCTCATTAGAGTATTGAAGAATTGTAGCTTGAGAAATCTTTGACCCTGGGTGATAATCAAAAACCACTGTCTCAGCAAAGGACTGAATCCCAAATGCCAAATTTAACAGGAAACAATAAGAAGCCCTATGTTCAAGATGTGTTTAAATATTGAATCGTTTAAACACAGGGTGGGAGGAGCTCTGTGATAGTTCATGCGTTTATCAGAGGTGTTAGTGCTTACCAGTTGCTCAGACTACATTTGCAATATTTTCTCTACTTCTAATCGCTACCCTTTATTTTATTTCATTTTTATAGTGAAAATTTTCAAACATACACAAAAGTAGAGACAATAACACACTTCCATGCTTGTACTCAGCTCTATAGCCATTCATACTTTGCCATCTACCATCTACATGATATTGCACCCACATCTATTCCCCTCTTACGTAATTTCACCCATAAATAAAAGGACTTTTAAAAACATAACCACAATACCTTATTACATCTCATAATTACCAGTAATTCCTTAAAGGTTGCCTGATACACAATATAAGTTCAATTTTCCCTGATTGACGAAGCAGTCTTTTTACAGTTGGTTTGTTTGAATTAGCATCCAAACAAGGTCCATCATTATATTTAATTATGTCTCAAGTCTTTTTTGAGTTTCATTTAATGTAGAACAGTCCCTTCCTCCTTTCTATCCCTTATCATTGACCAGTTGAAGACATGCAGTCAACGTCTTGTAAAATATTCCACATCCTGGTGTTGGCTGACTGCTTCCCCAGGGTGTCATTTGGCTTGTTTCTCTGTCCCTTGGCTTTCCTGTGGATGGGGAGTTACACTTCAAAGCTTGTCTGAGTCCCTTTCTGCCTGCCTCCGCCCTGCTTTTTTTCTGTAATAATATCTCATAGATGACATGCTACACATCCTATTGCCACACAGGTCTGATTGCCTCACTTTTAGTCATGCGAAGATGGATCAATGAGTTTAGAGAATGACAGCCTAATCCCTTTATTATAAGGTTCAGCTGAACATCCATCACTGGCAATTGTCTGAATCAGTTACTTAATTAGAAGTTGCAAAATGTAATTTTATTTTATTTTATTTTATTTTAAAACATCTTTATTGAAGTATAATTGCCTTACAATGGTGTGTTAGCTTCTGCTTTATAACAAAGTTAATCAGTTATACATATACAATATGTTCCCATATCTCTTCCCTCTTGCATCTCCCTCCCTCCCACCCTCCCCATCCCACCCCTCTAGGTGGTCACAAAGCACCGAGCTGATCTCCCTGTGCTATGCGGCTGCTTCCCACTAGCTATCTATTTTACATTTGGTAGTGTATATATGTCCATGACACTCTCTCACCCTATCACATCTCACCCCACCCCCTCCCCATATCCTCAAGTCCATTCTCTAGTAGGTCTGTGTCTTTATTCCCGTCTTGCCACTAGGTTCTTCATGGCCTTTTTTTTTTCCCTTAGATTCCGTATATATGTGTTAGCATACTGTATTTGTTTTTCTCTTTCTGACTTACTTCACTCTGTATGACAGACTCTAACTCCATCCACCTCATTACAAATACCTCCATTTCATTTCTTTTTATGGCTGAGTAATATTCCATTGTATATATGTGCCACATCTTCTTTATCCATTCATCTGTCGATGGACATTTAGGTTGCTTCCATGTCCTGGCTATTGTAAATAGAGCTGCAATGAACATTTTGGTACATGACTCTTTTTGAACTATGGTTTTCTCAGGGTATATGCCCAGTAGTGGGATTGCTGGGTCGTATGGTAGTTCTATTTGTAGTTTTTTAAGGAACCTCCATACTGTTCTCCATAGCGGCTGTATCAATTTACATTCCCACCAACAGTGCAGGAGAGTTCCCTTTCCTCCACACCCTCTCCAGCATTTATTGTTTCTAGATTTTTTGATGATGGCCATTCTGACCGGTGTGAGATGATATCTCATTGTAGTTTTGATTTGCATTTCTCTAATGATTAATGATGTTGAGCATTCTTTCATGTGTCTGTAGGCCATCTGTATATCTTCTTTGGAGAAATGTCTATTTAGGTCTTCTGCCCATTTTTGGATTGGGTTGTTCGTTTTTTTGTTATTGAGCTGCATGAGCTGCTTGTAAATCTTGGAGATTAATCCTTTGTCAGTTGCTTCATTTGCAAATATTTTCTCCCATTCTGATGGTTGTCTTTTGGTCTTGTTTATGGTTTCCTTTGCTGTGCAAAAGCTTTTAAGTTTCATTAGGTCCCATTTGTTTATTTGTGTTCTTATTTCCATTTCTCTGGGAGCTGGGTCAAAAAGAATCTTGCTGTGATGTATGTCATAGAGTGTTCTGCCTATGTTTTCCTCTAAGAGTTTGATAGTGTCTGGTCTTACACTTAGGTCTTTAATCCATTTTGAGTTTATTTTTGTGCATGGTGTCAGGGAGTGTTCTAATTTCATACTTTTACATGTATCTGTCCAATTTTCCCAGCACCACTTATTGAAGAGGCTGTCTTTTCTCCACTGTATATGCTTGCCTCCTTTATCAAAGATAAGGTGACCATATGTGCGTGGGTTTATCTCTGGGCTTTCTATCCTGTTCCATTGATCTATATTTCTGTTTTTGAAAATGTAATTTTAATATACTGTCCTGCATTTATTGGCTAGAATTATACTATATAGAAGCTTCTTTCCCCCTCAACTACTAGGTCTATTTAATTACCCTAAAATATAGTTCCTATAGGAAAGAGAGAATTTTTAATAACTTGATTCTTTCTCTTTATAATTTTCAGGATAATGAGTGGTAACTTCACTAACTCTCGTGTTATTCAAGAGCTTTGGTTTTCGTTTTGGTTTGTTGGTCCTCTCCTTTTCTCCCCTCTTCTTATGAAATAATCACGTAAATGAAAGGCTGGAGAACAGGGAGGTTGGTGTGATGGCCTTCTGACATCTTGGTGGCAGCTGTCACCTTCTCTAAAGGACACCCAGCACCCTCCATCTGGCTTCTTCCACACAGAGGGATCCTATGCCTGTACTCACCTGCTTAGAGCTTCTGCTTTGAAAAGTAAAGTTGACAAGGAATCTTCAGCTGTAAGGATAAGACCAACAAGAAAACTACAAACTGGTGTCAGACATCCACTCCTGCAGACCTCTGCCAACCACACACTTCAAATCAATATTATAGATGTTCCAAGTGATTCCCTTGGGGAATTAGTGCAAGAGCCTGACATGAAGGAGTGATTAAATGATATTTAATAAATGGATTTTATACGAATTCTTTGAAAACCGGTAATCACTGCATGATGGATCTTTCAACACAGACACAGATACTGTTAAAAAAAATTATTCAGGACACCTGTTAAAGACAGTTAGCCAGACTTATTCAAGAGGGGCCATTGCAATGCGGTTTTGCAGGGGAGAGAGATTGATTCAACTCCAACTCCGACAGGGACAAATGTGGATTTGTAGGCAAGGAGCAGGCAGGGGTCAGCGGATGGGAAATTACTGAGATGGGAATGGGATGGGAAAACCTAAGGGGTAAGGGGGCTCTTGCTAGACCAACTCAACAGAATTCTGGCTGAAGGCAGCCCAGGGTGGTCGGGTACCAAGGTGGGGATTTCCATGAAACTGATTTAGCAGGATTCTTGCCCAAACAGGATTCTCCAAGGACTGGGAGAGAAGCCCAGTTCGGGCCTGGTCGAGCAGAGGTGCTCAGAGGAGCCTGATTAAAGTCTGGTCAAAGGAGAGAGCATGTGTCCATACCCACCCACAACCATTAACCGCAATGTTTTATTCTGCAGGTTAATCATTCCTCCTCCTCTATCAGGTAGTAGAATGTTTACTGTTCTCAAAGTCAAGTGTGTCTGAACGCGCTGGGCAAGCTGAACCTTTCAAGCGTTGCTTCCCCCTCCCTCACAGAAAACGAAAACCAGGGCTGCTCCCTTCCGAGGCTCGAGGCTTGGTGCATGAATAACTCCGGCTCACTACCCAGGACGACGTCGGATGACTGACTCCGGGTTCTGCGAAGCAGAAAGAAATTTCCAAAGTGGTTAGACAGGCTGGGTGACTTCAGGACAAGGAGCCTTTATGTTTTAAAATCGGAACCCAGCCGTGACGAGCGAGCAAGCGAAAAGATTTTCTTGCACCTGCTTGAATGACCTGCAGAAACCCTGGCTGGGCGGGTGAGCACGGGCTCTGCACGCACGCTCCCTGCCACGCACGCATCCCCGCATCCCCGCATCCCCGCATCCCCGCATCCCAGCATCCCCGCATCCCCGCATCCCCGCATCCCCGCATTCCCGCATCCCAGCATCCCCGCATCCCAGCATCCCCGCATCCCCTCCGGGCTCACGCTGCATTCATGCGGGGACCCGGCTCCCGTCTGGAGCTGCAGCGGGCTGAGCCTGAAGGAGTTCACAGACCCCCAGCGCCTCTGAGATGGACGTTCACCCCGCTGCGATCACCCCTGGCTTAAACGTGGTGCAGCCACTTCCAGAAAGCGGGCAGGATGCCACGCTCAGAGAGGCCTGCACAGCGAGTTTCTAAAGCTAATGCAAAACGCCTTCTAAGGATTTTGCAAAGCCCACCTAGGAGGTGAAGCGGTATCAGTTTTACCTTTTCTTTGCAGGAGGAATGATAGTCCAGAAAGACAGAGGATGTGTCTAGCTCAGAACCTCCAGGCCACTTGCAGGTGTCTGGGGTCTGAGGGGGCCGTTCCACCCGGGGTCCTAACACCCTGGCATCCCCAAGCCCCCCTCACCCCAACCCGCCTCGGATGCCGAAGAGAAGAGTGGAGAATCTCTGTGTCCAGAAGAAGGTGGATGGTATCTGAAGGGGAGGCCAGGGGATGAGAGCATCGGACTCAGGTGCCTCTGGAATGTCCTCGCCCGGAAGGGAGAGTGGCCCGCCCTGCAGATGCCGGCGCTGCCAGACCCAGGTCCCTCCTTCATTCTTTCTTTTCTGTTTGGTTTGGCAGAGCTCAGAGCTCTCAAGTGGGGCCCGAACCCCAACAGACAAATCTTTCTTTGTAAGAAGGGCCCTCCTCCCTGGTGAAATCACCTTTCAAAATGGTCGCTCTATACTGTTGCAGAAAAAAGCAAGTTACAAAACAGTGTGTGTGATACGATCTTGCTTTGTAAGACAAAACAAAACAAACACTACAAAAACACGAATACATACTCAAAGAAAAAAGACCAGAAGTATATGCACCAAATTCTATTTTTGGATTATTGGATTATAGATGATTTTAATTTTCTTCATTTTACTTATCTGTTCTAAAGTGTTTTCAACAGTAAATGGGTTTTTTTTTCTGACAAGAAAAAATGACAAATGTTATTAAAAAAAAAAAAAAGAGAGAGAACACAGTATCACAGCACCAGTGGGAAGAGAGTCCATGGATGGGCACACCTGGTGATACAATACCAATATACCCACTGGAAGCACCCGTGTGGATTCCTGGAGAGATTCTGAAGATAAAGATGTGCTCCTGTTTTGCGGCCACTCAAGGAAGAAGCAGATGAGCCCCCACTGTAGTTATAGCCAGGATGCTTTTCTCTTACCCAGAAGGTTCCTCAGGATGTTGGTGACTCTGATCTGTTGCTTGACGACATGTTCATTGAGCTGGTTCTCTTCCAATTGCCAGTCCTCTGGGGCTGGGGGAATTCTCTGTCGTGTCTCAGCTTTTGGATTGTAGGAAGCAGATCTCTATTTAGATCTCTGACTAGGGGATGATGTCAAAGGGACCCGAAGAGCTTCAAAGTCTTCACTAAACAAGACCTAATGGCTTCCTTCTTGCCACAGAATCCTGAATGGGCCTTCCAGTGGAACCACGAGATTGTAAGTGCTCCAAAGACATGTTTTCTTCGCTGATCTGTCTCTAGCTCCTAGAACCATTCCTGACACATTAGAAGGGACTGGTAAATATTTATGGCATAGATTGATAAACTACAGACTTACGCTTTGGAAATCTCCCAGTTTTTGAGATTTCTCTTTCCTGTTCTTTCTTACTTCTTGCCCTCTCTCCCTCTTCTTCTTCTTCTTTTTTGTTTTTTCTTTCTCACTTTTACATCTAGACAGGAGAACGCCTTCCTCACCCACCCCATGCCCATTGGTCATTTGCCCACTATGAATCCAGTCATTCACTAAAAAAATGGGCCCCATCTGAATGACAATGAAACCCACAGGCCACAGCCATGCGTGATCCCTAGAAGCTTCCAAGTCCCATCCCAACAAAGTCTTGAGGCATGGAAGAGCCGAAACCAAAACCCAGATGAGTCCAACTGTGCCCATTATTCTCATTTCCAGCTCCCTGTAAATGTGAGAGTGACTGGGACATCGGTAACCCACACTAAGGATGCCAACGATCCTTGTCAAAAAGGCCAAGGGACCAATGTAATTTGTGTAATTCAGACACCAGAGCCACCGGCCTCTGTTTCCCTTTGCAAAATCCTCTTGTCTTTCCGCAAGCTCTGTTTCTGTGTCCCGTGCCCCAGTGAAAGCTCTAGACAGTAGAAAATGCTATCTTTGGGGAAGGGGGGACTCTTCTAGAAAGGTAAAATATGATGCAGATTGTAATGCTATTTTGTTTTTTGGATGTTTCTTCCAAAACTCTGTATGGCATTTTCATCATCACAAAATTAAGAACGGAGTCACCAGCCCAAGGCCTCAGTAAAGCAGGACAGTCCTAGGAGGAGCTGGACAGAAGCCCTTGCAGACGTCACTCTCCCTCCCGCTTCCTGTTTTTCTTTTTCTTGTGTCTTCGGGACCCCAATCTGTAAGAAAATTGTATTTCCGAATTTGGAGTCCCGGTCGCCTCCCTATGGATATAAGGAAGGGGAAGAGGCGTGGTCGGACTGCCGTGTTGCCCAGATCCATCCACATTGAACTCTGTGACGGGTGGTCCCTAGAGCCGTGTGCTGCGAATGCCCTAGAAGGAGAGATGCTGGGACCAGTGAATCTGAGCATTATCCTGAGACATCCAGCTGGGCAGTGTCATTTCCGAATCTCAGTGAAAGTTCCCTGCAAGATTTTGCTATCTTATTTTCTCTGCAGTAAAAAGGAGGGTGATTTAAAATTTTTTCTCATCAAAATCAAGGCGTCAGGATGTGAGTCACAGATACATAGAACCTAGAACTTTTCCCTCTCTGATGTTTCCCCCTTGAAGGCCCAAAGAGGCACCGTTGTGGACAGCACATATTGACAGCCTGTTCTCGGTGCCCTGCGTGAGGCACCGGCCTGTGTTCTCTGACCCCTAACCAGCCTGCCTTCCCAGACAGGAAGCTCCATCTTTTCTGGAGGCAGCTTGTCTAGCTCTGCCACCATCTCGTGTTGACAGCAATGGCAAGTGGGCGTCTACCTGCTCACTGGGCCAGGGCGCCATGGTGGTGCTCTGGGGGGTCCTGTTGCTCCCCGGCCTCCTGCCACAGAGCCAGGGGACCCCTGGGAACCTCATGGAACCCACACTCACTGTCCCCCTGGACAGGCCCCTGAGGCTGATGGCTGCAGATGGCGGGGGAGGGGCGTGGTGGGAAGAGTCCGCCACCGCTGTCTTGGGGTCTGCTTTCCCACTGGCTGCTTGGAGATACCGCCCCCCACTCCCCCAGGAGATGAGGAGTTAACATCCTGCAGGGTAAACTTTGGCAGGTGAGAGATGGCAGTTGACGAATAAATTCTTCTCTCTTCCTCCCCCCATGGACTGTTTCAAGACATCTGTTAGTTTATTGAGCCCCTCTGAAGACCTCCCGTAAGATGGAGAATCAGCTGTGCTTCTGAACAGCTCAGTACTGTTCTTATAATATTTGTTCTCGCTCCTTCCCAGGATCGCTCTCCCCGATGAAGTGTTAGCACAAATGCATTGTCCTTCATTCTGATTTCTAGACAACCTGGGCTAAGATAGGTTTATACCAGAATATCATTTTTTTTTTAATTAAAAAGTTTGTAAAATTTTTACCTAGACTACTCATTTTCTTATTTTTACTACATTATTTTTAAGAGTAATATACATGCAGAGCAGAAAACTTGAAAAATGCAGAAAAACAAAAAGAACTCATAATCTCATTACCTAATGATAAAGACTTTGCACATCTTGGAGAATTTACTTCCAGTGTTTATTCTTTACATCAGGGGAGTTTGTTTCCTAAATAGTCTTTCCCCGAAGCAGCCAGACCTATTATTTTCAAACTATTTCTCATGCCTGACAGCGGATCCATTCGCAGATTTTTATGTGGGCAGCTTAAATTGGAATAAGATCAATTCATAAGGTGATTCCTAAGTGTATTCTCAGAAATTAGTGGAAATTCCTGAAGTATCTAACATGCTTTAAAAAAATGCTCTAGTCATTGGTAGATTTTCTGAACACACGTAAACTAGTCTCCTTTTCCCTTCACACGCAGTGGCACTAATTATAATGTCTCACAAGGATGCTCAGAGAACAAGGAGACAGGGGGGAGGGCTGAGGATGCATCACTATAAATAAGAATAGTCATGAGATTCAGCAGAGAGATGCCAGGCAGTTAAAGTGGTGATACCAAAATGAAGAGCATTCATGGTGGTTTATTGGAAGTTACACTAGCGTTTTGGGAGACTGATGTCATTATTAATAGCAGACTTTGTGATCAGCTGATCCTAACTTTTCTCTTTATAAGTTGTGTGACGTTTGGGTATTACTTAACCTTTTTAAGTCCCAGCTTTCTTATCTGAAGCATGAGAATAATAATAGGTATCTTGCAGAATTGTTCATTTATTCAACCAGTATTTGCTCAATACCAGCTATTCAACAAATATTTATTCAATAGTGTGCTAGTCTTCGGGGTGCAGTGGAGACTAAGAGGAAGCCTCAGTTCTCTTGGAACCTGCGGTGACAGCTCAGTAAATGGTAATTAGTATCATAATCACCACTATCACCATGACTACCATCATCCTCGTCATCGAAATTTCCTCTGTGTTGACTGATTTGAAACATTGGTTAGCTCAGAGCAGTGCACTTTTTAAATTAAACTTTTTATTTTGAGATCATTATAGATTCACATGCATTTGTAAGAAATAATACAGAAAGATCTTGTGTATCCTTTACCAGTGTCCCCAAAGGTAACATCTTATAAAGCTAGAGTACAATGTCACACCAGGATTTTGACATTGGTTCAATCTACCAATCTCATTCAGATTTCCCCAGTTTTAACTGTGTTTTGCATATATATGTGTGTGTGTATTCAGTTCTATGCAATTTTCTCGTATCTTCACCGCCACACTCAAGACACATCTCCACAAGGATTCCTCATGTTGACTTTTTATAACCTTGTCTACCTCCTACCCACCATGTGGTTCCTAAACTCTGGCAACAACTAACCTGTTCTCCATTTCTATAATTTCGTCATTTCAAGAATGTTATATAAATGAAGCCATAGAATTCGTAACCGCTGGGGACTGGCATTTCTCACTCACAATAATTCTCCAGAAATTCTCTGGAAACTCATCCAAGCTATTGCCTGTATCAATAGTTCATATCTTTTAATCCTTGAGTAGATTTCCATGGTACAGATGTACCAGGTTGTTTAACCACTCACTGTTGAAGGGCATTTAGTTGTTTCCAGTTTTGACTACTGTGAATGAAGTCTTTATGAACATTCTTGTGCAGGTTTTTGTATGAACAGAGTTTCATTTCAAATTTGTCCTTTTTTCCATCAAAAAATTGATATTTGGTGGTGGTGGGTTGTGTCTGGAGACCGAAATGAATTTATCTTTCAATTCCAGTAGTTTAATTAGAATGTGTCTCACTGTGGATGATTCTGGTTGAGTTTCCCAGGTACATACTGACCCCATTCAATATATAGACTCAAGTGTCTTTTTATCTCATCACAGATTTCTTAAGTTAGTATTTGCTCTGATCTATTGATTTGGTTTCCTTCTTCAGGAACTCCAGTTGTACACTGTTGGATTTTTCTTTGCCTATTTTCTACATCTACCTTTATAAACAATCTTTTTCTTTATTTGTTTAATTTCCTCCTTTATAACCTCAATCTCCCTTGTTATGCTTTCTGTGACGTCTAATTTTTCTTGTGTAACTTCTAGCTTAGGCTTAGTTCATAAAATATTATGTTTTATTTTTTTCCTGAGCTCACTCGACTCTTATTTGACACATCCCTCTTGTGGTACTGTCTTATTTTTGAACTTTCATATGTCATATTTATGTCATGTTTCTGTAACTTATTACAGTTTTAAAAATTATTGTTAGTTCATTTTCTATTAGGAAACATTTCTCAATCTGCTTTGTGGCTGTGTTTTTCTGGTATGCCTCTTTATCTGCCAATGCAGTATTTAGTTCATTTTTCTCATTTTCCTTAAAATATCTTCATATTTGATTTACACTTCTTTTCTAATGTTTATACTTATATAAGATGGGTTTTCCTATAATTTAAAAGCAATATTGCCATGCAGGGAGTAGGGGCTAGGCCAAGGTGCTTTCTGTCTTGAAGGCTCCCCATTGTCACTTCAAAGTATTTCATTCCATGGATTCACCTCCACAGTTATAAGATCTTATTCCTTTGTACCTTCTTTATATCCAGTGCTCTGACCTGATCAATTTATTCTACTACTAGAAGATTTTTACTCAGGGTAGGAGAGAGTTTTTCCTCCTAGGATAGAGTTTTTGTTTTTTTTTTTGTTTTTTGGGGTTTTTAAAATTAATTTATTTATTTATATTTGGCTGCATTGGGTCTTTGTTGTTGCACGCAGGCTTTCTCTAGTTGTGGCGAGCGGCGGCTACTCTTCGTTGTGGCGCACGGGCTTCTCATTGCGATGGCTTCTCCTGTTTTGGAGCATGGGCTCTAGGCATGCGGGCTTCAGTAGTTGTGGCTCGCGGGCTCTAGAGCGCAGGCTCAGTAGTTGTGGCGCATGGGCTCAGTTGTTCCGCGGCATGTGGGATCTTCCCGGACCAGGGCTCAAACCCGTGTCCCCTGCATTGGCAGGCAGAATCTTAACCACTGTGCCACCAGGGAAATCCCTAGGAGAGAGTTTTTATGGAGTATTTCTGGGGACCTTGAAGGGTCCTCTCTCGGGAGGGTGAGCTTTTGTTGCAAGGTCTGTGTTCTAAGGCTCTCAACAGTGGCTCTAAGGGTCATTCTAAAGCTGAGATTCTTGCAAGACTTGACTGTGTCAGCTCTTCCCAGATCTGCAGCCAGTGACATTAACTATGGTGGAGTATTTATACCCTGAAGATCAGCAAACACTACAGGTCAAGTTGGTTTCTGAGTTTTGTTTGTTTATTTGTTTTGGTGGTTTTTAAATGTTTTTGAGAGCTAACTTACGAGCACATCACCGGCTCCTATACCATCAGAACTCCCTCTCCTCTTCCCTTAGATCCTCACACATTTCCTAACCTATAAAGATTGTGAGTAGGTTTCATGGATGGTGGTGGTTTGGTCCTACCCAAACCACCAGAGCAGAGTAAACCGTGTCACCTAATTTTATTGAAAAGATTGTAGGAGGGTTGTTTAAATGTTGCTCTCCTATTGCGATGGGGGTTTGAAAATATTTATAATGGTCTTGCCCTGATAAGCTTATTTACTCTGAGAGTAAATATTAAATACGACAGAGACAATACAGTGCTAGGCCAACATAAATATTAGCCTAGAGTAGTAGATTTTAGAGTTAACCCACCCCAGGCTCAGTTATAATCTCTTCTATTTACTTGCTTTGTGACCCTGAAAAAATTACTTAACTTCTCTGAGCCTCAGTTCCTTCTTTTATAAAAGAGTGCAATGCGTAAGATTGATGTGGAGAATAAATAAGAATGTACCTGGCACATAGTCAGCTCTAGAAAAGAAGAAATTTATGTCCCTTCCCTTCTCCTGGCTTTAAGCCAAAGCAATAAGTTTATGGAATTTCAGGCACCAGTGAACCAGGAGTAATTTGTATGGAGGGCATGAGGAAAAGAGAATACAATGTTCTGGCATTCCTGAATTACGCGTGGAGGGAACACCTCTTTTGCCCCACTTCCCCTTTTAACGAGTGTTAAAGTCTCCAATGAAAATTACGCATCTGTTCAAGTAGCCTTTAAGTTCTATCAGTTTTTGCTTTGTGTATTTTGAAGCTCTGTTGTTAGATGCATATTCATTTATTGTTGCGTGTGAGCTATGACTCGAAATATAAGATGCGATTTAAAATATGCCAAAGCCAGGAAGAACATTCCAGGAAATGGGACTAACTACTGCAAAGGCACCAGTGCATAGCATGGCATGGTCAGTGAAGAAATGACAAGCACCATATTGATAGAGTAGAAGATGGGTGGCAGAGATCACCAATGAGCCAGAAAATTCACTATACTTTATTTTGCCAACTTTTGACCTGAATTGACCACAGTGAAGCTAAGTGAATTATCTGGATCATTTACTCTATGAAAACAATTGATTTGGATGGTTTAGCCTCCAAAGTGTGTCATATGGGCGGTAGAGCATGATTTTGGAGCCAGTCTGCCTGAGTGCAATTTCTTATTTCAACATTCACTAGCTGAGTGGACTTGAGCAAGTCCTCTGATGTTTCTTCTACCTCATTTTCTCATCTGTAACAACAGAGCTTCAAAATACACATAATTTTCTTATCTTATAATAACAGTATCCACTTTAGAGGTTTATTGTGAAGATCAAGTGCAAGATGCTTAGAATGGTGTCTGGAAAATGGTAATCACTCAACAAATGACATGTATATATTTCAAAAGCAACTGTCTCAATTAATGGAATGAACCAGGGAGAATAGGATCCTGTTTTAGTTTCCTGGGGCTGCCAAAACTAAGTGCCACAAACTGGGTGGCTTTAAACAACAGAAATTTATTCTCCCACGGCTCTGGAAGCTACAGCTGTGTGATCAAGTTGTTGGCAGGGTCACGCCCTCTCTGAAGGCTCTAAGGGAGAATCCTGCCTTGCCGCCCGAGCTTCCGCTGGTTGCTGGCAATTCTTGAGGCTCCTTGGCTTGTGATAGCATAACTCCAATCTCAGCCTTTGTCTTCATGTGGTTTTCTCTCCTCCATGCCTTTGTTTCCAAATGCCCCCCTTCTTATAAGGATGGCAGTCACTGAGCCACCCTAATCCAGCAGGATCTCATCTTAACCTGGGTACATCTGTGAATACCCTATTTCAAAATAAGGTCACGTTTACAGATTCTGGGTGATACACATTTCAGGGAGACATTATTTAACCCAGCGTAGATCTCAACTTGTCCACATCTCTTGACAACTTGCTCTAGGTAGCCAAGTTTCTGTTTTTCTATAACCCCTTTGGACAAAATATTTCCAAACTTCCTTGTTTACTTTTCGACATTTAAAAATCAAATATACTAGTTCCAACTGTACTGTTTTGGTAGACTTAGGCCGTTAACTGTCTGTCACAAAAATGTGTGACGGGGTTTGAAGTGTTGCTGCACTCTCTGATACTTGGGTTGGCAGTTTAGAGTTTATCTGTTTTCTTTCTCTTTATTGTTATTACCTGTCACTTCTCGCTGATGTTAGCGTTTATGTTTGTGTAAACCCTCTTTCACTTCTATTTCTGTGACTTGGAAAGCCCGAACTCCAAGTTTGCTATAAGTGTAAAATTTAGACTTACAGTCTTAATAACAGACCAAGGGGCTTCTCTAGAAATTATGTTGCATACAGGGCACACAGAAGTAAGCCAATATTCTAAAAGTTTACTGACTTTGAACTTGTTGAGAAAGCTTGAACATAATGAGACAATATCATAGCTTATTTGGATAGGGATATAAACAATTCTGGGTATTGATATTGGTTTCCTATTCCTTGTAATTAGGGATCAGCTAATAGCAATTCAGCCCTAGCTCGGGGCATGGTCCATGTCCCAGCCATCCAGAGCGCCTGACATTTTTACGCTGTCAGTGTGCTGCTGGCTCTTCTTTTCTGCAGCAAATTCTTCCTTTTTCTTTAAGGCTTGTATCACTAATCACAGCTCTGTGTACTTGTTCAAATCAAGGCCTTGAAGCATACAAGTTTTATTAATTGATTTCTTTAGAGGACTTTGCTTCCCTCCAATATACTCTACAAAATGTGGGCTGCCTGCTTTGCAGGTTAACAGGAATGGCTGCGCAATGCTCTGTCTGTCCATCTTTCTCTCTGTCCTTATCTCTTTAACCCAAGCACTGTCTTTCCAATGCCTGAAATCTCCACCCCATCACAAAGCCCCTCTTCTGCTTTCCTGATTCCCACTTATGCATTTGCCATAGAGTTGGATGGTAGATGAGTGAGGTTTTGCTGCTTTTATTTAGTCTGATAATGTGTAGGAGCTTAAGTGAAAATGGCATGTACAGTTCTTATATTACTGAGCCTTGGATTCTCAAGTCCATTAACCTCCGGCCCCTTTTTTTGCCAGGATTCAACAAAGGAGAAGTCAAAAGTTTCACTCTGGAGTAGGAGGAAATTGACTGTGTAAATGCAGATTCTTCTAGGCATTAAAACGAAGGCTCGAGCTTCCCTTGTGGCGCAGTGGTTAAGAATCTGCCTGCCAATGCAGGGAACACGGGTTCGAGCCCTGGTCTGGGAAGATCCCACAGGCCGCGGGGCAACTAGGCCCGTGAGCCACATACTGAGCCTGTGCGTCTGGAGCCTGTGCTCCGCAAAGAGAGAGGCCGTGACGGTGAGAGGCCCGCGCATCGCGATGAAGAGTGGCCCCCGCTCGCCGCAACTGGAGAAAGCCCTCGCACAGAAACGAAGACCCAACACAGCCAAAAATAAATATAAATAAATAAATAAATTTATATTAAAAAAAAAAAAAAACCAAGGCTCATCATCAAAAAATCTACAAACAATAAATTCTGGAGAGGGTGTGGTGAAAACGGAACCCTCTTGCACTGTTGGTGGGAATGTAAATTGATACAGTCACTATGGAGAGCAGTATGGAGGTTCCTTAAAAAACTAAAAATAGAACTACCATACGACCCAGCAATCCCACTACTGGGCATATACCCAGAGAAAACCATAATTCAAAAAGAGTCATGTACCCCAATGTTCACTGCAGTTCTATTTACAATAGCCAGGACATGGAAGCAACCTAAATGTCCATCGACAGATGAATGGATAAAGAAGATGTGGCACATATATACAATGGAATATTACTCAGCCATAAACAGAAACTAAATTGAGTTATTTGTAGTGAGGTGGATGGACCTAGAGTCTGTCATACAGAGTGAAGTTAAGTCAGAAAGAGAAAAACAAATACCGTATGCTAACGCATATGTATGGAATCTAAAAAAAGAAAGAAAAAGGTTCTGAAAAACCTAGGGGCAGGATAGGTATAAAGACGCAGATGTAGAGAATGAACTTGAGGACACAGGGAGGGGGAAGGGTAAGCTGAGATGAAGTAAGAGAGTAGCATGGACATATATACACTACCAAATGTAAAATAGATAGCTAGTGGGAAGCAGCCGCATAGCATAGCTTGGTGCTTTGTGACCACCTAGAGGGGTAGGATAGGGAGGGTGGGAGGGAGACGCAAGAGGAAGGAGACATGGGGATATATGTTTATGTATAGCTGATTCACTTTGTTGTAAAGCAGAAACTAACACACCATTGTAAAGCAATTATACTCCAATAAAGATGTTAAAAAAAAACAAAACAAACAAAGGCTCAGATGCTGACTGACCCCATTGTGTCCTGCAGTCACTTCTTCTGAGAAGGTCAGTAGACTGTTTTCGCTGAGCGTATTTTTAGGCACTTTGCCATTAAATCCAATTTTGCAGGTGTAGGTCTAGCTCTGGGTAAAACTATGATCATGGCCAAGTTTTACTTTGCTGCCAGCGCAGCTCGCATCTGATTCCTCCACCTATTTGACGGTCTCTTCTCTGCCCTGGGACCCCCACTGGCTCTCGCTCCCTTAGCCAGCACTTCCTGCTCCATAACCCCCCATTTCTCAAAGCATAGGGCTGGCCTGGGTTCTATTCCCTCAGGTCTGAGCTAGACACTGACACAACACAGAATCCAGGAAATTTCAAGCTGAAAGAACTCTAGAGATAAATTAGATGGATTAATTTTAGTTAAGCGTAGGATAGGGGATAGACAAATGTATCTCATTTTATTGTGCTTCACTTTATTGTGCTTTGCAGATATTGGTTTTTTTCCTTTTTTTACAATTGAAGGTTTGTGGCAACCCCTCACTAAGCAAGTCTATCGGCACCATTTTCCCAACAGCATTTGTTCACATCATGTCCCTGTGTCACGTTTTGGCAATTCTCGAAATATTTCAAATGTTTCATTATTAATATTTGTTATTGTAATCTGTGATCAGTGATCTTTGATGTTGCTACTGCAAAAAGATTATGCCTTGCTAAAGGCTCAGATGATGGTTAGCACTTTTTAGCTATACAGTATTCTTTAGTTAAGGGAGTGCATTGTTTTTTTTAGACATAATGCTATTGCACAATTAATAGACTGGAACGTAGTGTAAACATAACTTTTATATGTACTTGGAAACCAAAAGAATTTGTGTGACTTGCTTTATTGCAATATTCACTTTACTGCAGTGGTCTGGAATCGAACCCACAATATCTCTGAAGTATGCCTGTGTGTGTGTGTGTATAATACACACACACTCACACACACACAGATACAATATAGGTATAAAGTAGTACAGGGGTGCTATGGGACGAGTCCTCCCAATTACTCCTTATCAAAGGTTTACTCCCTCAGAAGACCTGTCCAGTAAATGATGCACAGCTGAAATTATCTCTTTGGTTCAATGAGCCAAACCCAAGATATTATGCCAGCCAGGAGGGATTAGTGAACCATTATCTTCCTAAGGAATTTTTGCTGTGAGGGTTCACTCATTGTTTACAAGGCCACAGTTTCTATAAAATCTTGGAATTCAGAATTTTTTTGTAATTAGAATTTTTATTCTGAAATAATGAGATAATCCCATGCATTTGAAAGAAATGCATTTAGTACTTTAAATTCAGGTAATCATTTCATAGTGCCTTACACACTGTGGGGTATGTTCAATGTATAATACTTGATGAATAGATTGATAAAATAACTATCATTCGTGCCTTACAAATGGTCTCTTGAGGGAAGTAGGTTTGAAAATTACTAGGCCCAGGGATAGGATGTCAATTTCCTGGGTTATTCAGTGGCTTTGTGAGTGTTTGTTTCTTATGCATTTCTCATTTTTAGGGTATTCTTATTTAGTTTTTACACATACAATATGCACTTGGTTGCATTATGTCTTGCTGTTGTTAATTAGTGAACATGAGGAAATTGATTTGGGAAATGCTAGCACTTTCCTCACTGACCTGGTCAGGAGTGAGGGGTGAGCAGAGGGGTGCAGGGGCTGGGCGGAGCTGAGGGCTGGGCGGCTGCACTTTCCTGAGGTTTTGAGGCATCTCTGGTCCTGGATGCCCCGTGGCTCCCAGATACCGTTCCCACGGCACGGAAGGAACGGCACTTCTTTAGACCAAACTCACCCACAGTGAATTCTATACCATTCTTTTGTCTCCTTCTAGAATCCTGGCAGGGAAAAATGCTGCCTCAGCTTTGCAGTGCTGCAAAGTACAGTGGCCCACTCTCAGGGAACCATAAATATTTGGACTTTGAAGTGGATTGGGAAATTAAAAAAAAAAAAACTTAAAAAACGAACTAAAGTTTGGGAACAAGTTAGCCAAGCCCTGGATTCCTTGAAATGCAGCTGATATGCATTGCATTAAAGCTGACTTTTTGTAAGAGTTTCTCTAGAACCGAGAAATCGGATGTGAAATCAAGATCTTCTGACTGGTACAGCAAAATTGTTTTTGTTTCTTTAAATCACATCCTCTACCTGAGGACCACTGTCACAGACAAGGCCAGCCCAAACTTTAGGTCATGGGTGAACCCCACTGTGTGATTTCTAACATTTCATAGAGGGAAAATCTGGTGACAACCAACATCATCAAGAGGAGATCTCAAGGGAAAGAGAAAAGCCCCGGGGGGGGGGGGGGGTGTGGAATGCAGACATCCAGCTCTGACCACCCCCGCCTTGTATTTGTGTGTTTTGTGTATTTCAGGTTATTTCAGGTCCTTTTTACTACCAACTGGGGCACCAGCTCTTTCTCCATCCTTTACCTCTGACTCTGGGCAACTTCTCCACTAACTGCCCCAATCCTGTTGCCTTGAGGATAGTTCTGACCCCAGGTCTCCAAATGCAGAAGGACAAATTCTGAGAGTACATACAAAGGAATTTGAAAGAATATCTCCAGGGATCAGTTCGGATCTGAGTCTGGTAGTAAAGGACAGTTGTTGGCCTTACACCAGGCAAAGTGGTTTTATTTTATGTTGCCGTATGATTAGCGTTGCCCGATTCAGCAAACAAAAACACATTCACTGATACACACAACGTGGATAAACCTTGAAACCATGCTAAGTGAAAGAAACCAGTCACAAAAGACCACATATTATATGAATCCTTACATGTGAAATGTCCAAAATGGGCAAATCTATAAAGACAGAAAGTAAATCAGTGATTGCCTAGGGCTGTGGAGTAAGGGGGTAGGGAGGGGAGTGACTGAAAATGGCTACAGCATTTCTTTTTAGGTGATAAAATGTTTTAAAAGTAGATTATGATTGTGGTTGTACAACTCTGTGAAAAACTAAAAACCATTGAATTGTACACAAAGTAGTGGAATTTTATGATACATGAATATCTTAATAAAGTTGCTTGAAAAAATATAGGATGCCAAGTTAAATTTGAATTTCCGATAAACCGTGAAAAAATTTAGTATATCCTACACAATATTTGGGAAGTATAATAAAAATATTTTCACTGTTTAAAATTTAACTGTAGGTCTTATATTTTATTTGGCAACCCTACTTACATTTTAATTCAATGTCTCAGAAACCACTAATCCACAGCAAAAGTAAGAAGAAATAGTTCATGAGATGTCATTTAAATGAGATTTAAGGGGACCCCTACATACTTTGGGCATCAAAATGTTTAGCAATTAACTAAGATCAAGAACTTCTTGATTTAATGATAATCTTTTTTTTTTTTTTAAATCTAACTGTAGCTGCCAAAGCAGAGAGATCCAGGAAGAGAAGAAATAACTTTAAATTGTATTATTAAAAATTTCCCCATATTATAGAAAATGTTTAGAAGAGAGAAGAATTGGATATTTTATAAGAGCCTTCTAATCTTTACATTTTATAAATCTTGCCATTTGAATTAGAAACATTCTGGGGGAAGTTCATGAGTGCGGAGCTTAAAAATTTTGACTTGTTCAAGTAGATGAGAAATTATTATAAAATATTTACTACATAACGATTGTTACACAATGAGATTTACCATAAAGCAAAGATTGTAAGATTGTTATACAATTGTCATGCTTTATGGAAGAAAATGAAGGCTGCTTCAAGTAAAGGTCTCGTATTTGTTTTTTGTTTTGTTTTGTTTTGTTAAAGGTTTCACTTTATTTACTTATTTATTTATGGCTGTGTTGGGTCTTCGTTTCTGTGCAAGGGCTTTCTCTAGTTGCAGCAAGCGGGGGCCACTCTTCATCGCGGTGCGCGGGCATCTCATCATCACGGCCTCTCTTGTTGCAGAGCACAGGCTCCAGACGCGCAGGCTCAGTAGTTGTGGCTCATGGGCCTAGTTGCTCCGCGGCATGTGGGATCTTCCCAGACCAGGGCTCGAACCCGTGTCCCCTGCATTAGCAGGCAGATTCTCAACCGCTGCGCCACCAGGGAAGCCCCTCATATTTGTTTTAAGGCGATGTCTCAGTTTGCAAATTCTGTTGAGCAGAATTTTTTTTTTTCACTCACACACACTGTATTTTATTTTTACAAGAGATAAATAGACTGACACCAAGCATTGTACATGGATGACCACAACAAAAGCAACAATGATTGCAATTACCAAACACGAAACACACTCATACTATGTCATAATATTGACATTCAGTCCAGTAATCCTCCACGAGCAGAATTCTTTATGTTTGCTCTTGCATAATGCTCATCTTTACAGAGCAACCACACCCCTGTTTTGATACTGGAAAATCCAGCATGAAACTGCTACAGTGGCATAAATCAGTGCAGGATTATTAAGCAATTTCTAGCAAGTGGTGCCTGCAAAGCTCTGTTCATGCTCTCTTAGTACAGTGTTAACAACAGTCAATATTTTTCTTATCTTACAATTGGGAAAACATAAAACTGCAATAAATTGTTCTGAATTTAATAATTTGATAAATTGGAATTAGAATATGTTAGGGGTTACATGGCACAGCACTTAACCAAACCATAGATTTTTTTTTTTAACTAACTATTTCTAATAAATAATAGATGTTGAATTAATCTCTCACACTGTGATGGCTCAACTTTTCCATTATGATATTGGTATGATAAAGGATAAAATTTCCTAAATAAAAATAAAAATAATAGATGAAAAGAAGTTAAAATGAAATTAAATCGGCAAGTTCCATATAAATTCGGAGAAGGAGACCAAATATCGCCCCTTGAATAATTTCAAGGAACATAAGTGAGGTTAACGTAAGTGATGGATACTATGCATGATTTCAACATTGGGCAATGAGTTTCAGAACACTTTCTTCTTTCTGTTTACTCCAGAGTTTTTTTAAAAGAAATATTCACCTAGGTCACACATTAAGATTTCTATTCTTAAGAGGCCATTGCAAAATTGCCCTCCATTTAAAAAGACTTTTTTTTTAAGGGCTAAGTAAGATCTTTATAGAAGAAAGAGTTGTCAAAAACATGAAGTATGTACCTTTTTTCAAACTAAGAAACAGAATTTAAGTGTACAAAGAGCATTTGGGAACTGAATCTGCTTAAAAGACAAATTCAGGCAGCTAACTTTATTCCTTAGACCCATGAGGGCTTTTTCTGCTGAAACTCATGAGGACTGGAGTGTTTCTGGGGACAGGAGCCGGGACAGTGCTGAAGCCCCCAGAGCTGGCGCTGAATTCAGGCTCCTCTATTTTCCTCCTTGGTTAGAGATGGCTCATACGGTCTGTTGGATTCTGACCCAGACATATTAATTAAAGCCAACAAAGACATGAAGAAGCTCACATTTCCCTAACACACAGAGAGGAAATTTGGGGTCATAACTGAAAGTCGCAAAACTGGTGGAATCCGTAGCTCTTAGGGCTGGGAGAATGGTTACTGGACTCAACAAAAGGACTAATTCCATGGGAGAAAGAACAACAGAAAAGAGAGGAAGGGTTTTGTGCTTGAATGGCTAAATGGTTTAATTAGAACCTCTCATTAAAATTAACCACATCTCCCAGACTTTAGCTTGCAAGAATATTTGCAAATTGCAAATGGTAAACCATGCTGGGCAAAAATGACCCATGATGTTCAGACTTGGAATTAGTGTAAAAAGCAGAGACTAACTTCACAAGGGTTGAATCTCTTAGACATGGTGAAGATGATACCCGTTTCTTTTCATTCATTCTTAAAGACTAAATGTGTCTGAAACTGGTATTACTTTTTCCCCTCTTCCATTCATTCTGTACCAGAAGCTTCTGTTTGCTATTTCTTTAAAGTCTTAGTGTCATTACCTTTGGGTCCAGGCATTAGTCAATCAGATAAGGGAACTGTCAGGGTCACTCCCAGCCACTTGAGCTAACACACTGAATCAAGAACACTTGGATCTCTGTTTTAATTTATATAACATAACACACATTTTAATGTATTGTTATTTAAAAATTCCATTCAGTTCAATATTGTACTCCTTCCGCTATGATCCAACACCCTTATTGGATTCCCACACATGTCCCCCAAATTTTTATTGCTATAAATTGGTAAAATCTTGCAGTCTGTCTGGTGTGCATTGCAACCTCATAGGTCATCTTTTGTATCTGTTGGGACTTGCTGGAATTTGAGTCTGGTCTAGAATCAATGAGTTCACCCTGCAGAGGGTCACCAGTCTTTTGTAAGGCCTTGGAAGAGACCATTGCATGATCTTCTGGCATAAGGACAATCACTTCCTTAGACGTGGGAGAAAGAATTTCTTCTACTGGCATGGAAGACTTGACAGAATCTGGGAACTCAAGGTCCCCAGCCATACTGACTATGCCTATATGTCTCCTTCTCAAATTTTAGGGTCCCACTCCTTCCCAATCATTGCCTTAAATTTAGCAAAAGAGATAAGATTGGGAATTCAATTGAATTGGACTTTGGTTTTGGTTTCCAGAAATCTTGGCCCTGTAACTACAGAAAAAAGTTGTTTGTTTTTAGGGCAATCACAGAATATTTCTCATCCTTTACCCAGACCTTCAGCTGGGGATTTAAAGCCCTGAGCTCATCATTTTCTTTCCCCAACTTCTTCATTGTCTATAAAGTGTTTTTTTATTGAAGAAACTACTTAGTCACCCAGAGTCTTGCTTTCTATGGACATTTGATTGCAGGTAATCATTAAAGTAATTTTTGCCACTGCATCTCATGGACTACCATTATTTGTTTTTATTAATAATTCTGGACCATTAATACCTTTAAATTGAATCAGATCAGAGGACTAATTTCAGATAGCCTAGAACTGGATCCGAGAACACATTCTCTGGAACCATTTCTGGTACTAATTTCCATATAATCTGGGTTCGGTTAGAGAAGCAGGATCACTTTAAGTGATGCAGAATAATGGGTTTGTTTTAGGAATTAGAGCTTCCCCAAGCTGCTGGAGAGTCCACGCAAGGTTGTTGCCTCTGCATCTAGTGATGAGCCTGAAGTCTTTACAGGTTACCTAGGTAACCTAGGTTACCAACAGGGGGTCAGGAAAGCTAGACAGGAAATGGGATCAGCACAGGCAGATTATGACCCATGAGAACAAACCAGAATCTGTGTATCTCTACCGCCCCCAACCCTGCTAGCACAGGTAACCTGCTGGAGAAGCCGGTGGTCTTCACCACGGAGCCGCGCACGTGCCTGGCCCGGGACTCAGAGAAGCTGAGCAGAGAGGTCTGTGGGGAAATGGACACGCACGAGGCTGGCTACTGCCCCCGGCACCAGGCGTGCCAGTGACAACATGTGCGGCCTGACTTGATGCCTGGGCCCTGCACCTGAACTTCAGAGCCTGAAAATATGGCAGAGGATTCAATTTTGACTTCCAAATATCATGCAAATTTCTCTTGTGGTCAAACCCACCCCAGAAACATGCGGAGAAGAGAATGCTGGGAAGGCCATTCCAGCTTAGCTAAGCTGACACGGTACAGTCACCCAAGCAACAAATGATCAGTATTCCCTGTTATCATGGAGCTTACATTCTAGTAAGAAAACAGATTTAAAAATATATATATATACAGGGCTTCCCTGGTGGCGCAGTGGTTGGGAATCTGCCTGCCAATGCAGGGGACACGGGTTCGAGCCCTGGTCCGGGAAGATCCCACATGCCGCGGAGCGACTAGGCCCGTGAGCCACAATTGCTGAGCCTGCGCGTCTGGAGCCTGTGCTCCGCAACAAGAGAGGCCGCGATAGTGAGAGGCCCGCGCACCGCGATGAAGAGTGGCCCCCGCTCGCCACAACTAGAGAAAGCCCTCGCACAGAAACGAAGACCCAACACAGCCATAAATAAATAAATAAATAAAATTAAAAAAATATATATATATATACATAGATAGTATAAATATGTGTGTGCATTATTTATTACAACCTTCTGAGAAAAGTACTTTATTATCTCCATTTTACAGATGAAGAAACTAAGGTAGAAAGAGGTGAAGTATTTTTCCCTGGGTCTCACAGCTAGTAAGTACCAAACCCAAGCTCCTGAGAAGCCCACAGCATTAACTGCTCCTCTGCTTTGTTTATTTTGCATAAAGCCTTCCCCAAACACTCACCTCAAACCGAACGCCCCTTTTGGGTGATATCACAGATTTTAGCAGTTCATGGCATTCACACTCTTTTAACTGTGTCATTCTTATTGATAATTATCTCATCCAGTTGAATATAAAACTCTCTGATAGCTGGTACGCATTTTCTTTTGGCAGGCTTGCCTACACTGCTAATAGTGTCCACTCAGCTGGCCCCTTGGAACCTCTCATTGTACTGACTTAACGCCTCTGTCAGAGCAAGGTGTGTGGACCCGGGGCCCAAGCAGCACTCAGTCGGAAAGAAAGCTTTTCTAAATTGCTTGTGTCCTGTCTTGGAAATGTGCTGAAGCAAAGAGAAAGCAGTCAGGGTGCCTTCAAAGATTCCCCGGGGGGCTGGTCTCATGATAATCACATAATCCAGACAAGTCAGGGCAGGGGAACAGTCAGGGAAGAAAGAGGGGTCAGAGCTGGAGCTGGTCGGATGGTGCCCGGCGTTTATATCTGCTCTGAAGAAGGATCATTGCAAAGGATTATTACACGGATTCCTGTAGTTCATTCAGCCGATGGAAGAGACAAAAACTCCAGGTCTAAATCCTGCGTTTTCCTTTGTCCCCAGAATGAAAAGGACCTTTGTTGTTTCTCATTTAGATTTATTTAACATTCAGCCCAAAGAAAACCGAAGGGGGGGGTTTGACCTGGAGGGGAAAGAGGCCGCCACCCATCTCCCATCATTTTGGCTTTAACTGTTATAGGCTCCCATGAAAATGCTGGAAAGGAATTTGTTTTGTGGTTGGGTTTCCTTTTTTTTTTTTAAAAAAAAAAAAAAACACATCATGACTAGATCTGCAGTATTTCCTCAAATATGTGAGGGGAAGGGAGCGGTGACTTCCTAAAGGAAAGTATTTATATTTTTAGACTGAAATGTGCTTTGACAAAGCTTTTCTCAAAAATACATAAAAAAGAGAGTTCTGAACAAAGGAAAATACCTCTTAAACCACAGTTAAGGCAGTTTGGCTTATAAAGTATATTTTAATGTCATGAGAGAGAGAGATGAGCAATTTTGTTTTATTTTCAAGGATGACCAAAAAAAAAAAAAAATGCTTCTGGATTTTAGACTCTGCCTTGATGCCACTTTTCTTCTGAACTTCCTTGCTTTAGGCTCACACATCAGCGGAGTCCAGGAGAGCCATCCCTTAGGGATGATAGGATCAGGATTGCGTCCACACTGTGAATAATGAACTGGGGATGAGGGAGTGGGGTGGGGGGAAAAGGGGGAGCAGGCCTGGGAAAGATGCTCCTACGAGGACACAACCCACTCTGCTTTGTCATGAACTTACGGTGTATCACGGGTCGAGGGTGTGCTGGAGGTCACCCAGTCCGGTGTTTCTGACCTCGCAGACCATGTGCACCAGGGCGTGGGGCGCAGGAATCCACATGCTTACTGTGCAGCCCCGGAGGGTCAGCCCCGTCCGCAGCTGGTGCAATGGCCTTACTTCCCAAAGGAGGGGTGGGTGGTGCAGAGAGGTGACGCGGCTCAGAACAGCAGCCAATCTAAAGCAGAACCCACTTTGAGACACGTGGCTGAAGCAGGGACGCTGCTGTGCCAACCTGGGTGTAGACAGGTGGACCTGGCCTCTGTGATATGCTTTCTGGGCTCCGGGAAGACACCCCCCTTCCTCTCTCACGTGCTCATCCTGAAATCCATGAAGGAAGTCACAAAACCTTTCCGTCACAGTGGGAGATAAAACGTGAATGCTCTTTGAAAAGGTAAGAAGGTAGCATAAACATGTCGACAGTGAAGGCAACATGGAAATGGGAGGCTGTCCATTTCTGAGCAGAGGGTCACATGGGAGGAAGAAGTGGTGTGAAAATACACAGGACCCGAAAGGGAGCCTTGAACAAAGGGAAGGCCACAGATCACAGATTAAAGGCTGGTTAGAAGATTAAATGTTTTCAAATTTTGCATTATCAAAGTTTGCAAACATTCAGGACAATTAAAAGGATAGTATACTGATTACCTAGACAATGACCATTTATATTTTAAAAGTTTTTTAACATACCTCCACATTTGCATCGGCTATCTGTATATATATGTGTGTGTGTGTGTGTGTGTGTGTGTGTGTGTGTGTGTGTGTGTGTGTATGTGTGTGTGTGTAGTCAGGGATGAACGTTTCCTTAAGAATACAGAGTGCAAGACAGGGAAAAATGACAAGGTGCACTGCAGAGAGGTTGTCGAATTTACTTCAGGTCGCAGAAGTCAGAGAAGAGGGACTACACCCAAGATTTTACACTCTGCTCCTTCCACCGGGCAACGTAGCCTATTATTAATTGTGACTATTCATCCTTCACCCTTGGATCATACCTCTGAGTGTTCAAGTTGCTTTCACATAACGCATATTATTTTCAGTGTCGTTCTACCCAGTGTGAAGGAAAGAAGAAAATCACAGGGAAAGGGAGAAGACATCCGGTATCAGTGTCCTGAAAGCAGAGTATCTTCCAGGAGTTAAGCTCAAAAGATGAGGTGTGGTCTTTCTCATGCTGATATTTAAGGTTCTTTTGAAATTTTGAACAGGAAAAGCTCGAAAAATTAATTTGGGGCTGTCATCTCCTAAGGAAGGGCCATACCACTTCATAGGGAAGCCAAAGAGGCAGTTCTATCCAGAACCTGCATTTCCTATTCTGCACACCGACACTAGAATCTTGAGGAATACATACCTGCTTACACCCCCTGTTTTAGCCGCCTCCTGCTGCTCTAGGCTACTCACGTGCTGTTCCCTCTTTCCAAAATACCTTTCTTCCCATCTTTTCAGCTGGGTTGTGTGCCCCTCACCCCACCCAGTGCTTACCCCTCTGGTTGCATTTTTACTCTGGTTGTAATTTCCTGTTCATTTATTTGTTTCCTCCGCTGGACCACAGACTTCACAAGGACTGAAATCGTGTCTTAATTGCTTTTACAGTCTCAGTGCTAAACTCAATCCCTGCCACTAGCAGACATGCAGTAAGATTTGCTGAATGAAACCATGAACTCACAAAGATTTGAACTTTAACTTGGTGTAGTAAGGTTTCAACGCAAGTGGAATAAAGTGTAGCAGGGTTTGTTTTTATTTTATTTTGTGGTTTGTCTTCAAGGGCGAGAGGCAAGTGAGGGATTTGGCAAGTGTCTGAGGAAGGGAGGAAACAGACTTCAATGCAATTAAGACAGAGGCTTAAGCAGGTTGGACGGTAGGTGCAAGAGAATACTTGCAGAGCTAATGACCCAGTCTTGGGGGCAGAAAATATGGAGGTTTTCAAACAAAGAGTTTCTTGAGCTCTGTGCTATAGTCAGCTTGGGTGGAGGGTATAAGAGAGTAGGTGGACGAAAGCACCAGGGGCAAGAGGAGAATCTGGGCGTGGCCACAGCACTGCTCGGGGAGCCACTGCCTTGCTGGGTTTTAACAAAGGGCAAATGGGATTCGTTCAAAATAAGCTGAAACTCTATGGATAGCCTGATCAGGACCTTTCCAGTTTCCAAAGGAAGAGACTTAAGTTTCCAAAAATTTTTTTAAATGTATATTTTAATTAAAAATGTACATAACATAAAATTCACCATTTTAAGCAATTTAAAAGTATATAGCTTAGTGGCTTTAGTACATTCACATTGTTGTGCAACCACCATTGCCATCTGTCTTCAGAACTTTTTCATCTTCCCAAACTCTGTACCCATTGAACAATCACCACCATTCTGTTTTCTGTCTCTGTGAATAAGTTCTATATTAGGTTAGCAGTATTATAATGGTCACATTAAAGGAATTGATGTATAACTATATTGTGGTCAACAAGGTCAGCACCAAAATGATTAGAAAAATGTAGGTATGTTTGTAATAAATAAGGATTTTTTTAAATCAAAATAATCAGTTCTTTTCTCCAAAAGAAGATTCATATTAGGTGAATGTTTTGGTAACTCTGAACATAGGCAGCAACTCATTTCTGCTCAGTCCAGTAAGAGAATATTGATTTGAGGATTTTACAACACTAACGTGCAAGTGTGTGACAATTTTTGTTTTGGCTCTTCTGGCCACTGTCTAGACTGGACTTCTTGCTCCTTCCTTTATATGATGCAAGGAAGGTCTTTCCAGAACCAGTTTCTTTTGTAATGACACGTACTTGAGACTCTCCTGGTCCCTTGTCTGTCTTGTGGTTGTGTGTTATGGACTGACTTTCCCCAAAGAGCATTTTGTAGTTACAGAACACCATCCGTCCCCAGTTAAGACATTTATTTAGTCATTTCCTTTAGAATCAGGTCCAAATTCCACTACCTGGTTTTCAAGAAGTTCTGTAGTATAGCACCCAATGCAATTCCCGGTCTTGAGTTACATTTTGGAAAACATTAGTCAAGACCTGTTAACTGCCAGGTGCTGGTGGATGGTGGGTGGCTATATAGGTCGTAGAGATGCAGAGAAGATGCACTGCTCTCCAAGATCAACTGGGCTCACCTCCTCACCGATCCAGCTGCAAGCTGTGGTCTTATCACGTTTCTTTCACCAGAAATATCTTGCCCTGTCCACGCAAGGCTAGCCATGTTCCTTAGGACCTAGCAAACATTCCTTTTCATCACAAAACTTTCTCTGACCCTTTCAGTCCTCACTGATCTCTTGTTCTGAAATTTCAAAGCAACCATACTCTCTTCCATACAATTAGGCAAGGTAATATCATCATCTTTAATGTTTGCTTTTTTCAGATATATTGGTCTTCTATCTCCAATAGAGTGTAAAGCTCTTTTTCCAACAGTGCTGCAACCTCATTAAACATTTGTTTGGTGAGTGATAATGAAAGACTCCTCTCTAAAATGAACAAATATACAAACAAGAACAATGCTTTCTACCCTGTGTAAAAAGAGTATTGATTCTTCTTCTTTACTGAAGTTTAGTGGGATTTGGGGAAGATGTGTTCAGTCAGCTATCTTTGTCCCTAAGTCCAGGTAACTTTTCCAACATCACCAGCTCTTAAGTGGTGGAGCCAGGACCCAACCTTAGATATTCTGACTCCAAGTTCAGTGTTCTTTCCAACACAGCAGAGCCCTTTGGTAAGAGAACAGAAATCCAGTTGCCCACAGCCAGTGGTAGTTACTGAGGACATAAATGGGAATCCAGAAAGGATGACATTATTTTTTCCGGAGGGTAGGAGTTTGCCAACTGTCCAGTATTCTTCTCAAAGGGATGGAGACATTCAAATATCTATCCTAGAAGATCTGTGACTGGACAAAGGAGGAGAGTAACCAATGGCTTGTCTAGAGATAGAGACAGAGCTGTGAGCTAAGCAGGGCAGCATCTGTTTCAGCATTTCCTAATCCTGGGGCCAACATCTGGTTTCTTCAGAGTCACAGGAGGCCGTGACATTAGGAGCAGAGACTATGGTGTCTAACCACCTTGATTTGGATCCCAGTGTCTTCTACAAGCTTTGTGACCTTGTGCAAGTAACTCAACCTCTCTGGGCCTCAATTTCCTCATTTGTAGGAAATCTGTAATATTAGAGCCTCCCTGGTAGGGCTGCTCTGAAAAACAAATGAATAAATATGTGTCAAGTGCTTAACATAGTGCCTGGCTCACAATAAATAATAAATAGGTGTTTTCTGAAAAACAAAACAAAGTACACAGTGTTGTTTGTGGATTTTGTTTTTCAGAAATGGCACAATAAGCCATTATGGAATTTGCTTTTTTCATTCAACATGTGTTTTGAGATGCGTTCACTATGATACACATAGATCTAGTTTTCTATTTATTATTAGTGAGAAAGAACATTAACTTGAGAAAGTGTTGCTATATCACTTTCAAAATATAGACATATTTTATAGCACAGGGAGTTCAGCTCAGTGCTTTGTGACCATCTAGAGGGGTGGGATAGGGAGGGTGGGAGGGAGACACAAGAGGAAGGAGATATGGGGATATATGTATATGTGTAGCTGATTCACTTTGTTATAAAGCAGAAACTAACACACCATTGTAAAGCAATTATACTCCAGTAAAGATGTTAAAAAAAAAAAAAGAAATCGTTTTGGGGAGAATATCTCATTTAGCTGCACCTGAATATCAATGCTTCACTAATACCCTAGCAAATGCATCTTTCTGGATTTTTTTCAATTTTTCAAGGTAAATTTTTAAAGAGTAAATAGTATGATATTACATCATTTAAACGCAGTGTTGTGATTCTTTGTTCCTCAACAGCTATTTTAAAGTTTTCCTTTTGCTCATGAGTCCATACTTGGTGATGAATTCCATTTCTTAGAGACTTAAAAAAACAGATTTTTATCAATATAACACAACGACACACACGTATAGGCAAATCTTGACATCATTTAGAACAAACCTACTGTATATATCTTTGAACTTCTTCCCATAGTGACAAGAAATAGGTACAACTCCTACGTGTTTTCTGTTATGAATAATATTATTTATTTAATTTTAGCTTAGTTTTCCTTTTTTTTTTGAGAGTGTGTGTTTAATTATCAAAGTAACACCTACTCATTTTTTTGCACCCCTTTCCCATTAGTCCCCTCATTTTTAAATATAAAAAACAAATACAGGGCTTCCCTACAAATACAGGGCTTCCCTGGTGGCGCAGTGGTTGAGAATCTGCCTGCCAATGCAGGGGACACGGGTTCGAGCCCTGGTCTGGGAGGATCCCACATGCCGCAGAGCAACTAAGCCCGTGAGCCACGATTACTGAGCCTGCGCGTCTGGAGCTTGTGCCCCGCAACAAGAGAGGCCGCGACAGTGAAAGGCCCGCGCACCGCGATGAAGAGTGGCCCCTGCCTGCCGCAACTAGAAAACGCCCTAGCACAGAAACGAAGACCCAACACAGCCAAAAATAAATAAATAAATAAAAAATAAATAAATTTATTAAAAAAAAAAAAACAAATACAGAGCAGGATAAAATAAAATGTTAACCCCTTTATCAATTCTTCCCAGTTCCACTCACCAATGGTAACTCGTTGGATCTTGGAAAGAAATGGATGGCATTCTCAAAAGGGGTAAGTGAAGAAAGTTTTATGCAGGAGTATTTGCAAAGGACGGGGCAGCGTTAAGAGAATCTAACGAGGGGTAGTGAAGCATCCCGGGGGTAGCAGCTGCAGAGAGTCCTGTACTACCCTCTGAAGCATCAAGGAGCAAGGGAAGGGAGTGGTCACCAACCCAGCAAGACCTGCCATTGTAGAAAAGGGCCCTGGAGGGGGGCCGTGGCCTTGGGGAGAGGAACACACTACTGCCCACCCCGAAGCCTGACTGGGAATTGTTGGGGGAATAAAGATCCCATTCTCTCTCTCCTCCTGGCCTCCCCTGTCTTGCCAGTTTCTGGGCCAGATCTAACTGGAAGCAAGAGGGCAAGTCAGCTGTTGGTGCAGCCTATGGCAGTCAGGCTCCTGGGTGGAGAGCAGGATAGAGGAGGATGGAGAAGGAGTTTGGGGGAGAAATGGAGACAATCCATCAGGTCGCCTACCCACAGCCTCAGTGACCCCCAGTCTCTGAGAATCTCTCCATGGCCTGTGCATTTGCAGGTTTCCCTGCGTGTCCTTTTAGGGCAGAGGCAACCTCTGTGAAGGATAATCCCTTAAAGAGGAGGGCTGACAGGGTGGATAGGAGCCTGGGGATCTGAGTCTCCCAAATGGTTCAACTCTCTAGCCACAGAAGGGCAGATCTGAGAAACAGATGTTGCCTGCGGGGACATTTTTAATATTTAGAGTCTGACTCATCAAATCCAGGTGGTAATCACTTAGATCCCTGGGCCACCAAGCAAAACTTTGAAAGAGCACTTAGCTTTTAATTAATGCATGATAAAGCATAGAAGCATTTTCCCTTTCTGAGACTACACTGCTTGGACTGGTCTGACCATATTCAGAACCACGGCATTGTTTTGTTTAGCTGCAATACTTTCCCCAACTCGAACCATGTAGTAATATTAGTATAGGTATTAGGTGATTTGTAAAGATGCTGAATTATACCAAAATCATGACCAAGTAAGTTTATTTTTATTTTCAATATATTGTTCTTTAATTTTACCCATGGAATTGATTAGGACAGACTTAAGGGGGTTAGTGATTTAGAAAATGGACGACAAATCTCTGTTGTTGAGTTCTCCGAGTTAGGAGGAAAACAGAGCACCAACAGAGAAATCAGATTTTCGTAGAAAGCATTAATTCTAGCTAATGGCTGGAGTAACACTTGTCTGTGATCTTCACTGAAAAAGTAAGTCAAAGCCTGGGGTATGAGAGGATTAGGGATAGTGACGGGAATATTCTGGAGGAAATGTG
The DNA here is from genome assembly GCF_965194805.1 of Balaenoptera borealis. Lineage (NCBI taxonomy): Eukaryota > Metazoa > Chordata > Mammalia > Artiodactyla > Balaenopteridae > Balaenoptera > Balaenoptera borealis. Next base: position 24,929,867 of record NC_138880.1, on the reverse strand, counting down.
GAAGTAGATTAATTGTAATATGTTCTGAGCTTGGAGTCTATACACTCAGCTGTGCAGAAATCCTAAGGAAAAGGCAACCCTAAGCCCTTTGTGCTAGTAGGTGTAACACAGCTTCCATCAGTATGATTAGAACTTTCCAAACCCTGTGTATTTTCCTCTCTTTCCTTGTCACGGTTCTCAAGCCAATCACCCACTTCTCGGTGCTTGGTTCCTAATGTGAACCTAGTAATCTGTGTGTGGTCCCACCAGCGACAATGACAGACACGCTGTCCCTAATACAAATGGAGATCCACATACCACATGTTTACATATTCCACAGTTGTAAATCAAGCGAACAAACTATTAAAATATACTCTGAGAACATACTTTACTGGATTATTTGATCATTTTTATTTGGTTTTAACTTTATTTTTAACTGCATTATTGAGATATAATTTATACAGCATAACATTCACCTCTGTTAAGTATACAATTCAAAGAATTTTAGTATGTCTACAGAGTTGTGCAACAGAATTTTAGTGTGTCTACAGAGTTGTGCAATCATAACCACAATCTAATTTTAGAAAATTTCCTTCATTCTGAAAAGAAACCTCTTCTCCGTTAGCAATCACCCCCATTTCCACCCCAGCCCTCGGCAACCACTAATCCTCCTTTTTGTCTCTATAAATTTGCCTTTTCTGGACATTTCATACAATCAAAAACATTTTTGATCTGTGGTTGGTTGAATCCACAAATGTGGAATCGGCAAATACGGAGGATCCACTATACTATAGAATCTGGAACCCATCCCCCATGGGTATTGAGGGTTGACTTCATTCCATGGCATGGATGTTCAACATTTTGTGTTCCATTCATCAGTTCATGAACATTTTGGTTGTTTCCACTTTTTGGCTATTGTGAATAATGCTGCTATGACCATTGTGGACAAGTCTTTGTGGGGATATACATTTTCATTTCATTTCTGTCTGGTAGATTACTAGAAGTGGAATTGCTGGGTTTTATGTGGGTCTGTTTCGTTTTCTGAGAACTGCTAAACTGTGTTCCAAAGTGGCCACGCCATTTGAGAGTCCCACCAGCACTGTATGAGGGCTCCAGTTTTTCCATCCTCAACAACCCTTGTTATTGTCTGTCTTTTTTATTATGACCACGCTAGTAGGTAAAAAATGGTATATTGTCTGGGCATAGGCTCATGTACTGAGTCCTAATTTTAAAGATTTTACTTTCCATTTTTAAAAAATATTTCCATTCTCTGCTAAAATTCTCTATTGTTTTTCTGCATCTTTTCCTCTATTTTCTTTAACATATTATAATTATGTTGAAATTCTTGTCTGCTATGGATTTGTTTATAGTATATTTTTTCCTCCAGGACTCAACAGACTCAATATAGTCCTTTTCCTTGGTATGCCTTGGAATTTTTTAACAGAATGCTGGACATTGTATATAAAATATTGTAGAGGCTCCAGGTAATACTATCTTCTCCAGAGAAAGTTCACTCTTTTCCTTGTTAAGCAGATAGAGTGGGAGCTGATCATTTTCGTTCAATAAGGGATTGAGCAGACTCTATTTTGGATTGCAGTTTACCTTTGTCTCATCCATCTTCAGGATGATGCTTTCAACTGAGAACCTGATGTATATCCTGGAACTCCTCCACCTGGCATATCGTGAGCTCCAATCCTTGTCTCATCATAACTGAAGCTGACAAAAGCTTTGTTCTAGTTCTCTGAGGGTTTCAGCTCGGCTTTTTATCCTCCCGTCCTCTGCAGCTATTTTGAACAGAAAACTGCCATGTTTGAGGCCTTGCAATTATAACACTCCAACTGCATAAAACTGCCAGAAAGTCTACTGGTTTCTCTGTTTATCAGAAGCAGCTCTCTACTACTCAGAAGTCTACTCAGGGAAAGAGGGGATTGGGGGGACTTCCCTGGTGGTCCAGTGGTTAAGGCTCTGCGCTTCCACTGCAGCAGGCACGGGTTCGATTCCTGGTCGGGGGACTAAAATAAATAAATAAAAGACTGGATTTCTGGCCTCTTGTTCATAGCCAGGAATTGGATTAACCCATTTCCTTAAGGAAAATTGTCTGCAGAAGGTCAGATCACCGCTTCACGGACCTCCCTCAGAAATTTTTTTTTTTTTTTTTTTAACTTTTGGGGTTTTTAATTAATTAATTAATTTATTTTTGGCTGTGTTGGGTCTTCGTTTCTGTGCGAGGGCTTTCTCTAGTTGCGGCGAGCGGGGGCCACTCTTCATTGCGGTGCGCGGGCCTCTCACTGTCACGGCTTCTCTTGTTGCGGAGCACAAGCTCCAGACGCGCAGGCTCAGTAGTTGTGGCTCACGGGCCTAGTTGCTCCGTGGCATGTGGGATCCTCCCAGACCAGGGCTCGAACCCGTGTCCCCTGCATTGGCAGGCAGATTCTCAATCACTGCGCCACCAGGGAAGGCCCTTCAGAAATTTTATTACTGTTTTTTTCCTTGCTGCTTCAGCAACCATGTGATGCCTTTAAGCGGACAATGTTTATATGTTATCCAGCTTTTCTAGCTGTTCCCGGCAGAATCACTGGTCTGACATAAGCGACTCCATCCTACCTGAAAGCATAAGGTGAGTGCAAGAGGTGTTATTATATATATGTATCATTTTTAAGGGCTTGTACTGAGAAATTTTTAGGCTATCTAGTGGGCTCTATTGCCAGAAATGGAAGACCTAAATGTACTTTTTTCTTGATAATATGTTTTCTAATAAAATATGTTGTCTTTACTGTATGTATATATTTAATTCTAATACGAAATATAATTTTTAGACATGGAGTGCTTATCTAATTACTTGTTCAATTTACATTTACACCCTTTAAAATATTTAAGTAGGATAAAAAGAACAAAGTAAAAGTGGTGTGCTGAAAAGATACTAAGATTCACAATAACTGTCACAGATGGTAGACAAGTCTTGTTGATTTGCCACTTATTTTGCATTTCTAAATTATCAGGACAATCCCCATTAATAGTATAAAGGAAATATGAACAAATTACAAATAAAACTACTTCAACTTTTTTTTTGGAAACAGAGTACATTTATTCATCTAGAATAAATGGGATAAATCCTCAGAAGTTAATGACTTTATCTTGAATCACCAAGAATGACTAACTATGTATAATATGTTTTCTAAACTCCGGTGAGTCATATTGCTAAAGTAACTAAGTGGAAAACACCATAGGAATCGAATTCCATTTATAACTGAATGCCCAATATAGATGATTTTGAAGTTCCACTTTAACAAGTACAACATGAATAAGATCATTAAGCTTTCTCTTGTGAATGACTGTGTTTCTGTCTTTTAAAATGCTTTGGTATCTGCTTGTTTCAGATAGCAGTTATCTGATTAACCAGAGCATTTTCCTAAAACTGTCTATTTTTAGTCGGCCCTTCTCTTGCCTTTGGAGATCTGCCATCTGCAGTGATCTCAGAGAAGGGAGGGTCTGTTTACTGGAGAATGCGTACTTTGGGCAAGATGGCAGGGTCCTGGCAGGTTATAATTTCCACTGTTGGAGATCTCAGACTCTGAGCATTCACTTCCTTATTTGGAGGAGACAAAATCAGGGGTAGAACTTGGCAATTAGATTTTTTTAAAAAAATCAACAGATAATGAACAGATTCTATTCTAGTTAGTAGGAGAAAATATATAAAAATTGTGTGTATCATGTTGCTTTGTTATTAATATCGGCGATTGTTATTTCACATGAAATAGTAACAAGGTGTTATATATGCGCATCCACATACTTAGGAAATTAATGACAGTACAGTATGCATTACGGCAGCAGTTTGCCATGTCTTTTTTCCCCACCACAGCCTACATGGAAGATGCCATTTACATGAGGGACCCAACCTCATGGGAACACTAGTGAAATGCACAAACCCAGGCAGGGTAGTTGTAACTCCAGCCCTTTTCTTTCGTTTCTAAGAAAGCTCAGCAGTATGCAAAAGATTGAGTAAACTTACTACTAGAGGAAATTTGAATCTACCTTAATTTAAAAATAAATCAAAAGGAATCAATCCCAAATGGGTACTCTATTGCTAATAACCGTTTTCTTGGACACACTGCCCAGTGACAGAGACTCGCCAGTGGATCACGTCCCTTAGGTTGGAAAGAGCTGCATGTAAGACGTCAACCTCGTATAATAAGTACTTATCTTTCAAGTATTAGTTCAATATTACCCAGCGTATGAAGTCTTATCTCATTCTCAATGTCACCTATTTAAGGAACCTCTCCTTCCTTTTATCTCCCTCCCCCTTTTGTACGCCCATACATTTGGGGGTTGTACTCCCACCGCCCCCCCCAAATAAGGATTATGTCTTATTTATTTCTCTATGTGTCATACTCAGAACACTGCCTAGAGTACAACAGTTGTTTGATATATGATTCTTAATGAACGGGAGCAAGATTTAGTAACTGCTAACCATTCAGAGTTAAAGCCTGAGGCATGCATTCTAAGGACATGGACATCCAATATTTAAAATATTTCATTAAGAAATGCATGATAACTTGATGTGGCCAATGAAATTTTTGTTCAAATAAAATGGAATTTTGGCATAAAATTTGGGGTACGTGGAGTTGGGTTTACCATTACAGGCAGGAAAATTGTAAACTATTTTCATAGGGAAAAGTAGACCGGTTTCTACCCTTAACTGCTCCCATGCACAGCTATAGGAGTCCAACAAGATCAAACCATGAATAGAAACAGAAGACAAAGAAAAATATATTTTGCACACTGGGATAGGCTTCTGCCTTTGTAATGAGATGCCAGGGCTGGTGCCATATGAAGGCCAGCGTTCAGAAGGGTCCTGGCTGTGTTATTGTCAACAGAAGCATTATGCAGAAGCAGCCAAGAACCAGCCAGAGTTCATTTTTAGGCTACATGAAGCTCTCAATTATGGTGAAAATATTAAACTTTGTCTTAGAAGAGATTCATTCTTTGGGGGGAAAACGAGTGAGGAATCAGGGTAGCATTTAGGAGCACTTTGGGCTATTTTGAGAAAGTGTCTCAAGGCCATCAAAAAGTCTTCCCTGTAAGGAAGATCGATATAGGTCTTGACTAAGGTAAGTGTCTTTGGTATGTTGTGGGGAGAAGTGAGGCATGTGATGTACTTTTGCAGTCTTTTCAATATCAAATTCATTCTCAACCACTGCATCGAGCCAATATCCTCAAGTAAGTGATTCATACATGTGTGGCTTTGATAACAAGACCATCACTAACTCTTTGAAGAAGAGTGGAGGGGGCCTTCAGTGTGGTTGGAACCAGACTGCCTGGATTTGAATCCTGGCTTGAGGACTTTATACCAAGTCACCAAGACCCTGAGCATGTGGCTTAAGGTCTCTGTGGATCAGTTTCTCATCTATAAAGTTAGGATGACAATAGTAACTACCCCATAGGGTTTCCGCATGGATTAAATGAATGAGTATACATCAAGTGCTTACCATGGTACATGACACATTGGAAGCACCATATAAATGTTAGCTATTTTTATTATTAACCTGGTATAAACAGTGATAGACATTTAATTGAGAGCATCTTTCCAGCTAGTAGGTGAGCACATAGTCATAAGCAGCAAACAAAATCAATAATACTGCGTAAATTGTGTGCTACAATGAAGGGTGTTGGTGGATTACCCTTGAAGGAATCCTTTAGGGGGCTTTTAATTAGAACAAGCAGTAACCCCATGGTTATAGGAGTTCTGTGGAAACTCTGGACTTCTACTGCAGTGAGGCTTTATCGAGTGGTTTGTGCAGATGTCATTCTTTCTGACACATTAATCAACTGGTGCCTTGAATTATGGACTTAGGAGTCTAAATCCACCTATCACACTTGTGAGATAAAAATAACATAGGAGGACTTCCTTTTTGCTTTAGAAAAGTTGACTTTCCAGAGATGCCACAATCAGGACGTCACTGAAATCTCGTGTCCTGCCAGGATTCTTATCCATTAGACTTCCCCAAGATGCACGCAAACAATACGAGAGCAACAGCGGTCCAATTATCTATTGTTTTGTAACCAAGCACCTCAAAACTCGGTGATGAAAAACGGCTGCCACTTTATTATGCTCATAGCTGTGTGGGTCAAGAATTGAGACGAGACACAGTGGGGATGGCTCACCTCGGTTATACAAAGTTGGAAGCTTTAGTTGGGTTGACTTGAACACCCGGAGGTGCCTGGGACAGCTCGATTGGGGGTTACTAGTACGGGGTCTCGGGTCTTCCACATTTGGTGTCTGCTGGGGCTAGAACGTCTCCTTCACTCACGTGTCGGTGCCTGAGCTGGGCTGGTGAGAACGGCTGCAAGTTGGCCAGCACTGCTCTCTCTCCACACCCTCTCCTTGTGGCTAGCTTGGGCTTCCTCACAACGTGACGATCTCAGCGTAGCTGTACTTGTTACATAGTGGCTGCTTCCAAGAAGCAGAAGTGAGAACGAAGAAGCTAATCAGTCTATTCCCAGAACTGGCACAGCATCAGTTCAGCTCTATTGGTCAAAGCAATCACGGGGCCTGACCAGAGTCAAGGGGGTGGAGAGAGAGATGCTACCTCCTGATGGGGGAGTCACACTACCGAAATGGGTCACATTACGGAATTGCACAAACGTGGGAAGTGTTGTGGCAGCCATCTTTCAAAAACACAATCTGCCACAAACAGAAATTCCAAACTGACGGCCCTTAGGCTGGAATGCGCCTCCCTGAGTGATGACTGTCTGAGAGTCTGTTATATCCTGGTGGACAATCAGCAACTGATAAGCTTGGACCAGAGTAGGTTTAGCAAAGCCCTCTTTCCCTGCAGGGATGGCAGGCAGTTGACGGCAGGCAGTGGGGAGAAGGGCTGATAAAGCATTTCATTCACAGTGCTCTTTCATTCTGCACAACATCCCACTTGATCTTGAACTTCACTATGGAGAAAACTGAGGCAAGCGCTCTCCCCAGGGGGTTTGAGGGTTTCTTATTTGATGAGCTACCCAAGCAGTTCTTCCTGAACATTTTCAAGTAAATTGGTGCAATAATTCCTTCTGAATGAAGTAATACTAGTTTATTTTGCAGGTTCTTAGTTCCTTTGGAGGCTGTAGTGTAGGCTGAGGAAACTTGGGTTCTGGAGTCATAAGTCTGGTTCAAATTTTTGGTTTATCAACTAGTAGTTGTGTGACCTTGGCCAAATTCCTTAACATTTGTGAACTTCGTTTTCTCATTGGAAAAATTAGAATAATAATTGTTCCTCCACATTGAGTTTTGCAAAAATAAGGCATTTGATAAATGTTAAATATTTTTCCTTGGAAAATAACCAGGAAATCTTACCACTACTTGGCTCAATATAAAGGTCTTGGATACTGAACATAGGGAAGGAAATAGTTCCTTGCCAAGAAACATTTGCACCTTCTTTCGTGATGATACACGCAAGTGCCTCTCTGAAGGGGATAAAAGACAGGGTACAACTTCTCCAGTGACATCAGCAGTGTGGCCTATGCAGCTTTGGCAAGTTAGGCTACTTCTCATCCTTTGGGGAGGAGTAAATGCCCATCTCCTCCTAGAGACCTCAGTATCCTATCTAATGTAGGTCCTCCTGTTTCTTTCTGGCACTTCTCTGTTTGACACTTTCAAGGCATGCATCTCATGCTATAATTATACTTATGGTTGTTTCCTTGGTTATTGCTCCCGCTGAATCTTTTTATTTTTCCTTGACTGGTTTTTATTATTTAGCATTTGAAGGAATGCCCAATGCATTCCTGTCCTAGTTTCCTGCTGCTGTAGCCGCTGGAGACTGGGGGCTGCAAGAAGAGAGACTGTGGATGGGTGGGGAAGCAAAGAGAGGGAAAGATTGAGGAAGAAAAGAAAGCTATATTTACAGGCAAATTTTGGTGAAACTGACATGGAGTAGAAACGTGCGTGACCCTGAGTCCATGCATGGAGGGTACTGTGGGCCAACTGGGAACTGAGCGTTACTGAAAATGAAAATATGTTGGGTTATGTATCTCAAAAATACTATTGCCATCATATCTATCTTGTGAAAAAAATCATAATGATTTCACCATATGTGAAAAGTTCTTAACACACTGCCTGGCATTTCGCAAGCAATCATTAAGGGGCAATGATGATGATAGTGAGGTTGATAAGACAGGTGATGACAGTGGTAAGAATCGATAAAGTAGCTCCTCATCTTCATTCCACTGAGTTCTGATGGTATATACTCTAAATGGCCCTTCCGGTTCAGAGGATCAAATAGTTTTTCTCACATCTTGTGTGTGTGTGTGTGTGTCTGTGAAGAGCTTGCTATCTCTATGTGAGAGAGAGCTCTTATATTAGAAGTTGCTCTTTTAATTTGTCGCTTTATTGCAAACATCTAAAAATGGGACCTTTTCATGGTTCATTATAAAAACTGTAGTAGGTAGCCTGTAAGATGACCCCTAAAGATCCCTACTTCCTGATCCTCATACCTTTGAGGATAACAGGATACTTTCATAGTCTCAGAGTATCTCTCAAAAACATATTTATTAATTACAAAGGATAAAATAGTAACTTTATAGTGGAGAGAGTTAAATAGTTTAGAAATGTGTAAATATCATGTATACTTCTATATACACTTTATGGGGGGGGTATGTAGAAAGAGATAAAGGAACAAACCAAGTGTAGTAAAATGCTAACACTTGGGGCATCTGGGTGAAGATATTCAATACATGGGTATTCTTTGCACTATTCTTGCAACTCTTCACAAAGTCTGAAATTATGTCATAATACAAAAATTTTAAAAATTGCAAAGTAAAAAAAAAAAATGTCACAAGTATAATATCTTTCCTTCTTCCATTTTTCCAGCCACTACCACTTCCTCTCTTCCTGAGGCCCAGGCACTGAGAAGGGAGGGCGAAGAATGTTGCATCACTGGTGCCAAATTGAGGCTTAGTGCCAAAGCACTAAAAGCCCAGCAAGAAATGATCAGGTCTCACCACTCCGTGGGTGCCTGGGAAATTCCAAGGGCAGGATGCATTCATACGACCACGGCTGCCTCCCTCATGTCAAACCCAGTCCTTGGCTCTCTAAGGCCTGAGGAGCCCCTGGCTTCTGTGACTAGTGGCAACACACATTCTCATGCTGACTGCAAATTTTATCATCTGAGGCGACTTCTCAAACATTTCCTTCCTTGATGCTCTCTCCGGTCCAGAGACGTGGGCTGAGTGGGGCTTTATTAACTCCCATTTTGCAAATGCAAGGAACTGGGGTTCAGTGACTTGTCCAAGGTCACCTTCAGTAAGATTAAAACCCAGGTCTTCGGACTTGGGTTTAGTAACTTTTTCATGGTAATAGAATCCCAGGATGCCAGCAGCAAACACTTCAGCGATCCCTCCCCCCACGTAACATTTTTTCTAGTTCAAGGGTTTTCAAAGTATGGTCCAGCACCAGCAGCAGCTGCAGCAGAGAATTTGTTCGAAAGAAAAAGTATTAGGTTCCACAGCAGGCCTACGGAATCAGAGACCCACATCCAGATACCTGTGTTTTGACAAAAGCTGCAGGTGACTCTGTGAAACACCGAAGTCTGAGAAACGCTCTTCTAGGGAAATGTAGCATGAAGCCTTGGCGTTAATTAATTAGGGCTCTAAATATACAACTAACCTTTCTCAATGAAAAATAAGCCAAACAGAGTTTGTACAAAAAGAAGCTTAACGAAGTGGGTTTTTTTGGTTGGTTTGTTTCTTGTTTTCTTTTTTTAAAAAGCATAATCATTACCTTTCCAGGTAAATTTCTGTATCCTCTTCCTAAACGGAGGGTTGGGTAGGTAACGCTGGGAATGACTAGGTTTCTTCTATCTCAGGCCCACAGTACGTGATGGAGATACGCGAGGAGAGTTCCACGAGAGCGTGGGAGGAGGGACGGACGACAATTTTTCGTGGTTGACTAAGTTTTTAAAAAATCCACTTCCAAGGGCACATCAACCAGTCAGCGAAGCCACTTGTTCCAGCAGGAGGTGGGAGGTGAGGGCGGAGTGGAGCGTGGGGAGGAGCGACACTCACCGCTCCGGGCTCGGTGCCTTCCATGTGTCGCCGTGCGTCCCTGGCCCCGCCACCTAAACGCACCCCCCCCCCCCCCCGGCCATCCGCAGCCCGTCGACCACCTCCCGCAGCGGACTCTCGGGGATTCCTCCGGCCGAGTCCAGCCAGGAGGGTTCCCCGGACTCGGCGCGAACTGCCCGCCCCCTCCGGCGTCTCCGCCCCGCGCCGGGGCCGCCGGGCGCCGAGGGAGGCGAGGGTGCAGCGGCTGGAAAATGAGCGGTGCAGGGAGGGTGGCGCGGAGCTGCAGGTAACGCGCGCCAGCCCTCGGCCCGAGCGGGCTCCGCACCCCCTCCCCTTCCCCGCGTGGCGACCTGCTGCGCCCGCCGGCAGGCAGCGCGCAGGGGCTGCGCGGGGCGTCCCCGGCATCGGGGCGCGGGATGTCGGGGGAAGCGGCCGGCCCGGGTGGGGGGGGGCACTAACTCTCTTCGTTTGTCGCGCAGCGCCCTTCGCGCTGCTGTTCCCGGGAGCGGCGGGAGGCGGCGGCTGCGGTGAGCGGGGTCGCGCGCGGACGCCGGATGCCTCCGAAGATGGAGAAGTTTCTGCAGATCGCGCCTCACTCTCTGGCCATCGTCCTGGGCCCCGCCGAGGGGCCGGCGGGTGAGAGGTCCGAGGCCGCCCGACCCGCGTCCCCGGCCCAGCCCCGGCAGCTCGCCCGGCACCACATCGGCTACGAGATCTTCGCCGACTTCAAAGCCGAGAACATGCAGCACTTCTGGAACAAGAAGGTCACGGCCGCGGTGGCCGAGACGTTCTTCCTGGGCTGGATCGACGAGCAGGTCCTGCTGATCCAGGGCAAGGAGGAGCATCTGGAGGCGCTGCGCGAGGGCTGGTCGCGCCGGGCGCTGCGGCCGCCCTCGGGCTTCCACATCCGCTGCCTGGGTGAGTCCGGCCGCCCCCCGCCGTGTCCCGTCTTGTCGCGCCGCGGGAACCCCCCCACCCCCACCCCCACCCCCCGCTGCCCCGCCCGAGCCGGCGCGCCGGCCCCGCTCCCCCCGGGCGCCCGCGCCTCTCTCCACCCCCGCGCCGCGCCCGGGGAGGGGCCGGCAGCCTGGGCGAGTGCGGGACTGGGGAGCTTCCTGGCACCTAAACCGCGGATCCGCACCTTGGCGAGCACGCCGCCCCCGGCCAGCCGGCGGGAGCCTCCCTGGCGGCCCCGGCGGGGCGGTGCCTGGGGCCTGCCGGGTGGGCGGCGGCGCGGGAGGCTCGGCGGGGCCGCGGCCGCTCCGGTCTGCGGGTCTCACCTTCTGCGCTCGGCTGGGGCCGGGGGCGCGTGTGAAGACGCGGGAGAAGTGGAGAGACAGCGCTCAGGTAGCTTCGGGTGGCGGCGGGCTCGGCCGCGGGGGGCGGCGGCGAGCGGGCCAGGTGCGCGGGCGCCCCCGGCGCGTCCTTTCCGGGGAGGGCGACCCGGCCCGGCCGCGTTTGCCTCGGGCGACGCGTCCCTCCGCCCCCTCCGTGTGGGTTGACTTTTAAGCGCCGGTGTGTCCTTGCAAGGCTGAGCTGTTGGTGTCGTTGCCTCCGGTACATGTTTCTTCAAGTCATTTTGTGAGTTTGAAGGAAGGAAGGGACACGAGGAGGACAGAGGAAAGCTTGATCCTCAACAAAAGAGAAATCCGTGTCCGCGGAAGACAGCCCGAAAGGTGATATTCGCTGCCGCACTTCAGTGCTGTCTCGACCTGTTGTTGTTGTTGTTTTTTTTAATTGCGTTACTTCATATGTATTTTTTCTTAATCCAGTTTGCATCTCTTTTAGACTTTACTTTTTAGTTTTGTACTTTGGGCCCGGTGGGCTCAAGGCGTATATAGTAAATAGTAATGTTTTGTGAAACGATTCGAGGAAAGAAAGCGTTCTTTCTAGTCCCACGGTTTAGAAATTCTTTCGTGACATTTTGGGAAGAGGTCAAAAGTTCAAACGCTAGACGACTGTAGAGCCGCCTTTTTCGTTCGCCAGGGTTGCTACTCTACCTTCCGCCGCCGAAGGAATAGCTTTTACCTGCTAAAGTGCCCTCCTCTATGCATATGGCAAATTTATAGCATCTTTTTTGTTTTGTGGTGTTTTGTCTGTTTTCACATAGCAGAAATCCTTATAAAGCTTCCTTTAAATCGAGTAGATAAAAAACTAGTAAAGCTTGCATGTTGTATGTTTTATAACCTGTGCTGAATCTCAGGTGTCTTAACTTTCTTTTTTGACGTTAGCAAAACCCTCAGTGGAGACTCTGTAATTAAACTGCCTTAGTAAAGGGCGAAAATCTGATCTCCTACTGTAGAACCGCAACACACTAGGAAGTAAGAATATATGTCATCACTTGTATGCACTGTAGAGATTGCATTTTAATAGTTTTAAACTTGACTTCATGCTTATTTTTTACTTTTTATTTTGGAAAATTTCAAGCAATTTGCAAAACTCGTACGGGGGTTCCCCTCCCCACACTTGTTTGCGAGGTTAAGAGGTTAGGATTCCAAGACCCGGAGTGGATGCCTGAAACCCCGGATGAACCCTTGTCTATACTATGTTTTTTTCCTATTCCTCCACACTTATGATGAAATTTAATGTTAAAATTAGGCACAGTAAGAGAATATCTGAATTGCTAGCGTCATTTCTCTTGCGCTTTGGAGCCATTGTTAAGTAAAGTAATGGTTACTCGAACACAAACACTGCGACACCACCCCTGTTGAAGTGATGCTGGCGGGAGTGGCTGCAAAGTGACCAATGGGCAGGCAGGTAACCTACACGGCATGGATTCCCTCGACAAAGGGACGATTCACACCCCAGGACGGGGTAGAGAGGATGGGGAGAGAGTTCATGAAGCTACTCAGAATGGCACCCAATTTAAAATGTATGAATTGTTTATTTCTGGAATTTTCCATTTAATATTTTGGGACCTCAGTGGACTGCGGGTAACTGAAACTGCAACTGCGGAAGCAAAACCGCAGATAAGGGGGGTGTCCTGTATAATCAAAAATACTATATTGAATCCCCATGAATCCATCATCTAACTTCAAAATTTATCAGCACATGGACAGTCTTATTCCATCTATAAATCTCCCCCACCATTTGAAATCCCAGACATTGTATCAATAGCATTTGATTTGTAAATATTTCAGTTCATATATTGTTTTCATTTTAGCAGAATGTGTGAACTTATAGGAATTGGTGATCTGTCATATTAAGCAAAGAGAACTGTTTTGGCAATTTTAAAGGTTCGAGATTGCTGTAGTTGATTGACTATTGCCTGTTCCCTTGGCAGCTTGAACTGTCTCAAGCTGACTGGCAGCTGGTGGGTTTAGCAGCTGCACTGGCTCAGCCCTTAACTCAGTACCGTGATGACAAGCAAGGGGGCTACCTCCTGAAACCAGCATCAGATAAAGGGGCATGGGTGATGCCTTCTGGGATCCAAGTGGTTAACTTTTCTGAACTGTCTTGGGGGTTCAGAATTCCTCAGAATTCCGGTTTTGCTTCAGTAATGATGGTAAAATGCTGAATTGTGTGTGACAGTTTATCTCCTATAAAAATTCTCTTAGGGAACCTCAGTGTCTGCTGCAAACCTTCCTAAGTTTTTGTTGCAAGATCTTTTATGGAGCCTTGAAACTCCGAAGTCTGGGAGCCCCTGATGACTGGCTCACACCTTTTATTCCAAGTCACAATATATGTGTGGACAAGTTCGTGCGCTCAAAAATACAAGAAACAAAATCCAAACCACGAAGGTGTACTTAGAGGGAGGCTAGCTGTAAATCTGTAAAGACTGAGTGCCATTATCATAGGAATCCCTTGACTGCATCTAATTTATACGCAAAAGCAGGAGCTGGTCACTATCTGTGGGACTTTATCATTAGTAATGCATTTCTTGCAGGATAACTTTCAACTGATCCCTCAGACTGTGGTACCTATATTATCAGTTACTTTCATGTGGTTTTGTGATTTTCCCTAATTATTTCATGGGTGTAAAACAGCCACAAAACCAGACACATAGATGAGCATTACAGAAGGCATTATATTTCCTCTTGTTGAACCTGAATTAAATTCATCAATCACAAGTAGTCCTCTTAAATAACTGGTAGGCAAATGCTAGTTTACATTTTATTATATTTATGGTAAATAATTATTCATGAAATTTGCTTGTTTTCCAGGTGGTCTCTGAGAGCCCATCTTAGAGCGTGGTAATAAAATTGTTCTGTTAGATCCTCCCAGTGAGGAAAAGGGAGGAATGGCTTTGCTCCATCTTGAGTTTGCATTCTCCTGTGTGTGCGTGTGCGTGTGCGTGTGTGTGTGTGTGTGTGTACTAACCCACCCCGGAGTGGAGAGAGAGGGATGGACAAGAGGTTTGCCCAGACCCCCTTTTCTGGCTGTGCCCCAGCACAGTTGAGGCAAGCCTACACTTTCACAGCAGGATTGAAAACAAGTTAGTGTTTTGCTTTGTAACTTGAAACATGCGTCTTGAAGTTGCCAGCAATCCGGATTACTTTTGCCCGTAATTCCAAAAGTATGTGGTTCTAACCACACACATTTCAGGTGGGGATTGGACAAGGAGGAGATGACTGTGGATCCAACAAGAAGCAGGGAATTAAGCAACTCAAAGGAAAAATGGTTTTGACTTGGGATATTCAAATCCACTGCTTAGAAATGACCTGCTAGCATATTTAAATCCACTACTTAGAAATAACCTACTCTGGGCCTGTAGAAAAAAAAGTTCAGGCATTTTCTTTCCAGGACCCCCGAAAGGGATGTGTGTGTGCAGGAAACTAGGAATGTTTTAAAATTATGCTGCGTATTCTGATTAAACACTAAATTAAATCCCATATGTGTTCACTGAGTGCCCACTAGTGCCAGGCTCTGTGCCCCTCCCGAGATTATAAAGATTGATGAGGCACGCAGTCTTTTCGGAGGTGCTGACGCAAGAGCTGAGAGTGTGGGGAGGGCTCTGAGGACAGGCAGTAAGGAGCAGTTACCTCTGCCTGGTGGGCTGGGAGAGGGGTTCCCAGCAGAGAGGATTGCGCTAAGCCTTGTGCAGATGCCGGCCGCCAGGGCCTCCTCCAGAACAGGAGTGCTTTCCCACCTGGGCAGGAGCACGAGCATTCACGGCGTTGGGGAGGTCCTGACACGTTTGGGAACTGGCTGGCTGCGGCTGGGGGCGGGCAGTGGTGTGATAAGACAGTGGGAAGGGAAGCTTGGGCCACAGATGATGACTGGGAAGCCCCTGGTAGCTTTTGAGCAGGGGGAGGGGTGACACGGTTTGATCTTAGGTAGAATGAGAATTCGGGGGCCGGTGAGGGCGTTGGATGGGACCGGGAGGGGGTTGGATACAGGTGCACCAGCTAAAGGTCTATTGAAAGCGCTGTGGGGAGAGACGGTGGGTGCTGTGTGAGTGCATTTGTTCTCTTATGGTACCTTCCCACGGTCAAGTCTCTATGTGCTACGGAAGGTATCGCGTTAGCCTGCTTGAGTCTAGAGGGCCTTCAAGTCCCAGCCCCAGACCCAGAGGCCCTTGAGCAGAGCCTAGATGCTCCTCCCTCCTGGGCCTTCTGGAATTTCCCCACCTGCCAGCCTTATTCGGATCCGTCAATCTCCATAGATTCTCCTAATTTCAGATCTCAGGGAGCATGGCTCAGTGTCTCTGTCTTCTCCAGTGACTCTTTATACTTTCCCCATTTATCCTTAGATATTAACATAGGACCAAACATGCTTTTTTAGGCTTTAAATCAGGACTTATATTTTAAATTATAAAAATTTTTAGCTGGAGTATCCCTGAAACTCACATAATATTATATGTCAGCTATATGTCAATAAAAAGAAAATTGTTTAGAACATATGGGCATCAAGCCTTTATTCTATTCCAACATCTTTATTGGTTTTCTCAAAAAGTTGCTCTCTTAAAGTGGTTTCTCCAAGTAGTAAATTTTTAAGACAATTGTTTTAAAAATGTATACTCCAAAAGAATTTGTATATATCCCAACCAAAAGTTGACTTATTTAAGTCAACTTAAAATTGAATAAGTGTCCTAAGCTCATGGCTAGGATTGCTTAATGAGTGTTGTAAAGATTTTGGAATTGGAGATACTGTGTCATTCAACAATTGGAGAACCTTCTGTCTTCTAGGATTTGTTCTGGGAACTGAAGTGGAGAACAAGTGAGACACAGCCCTTGTACTTTTGCAGATTCCGTTCTAGGGGGTGCAACAGACATCTCAGAAATTAAACAAAGAAATTAGAATTTCAGAGAGTTTTAAGTGCTGTAAAAATTGAGCAGGTGATAGAGAGTGACGAGAAGACATGAGATGATAGCTAACACTTATTGATCGTTTACTATTTCCTAAGTGCTATCTTTTTGTTAACCAACCTTTACAACTATTTAGGTATCATTATTTTACCCATTTTGCAAATGAAGACATTGAGGAACAGAGCGACAAGTACTTCTCCAAAGGTATCTAGTTAGTAAGCAAGAGAGAGGGGGTCTGGACCCAGGCAGCGTTATTTTTGTTTGCTTGTTTCTTTTTTGTCATACAGATAGGATTCAAGTTCAGGTTGTCCTGGCCAAAATTTCCTTCCCAGCCCCCAGTACATACAACCTCCCAACAGTTTAGGGTGCCAGGTAGCCCAATGGCAGCCGGTTTGCTTGGAGGCGGCTAGGTTCTTCTTTTCCATTAGATAACACAAGGGAAAAGGGAAACCAGTGCTGGGTCCAGGATCAGCACGCCTGAGACCATCGTGCTTGAGCTTCCTTTAGGCCAAACAGGTCAGTCCATTGCTTTGTGTGGCTTAATAATCTTTCTGCAGGGCTTACTCACAGGAGGGCGGGTTCTTCATTTTCTGCCCCAAAGCCACATTCCCTGCCAGTGCTTTGAGTGACAGCTCTATAATGCCCCTTGTTTCGCGTAGCACCTGACTGATGGTGAGCTGTCGGCCAACAGTGGAGGAGCAGATGGAAATCAGCTTGAACGCTGGAGGAACAGAAAGGAAAGCCCATGAGGCTGGGGCTTGTTAAGCCTGCCAGAGAATGGAAGGTGTGACAGGAGGTGAGGTCAGAGGGGCTGGCCAACTCCAGGCCATGTGGAGCCTCCTGGAGTTTTATTCTGTGCTGACAAGGCATTAAGCATCCAATAAACATAGAGCATTGGGTTGGGGTCTGTAGAATATCCAGAAAAGTGTCAGACGTGGGCCTCCCTCTTAGAGAAGCTTACCTCTCATATTAAAATCTCAGGGTTAAGTTTAAACAGTGAACAGTGATGCATTTCAAGTTTTATTAATTTCTAGCTAGTCATAAAGATTTTTTTTTTTAAACAACTGTTAGGTGATAGATGTGTTAATTAGCTTTATTGTGGTAATCTTTTCACAATGTATGCATATATCAAACCATCACATGTACATCTTTAATATATACAATTTTAAATTAATTAATTAATTAATTAATTTATGGCTGTGTTGGGTCTTCGTTTCTGTGCGAGGGCTTTCTCCAGTTGCGGCAAGCGGGGGCCACTCTTCATTGCGGTGCGCGGGCCTCTCACTATCGTGGCCTCTCTTGTTGTGGAGCACAGGCTCCAGACGCGCAGGCTCAGTAGTTGTGGCTCACGGGCCTAGTCGCTCCGCGGCATGTGGGATCTTCCCAGACCAGGGCTCGAACCTGTGTCCCCTGCATTGGCAGGCAGATTCTCAACCACTGCACCACCAGGGAAGCCCCATAAAGATATTTTTATGAATTACCTCACTCTGGCTCAAAGAAATTTTCAGTAAAGGTGTGTCGGTTTCATCGTAATAAACCGTTTAGAATGAACTTCTGAGACTCAAGGCCTTGTTGTGATAACTGAGAGGCTTTTCAAAAATTTATCCATTTCACCTCTTACTGCTGAATGCTGGTCTTGAGCATATATATTTCCCTCTTGCGTTAAGAGGTGAATTTACAGGTTATCCCAAGTTCTTTCCAAAGGGGCATAAAACTGAAAGGCACACCTGTGTTTCTTGGGCTGGAGTGAAGGCACTCGGGTGCTTTCCGTTCCTGAGGTCACCACAGATTTGGGGGTAAAAAACCCAGAGAGGTTTGTTGTATCCAAAGTACTTGCTACAAATAATTTCAAACGTTTCATTCTGCTTAAAATATCCCACACAAAGATGTGTGCTCACCTTAAAAATATAATTTTCAAGTATGGGGTGGGTTTTAACATAGTCATTTGGATTGTACTTGTATCATTATTCTACTCATTATACATGGGTAAAAACACGTTTTGAACTCCTCCATTCTGTATTACAGCTGTAGACTTAATATAGTCACAGGCATTCCTTAATTGGTGGGAACTAATTATCTGATGTATAGTTTATCTCAATGAGGAGGTTAAATAGATGTATTGATAAAGTACAAGCTATCAATACAAGAATATAGTCTATTAGTATATGTTATATATGCACACACATTTATCTTTGAGAAGGTCCAATGTCAAGAGCTTTGTATTAAACTTAAGTCACACTGGCATTGGAGGATGCAGCTCTTGATATTTTGATATCAGTCTCTCTTGATAGAGAAAAGTAAACTTGGACACTGTCAAGGGTCAGGTATCTCTTTAAAGAATTTGACAAATGACTTGGATAAAGAGGTAAAGAGGATTCATCAGACTCTTCGGGGGTGAAGGTCTCCTAGGGGAGCAGACCCAAGTAATGTGAAAGTCCACAAGATGGTGGTGGACACCATGTGGAACGGCCCCCAGGGCTTGAGATGTTCTTGTGCTGTTCACGCCATGAAAGCATACCTCCGTGCTGGCGATTCTACTCTTGAGGCTCAAACACACACAGTAAAATTCCTCCATTTTCTCAATTTCTTGTGAAGACCCTATAATAGAATTTTCTATAACGAGAGCCCATCTGTCGATGTAAAATGACGTGTCTCTGAAACCGGGATGTCACCTCCTCCTTCCCAATACCAAACACGTGGGGAGCCTCTAAAGCCCCCCGGTCTGCACGGATGCTGGCTGATTAATAGTACATCCAAAATAACCTTCTTATGAATCTGTGGGTCCCGGGCGGTCCCCAAAGGCATCCCAGCATCTCTAAGCGGTGGGCTCAGTCTGGCGGGGTTGCACCTTATTACCCCCTGAGATCGCTGCGGACTCTGTCTTTAAGATGAGCCCGCCGGTGCTCAGAGGATGCAGCTGGAAGATGGCCGTGGCTGCATCCTCTCTTAGCATTTCCTTCCATCGCTGCCACCCTTCCCCCAGTGCTGTGTCAGACACCCTCCTCCCCATGTCGTCTACTTTCCCTCTCGGGTTTGGGCAATTTTTCCTCTTAAATCTTGCAACAAAAGATGATGATTTCATCTCTGCCCTTCTGCTTCTAAGTAAAGTCTTCCCCGCCCTGAATTTTTTAGAAACTGAAGTTCTCCTTATGTGTCCAATTCTGGGACACTGGAGCTCAGCACCTGCTCTTCTAAGGAACATTATCTTCGGAGATTCCAGGCTACGCACACCTTTGGAAGTGACCTTCATGAGTCCAAGATAGTGTCCAATGACACTTTCATTCTGAAAAAGAGGGGAGAACCTTCTACATGTTTAATGCCTTAGAGGGGATTGATTTTCAAAACAAAATTTTATTTATTTACAGATATTCCCAAACCTGTGGCTCTTGCCCCTTTAGGCTGCTTTCTGCTCCTGGGAAGGTCCTGCAGCTCCCAGCCACCTGTCAGCCGAGGCTGCCCGCAGCCTGGCCTGAGGCTGGAAGTGTTTGCAGCCACTCCTGCATGAGTCCCATTTCCTCCCCTCTTTGAATTCTCTCTTTCTCTCTTTATTTTAATAGAATAGCTGGGCAAGTGCCCATATCTTTATTATTATTATTAGTAATAGTAGTATTTATTTTTATTTATTTATTTATATTTTTAGTCTGCGCCAGGTCTTACTTGCGGCATGCGGGCTTCTTAATTGTGGCATGTGGACTCTTAGTTGTAGCATGCATATGGGGTCTAGTTCCCTGACCACGGATCGAAACCGGGCCCCCTGCATTGGGTGTGCAGAGTGTTACCTACTGGACCACCAGGGAGGTGGTCTCTTTCAATTCCCTCTTTGAATTCTTAAAATGACTTAGAGTGACACCTTCTCAAGGCGGCAGTTGTGCTTTATCCACACGGTCACAGACCCACCAACCCTCCAGCTCAATTTCTTAATACTTCTGCTTGTCTGGCCGGGGCCCCTGTGGGTGGGTTGAGCCGGGATGCTATGCCTGGGCGAGTTGGGATGGACCCTGTGGGAAACGGAAGGGGAAACGAGAGGAGGGTGGGGAGGATACAAGTCCATGACTGCACGTGAAAAATGGCAACTGGATACAGAAGAAGAGAAATAAAGGGTGCAGGGACCACATGGAAACCGCCTGCTTTATGTGAGGTGCAGGACGATTTCAAGTTGGAAAGAGTCTTGCCAGGAATCAGGTCCTCTTCTCGGCAGTTTGATATACCTGTCAGGGCTGTGGGTCGGGGCTGAGCGCTCTGCATTTTTTCGGCCCATCCTGCCAAGGCTAGGAGGAGCGTTACAGGATCTGATCCGTGGTCCTGCAGGAGAGGGGTTTCTCCCTGCCGTGTGGAAAGATCTGTCCAGTCTGGACAGTTCACGTTAGCTTCTTTATCTCTGCTTCTGGCCAAAAACCAGACACTTATGGATTCCTCCAGAGGAGAGGAAAGGATGGCACAGTTCAGTGAACACAGCCATCCTTATGGAAAGAAATTCCAACTCTTTTTCTCATTGATTATAGTCATGTTTATGTCATAATCTCATTCTGTTGTCACCGTTTACCCAGATCCTCAAACCGTCTTCTTCCAAGACCACCTCTTGCCCTCTAGGTTCTTATGGCTAGTCCTTCCCCCCTTGGTTCATTCTGTTTGGGTCTTGATAATATCAGCTTGGGAAGACTTGGAAAGCCTGCTGACTTTGCAGTTAATACAGAATCGCAGGAGCCATGAATGCTTCTTTTTGTTGTTGTTGTTATGCGGGACTTTCTAACCAGCATAATTTGTCTAGGTTGATCGCTTTCCTTTCATCAGAGTCTGGTTATTAATTTGTAAAAAAAAAAAAAAAAAGGCTTTAAGTTAGTAGACTGAAGCCCTAACGTAGAAAAATGAAAGCAGTACTTTAGAACCCACATCTCTGAATGCGCCAGATGATGGTGGTTACTCTAGCATCTTTCTTCTACTCTTCCCTGTATTTTTAACATTTCCCCTTATAGTAAAGAAGGAACATTCTAGAGGGCAATCTTTATGCCATTTGCTCCTTCATTTTATTAAATGTTTACTGACTCTATTTCAGATTTGGGGGAAGGGGTGAGTGGGGTAGGGAGAGGAGGAAGAAGAAGAATGAACTTTTATTAATGTTCACTGTGGGTCAGGAATTGTTCTAAGCACTTTCATATATTGTCTCAGTTAATCCTTACAGAGGTCATGCTAACATTCTATAGAAGAGGAAACTGAGGTTCAGAGAGTAACCTTACACGAGCAAGAGATCTCATATTTCAGTCCAGCAATCTGACTCCAGAGTCGGAGCTGTTAGCCCTTTTAAAACTGCTTGTCATTTCCGCTGGACGAAGATTTTGGCTTTGATCACGATCACTGATAATTTTTTCTTCTTGTACTGTAATTTCTTCTGAATGTTAAACACAGTAGACTGATTTATATTATGATTTATGAAGCTTGCTTAAAACACACAGCTTTATGTCACCAAATAAATGAAGCAGAGTTTTAAAGACAGTACTGTGGTCTTGATATTTAAAATGCAGAATCAGCAGGTGGTTGCAGGATAGTGGCTGTGCCGGATGTTTATTCAAATGTTGCCAAACAGGAGCCTTAGAAAGTAATTAATGATACAATTTTTGCTACCAACTGAAGTATTCCTTTTTATATAAATAAAGGGGCAGTGTAAAGTATACTGAGAAAATTGTTTTAATGAGAAAATGGGATATGGTGCTATAAGGCAAATTCATCACATTGTTCTTCACTGTTTAATTTTTCTTTTTTGAGGTTTCAGGATTAAATGTCATTTATGTTTTTACATTCTATGAGTAAGCAAATGATCAGCTCTATTTTACTGAATCTAATTTAAAGTCTTTGCTGCTCTTAGTAAGGTGTTCCTATTTTCCTAGCCAGGTATTTTTATTTTCTGCATTAAAAGTTACATTAAGAATGTTAATGTAACTCTTGAATTGTCCTCACTTAAAAAAAATTAATTTGGTGTGATTAAGTGTATTTCAATTACTTTTGGTTATGATGCTAGAAGAAGTTTTTCTTTTTTTTAAAAATTAACAAAGATGTAGATTTGGGGGATGAAGTATTGGGTAATATGATTTACAGAGTCCACGTGTGATTGTTAAAATATAAAGTCTTGAAGGCTATAAAATTGCTTTTGAATACAGCTTTGGCTATATCCCATAAGTTTAACATATAATATTCTCATTGCTGTGATCATTTCAGCAGTCTATAATTAGTATTTTGATTTCTCTTTGGCCTAGTAACTATTTTGGAGAAGTTTCTTTCTCTCGTTTTCCCCATAGAAATTGTGAATTTTAAAAAAAAAGTTGTCATTGATTTCTTACGCTATTTTGCAACTGTCAGAGTGTCAACTCTGTAATACGTATTTTTTTCAAATTTACTGATTTTTTTTACCTAATATAGAACAAGATCTATTTTTCATAGAAATTTGAAACAAGGAATTTTAAAAAATAACTTCTGTTATTAAATTTATATTATATTGTTTAACTCTTTTATGTTCTCATTTTTTGGTATGCTTTATTTGTCAAAGACTGTGATAAGTGTGCTAATGTCATCTTTCCAAAATTATGTGATTTCTTTCACTGTATTACAATAGCTTTAACTTTATGTATTTTGATATTTTGATATCCAACACTTATCTTTACTATTGATTTTTGTCTTTTATATACATATAAATATACATAGTTGTATATCTGTGTAAATTATACATATTCATATAAATGTATGTACATTTATATAACATATAAGTACACACTAAACACAATCCTCTCTCATCCCTTTTACCTTGAAATCTTTTTCCAAAATTAGTATTGCCATCTCTGCTTTTTGCTTGGTATATCACTGCCACCTTTTTCTTTTTAATCTTTTGTATCTTTTTGTTTCAGTATGTGTTTTATAAGCAGGATATAGAGTTTGCATTTTAACCCAATATGAAGAGTATTTGTCTTTTTAGGACTATTGAACCACTAAGTGTATTATAATAACTGATATGTTTGCTCTTGTTTGAAACTTTTATATTTCACATGGAAGGCCCTACAATATCAGCTTTTTACAAATAATTTACGTTGAACTGAAGTAGCGTACCATTTTTACAAAGGAGTTAAGTACCTTCTTTGGTGCTTTGCTTTTGACCTTGTAACTAGAGCAATAGTTTGCAACCTGGTTATTCTATAGATAAGTGAACCCCAAATTGTCTACCACCGATCCTAAGGAAGTGAAGCAGAGAGAGAGACAACCACAGCTGCTAACTTGCAGTTCCAGGAAGGAGCCAGCGTAGACCTAAGTTAGTAAAACATCCACTTCCTGGCCTAGAAACCCCCTTTGGACAGTGTTGGGCTAGAGGCTTGGAGGGTGCTTCTGCTTGACCAGGCCTCCAAGGACAGGGAGGGCATGGGCATGGCACCCAGTTAGCACTTGGTCCTGTCCAAAACGTCCATAAGACATTGGGTCCATGCCCAAAGGTCCTTGATATTTGGTCCTGTCCAAAACCATTTGTCATGGACCAAATATGCTCATGAAAGTTTTGGACAGGACCAAATGTCCTGCAAGGGTGGAGGCTACATCAATGTCATTTGGAAACTGGATTTTTTGTTTTGTTTTATTTTTGCCTGTCAGTGTATACTGTGCAAGAGTCTTAGATCCAGGATCAAAAGCAGAAAGGTGAGGGATGTTGGCATTGCTGCTGAGTTAAACTGGCTCACAAAGCAAGCATCATTCTCAGGCAGTTCTAGAAAGAAGTTTTCAGATAGTACAAGCACCAGACTGTCCCTTTGGGTGACAGTTTTGGAAATCGTCACTCTCCCCTTGTGTTAAATCTTCCATCTCTTCCATGTGGAGGAGATTCATTTATGTTGGAAACTACTTATACCAAATCAAGGAATAAGTAAAGACAAGAAAGAGAATAGAAGCTTCTTGTAACAGGGGCACATCTTCAGTTTGAGGAAGTCCGTGAAGACAGAATCAGATGGAAATTGCTGATGGCAATAACTCAGCAACATGTGACTAATTACTGTAGGAAAAAGGTTTAATTTGATGAATTATTTTCCTCCTCTTTCTTCTTTTAGAAATGAACACTTTATGGGAATTCCCTGGCGGTCCAGTGGTTAGGACTTGGCACTTTCACTGCCAGGGCCCGGGTTCAATCCCTGGTCGGAGAACTAAGATCCTGCAAGCCATGTGGTGCAGCCAAAAAAAAAAGACCAAAAAACGAACAAATAAAAAACAGCAACAAAAAAACACTTTATATGTCTCTTTGGCACTATGGAAGAAACAAGGCTTAGAAAACTCTGAAGTTTCTTTGTTTTCTTTTCTTTTCATTGTATTTAATTGAGTATAGCTGATTTACAATGTAGTGTGTTTTCTTAAAATAGTATCAGTTTCTTTTGTTCTCAAGTACGTGACTACTCCTTATAATGTGACCAAAAGTAAGAAGCCTGGATTCCATAAAATCCAGCAGTATGTAGGTATATTTGTAGTGAAAATGTAAAAGCAAATTTAGTCAACAAATTTTACATGTAATTTATATGTAACTAAATGAGATTTTAAATTTATATGTACTCAAACTGATGATTAGTTGGTAAAGTCTTATTGTGCATAATACCTTTTAATGGGCCTAAACTATTTAAGTGACCTTAGATTTGTTTAAAAAAAAAATAAAGTGCTGTGCTGAAATAAGTATTACTTAAAAAAAAATTTTTTTCTCTCCTCCTCTATTAAAAATTCTGGAACTTTATTAGTAGGAGAGGGAAGGATCGGTTAAATCCTAACAGAATGTAAGTTATTTATGAAGGGCATGTGAATTGGTGAGTTCACATCATTTCAGTGACCATTTGTAAGATGGGCTGTAAGAATGTAAATCTGGACTGGCCAATCTGAGGGTCAAGAGTGTAATCTATTCAACAAATGCTTTTACTTTCAAGGAGAGGGATTTCGAGTATGCACAACTGTGCAAAGAGAGGGAATGTGGGTAATTTTCTCTGAGCCCTGACCCTGTGTACTCAGAACTTCCGAGGACTTAAGCATGTGGACTTGAATGAGTGAATGTAGTCCTTTGTAATATTGCCAACATGTTTAATTTTCCAAGTAGGTAGGTCATTGTGTCGACTTTGTCCTCATGCCAAAGCGATTATCCAGGCATTTCAGTTAAGCTATTGCCTTCTCAAGTCACAGAAGTTGAAAACAATTACCAGTTATATGCTCACCTATTTTAAAATAACTGGCATTTATATTCTACTTGCTTATATTAGCAGTTCACATTGAATGTGTCTTTCCCATTAGACTGTAAGTTTTTTGAGGATGGAGACTGTAAACTCCAGTTTATATGTCCTAGTCCAATTCTCTATGTGATGTGGATTTATAAGTATACTTGCAAGTATAGTTCATGCTAACTGGCGGCTGGTGGTAATTTCTAAACTACCTTTTGTTAAAGTAGTTAGACAAGGAGGCCATTAGACTGGGGTAGCCCTAGCGTCTTTGGTAGCTTATGTAAGCAAATTGAATCCAGAGTCAACTAGATTTTTCTCGAATCTGAGAATATGAAACTGAAGCACAGCTATTCATAAATATTATAGTTGTCTAGATTTTCTTGAAGCTGAGAAAATGAAACTCAAGAGCAACTACTCATAACAGCTGAATGACTAAAGTTTCTCACATAAGGCAAACATTTAGGTTATAGCCAAATAAATAATTGCTTTGCTTCCCTCTCTTCTCCTTAAACACCTCTGCCCTAGCCCCCCACCAGGGAGCCTCCTAAACGCCTTTTGGTTTTGGCAGTGCCTGACTGGAATCATTGTTTGCTCAAATAAACAATTAACGTGCCACAGTTTACCATTTTACACATTTTAACATGGGGGCAGGAAAACTACTCAGTGCTGGTGGTGTTGTGGTAAATCTGGTTATTTACTTATTTATTTGGTTGTGCTGAGTCTTAGTTGCAGCAGGCATGCTCCTTCGTTGCGGCTTGCCAGCTCTTTAGTTGTGGCATGCGAACTCTTAGTTGTGGCATGCATGCGGGATCTAGTTCCCTGACCAGGGATCGAACCCTGGCCCCCTGCACTGGGAGTGTGGAGTCTTAACCACTGCATCACCAGGGAAGTCCCAAATCTGATATCTTAATACATTGCCAGTGGTATTGTAAATTGAAAAAAAATTTTTTGGAAAGCATCTTGGCAATATTTATCAAAAAGCCATCTAAATACTCACATAGTTTCATGTAGTAATTCTAGCTTTAGGACTATAGCTAGCATAGTAATCCACAATTACAGAGCACTATATATAGGAAGCTACTCATTACACAGTTGTTAAGAGAGACTGCAAGTAACCTAAAAAGCACGAGTAGAAAATAATTAGGTAAATATGGTTTTATATACTAGATGGAATGCTATACAGCCATTAAGATGTCTATAAAGGTTAGGAAGCAACATGGAAAAATGCTTATGATATATAATGTTAATTGAAAGCATATGTAGTATTTCATAGCAATCCAAATCAGAAGAAAATCTCGCACCAGGTGCATAGAGAAAAGTGGGAAAGAATAACTTATCATTATTCTTGGTACATGGTAATTATCTTACGTAAAATATTTTATGTAAAATAATTACAATGTACTGAATAATTACTATATTTTGGGCACTGTGCCAAGTACATTTTTTCACTTAATTTTTTTTTTTTTTTTTTATTACCATTTTTAAAGTCTTTGTTGAATTTGTTGCAGTATTGCTTCTGTTTTACGTTTTGGCTTTTTGGCCACGAGGCATGTGGGATCTTAGCTCCCTGACCACGGATCGAACCCACACCCCACTGGACCGCCAGGGAAGCCCCTCTCGCTTAATTTTTATAAATGGCTCTCGGTGTGCCCATTTTGTGGATGAAGAAACTGAGCTCATAAAGGTTGGATAACCTTGTTCAACCATATTAAGTGATAGGACCAGGTCTGGACCCAGGTCTGTGGGATTCAAAATCTGTGCTTGAAACTGGTGATTCGCAAAGTTGACTGTGCATCAGAATAACCTGTGGAACTTTCAATAAATTAATTAATTAATAAGTGAATAAATACTATATGGCTTACCCCAGATCTCCTGAGTCAGAATCGCTAGTGAGACAGTCAGGAGCCTGGGTTTTTAACACATAAGGCAGGTTCTGTGGTGAGTCTGTGACTAGTATTTAGGACCCTCTGCAAATTCCATTTGTTGTATTAAAAAAACACTAAATATTAATATTGTGAATATTAATAGTGGTTGTATTTGGGTAATAAGATTATGGGTGATTTTATTTTTTTCCTTCCAAAAATGTTTCAGATTTTCTTCAGTGAGAAGTGATGTTACTTTGAGTGTAAAAATTTAATGAAGAGAAAAGTTGAATAAACTATTCTATTTAAAGAGTCTCCCTTTTGGGGGGGGAGTTATTATGTGCTACTTCTTTTAAAAAGTCCATTCTGAAGGGCATAAGTGGGAGAGATGTAATTATATCCAAAAGAGGCATAATTTTAGCAAAATTCACAAAATATGTCAGTCTAATGGTGATTACAGTTTACAGCCTATATTAAATTTGTTTGAGTTACAACACTGCTTTAGGAAATAAGACTTGGGATATAGATTTTACAAAATAGGTTAGATGGCATGTTAATTATATTTCAGTTAAAAAGAAAATAAATAAATTGGATAATTGAGAAAAACCACAGAGAAACTGGTCTCTTCAGCTCTTTGAAAAGCAAGAGGGGAAACCACAATCACCGAATATTTTTGTTTTCAAGGAAGGGGAAAAGAGTTCTTTTTCTCATAGTTTGAGAGGAAAGGGTGTGAAATGAGATCATAATTGGAAATAATGGACTTTATTGTTAATGTGCAGCCATGTGACCCCCGTGTGGGGAGGTAAACACAGGAACTTTCAAATCAGGTCACTGCAAGTTACCATGTTGGGTCACCCAGCAGGAGCAACAGTTCAGAATCTGAAATAAATTAAAAGCTTTTGCACAGCAAAGGAAACCATAAACAGGATGAAAAGACAACCCTCAGAATGGGAGAAAATATTTGCAAATGAAGCAACTGAAAAAGGATTAATCTCCAAAATATACAAGCAGCTCAATATCAAAAAAACAAACAACCCAATCCAAAAATGGACAGAAGACCTAAATAGACATTTCTCCAAAGAAGATATACAGATTGCCAACAAACACATGAAAGGATGCTCAACATCACTAATCATTAGAGAAATGCAAATCAAAACTACAATGAGGTATCACCTCACACCAGTCAGAATGGCCATCATCCAAAAAATCTACAAACAATAAATGCTGGCGAGTGTGTGGAGAAACGGGAACCCTCTTGCACTGTTGGTGGGAATGTAAATTGATACAGCCACTATGGAGAACAGTAAGGAGGTTCCTTAAAAAACTAAAAATAGAACTACCATATGACCCAGCAACTCCACTACTGGGCATATACCCTGAGAAAACCATAATTCAAAAAGAGTCATGTACCACAATGTTCATTGCAGCTCTAGTTACAATAGCCAGGACATGGAAGCAACCTGAGTGTCCATCGACAGATGAATGGATAAAGAAGATGTGGCATATATATACAATGGAATATTACTCAGCCATAAAAAGAAACGAAATTGAGTTATTTGCAGTGAGGTGGATGGACCTAGAGACTGTAATACAGAGTGAAGTAAGTCGGAAAGAGAAAAACAAATACCATATGCTAACACATATATATGGAATCTAAAAACAAAAATGGTTCTGAAGAACCTAGGGGCAGGACAGGAATAAACATGCAGATGTAGGGAATGGACTTGAGGACACGGGGAGGGGGAAGGGTAAGCTGGGACGAAGTGAGAGAGTGGCATGGACATATATACACTACCAAATGTAAAATAGATAGCTAGTGGGAAGCAGCCGCATAGCACAGGGAGATCAGCTCAGTGCTTTGTGACCACCTAGAGAGGTGGGATAGGGAGGGTGGGAGGGAGAAGCAAGAGGGAGGGGATATGGGGATATAAGTATACATATAGCTGATTCACCTTGTTATACAGCAGAAACTAACACACCATTGTAAAGCAATTATACTCCAATAAAGATGTTAAAAAAAAAAAAAGTGTTGCTAAGTTCCTGTTTTTTAGGAGGACAGAGGAAATTGTCGAATTTAAACCAGTTGTATGTGCATTAAAATGTTGAAAAAATTGTATTTATATTTTTGTACATAATAGGCTGCACGAAATTATCAAAACGTTTGCTTCCATGATTGGATGCCTGAGCAGCCTTAGCCTCCAGTGTTCAACTTCAACATCTTTTTCACTTTGCAGGCCGGACCGAACAATCTTCAGAATTCCTGGGTGAATTCGGAAGATAATAAATAATTTCATGAGGCGTTAGTCACGTATGGATTCACGAGTGTATGTTTTAAAGAATAGAACACATATTGTATAGCTTTTAAAAGCTGAGTAATGATGTCATTTAGCCTTAGTCATGAAAACCTTATTTAGAAAATGATGAAGTTTTTTTCCTTCCGGAAAATTCACTTTTCTCCAACACACGAGATCGGATGAAACTGGAACATGTTACCAGGAATCCAGTAAAGCTGTGAAAGGTTTAAATTAGGTAATCTCTTAGTTGAAAAGAAAGAAGTTTTCATGAAAGTTATTCTCTTGAAAACTGGGTTTTTACAGCCTCAAGACTTCTTTGGAGAGGAAGTGGAGAAGAATTCCAGATGGTGTCTTTGTCCAACTCTAAGACAAGTCTGAATTGCAGTTGAAGCTACTGAATTTCCAGTGTAGCCCTAGATCACTTTTGCTGTCTGCTGTGATCATTGAAATTGGGTTCCTGGTCTGGGTGCCATATATACCTGAAGTCATGACAGAAGAAAAAAAGGACTGCTATCTTCTTAAGGGAGGAGACCACCGACCACTACAGCTTTGAAATGGTGTCAACATCCTTGGAAGCCTGTGAGCTGAGTCAAAACAAAGAAAACCCTCTGGCTATTTTGGGTCCGACTTAGAAAACACTGGCTTCCAAAACTGCTCAGTAATCTAAGAGAAGACCTCAGTCCTTACTAACTTGGTCGTTAATCGTGTCCAGAAGAGTGTGCTAAACACCAGTGATGTACCTTGCTTGGTAAACCTCTGAATGCTGATTACAGGGTCCATCCTTTGATGGGTTATCACAGGGAAATATACTTGCCAGGTTTGTGAGTGAAAAGACATAATACCTCTATTTTGGGAACTCCAGGGAAAAGACCAACTTCTTTGCGCATATGAACAGTTTTCATCTGGAGCATTGTGTATTTTGTAGAAAAAAATGGAAACTCTGAACACACAGAAACTGATGCTTCAAGGGGTAAAGACCAACATTATACTTCACAGATTTATAGCTAATTTAAAAAATTAAAACCACCTCTTTATTTTTTAAATTTGGTAACACTCTCAAGGCTTCCTGTAAGTAATTTTTAGGAAGTTACATCTTATACACATACACACACACATATGTATTTTTTCAGATTATTTTCCATTATAAGTTATTATAAGATATTGCATATAGTTCCCTGTGCTATACAGTAAATCATTGTTGCTTATCTATTTTATATATAGTAGTGTGTATATGTTAATCCCATACTCCTAATTTATCTCTCCCGCCCCCTTTCCCCTTTGGTAACTGTATGTTTGCTTTCTGTCTGTGAGTCTGTTTCTGTTTTGTAAATGAATTCATTTGTATTATTTTTTAGATTCCACATATAAGTGATATCATATAATAATTTGTCTTTCTCTGTCTGGCTTACTTCACTTAGTATGATATTCTCTAGGTCCATCCATGTTGCTGCAAATGGCAATATTTCATTCTTTTTTATGGCTGAGTAATATTCCATTATATATATATATGTATATACCACATCTTCTTAAACCAATTGTCCGCTGATGGACACTTGGGTTGTTTCATGTCTTGGCTATTGTAAACAGTGCTACTATGAACATTGGGGTACATGTATCTTTTTGAATTAAAGTTTTTGTCTTTTCTGGATATATGCCCAGGAGTGAGATTGCTAGATCATATGGTAGCTCTATTTTTAGTTTTTTAAGGAACCTCCAAACTGTTCTCCATAGTGGCTGTATCAATTTACATTCCCACCAACAGTGTAGGAGGGTTCTCTTTTCTCCATCCCCTCTCCAACATTCAGGCAATCTACTCTTGACACTGGTGGAAAGTTGCATTTGTGAGCTTACTGGGGAGAGATTTTTTCTCCCTGATGTTCCTGAAAAGAGAACTCCAAGAGGAGTTTTGGAGAAGGGATTTGATTCAGGAGTCAGACATACTTTTCAGATGACTCTGGTGATCTTCTTATTTGCATTTTAAAAACAAGCAAACATGCTTTTCCTGGTATTACCTTATTTCTTTCATTCACATGCATCAGCTAGCCTGTTTTTTTTCCTTTGCTTCTGACAATGAAAAGAAGCAGCAGTACACTTGATGAAGAAATGACTCATCCTTTTGGCGAGCACACATCCTCAGTATTCTTTAAAAATAGTATGTGATGAAGGAAAAAGATTTATATTTCAAGGTTACTGTAAATATTTTTATTTGAAAACATTATCCCTCTGGTATTTGTCATTGATATATTTAATTTTGAAACTTAAAATAAAACTAAAGGAAAGCAAGTAATTTTTATGTTTACCAAAACGAGGCATGGTTGAGGAAGCCTGAAAAATACTGCCAGAGTAAATCACGAGTGGGAAGATACATTTCTTCCTCCATTTGACTTGCTAGCTTTAGGGCTGCAGATTTTCCCCTGCGAACGGCTCCTGGAAGAGAAGCCAGGGTGATGCTCTTAAAAAGGATGAACGAATGTTCTAGAAAATACTTTTATAACACGGTTGAGTTTGGGAGGGCTTAGGGAATACGACTTACGGCATGATCAGTATCAGAATTAAAGTAAAACCCTAATCGATATTAGTGGTTATAAAATGATTTTGCATAGTTCCCTCATTATTCTGTTCTTGAGGTGTGTTCTAGTTGCACAGTGAAGAAAATCTGAAAGCTCCAGATTATTTTCATTTCCATAATAAAATGTTCTGTGTCCATGATAACCTGCTTGTGTTTATGCCTCTCACTTTCTGTTTCTCTCTTTTTTTTTTCCCACTGTTTGTCCTCATCATGAGGGTCTTACCCATAAGGAGGTCCATTACTTAGCACCCTTTCTGCCCTCTGTGGAAGGCTTCGGGATACCTGAGCGGTAGCTCGCTGGGCTGGTGGACATAAGCCTTTGTCAGACGATTAGCCGGGTTGTGGTGTCAGGAGCTCTGGATGGATTAGTGTTCTCATTTCTGCTCTGAATTTAACAGCTGTGGGACTCAGACCAGTCCCTGTTCTATTGGACCAAAAAAATACATGAAGTAAAAAAAAAAAATACAAATATAGCCACTTAGCCTGTTTTATGTTTTTTTTTTTTTTTTGGTCTGTCTGCTTATTTATACATAACAATATATTATTAGTTTATATTGTATCTTGTATCTTGCAAAGGACTGAATTTTTCATGCTTGGTCTCCAAGTAGGCTGATTGAATACCAAGCTGTTGGGCGAGTGAAATTTGGCTGATTCCTGTTGTGGTTTTTGAGATGTTCAGAGTAACCTTGAAACTAGACGTGAAAACAAGCCGAAGAGTTTTTTCTGCTCACAGCTCTGTTGCCCCGGCCCTCCTTCCCTGATGCTAATCCAATACGCTAATCCAATATAGCGTAACGACATTATTTTGCTTTTGAACTGTACACAGAGTCTTGGATAGAACCCTGCCTTGGCCGGGTGCCGTCGTGTAACCATATGGTACTTCACGGAATGCAGATAATGGCCTCATTTTCCTCTCTGAATAGGTGGGAACCTGTGCTAGCAGGTAGGAGAGCATTTATATAAAGCACAAGTGAAAGCATGACACCGGTGTTACTCATGCCAGAGCATCGAGGACTGTTCATCTGTTTAGAAGATTGTAATTCTCTCCCCACTACTTTCTGGGTGTTTTCAGCTGTGACTCTGAAGAGAATTGAGGGTGATCCAGACCCTGGCTTTAAAGGTTAGGGGTCGCAGCTTCACGCGTTTCTGTGTTCTCTGCTTTGATGTCACAGGTGTCGGCCAGGGGCCTCTCGGGGAGGCTGGTAGGCAGGCGGGTCACCAGGGTGAGGCTGGCAGTGCCGCCCCGTCGGAGCTGCCAGGCCCTGGGCTCCTCTCAGGCCCTGCCTGGCGGGAAGGGAGGGCCCAGCTCTCTCAGGCAACCTGCCCCCAGCACCCCTGTCCTGTCCCTGTCAAGCTGGACCCCAACTCTAGCCTCAGGGGTCTGTCAGTGAGTAGCGGGGGGCCTGGGTCTCAGAGTTGGAGGTTAGGAAATTGGACCCTAGGACTCCGTGTGCGTCCTGCAGTGGCCCTTCACTCAGCGGGAACTGAAGCGGGGAGAGGTGATGGGATTTGTGTCAAGTCTCACAACCAGGGCGTCCCAGAACCAAGGCCAGTGCCCAGGGGCACCCCGGCTTCTGCTTTGCTCTCCTCACACCCCCTGACTTCCAGGTCCTGTCAGCCTTTCAGGCTCTGGCCTGGAGTGTCTGTCACCTGCACCCCACACACCTGCGTGCTGGTAGTGAAATGGCCCGGCAGGGTCAACCCATCACTGTGAGCCTGGACGGGACTCCTGTGCCCTTCCAGAGGTGGCAGGCCCCTTTGCTGTTTAAGTGTGACCTTGAAAAAAGCTATTATTTACTGGACCCTAGCTATATGGTAGATTCTGAAGTGGCCCATGTGTATCCATTAACATATTTAATCTTCACAGAAACTCTATGAGTTTCTTCTTCTTATCTCCACTTTACAAGAGGCTGAGGTTCAGAGAGGGTACATGTCTCACCTGATGTCAGATAGGTAGAGGGGGCAGTGCTGAGACTTCTGCCCAGACGTGCCAGCCTCCACAGGGCCTCCCCGGGGCATCCTGCTTCCCACACACTCCCCTGCCTCTGCCCAGCCCACTGTGGTTCCCCTGGAAATTTAATTACGATAATCCAATAGGGGTCCCCTTTCTTGTTAAAATGATCGTCAGGAAGCCACGGCTGTCCAGAAGGAGACTGTCAAAGGCAGACTGTGCAATGAAAGGCTTTCCTTCCCACCAGCTTCTGCTATTCCTCTTTCCTGCCCAATCATGTTGTCAGATGTGTGGCCCACAAGAGGTTACAGCAAAGCATATGGTCATAGTTCTCAACCCAACGCCCACAGGTATCTTATGCTCCCGAGTCCGTCTGGTGGATGGTTTCAGCAGGTCTGAAAACTTGCCTGATGAGCAGGACTTTCAATGCCTGTGATTATTAGGGCTTTCCTACAGTTTTCCTGGGCTCTTTCCATCTGTGCCCCTAGACTGTAAATGACCCCCAGGCGACGGTTTTGTTCTTTGGCACATTTGAAATATTGTAAAGGGTGGTGTATACCATACATTAAAAAAGGTATAACAACGATACAACTTTGTCCTTCACATGCAGCCTCGGGCCTCCATCTTTTCCCCAGATCTGCAGACGTGTGTAGCCCTGTATTTTGTAAACCTGGCTGCCACACTTTCCAGGAGAAGTGGGCTTTAGCTGTGAGGAGACATGAAGCGTTCAAGTAATTTGACGGTTTTAAGTTACAGTTTCGTTGAGCTTCATCCCATAAACTGTCACCTACTTGAAAATTATTTGGGGTTAAAATAATCCTATAATAAATTCAGACTGGCCAGAATGGGAGAATTTAAGCAGGGATACCCCCCTATTAAGCTTTACTTTTTGTTTCTGGGTCATAAAGCTAATAAAATATTCTCACCACTTCCCAATGTTCCCCACGTTTTAATATAAATTATTTCTCACCCACATTCTACTTTCCTTTAAGCCAATTTTATTTTCCTAGGCCACGGGCCTTGGGTAATTTCCTTAGATAAATGTCATTACCTCTGATACGAAAAAGCGTACTAGAGAGAGTTAAACAGAGCAGCCAGCCATCTCAGTAAACTTGCACAGCTCTCAAATAAACAACCACAAAAATATTATTGTGCGATCGTTTAAAAAAAAAAAAGACAACCCAAAAAACAAAAAAAAACTTACTTCTTGACAAACCGGTTAACAAAAGCTCTATTTATTTGACTTGTGGGATAAACTCCAGAGGGAAGCAAAGAGAAAAATGTACATTTCATGAAAATAACAGTATGTTAACTGATGGAGCATTTCGTGCTTATTATGGGATGCATGGATACCAGGCACCGTAGGAGAAACAAAGACATCATGCGTTTGACCCCAGCTCCCCTGGGGTTTCTGGCTTCACTGGGAACACGTGGAAGAGTAGACTGCCGGGTGGGGAAGGGTTAAAGCTTATGCGAGCTCCCTGGGTTCCTCGACAGGGATAGGTCCGTGCAACCAGTCTGTGTTCCTACCCTGGACCAAGTGTGGAGCCCCCAGTTGGCTTTCTTCCTGGCCTGCTCGAGCGGAGTGCCCTCCATCTCCCCTCCCTCCCACATGGCCTTGAGCTTGGGGACGGGGGAGAAACATGGTGGATAATCCTTGGCTCTTAGAGACCAAGGAGGCTGCCCATCTAAGACACTTGCTAAAAAGGGGCCAACTTAGAACTGAGAGTCCGGGCTCACTCCCCTGTGTCGGGAGGTCAGTGGTGGATATCTGTCTGATGTAGCTGAGACATTCTTTGCCACCTGCTGATGCTTTGAAGATCTTGAGCTAATTTTTCATGGAGGAGATGGAATGGGTCCTGCAGGGTTTGGTGAGATAATTCACAGGAAGGGACTTAGCTTAGTGCTTAGTACATAGAACGTGTTTATTCCAAAGTTCTCTCCTTCTTTTCCTTATGAGTCACGAATCCCCAGCTGGACCAAAAAACCCTCAAGAGATAAAGAATGTGCTTTACGTTCCCCTCTATTCTCAGCATCGAGCTTAGTTGGCTCGATAGGTAATAATAATACAAAAAGTCGTCATAGTAGTAGTGATAGTGATGGTAACAGTAATAGCAAATATATAAAGTATTTGTAATATGCCAGACATTACATATAGCATTACTCATTTCATCTTCTCAACAAAGCTTTGAGGTAGGTGCTGTTGTTGACACAAGATGAGGAAACTGAAGCACAGAGTGATTAAGTGACTTGCCCAAGGTCACCCAGATGCTATGTAGCAGAGCCAGAATTTGAACTCGGAAAGTCTGGCTACAGCCTCTGTACTCTTATAGCACTTGAATAAGAAAAAAGCCCATTTTATTAATGTGAAAAATGTTGATCATATGCAGAAATAGAGGGAAGCATATAATGAATTCCTATTTAGGCATCTTCAATGATTATCAGTACATTTCTTGTCCTGTCTCATCTGTATCCCCACCTCCTCCTCCATCTCCACTTTGGATTATTTTGAAGAAAATCCCATACATATAACCTCCATGTAAATACTTATGTATATATCTCTGAATGATGGATTTTCAGTATAATCACAATGCCATTATCACACTTAAAAATGTTACCAGTTGTTCCTAATCTCAACTATCCAGTTTGTCTTTAAATTTCTTTGATGGTTTCATTAACATTTTTTTTTTACAGTTCATTGGTTCAAATCAGGACCCAAACAAAAGATAGCCTATTTTTCATAATGATTTTTGAAGCAGAATACCTGAAAATATCTACTTATTGAACTTAATTCAGCAAATATTTATCACGTGTCTGCATTTTGCAAGGCACAGTGTGAGGATGATGAAAGGTATGTCCCAGGAGCTGTCAACTGGCTGTGGTGACTGACTGGATTCAGAAAATGGCAGAGGGCATGGGCTTGTTTTGCCTCCAAGGTTACAAGCTTGGGGTGAATGATGCAGGAGTAGAGGACTTGATGGAGAAAGGGAAGGTGGAAGGAAGAAACAGCCCCCAGAAAATGTGATGGGTATGGCTTGTGGTTTGTATTTAGAATCTGGAATCATATTCTGTCCTACATGTATATTTTCTGCATTCCATTCTTCATCTCTGCCTTTCCACTTGATTCTTCTTTCAGTGGGAACATCTCTGCCTTTCCACTTGATTCTTCTATCTTGATTCTTCTTTCAGTGGGAAGTCATGATGTTGGCTTTTTATTCCTTGAAAAAATCTTGATAGAAATTTGGGGGTAAGCTTAATGATGATCCTGTCTTTGAGTAAAGGAAATAAATGTGTTTGGGGGGAGGAGGGTAAATCCGTGGCGTAATCCCAGTGGTGACAGATTTAAGTTTTTAGGTATATGCTTTTATTGTTCCGTCTGGCTCTAATGGACTGGAAAATGTCTTCATCTAACGAGAAAGCATTCAGAGAATGGGAAAAATGAAATTCTGTGAAATATTTCTGTTTGCTTTGAAATTACTCATCCCTTTGTTTTGAGGGCCTTCCTAACTTCAAAGTAAAGTATTGTGATTTACCTTGAGTTTGATGGAATTGGACTTTAAAACTAGGCTGAGAATCATGTGTATGCTATAAAATCTACTGCTGAAACTTGCTGCTGCAGACATATGAGTTTCATCAAGTAGGTTTAAGTTGGAACAGGCATAAGAAAGAAAACAATTTGGTTTGGGTGCCAACCGGGAGATTAGAACAGCAATTTGCTTATTTCAGCTGTTTTATTCAGTAGCATTTATAAAGTTGACTAATTTCCTCCACAGATATTTTGCCAACTAGCATTAAGAAACAAGAGATTTTAGGAATAAATTTTACTCTTTTCCTATCCGAAGAGGTGGTTTTCAGTGTTTTTAAGAATCTATCATTTTTTTCTTTGGTTAGAGAAATTGTATTTGTTTTATGTCCCAATCATTTTTCATACTCATTAAAAGTTATTCTTAAAACTGAATCATGAAACTACTGGATTTTTGGTGAGACATTTAATCTGCTGTGGTTTTTTTGAATATAAGTATAGCTGATTTGCAGTTTGCATTAGTTTCAGGTGTACAGCAAAATGATTCAGTTACATATATGTTTATATATATATATTTCAGATTATTTTCCATTATAGGTTATTACAAGATATTGAATATAGTTCCCTGTATTATACAGTAAGTCGTTATTGATTATCGATTTTATGTATAGTAGTTTGTATCTGATACTCCCAATTTATGCCCCCCCTGCTTCTCCTTTGGTAACCATAAGTTTGTTTTCTATGTCTGTGAGTCTGTTTCTGTTTTGTACATAGATTCATTTGTATTATTTTTTAGATTCCACACGTAAGAGGTATCATATAATATTTGTCTTTCTTTGCCTGACTTACCTAGTATGATATTCTCTAGGTCCATCCATGTTGCAGCAAATGGTAATATTTCATTCTTTTTTATGGCTGAGCAATATTCCACATTCCCACATTCTTAAACCAATCACCTGTTGATGGACACTTGGGTTGTTTCCATGTCTTGGCTATTGTAAATAGTGCTGCTGTGAACATTGGGGTACATGCATCTTTTTAAGTTAGAATTTTGGTCTTTTCTGGATATATGCCCAGGAATGGAATTGTTGGATCATATGGTAGTTCTGTTTTTAGTCTTTTAAGGACCCTCCATACTGTTTTCCATAGTGACTGCGCCAATTTACCTTCCCACCAATAGTGTAGGAGGGTTCCCTTTCTCCACACCCTCTCCTAATCTGCTGTGAGTTGAACTTAACTTCAGGTCCACAAGTTCTTATTTTTGAAATATTAAAAATATTAATCTCTATATTCAGTATTCTCTAAGACTGCTGTGGGATTGAGTTATAGAAGTATCAGAGAGGAAAAAGAGAAAACATGGAAAAAGCCTGTTTCTGTACCCTTTCTATTAAAACTCTTAGTCTGTTGTCATTTTGTTGCCTATCTTTCTCTTTGTTGTAGCTCTTTCCAACCTCAAGAACCCACCAGTACTTATACAACTAGAAAATTATACATAATTAGAAAATTTCTGTAAGCAGGAAGACTATTTATTGTTCCTTATTTTCTTGTGTTTTTTTAAAAACTGCAAGTCACTAGGATAAGTAGTAACACAACACCTTCTAACTTTCGTATGGAAATCGGTCTCTGGTCCTTGTCTGAGCCCCTGGGCCATGCCCTTCCTGATTCCAGCCCTTTCTCTGGAGTTTGGAGTCATGTGAGCCAATATATATCCTCTGCAATTTTTAGCCAGGTTGACTTGGGGTTTCTGTTACTTACAGCCCAAAGCACCTAACTAACCCTAATTTCATGCACTTTATAAACAGATCTGTTTCCTGTCGGAAGTGAAACCGAGTAATTCTCTTCTCTGGGTCAATGAATTTATGCTCCCAAAGAGACATGAAGAAAAGGGAACAATTATTGAACACCTGCTATGTGTCAGGCCCAAATGTGAGGTGTCTTCACAGATATATTCTAAGTTCGTCCTGAAGATGGGCATTATTGTGCCTCTGTAGCTGTTCATGCAGTGATGAGGCATGTGGGTGCTATTAGTGAGCCCTGTGGACCACTTCTCCGCGGCTGCTGGAGTTAGGCTGATTGGCCTGTTTCCAGGCTGTCCCTGGGTTTTTACCCGGCTCTGGGCACAGTGCCTCAGGGGGCGGTGCTGTTTCCAGTGTCTGTTTGACAAGAACTGATCTCACTTCTGCCCCTAATAAAGCCGTGTCAGATCACCCGGTGCCTTCTCATTTGCTTTATGCCAACTTGTTGTCTTTGCACGTGGTAGAAAATTGGGCCACGTGTAACTTAATGTTCTGACTATAATTAAAAGATTTCCCTCCCAGTGGCCAAATGCAAGCAGAAGTGGTTTATTAAATTCTCAACTGGATGGAGGACGTTCCAGATGCACTGAGAGATGACATTATGGGTCATGATATTGTTTTCTCAATTCCGCAGAGCAATGAAATGAAGCTGCGGTTGAATACATCTTCCTCTGGGAGAAAAGAAGATGTCGAATGAAGTCCTAAGTGCTGGGTCGGGAGAGGTGGTTGTGACCGTCTTTGTACCCTGACCTGGGAACTGGCTTCACCTTTGGCCCTGCCGTCTCAGTGTGCGCCGGGCTGCTCTGGCCTGGTTGCTTGTCGTGGCTCATGTGGAGGTTAGATGAAGTATTTGAGGGTGATAGGGGGCATAGCTGTTGGTTGAAATTAGCCAGGGTGGGAAAACATATCTTTTCATCATAGGCCAGTGGCTCATTGACAAGAAATGAGTCATGTGCTTCACTCACAACTGAAGGGCAATAGTTAAGGATCCTCTTCCAAGAATAGGAAATTCGTTATGGCTTCAGTGTCACCTTCCACCATCAACACATTTGGGAAAGTCACAGTAATAGAGGACTGTTGAATGAGAGTGCTATGTGCAATGTTTAAAAGGTCCTTGTAACAGGCAGGTCTGCATTTTTAGAAAATAAATATTTTTTTGTTAGCTGCCTGTAATTAAATCATTAATGAAGTAAAGTTGTTCTCAGTTCAAACGTACCCTCTCAAGTTTAGATCATTCCTGGATGGGCCTTAGGAGGTATGGGATTCTGGGTCAGTCCCTCTCAGTGGAGAGGCCCCCGAAACTAGGCTGATCTTCAGGCCTGAGTAGCCTGAGGTTGCTGGAGGGCATGGGGTTCTTTCTCCTGGTGGGGCTGAGGGGTGGCAGATTTCAGTGGAAGTTGCTAGAGGCCTACAGGAGAGGAGGAGCTACGAGAGGCAGGGTACAGACAGTAAGAAGGTTGCCCGTGAAAACACACGCACAGAAAACTGGACACATGTAGGGAAAAGCTGGGCGGGAAGGAAGCTCGGCTCTTTGGCCTGTCCTCAGTTCTGCCCCCGGCTCTGCCTTGAACTTGGACTCTCTTTTTACTGGTGCTGCCGCGCTGCAGCTCCTGTCAGGAAACAGGGTTAGAGCGTTCCTGAAAGTGCCAATAATTATGTCATAGTGAAAATTAGTTTTGGATGACCCTGCTGGAAAACTGAGAAATGTGTAAATGTTTGGTGACTATCAGACTTCAATTATGGGGGAAAGGATGGTCTAGAAATATTTTGTTAGATGTTGGAATTTTGTGGTGAAGCGTTCATTGACCGTCACATAAAAACTCTACTGTGCTGTAAAAAAACAAAACTTTTAATCAATTTTGTTAATCCAGTTTTTGTCGCTTTCTCTCTCTGTGGCCCCAAGCACACTGTTCCCACTTCTGAGTCTTTGCCTGATTTTTTTTCACTACTCTCCCCCAATCCTCCCGATTCCCCAAGCTTAACCACCTTCTCATTACCTCCCTGAGGTCAACTCTAGCAATTCTAGAGCCTATTACTAGTTTCTTACCTTACCGTCATTATACTTTTTGTCTGAATCTTTCCTTGATTAAAATGAAGAGGAGGTAAACTTCAGACATAGTACCCTTATATATATTTAAGGGGTAATACTGAGTGTCTTTTTAACTTCACCTCTGCAGACCAAACACTGCAGTTTCAGTTACGTTAAAACTTTCTGCTACGCCATGCTGCCTTCTTCCAATCTTACATGACTTTGGAAGACTAGTCCATTATTAAGAATATTTTGCTGCTTTGTTACCAGATTTAGATGATCCAGGGTGATAGTGTACCTAAACTTCCTTCCCTGAGATAGATATGGTTCAGTAAGTTTTAACATGGATAAGTTTAATTCTTAATAATATTTCTAATTTAACTTATTTTTGGTGCATCTAATAACTGCCTGCAAAAAGTCAGGTCCAGACTAAAGGACCAAAATTTCCTTCTGCTTTTATGGGAGCTTTTGGTGTTTTGCAACGGATCCGTGTTTATAATGTGATGTATCAGAACTCTCTTCATGGTTCCTCATCAGAGGACTCAGGACTGGAATCATCAAAAATTGTCAAACTCAGTTTCGGTGATGATGAAGCTGCTGGGGTTAGTTGAGATGCTCCTTAAAAAGTTGTTTCCCCAGCTAAGTTCACAGCATGGGTATTTCTTCCACAGAATAAGATTATTCGTCAGATGTTCCTTTAGCTGTGTAATCCACCCTGCAAGACCTTCAGGTTACGTAGGGAATATCCTGAAGAAATCCAACTTGAGGCCATGGTACATGAGAAAAAATTGTTACAGGTTGCCACAGCAGAGAAGTAGCCGGTGGACAAAGAACCAATGAAAACATTGTAGGCAGACGAGAACCTTGGAATGTCTTTCTTTCTTTCTTTCTTTTTTTTTAAATTGGGGTATGGTTGTTTTACAATGTTGTGTTAGTTTCTACTGTACAGCAAAGTGAAGTAGAGTTCCCTGTGCTATACAGCAGGGAGAACCTTGGAATTTCTACAGTATTTTTTTCATTCCAGGCTGACAGCAGTTTGGCCGAAGCAGATAGAAAGAACGTGAGAGTGTGTTGTTGTCACAAGGTCCAGACATGAATGTACTTCCTCTGCTTATAACCAGCTGAGCCTCCTGGGGCAATCCATGTGATGGCTTCAGGTCTCAGTGTTGCCATCTGTAGAATGGCTTCAATAGCGTTATTTGTTTCATAGGAGAGTAGCGTTTCGTAAGCAGTAAAGCATTCACTAGCCTGTGTTTTATTTCCCTGTCACAGCCTAGTATGATACCAAAATATTGCCGTCCTCAATGGGTATTGAACCAATGGGTTTCTGAATACTTTGCACGTTTCCTGTGAACCGTTTTGAGTTCCGAAGTTTAATACAGGGAAAGCT
The DNA here is from genome assembly GCF_965194805.1 of Balaenoptera borealis. Taxonomy (NCBI): domain Eukaryota; kingdom Metazoa; phylum Chordata; class Mammalia; order Artiodactyla; family Balaenopteridae; genus Balaenoptera; species Balaenoptera borealis. The sequence goes on along the minus strand of NC_138880.1, from coordinate 24,886,967 downwards.
GTTGAGTGGCTGATCAGCTTGTGACTACCTTGTCTGTGGTTTATTCCCTCTGAGCTGGGAGCAGGCTGGGTGTACTGGTGATCTCTGGGGTGAGAGGTTGGCTTCCTACAGTCTGTAGGGTGGAGCCGGGAGCATGGCTGGGCTGCTGTCTCGGCCCATGTGAATTAGCTGCATGGGGCGTCCAGGTCCTGTGCGCTCACACAAGTGAATGAAGCCGGCGGCTGTAGAATTCCTTACATTCCCCATCGTCTCTCAAATCATAGTGAAGATCCTGCCTGTATCCCACGTTCTTTTCATCTTCCGATGATATTCGTATAAGGCAAGGAGATACAAAGTCTCTCCTTGAGCATTAGCTGCTTGCTTTGAATTTCTCTTTATTATTATTATTATTATTTTAATTTTTGGCTGCGTGGGTCTTAGTTGAGGTACGTGGGATCTTTAGTTGCAGCATGAGGGATCTAGTTCCCCGACCAAGAATGGAACTCTGGCCCCCTGCATTGGGAGCGTGGAGTCTTATCCACTGGACCACCAGGGAAGTCCCTGCTTGCTTTGAATTTCAGTTTGAGACATTCATTCAACAAACCATAGTTCGCTCTAGGGGCTGAGGGCCCTGCCTCAAGGAACTTTGGGTATGTGGTGGAGGAGACAAGCAGTCTTTACGATCCAGGGCTCCAGGGGCGATGGAGAGCCCGGGGATGAACCGGTGCTGGGCCTGGGGTGGGCAGGCAGCACACACAGAGCAAGCGATCTTTAGAGTTTGTTGCCCACGGTGGCGTGGGGGGAAACGTGCATCTTGAAGTAGAGAATCTCGGAGCTTGAATTCCAGTTTCTCCTCTTAACTGTGTGACATTCAGGCAAGTTAGTTTGTTTTGAACCTTAGCCTTTTCATCTGGAAATGGGCAAAGAAGGTAATAATGTCCAAAGACCTTAATGCAGGGTTGGCAACCAATAGGTTTTAATATATTAAAAATTATTAATCAGCATCTATTTGCTCTCACTCCTTTCCTCTTACTGCCCTTCGTGTCATTCGTTACTGGAGGAAAATTACTGTAGTAAAAACAGCACTGGCATTGGTAGATTTGGTAGTCCTGGCTCTGCCACCAAACTGCTGTGTGACCCGAGGGGTATAGAGCTGGTCTGCAGACCTCTGTGGTTCCTGTGAGGGAAAGGAGCTGCTTTGTTTCCTCTTTTTCACTATAATGAGTAACGCCGTTATGAACATTTACGTGAGCTTGTGTGGACGTACGTTTTCATGTCTCTGGGCTGTATCCCTAGGAGTGGAACTGCTGGGTCCTATAGTAAGTATGTTTACTATGTTTCCATCTTGAGGAACTGCCAGACTGTTTGCCAGCGTGGTTGCCCCATTTTACAATCTCATCAGTAGTATTTAAGGGTTCTGATCTCTCCACATACTCACCAACGCTTATTTTTGTCCGTCCTTTTAATTTTAGCCATCTTAGCAGGTGTGAAGTGCTACCTCTTTGTGGTTTTGATTTGCGTTTCCCTGATACCTGATGATACTGAGCATCTTTTCATGTGCCTGTTGGCCATGTGTGTGTCATCCTTGGAGAAATGTCTGTTCAGATCCTTGGCCCATTTTGAGAGTCAGTGACTTTTCATATTTGTTGTCTGGACTGCTCTTAGCTTGTTGGGATTGGCTTGTATCCTCTGAAGAGGCACAGCAGATCCTGCTCTGCTGGTTGGTTGGATCTGGTAGCTGAACAGGGCATCCCAGGAGCAGCAATACCCGAGGACCACCAGAAATCAGAGCCTCTATGCCAGTCAATAGGCTATTTTATGCTGAAGTGACAAGCAATCCCAACATCTCAGTGGCTGAACACCTTTAGCATTATTTCATCCTCATACAAAGTCTGTGACCCAGGCTGCTTCAATCTTATGGTGCAACTCTGGGAACAACCAGAAAGTTGATCAGGGACTGTTCATTCCCTCATCCCGGAAGTGATCTACATCTGTTCTGTTCACAAGCCCTTGGCGAGACCTCCCCACACGGCTCCATCCCGTGGAGAGGGCCCTTGGAGGTGTGGTCCTCGTGTCCTGGGGAGGGGAGACCTGACATCAGTGAGCACCAGTGATGTCTATCCCAGTCACCAACTCTTTCTATGCAGGAGTCCGTGACCTCTTGTGACAGCCTCATGAAATTGGAAAAGGGGGAATGATTTTATATTCTAAAGCTTTCTGAAGCTATTCTAGTTGGCTCCATGAAAGTGTGAAGCTTTACTTGGGGACATTACAGTTGATCTGGAATGTGTGCTTCTAATTTGATTAATGGTAAGGAGGTTCAGTAAATCGTTGAATGGGCTGTCTTTTCTGTCTTTCATATAATCATTTCTGGCAAATGTTTCTTCGTGCACCTACTACGTGCCAGTTACCCTGCTGTGTGCAGGAGGTACAGGGATTAACTGGAGTCCATCCCTGTCTGTTAGGACTCATAGTGAAAAAGTGGAGACAACTATATAGATAAGTAATTACGCCGTTGGGTGAAGGTATATGTACTTCAGTAGCAGGAGGAAAGGACTCTGAGAGCAGAGAAGAAGGAATCCCTGGAGTTGCCTCAGGGAGCAGGAAAAAGCATCCCAGGGCATTCCCTTTTTGTTTATTGTGGTAAAATATACCTAATATAATATTCATCGTTTAATACATTCACAATGTCGTGTAACCGTCACCACAGTGTATACCTAAAACTTGTTACCATTCCCTGCAAAAAACTGTACCTGTTAGACACTAACTTCCCAGCCCAGCCCAGCCCAGCCCCTGTAATCCTTATTCTACTTTCTATTAATTTGCCTCTTCTTGGTACCTCACATACGTGGAATCATAGGTATTTATCCTTCTGTGTCTGTCTGATTTCACTAAGCATACTGTTGTCAAGGTTCATCCATGTTGTAGCAAGTATTAGAATTTCATTCCTTTATGAGGCTGAATAGTGTTCCATTATATGAATATATACCACGGTTTGTTTATCCATTCATCTGTTGATGAACACCTGGGTTGCTTCCACCTTTTGGCTACTGTGAATAATGCTGCTATGAGCATGGGTGTACAAATATCTGTTCAGGCACCATTCACTGTATAAAAACATTTTATTTTAAATTATTAGATAACACATTCACTGTGGATCATTTAGAAAATACAGGAAATTAAAATCACATATAATGCCACTACTCAGAAATATATTTAGTGACATTTAGTGATATTTTTTACATTAAAAAACTAATTATTAAATTTCATACCCTGCTTTTTTTCTCTGAACACAATTTTGTGATCATTAGAATTATATAAAATATTTTTAATGACTAAAAGATAATTTTGTGGGTGTGTCATAGTTCATTTTTCTTACAGATCATTTTGAGATTTAATGTGACTTACATTGAGATGAACATATCTGTACAAATCTTGACTAACTCTGTTATTTACTGAGACATGAAATGACTGCATCAAAAGATACCAAGACTTCAAGGAGCTTCTCATAAATGGCCAGATTGCTTTGTCCGAAGTTTTCCATGGCGACAGCAGTGTGTGAAGAGACCCTGTCTCTTCAAGGCCAGCACAGGGATACTCTTCCTTAAAATTGTGCTACGGTTTTCAGAGAGTTTGGTCTCTTTCTGTGCTGCCCTCACTTGGGGCAGCTCATTGTTCACGGTGATGGATGATGGGACCTGCTTGCTTGTAGACAGAGTAGCTCTCACCACTTTGCCCCACCCCCTCACATGAGTCACAGACTCTCACCACCACCACATCTCAACTTGCAGAAATTTTCACTTTGGAGACAGAAGTACACGCGCATTTTCTGGGACGTGCCTAAGGATCACTGATTGTATCAGTCAGGGTTCTCCAGAGAATCAGCCAATAGAGTGTGTGGGTATGTCTCTGTGTATATATGTGTTTATAAATATATGGCGAGTGGTTGATTGAGATTTAATTTTAGAAATTGGCTCACACTGTGGGGGGCTGGCGAGTTGGGATTTTGCAGGGTGGGCTGGCAGGCTGGAGACCCAGAGAAGAGTGGATGTTGCAGTCTTGAGTCCAAAGGCAGTCTGGAAATTCCTTCTTCCTTGGGCGGCCTCAGTCATTTTCTCTTGAGGCTTCTAGTGATTGGATGAGGCCCACCCACATTATGGAGGGACATCTTCTTAAAATCTATGGACAAAATGTTAATCACATCTAAAAAGTGCCATCACAACATTTAGACTGGCGTTTGACCAAATATCTGGGTACCATGGCCTAGCCAAGCTGACATATAAAATTAACCATTACGCCTATCCAAAAAAGTTGGTGTACCGCGGGATTTAGCACTCTCCTATATATATGCAAAAAAGTTTTAAAATGATGTAATTTTTCCTGATAGCCACTAGAGGGCACTCTGATCAAGGGAAATGGAAGATGTGGCTCATCTGCTGTTTCCTTCTAGAACAACCAATATCAACACTGCAGAGACCCTAGGGGACTTCTCCACTCAAGGCCCTAATTTTACAGTTGAGAAACTTACTTTCACTGCCCGGAAGTTTACACTGTAAGATGACAGAGTAAATTAATGATAGAGGCTAGAGTTAGAACTGTGGCTTTTTGACTTTACATTTCATATTTTTTCCATTTTAGGGCATTCTAGTAATTTATATTAATTGTCTGATAATTAATATAAATTAATAGGTAATGATCATTAATAATTTAAGGGAAGTAAGTTGAATATGAGTTATTTTGGTTCTTATAAGTTACCTGTGGTGATGAAATGGCACACATATATTTTGTGTATTGCTGAACTAAGAATACATATAACTTGTAAGTATGAATTATGAAGTTATTAACTTTCAAAATACCCAAATTAGTTGATACTGGGTCCATAGCTAGTTTTGGTGAACATTCTAAGGGTTTTGTTTGTTTTTCTTTTTATAAAATACTCCCTTTGAAGGACACAGAGAGGCTTGTGGCCCATGAAGACTCAGCCTGCAAAGCTCCCTTTCTTTTTCCTGAGTGTTTGTGTGTGTGTGTGTGTGTGTGTGTGTGTGTGTGTGTGTGTGTGTGTGTGTGTTGGGAGTGGAGTGATTAGGGGAGAGGGGATGCAAGTCATGACTTTACTTTTTGGAATCAAGTTTTTTGGACCTAGATTGGAATGTTTGAATACCTTATTGTTAGCAGTAGGCAGTGGGCATGAAAGGCTGAGTTTTTGGAGGATGGATGGGTGACAGAAAATAATGATTCCTAGCTTATTTGGAAAATTCTGTGTTTGTTTCAAGTGTCTTTTCTTTGTCCTTGTACTTTTACAGCCGAACTCTTGTTATCTGAAGGATGAATTCTTTTGACTCTTTTTGTCTCCTTTTCATTCGAGTGGATTACAGTTATCTCCCCACCAGGGGGCAAGCGAAGAAAAGCAAAATCAGTCTGACATTGACTTTGTCGCTGCAAATCCACTGCAGTGATGCTTTCTTATAGCATATATATATATAGCAAAGAGGGATTTTACGTGTGTGGGGGCCGTGTGTGTGTGTGTATTTGCTATATTTGACTGTATAGAATTGCCACAATTCAACTTTGCCTCTTAGAAATCCTTTCTAAATGATTGTAGCACAAGTAACAGCTTCACTGGGAGTTCTAATACTTTGGGGCTTGTCCCACATGCATATTTCAGACTTGCCAGATTCCCTCTTCCATGCCTGAGATTTGGTCTTAGTCTATTTATTTGGCTACAGAAGTGCTCAGGAATGTGGTTACAATATGTTCTTAGAGACACTGCAGGCTGTAGGTCTGAGGGAGAGCATTTTCAACCTACTGTTATTAAAGAATCAGAACCCTCCTTAGCACGCGGGTAGGTCCCATCCCTGCCTCTTACTGCCCAGACTGCTTCTTATTTTAAAGTGAGGTTCATTTGGAAGTTGTCTCACTTGCTATTTTAGAATATTTAGAACAACTTAAAATATATATTTTTTCAGTTTTATTGAGATGTAATTGACATCCAGCACTGTACAAGTTTGAGGTATACGGCATGATGACTGGATACCCATGTAGTGCAAAATATAGGACAACTTTTTAGAATAGGTAAGAAGTTCAGAACACAGAGGCAGGAAAAATAAGCAACTCATTAAGGATTTGCTATTGGATGAACAATGAAAACAAATACAGAATTGACCTTGCCTGAATCAAGATATTGAAAAATAGCAGGTAAGAGAAATATTTACGTTGGGAGTTTGATTTTCCAATGGATGCACACGATTTTGGGGAGTCATTTGTATGGAAAAAGATTTGACTTTGGAATGATGGGTCCTGGCCTGGCTTTCAGCAAGTGCTCTGTTCTTGCCGGTGAGTGGCTTATGTAATTAATTTCCTCGTTTAATCCCTGTAAAAAAAAATTTGGTGGATAATGAAGGCACTTGATCTTTTTATGCTCGTTACAACACATATTTATTAAAATATAACACACAGATGATTCCTCATTTCCCTAGTAGTTCTTACTGCCTTTCTTGATTTGAGTATTTAAGAAGTATTGACTGCCCCAGGCGTTCTGCAAGACTCAGTCTCAATATATATGTACCAGGGATTTCCCTGCTGGTCCAGTGGTTAAGACTCCGCGCTCCCAAAGCAGGGGGCCCGGGTTCGATCCCTGGTTGGGGAACTAAATCCCGCATGCATGCCGCAACTGAAAGGAGCCCGCATGCCGCAAACAAGATCCTGCGTGCTGCCGCTAAGACTCGGCACAGCCAAATAAATAAATATTTTTTAAAAAATAAACAAATAAATTAATATGTACCAGAGCTGCTTTTTTATTTTTATTTTTTAAAATTAATTAATTAATTTGTTTATTTATTTTTGTGGTGCAGTGTCTGCTGTATTTCGAGTGTGAGACTATTAGGACACAAGTGTTCCCATATTATCATACACAACCACAGTCACGTACACGTGGCCAGTTACATATTTACACCAAGCTGTGGTCATTGCAGACCCACACATTCAAGTTCAGACAGTCACACACACGATCACATACAGTCCCATAAGCATATCAAGTTACGAAGTCAGTTACCTCTCCCTCATTCACCCAGGCACCTGGACAGATCCAGCTAATAAATACAGTGCCACCCTCAGCAGCACTCATGTGCTGGGGCATGTGGCTGACTTACCATGTTGGATCTCCTAGGCCCAAAACCACCCTTTCGCCAAGGTTAGGAAGGAGAATCCACGCCAACATTCACACTGGAAACCTTGCTAGGTTCGAGTTCGGGAGATCTGCAATACTCCCTTCAGCCAGAAACACTATCAAATCATAAGCTCTCAGGCCTGAAAGTCTCCTGGGAACATCCTATCCCACCCTCAAGGCAGGAAGCCTCTTGCAATCTCCCCAACAGATCATTCAGCTCCTGCTTGCACATCTAGTGACACGGCACAGCTGCTTTTTTAGATGGAGTCTAGCGTATATCAGTTTACTAGTTCCATACTACACGACTAAACTAATTTTTCAGACTTTAAATGGCATAAAGAAGACTATGGCTTTACTAACAAAGCAAACAGGAAAACTCCAAGCCTTACAGTCTGCTGCTATTAGTTTTCCTTTAATTACCTCCCGAAGTACCTGTTAATGACTCATTACTTATAAAAATAAGTTATAGGTGCTCTGCAACACCGTTTGTAGTTTCTTTAAGGTTTTTGATTGGGCTGCCACGAGGAAAATGGGCGTGTGACCCTCATACAGGCTTGTGAATCAAATTGCTTTGTGATTTTATATACTTAATGAAGGGTGCTCCAGGGCTGTGTGTGGAATGGGTTAAGCCGAGGTGGAAGGAAGTGCCTTATGACAAAGATCATGTCTTCTTAGAACCTACCACGTTGGCTGCCTACGTTCTGTTCTTAGCAAATTGAGCCCGTTGCGTTTTAGTTCTGGTTTGTGTGGTTTTCCATGCATAATGGTCCCTTTTCATTCACTGCCTTTGAAGCGTGCTTGAGTTTGCAATAATCTCTCCTAGATAAAATAAGTCACAGCAAGTTTCAAACTTCTTTATTTGTTTTGGAAAGAAAACCCTTTTTTCAAATAAAATTACACATGGCATCCCAATATATAAGGATGAAAGCAGAAGGACTCTTTTGGGGAGGAGGGATGCACTGCTCAGAACCTTGCCCAGATTTCTCCCAGGGGGACCTCGCCCCAGCTTCTAGAACTCCTCAGAACTCAGTGACGTAGAAGATGAAATTGCTTTTGTACCCTATGTTTTCCACTTACTTTTTATACTTGCTCGGCCATGTCTGTGTACAGAAGCTTTTGTCTACCTTCATGGGAACTGAACTTTAGATCAGGGATTGGCAGACTTCTTTAAAGGGCAAGGTAGTAAATATCTTCAGCTTTATGGGCCATATGGTCTCTGTCATAACTAGCCAGCTCTGCCTTTGTCACACAAAAGCAGCCTAGACATATGTAAATGGATGAGCATGGCTGGGTCCCAATAAAACTCTATTTACGGACACTGAAATTTGAATTTCCTGTAATTTTCACATGTGATGAAGTACTGTCTTTTTTTCAACCATTTAAAAATGGACAAACAGTTCTTAGCTCACGGGCCATAGAACTGCAAGCTGGATTTGGTGTGTGGGTCCCAGTTCGCTGATTCCCGCTTTAGTTATTCTATGGGGATTACTTAAAAGAGATTGTGTGTGTTTAGCTGAAGTTCACATTGAGGCATCCGTAGTTTAGTTCAGCTTCTCTGACAACCTCTTTTCTCTTTCTGAGGCTACCACCATATATGCCCGCTTTGTGCCGCGCAGGCTGCTATTTCCTGATGCAAAGGTTCTCTCGAATACTCTGTGCTCAGATGCAGTGAAATACCTTCACACCGGGGGTCAGGGCACCAACTTGTGCACTTTGAGGGTGGCGGGAGGGACACAAACATTCAGTCCATCTCACTCTCCAGTTTCCTTATTTCCCTTTTCATCAGAAGAGCAAAGTGGAAATGAATGCTCTCAGAGGGCTAGTGAGTTCCTGTATTTGCTATTGCCAAGACCGCACATCCTCGGCACCAAAAAGTCACATCCCAATTTGTGACTGAGCTGAGCAGCAGGTTTTAAAGACTGGAAGGGAGTAGGGGTTGAAAAGAAGAAGACACAGAAACCAGGAGAAAAGCTCAGTTGATTGACATGCAGGCTGAAATGTACTTCTTCCAGTAAATACCCATGCGGAATTTTGCATCTTATGACTTGTCATATATTCCTCCTACCCGGCCACCGTGCTATATTCCCATAATGGTGCAGTTGTGTAATGTGTGTGTGTGTGTGTGTGTGTGTGTTATAATTGCTATGTTATTTGCTATTCATAACAACCCTGTCAAGTCAATTGGCCAGTGTTGTTATGGTGTGACCCCGCTGGCTGTAGAGATCAAGACCAGAAGTGTGGGGAGTTGGACAGACTTGCCCAAGAGCACATCACAAGTTAGTGACAGAGCTGAGATTGAAACTAGGCCTGAAACTCATGTCCTGTGTAATTGTCACATCATGCTACTTCCTACAGCCTCCTGGTGGTTGAAAAATGCTTGTCTAAACCTTATCTTTGAGACTGGATACAGGGTTTCCTGTTTCAGCTTCAGGTGTCCTGCCAGCTCTGTCATCTTTGATTGTCTTGCTATTTTGTGTCTCAAATTAAGTTTTGGAGAAATTAAGGGGGTGGTAAAGCCTTTTTCCTACTAGGATAAAGTCACCATTCTGTTGCAGTCATTTAAGGCTCAGTCCCCTAGGACATTACGGATAAGCACAAATTGGTTAGGAAATTAAAACTGATTCTTTATTGCACTGGCCAGATTTGTCTAAAATAAAGCATTTTAAAATTTAAATTTTGCTTTTTTGAAATGCTGTTTGAAGCAGAAACTTATGTTCAAGAGAAAAAAAAACAAAACAAAACACAACATGGCTGATAGAAACACAATTTTAAAAAAAGCAAGACATGAAGAAGTCATTTTCTGATGATAGCAAATATTCAGGATAAGTATCCAGTTCTCTCAGGACTTGTATCTCAAGGATATCTTCCCATTTAGGAAATAGAAGAATGATTTTACTAGGCTAGGACTTCTTACAGTGTTTGGAGTTTGGGAATTGCATCTGTAGAACTGCTTCCTTCGGGTTGAGTGTGTTTATCTCATCAAGGCTTGGAATGGAGGTGTCTGAACCTTGGGATGGCCAGCTGGTTCCTGAAGCTCGCGTCGTTGTGGGGAAAGACAGAGGGACATGCTGGTCTCCTTGATTTTCATGAGCTGTGCAGCAGGACTGTGTGCAGCCTTCCATTCTCCTAGATGTTCTGGGTCCATAAAAAGGGTTGACAGGGGTCCCCGAGAGTTGCTTGAACATCTGGAAGGAGAAACTCTTGGTGCAGCCCCAGTCCTGGTCCCCAGACCTGGATTTCAGTCTCAGCCTTGTCACTCATGGCTATTTATCGTCTGTCACCTTCACTTTCCTTATACATAAAATGAGGATGACAGAATCGGACAGAAGTCTGAGGGTTTGTGGGAAGAATTGACACATTGTTTAGTGCGATAACTGGCACAGAGTCGGTGTTCAGTGAAAGGTAATTCACTTTCCCCCTCCTTCGCATCCTCCTGTTTCAGGGGGCACCAGGAGAAAGGGACCCTTAAGGACAAAGGAGGCCCAAAGGCCCCAGAACTGGCTAGTGAGCCAGGAGTGAGGGACCAAGGGACCCTGGGCAGCTGAGTCCATACTTGTCCTTCTGAAGGGGTGCTGCTTTTTTGCTGGATCCAGATGGAGTCACCAGGTGGGCAGGGAACTGAGTGACTGCCTGTACCTGAATCTGGGCTTCTCCATTTACATTGTGAAAACTTGCATTTAAATGTCTACACATCATAAAATTAGATGCTGGCATGACTGTACAGGTTTAGTGCATGTTTATCCTTCTCGACTACAATTGCTTATTTAATTGTTTATCCTCCTCACATGACTTTAAACTCTGTGAGGGTAAAGACCATGTTATCTCATAGTGTACAGTCACTGGTGAATGAATGTGGAACGCAGTACCTTGCCCAGAACCAGGGATATAATATGGACTCAATTCATGCTTGTTGAGCAAATGCATTTTTTTCTTACTTTTTAATTGCGTGTATTTATGTAAAAATTGAGGGCTAACCTAATACAGTAAAGCACATAAAAAGTGCACTAACTTTAAGTGTACAGTTCAATGATATTGTATATATAAAATATATATATATTTATATAGACACATAGATACATACCCCTATAACAACCAACCACACTGAGATATAGAGATTCCTGGTACCCCATAAAGTTCATCTCTAGAGGAGAGGTGTCTGTATGATATATTCTAATTTTAACGTTAAAATTCATTTACTCAGCTATATTTTCTAGAACACTTACCATGTTACATAGCATTATACTACATACCAAGGGTGATACCTACAAAAAATAAGATACATTGTGCCCTTCAAAAGCCTCTTGATCTGGTTTGCAAGATAGGACTAAACCTTAAATAATCCGGTAACCAACTGTTTACCAAAATTAGCACTGCAAACCAATGGTTTCTGGATTTTATTTTTATTTTATTTTCTTAGTGACAGAATTCTTTATTCAACGAACACTTACCTGGAGCCTTATATGTAAAACAAACAAGCAAGGGAATGTTTTGGTTGAAGCTGAAATAAGCACTCACCATTCCCACCCAGGGGCATTTTGCTGCCACTGTTAAGGGAGCTCAGAGAGGGAAAAGATTAGGGTGCCTGGAGCAGCTAGGGTCAAGCCTAGACCTGAGATTGGATGTGAATGGTGTATATACCCCAGGGTGGGAAGGTGAGGATAGTTAGAGGGCCTTCCAGCCTGGGAGAGATGCTTGAGGAAAAGGAGCCTGCGGTCTGAATGGTCATGGGAGCACGTGCACGGGCAGGGGGTTAGTGAGGACCAAGGGGGACACGCCTGGAACAGCCAGTGCGAAAGGGTAAAGGGTCTCCAGGAAGAGAGTTCTTCCTCTCCCAACATTACATTAGATTTCCTCATGCCTTTTGTTTAAATTTTACTCCAAACAAAGAGACATCATCTATTTCCCTTTAGATAGCCAGATCACCCCTAGAAAATACCTAAGGAAGGGGAGTTGCATTTGTGGACCACTGGGGTCATGGGTGGAGAATCTACAATGCCAGGTGACACCATTTCTGTGAGCCATTGGAAGACTTCAGGACTCTGAACAGACGTCTTAGGACTGTTCGAAATGGAAGTTGCAAAGAAAGAGTGCAGAGACCAAAAAGAAAGAAGCACTAGAGATGCATTTATATTTATAGAATCTAATGACACAAGTGACGGTGTGAGTACTGAGAGTACTCCTAATTATAAATAGGGAGGCTATTAAAAGGCTCAAATGTACTGAGTCTATTTCTTCCAAGGCAAAGAGAGCTATTTGTTCACCTCTCGGAGAGGCAGCTGCTCCCACAGGTGAATAGGTTGTCGTTAAGTGTAGTTAAATGACAGCTTACTAAATGGATCCTACTACCTAAAACAGTTCTGCTTTGCAACGACCCTGTGTGTCAGCAAGGTGAGCTGTCCCACACTGATTAAATGATGCTCTATCTGGTTCTATAAAAGAACCTCAGAGTTCAAGAGATTGAACTTTAAAAAGTAATCATGAAAAATAACTTTGTTGTTTTTGACAGCAAAACTGTTCATTGCAAAGAATATTTGCAATTCTTTGACTACTGAATTCAATTTTTTTGTGATTTAGTTCTACAAATTCAACAAATGTGGGACAAACATTTATTGAGAGCCAACTGTGTACCAGGTACTATATGGTGATGAAGAGAAACAGTCAGTGAACAGAACTGTGGAAGTTCTTGCCCTCATGGAGCTTATATTCTCATGTAGTAATTCCAAACTGCTTCCACATTCTCACTGACAAGATGAAATAACTACTAAAAAAGTGTAAGCAATTCATTTGGCTGAACTATCAGTGGATTTTCAAGTACATAAAATTGGGGGAAGGTAAAGATTTTAAGAAAGAAGTGTATATAAAAGTGAATTCTAGCTCATCATATTCATACACATGTCCACTATTTAATAGCATTATAGAACTTTTTCTCTGCCTTAATATTTCAGGAGAATTCTTTCAGAATTATTAACAGATAGTTTTAAATATCTCATTTCATCTGGAGACTAAATAGAATTTGACAGCCAATAGCCAAAGTCAAGTTAAATGGACAAAGTGTATAAATATCAATGATGTAAAAGTGTGTAATCCATAGACTAAGAAGGTCTTGGGTAGCTTTCAGATTAAAAAAAAAAATGTATCTGTAAACACTTCAGCCATTTCTTTTATGTTTAGCTATTAGAGTAAAGAGGTATCTGAAACCACTGAACATTAAGTGACACAAAGAAATATTGCAGGGTAATAATGCTGTGGTCCAGTGGCTAAAATATTCTTACTTTTTCTGATTTCTTGTGGATTGTAAGGGAGCGGAAGCCGAGAAGCAAATGAGAAGGAAGAGATTAGGGAGTGTTTTGTGAGGATTGATTGCCTACCTGAAAATCAAACAAAGCAAACGTGTTAAAAATAATCAGCACACATGCTCCTCTCTTATTTATAAGAAGTAAATGCTGCTTAGAGAGGGTTTTTTTTAAAATTATAATATTTTCCTTAAATAGAAAAGCACCAATATTAAAAAAAGAGAAAAGATTAATTACCCAGCGTTTTGTTTGGAGTTTTACTTTCAAACCCACGAATTCTTGCTTGTTTCCAAACTTGGTGCTAAGGAATTTTTCTGTTCCAAATTCAAAAATACAGAACATGATTTGTCAGTTATTTTCACATTTCTTAAATTTAAAATTTAAAGACAATTTAGCGAATAACGGTGCAAAGAAACTGGATACTGTTCTTACAGTATATAAGAAACAGGGATGACTCTCTGACAATCTAAAAGGGACAATAAGAAATGTCCACCACAGCTAAATACAAAATAGAAAGTAACACTTACAGAGAAGTACAGCAAAAGTGATACAGGAGTCCAGAAGAGGGAGAGACGGCTTCCGGGAGGGAGAATGGACAAAGGAATATTACTGGAATTTGGCTGGATGGACTTTACACCTACAAAGCTGGGGAAGGTCATTCCATCCAGTCCTGGAAAAGCTTCAGTAAAGCTTAAACCAGGTAGGGAATGGGTTTAGGGAGATTGGAAATAGGAAGAGTCAACAGTTCAATTTTTCTGGATTGTTGAATGTGCCACACAGAATTCTTAGAAATGAGGCCAAAAAGATGGGAAAGAGACACATTCCAGGTCTCTGATGCCAGACCAAGTAGATTGAATTTTATTTGCTAGGAAATCAACAACCGTTTGGGGTTTCTAAGCAGAAGCATGATTAATCGGGAAGCATTTTTAAACAGAGGAGTTGCAAAGTCAAATGCCTGTAAAGATCAAGCAGGTAACTAGCAAAGTGGAGAGGATGTGGCAGGGAGGCTGTCTTTTCTAGGGGGTTGTGGCTGTTCAGTGCTTTAGGAGTGCAGCCTCTCACTGTTTACTGTTCTCTTGTGCATATGTGCTTTGTTGTCCCAAATTACATTTTGATACCATGTGTGCCCATTGACATAGATTTGTAATTATTGTTTTATATAGTTGCCTTTTAAATCACATAAAAAAGGAAATAAGTAAATATACGTGGATATTGACTTTTATATTTACCTATGTAGTTACCTTTGCTAGTGTTTTAATTTCTTCTTGTGGATCAAGCTATTGCTGGTGTCCTTTCATTTCCTCATGAAGAGCTCCTTGTAGCATTTCTTGTAGGGCAGTGCCTGCCCTACTAGGGACAGACTCTCCCAGTTTTTTAAATAGGGGAGTGTCTTAATTTCTCTTTCATTTTTGAAGGATAGTTTTGCTGAATATAGAATTCTTAGTTGATAGTTTTTTTTAAGCATTTAGAATGTCATCACATTGCCTGCCCTCCATGATTCCTGACAGGAAGTCAACTGTTAAGCTTATGGTGACTCCCTTGTATGTGACAAGTCTCTTATTTCTTGCTATTTTGGGGATTCTCTCTTCATTTTTCAATACTTTGATTACAATGTGTCTCAACGTGGATCTCTTTGAATTTATCGTACTTGGAGTTTGTTGAGGTTCTTGGATATACAGATTAAATGTTTTGGTCATTATTTCTTCATGTGTTCTTTCTGCCTTTTTCCTCTCCTCTCTTTTGGGGACTCCCGTTATGTGTATGTTGGTATTCTTGATGATATCCCATAGATCTCTTAGGTTATGTTCATTTTTTTGTTTGTTTGTTTCTTATTTTTAGTCTGCTAAGACTGGGTAATCTCAATTAATTTATCTTCAAGTTCCCTGATTCTTCTCTCTGCTCAAATCTGATGTTGAACTCTTCAGTTCAATTATTGTACTTCTCAACTCCAGAATTTCTATTTGGTTTCATTTTACAAAGTATCTGTTTATTGATATTCTCTGTTTGGTGAGACATTATTTTTATGGTTTCCTTTGGTTCTGTGCATATGGTTTCCTTTAGCTTTTTGAGCATATTTAAAATGATAGATTTAAAGTCTGTCTAGTTTAATATTGGGCTTAATATTAAATTTAATGTTTGGGCTTCTTCAGAAACCATTTCTATTATTTTCTTTTTTCCCCCATATATGGCCATACTTTCTTGTGTCTTTACACGCCTTGTAATTTTGTTTTGGTTGAAGACTGGATGTTTTGAATACTGTAATGTGGCTACACTGGAAATCAGATTCCCCCTCCTTCTCAGGCCTTGTTACTCTTGATTTTTGTGGTTGCTGATCTTTGTTTAGTGATTTTTCTGAAACAATTTTGTGAAGCCTATATTCTTTGTCATATAAAGCCATTGATGTCTTTGGTTAGTGTAGTGTTCAGTTAGCAATTTTGACAGAGATTTCCTTAAACTTCTCAAACCAAAAAAAAAAAAGAAAGAAAGAAAGGAAAAGAAAAAAGGAGGGGGAGGGGGAGGAGGAGGAGGAAGAAGAGGGGAGAGAGAGAAAAAAGAAAAAATTAAATAGCTAATAGCTAGTAGGCTGTGTGTGTTTGGAGCGTGCCTTCAATACTCAGCCATGCCGTTTACAACTCTGCCCTAGTCTTCACTTCCTGCTTGCACAGAGCCTGAAAGTCAGTTTGAAATGCAACATTAGGACCTTCTCTGATCTTTTCTGCGGGTATACCATGCATATGAACTTTTAGATTTCCAGGAACATGTAGGAGCTTTCAAAATTTTTATTTCCCAAAGTATCTCACTCTTACCAGGCTTTTTGGTACGTCTGTTGTTTGTCCCAAACAGTATCCTTTGCCCCAAGTGACAGCAGATAATTCATTTGCCTTTAAACATTTTTGACAAATGCCTCTTGGGTACTCACCTCTTCACTCAGGGGGAGTTCTGAATTAGATGAAATAAACGTAAGACCTTTGCATCTGTCCTTCAGGGAGTCACCAGGCAGGTCAAACATAACCATAATTATTTGAAAACAACGTCTGCTCTGATCCTTCCAGCACCAGTAACCCACACCAGGGAAGTGGGTTGTGTCTTCAAAACCACCATTGAGCTGGGTAAGGGGGCATGGGGCTAGGGAAGTTAAAATGCCACAAATCCCTCTTACTGATATTTAGCCACTTTTTTCTTGATTATGTGTTCCCCTGGTTGCTGTAAAGCTTTAGAGCAGATAAAGTTGATTCTGACAGTTTTTATTAGCTGTTTTGTGGAGGAACTGGCCCATGGAATTCCCTCCTCCACTGTTTTCACTGTTGTCACTCATGTACTTTAAAAATATTATATATATAAAACAAAACATGTGTGTGAGCTAAGTGCCAATACCTTTGGTATAGAGCAAATTGGAGAGGAGAAAGATTGAATGAGGAGAAGGGAAAAGGAAACTGGGGGGATATTGACCAACCCAACCTCAGGCACCAAACACAGCACAGTCTTCCTAGAAAGTTATGCAGTCCATGTGTCTGTTCTATTAGAGGAACAGAGTTTGGTTGCCTGTAATAGAAACTTGGCTAATACTGGGTCAAACAGATAGGAATTTATTTGAGTCACATAACGAGAAACCTGGGATGGATAGGCAAGGGCTAGGGAAGTAACCCAATGATGCTGTCAAGAACACAGGCCCTCTTGGTCTTTCTCTTCACTGTCATTAGAATATTGGCTTGCACATCCTCTGTTGTTGCCTTTTGATCTCAAGATGGCTGCTGCAGCTCCAGATATCTCCTGTGCATTCAAGGCAGAGAATTGGCATGAGCCCTTTTCCTGGTGTTTTTGTTTGTTTGTTTGTTTGGTTGGTTTTAAGTTGGGACAGAAAGCTGTCCTCAGAAGACGCCTTATGTTTAATTAGCCATGAATAGGTCACATGCATATTCCTTTCAATCACTGGCCAAATTACCATGACAAGGTATGATTCTTTCCTTAGGGCTGAGGAAGGGCCTGTGCTTCAAGAGATCAAAGGATCAGGGTTCTGTAAACCAGGAAGAAAGAGGGAGGGTAGCTGTCAGGTAGGCAACGGACAGTGGTGGCCATGGGCAGAAACTAGGAGGGGTGGCAGATAATGGTGGGAGGTGGCTGCTTGGAAGGTCCATACTGGAGCAAGCTGTCATCTTTACTGGGGGAGCAAGGGGGCTAGAAATGAAGATCAGGAAAACAAAATGTCCAAATAGTTATTTAATGGGAGTGAAACCAGAAGGGTCAACTCAGCCGAAGAAAGCCGAAGCCCGTGGCATTTCCAAAGCTGGAACAGGGGCCCGGAGCCCGCGTCAGGGCCCAGATGGAGCAAATAGAATTCTGTTGAGTGCCTTGTTTCTGGCTCTGGTTTTCGCCTGGTGGGAGTTTACGTTACATTTAGAGCTGGCAAGCAGTTTCTGGCAGGTGTGGCAATCTCCGGGCCCTTAGACAACCAGTCAACTCTGGGTATAAACACAGTGTGCCAGGGCTAGCAGATTCCAGCATTGAACTGGAGATTGGGGAAGGGTTTTTCGGGGCCAACTTGGGAAACTGGCAAGAGTCCCATACTCAGGAGGAGCCAGACTTACTGGGCACTTACCAGGACGAGAGCTTGGGAGCAAAGCTTAGGGGTGAAGCCCTGTTATTTGAGGGAGTGGAGGCAGGCTGGGGTTAGGGAACTAGGAGCCCTTTGATTAAAGCTGGGACTTTAGGGAGGGACTGGCAACCAGCGCTACCTGATGTAAGACCCCAGGGTGGAGCTGGCTCGGGTTAAATGCAAGGTCTCACATCTCAGGGTGCGATTGGGGTGGGAGTTGAAGATTTGGCTGAGGCTACTGCAGACAGGGATCAAGTGGTCCCACTTGGGGAGGGAGAAGAAAAGATGTAGCTTCATAGAGGATAGATACAAGAAATATTTTGGAGATAGCACTTCTGGGACTTGGCAAGAGGAAGACATGTTGGCGTTGGAGCCTTGGTGGCTGGCTTTATCAAAAATATGGAATGTCAAAGCAGCAATCATTTTTGGTGTAAAACCCCTTGAGGTGGGGACATTAGAAATTGATTATGTGAGACTGGGCTTGGGAGAGAGAGTACATCTGAAATAAAGGCTGGAGTCATCCACATCAAGGTAGTGATGGAATTGAGACAGGATAGGAGAGGGCATGGAGAAGGAGTTCAGCTTCTATGACATGAGGAGAAATCATTTCCTCAAATGGTTGTCTTTGTTTCCTATTTATTTGATTTCCCCATGAATTCTTTTTCCAGATCTCTCGTATTTCCGGTTGATTCTTCTTTCTTAATTTTTTCAGTTATACCCAGTTTTCCCAGATATCTACATTTTCTTATGCCTAAAAGGCTTATTTAAATTCTTCAAGGATTAAAAAAAAAACATCAGAGGATACCAACTTTCCCATCCCTCAGACAAGGATTTGTGTTTATTCTTTATGATTTCCCTTAATAGTAATTGTTATTTATGGATAACTCCCAAGATTCTTTAATGATAGTTCTTTAAAAAATGGCCAAAGCAGAATGTGTTGCTGCTTTCTTCTTCATTCTGTAATCATGCAGCAAATGGGAGGAAGGGAGATGCAGTCTTATCACACCCATATCAAAATACTTCTATAGCTTCTATAGCTTCTATAGCTTCAACCTTCTGACCACACCCTGTAGCTTGGAAGGAGTGTTCCTTTACGCCATGAAGGATTCTTTTTTCTGTACTAAGTTAGAGGTGGGATTTTCAAGATTTATATTAATAAGGAAAAAGAAAAATAATTAAAATCAATATCAGAAAATAGATGGTTTCATAAGTTGGTGTAAGAGTGCCTAAGTACAAGCAATACATAGGAGAAAGGTGTATGGTCTCAACAGTCAGAATGGCTAAATCTTTATTCGAACCTGTGATTTTGGGGGTAGAGGTGTCCACTAGTTTTTCAAACACACACGGCAAATGTAAAGAACTTTCCAGAATTGAAGTCAAAGCTATGGGTAAGGTAACCAAGTGTTGATGAGATCAGGACACTTTTGAGAGCAAAAGTCAGTGTTGGGAATAATTACACACCAGAACTGTTCGGCACAAAAAATAGGACTTATGGTCACCTGAGTTCTAGACCTCAATAGTTTGTTCACAGGTCACATAATTTAAGGTGCAATGAAATGAAAGTCAGGCATTTCCTCCTGTTCTGGCCTCTAAGTTGAAGTGCTGTTTCGTTATGTAAAATACAGGTGGTTCAAGGGCCTGGAAATGCCAAAATGAGATTGTCGTAGTCGTTAGGCTTTTCCTGTTGCTTTTCAAGTCAAGGTGACGGTGTTTGGAGACCATGCTGAGTGGATTCAGGGCCCAGCCCTGTAGGTACTTAATGACTTCAGTGTGGGCTTTTAATCTCCTGCCCAAGTGTTATCTTACTTGCCCAGACAAGCCTTCCCCATTCTAGGAGAGTGTGGGAAAATTAACACTGCCTGAGCGACCGGGGAAGGAAAGAAATGTCTGAAGCTAGTTATGAATTGCATTAGTATTTATTTTAATGCGGTCTGGAAACGTACAGCTTGAAATCTCTGTGCTGCTTAAGGAGAGACCAGCACCCTTCCATGGAGGTAAAAAAAGAAAAAGAGGATTGAAAAATATACAGAGCATGGCAATCTTTACTGCTGGAGCTAGCTCTCAGGAAACCTGAAGTGCTGAATGTAATAAAATGTTGACAGCAGTTTCACTTAACATGCGGGAACTCTGGACCAGAACGACATCTTTGGCACCAAAGGAAATCAGGAGAATAAAAGCAGTCGTCAGGATTTGAAGTAAAGCCACAGATTATTACCATCTGTACATTTTCCAGACCCCATGCAAAACCAGAAAGCCAGGACCCAGACCGGAGAGTAAGTATATTGAACTCTGGGGTATGTTGTTACAGGGAAGGAACTCAGAAATTGGTCTGAATTTTAAGTACAATGCTTCATAAAACCTGACAATTTTTTTTTTGTCTGGTGACCGTGTCCTAATAATTCATTTGTGGAAAATCTGGAACATCAGGAGGAGTTATTTGTGTGTTTCTTGTGGGAGCTACCATTGTTATAAACCTTTATTATACCAGGCCTTCGTACTTTCATGGTTTCTCTGTAAATGTAGCGTTATTTGTAAATTGCTCTCCAATTTCAGATTGTTCTTATACAGTGTGTTTTCGTGTTCTTTCCAGAAACTTGTGGAAAGATCATCATGGGACACATTTCAGTGTTTGGATAAATGATTGGTTCATCACTGTCACATATCACTTAGCTACTATTTTTCTGTTTTTTTATCCAAAAGAAGGTACTTTCAGATGAGCCTGCATTAAACATCTTTAGATTAATTTTCTGCCTCATGTTGACTGACATTATAATTTGAGCCAACAGCTACCTTCCCTACAGTTGAGACTTGTATAGAGACTAAGCATAAAACACAAAACTTTTAGACTGTGTGTGCTTTAATCAGGGCTGATGTTTGTTCAGAGATCTTAGACCTCAACTTGTAAACGCTAGCCCTTGAAAAGCTAGATTCACTGAGGGGGGCTGGGGATGGGAGTGGGAAGAGGGGAGATGAGCTTATTCTTTTTCTATAAAAAGAGAATGTATATTTTAAAATAACAAGTAGTGAATAAGAGAGGCCAGTGTATCTAAAATGTTTACATAAAAGAGTTAAATCCTATGGCAATGGGACCATTAGGTAAACTATTTGACATCTCATTGAGAAATAGAAACTTTCTTATAAATGGGTTTGATATAAAGCTCTGAGAATAAAATTTAATGGGATGGTTTTAACTTGGAAATAGCAATTAATGACAGATTGCAGAAGTCAGCCAATTAATTGTCACTTAGTGCTTTTCTATCCAACACATATGAAAGATTGTTTATAAACAGGGAATATTTTTTTTAATGTGCATACGAATTTCGTATAATACTTGGCAGCTCTTGGCTAGTTTGGCAGCATTAAAATCTTAGCTCTTAGACTAGTCTTCTGGATATGAAATGTTCCATGGATAGATTTGTTCTTTCCTTGCAAGCCTGTAAATCTTAATGTTTAGCAAGACATTCTTCTCTGCAATGTTTTTCTTCAGTCAACTTAAATTCTCAGCATAATTTAATATGAAGTGTTTGGCCAAATTAAAATGAGGGAAGGGTCCCACACCTGTTGAACCCTAGGTTAGCAACTACGTTGAATCACACACATTGTGCTTAATTCTGAAAACTACTCTTCCCAATGTTCATTTTGCAATTAAGGTGTGTATATGAGTCTCTCTTACTGCAGGGTGTGCTTTCGTGTTAGGACAGCCCAATCCATTTCTTTAATTAATGATGCAGATTCTTAGTTCATAGACCAGTCTCAGGGGAGTAATTTAACATATGTGAAAGGGCTCATGAAGCTTTCTGGACTCTTGGGTCCTATTTGATAGATTATTGCTTCAATATATTAAATGGACCCCAGTGTTCTAAAAACAGTCATATAATTTCCACATGTTCATTTTTTCTTGCTGGAAGGTGTAACTTACAGCAAGAGTAGCTTAGAAATCCAAGCTTATTCTTGAAGAAAAACTAATAGGCATGTTTAGCAAACTTTTAAAAATATCTCAGTGTGCGAAAATCTTCAGTGAAGTTTATGAATATGTTTCTAACATGTTTTTAAATGTCTATGTAAGCATCTTAAAGCTTAAGGGAAGAAGTGCTAAATTGGCATAGTTGATTTCCCCTCTTGCAAAATACTTGTGAGCAGCAAGGTCATATTCAGCAGAAGATAGTTGGAATGACGGGTTGAGGAATGTTAATGATTTGTCTGGAGGTGTGCGAGTGTGTGCGAGCCCTTCTCGTCCATCCTGGCTTCTTCTTTTTTTTTTTTAATATTTATTTATTTATTTGGCTGCGTCAGGAATTAGTTGCGGCATGCGGGCTCTTCCATGTGGCGTGCGGGATTAGTTGCCCGGTGGCATGTGGGATCTTAGTTCCCCGACCAGGCATCGAACCTGCGTTCCCTGCATTGGAAGGTGTATTCTTAACCACTGGACCACCAGGGAAGTCCCCATCCTGCCTTCTTTTTGAAGTGACAGTTGGCATTTTAGCTGCTTAGTGATGCCAGCTCGATAGGAATCTTGAGTTCATCACGCAAATTCTGGGACCGCTCGGGTCCCAGCTGCTCCAGTGTGGGTCAGGAGCAGGGCAAGCCTCGCCGAAGCCGGCAGCTGCCTTGGCAGGTCTGTTCTGAGTCAGCTTCCCGTCTAGAGTTTCATTCCTGGCCTGGCTGGGGGCTCCCTGATTGGTTTGCGTGGAGTCTTGCTGCAGGGTTGTACCTCTCACGGAAACGTGCTAGGTGTGCACCCTGGGACCCAAGCAGGCCAGCCCTAGGAGATCCGTCTCCAACCAAACCAAGGGGCCACCCAGGGATCTGCCTCCCTGGAAGCCGCCGCAACTCTCAGCCACTTGTCCCCGGCTGACTCGCAGCGAATGGCAGGGTGGTCCAGAATCATAAAAATGTCATCTTGCAAGTAGCTGGCAAGGACCCTGGGGCATGGTAACGCCCTTGCCTAAGATAATGGGGGTGTTTTGCTCTTAGGGAAAAAGGGGAGGAAGGTGTCACGTTGCTACTTTAAAAATAGTTTTTTTTGCAGTGGTGTCTGTTGAAAAGTTACCGCATATGTATTCGTGTCGGTAGCTCTATTCTCTTTGGCACTTATCCTATGGGATTTAAGCCGTCGACTACCAACTCTCATCGAGAATTTGCTATGGAGAGTCCTGAAGGTTTGGTCCGTGCCATCTAAATGAGGAGAGAAGGCACATGAACAGCAGCGAATAATATGAGTGTATAATCAGAGCCAAGTTGTGTGGTGCCGGCCCGAGTGCTGCAGGGGTTCAGAGGACAGAGGTGCAGCCAGCGTTCCTCGTCTGTCTCAGCGGTAATCCTCCTGCCTCCTGCGAGGTCGTCCCAGCCCAGCCACCTCCCACTGCAGCCTAGACCCTTTGCTTCCCGTGTACTAACATGTCAGGATCCCGCCTCTGTGAGTTTGAAGTCCTGCCCTGACTCAGCTGCTCCTCGAGCTCTGTTCTTTTACCTCTGCACCACACTACCTAAAAGACTGTGGTGCTTTCGTTCGTTCTTTTGTCTTTGTGAAATTATCCTCCCCCGAATCACCAGTAACCTTGGGATGGATGAACTTTTTTCCAGCCCTGCTCCTCTAGCTCTCAGCCATGGCGGTTGTTGTTGGTCTCCTTTTCTCTTTTGCTCGTCTTGCTTTCTGGAAAGTCGCTTTGTTTCTGTTTGGCATCCATTCTGCATCCGTTTGATTGGCAGAACTGCTCCCGCCCACACTTAGGTGAGAATTTCCCAAGTTTCAGGCCCGCCTGTCTCCCTGTTTTCGCCGTCGGATTTGTCCACTCACCTCCTTGAGCTGTCACCGTAGAGGATTCGCTCATCCACTTCTCCAACATGTATTAAGTGCCTCGGCACCAGGCGTGCATCTAGGCATTGAGGGCGGCACGGTGACACGACAGGTGGGTGCCCGCCTCCTGGAGCCTGTGGCCCAGGGAGGAGGAGAGACAGGTACCTAGCTCACGTCAGTACAGTCGGGAAGCCAGCCCGTGGGGAGGCATACTGGTCCTATGAGAACCCCTGGGGGCACCTGACCTGACCCGGAGCCCTAACCTCTCTCTTGAACTTCAGGCTCTCCTGGGTGAGCTGTCGCCACCTCAAACACACCGTGTCTAAGAGGAAAGGATCTTTTCCTCCAAGTTATGTACCCCCCATACTGTTCTGTTTCTGGCAAGGGAACCAGCTCGTCCCCCACCTACTTAGGCTGGAAACCTGGGCGTCACACAGATTTCTGATTGCCCTTCAGTTCCTCACCCAGTCTCTCACCCGCTTCTGTCAGCAACTCCTCCGTAATTGCTCTCAATTCTGCTCCCTACTTTCTATTCCCATTGCCGCTGCCAGCGGCCAAATCCTCACCACTGCCTTTCTGCCCTCTTTAATATTTATAAATGGGCCATTTACTGATTCAGAGGAGGTTTACCAAAATTACCCAAGTAGTTCATGTTCATGGTGGAAACATTTTAGAAAATACAGAAAAACAAAGAGAACGAAGGAAAGAAAGAAGGAAAAGTCACGTTTCACCACTCAGATAACATTCCTATTAAAGCTCTGATATTTAACCTCCTAAACTTTTCTCCACGGTATCCACATATCAAAATATTCTCATATGTAAAACTGTGAAAAATATCTTACAAACTGTGATTCTATTCTCTGTATTGTTTTGGAGCCTACGTTTTTTTTGGTATTTATATATGTTCGTTCTCCGACGTCTGTAAATATAATTATTTGTAATAATTTTTCATGGCTGAAATAATTTGTACTTTAACCTGTACACCATTTCAATCATTGGTACACCACTGCTAGGTCATCTTCTTAAAACATTTTTCAGTCTTGCTATTCTTCCGTGCAGAAAACCATCAGTGGCTTCCTATTGCCTGCACACACATACACAAACACACACACACACACACACCTTCCTCTTTATATAGGGCGGTTTTTCTGACTTTCTTCGTCTTCAGTATTCCTTCCCTCATCAGGAATAAGATTAAACCACATTTTGGTGGTTATCGTACAAGAACCCCTTATATGGTACATCTTGCAGGACGGAGGGACCTCCAGAATGATGGAGGGACGGTCATTGGCATGTCCCCAGCACTCGCTCAGCACCTTGCTTCTCTCTTTTCCTTCACTGCTGTCCAGTGTCCTGGGGTTACCGATGTGACCAAGGCCCCTCCGAGCCCCGGCTCCTGTGCAGTGAGAGTGGGAGACAGCTGTGTCAACACACGGATGCAATAGGGCAGGACCATGGTGCCACGGCGGCAAAGGGCTCTGATGGGGTGACTTCGGAGCTAGTCTTGAAGTGCGCCAGGAACTTACCAAGTTAAGCTGGTGATCAAAGAGGATGGGGGAGAGAAGTCTGCAAGATGGGGCGCCATGGGCAGTCCTTGGAAGGAAGGTGGGGAGCCGGAGTACGGGTGTGGGTATGGCCGTGGTGAAAAAGAGATGGCAGGTCCAGGCGGGGAAGGGCCTCTGCAGGGAGCTCTCAATCCACCCAGACGGTCTTCATCAGGCCAATTAAATGGTGAAGCACAGAGAAGCAGCCTGGCCCTTGCTCCCCAGGAAGTCATGATAGAAACCAAGATCAAGTTCTGTGTTTTTATGATTTTGATATTATAAGTCAAATCTGGAAACCCAGATGTTACTGGGCAATCCAGCTTATTTTATTGAACTGACTGGATTTGTTTTTTTCTAGGCTAGCAAGAGACTAGAAAGCCTTTATGATGTCTTAGACTTCCTTTTCTTCGTCTCAATATTTCTTTTATTAGGATTAGTTCATGTCAGTTTTATTCACTCATATAAAGGCAGTTTAGAGTGTGTGTGTGTGTGTGTGTGTGTTTACACATTTGTCAACACATTAAAGCTAGGCAAAACTATAACTATACCTCTTTGGGGAAGAAGCGAAAACCCTTTTTGCTGTTCAAAGGTAACACATAATTCTACAATTAGATATCTGTGTTTTTAAGATCACATCCCTTTTTGCTGATGTCTGTACCCATTTTGTATTTAGTTCACTGTGAATTTTTAACTCAAAGAAAATAACTCACTCCAGCTTTTGAATAAGGAGACAAGGAATTATTCAAGCTTCACAAATAGAATCACAGTGTTTTAAATTGTGAGGGATTTTCCATTTGGTCCAACGTCTTCATTTTACAGAAAAGGAAATTGAGGCTGTCATAGGTGAAGCAATTTGCCCAATGTGATGCAGCTAATCAGCAGCTCAGCCAAAATCAGAATCCAGGATTTCTGGCTTCCAAGTCCTATGACCTTTCCTTTGCCCAATGCCTCCATCCTACTTAAAAAAACAAAAGGAAAGGAAAAAAAAAAAAAAAAGAAATGGAGAATTGAGCTGACACATTGCTTTAATTCTCCTGCCTCTTTACAGAGTGTGAAAAATCCTGATGTACTTTAAAAGAAACATTTAAAAATGTATCCGGACTTGTAAAGAAGATCAGGAATATTTGTGATATGCTAATTAGAACGTATCTCATTATGCAGGAAACAGGAAACTTGGCAGAGGGGGATGCTTTTCAGAGTAACTTAAGAAAACTTCAAAGGTAGGACAAAAGAGTGTTCTTTTTATTTATTTGATAATGTGTGGCTGCCATCAAATTTCTGATAGGGTCTGACACCTTTATAATAAGCCCCATAGAAACTGGGGGATCTGTCAGACACATGGAAGGAAAAGTAAACAATTTCATTTCCATCTGAGTTTCCTCAGATGTAAGTGAGGGCCTTTCCCGCAGGGCTCACCTGCCAGGCTTCTTCCTGTAGAGACTTGTCTGTGCTACCATTAGTCATTTGCCGAGGGACTGTATTTTGGCAGCCACGCTAATCACTCCAAGGTGACCCACTAGTTGGAGAAACAGATCCTTCTCCGTTGTTACGGAACACGAATCCAATGATGCGAGTCGTTATTTGGGGGAAGAAACGACCAAAGCATATTTTCTCCCCAGGCCGCCAATTTCCCCAGATCTCTCCTAACTAGAAGCACCGTTTCTTCCAAAGAAGTTCTAAGTGCCATGAGGAGAAACACCAGAACTTGGTCAGATTTCAAGTTCAGGAGTAGACCTGAGCTCCCGGATGAGAGAAGAAGCTGCCCCCCGCCCCTGGGGAGTCCAGAGAACCCCCCCACCATGGGAGTGGGTCATCCTGTCACCTTGGCAGGGCCTCACCCTGCTGCTCTGGGGCAAACAGTGCCCCTCCTGCCCACTGTCTGCCGCTGCACCCGACTAGACCATTTCTGGTGTGTTTGATGCAAAGGTGAAGTTGGCCTGGCTGTGAAGTTCATAGGTACCCGAGAAGGTGAGGGGGAAGGAGAGTACTCAGCTACTCTTGGCCTGTGACAGCCTCTAGGTAGAAAAGGTCCCGGGGAAAGATAAGGACACCTCAAGATACCAGTCCTGATTTTAGAAGTGTCTTCCAAGCAGGGTTTAGTAGAACACATGTGAATTTTACAATTCGAACAAACTGGTTTGGGATCCCAGTTTTGCTCGCTGCCTGTGTGACCATGAACAAGTTACTCATTCTCTCTCTGCACCTCAGTTTCTTCATCTGCGAAGTGAGTCATGGTGGTTACTTGAGGGTTTTTTTTCTGAGGCTTTGATGCGATGACATAGATGAAGTGCCTAGCAGATTGTAGGGCTCCTTGTGGGACCTCAAAAATAGGGACAGTTATCAGTATTCCTGTATTCATGATGATATAAACACCAGTACGTCAAAAAACAGTTTAAATCAAGACCCCAAAGAGAGCCAGAATATAAACTGGCAGCTCGAGGAATTATCACAAAGTGGAGACATACTCAGGGAACGACCAACCAGGTGAAAACGAGAATGTCAGCAGTGTCCCAGAGGCCTCCTCCTCCCTCCCCATCTGCCTGACTCTCCCTTCCCTCCTCGCCAAGTAGCCGCTTCCCCAAGCTTCTAACACTCAACAGATATTCAGGGAGAGTCTCCTGGGTTCCGGGCACTAAACCACGGTGGACAAGGTAGACAGGGTTCTTGTCCTCAGGGAGCTTACACTCTAGGGGCAGGAACCAGACAGCAAAAAGATACATGAATACATTAATGTGATGTTTTCTGATACTGCAAAGTGTTGTGAAGAAAATAAGACAGGTTAAGGGGCTGGAGAATGGCCACCAGAGGATCCTTCTGAAAGGGGGGGGGTCAGGGAAGGCCCTTCCTGAAAAGTGACATTTGGGAAGACCTGGGGAGGAGTAGCCCCCGCGGAGGGAGAAGCCTGGGGTCTGGAGGATGTCTGAAGAGTAGGAAGAAGGCCAGCGTGGAATGAGAAAGCGGTCTTTGAGGAGGCAGAGTCCATGTCGTGAGGGCCTGATAGACTATGGGAGGGAATTGGGTTTTGTTCTAACTGAAATGTGTCTTAAGGTCCACTGTCGTCAGTGCCGTGAAATGAAGCGTGGATTGCTTCCACGCTGTACCCCCAACACCGTCTTGCTGAACGCTGGGTAACGCGTTCTCCTTTTGTAAAGCACGTTCACATGTAGGGTCTCCTTTGAGCCTCATGACCACCGTGTAAGGCCCACCAAAAGGTCTGATCATGTCCTGTGATCGAAACTGTGAGGCCTTAAGCCTTGTTGCAGAACTCCTTACCGCACAAGGAGCACAGCCATCTTCCTATTTGCATTGGTAATGTTGTAATGGCTCAGAATCTTCCTGCCTAAGAATTCAATTAACTCCTGCAGGGGCCAGGTGCTCTCGTGTCTCCCAAAAGGTTATCTGTGGAACATCAATCACAGACAGTGCTCATGAAAGAAGGGGTCCCTGTCGAGTAAATGTGGACATGGGGCACAGTGCCCCCTCCCCCGGAGAGTCCCAATGTAAAATGTTGTAAAGGCTCTGAGAAGTTCTGCAGTAATGAAATACTTTAACCCAGCCATTTCCCCCCCCCCCCCCCCCCCGTGGCCACAGAACCGCTTTTTATACGCAGCATCCGTTGACATCTGGGTCAGTTCTCCGAATGCCTTTTGGAAAATACCAGCCCGAAGAGTTGCTATTTAGTGTTTACTAAATGGTCTCTTGAAAGAGTTCAATTATTTCGTGAGCCTAAAACTCCTCTCTATGTAAAAGGATTAGAAGCCACATTCGTAAAGCACTTCCATATGCTTAGCACGAAGAACCTGGACAAACGGAGATCCAAAGTGTTGAAAACCATAAATCCACTCCTGTTTTGAACACTCCTGTTAATTACTTTGTCCTTTGAACTCACAGCATTTCCATTACTATGGTGCCGTGATGGGCTTGTACTTCTGGATACTAGGATGTCAAAGCCGGAACCAGTCTTATCTGGTTTAAGAGATAAATATTCTGAGCCACGCATGGCTTTGATTTTGGATTATTATCTACGAGGATGTATACGTACATAGAAAAGAGTCCATTTATAGATCCCTTGCAATCTTCTGTACCTGTTGCCATACAGATTCCTCTTCTTTTAATTTTTTTCTGCTCTTACCTAGGGATTTACACAACTATATCTGAAGTTGCAGGAAATGTTTTTGATAGATGGTCACAGAAACCTTCCTGAATTCTGGCAGAGTTTGTGGGAAAGTGCCTGATTCACTTCTAGCTTCAACTTTATAATTCCTCACAGATTTTCATGTCTGCTAACACTTGTGTTTCTCCCCGTTTCCTAGCTCGAGCTCCATCTGTGTTGTCTTCTTCATTTTCTTAACTCTGTGGTCCACACTTTTTAAAAATGTTACTTTATTTTAATACTCTGCCTGGAGTTCAGCACTTCTTAAATTAGGTTCTCAAAACAAAAAACTTTGAAATATGAAGAAACGCAGAGGTAAATGGGGCTTTTTACTGCAGGACTTCTCAGTGCCTTTAATATTCTAATACACATTGTTAATCTCCAGAAGGGAGGTAGAACAGTATTTAACTAACTTATTTAACTACTGAACCTCTACCTCAACCCCTTTAATAGCATCTTGTAAGAATGTTATTCTGCAAATCCCTCTTTGCATCAAATCCAAACCTCTCGACCTATATTTTCCTTAACCATTTCTCTAGCATTATGTCCCATTACCCCTTTGATTATCTGTCCCAGTAAACCAATTGTTTTATAATCCTCCTGAAAAACGTTGCATTTCCCTGGGTTTAATCTCTTCTCATGATATTCTCTCTGTCTTCCCCGTGGATCCAATGATCTTTCCTAGCAAATCTGGAATGCTTTATTTTCTTTCTTCTGCACCTATATCAAAGATCACAGTTCTTCAAATCCCAGCTCCTCTGGGAAGACTTTACTGACCAAACAATCCACTAAGAATCTCTCTTGGAGCTATTATGATCTGTACCGCACCTTTAGCCAGTACAGGCTTTCCTCGGAGATATTGCGAGTTCGGTTCCAAATACTGCAATAAGGCGAGTCACAGGAATTTTTTGGT
Organism: Balaenoptera borealis; assembly: GCF_965194805.1. Classification (NCBI taxonomy): domain Eukaryota; kingdom Metazoa; phylum Chordata; class Mammalia; order Artiodactyla; family Balaenopteridae; genus Balaenoptera; species Balaenoptera borealis. The sequence continues at coordinate 24,856,529 of NC_138880.1, read as the reverse complement.
TTCCCAGTGCATGTGAAAGTAATGTTTACACTATACTGTAGTCTATTAAGTGTGCAATAGCATTGTGTCTAAAAAACAGTGTCCATACCTTCATTGAAAAATACTTTATTGTTAAAAAATGCTAACCATCACCTGAGCCTTCAGCGAGTCGTAATCATTTTGCAATAGTAGCATCAAAGATCCCCATCACAAATATTAATAATGAAAGAGTTTGAAAATATTGCGAGAATTACCAAAATGTGACACAGAGACACGAGGTGAGCAAATCCTGTTGGAAAAATGGCACTGATAGACTTGCTCGACACAGGGTTGCCGCAAACCTTCAATTTGTAAAACACGCAGTATCTGTGAAGGACAAGAAAACGAGGCCTGCCTGTATTATGAATGTTTACTGACTTGTGGTTTATCACATATATGCTCTCTCTGCTCCTTGGGGCTAAAACCTGTGTGTGTGTGTAAAATCTCTCGCTGAGCTTTGCACACAGTGGAAACTCCGTATCCAAAAGGATAGTTTGTATTTTGTTTAAAAGACTGGTTATTCATCTCTCTTACTGGATACTAGGAGTAGGATGGGGCAGGATTGTTGGGTTACCTACCTCTTGGTCAGTGAGGTGGGCAGAGTCTTTAGAAAAGGAACGAACAACTGCTGTAGAAATCACAACAAGCAAACATATTAAGCACATAGAAGGGTGAATACAAAGCACTGTTATTTTCCCTAAATGAGCTTGCAGTCTGTTGGGGAGATATACACAATTTAATAAAAAGGCCATGCTAGTTGTACCCAAAATCATGATAGGAATATAGAATTGAGGATGGTTAATGTAGGGTGGCCTGGGGGGCTATAGGAAGGCAGATACAAGGCACATAAGGGATGCGAAGAACAAGAGTCACCAAAGAAGAAATAGTGATTTAGGCTAAGAAGAAAGACAAACTACGAATTCGGAAGGCAGAGAGGAGGGAAAGGAAATTCCAAGCAGAGGGAAAAAATCCTGTAACTGATGCCTAGAAACAAGAAACCTTGGCTTGTAGGCTGCATGGGGAGACATTGTGGCGACCAAGGTGGGGTTTGGGGGAGTCCTGTTGTGAAGGCTTTGAACCACATGGGCACGGAACGGCCATTGGAACAAAGTTTAAACTGGGGAGCGATGCGATCACTTTGGGAAAAATGGAGGTCGAAGCTGACTGCAGATGAGAAAAATGAGATTGCCACGGGTCCAGCTTTCTTTGTTATTCCCAGCAGACCCGGGTGCTGTATCAGGAGTCGAGAAAACTTGCAGCCTAGTTGTGGGGAGAGAAAGATGTGCGTGCAGGGGACCATTCAGCTCCTCGTGGGTGGTGCAGGTGCCTTCAGCTCCCCACCACCTTCCAGGGGCCACACCTCAGCTCGCTCTTTGATAACAAGAGCTCAGCCCCTTCAAGAAGATGAGCTGGCCCTGAACTTGAACACCTGATTGCCGATTCCCCTCGCGGTCTCTCTCTCCAGTGTCTCTAACTGGCAGCCTCCAAGATATCATATTACACCGAGTGAGGAAAGAATGTTCTCCATGGTGAACCTGCTCTGACACTCTTAAGATCCTGTTCCCCCTGGTGTTCTGAGTGGGATGGTTCAGACTTCAGAGCTTCCAGGCATGGTTTAAGAGCCATCTGTTTTAATCAGGCATGTTGTATGATTTATGGAGAGAAAGATGATGTCGGGGGAGGGGGCTGGTATATATGATACTCTCCTAATTAGACCCGAGTTATTGTCTAAGTGCAGGGGCCCAGGCAATGATGTGTTTGTATTTTTTTAAAAATATTCATTTATTTATTTGTTTGTTTATTTATTTTGGCTGCACCGGGTCTTAGTTGCGGCATGCATGTGGGATCTAGTTCCCCGACCGGGGATCGAACCCCGGGCCCCCTGCATTGGGAGCGCAGCGTCTTACCCACTGGACCACCATTGTTGCTTTTCGTTTAACTGCTCTTTCGCTTAAAGTTTCAAAGCCCCTTGCTAGTGTTTCTAAAACAGCAACAATTTGTATTCTGGGAACTCTCAGGCTTTTGCTTTTTTTACATAAAAACTACTGGGTCGTCCTTACAGTATTTATTTTATGCCTATACCACCTCCCTTCAAGATAAAAATAGTTAACAGTTTCATAACACTTACTAATGCTCTATATGCCAGACATATGTCAATACAAACTCATCTAATTCTCCTAGTAAAGCCCTGAAGTAGACCCTGGTGTTCTTATCCCCAGAGCGTAGATGAGGGAATTGAAAGAGAGAGAGGTCACGGTGATAGGAATGGTACAGCTGAGATTTGAACCCAGGCACCCAAGATCTACAGTCTGTGCATGTAGACACTCCATCATATTACCTTTCCTCAGATAATTTTTACATTACTACAGTGTAGAAAGATGCTGCTAGTGCCATCTTTTTCTAAAAGAAAGATATATATGTATTTTAACTAATATTCCAGATAGGAATGATGCATTTCCCACTAAGTTTATCTCTTTCCTTCCCAAAAATCCTTGTGGAAAATACAAATGACATCAAAGGTTGCCAGGTGGACTTGTTTGTAGGATGTGGTACAGGAAGTGGAGTGACTTGGAAACTGGGGGAAGTGAGTTTCAGTTTTGGCATCGACTCAGATGAGCTCTGGGACCTTGTACATGTTACTGGACTTTTTTGACCCTGTTTCTTACGAGTACAAGGATTTCAGCCTTAAATTTCCAGGAAGCCATCACACAGGACAGTAAGAGAAAGGGTTTTGGCTGCAGGATCAAACTCTTGAGAGAGATGCAGGACCAGGGTTGGTTCCTCTCAGGATGACCCGGCCTCACAGAACTTTGCTGGAAGTTGTGGAGTCACGAAGAGCAGGGACAGGCCGATCTCCCAAAGAAATGTTACCTTTAGATTAGATTCACCTTTGTATTTTTTCTGGTGTGCTATTTGTCATTTTCATAGAATGATGGGTTTTTTCCAGATTATAAGCTACTACCGTTTGGAACTTTGTCACTGTTTCCTGTTAGCACAAGCATATACATCGCTAACAGAGGAACAAAGGGTAAAGGAGCTTACATTTCTTCCCCCTGTTGTTAGTTTTGTCTATGAATCAGATTTAACCTGAGCCCAACATCTTGACAACACTTCAGGTGTGACTAGTGGCCTTTGCGCTCAATGGTGATAACGTTAGAGCAACTGCGAGTTTTGAATCAGATTGTTATTCTCATTCTGAATTTAATATCTGATTTGTAAGATTTCTCTTTGGTTTCTCATAGTGTTTTTTTAAATAGATCTTTATTGGAGTATAATTGCGTCACAATACTGTGTTAGTCTCTGTTGTACAACAAAGTGAATCAGCCATATGCATACATATATCCCCATATCCCCTCCCTCTTGCGTCTCCCTCCCATCCTCCCTATCCCACCCCTCTAGGTCATCGCAAAGCACCGAGCTGATCTCCCTGTGCTATGCGGCTGCTTCCCACTAGCTAACTATTTTACATTCTGTAGTGTATATATGTCGATGCTACTCTCACTTCGCCCCAGCTTCCCCCTCCCACCCCATGTCCTCAAGTGCATTCTCTATGTCTACGTCTTTATTCCTGCCCTGCCACTAGGTTAATCAATACCTTTTTTTTTTTTTTTTTTTAGATTCCATATATATGTGTTAGCATACGGTATTTGTTTTTCTCTTTTTGTATCGTTGAATGAAACATTTTCCTGTTCAAAAGGGGGTTGAGAATCTAACAGATTATTTGCACCAAGAAAGACATTATTTCATTCTATGGCATTTTGCACCTTTGGGATCCCCTTCTTATTGCTCTTTCTAAGTTTTACATTTAACTTTTCTTTAATATTATTGTACTTAAGAAATCTAGGAATAGAGCAAAATTTAGGCACATGTAAACATTTAATCACCTGGGCCTTCTGGTCAGTAGTAGAAATCTTTGAAGTTTGTTTTCTTATAACTCGTATATTTGGACTGCTGATTTGGTTGTAAATTAGACTTTATTGCAGTCTTGATCAACTGAGACTCTGCACTCACTTTAAAGGGTATAAAATATTAGCTCATGGATAGTTAGGGGCAGGTAATATAAGTCTACGTAAAGTATATGAAATGATCAGTGTATTTTATTTTGTAAATCATGATGTCTAGAGTTGAAGCAATTCGTCCTCACGTTTGCTATCTGTGGTACAAACTAGAGGAGAGAACGAAAAGCTATCTTTTGCTTCTAGCTCTTTTTTTCCATGAGCGGGGGCTATTTTATGTGTCAAGGAATCAGTGGCTAAACTTTCTGTCATTGTGTTTTAGTTCTACAGCTGCCTGTAAACAACTTTATCAATCTTAGAGTAAATCAAGGTAGGAATGTGTTCACTCCATACATATTCCAAAGGTGGGTCCCTCAAGTGTTTAGAAAACAGTTTTTCTCTAAACCTCCCGTTTTAATTTCCAGATAGCACTTTTTTAGGAAATTCCACCAAAACTCTGATTGATTTTGAAACTCCCAAATTGCCTTTAAAACTTACCGAGACTGTTTACTGAGGGTTTAAAGAGTGATTTCAAAAATATGACATAGGAAGAGAGGGTGAAAGAATAGAACTTATTAAGCCCAAGAGCCCAAGGAGCAAAGGGCAGCATGGTGAAGGGTGGACATGCCTCTTCCTGGGCTGGGGGACTGAGGGCAGTGGTGCCACGTGAGCTTTCAGAGAATAAGTCTAATTCCTTCTTGATCAGATCACCATTAAAAGCATAGAAAAAGGTCATAGTCTCTCAGAACAGTGGCCCATCCAGCCATGATCCTGCATTACAGTGGGACTGGCCATTACCTGTCCTTTGTCATCCCGAGAACAGATTTCCCTTTAGGAACCTGGGGTATGTTTCCCATCCAGGCTCTTGTCCCATATAGTTAATGCTTGGCCTGTGCCATTACTTTTGGTCCATTGATGTTCACTGAGCCCCTTTGCTGGTCCAGGTTCTGTGCTGAGCTCAGGAGATACAGAGGGAAATAGCTTCTCCTCTGGATATCTCACAGCCCCACAGAGGGTAATAGATGGGGATTTATCTATTACCCTCTGTGGGGTAAATAAGCAATTTATCACAAAGTGCCACGTGTCACTAGAGCACCCACGGAGAGGTAGGGATGCAGAAGGAGAAGTCAGAGCTCCTTCAGCTTTTCATTCATGTCGTTTGAAATTTGTAGGGAATGAAATTAATATGCCTCTCAAACACTGGAGTACATCCGATGTCTGGGATGTGGGTACTTGCTCGGCAAGTCTGTATTTACCCTAAATGCGTCTCTTTAGCATTATCTCCGTGACTGCAGCCTCTCAGTGGCATCTGGGGTGAAATGTTAAGAAAACATTTGGACATCAGGCCAATAAATCACAGAGACTATTTTGCTAGTCAAGTGTAGTGACATTTTTAGGGAAGACGCTAGAATCCCAGATAGCCATGGACGATCACTTCTTTAAGTCCTTCCTCTACATACGGGTTGGTTAACAGAAGACAGATCTGAATCTTACTAGGGCGTCCGGGTGTGCTGGTGAGGTGGCAGAACCTTCTCCAAAGACGAATGTCCTCCCTGAGGTGAAGGGGGCCCAGGTGCACATGAAAAGCTCAGGGAAATAAGGAACTCGTAATTAAACTAGAGGGAGGCGTGTCACAGCCGTGCTGTGGTCCTGATGGCTGAGGAGCACTCAGATGCTCAGTTTCTCTCCTGGATGCAGCAATGCTAATCCTTTCCTCCAATTCAAGACCTTACGGAATGTAGCAAAACCTCAAAAGAGCAGAAATAAGGTGCCTGGCTTAACTGAATTTTCTGGTTTATTAAGAGTAAACCCTTTTGTTAAAGTAAACCCATTTATTAAAAGTAAGCCATTTTTCCCCCTTCTCTGCTCTTGGCCATGAAAATGTCTTTAATACAATCCAGTGAATACCCTTGAATCTTCTGGGGTTTATTTGGGGTTGGAGGGATTTCCCCAGGTTCATTTGACTTTGGTATTATTCCTCATGGTAACAGATGAAATTCAGATGATTTTCTATAACTTTAAACAACTAAATGAACACTGATTATGTATTTATTTGCTATGTGAAGGTTCTGGTTAGTGAAATTAAAGTTTACCAGTACAGTGTGATGCAGGCTGTTTTTAATATCGATGACAAATACAAGAAAGCAAGCTCTTCTGCTGTCTTTCAACAGTTTTGCCACCAAAAAGAAAGAAAATAAACAATAAAGAAGACAGAATCCACTACTTAAAAATACTGTCAAAGTTATTAAAAGTGGCTAAAAACTGACTATTATTGAAAGCTATTCCTAATCCATGTCTGTTATCCGTGGCGCATAGATTGATGGGTAGAAACAGATGTTCCTAAGGTAGGTATTTCTAAGCTCTTTTTTACTGTAGCCATAGGAATCCCATGAAAGGTTAAAAACTATAATGTATCGCCTTTTCAACTTGCTAAGTTATATTTTCATCGCTGGAGGTAATTTGTATTACTGTATCTATATACCACCTGATTCTACAGTTTGAAAATAGGAAATGTTTTCATTCCTTAGATTAAATCAGTAGAGGTGAAATTCGGCATGAATAAGTCTGAATACTTAGAACAGTAATTTATCATGCTGTTAATTTGCTAACTCAGAATCAATCTTTATTAATTTTGGCTTTACTAATTTTAAATTTTGTGATTAGTTGGATAAAAGTTGGACTAGGGTTATTTTTTCGGATTTATGAACAGGCTTATTAGATTATATAATTGTATAAATAGGAACAATCAGTGACTATTTAAAGCTACTTAAGAGACCATTCTTTGGAAGTTTTCCTGCACTTGAAAAACATTGATAAGCCATTTAAAAATCATTCCTCTCCGTCTAAAGGAATCCTGGAGACGGTTTGCTTTTCCTTGCTTCTTTTATTTGTGATGTATTAATTCCAGGCGTTATTATGTCAGGACCAAGGAATGGGTTTCTAATTAACAGAGGACAACTTTAAACAGACAATCCAGAATGTGACACGGGAATCTTTACCAACATTTGTTTATGAGTTGATTTGGGGCAGCTCAGAACTCATATTTCCAAAGGAAAAAATCATTTAAAATAGTGAATACATTTTTAGATGAAACTACCCACACCTATTTCATTCTTCAAGCAGCTGTGATATTATAGTACTAGTATCTTCAAACCATAATGGTATTATATAACTTACTAGAACTCGAGTGCTAGAGCCATAGTATGATTAAAATGCCTATGGTGGGCTGGCTCACCAAAGTAGTACATTAATACTCTCATCATATTAGTAATTTCTTCACCTATATGAGGGGTAACGTTGGCTTTTTGTACTCTCGACTTGACGTGCATCACCGTTTACAACCTTGTTTCTTAGGACAGTGCATTCTACAGCAGATTGCGGTTTATAAATTTGAAGTCAAAGAACACCTGTGTGCATATTTGATTTATAAGAATGAGAGTAAACTGTTTAATAATAAGAATCTTTAGAGATTGAAGACTCTTTCTTTGAATAGTCGTGTATCCCACGATTACGATCCCCATGGCATTTCCATCGTGCTAAGACTTTCAACATAATAATTATGAATTTCAGTTGTTTCACTGAGCAGGGAGGGTTTCAGTTATTACCACATGAAGAGTGGAATTGCTGATTAATAGGACCTTGTTTGTTGATAGAACTTTACTCTTAAAAATATAAAAGTGTACTTTCTAAGAGGTTTCTTTTTAAAAAAATTTTAATAGCACCATACTTGTTTCTCTTCTTTTTTTTCAACTGAGGTGTAGTTGATTTACAGTCTTATATAAGAGTATCCTTTATTTCACAGTTTTTATTAATTCCAGCTAGTCTTCCCCTGGCAAGCCCACATTCATGGAGTTTGTTGAATGTAAAAATGTTCTTGCTTGAAAGCTTACATGATTCTATCCTGAAAGTTAAACTTCAGACCTAGAAACAAGGCAGATACTGGTTTTACCTGGCATGTTTAATGCTTGCCTAAGGTTATTTATGAGCTTTGTATTTGACTCCTTATGTGTTTTATCTAATGTGAGGCCGCAGTGATTCTCATTCTGGTGAGTGGGCACCATTCCTGCCCGGGTTTAAGAGGAGGTGCCACCCTTACACAGGAACCATGGTCTCTAGTCCTCGGGGTCTGATCTGGTGCTCCAAGTGTGCCCACGGTTTGTTGGGTTTTGTTTTTATTTTCTTTTTCAACTCTCTTTTTCCCTTTAAGGACTGTGAAATCCCTTCAGGGCATAAGAATTGTTTGCCCTCTTCTTGGCTGCCCTTCAGAGGGCATGTCTTTTTTTCAGTACTTCTGATAGGCGTTTCCTGCTCTTTTTTCAAATTGCTAAACTGGAAAAAGTTTTTGAACCTTGAAAACTGTGTATCCTGATCTACTTTCAGGACCCATGCCAGGGAGTTAAATTACGCTAATTGCTTTTAATCTCCTAGTCACTTCAGTTTTGGTGTGAGAACATTGTGGTATGTGTGAACAGGTTTTTGTGCCAGAAGAATAATCGAAAACCCTTGCTCTGAAAAATAGTGCCATTAGGAGCCAGCAGCAGCACATAATGGTGGCAATTAATGACAATCAGGGGCCAATTTACTGCCTGCCGTAGCTGACATTTTTTTAAAGGAGTGAAACATATGAAGTTTATTTTATTATTATTATTTTTTTACTTTGTGCAAGTATTTTTACATCTGCTTGTGATTATTCTGCCTTGTAACTACCACCTCAGGCCCAGTTCTTTTTAGGGGGAAAAAAAATGAATTCCTTATGTAATAAGTTATCATTTGGAAAATTTCTCTGACAGACCGTGAGCTCTTCTTATGAAACATTCGATACAAAAAAAGAAAAAAGAAAAAAAGTGCAGCTGTAATTCACTACAGGAATAGGGGTTTATAATAGAAAGATAGTGGATCTTATGTATCCAAGTTAGTTACTTTTGTGAGGATGAAAATTTGTGCCTCGTATCTGAATGCAATAATGTAATACGAAGGGTTGCAGCTTAAAAAACCCTATCATATGGATAAACTAGAACTTATACCAAGACAGCAAGGCATCAAGGAGAGCCATTTGGATCTTGCTCAAAATCACTTATTTACTAGAAATATCTTCAGTTTAAGCTCATACTGAAGCATACACCCTAAAGGCAGAGTAATCGTCAGATTCCAGAATATGTATAAACATTATATGTACTTAAAAAAAAAACACAAGTGCATTTTAAAAATTTAAATATAAGGAAGAAATACAAAAGCTATGCATCAGAGACCTGAAAGGCATATTTAACATCAATAACAAAAGGGGCCTCTTGCAGATTCTGAAGTGGTGGTTTTTAAAATTAGAAGCTGGGTATGCTGTAACCTAAGAAGCATATGATGTAGCTGTTGCTAGGGTACGGGGACTGCTTTTGCCAAAAGCTGAGTAAACAAACAAGATTAAACCCACGTAAATTGATGGCTCTGGTCCTGACAACTCAATGATCATCTGCTTATTTTTTTTTAATTCTGTGTTTTCTCCCCCTCCAATATCTATGTATCTGACACTTTGGAATTCAGATCTGCTGTCATGAGATTAGTCCGTCATCTTTGTGGTTCTGCTGTTGGCTTTTTCAGTGAAAGTTTGAAGAACGCTGAAAACCCTGGAATCAACCCTAAGACCTAAAAATTTCAGAACAGCTCGTTCCGAGACTTGTGCGTAAGCTGTGAATGTTACTGCTCAGATTTTTAAAGTGTTACTTATTTTTCAGACGCTGTCTCTTTATTTTGAATATGAAGGGAGTCTTAAGTCTTCTCCCTACATGTCACATCCTGTTGGCGCATTTAGATCTGTCCGTAAGTGTTTTTGTATTGCGCCCATATAAAAATGGGGAGGTCTGGTTTGTTTCTTGGAGTGTTCTTGATTTTAGGAGGGTGTTGAAGACTGCCTTGTCAACTATGAAAGGGTTGTGCTAGCAGCACACGGCATGTAACCTTGCTTCTGAAACACAGTGATTTAGGATTGTTTTCATAGCTACTGTGGGTATAATAATACCACCCTTTACCGTCTCACAGGTACGTTGAAAGGCTAAGTGGGGCGATGTATGCGCACAGGCTTCGAGCTCTTTGGAAGAGAGCTATTTCAATCAGGCGTATAATTAGATTCATCCCATTATTATTGTGCTTCTAAAAATTGCACAGGGAAGCTCCATGGCAATGCGGTGTTGTGGTTGTATCAGCTCGAAGCTTCCAAGGCTGCCCTCCTTGGAATGGCTTGTGGCTTGTGTAAGTACGTGGTGAGTGGACCATCATTCCATCTTCCTTCGAGAAGGGGTGCTCTGACTCAGATGCGGTTCTACCAGCATCCTAGCAGATGGCAAGAAACAGATTGCAGAGACTTGGAGAAAAAAAAAAATAATGGCCTGGGTGCATGCCACCCACGCTTGGAGCTGCAACTTCAGTTGGGATATTGTCTTATCGATGACATTGTGGGAAAGTCTTCATCCCCTGGGACAAGTGAGCCTTTTGGAAGTCATTTTTCTTTAGGGGTGCCTGCTTTTCTCTGCAACCTCAGCCCTCCCTGCAGTCAGAACTGAAGAAGAAAGTCTTTTGTATGAGAACCATGTGGCCAGAGCTTGGATTTACAGAATTCTCCTGAAGCAGCGGTAGTCTCAGATTGACTCCTGGAAAGCTCAGAGTCTCAGGAGGACTGAGATTATTAATAAGCTTGTATCACTTTTTTGAGTGTTTTAACTTATCATTTTAAGTAATTGTACAGAACTCTTTTTACCAGTATTTTCTCTCGATTTATAGAACTGTGCACAAATACACACAGAGACTCTACAAATACCGTATAGATTTCCACTAGAATTAAATTTGCGTGTTGTGGGAAACTTTTGGTTTCTGTGCACGCTTAGGAATAGAGCCACATACGTGTCAAAAGCTCCCATTCCTCGGGCGCCAAGTGGTTCTCTGCTGCCTCGTTCACTGGTCAACATTCTTCCCCAAGTGGTCTTCAGCAAAGCCTGTCATCAGGGGCCTGAGGCGATGGGGATTGTGGAGAAACTAAACTCCAATTCTTTTCGTTATTACTCTCTTTAAAACGGAGGTTCTTCCCTTCTTTCTCTTTCTCTCCTCCTCTTCCTACAGGCTTTGATCTTAGACAGGTGATGGTGGATGCCACGGTCAGGGCCTTAGAAGATGGGGCAGAAGGAAGAGGCATTGGGTTCTGTTTTCTCCTCCTTGTTGATAGCACTTCCTGAGGCCGAATCGCTTTTCTAGGGCGTCTGCGCGTGTGCCCCAGACCAGGTCTTCTTTTGAGGAGAAGAGCCGGGGACTGGGTACCACGGGGCTGTGTGACCCGGGGTGTCCTCCCTCACATGCCCTGGGAGCCTGACTTCCAGCCTCCGCATCCGTTGGCTCTTCCCTTGCCTTTCACGCAGCGGTCGTTGGTGCCTCTTTGCAAAGCCCTCTGAGAAACTTGAGTGACAGTATGTGTCTTGTCAAAAGAGGGATGAAGAGGAGGGTCAACTTTAAAACCTGACTCTTGAGAGGGATGTCGATGTGCTTATTTTAATCTTGCATCAGTACCTTGGATGCTCTTGCCCCATAGACCCCCCCAGTTAGCTAGCATGTTTACAGGACCATTTTGCTGATGCTCGAACCCCCATGTGCTCCTCCAGAGGACCACATCTCCTGTTGACCCAAGTTCTGTTTCTTGGGGACACCTGAACCCTGTCCCTGACACACAGGCTTTTTTGACAGCGACCATGTCTATCATCTGAACTTGAAGGGGAGACTCCAAGCAGTCTAAGCCGTTACCCCCGACTTGGCCAGGCTCCAGGCTCTTGGCAGCCTCCCAAACGGGCCGGCCTTCCAGGGGGTGGGCGGCGGGTCCAGGAGCCCGGGCTTCGTTTCCTCTGGGGGCAGTGCCAGCCCTGGCTCAGCTACTTACCTGTTTGGCTCTGATCAGTGAGGGCATGACCACTAGGCTTCTTGGTGTTCCTTGTTTATAACCAGAAAGGGAGCTCCACCAGAGAGGAGTTTTTTACAAATGAGAGTAGCCAGTCAAGTTAAGCGGGGCCAGGAGGAGAGGCTGCCACCTGAAATGATATGAGAGGTGCTAAAGGGCCCCAGCTGTGCAGAGGCCACCCCTCGGGCCGCCTGCCCAGGGGAGGACCTGGGACCTGCCCTTCTCTCCTACGCCTGGCCACGGCCTGAGCCATGTCGCTTAGCTGCTGGGTCCTCCCTCTCGTGTCTGCAGAGTGAGCAGGGCCGATCAGGGGTTGGCAGGTAGGTGATGTAAACGAGTGAAGCGGGCCGAGGGCACATTCTCGTCCATTGTGGCTTGACACACGTGGCCCTCTGAGTACCACTGTGACTTGGGAATTGAGAATTAGATCTCGGTGTGAGAAAAGTTTCCAACAGCGCATGCACCGTGATACACAGCCACTGATATTTTTGCCCGTCGTGTGGGGGAAGGACCCTGGAGCCGTGGAGTCCTGGAGGGCATGTGGTCCGTACATAGGGTCACGACTCAGCTCCATTCAGGAGTAAAGGCCCTGGGCTATGCCAGTGTCAGCCTGAAACAAACAGATGGCCAGATGTTTCTCCAGCAAAGATGGGTTTATTTGGGATCAGCAGAGAATTGCAGTTCAGGGTCTGCAGCCACGGGGAGCCACGGGCAAATCCCCACACAGCAAAGAGAGGAGAAAACTTTTATAGAGGGGAAAAGGAAGTTTGAAGGGCCACGGGAAACAAAGAGTCCCTGGCTTTCCATTGGCTGAGTCCTGGCCAGGAAAGAAGGGGAGTCTTCCTGCTTCCTGTTGGGCTCATCACAGGGTGTGAGAGCTCCCCCTTCTGGCCTCCCAACTCTATTTAATTGAGGTTTCTGTTTATTAATTTTTTACAGTATCTTCAGATTTTTTTTTGGATGCTGTAAATATGTGAAAATTCCCCCAATTTGTTCCTTTTTTTTTTTTTTTTTTTTAGATTTATTTATTTTTGGCTGCGTTGAGTCTTTGTTTCTGCTTGCCGGCTTTTTTCTCTAGTTGGGGTGAGCGGGGGCTACTCTTCGTTGCGGTGAGTGGGCTTCTTGTTGCGTTGGCTTCTCTTGTTGCGGAGCACGGGTTCTAGAGCACAGGCTCAGTAGTTGTGGCACACGGACTTAGTTGCTCCACAGCATGTGGGATCTTCCTGGACCAGGGCTCCAACCCGTGTCCGCCTGCATCTGCAGGCGGATTCTTAACCATTGCGCCACCAGGGAAGTCCCTCCCCCAATTTCTAAAAACACTATACGGATTAAAAATGAAAAAAATAAATGTGTGAGGTGAATTTGACCAATTTTCCATCTTTGGGATAAAAACCAATCCCTAAGTTCTCTTTTAGCTCAGAATTTTATGGGTCTTGGCTTCCTGTTCTCTCTGAACGAGGACCCTGCTGTTCCAAGTGTGTTCTGTGGTTCAACACATCAGCCTCTCCTGGGAGCTCGAGAGAAATGGAGAATCTCAGACCCCATCCCAGACCTACGGGATCTGCATTTTAATACAATCCCAAAGATTACAGTTTGAGAAGCACTGGACTAGAATATCATTTCAGGAAAAGTTCTGCTAAATTATTTTGGAGTGGGGGGAAAACATGAACAGTATGTGAGAACGAATCCAGCCTTTAGATTAATTCACTGATGGAAAGAATGAATGGGTCCAAATATATGAAGATTAGTGTGGGTGAAAGAAGGAAACAGACCTGTAACTTCGGTTGGAATATTGTTTTGCATCCTGTGGGCACCGGGGTGGGATTCATGGAAGCTCTGAGCTTCTGGTTGAGGATAAAGGATTTTTTTTTGTTTTTTTTTTTTAAACTCTGTTAAGAATTCTAAACACCTACCTGATGCCACACTGTGCTTAACTCTTTCACATAATTTATCCCATTAAATCCTGACAACAGAATTTTGCACTAAGAATGATCACTGGAATATTTTAGACTAGGAAACTGAGCTCCAGGCAGCTTAGGAAGTCATCCAAGGCCACCTGCTAGCCGCAGAAAGAGCTGTGATTTGCACCCAGGAGAGCTGGATCCCCACCCAGAGAGCTGTCCAGCTCAAGCTCCTTTTCTATAACTTTGCCAAGGCCGAGCCTTGCTGGAGATAGTAAACAGTTTTTGATTGCTTTTGGGAAAGGTTTTCTCTTAGGTCTTCAATGGAGGGTTTGCCCCATAAAAAGTGAGAGCAGTTCCAAAGTAAGAAATATTTGTCACTCCGTAAGGACCGACTATTCTGTTTTAACAATTGTTTCCTACTCTTAATCCTGGAAGTTGGTTCCTGATTTTGATTTTGAATTCCAATTGCAGACAATAGCAAATCGGGAACATGCATGCAGTTTTGGTGTTGAAAGAAAAGTGAATGAGTGTGAATTTAAAAAGGATGTTCATTGTGCACCTTTTATGAAAAATCTTCCTCTATAACGACTTCTTCAATTTAGTATTTAACATTTCAAAGGATTTTGAAGGACTCTGCCTTCTCAAAAGTTGCCAAAGATTTCAACTTTTGTCATCATTAGACTTCAAAGCAGGGACTGCAGGCGATTTTAATGCCACTGCTTTTAATCCTAACCTTTGTATTGAGATTAGGAACACAAAGCATAGCCTGTAAGGGGTAAACCTAATTTTTGGGGGGGGGGGTTTGCTTTGTTTTTCTTTTACCCAAAGAATTACAATGAAAGCCCCACTCTCTGGAATTGTTCCTTACTCATTGATAGCTTTTTTTTGAAGTTGTAAGCTGTGATGAAATCTGCACAATGGTATCTGTCATGTAAAAAATAGCTGGAGTAATGAAAGGACTTGGCACTTAACAACAGTCAACGTCAAGTGCTCACAGCCTGTTTCCACAAAAGATAAAGAGCCACAAATCTCTCTCAAATTAACTTGTATGTGTCATTAGTTTCGTGTTTGAAGGGTATATGTGTGTGTGGGGAAGTTGGTATAAATTAGCTGCAGTGACCTCAGACAGCCTCATCCCAGCCTCCGCTGACCCATTGCCCATGGGACCCTGCCCGCCTATTATAGCTGCTCTCCCCACTCCCTCTCCTCGTCCCGTCCTTCCCCGCCTCCCTGGACCCTGCATGCACCATTCACACACCTTCCTACTCTTAGCCAATACATCAGATGCAGGTATATGTACAGTGTTCCCAGAGAATAAAAATTCCCAGAAACGTACTATGGAGGCAGCCACAGAACTCCCTCAGTGGGTGGTTTCACCAGCAGCTGAACATCTTACATGGGTTGAGAATGCGACAGGCCAGTGGGATACGGTTAGTAACTTCTCTTCCGATGGTGGTTCTGTCGGTAAGGCTTGTGTAGCCGTAAGTTAAAGTAAGGTACCTCTCAGCGACGTCATTTATCATTAGCAATGTTGGATCCCTAGCATTTGTGGTGCACATTTCCCCATTTTGCAATGGACAGCTGTGTATACTAGCTTCTTGGAGAAATCTGGAGCAGAGTTTTATTTTTTTATTCTATTTTATTGAAGTATAGATGATTTACAATGTTGTGTTAGTTTCAGGTGTACAGCAAAGTGATTCAGTTACACATATATATATATATTTTTTCTTTTTCAGATTCTTTTCTATTATAGGTTATTACAAGATACTGAATACAGTTCCCTGTGCTATACAGTAGGTCCTTGTTGTTTATCTCTTTTATATATAGTAGTGTTATCTGTTAATCCCAAACTCCTAATGGAGCACAGTTTTAGGAGTTACAAGTGGCATAGTTGGTTTGCTGCTGCTGAGTCGAGGGAGAGGGGAGCGGGAACTGTTTGAGGTGTGTGGCTGGCTTCACAGGAGGCTTAGGGAGTGAGATAATAAATAGATGGTAAATAGAAGAGTTATACTTGGGAAGAATGGAAATGAGGACTATGAAAAGGTGAGAGCGTGTTATGGTACAAAGAGTACTGAATCAGAGTCAGAGACCTGGGACTTCCTCCACTTTGGGCTGCCAGCTTGCTGCATGGCCTTGGTAAACTCACTCCGTGCCTCATTTTCTTGACCATACAATGCAGGTGTAGGAGCAGATGGCCTTAAAAGTCTTCTTTGCCAGCTGTCAGACCATTTGATTCCAACCTAACATATCCAGGCATAAACCAGTCAACCAGCCAACCAACCAAACAAGCCAAAAGACATGATGGGGAGGACAAAGCATTGTGCTAATTTTGCAGAGGAATTGAAAGATACTGTTAGAATTTTAAAAAGACAATGTCATGGCCAGATCAGAGACACAGGTAATTTTTGTCATCTACACGAACTATACCAGAAAAAGTGTGTTTGGATGCCAGGAAGATGGAAAAGATAAGACTGAAATGTTTAGGTTGGGATCAACGTGGGATTTGTGCCCGTAAAGATAAGAGATGGAGAGAGATAGACCCAGAAAAGGTAGTGAAAGAGACAGCAGAAAGATTAGACATTATTTTATTATTTTCCTCTCATTTTAAAATTTGAACCAAAAGTGTGAAATTTTAGCATCTTACCTCTGACACATAAAGAACATTGTAGGGGAGTAGATTTGACTGTTTGGTAATTTATTTCTGAATAGGATTTAGTGATTTTTTTTCCCATCTGTGTACACTCTCAGGAGGAAATTTTTCCAAGGAATACATATTACTGTTGGATGTTTAAAATTTAGACCACTGTATAGATAGCAGTTAGTTTTGTCTCATTGGTTGGGTTTTCTTGTTTCAGGTACCAAGTGAAAGAATGAGGGTGAAAATTTCTTTAAATACGACAAACAGTACAGTAGGGTGGTGCCAACCTCTTAAAGATCCTTTTCACCTTCAATGAGATTGAAGTAAAATTATCTTATCTGAGCTCCAAGGGCTGCTGAAGTTACCTATAAGCTCAGAGATTGTCCAGGCAAGAAGTACAACCTCAGGCACCAGGAGGGAGAGGAAATCTTAAGCCAAATCATGGAGAACAAGAAAAGGCTTGTTCAGTGAATTGAAAGGACATCACTGTGGCACATTTTAGGCTCTTAAGTATTTGTTAAATGACTAAATCAAAGTGTTGTTTTTTGAAAACCAGAATTCAACATGGGTGTATATAGAAAAGCCTAATAAAAATATTGCAATCTCTATGTAGGATGCTGTTTAGTCAGAAATGCACAGAGTAATTTTTCTATGTTTAATTGTGTTATTCTCATCCTCACTCAAGCCTATTTCATACCACGATTTAAATTTTCCATCTGATTTTATTCTCTCTCTGGCATGTGAGCCATCACCCATGTAGCTTCGTAATACCGGCAGATAATGACCAAAATTATTATAGATAGATATATCTTTAGGCATCTCCGTTTGGGAGGTGGAAACTAATTTGAACCAACAACTTTAAAATAACTGATTTTGAGTGGTTTGAGCTTGAACTGACCTAGAACTGAATTAATTACATGTAATGAGGGCCCCAGCTAAAGTACCATTCTGCAATATGCTTTATGAGAAGTATGGGTAAGTGACAGATATTAGGGCTTCAGATCTAATGTACATAAATACCCAACTCACTGTTCTGAAAAATTACAGTGGAATTCTTTGTTCTAAAACAGATTCCAGTCTATTCTCTCTTTATGAGGACTTCCAAATGGAATTTGGGAAACTGAATCCCTGAGATGAAATGCCATTCCCTTGATCCACGTCAGACCTGGCTTTGTTTTTCTGTATATGGAGTTTTCTGTTCTTTGACCCTTTACTCTCCATTTATATCGATCTTTATGGGTTCTTGAGTTCTGGGTTCCCACTTTTTTTTTTAGCAATTACAAAAGCGAAAACAGGGCATTTCCCAGACATAAAACTCTTTCCCATTTCCCAGTAGGTCAGTTAATCCTGGGCCATTGCAAGAGTTCAGAGAAACTTAATTCAGTTAAATTCTATCACTTCATTCCATCCCAGTTCTGGAGTTTACCTCTGGCTGCATAAAGAGGAAACAAAGCCAAGACTTTGGCCAACGTCAGAAAAATATCTTTTTCCCAACATTTAGGTTGAATGCTTAGTTCTTGTAGTTGGACAAATGTGTTGTAGAGTTTTAGCAGCTGTTAGGATTTACTATGCCTGAGTTGCCCTTTAAACTGCTTGTCTGGATATTTTGCTGCTTATTTTTAAGTGGGCTTCATATTTCATAGTATCTTATAGCTGGAAAAGACCTTGGGAAACTTCTGGTCTGACCCATTTGCTTTAGAAATGAAGCAACGAAGCCCACAGAAGTCAAAGGACTTGTTTTAAGGTCACAAAGCCAGAAAGTGGCAAAACCCAGGCTAGAACCCCAGTTGCCTAACTCCTGTTCCAGTGTCTTGGTCACTGATTTCAGAATAGGATGTAGTGATAGTTTTCACCTCTCTTCAGACTCAGGAGGAAAATTTTCCAAGGAATGTATGTTATTGTTGGAGATTTTAAAAACTTAGACCACTTTATATAGCTGTTACTTTTTTTCCTTTTATTTTGCACAGTTTGTAATGTGCAGAAAAGTAGAGAGAGTAGAAACACAAGCCCAATAGCCAGCTTCGACAATGTTCAATTCATGATTCATCTTGTTTCATCTATATCCCTACCTACTCTCCCACCCCAGATTATTTTGAAGCAATCCAGACGTCGTATTATGTCACCCATAAATATATCAGTATGCACCTC
The DNA here is from genome assembly GCF_965194805.1 of Balaenoptera borealis. NCBI lineage: Eukaryota > Metazoa > Chordata > Mammalia > Artiodactyla > Balaenopteridae > Balaenoptera > Balaenoptera borealis. The sequence goes on along the minus strand of NC_138880.1, from coordinate 24,837,899 downwards.
CAAAAGATCAGCACTTAAAAAGCATAACCACAATACTATTATTAACTGAAATAAATTAGCAGTAATTCCATAATGTTATCAAATATCCTATAGTTTGTTTAAAAAAATCTGTTATAAATATTGTATGACCATTTTATTTCAAATATATTTTTCCTTTCAAAGGCGAAACACATGCAGTTAAGAATGGTGGGCATTTTAGGTCAATGAAAAGAGAGAGGGGCTATAAAGGACTGTCAAAATCACTGATAAAAACATGCCACGAGTTTACAATCACCAAGGAATTTACTAGATATTCACTTGATTTTGCAGTATTTTAATTCTCCTTTCTACCTAAACTAGTAAATTTTAATGTGATGTTTTCCAAAGACATTGCAGCTGTTGTCTTTGTATCCCTTCAAGTCAAGTATCAGTGTATGAAAGAAACTTGTTACCACGGAAAAGGAGAAAGTCGTGGCTATTTTTGGTGGCAGGTTCGTGACAGATTTTTCCTTTGTGTCAGCGTATGTGAATACCTTCAGCTCCTAGAGCTCTAGTTTCCTAGCATGGGATATAAAATATTTTATGGTTGGGGACGCATTCTCTTCACTACAAGTTAGGGGAGACATGTTGATTCTTTTGGGAGACACGGTTGATAGTGCATTTCTTATTACTTCAACTCCTTCTGTTAAATGTCTTCAGTGATGGAAGCCAAGAGCCGGTTTTGAATGACGACCCCATCTCATTAACACATTCAGATGGGCGTGGAATTTGAGTTGCAGGATACAAAGTCCAAAACAAAAAATCTCCTCAATGCTTGTCTGCAGTAATGAGAAAGTTAGGAATTTTGGCAAGCTGGCTAACGCCAGAAATGTTTACAGGAGGCTTTTTCTTCCTTAGAGAAAAATTAGGAAAAGTTGGATCCTGGGGATGAGAAGCAGGAAGCAGGATTTTCCTGCAGGCAGCAGCCATGAAAGTGAACACCCCAGTGTATAAACCAGCTGGTAGAAAAGAAAAAACTTAGCCGTGGAAGTACAGCTGCGTGCTTGGTGTTGTGTTCCTGTCATCACACACCCGAAACGAACAGTGGGGAGAAGTGTGATCTGAAACGCGCCGGAGACTCGCTCTATCCAGGTCAGAGTCACTTCCGGGACATAATACACACCTGTGTCACGTGGTTACTGGGGCCACGGCCAGCCTGGAGATTTGCTGAAAGTTTTTCCTCCCACCCCCATCACAGTCATCAGTTGGCCCCGCACCACCTTTCCAGATCTGAACCAAGTCCTCCCTCCTCATCTTTTGCAGTGTTTGTTGTCGTTGTATGTTTGTTTTACCTCTTCTCTCTGCCATTGGTTTTGGCTGGTCTAAGAAGGACACGTGTTTCAGAAAAAAAAGAGAGAGAGGGATTACATCACTGAAAAATCCTGTAGTTGGAGCAGCTGTTTTGTGACCACCGGGGTCTCCGAAGGCCTGCCTTGTGCCATCCTCCCCTCCTGTGTGCGGCCTCCTCGCCGGGCTTGAGCTACGGTGATTCTCCTGCAGCTGTGGGACTGCGCCGGGGCTGGCTGCCTCTTCTTTGCTGTGTTAGTGGTGCCCAGGAGGGAAGAGGAGATGCCCCAGCTTCTGGAAGCTAGAGATGTGGACGTCCAGCCCGGTGGCTGAATAGCATCTCTGTGTCTCCCTCACTGATAGGCCATCTTCCCGAGGTCCTCCTCTTTCATCCTTTTGCTGTGTAACTCTCTGACGGTGGGATTTGTAGGAAACCCTCCTTTAAAAATGCAAATGTCTTGGGCTTCCCTGGTGGCGCAGTGGTTGAGAATCTGCCTGCCAATGCAGGGGACACGGGTTCGAGCCCTGGTCTGGGAAGATCCCACGTGCCAGGGAGCAACTAGGCCCGTGAGCCACAACTACTGAGCCTGCGCGTCTGGAGCCTGTGCTCCGCAACAAGAGAGGCCGCGACAGTGAGAGGCCCGCGCACCGCAATGAAGAGTGGCCCCCGCTCGCCGCAACTAGAGAAAGCCCTCGCACAGAAACGCAGACCCAACACAGCCAAAAATAAATAAATTAATTAATTAATTAATTTTTAAAAAATGCATTATGCCTTTAAAGTTCATTTATTACATTTGGCCAATAGCTCAAGGCCCCAGCCAATAGAAAGTCCCCTACACAGGGGCACTGTAGCCCCCTCTATGCCAGTGTTTGCATGGAAAAGGACTTTGAGTCCAGTGTCCTCTGAGGCTGCTGGCCAGAGGGAGTGAACTTCTCTGGCCCCAGAGATTAGGGCCCAAGTGACAGGGTGGGCACAGAGGATTGTGGAAGGGAATAAAGAGCAGGGGGCAGAAGGAGGGGGCCCTGCAGGGTATGAAAGCCAGAGGCCATGGCAGCGTTTCAGATGGTTGCCAGAAGGTGTAGACAGATGCCAGATAAGGGTCTTTCAGGTTGGTTCTTGCAAAGCAGAAAGGATGGGCATTGGGAAGGCGTCCTTGGAGATGGGTCTTGTACCCAGGAGATGCTTTGTACATGGGGTGTTTCTAACTGTGGGGCTCCCTGGATGTTTCAGCAACACACACGTTGAGAAGAAATCCTGCCTGCGTGTCTGTGAGCCCATTGGGGGTACTTGGGGACACAAAAGAAGTGGGGAAAGAGCTGGCGCTTGGGCAGCTGCTCTGTGTCTGCAGCTCTTGGCACGCTGTCACAGGGCTTCCCAGGTGTGAATGAAGAGAGAACCAGGCTGGAATTAGGCAGGTATTAGTAGGGCAAGATACATAGCAAAGGAGGGGCAACAACTAAGTCTTTTTCCTCTAACCATCTTTCTCTCAACTACCTGTTTACCCTCTGAAAAGCACTGCCCCAAACACTGACATCCCTCTGCTTGAACATAGAACAAACAATCCTTGATGACAACTCCCATCATCACCTCCTTTCTTCTCCACCTCCCTCCCTCCTACAAATACTCGTTAAAAGCCTTCTACGCATGAAGAATCACGCGAGGTCCTTGAACAACACGTTCCTCTCCATGTTGTGAGCCTTTTCTATGGCACATCAGCTCAGGACCATTATGCGATGGTCCTGATGCAGGGCTGTGCAGCCCTGCCCTGCACGAGGATGTCTTAGCTGGAGAACATCATTCACATCAGGGTTTTTTGTTTTTTTAAAAAATTTATTTATTTATTTTTGGCTGTGTTGGGTCTTCGTTTCTGTGCGAGGGCTTTCTCTAGTTGCGGCAAGCAGGGGCCACTCTTCATCGCGGTGCGTGGGCCTCTCACTGTCGCAGCCTCTCTTGTTGTGGAGCACAGGCTCCAGACACGCAGGCTCAGTAATTGTGGCTCACGGGCCCAGTTGCTCCGTGGCATGTGGGATCTTCCCAGACCAGGGCTCGAACCCGTGTCCCCTGCATTGGCAGGCAGATTCTCAACCACTGCGCCACCAGGGAAGCCCCACATCAGGGGTTTATACAGTGAGAGAGATAAAGTAATATGTCCTTAGAAAGGAAACTCGCCCCCTACCACCACAGTTGTCACAAAGGCAGTGTAAAGGCTTCTAGAGGCCCAGAATCAACCTTCCTTTCCCCGTTTATAATCAGACGTGTTGCCACTCACGACCAAACCCTTCACCAGTCGTTAGCAGTTACTCTGCTGAGCGCACTACATACATTTTCGTATTTATTCTTCACACACATTAAGAGAAAGCCACTTTTCCCATTTTACCTTGGAGGAAACGATGGCCTAGCAGAGATTTTTGGACTTTGCTCAAGGTTATGCATCTGATAAGTGTTAGATCCAGGATCTTTTTAATACCTGAGGATGGAGGCAAGTATCTTAGACGCATCTGTAACCTCTTTCACCGTGGGAGAAAAATAGGGTGCTGGAGATCTCCATTTTCTTTTTATTTATGAGAAGTTCATTTTTCAAAGGATGGGGATTCAAGGCTCCAAGCAAGAACCCCCCCCCCAAGCCTATGCCCCCCAAGCAGTACTAATAGTGGCTAACATTTGCAGTGCCTTCTCTGTACCAGGCATTGTCTAAGCAGTTCATGTGGATTAATTGATTTGAATCTTACAGCAGCCCTGAGTTCTATTATTATCTCCATTTTCCAGTTGAGGAAATTGAGACTCGGGGTGATCATACGGGGATGGTCAGTGGCCCAGTGCATTTACCTGGGCAGGTGGCCTCTAGACCCTGTACGCCCCGCCTCTCTGTTGTGCCCTCCAGATCCCAGGTATATCAAGGCCCCGTCCTGCTTGTTTCCTCCTGGCCTTGAAGGAGCGCGGAGGAGGAAGCCTCTGTGAGGTCTGGCGGAGACAGCAGTGCCTAGCTGGGATCTGGATGTGTGCTCCTGCCTGCTCTTTGCCAATCCCGTGGTTACTTCTTATTCTGACTTGCTTATTTATGGGTCCTGGGGCTTGGCAAGGAAGAAGCTAGAGGTTCACACAGTCTGCACAGGAATGAGACAGATTCTTGCTCCTGTTAATGAGAGTTAAACATCTCAAGTGTTGCTTTTCCCTCACCTCTTTCTCCCACTTCATTCTTTTGGAAAGTGTTCAAACCCTGCAATTATGCAGGTGGCCATAGGGCAGAGCTGATTTACCCCTTATTTCTTGGGCTAATTTGGCTTTGGACGAGGGAAAGGGGCAAATGCTCCCTTTCTCTCAAGCACAGAAAACCAGTTGGCTTCTTTCCTGTGTAAGTGATATGCACAGGTTTTCTCAAAAGGGAAGTTTTGCTTTTATAAACTGCCGAAAAAGTTCTTGAAGCATTATTGGGCCATCTCGCTTGGTTTACTTATTTATTTTTCTGAATGAATCCAGCTTTGGTTTAGGAGTTTGAAGGAGTCCAAGGACTGTCATCAACGACACTGTTACAGGTTGAATTGTGTGCCCCCCAGATTCCTATGTTGAAGTCGTAACCCCTGGGACCTCAGAATCTGACCTTATTTGGAAATAGGGTTGTTACTGATGCAGTTAGTTAAGATGAGGTCATAATCGAGTAGCGTGGCCCCTAATCCAATGTGATCGGTGTCCTTATAAAACAGTGAAATTTGGACACAGATATGCACTGAAGCGCCAGAAGCTAGGAGTGAGGCCTGGAGCAGATCCTACCTCCCAGCTCTCAGAAGGAACCCACCCTGCGCACACCTTGATCTTGGATTTCTCCAGAACTGTGGGACGGTTTCTGTTGTTGAAGCTACCCAGTTTGTGGTATTTTGTTCTGGCAGCCCTAGCAAACGAATGCACACGAATTCTCACCTTAAACAAACAAACAATAAAAATGAAAACATTAAGTTAGTAAAGTTTGATGGGCCTGAGCCTTTGAGCAAAGTGAACTTTCTTTTTTCCAGCATTGCAGCAACTTAGAATCAGAGGACCTTGGCACTGGAGGGCCCTGGCTGGGGACGGGCACGAGGTCTGCAGGGGCACCTGCCGGGCGCAGCCTGAGTCCAGGGTCACTGGCTCACTTCTGCTTCTCTCCACCGACACTTCCTCTCCGTTCATTCTTGACTTCCGGTCCCCTGCACAAGCTCCATGTCCCAGGATGGTCTCCTCTCAGCATGTTAATTTCTCTCTCCCTTCCTACCTTCCTACCTCTTCCTTTATGTCTTCCTAGTTTGATAAAAATATGCCAACTGCTTCCTTTCAGCTCTCTCGATCCGGAAGTGAAATCCCCAATGCCCTCTTGCAGAAGAAAGACCCCCCTAATTTTCGATTCACACCTATCCTCCACCCCTCCGGTGCCCTTACCCTTTGCCTGTATATTTGGATGCCATATTTTATGCCTCCCTGGCTTGTGTCTGCCCCACTTCCGCCATCCGTTAGGTCAGGTCGGAGCTGAGGTAGGACCAGCGTGGGTGGGGAAGCCAGCGACACGTAGGCCGAAGTTCAAGGTGGTACCTTCATTTGGTGGGAGGAGAGCCTGGGTGGCATGCCCACACTGTGAAGGGGAGATAGACCACAGTTAGAAACACAGGTCAACACATAGAAGACTTCAAAACGGGGAGATCTGGCCAAGAATCAGAGATTGACGAGGAGATAGAAAACCAGGCAGACTGATCACATGGACCCGGGAACCAGGGTGAACTCAGGGCAGTGTGTATGGTCTCTGGCAGCGCCCGATGTGTGCGTGCATGCCACTGGGGGACTGAGTAGGATCAGAAAGGGTGGAGGCTTTACCTCTTAGGAGATGCAGAGACCATGGGACCATGCCATTGTGTCATCTGAGGTTAAAATCCCTGGGATTTAAGGCCCCAGTCTATGGAGGGCTTTGAGTGTTGTGCTTTCTACAATATAATGCTTCATCAACGGTACCAATTTTTACTAAAATTTTACTCATCTTCTCTTTGGAACTTTAATGGTTTCCAAATCGGCTCTGTGTTGGAGGATGGCCACGAGCTGTGCCAAAGGGGATGGGAGAGGTGCCCTGCATGGCGGGCCGGCCCCCTGGAGGGTCCGAGGTGCTGGCTTAGGCAGTGTTGTTGAACAGACGCAGCTGCTGGTGGTCTGTGCACGGGTGGAGGGTCCCGGATCAGTGGGGAAGGTGAGGGAATACCTGGGCATCTCATTTGGTGGGTGTTTTCTGCCCAGACTGCAATCCTTTGTTTTTTGCCCAGCAAACACCAAGTAGAGCTGCGTTGCTACTTCTATTTTTCTTTAGTCTTTGGGAAACAAAACAAGCTTTTCTCCCCCAAATAAGACTTTAAGTCTTAATCAGGTAAATACTTAGTGAAAATCCTTGACTTTACTAAGTTTTAGCCCACTTGCTCATCTTTGATGGCAGGGACTTCCTGGATACAAGACTGAGCCAAGAGCTCTACATATATTATCTTATTTAAATTGACCACTATATATTTTTACCGTTCTTATTTTGAAGATGAGAAGACCCAGGCTTATAGAGGGTAAATAATTTGTTCAGGGACACAGAGGAGGTAAGAAGCTGAGCCAGGACTTAAACTGGGGCCTGACTTCAAATTCTGTGTTTAGCATTGAAGTGGCATAACCAATAGTGTCAAATTCTGAGTTCCTAAGAATTTCTTTTTACCCTTCCTGTTGTTCCAAAGTAAAATTTTACCATGACTTGCTTTATTATCATCTCAAAGTCACAAAGAAATAGAACAATGACTTACCATGTATTTATTGTTACTCTGGCCCTAATCAACTCTTCTAAGTATCAATAAAAGTGAGATGTAGTGCTTTCCGTAGCCTTCAGAATGTCTGCATAATTCTCATCGCTTTATAATAGCACGTCATGGTGTTTGAACCAGGAAAGGGACACGGCAGCTGTTGAGTGCAGTTCTCACCTTTTCTAATTGAAGATATTGAGTCATAGAGGTTTGGTGAGTTGACTACTGGGAATTATTAAAGGCTGGCATAGAACTTCCGTGCTGGTGTTCTTCCTCCTTACTTAAGTGTTCTTCACAGAGCTCTTATCTTCTCCAGTACCTCGTTGAGGTTGGTGGGTAAAACAATACAGGAGCAGAGTAGTTACGTGACACTTGCTCAAGATGCCAGAGGAAGTTCGTAGTGGAAGGAAGACATGAACTTAAGAACCCTGGGACCAGCCTGGTGTGCTCTCCATCACCCCCACCCCGTCTCCCTGAGCCTTGCTGTGCTGTGCTGCCTCTTAGGGGTTGCCCTCTCAGCAGGTCTCTGAATGGCCACATGGCCACGTTGCCTTAAGCCCACTGATGAGGGAGGAAGGGAGGGAGAGGAGGGAGGGAGGGGGAGAGAAAGAGAGAGAGGGGACCATCACCATATCATGCATGACTGATTGTGAAAATGGTAAAGGATGTCTGGGAACTTTTGTTTCATGAGTGTGTGTGTGTTTCTTTTAATGGTCTCTATTTTTCTCTTTTTTTTGGTGAAAAACTCAGATTTTATAATTATTAAGAAATTCTTCCTGTCAGAGACAAAAGAAAAAGTGAGCTGCTTGATTCCATTTCCAGCAATATAGCAGACCGTATATCCTCAAAAGCCCCCGGGTTAAAAAAAAAAACCACTATAAATTTCCAGGTGAAATATTTCATAGCATTTCTTGGCTCTTCAATCTCGTAAAACTCAAATCTAGCTCCATCCACATTTCTGTACCATTAAGCTAGCAACTCAGCCCCAAGGGAACTGACCTGTTCATGCTGAGCAAAGAAACTGGTAAACAGGGTAAACTGCAACAAGGTTTGACTATTTAAAACAGTAAAAGAAAGACGGGGGTGGGGGGGGGACAGAGAAAGGAGGGGGGGCAGGAAGGGAGGAGGGGGGAGGGAGGGAGGGAGGAGAGGGGGGAGGGAGGGAGGAGAGGGAGGGAAAAGAAGCAGGAGATGGAGGAAGAAAGAAAGGAAGAAGGAAGGAAGGAAATGAAACAATAACCTGGGAGCCAATATATGTTTGCACAGAGTTGAATCATTGTCAGGTATTTGTGTTGTTTGGGAGAATATGGAGATGGTGATTTATTTTAGATTTTTTTCAAGTTCAAGGATGCCTGTTGAAATATCGGGGTAATCACTGAAAGAATAGAAGAAGAGAAGACATTAAGAGAGAAAGAGACTACTTAAATGATTTAGCAGGGCACAATAAAGAACGTTCTGAGCTTCCCAGGGGGCGCACCACCTGACTTGGCAGCCAGGGTGTGTTCAGCGCTGGACCCGGTTGAGGGTGTTAACTAAAATGAATTAAATTAACATTTACTGAGCACTAACTGATTGCCAGGCACATATTTCATTTAATCCTCAGAACAACCCCATTAAATTGGCACTTTTGTCTTCCCCATGTTACAGAGGAAGAACTGAGGGATTGAGCTGTTTGTAGGACATGTCTGAGGTTGCCCAGCTGGGAAGTAGAGATGCTGGGATTCAGGCACTGAGAGATGTGCTCCAGAGTAATCACTTTTAACTCCTAAACTCTTCCGCCTTAGCAAAATCCTTGCAGGGAAATCCTTGCCTTAGCAAGATTCTGGGCGGGGGGTGGAGAGAACTGTACCCCTCCAAGATGGCTCAAGGCCTCTCCCCTCTGTTCTCCTGTTCTACGGCCTGTGAGCCACCTCCCGGAGACCTGCAGGTGCACGCGGCTGGAGGAACCTTTTGCCTTGATTTCATGGGTACGGTGCAGTGCTGCAGCTCTTGAACTTGGTCATTTGTGAACTCTGACAAGTGCATAAAATCACTTCCTTTTAAGCTTTTCTGTTTTAGTTGCTGAGGTTATGGTGTTGATTATAATGGTCTGTCATGACACGTGAAAGCAAATTGGATGTTCTCATAATTGATGCGTACTTAAGACGTATCTAGCCTCTCATCTAAGCAAGTTATATTTCAATTGTTACAGGATCTAAATTTCAAATATCCCATTTGCCATGCCACCCATTCACTAGCATATAGGTGCTGGCTCTATGAATACATTTATCTGTCAACACCAAACATGGATGGATTTCTTTAGGTCTGAAACTGAAATAATTTAGGTCTAAAAATGTGTCCTGGCTCTGGAAAACTCTGTAGGAGGCTCACCTCCAAGAACTTGGAGATGTTTAAACACGCAGTGTCTGGAGCCAGGAAGCCAGATCAGATATTCTCTGGGAATCAGCTTCCCTCTAAGATTTTGGAAGAAAACTGTGTCGCAAAACAGTGTCTCCATCCTATCTCTGGATTCAACTTTCTCTTTCCTTTATTGCCTTCTGTCTCTTTCTCGTAGCTTCTTATTTGGGTTTGGCCTTTTCCCATTTCTAGGATATTTTACTCCTTTCTTCTGAGAAGCCACGAAGACAGAGAGAGGTAGCCGTTTCCTGACTGGCACAAAGGTGTGTCCACACGAAACCCACCTGTAGGCTGAAACGAGGGCGGGTGCTCACCTCTAGTCTAGTCTGTGTTACAAAGCGCAGCCCACGTGCAAAATGTTAGGACTTGGCACTTGTCCCTTCCCCCTGCTGCCAGCACTCAGCTTGGTGGCCTGGAGGGAGCCCCCGCTGGTCTCTTAAGAAGGTAGTCCCTCGTTCTTTGTGGGAACTGGGAAAACAAGGCGGGGGAAAGGCTGGGGACTGCAGGTTATGCTGTATTGTGTATTCTCCTTACAGGAAGCATTTGCCATCAGATGGAATTACCTCAGTCAATTTTTGGTTTGGGTAAATGGGATCATAGCAGAACCAATGCAATATATGTCTTGCCAAAAATTAAACTTTGGCCACAGGTCTTTGCACCTCCACCCCCATTAGTCAGGGGACAAAGAAGAGTATATGGTGACACCCCCAAATGCTACTATTTTACATTTTAAAATATCTGATCATACTGGCAGTTTTTCTTGTCTCCCCACTTACATTTATTTGTTCCTCTTATAAAGCCAAAATTATACTTTTTGACCAGCCTTCTTTCACTAAAAGTAGAGTGACCATATGTCCCTGTTGGACCAGGAGGGTTCTGGTCAAGCGTTTTGTCCTAGTGTAATTAATAGCATCCTTTTTACTTGAAAAAAATGTCCTAGTTGAATAATAAATAACATGGTAACTAATGAAAGCTACTGCAAATGATTATTAGGTTATAGTTAACCCTCTCTGTTTGAAATAGAAGTCTCATAGCACCTTTAAAGTATCAAATGAATAATAATAGGAAGACTAAAGATTATTACCCAGAAGACTAATTACTTAAATTTTGAAATATATAAGGAAAGTTGGAAAAAAATCTCTCCAATGGACTTAGTAGAAATTATTAATCTCATCTATGTATTTTTTATTCTATATTAAAGTTAAAATGTTATTAGTAATTATTAAGTGATATCACATAAAAGTCCTATAATTTGCTGGGAGTTAAAGTAGTTATTCTTAAATAGAGTCAGGAATTTAAATATCTTTTAAAAAATTATTGTAATTTGATAGAACAGGAAACTATTGGAGCTTTGCTTATTTTTTCATATATGATTTTAATTGTTCACGTATAACATTTCTTTGAATCACAGGAAGCGACGTGTTGAAAAAAAGATTCCTCCTTTAAAATCCATCTGTGTTGTCGTGTGGTTTTTCACTGGCTTGGGAAGCAGCTCTGTGGTGACCTGAAAACAGAATTGAGAAAAGAAAACTTTCAAGATTGATTAGTCTGAAGGAGGTGTGTGGATTTAAGTCTAAATCTCATGCACCATCTGTATAAACCAACCGAGGGAGTCATTTGAGTCATCCAGAGAAGTTTGTCTTCTCTTTCACACACACATATATTCATAAAAACTTATAATAACTTAGAAATTGGAGGACTATTCTAGCAATATAAAGATTTCTGTGAACTTCATTCAGACTACCCAAAAGCAGTTAACATATAACCCTAAATTTAGTAACTACCCCCATCGTCATTACGGGGGCAGCAGGGTAGGGCAGGAAAAATCCTAGACTGGGAATCTCAAGAGAGGAATTCTGGTTTTTCAACCTCTGTATGACTTGGGGCAAGTCACTTACTGCCTTTGAGCCTTCGTTTTTTCGTCTTTAATTATGATAACAAATGTTACCTTGCTGACCTCAGACCTTACGAGACTCAATAAACTGTAAGGTCCTATACAAACATAAGGCATTATTTATTATTCCTTAGCTACTAGTGGATCTGAGGGAAAACAAAGTAGGTATAATATTCCTTTACGACCCTGAAACCACTTTATAAATCCATGGGCATTTGTTGGGCTTCTGCGAGGAACACAACACTGCAGAGGGCCAAAAATCAACATATCCTGGCACCCGCTTATGGAGGACCCACTTTTAAAAGGCACGAGGCTTCAAAAGATGAACGAAGTGAAGTCTTCCCTGGCCTCTCCATCTTAGATCGAAAACCTTCATCTTAGCCTTCCTCCCCGGCGTTATTTTCCTCCGCTCCACTCATTGCTATTTCGTATTCTGTATAATTTACTCACTTGTTTACCATTATCTCCCCCCATGAGCATGGAGACTCCTTAATGACAGTTTTGCTCTTATTGCTGCTATTTTGTTTTTAAACTTTGAATCCCAGAATTTGTAGCCGTCTTGAGCACATAGCAAGTGCTCAATGAACGTTTGTTCAATGAACAAAACAGTCATTGGTCTCAAGGAACCGGAAAGCCAGGGAGGCAGGGGATATCTCTGTACGGTACCGCATTCTGTGACAGCATTGTAAGCACCATCGTGGAAGCCCACAGATTGCTGTATAGATGGGACCAGGGCTTCCAACTCTGCAGGAGACGGGGTGGGAGGCAAAGAGAGGGAGACGATGGAAAGTTTGTCAGAGCACTGACTGCAATTTGAATCTTGAAGGATGAATGAGAGTTTTCCAGGAGGGCAAGGAGGTGATAGTCATCTTAGGCAAACAGGGCAGCCTCCGAGAAGGTCTGGAGAGGGACATTGACATTGCTGAGGAACAGTGAGAACTCGTATTTATATTGATCTTTTAAGGAAAAAGTACAAAAGAAACGAAGGCTTACAGATTGATGCCACGTGTCACTCGGGGACGTGTGAGGGTCCACGAGGTGGGGGCCATTTCTGTGTGGCCCTGTGTGTGTTGTGTTTTACTTTTAGGATGTTACTCCTGATAAATGTTTGTCTGTGCTCAGTGAGTGGATTTACAGATCACATGATCTTCATGATTTTGTCATGAGATGAGGAGGAATCATGAAATATCTTCTACCTCACAAAAGTCTACTGGTTCTCTCATGGCAAAATACTTCAAGGAATTGTTCAATGTGAAGATAAGGTATTTTTCTTCATAAAATGATGAGAGTTACAATTTTGCTGACCTTTTCTGACCACACCGAGACTGAGACCAGTCACTACAATCGGAGGAACCCACTGATGCTGTGATTTTCGCTCGTCTTTTGTGATTAGTCAATTATGAGCTGAACAAAGTTCACGGAGACACCACGTTCAGTTGTGCTGAAGTCTCGGGTGGTCCAGGAGGACCTGTGTTGCCTCTGCAGGTTGACAGTAGAAGCAAAGTCGCTCACTGTTGTCTACGCAGGGCAAGTCTGAGATGCATTCGGAAAAATGGAAAGATTTACTTAATGAATTGTCACAACTGTCAATCATGTCAGTCAGGCAACTAAATCTCTCCTTTTTTCCCCTCAACTTGTGAAGAGGTGTGGTGACTCCAATGGACCATTGTTTCATTCTGAAGCTTGTTGGCTTTCAGTGAGAAGGTCCACTATTCATCTCTTAGGGTTTGAGAAAAATATTAGGTCTTTCTAGAGGAAGCTTGCCCTCTGTGAGAGCGTGCCTAGTGGCTCCTGGCTTTGTAAATGCTGGCATTTCGGTGCTCCCTTTAATTCCCTGAAGCTTATGAGTATAGCTGCAGGTCCTTCAAATGAACAAATATAGCTGCAACACGTGCTAATTTGCCAAGACAGGTTTCTAGTATGAGGTAGATTGAAAGAAGCCACTGGATGTATAGAGGCTGCACAGGGAGAATGTGGTGAAATGGGCTCCTTTAGTTGACTGAACAATTTGTTTAAAACTCTTATCCTTTTACTGAGAATATTTTAACCATTCTGAAGAGAGACGCGAAACCCTGACAAAAGAGCCTCATGGGTATTTTCTCAAAGAAGAGGGCAGTGGCTATTACTATATATGTGGCATATGTAGAAAGAAACAGATCCCGAGGTTTACCTCAGGTAACAAAGTTTGTTGAACAGGAGTCAGGTGCTTCACCATCAGTGTCAAAATCTTGTATCAGAGAAGATGGTTAAATATTTTTATGATTTCCAGCTGCATTCACATGTGAACCGAGGCTTCTCCGTGCAAGTTAACATAAGACTGAAACACATAATTGTCTTATTATTGTGCAGTCTGATTTTTGCCTTAAACTATTTAATATTGATTATTGATTACAAATTGCTTATTATCAAGTTTCAGTTTTGAATGGATGAACTTACTTTGAAGTATGTATTTAAACAAATAAATTAGATATTTGATTACAGATATTTAATTTTAATTTTTAATATTCAAATTTTATTAACAGTCTTACTTCACTGAATTTTTTGGGGTACCCTTTCTGTATCTTAGGCACATGACACTGGCTTTCTGTGTCTGGCCTCCCTCTCCTTCCCCAGTGCCTTGACTCAGGCCTTCAGGATATAGGAAGGCAGTAGAAACACAAGAATTTGGTGACGGATTGAGTGTAGTGACGGGCATGGGATGGATGGGAGGAGAGCAGTGAGAGACAGGAAGCAGTTGATGCATCCCAGGTCCTCGCTTTGGGAGATCGAATGGCTGGGAGTGCCGTTCGCCATGTCCGGAAATGTATTCCAAGAAGCCAGAGGTTGGGAGAACGCGGATGAAGATGGTTAATTGTGTGTAATGAGCAGCTTCAGTTTGATTGTCCACGGAGTATCCGGGCAAGATACTCACTTGGCAGTAGGAAATAAGGATTTGGAGATCAGGAGAGAGGTCTGATGGAGAGTTTTTGGAAATCAATCACTTCTAGGGGTTAAGACAGAGCAGTGTCTGTCTCGGTGTACCTGATATCAGCTTTTGTTTTCAAACATTAAAAAAGGCGAGGCTGTGTGCCCCCCCGTGTGTGCGGGTGAAAGGACCAGCTCACAGCAGCCTGTCTTCCAGCCCGTCCACACAAAGCCACTTCCTGACTGTGCCTTTGCTTCTCGGACTCTATTCTTTTTTATCTTTTAAATTGCATAAAATATACATTACATTTACTCCTTTAATTCTTTCTGTACAGTTCAGTGGCCTTAAGTACATTCATGTTGTTGTGCAACTATCACCACCATCCATCTCCAGAACTTCATCACCGTCCCAAACTGAAACGCGATACCCATTAAACCCTAACTCCCCCTCCCCTTCCCCCAGGCCCTGACAAGGGTGACTGTACTGTCTCTGAATTTGACTGCTCTAAGGACCTCATCTAAGAGGCATCATGCAGTATTTGTTCTTTTGTGTCTAGCCGATTTAGCATAAGACCTTCAAGATTCATCCATGTTGTAGCCTGTGTCAGAATTTCCTCACATCTGCTCTTCCCATTTGTTGACGGACACAGGTTGTTTCTACCTTCTCTGGACTCCGTTCGTGACCCTGGGTAACTGCTCCAGTTTGAGCAGGGTACCACTGAATGCTGCAGCTCTTGAATGCACGCTAGCTGTGCCTGGGTGTTGTCTTCTTTCTTTTTTCCGAAAGCCAGTTTGTGGATGCTCTGTATCTCAGCTGTTTAACTCAGTAGCACCCACGGTATGGTATCAGTGTTCCTTGCTGGCCCCCACTGGAATTCAGCTTGTTTTGTTATTTGACGCAAAGCAGGATGCATAGGTGAACAAAAGGATCTGGACAGGATTCAGGTTTTTTAAGTGCCCCCCCCCCCGTTAGTGATCAAGCGTAATAATAAAATTGGCTATTTTTTTCTTGATGCCTTCCGCTTGCCGGCAGTGAAATGGAACATTTATATATTTACCTCAGATCTTCACTTTGAGAGCTTATCACCGTGACAATTGAAACAATGGAACTCAAAGATGAACTTTTCCCAGGCCCCCAGCAAAGCCGTGAACGCCTGCTCGCCTTGGCATCACCGCGCCGCACCGCCCTCTATTACTCTGACTTCGCTTAGTCTGGCCTGGAGGCGGATGCCATCATCCTGCCAGCCTACTCCAGCCTCTCCGTCCTCCCAAACCCTCAGGCCCCCCTTGAGTTACTTCTCCTCGGTGGGTTCCTCCATCCCCAAATAATTGCTTTCTTTGGGAGTAGAATTCATTGACCACCATTATTCATTATAGCCCTGTAGGCAGTGGGTTATAGGTGACGATGTACCTGAGTGGAGAGACTAAGGGAAATTCAGCTTAGATTTTGATAGGGGTGCAAAGACCAATATATACTCAGTCTCATCATTCTTAGGACTTCTCCGAAACATGTTTTACGCCATGGATTTATCACCTCCCACCACCTGTCTAGATCTGTTTGCCAAAATGTGCTCCAGCAACAGGTGGTCCTATGATTAGAGCTTGATGAGCAGTTGGTTTTTTTGTTTGTTTTTTTTGTTTTGGTAGATTTACAAGGTGCGTTTGCACATGAAAGGCTCTGAGAAGTCCAGCAGGCCTGTTGTAACGTTAACACATCTTCTGAATTTCTAATGGAACCCTCTTTCCAAGTCACATTTGTTAATGTATCTCAGGACAAGGGTTCCCCAGAGCACATTGTTTATTGGGAGCTGCAGACCTGCACGCCAGCAGCGTGACCACCGCCCTGGCAACCACGCTGGTGGTCCACATAAGAAGAGAGCATCTTCTAAGAAAGACAGTAAATGCTCAAGCTTTCTGATAAAATTATAACTAGCAGGTTGGAGCCTGGGCAAAGGAGGACAAAGATGTATCTACCAAGTACATGGTCAGCTACCTTATTAGCTGCTTTTGGAGGCCAAACTATCCCAGGTCATATGAATGTGCGTACGTACATACATGCAAATATATGAGTGTATATATGCGTCACATGAGAAATACTCCCAATCTTCCAGCTCGAAAGCCTCTGAAAAAGCCCTCGTCCTTTTGGGACACATTCATTTCCAGATTCCATTTAGCTTCTTAACCTGGGCCACACAACCGCCCAATTTTAAGGTGTATATATGTATTTTTTTTGACTAAAAGCACATTTGTCAAATGAAACTGTTAATATCTTTTTCAAATTACGTTTCAGGACGCAGCAGCAAGATAAATGACTATCAGACTCAGAATTTTGATTTTTATTTAACAAATATTTTAATCACAAACTTCGATGCATATATCACAGACGTACGTAAATACATAAACACCTATTTCCTTTCTGCGGACTTAACTCTCTTACCATACCAAAGTGGGGCTTTCTGTGCACAGCAAAGATCACTTACATTTAGGCCTTTAATGAATGTTCAGTATACCAGAGATACAAATTCAAAATATCAAATTTTCCTTGATTAGAGATACAAATGGGAAAATCAAATTTCCTTCAGTTTTTAGATTCAATGTATTCAGTTTGTAAATTTGGTATTTTAAAAATAATAAAATTAAAACTGTAACTCTCAGGGGGCCTTTGAAAAACATTTGATCAACTCAGATTGAAGACTAAAGTCGTTTTACTCAATAATTAGCCCCATTTAGAAACACAGTTATGGAAAATTTCAAACCAGATTCTTCAGAGTTCTTAATCAGGCTTCATTAGTCATCACATCTGGGCCAGTTACTGTGAGCCACTGGACACAGCTATGAACAAAGCAGAACAATGAACTGCAATGAATAAAACAGAAAACATCCCTTGCCTTCATGGAGTTTACATACTGGTAACTACTAAATTCATTCAACTCTTGTAAATCTAATAAACCAAAGTTTTAAATGAGGAGCACGTCAAAGTCAAAATTCTTCTACCTTTCAACTTAAAATTACAAGTCTAAAATCAGTTACAGTTGACCTTTGAACGACACAGGTTTGAACTACCCATTTCCACTTAAACGTGGGTATTTTTCAATAGTAAATACCACATGGTCCATCCGTGGTTGATTGAATCAGAGGAACCGTGGATGGGATGGCTGCTATAAATTATACTTGAATTAACCTGGTAGTTCAAGGGCCAACTGTATACATTTGAATTAGAACCACAAAGCAAATGTGTGTCTAATTAGTATCTCTATCTGGTGTGTAAATACCAAATGTACAAATTATTCTTAAGCCTGATTAAAAAATTACAAGTACTGTGAAAGTGATTTGCTGTATCATTTTGCTATTTAATTCTAAACTTTCCTACTAGGAAAAACTGGGATTACACAACTGAGCTTGCTTGATGGACAGTTCAAGATCCAGATACCTGATTGTCTCAAGTAGGTTGAGAGATTTGAAACTAGGACTAGGGACCTAGGGGTTGAGTATGACCAGAGTGAATCTTTCCATAGGACAGATGGACACACTGAGTCTGATTTTAACAGTGGCTGTAATAACGGGATTCCACTTTCTTTACATAGGGTTGGTTTCACAGTATGTTGTTTGCTAGATTCAAGTCTTACCTTCATAACTTCTTTTGATGTTGCCACTTAATTTGGATGGATAAATTACTTAACTGTCTCTACCTCTCCTACTTTACTATCTGATTCGATTCAGCTAACCCAGCCTATTTACCGCCTGATTCTTCTGTGTCTGGCTATTTGGCTTTGGCTCCAAGAGCATTCTGTTGCGTATGGACACTGGGTGATATCGCTGCTCTGCAAAGGCCAGCATTCAGAGGCAGCTGAGTGGAGCTGTAGCTCTCCTCCCAAAATATCCATCAACCCACCCCCATTCCTTCAGATGCACAATGAATATTTTCTCAGTTTTAAGTCAAGTGCGATTCAAATGTACAGTCTGGAAAAGTCCTGGATGACCCCTAAACAGAATCCCTCTTCTAAGCCCCTTTTATATAGAAATTCTAAAACTATCATTGCTTCTTTGCTTAAAACCCTTCAGTGGCTCCCATAATACAATAGAATACAAAACCCTTAACATGGCCTGCAAGTCCTTGCGTGATCCGGCTCATCACACGCCTTCCTCTTATGCTCCAATTCCAGCCACACTGGCCGCCTTTCACTTCTTCCAACAGAAGCCAAGATTCTTTCCCACCTCAGGGCCTTTGCATGCACTGTTCCCACTTTCTGAAACATCACTCTCCCCACTCTTTACTTGGATGACTCCACATTCTGTAGGTCTCAGATTAACTGTCGTTTTTTCATAGAGGTGATTCCTCTTTGTAGACCTTAACACAATCCGTGCATTTATTTGCTTACTACCTAGACCGTAAGTTACGTGGGGCCATGTGTGTTGTTCTGTTTGCCCAGCACCCATCACAGCATATACTAGGCAGTCAAAAATCATTTGCTAAATGAATAAGTATCACAGTTGTCACAGCAATCACCATTAGCCTTCAGTCGTAACCACTATAATCATTCATATAACCACTTTTGGCTCATGGGATGCAGGGTAATTGTTGAATTGGATTGAGATATGTAAATGTCACTATCTCATGCATTCATTAATACAATTATTTTTTATTACCTTTATGGTTCTTTACACATTTAGTCTTCTTTAGCTTCTAAAGCTGGAGGCTTTCTGTTCTTAGCAGTCCTCTTACAGTAAGAAGACATTTTAGCAAAATGTGCCTTTTGGGATACTGTCCTTTTCTAACTTTTAAAAAATGGCACTGAATATTAGCTAACTGGTTTACGGTTAGTAATAAATTTTGATTAGGGTAAATACAAGGTGCTTAGTGATTTTTGTTTGTTTACCCCCGGTTTCCCGGGAGATAGATCAGTTACACTGGCCTCAGGTTACAGAGGGCAGCCCTGAGATATTGAATGGAAGTTCTAGATTCTATAATGTTTGTTGCTGAAACCTCGCCCCACTCTGTGTTGTTCTTCGAGAACCTTGCCCCCCCCACCCCCCCACAAAGAATTAAAGCCTTGGAAGAGCACCAAATTGTGCTAAAACTCCTGAATCTTAACCAGTTAGAACCCAGTGTGGTTTTTTTGGGGGGGTTGTTTTTGCAGTATCAGCCTGAAAAAATCATAGCTTCATAAAGATTTCGTATCCCTGTCTCTGTACCTTGGCACCTGCGAATATGTAGAACAGCATAAAACATGATTTTGAACGTTGCATCGTCACAAATGGAAAAAAGCGCAAAGACGTAAGAAGAATCGGGTTTATTTTTGTTTACAACACCTAAGCGTTATTGGAAACCCAAACGAGAAGCCAAGCTGAGAAAACGGCCACAGCGCAGCGCGGTCGGGGTTCTCCGCAATGTGGCCGCGCGCCTTTAACTCGCGGTGACCTCCGCGTCCCGGCCCGGCATCCCGGGCCCGGCGCCTCGGCCGGGGCGGCGCATCGCCCCCTCCTCCCCTCCCGCGCCGCGCGCATTGTTGTCCTTTAGCGATTGGTTGTTGGACCAGAAACAGCTGTGCAGAGCCGAGCCGAGTAGTGGGGCTGTGGACCTGAATGCAGGTTAGCGGGCTGGTAGTGACTGACACCGGGGGCTCGGGGGACAGCGAGGAAGAGCCGGAGCCGCCCTCGCTGCGTTCTCCAGGCGGCGTGGACCAGGTGCCCGGGCGTTTGCGGCTGTCGGCGGAGCTCCGGGTGGCGCCCCCTCCCCCGGATCTAGCTGCCTCCGGGATTGGCGCAGGTGGGCAAGGCAGGGCACCGCAGACTGCCCTGTTCCCACCGAGCGGTTTCTCTCCCTTTCTGCAAGCGGGAGGCGCCATCCTAAAAATATGTAAATATCCGAGCGCTGACTCCTGGCTGGGGCACCAGCCAAGTCCCAGAGCCGCCGCAGGGTGTTTTACATGAAAATGAGAAGCCTGACAGGATCCGTGCTCTAACTTAAGGCAGCTCGGTGATTAGCATGAGGCTGAGCGGCTTCCCGGCTTCCTGTCCTTCAATGGGCATTCTGCGCGCTCGCGACTGAGCAGCGGTGCCGCCGTGCGGGGGGCGATCGGCGGGCTCCGCACCCTTGGCAGCCATGGCTCCCGTCGCCGCCGCGGCCAGTAAGTAGGAGCATGCCCGTGTAGGGGGGCACATGCGTGTCGGCGCGCGCGCGCACACGCACACACGCACGCACACCACCCTGAGCCTTGGAAGGAGGAAGATCGACGAGGCGCTGCAGTCGCGAGGACTCTTCCTGGATTCGGCAGGAGCCCGCCGCCGCAGCTGCTGACCGCAGAGCCTGCTCGGATCCTGTGCAAACGCGCCCCCCATCCGAGCCTCTGTGATGAAGACTGCCTCCCGAGGACTGCAGGGGAGGCAGAGCCCGCCCGCGCCCGGGACTGCGGGCCGCGCGGCTGAAAGGCCCAGGGGGACACGACTTGGACGCTGTCATCCCCACGCCTCGCTCTGAGCCGCCCGGTGCGGAGAGGGCCTGCCGCCGCCCCTCCGGCTTCCCGGGCGCCCGATCCCGGGTCACCCCCGGAGGCCTGGGCTTCCTCATTTGTTTGGGTCTTTTGTGCCGTGGCTCACAGTTGGCTAAGCACTCCTGCGCTGAATCGGGCCATTGTCTGCGCTCCCATTGCTTTCACGCTGCAAGTCTCGGCGCCCTCACCCCGCCCGCCCCCTCCCCGCCTCCTCCTGGCCGGGGAGCCTCCTAACGTGCCTTTCCCCCCAGGAATCTGGAAGCTATAAGCCGGCCGGATTGCAAATGAAGTGTAATGCATTGTGGGACGTGTGTAAAATCGGAGCCTTCGCCGTGGGGGGGTGTGGGGGCGTGGGGAGGGCCGGACCCGCCGCTGGCGGTGTAGACGCCGACGAGGAGGGGCTGGGAAAATGCGCGCAGAGTCCGCCCGGGTCGTGCCCGCCGTAGACGGATGAAGCCGCGCGCTGCGCCCCGGCGCTGAGGCCCCGAGGATCGGGGCAGCGGGTCGCCCTCCCCACCATGAAGAAGACCCGGAGCACAACCTTGCGGCGAGCCTGGCCTAGCTCGGATTTCTCGGACCGGGCCTCGGACCGCATGAGGTCCCGCAGCGAGAAGGACTACCGCCTGCACAAGCGCTTCCCCGCGGCCTTCGCGCCCCAGGCTTCGCGGGGCTACATGACATCAGGTTGGTAACCGCGTTCCTGTCCCCAGGCCGGGGCCGCGGGACGTGCTGCGGGCGCCGTGGCCGGGGTGCTTCCCCGGGAGGACGGGCGGTGATGGATGCGATAAGTTATGGGGAAAGCAGGAAAAAAATTAGCTCACATCCACCATTTTGTACCTCCGCAAGATTCACAGCAGGCCCTCTCAATATGGGGCTGGAGAGCTATTAGTTAGGTGAAATCTGGGAGGGGGACGTGCCGGGCGTTTTGGCTGCACAGATAAATGACCGCCAGCTCGGGCGCCCAGCCTCCCTGAGCTTGTGGAAGAGCCTGCGTCCGCCGTTGCCCGCAGTATCGGGCTTGCTCGCTCCCGCATTGTGGCCAGTTATTATCCTAGTGGGTATTTAAACAGCCTTTCTTTCTTAAAAGGGAACAGGTTCCATGCACAGTTCTGGATGGTTTGAGTCAGGGAAGAGGTCTCAGGCTGGTCTGCTTGCACGCAGGGAACTGTGTTGCAGCTCATTGAATGCATTCGGTGGGGTAATGGTGTGTATGCGGATTGAAGGCTCACATGATTTTGTGTGGATTTAACATATGTTGCTTTGAATCAGGTTGTATGGAAAGAATGGAGGCTGTGTCATGTATTTGCATGTCAGACAGGAAGGACAAACAAAACGGTAAACGGGAATGAAGGATTTCATCTTAAAAGGCATAGAAGAATTTCTGAAGGCGCCAGTTAGTTCCCTTTGGAAATACAGCGGATGGCTTTGCTGTGTGACTTGGAAACCCAGGGATAAAATACTTGAAACGCTGAAGGAGGAAAATCCTGAAACTCTTCTCGTTGTTTTCTCCTTACTTACTGTTGACCACTTGTATGTAATGATGTGTAAGACACCAATTTTGGTTTGTTTGTTTTTCATTCTGAATGAATTAATTTTCTTCTAAACAAAATGTCATGGGAAAACCGAGATGATATTTGAAAACACATCCTATACCAAATCACTCTAAATCCTGGGAAGATTGCTTTAAGCTTGCAGTTGGTACTCAAAGTCTAGCTCTACTATCTTTCTCCTAAAACAGCAAGGTTTTTAAAAAAAAAAAAAAAAAAACTGGGACCGGTATCTCATGCTTTAAAAATGTCTTGTGAGCGCATTTCCGTGAGTATAAAACCTAAATAAAATAACCGTCTTTTTTACTGCAAAATCTGGTGACATAAGGATGTACTGTTTTGGCAATAAGCCTCCCTTGATTTTCCCTGTCATGAAAAGCCAGATTTGTAAAGGAAGTGACAACTACAGTTTATACTTCAGTAATTGAAGTCAGTCACTGCTGTGGTCGCTTTATTCTTCAGGCTGGTGGCAGTAAATTTTGAAATACACCTAAATCCAAGTGTAACCTCAAAACACGTATGTCCATAAACCCATGTCTACACTGAGTGTTCAGATAATCTCAGGTTTCATATCCTTGGGGTTTGAATGTCTTCATTCCACACTGAATAGTTTCGCCTCTTTTTTGCCCCTCTTCAGGAATCAGTACTGATACCAAGAGTGAGGCTGTAGGAGGGCAGGTGGCCATAATGTCTTCAACAGACCTGCAAGACTCTGTAATGATTTCAGGCACGTTCCCATGGAGCCTGTTTTCACCTATCTTGTCATAGCATCATTATGATCACATTTTTATTCGTTGCTAAAGAACTTCTCTGCTATTGCCAGTTTTTCAAGGCATTTTTGAGGGCTTGAGGTAGTAGCTTTTCATTTTCTTTGATTCTCTTATTTCTTGACTTGTAAATAGTAAGCTGGTCCTATGGGGATAGTGAAGGATCAGCTCTTTCAGGTTGGTGGTTGTCTGTACAGATTTCATGTTAGGTTACTACTGAGAAAAGAAAACCAGAAGGTGGGGGAAGAAGAGCTGTGTTATTCATTCAGCATTTTATGGACTCTCCCGCCACCGCAAGCAAAGTGCCTTGCGAGATTCTCACGGGGCTGCAGGGTTGGATATAATATGGTTTTGTCCAAGGATGGAAGCTGTTATTTATTCTTTATTTTAATTATTAGCCAATATGTATAATAAAAAGGGTTGGGGCTCATGGAAGGATAAAATAAATATTAAGACAAACACCTACAATGAACACTGGGAGAGTAGGTGGAATCTTTCTCATACACATCTTTTTGGGGGAGATTGAGAGTAGCTTGTCAATTTCCTTTTCAAATATGGTTCCTTTCCAAATACCAGTGTTGATAGTAATAGATGGTATATTGAGGCACTTTGAGATCATTTGGGAGAAGTTGTCTTGCCCTTAACAAATGTAAGAAAGCCCACTTATATCGAGTTAGTGACTCTGGATACAAACAGAGCCTCTGTCACATAAAATGAAATAGGAAATGAAGCAGCTTAGAAACACATGAAGCTTTTCATACTTCTTCTTTCTGTTTGTCCAGTCGTTTTGCCATAACAGCTACTAGTATTTATCATACTTATTCTCAGTAAAAAGAGTTTTTTTTTGTTGGGTTCAAAGGACAAGATAAGCTTCTTCAGAGAAATACTAAATGACTTAAAATAACTTCAGTTGAGACTGTTTTTAGAAATCCCCTCCAACAAATATTCCTTAAAAATATGGTGAAAGAGAAATCCCCTCCAACAAATATTCCTTAAAAATATGGTGAAAATCACTTTTTTTTTAAACTTTAGGAAAGGAGAGGTCCTTGGAAATTTGAATAGCTGTCCTTTTGATCTGGCCTACTATCGCACAGTAGGTATTTCAAGTTTAACTCTGTTTATTTAAGCCAAAATTATAGGCATTCCATAATCGCTTTCTAATGAGACAGAAACAGTCTTTTCAAACAGTCTTTTTTCACTAATAAGTAACTACCAGTTTGAAATGTGATTTATAGCAACAGGCTTGACATTTAGCCTTGGCTTTTTCACGTACCTTTGGGATAAACTACACTTAAGCTCAAGAGGTTAGAATAGACACATATCAAACTTAAAGAGATCCTACAAACGGACAGTTAGATAGAGAATTCTGAAACTTCAAATTTTGAAGACCATGCCTTATATGACTATTTAAGCCCCTGATTCATGCTACCAAATCGAAAATAATCCTAAGAATTCACAGGCCTCCTGGCAACCAGCAAGTTCACAGGCCATGAGATGAGTTCATTGTTCATCTTGAATATTAATTTCCCAAAGGTAGTTTCTGAGCAGAAGGGGGGAAGATCTTGCCTTTTGTTCAAATCAAGATGAATAATAAAATGTGCATCCATGAGCTGAATAAGAAAGGGGGTTAGGCCAAATGCACGTGGGATTATTCTTCCACAGTTTCTAAAACTAGAAATTATGATATTAATTAACTAGAGAGAAAAGAAAACTCCCCACAAAGAGGGAGATAGCTGTATAATCCTTAGGGCTTCATATATGAAAATATGCTCACCTACCTTCATGAAATGATTTTCAAGGCACCAAACCTTTGTTAATGAAGGTGTTAGAACCTCCTCTGTCAGGACCTTGTGAACTGTGACCTCTTTATACAAATGATGCTCCTTCACTTTCCTCTCCCCAAGCCCTGGGGATGGCCGCTTCTTTATATTTCACATGGCATGCCACCAAGTTTGGGGACATTTCATTGATCAAGATTGGAAAGTGATTTTTTTTTTCCACTATAAAGGTCCTACGGAGCATGTGCATAAAAGGTGTCCCCTGTGAACGAGACACCCCCAAAGTCATGGTACTTTTAGATGGATGTTTGTCATTTTAAGGAACAATAAGGCAGACAGTTTTAAAGGATTTGAAAAGAAAGAAAACGCAAGCCGCAAACTGACATCTTAAGAAAATATAAACCAGTTTTGTCTGCCGATCTAACTAATATCAATCAGCGGGGAGGAATGGCCAGGACGCCACCTTGATGAGTTATTAGTTTTCATTTTATAGAAACTAATTCTGGGGCACAGTGGATGGTGTGTCCCAGTTCCTTACGTTCTGTTATTTTGAGAGTTTTCTGGGAGCGGTGGATGGGCACCTGAGGTTCTAATCTGGGCCTGCCCCAAACCAGCTGTGTCCCTGGCGGGTAACATGACCTCTCCCCGTCTGGAACGGGCCCTCCTGGCCCGCATTTCCATTACAGAATTGGGCTCCACAGCGCCTCTGTAATGGGCAAGCCCAGGATTTCTCAGCACTTACACAGAAATCGTTAGAAATAACCTTTGCCCTTTCTGCTTATTGGAGTCATGTGCTTCCGTATGTGGGGTGTGTGGGAATAGCGCGCATTTTGCAATGGAGTCTTATTTCCTGTCATCCCCAGATGTTACATTAAGTGGCTGCATTAGGGCTTGTCCCGGTGACCAAACTATTGGGGGTGGGAGGGGCAGGGATGAAGCCCTGGCAGGTTCTGATCACATGCAAGTTTTCATAAACAGCATCCTGTTGCCTCCTTATACCTCCTTGCAGAGATACATTTCCAGCCTCGCTGCTCCAACTGTGCTTTAATTTGAAACTACCTGTGTTGACTCCTTTCATCAGGTCTGTGGAAGTGAGGAATATTACACTTGGTGGTGAATGACTTTATTCTTTATTTCCCAGGAGAACGTGAATGTGCTTACAAAAGGTCACCTCTCTTGGTATTTCAACATCTTTTACACTCTTGCGAACGTTTTTATTTGAAAAAAGGAATATGAGTATATTGTATAAAAACCTTAACATTTTTACACCTCCAGAGCAATTGTGGCTTAAATTCTCTATAGCCCCAGAGAGTTAGGGCAATTCAGACAATTGTATGTTCTTTGGTACAAGATTGCTTATGCTGAGTGCAGATATAACCAAGGAGCAGAGTCTGGTTGGATCCTTGCCGGTGGGATCAGATGCCGACTTTTGCATCTAGGACAGGCTTTGTAGATCAGTCATAGAAACTGCGTGATGCCTGGTCTATCAGGTTTAGAGTAGAGGTTCTTGTCGTTCGTAAGACTATCGACTATAGTCAGTGCTAACTTAACCTTCACCACAGTAACATGGGAGAGAAATGACATGGGTAATTTTTTTTTAAGTAGATAGTAAACTTTTCCTTAAGTAGTTAATCCCCAGACTATTTTTATTTGACATCGGAATGCACAACCAGTTGGCCAGAAAATCCCATTGATTTCTACCACCTAAATATTTCTAAAATCTACCCCTCCCTTTTCATCACTGTTGTTGAAATCCTTCTGTTCTATTACAGTGTCTTCCAAACTGACCGTGTCCAATTCTTGCTCTACGTGTCCCCAGAGGGGTTTTGTTTTTTATTTTTTTAATGCCTCCTAAAACAAAACTGGTCATGTTACTTTCCAACTCTTTTCAATGTTTCTCATGCCTATGGATGAAGTCTGAGACCAAGGCTCTTCATGGCGTGACCTCCCCTGCTTTTCCCACCCTCCTTCCATTCCTCCCCCACCACCCTACACTCCAGGCTCTGGAAACTCTTTACCTTCTGCAATATCTTCTTGCCATTGTGTGCCTTTTGTGATTTATGTGACACCTCTGAGAGTGTGCTCCCCATCTTTAAAGGTCTGATATTTAGCTAATATATAAGGCTCATCCTGTTTAGCCTTCCAGAACAAGCTCATACACCCTTTCTCTTTCTAGAGCGAATCACTCGTATGACAGTTGTTTTGTACTTGTGTTACAGCAACATGGTGACATTGTGTTGTACATTGGGTTTACTAGCCAGTGAGTTCCTCAGTTACAGTATGTGTTTTATTCACATCTCTATTTTGCCAGCAACCACAGAGCTTGACACCTATGAGGGACTCAGGAAATGTTTATTGGATAAATGAATAAAACATGGCTTCTCTTAAAAAACTTGGTTGAAGAAATGTCTTGAACTCCTAATGTGAGTCATCCTTTTGTAACAGAAGATTCTACTCTTCAAGGACTTCCTATTGTGGTTGGTAGGACCAGCTCTCATTGAGTCGACCATTAGAAAGCAGGAAATACTGGAATATAATCAAGAGTTAAGTGGGGCTAGTTGATAGGGTTGGTGTATGTGGAATAGGAGTTTAGAGGAGAGATGTCAATAAAAAAGGCTGCCTGGAGGGAGGGCTTACTTGCTTCTCGAAGGACTGGGTAGGATTTGAAGAGCAGAGAAGGAGGACTGGGGGAAGGTTGTAGAAGCAGTATGAACCAAGGCATTCAGCTGGCAAGGAAAGCATCAGTGTGAAATTTGCCATACTGTAACTTTGGGATGTAACTAGAAATAACGTGTAGCTAGAGCGGGTGGGCTCTTGAAATGTAGGTGGAGTTTATGGGGGTAGGAATCAGATTTGTGAGTTTGGGAGAGAAATAATGAAAGGAGCATCTTAGGAAGAGGTGTCTGGCCGTGGCTTACAGGATAGATGGAAGAGATGGGAGTTGGGAGGCTAGGAGACCAGCTGGGAGGTGGTTGAGGGAGCAGAGGTGATCAAGCAGTAAGGTGATGAGGGACCACCCCAGAGCAGTGTTTCACAACACTGCTAGGCATTAGCACACCACCCTTGAGAACTTGTAAACCATGTCCATATACTATCTGTGCTATTATTTACTTAATATTTTTCTTTAACTCTACCCACTTCTATATTTAAATGGATGAAAGAGAAAAATGTTTCATTTTATATGAAATTATGGGTTTCATTAGACAATTATTTTTCTAACCCCCATTACAGTTCATATATTACTATTTCAGTAAAAAATGATTCAACCAGGTGCCACCTGAAATGCCCTCACATACCTGAGTGGTACTCATGCCTCATAGTGAAAACCCGTATCCAAGGAAGGAGGGATGGGCATGAAGGGCAAAGGGAACATCTATGAGGACCAAGGGCCTGGCTGTCCCTCTAAGTGACTGGGTTGAAGAGGGGAGAGAAAATCAAAGGTGAATCAGAGATTTTTGTTGGAAGAATGCAGTAAGTGACCAGGAGGCTGGGGGAAATGGAGCAGATGATGAGTTCCATGTTGGACGTAATGGTTTGGTTGTCCAAGCAGAGAGGTAGGTACTCACGTGACCGGTAGAGGCTCCAGGTATAGTTTGGGGGTCAACCACTTAGCAGTGTTAGTGAGAACACGGGAATAGTTTAGCTTTTGTACTTTATGTTCCGCTTCTTAGAGGGGAACAGGTGACTTGCTTATTTTTATTTCCAGCAGATGGAGGGTCAGTTGGATTCCATTAACATTGGGTCCTACTTAGGTTTCTGAAAACCTGGAGACTCAAGGTTAGGATTGCTTGGAGATCATCTGCTCTCTTTTCCTAAAAGTAAAGAGCTTTTTAATGCTTGGATGTTTTTGATTAGTCTTTGCATTTATCCAGAAGCTATTGTAGTGTTGACAAAAGGGATGTGCTTTTGGTATCTCTAGTTCTGGTTTGAAAAGAGTTCAGAGCTATGCAAGCAGCAGCACAGAAGACTAGACCAGCTATGTAAATAATGTATATTTCAAACATCTGTCATATACCGATCTAGTTGAAAATTTATGGCTTAGGTAACTCATATACACAGTTAAAATCTCCATTTATCTTCCTGCTTAAATCCATGATGGCCCCTCCAGGCCAAGTTTTCTCTTTTTGAAGATAAAAGAGAAATATCTGGCAGGTGCCTGTGGGCATTACAGGTAGCAGGCCTTAAGCCTGACCGTCTCCTTCTGATGGCCACAGTTTCAGAGGGAGGAACCTTCTAGCTTTGTAATTAACACCCTCACCTCACCCCTACTGCAAGCTCCTGTCTAGCTGATTCCCCTAAGAGAGCTCATAGACCAATTTATTGCTTTCGGCACATCCAACTTTTGCTTTGAAGTCATTTATTTCGTTATTAGATGAAATGAAGGCCCCCGCAGCAATTGAGGTTCCGTGGATATTTGTCATTTTTTTTGGCTGTCCAGCATCTGAACCCCCTTCCCCTGTCTGTGTATTTCCCCACTGTTGTGGGTTGAACATGTCCCCCCGAAAACCCCTGGTAACCCTGAATATGACCTTATTTGGAAATAGGGACTTTGTAGAGGGAATTAATACGTGATCGTACTAGAGTCGGGTGGGCTCTGAATGCAATGTGACCGATGCCCTTATAAGAAGAAGAAAAGAGACACAGACACAGGGGAGACGTCCATGTGAGGATGGGGGTAGAGATTTGAGTGAGAGGTCTACAAGCCAAGGCAGTACAGGGCTTGTTGACAACTGCCAGAAGCCAGTGGAAAGGCATGGAAGGGATTCTCCCCCAGAACCTCCAGATGGAAACAATCCTGCTTCTGACTCTTGGCCTCCAGAGCTGTGAGAGAATAAATTTCTCTTGTTTTAAGCCACCCAGTGTGTGGTACTTTGTTTCAGCGTCTTAGGAAACCAATACACTCACCTTATGGACCTTGCGGGGAGGCAGAACCTCATTTCTCTATGTGGATGCCGAACTTGGCCATGGAATTGCTGTCCTGGCCCGCCTGCCTCACGGTCATGGTTTCACCAATTACACACTGCTTTCCAGACTCTGCATCTGGTGCTTGTGGGGCAGGGTAGGGGGGGCTCTGGGGCACGTTCCTTGGCTGGCAGTGGTGTGGCAGCAAGATGGCGTTCTGCAGGCAGCGTCTCGTGTGTGGCAGTGTAGGTGGGTGCCAGCTGCAGGGTTTGTGCTTGGCGTGGCTGCTGAGTTCCAAGCCTGGATTTCCAGGCCTCCCCGCAATCCTGAGTTACTCGATACTTTTCAGTAAATTCCTTTTTGGAGAGGCCGTGTAGCAGAGTGATTTAGAGCGGACATGTAGTCCAGATGGCTTCATAATCCAGCCTTTCCAGTACTGAGCGGGTAAATTTGGATAAATTGCCTATTTATTCAGGGCCTCAGTTTCCTTACCTGCAAAATGGGAATAATAATTGTATGTATCTATGAGGTTTGGGGTGAATTATGTGAATTAATATACGTTAAGCACTGCATTGGTTTCCGTGCATAGGAATGGAAGAACCCCAAAGGAAGCAAATAGACTCTCAACAGGATCTCAAAGTTGTCACTTCAAAGTATGCTGTCAAGAATAAATTGCATATAAGCTACACAAGGAAGTATAGTTGAGTTTTACTTTGCAACCACGTTGGCTTCATTTTGTAAAAGCTTGCGGGGTCCTTGTTCCCATCTCTCCAATAACACCCAGTTTCCCTCTTCCTTGCATCTAGCTACTTAGTGTTTAAAACTCAGTTCCAGGGAATTCCCTGGTGGTCCAGTGGTTAGGACTCAGCGCTTTCACTGCCGAGGGCCGGGGTTCGATCCCTGGTCGGGGAACTAAGATCCCGCAAGCCGTGCAGCGTGGCCAAAAATAAAATAAAATAAAATAATAAAATAAAACTTAGCTCCAGTCTTAGCTCTCGAGGAAGCCTCTTTGGCCTGGCTTGTAATTATAGTGGGGCTTCCTGTGAACCTAATGAACTCATTTGAATTTTCATTTTGATTGGTTTTAAAATAATTGAAAGGAGTATTTGGACCATCTTTCCCCCCCACACTTGCTAAGTGGTTATTTATAATGAAGACAATGGACAGCTGTTGATTATCTTAAAAAAAATAAAAAGTTTTGAAAAATCCGCTTAGCCGAGGACTTGAACATGCCCGGAAGAGCCGAACAATGAAGATGGTTGTAGTGTCAGGTGGATTTTTCCACATTTGTAACAGTGGCTTCTTAGGTTCATAAAGTGCCTTTATGTAGTGGCAGAGCTTTTTGATTTAGGGCTTTGAAGTCAGACAGGACATCGGTGTCCTGGCACCCACCTGCTGCCTGTGTAATCTTGGCAATGTATCCTCTGTTTCTCATTTATAAAATGAGGATACAGTACTATCTAATTTATAGTTGCTATGTGGATTGAATGAGCAAATGCATGTAAAATAATTAGAGTGCCTGACGCATAGTAAGAACTTAGTACATTTTTGCTACTGTATTATTATTTCTTTGGGGACATAACTCTACGAGAGTGACCCACTCCTAAGTATTTTACACCTGAGGCTGTAGAAGAAGGGAGATGACAGGCGACTTGTCCAGGGTCGGGTAGAGTTAAAAAAATCAGAGTTCAATCTGATTCTTATACTTTGGTCCTCATTTAATCACAAATCAAATATTACATTACCTATTGATTTGGGTATGTGGTCTTCTAAGAAATCCACAGAATTATTCATTTACCTAAGTGGGCTCACTTGTCCTGGAGTTTCCATCTTAGGAAGCGTGGTGGAGAATCATTGTATATTCAGTATTCCTGTGAGTTAGAAATCTAAGGGAACTTGGCTTCACCTAAAATCAGGGAAATGGTGCCCCGTCTAATCAGAGATATTGATTTGGACTTTTCCAAATAAGGTAAAGAGAAAAAGCCTCTTCCAAGGTGATGGTTGAGCGGTGTGTATGCGTTTGCGTTCGCAATAAAAGGAGTATCGCAGAAACGCAACGTGGGGAAGGAAAGCTGGGAGGCTAAGGTACATCTTTCAAGGGCAGCCCAGTGCCTTCTGTCTTCCAAATCAAGTGCATGTTCCTCCCTTGGTGAGTTTTAGGTAGTAGTGACGGTCCCCCGGAATCTCAGGTCAGCACGTCCCCCTGGGTTGCGGAAAGGGAGAGCTGCACTTCGGGATCCGCTTTTCACGTGTTAAGGTTTCAGCAGCTTTCCTTCTAGCACATGGTTTGGCAGCAGGGCTCGGGGCTCTGGGATGACAGCCTGAGCTGGGGGAGGAGAGAGGGTTTTCCCTCCTCCGAAGCTTTCAAAGCTGCCACCACCTCCGCTTCACCTCACTGTAGAGACAGATACGCCGACCCTGGCCGGCCGGGATTTGGGAATCCAGAGCTTCCCGTCTTCAACACGTTGCCCCTCCCCAATTCTCCCTGCCCGCAAGTCCAGGGAAAATAGCTCAAGAAGAACCTCAAGTATTGATATATTAAGTAGCTTGCCTTATATGGTTGTGGCCAACTAATTGAACTTCAAAAGCCTCCCCTAATTGTAGAGCCACGGTATGACAAAAGCCTTGGCTTTTGCTGGTAAAAGCATGGTTTTGGGAGATTGCAGATCTTGTTTTCCCATATGTTGTACCCTGCTTGGCGTGGGTGGTTTCAACATGTGGAGAATTTCAAAGGACATTTGTTCAGGATGCCAAAGGCAGAGTACGTGATGGTGTACCGTCCTGAGCTAAAGGGCCAGAAATGGAGGTTTGCACTGTCAAGTGCCAGTGAAGCCGTGCAGAGTGTCACTGGGCTGGGGCTGTGCTGAGGGCTGAGGAGAGGTGTGGTTAATCCTTACACAGTGTTGTGTAGACAGGCCCTGGAAGGTTTCTGTTGAGCCTGGTCGTGGGAAGCCGGAGGTCAAAGGTCCTGGGCCATGAGCACAGCCTTCCTCTGTTGGTCTGAGGACATGCTTCCTATCAAGATAACAGAGTTCCCGTGTGCTCCTGAAATGTAGACATGAAGAGGGAGCCTTTTTACCCCCAATTCACTTCCCCCACAAGGAAGGGAACCAGTGTCTCTTGAGCATGTACTTGGTACCAGCCAGCGCGTGAGAATGACCTCATGTAGTCTCAGAACAACCATTAGTGGAGGCAGCCACTAATGAATATTTGAAGCATCACAGACGACAGCACTGAGATTTTATACGTGCATACACACTCACACACACATACGCTTTAATTCTTGTATGTACTTGGCTCTTAGTCTATATGCCACCTGTTAGTAAAATTAACTTATTTTTATGTAAACATTAAGTATTTTCTTTCACTACCCCAGTGGTTCATCTTGCACTTGCCCTAAGGAGCTCGCTTGAGAGGCCTGGCTTGTACTGAGAGGAAAGATTTCAGAGTTCCCTGCCTATTCTAACGAGTCTCGCCTCAAATATTTGCGTATGTTATCGGAAAAGAATCTCTACTCTGCCAGCTGATGTTCTGAGAGTTACCTTGCTTTGCCCAAAGAGCAGTAGAGGCTCCTAAAACCTGACAGGGCGTTGGGGGGCGCGGGGGGCTATTGCTGGAGTAGTTCTGTGCTGCTGTTTCTTACCTTTCCTCTTCTTGTCACGCTGGAGGGGGTGTCTCATCCGTCCGCTGTGAGTTCCTCGCTGTCTTAATTGGCCCGGTGTTATCGGGAACTGTCCGTCCTGCAGTGAACACCCCTGATTCTTGGAGGAGATGAAATCGTTGGGATTGCACAATTCCTAGGCACAAAAGGCACCGGACAAGAACGTTTGAAACTTCAAATGGAAAGAAGTGCCCCCACGTAAACATAATTTCATTCATTTGTAAACCATTTTCTTCTGCTGACTCATTCTCTTCTGTACTTTTTCTGTTAGGAAAAACTGAAGAAACATGAGATTTCGTGCCATCTAACTTTTGCCATCTGTTGTAAGAGTTTACACTGAGCAGTCATTCTGAGCATCCCAATAGGCCAGGGTCCAAATAATGGAATAATTTGACAGTACCCAGCACAGTAATTTAAAATAATGCTATCAGGGGTCAAAGAAGGAGGAGTTATATGGGTCTGAATGGTATAAGATAAGATTAAGTCCAAGGTAATCAAGACAATAATAAACTAGGAATTTTGGTGGATATGACTTAAAAAAAAGTATCAATGGTTAAAATTGAGTAAATGAACTATATCTTTGATAAGAGTCAGTTAACCGGTTTAGAACACATCAGATGTGTTTTATAAAATCTTCGATTTGGGGGAAAAGAAAAAAACTGTCCTTGTGATTTCCCCATAGGAGCGTCACTGAGAAAGTCCTTTACAGTTTCTCCTAGTTTTTCAGTGGTCAAGGAGGGTGAGTTCAGTAACCCATGGCAATGGAATGAATGTGAATAATATGAATGCATAATCTCCATTTAGTACTTCTGCTAGTAGGAGGACTTGCAGAATTTAGCACCTGCGTAATCCTTGGAGTATGTAATATTTAAAGTAATACAAATACAGGAGCAAACTCCCATTCTTTAGAATATTTAAGAACAGTCCCAAAGCTTTATGATATACTGTGTATTTTCAAAAAAACAAAAATTGCTTTTAGACACTACGTAATAGTTAAAAATTATATCTCTTCTTAACCCACCCCCCATTTTATGGCTAGTTAACTAGTGAACGCTTAAAATTCTCTATATACTAGACTTTAAAATACCAAACAAATATAACACAAAGTTGTCAGCTCTTAAATTAAAAGATGTAATTTATGGTTTCTCTGTAGTTTTAACTTTAGAATCAAGGCACCAAAATAAACTCACAGAACGGAAAAGGTCAAATTTACTTGTATTCAATTTCCTAGGATTAGAATTTCTTAATATTTGTGTAACTATTGGTTTAACTTCTTGTTGCCAAGAAGGCAATCTGGGAGAGATTTGATTAGTAAACCGCTTCCTTAAAGAAAAGGGTTTTAACACTATGCAGTAAATTAAGTGTATGGAAATTACATTCATCTGAGCTAGAACTTTCACAAATTCACTGTGCTCTGCTGCTGCGGGGAGATGACCCCTCAGGTACAAGAATATTTAACTCTATAGACTCATTCTTAGTCATGTATTTTTTTAATCTTGTTTTTTCACTGTGGTAAGATGCACTTAACACAAAATTCACCATCTTAATCATTTTTAAGTGTGTAGTTCAGTGACATTAACTACATTCATGTTGTTGGGCAACCAGCATCACCGCCATGCATCTCCAGAGCTCTTTTCATCTTGCAGAAGTGAAACTCTGCGCCCATCGAACAATAACTCCCCGTTCCCTCCTCCCCCAGCCCCCAGCGACCACCATTCTATTTTTTGTCTCTGTGAATTTGACTACACTAGGTACCTCACATAAGCAGAATCATACTGTATTTGTCCTTTTGTGACTGGATTATTTCACTTAGCATCATGTCCTCAAGATTCATCCACGTTGTAGCATGTGTCAGAATTTCCTTCCTTTTAAAAGCTGACTAATAGTTCATTGCTCTGGTGGACTACATTTTGTTTATCCATCAGTTCATGGACACTTGAGTTTGTGAATTGTGAATAATGCTGCTATGGATATTGGTGTATACAAATAATCTGTTCAGTTCCTGCTTTCAGTTCCTTTGGATGTATACCCAGAAGTGGAATTGCTGGATAACGTGATAATTTTATGTTTAATTTTTTGAGGACTCATCACGCTGTTTTCCACAGCAGCTGCATCATTTTACGTTCTCACCAACAGTGCATAAGAGTTCTGATTTCTCCACATCCTTGCCAACACTTGTTCTTCTCTGTTTTTTCTTTTCTCTTCTCTTCTTTTCCCTCCCTCCCTTCCTTTCTTCCTTCCTTCCGGCCATCCTAATGGATGTGAGATAGTCTTAGTCATGGAGTTTAGGAGGTGTAGATATTCATAGCTTCACTGGGCTCCAGACGATCTTTCTTTTTGGGAAAGTGAAAGGAAATTGGAGTGATCTCTGTGTAGTTGTCTCTCACACAGAGAAACAGGATGAGTGTTGGAGGCTTTCTTTATAGGAAGGTCTCAATCCCCTGGTTAATAAGCACAGTGGAAGGTAAAGGATGAGCTAATACAACAAAAGGGTTCCTGTTTTTTATGTTTTTTATTTGAATACAGTGTTCTTATTTTTCCCCCCAAATGAGAGACAGACTTCAGTATGGGTGAAGTTAACCACTAATTCAAACGCTATTCCTGTTTGCAGCATGTGACAGGAGACCCTGCTGTGAGATGTAAAGATGTGAGCCCTTCCCCTCGGGTTGCTTAAAACCTAGTTGAGAGCCTGGCATCTCCTTGGTGGGAAGCTGCAGAAAGCAAATGTGGGACTTGCGAAAAGTCACAAGTTCCCACCAGGAGCTAATGAGGGGGCAGCATGAAGTTGTGGTGCATTTGGCAGTATCGGCCCTGAGTTGCTACTGTCCTTGCCTTCTAGATATCCTCACCTGATGCAGCCACGGCAGGAACAGTCTGTGTAGACTGAGGCTCCCAGACACCACCTGTGGACCAGCGTTGAGCTGGTTCCTTCTGCAGAATCATCCAGGGAGCTTGTTAAGCGGATACACGTCTTGGCCTCATTCCTCCAGTATTCAGATTTGTAGGTGTGAGATGAGGTCCAGAGTTCTGTGTTTTTAAAAACCTCCCTAGGCAGTTCTGATGGACAGTTAGGTGTGGTAACCACTGACGTTGCATTCCTCGCCCAGGACAGTGGGCCTTTCATTGACTTATTCACACACTTCCTCTCAAGTATAACAAACACTACCCAGTGCTTGTGTGAGGGCCTGAACAGTGGACTTGGCTTTAGAGAATGACCATCAGTTCTTGCCTTCGCAAAGCCCACAGTCTCCAAGTGGAGACACCTGGGAAGCAGTGGCAGGATGCTGTAACACAAGGTTGTGGAGCTGAGTCAGGGGTGCTGGGGCCTCGCAAAGCAGGAGCGCCTAATGGAAACCTAGGACCCAGGAAAGGACTTCAGGAGAGCTGCACTCAGCCCTGAGTCCCCTTAAAGCTTTGGTGGGAGTCAGCCACTCGGGGAGTGCAGCTGGGAGGAGAGAGGCTGAAGAGAGGAGGCTTCACGCAGGCAAACCTCTCCCTTTGGAGGCTAGTTGGGGGTGGTAGGAGATGACGGCAAATGGGAGTAGAGGCCACGATCTGGAAGGATCTTAAATTTCAAACTGAGGAGCTGTAGTTTCATTCTGAAGATAATGAGTTACAGAATTATTTTGGGGATGCTGGGATTTGCATCAGAGAGAGATCATCCCGGCTCAGGGGGGAGGATGGACTGAGGGACCTAGAGGAAGAAGTTGATGGGAGGAGAGTGGATACAGGTATGCTCATGAGGGTAACAGGGTTAGAATACTGAGGAACCTCAGGCTGATGGCGTCTGTCTCCTTCTGGAAGCGGGAAGTCGGCCATTGGCTATGAGAGATGGAGGAAGTGATGGGCAAGATGGTGAAGAGTTATAATAGCTGTGTTGGTACTGGAAGAGGGTTGTGTTGGGTGGACTGATGAGCAGCTTGAAGAGGCCAGCTGAGGCTGAAGACCATGAATTTGTGATGGCATTTAGTTTTAAAGTTAATTTAATTTGATTGAGTGTATTTTCATGACTAGTGTTCTTTAATCTGAGTGCAGAAGTGGAAAAACCAGATATTCGGATTTTTCTAGGCTTGGCACTTTGCCAAGGAGGAGGATCAAGAGTGATAAGGAAGTTGATCCTTTTCTCCCTTTGAGTGAAGCTGGAGCCAGCGTGTCATTTGGAGGTGTGGTCTTGATGGTGTTCAGGAAGGTGATCCGTGGATTCTGCTTTATCTTCTGGATAGTTGTCTGATGATGGTATTCTAAATACTCAAAAGGTGAACTCAAATTAGGCAGAAATACGATAGGCAAAAATTTGAATCTTGTTCTCAAGCTAAGTTGTCCAAAACTCACTTTTAAAGTTGTTTCAAGAATAACTGAAATCTGAGTATGGTATCACTAGGAATTTTTTCTTAAGAACCGTTGGTGTTCTTTTCTAGCTCTAGTCAAGAAAAATTGATCACCTAATTAGGCCTTTGTCAGATGGAACTTGCCATGTATATAATGTTCCACACTAGACAATGTAATAAATATAACTAGGACTAGAATTGCACTAATTTGGGATAATTAGGAGGAAAACTTGTCTAAATAAGTGAAAGACTTAAATTTTATAGAATGTTTAATGAAATGGAGTCATTACTTTCATGTCCTTAGGCTATCTAACGAATGGATAAATTATTTATAATTAGCATATCAATTGTTGCCATATAAGAGATTGCTCCTTTAGTATTTGAAAGCAGGTTATTTTTCCCCTCTTCAGAAATTATATGGTCCCTTGAAACCTTATTTATGCCACTTATTTGTACAAACTAAAGATGACCTTCAGCCTAACTCTATTCCATAATCCCCAAATTCCAAATTTGTAGATTTCAAATTAAAATGAAATTTTGTCTTATGGGAGGATGAGATAATTCTGCATCCTTAAAGACATCTTTGGTCTTTTGCTTTCTTTTTAAAAAGAAATATTTCTTTTTATTTTTTTTTAACATCTTTATTAGAGTATAATTGCTTTACAATGATGTGTTAGTTTCTGCTGTATAACAAAGTGAATCAGCTATACATAAACATATATCCCCATATCTCCTCCCTTTTATGTTTCCCTCACAGAAGTTCTAAAAATTCATAAATAGTACATCAAAATACATAATACATACATATGACATAAATAGATGTTCAAGATTAATTATTCAAGATAAATTTTAAAAAATAAAATTAAAAAAATGATATCCAAATAAAAATAAATAATAAAAGTTAAAAATAAGTAAAACATTCAAAATGATACATAAATAAATATCCCGGAAGAAATAAATAATAAACATATTGTTTTCCCTAAAGAATACTTTAGAATTCATGATGATAATGTCCTTCATTTATTGAAGGCCTCTTAGATGCCAATTATATTCTTTCATTTAATACAACGACCCATCCTATGAGGTTGGTACTATTATTATGTCAATTTACTGATGAGGAATCTGGGGTTGAACGTTTCACGGCTGATAAGGGTCCAAGCTAAGTTTCAAATCCAGATCTAAGTTTTCTTAGTAAAAACCTTTCCTATGTTATCCTCCACCTTACAGTTAGAATAAAGCAAATGATGTTTTTAACCAGATCTGTAAGAGAATTAGGAGACGGAAACTGGGCGGTGAGTAAAATGTCAGCGTACTATGAACAGAAAGGGGAAAACTGGTGTTAGTGCAAAAGTGGCCGCGTGGCACGAGGACCAGAACAGTACATCATGAGGAGTATTATTCACTTGACCTTGATCTTTTTTTTTTTCTGGCCAGTTATCGATTCTTTGCACACTGGACTTTTCAGTTTTTCTGAATGTAGAGTCGACGTCAGGTACTGGCTCCGGGCCCAGGTTGGGGGGAGCTGCCCGGCTTTGGGTACAGGCTCTGCACATAGCCCCTGTGCCGCCTGGCCTCTCGGTGCCCCATGTGTAACATGGGGTCGTAATAGCACCTACTCATTGAATTGTTCTGAGGATTAAATGCCTTAATACATGTAAAACCTTGAGAGTAGCGCCCGGCATGTAATTTGTGCTCAGTCATAGTTAATAGTTATAATTATTAATAATAAATATATGGTCTGCATATAGCAATGAGGAGCTTTGGGTCTCTAAAAAGGGGTCATCTATTTCTTAGAACTATACCCTTTTTCTTAGAGGTAGGAAAGGCTTCACTGCCTTACTAGAATCCTGCTGACCCGTGGGGAGCAGTGTAACATAGTGGGTCTAGAATAGATTGGCTTTGCAGGATAGATGTGGTGCTTTTTCCAGTACATGTGTTACTGATCTGGAAGCAGCAACTAGGACTTAATAGTCATGAGGTTGCCAGCTGACATTTTTGACAAGAGGCAGGAGGGTGCGTGTGCACTGGTGCCACATCCTAATTCATTGCCTTGTTTTGCCCTTTCTGGGACTTACCCAAGACGGTGAGGAGCTGCCATCAGTCTGTTCTCTCTGCTCCCTTTGGAGAGACCCTCCCTCCTCTCTGCAGGTGAGTGAGCAGACCCCCCAGCAGGCCACGGGCTTCCCTCCACGTCGCTTAGAATCTCACTGGCCTCTGTGCCCCTCCCTGCTGTTGACGACGGTCTCGCAGAGGCTGTGATGGGGCCGGCGTGGCGGTCATGGTCCTCCACAGAGAAGACACAGTTGCAGGTGTGCTCCCAGTTGGCTAGAGGCCCTACGGAGCCGCGGTGCATTATTTCAGTGCTTCTGTTCTGCATTGTTTGCTGACCGGCTCTGTGGCAGCTTCTTTCTCCTAGATTCGTTTTCAGTTCAGGACATCTGTCTTAAGTGCATTTGTTTCTTTTACCTCGGTTAGGAAGGGGAGCAGCTCTGACCATGGGACACTTTTGTGTCTGGTGTTGTCTCCTGTTCATCGCTGCGTCTTCCCAGAGGCGGCCACTAAATGCTCATAGCCCCAGTTGCTGCTTTTATTTGCAGGAGAGAAGCTTCTTGGGGTGAAAAACAACAGTAATAAAACACATTCACATAAGGTTACTTCAGTGCCTAAAGGAGTTTGTATTTTGCCCTCTTAAGACCCTTGAGAAATTTGTATTTCAGGTGGAGAATACTATGGGGAGGAAAGCCTTGTGTTCAGAGACTTAGTAGAGATTTCAGTTATTAATGGGTGATCGGGAAGGAGGTCTAGATTAAACTTGTAATTTTGCTCAGCACAAACTTTACTCATGTGTCCTGTCGATGTGGATGTGGGCCACTAACACCATGATGACCACTAAGCCTGTCACCAGCATCCAGCCCCCTGGGGCTCTTTCGTTCTATTCTCAAAGTTTCTGAGACAAGAGGGAATTAAAAACTTGGCTTCCTTTTGGAAATGGTCCTGAAAAGAACCCCAGCCACTACTTTTGGTGATAGGAATTAGGAGGAAATGAAGATGTCTGAGAAAGCCATAGTTCTTATCCAGAGAAAAACAAGCTTTGGATAAAGTGTAAAATACAAAATTTGGTGATGGTTTGGATCAGTGATGTAACTTAAGGCCAGAAAAAATAACTCCTATAACCATCTCGAGAGTATACTCAGATGAATATATTTTAATTGCTGTCTTCAGTTTCATACACACAATCTTTGAAGACATAAAGAAGTAACTTAACGTTTTTAGTTACTGGAAAAATTACATGGAGTATAGTCATATTCAAAAATGTAGAGATTTGCTGAAGTCTTCGGACCTATTCATTACTAACGATTAGTTTCTTTTGTACAGCATATAGGGTGAGACCAAAAGACTATAGAACTGTACCCTGTATATCAAGTAACTAGCTATAATTAAATTCAATACTTCGTGCTATTTTTTGATTCTGTGGTGACATTTGCCTTCCCTCGAAAAACCCAGTACGTATTTAGATACAAATGTTTTAGGAATTCAAGGAAAAGAATGGCCCTTGGTCTGGTGGGTTTAGAAGAAGTATGTATTCTCTCCTTATACAACATTAAGTGCAAATATGTTGGGCCATTACCTATCTGAGCGTAACTTTGAGGTGGAATTTCTATCGATAACCAATTGTTGCGTATATTTCAAGTATACTAAGTGAGACTGAGAAAGTGATGGAATCTCTGGTCATAGTCACACCTGGTTCTTCTGAGTCTTTTGGAAGCATTAAAACCAAATGAACAAAGAGGCTCTTTCTAAGGATTCATAAGTCTCACTTCACCCCCCTCATGTACTCCAGAAAAGGCCATTTAGCAGTGCTGGATGGTGGAGGGCCGAGGCATTGATGAGCTTCTAGTGAAATGCATTTCTGAGATAACAACACCTGTCTTGTTTGCATTATGGCCACTGATTATTTTTGTACATCTATTACAACTAATTATCCTAGCTACATAACTTTTGTTTTTAAGAAGGAAATTGGTTTTCAGTATTCATTTTTAAAGCTTAATAGAATAATAGAAGCTATATTTCTTTCCTTTTTCTTTTTTTGGAGGAAGAAGCTATATGTTTTTATGCCATCCATCAGTATTTCTGAAAACCTGGTTCAAATATTGACCCAGATCTACAATGTTTTCTTTCTTTCTTGCATGATAATCCAAGAAACATTTGTGGCTTCTTTGGATGTCTTCAAATCAGAGAGCCTGAGCTAAAGCCACAATAGAATTTTCTATTGGGGGATAATGAAAGTGTCTTTATTAGGATCAAAATAGCCTTTAAAATATTCAATCTAGAAACTAGAGTTTGTTGTTGAAGTGACTGTATTAAAACCAAACCCTAGCTTGTTGAGTAACTTTTTCTTTTAATTTTCTAAAAGATCTTCATTTATCATCTACTACCATATACTCCTTAGGAAGCTACCTTATTCCTGGTACTCTTCTCTTGATTTATTCAATGATCTAGTGTCTATATACAAGCAATATTTTAGGTGCCAGGAGTCTAAGAATGGTAAAAGACACAGGCTCCTGTTCTCATAGAGTCCGCAGACTATTGGGAAAGAAAGGAACTGAAAGAAATTCACTATTCCTTGGAAGGTAGTGTCCAAGGTAAGGAGAAGCAGGTACTGAGTCTGAACGGTCAGACAAATCAGAAGGGCATTGTACGATACAATTTATCATCCAAACTGGAATGCTTGGGCCAGGGAAAGGGGCACTATTAATAAATACACCAGAATAGCAGGCAGAAGCTGCAACTCTCCCATGAGACACATGGTTACCCTACTTATAGAGTTAAGGAATTTGCATGTTATTCAAGAGGCAGCAACAAAGAGCCACGGAAGGCTTTGAATCTAGAAAGTGATGTAGTAAAACTTTGATTTGTGGAAGGCCAAAGGGGAGGCGTGGAGACCAAGTAAGGGCTGTTCCGGGGACCCAGGCCTGAGAAGGTGACCACTGGGAGCTTATGGTGACAGCAGAGAGGCAGAGTGGTGGCCAGACCTAAGATGTACTTTGGAGACCCAACCGACAGATCTTGGTGATGGATCGGATGCGGCAGCTGAGCAGGAAGGGGGGAGTCGAGGGTGGCCCCCAGGTTTCTGGGGAAGAGAGTGACGTCATTTGCTGAGATGGCAGTGGTGAGGAGCAGGGTTGGGGTAGGGGCGTTGGTGAGTTCCATTTTGGATGTGTTGTGTTTGAGGCACTTATGCAGATGGACAAGTAGAGATGTTTGATAGACATTTTTTCTCTTATATATTAACCTGAAAATCAGCCTGCCTAACATACTAATATTGTTACGTATGGTTTTGATTCCCCATCAAGACCTTGAGCCCATAGATTTGCCTTGTTTTACTCAAGGAATCATGTCAATCTGCAATAATCTTTTTCCCATTTTGAGCCTTGGGAGAAGTAGTATGGCTAGTATGGCTGGTCCTGTTGAAGCAACTTAAAGTTGACTATGAAAAGAGGAGCCCAGCTTCCTACAGCAGCGGTGTTTCTCAATTGCCTGTCAGAACTGTGGAAGATGTGGGTGTTTCTGCAGCTTTAGACTTAAAGAAATGTCCCACATGAGAGCTCCTCACTTGAACAATGTTTATAGCCTTTTGCAGAATACTACTTCAAAAATACCTAGTATTTACAAAGCACTCATTCTAAACAGCTTGCCTATATTTTTCCATATATCCTTAGAACATACATGTGAGTTTGGCAAGAGGCAGATACACACTCTAAGTGGCAATGAAAAATATAAACATGACAATGCTTTCTGAATGTTTTCTTGGTTAATGTTTATATTATCCTAATATGTACATTTTTAATGGGCGTCAATATAAAGGTTTCTCCTTAAGCTCGTGGAAGATTTCAGAAGCAGAATATCTGTTCTGCATGCAACATGTATTTGAATTTGTGGACAGAACTATCATACCTTTCCCCAATGTATTTTATTTTATTTATTTTTTATTTATTTTTTACTTTTATTTATTTTTGGCTGCGTTGGGTCTTTGTTGCCGCACTCGGGCTTTCTCTAGTTGTGGTGAGCGGGGGCTACTCTTCGTTGTGGTGCGCGGGCTTCTCATTGCAGTGGCTTCTCTTGTTGTGGAGCATGGGCTCTAGGCACGCAGG
This sequence comes from Balaenoptera borealis, assembly GCF_965194805.1. NCBI lineage: Eukaryota > Metazoa > Chordata > Mammalia > Artiodactyla > Balaenopteridae > Balaenoptera > Balaenoptera borealis. The sequence continues at coordinate 24,793,989 of NC_138880.1, read as the reverse complement.
CTTCAGTAGTTGCGACTCGTGGGCTCTAGAGCGCAGGCTCAGTAGTTGTGGCACACAGGCTTAGTTGCTCCGCGGCATGTGGGATCTTCCCGGACCAGGGCTCGAACCCGGGTCTCCTGCATTGGCAGGCGGATTCTTAACCACTGCGCCACCAGAGAAGCCCTCCCCAATGTATTTTAAATGATAGTGATTAATTTTAAATTTGATACTGTACATTTAGCAAAAGACATAATTGGGGATGGTTTCTTAAGCATGTTTAATCTTACTGAAATTAAAGTGATTACATAAAAATCTATTTTAAAAAAGGGGGAGTCTTATGTCATTGTACCCAACTTGGGTATTCCTAATGATTTCAGTTTTGAACATGGTAATTAAAAATGTAGTATCTCCTCTTTGGAAAAGCATTTATTATTTATTTACACCCCAACTTATTCTCCCTCCCCCAAAAGGATTTGAAATGTCTTAGGGAGATATTTAATGTAATATGATTTTTAAAATTTAATAAATGGAAAAATTGACAAAGGGAGAAAGAATAAAAGTAGAAAAGTAAACTGAAGGTAGGGTGTCTTAATTCACAAAAAGAGGATATAGTTGCTGGAAGCGACAAGAAAGTCAAACCTGATTCCATCCTATTTAAAGATTAAATATAAATACCAAATGTAAAACAGATAGCTAGGGGGAAGTAGCCGCAAGGCACAGGGAGATCAGCTTGGTGCTTTGTGACCACCTAGAGGGGTAGGATAGGGAGGGTGGGAGGGAGACGCAAGAGGGAGGAGAGATGGGAATATATGTATACGTACAGCTGATTCACTTTGTTATACAGCAGAAACTAACACACACACCATTGTAAAGCAATTATACTCCAATAAAGATTTAAAACATAATAATAATAAATATGATATTTAACAGAACAATCACTGCCCCTCCCTCCTGAATGCCCTGCCCCATCCCCATTCGCTTAAATCAGGATCAGACTTATTCGGCATTTTGATCTAAGTGTATAATCATCGTTCATTTTCCTATTGTCTATCTTTTATTTCTGTCTCCTTTCCTGACTTATCTAGTTATACAGCAGTTAGTGACAGAATTAATTAAAACAACTATCCAGATTCTTTTATTCAACAGTTCCTTAATTTAGAGCAGTAGTTTTCAACTCTCTTAGCCTCCACAGACCTCCTTTTTTTTGTACAATAAATACTTTGGTGATGCTTCTTTTCCTACCCAGAAATATCATCTTACCTACATACATAACTTCAAAAGAATAGATTTGTTACCTAATTGTAAAATAAGTGGGGATGAGAAGAAGGTAATTTATAATACAATAATGTTTTGTTAATTACAAAAAAAAAACAAACAATTTTTTTTAATATGTAAATGCTTGGAGAGGGCCACACTGGAAGCTCTGATGAAGTCGTCAGATGCCTGGCTCTGTTCGGGGAGTCACCGCAAGTGCAAAGGCAGCTGATCCAGCTGTGCTGCACACGTGGCTGAAACCATAATCGCCATGGCCGTTGTGGACACAGTGTTCTGAAATGAGGACTAACTCAAGGCGACATTTCCAACAAAGCAGGGTTTGTTCCACGTCCACTTATAATCCTAGAAAATTCAGCGTTTATTAAAACTGCGTGAAACGGTTTTGTGTTAACACGTAGAATGGAGTTCTAAGTGCAAGTAATTACAAATAAATATTTCACACAGTGGATGTCCCGCAGGACACTGGGAGGTACACGCAGGAACACGTGTTCTGAGGGTCTGCCCTGTGCACGGCAGAACGTCCAGCATCCCGGGAACACCAGCTCGAACACCGAAACACAGTGACACTCTCTCACGCCTGGTGGCAAACAAAATGCCCTCGCAAATGTCCCAGACTTCTCTCATGGGTCTCACCCTGCTGAAGGAGAAGCAGGGGAAGATGAAGAAACGCAATTACAAGTTCGTGTTTAGGGCTGTCTCTCCGTTAGGCCTGGAATGTAGCATTTGGGGATCAACTCCCTAGAGAATTGTAGGAGTGAATACATCTGTCTACCTGTTCCAGAAAAAATAGAAGGGATATTGAGGTGAGAGGCACAAAAGGTGGGGTGAGCAGTCAGAGGCAGGGCATAGGAAGGGTAGAACAGTTTGGTAGGTCAGGGAAGTCAAACCAAACCGAATCCCCAGCACTTGGTAGCTGCGCGATCTGGAAAAATCCTTTCAAACTCTCTTAGCCTCTTTCTTCACCTGCACAAGCACTTATGCCTCATTTATAGGGTTGATATGGGAATTAATGGGATGATAATATATTACAGTAATTGACATTGTGCCTGGGACCCAGCTTGTCCTTAAGATCTGCTGGCTTCCTCTGCTCCCTTCTCCTCCAGAGATTTATAATAATGCTGTTTGCCTTTCCGGGCGGGGAGGCAGGGGGGATGTATGAGTAATCTTTTGCTGCAGTTTTTTCTAGGTGCTTAATTTTTAAGTTCTTAATTTTTAAGGTAGAAAACCTGATAGATGGTACATGATATACCCTGAATTTTGGTTGAAACGGACCCTCTGCATTTTAGATGTGGATTTTACACTTCAAAACATATCTTGGAGAAAAAAAAAGTTATTTTTAAATCACAAAAGAAATACTTTGCTGTAGGAACTTCAAACATTACCCTTGTAAATAAACTGAAACCTGAAATCTTCATCACCCCAATGAGACTTCCTAAGGGTGGCCAACTACTATAATAGAATTTAAACTTAAGTTACTTCTTCAGTATTCCTCCTGGTTTTGGCAAAGCCTGCTCTTCCTTCTGGAGTCTTTCTGTGCCGTGTTTGTGAAACTTTCTTACCTGTCCTGTTGAAGCCATGCTGGTATAAAATGTCACTCTGATCGCTTCAGCCCAGCTCTTCTGTGTCTATAGGGCTGTAACTGATGTATTTCTCTTTGTATTTCTCCTGTAAGGGTTTTGCATACTTTTTTTCTTTCACAGTGGATCATGAGTTTATTGAGTGAACGGTTTTATTCTAGTGTACTAAGTTATTTCACTTTATTGTAAGCCCTTATGGTGGTGGTGGTGTTTTTGTATAAGAAAGTTGTTCAAAAATGGAAAATACAGACCAAAGCATTGAAATTGTGATTATTCAGGAATATTCTGTAGGCAGAACTGTGTCAGAAGACCATAAGTGAAAAAACTAGATTGTGAGAAACCAAGAACTTTTTTTGAGTACATTTAATCATAAATAAGTTTATTTAAAGGAGAAATGCCAGGTGCATGGATCTCTTTGATATCTAGAATTTCCAGCCTGCTTGTATTCCTAGAGGTACCATATAAACGATTGGTGCTACATGACCTTTGGTCTTATTTCAAACTTCATGCAGTATTATCTGTTGTAAACACTTATATGTGTCCTGTAAATGCTGTGTCACCTTATTTCCATTATAACTAATGATTGAAAAGAGTTTTATAAGAATGAACAATCCTTAAATGTAATTTTGTGACCGGAGGATTGATGCTTTTAGGTATGATGAGTTGTCTTTACAAAGGCATTATCTTATTAATTTTAAACAACTCTGAAATAGGCATCATAAGTAAGGAGGGAAATAATCGTGACATCATCTTGAATTTACACGTGCATGTATTTTTATGGACTCCAAGTAGTGCATGGGTGTCTGATGCACAGTTAAAGCATCCCTTGATGGGGACTGTGGTGATTTCCGTTCCATTTAACGGACGTTCACTGGGCTTTTCTTTCCCTGGGTCATGCCCTGCTGAAGAGAAATCTTAGTAACATACAAAGCGCATTGAAACTGGTTAATGTGCATGATGGTTCAGTTGAGATAAAAACCTGTCATTTAAAAAAAAATTATTAACCCAGAATTCTCCTAGTTAATTTCAGTTCCCCATTTAGACATAGCTTTCTTGAAAGGCTGTAATAAATTCTTCATCTGACTTGAAGGAGAGAATTTACAGTGGAGAGAAAACTGTGTCTTCTTGCCTTACTTCAGTGCACGGGGAAGCCATAAGCCCCTTCCTTTATTTGCTTGGGGATGTCAGCATTGGTTTGAGAGCTACTCAGAGTGGGGTTGGCAGATAGGTCCAGGAGGACTTACATTCACAAACTGAGAGTAAGCATGTCAGTTATACCTCAATAAAGCTAAATTTTTTTATTTTAAAAAGAAATGCTCTTCTTTTGAAGGCAGAGCTAGAAATTTTGTTAATCAAGGTAATCTGAAACATAATCTTGCCTTTTGCCATATACGTAAGTTTTTATACCTTAGTTTGTGAGATACACGCCTGTAAGACTATGTGATAAAAATATAAAAATATCCATTACCTCCAAAGGTTTCCTCCTGCCCTTTTTATTTACTGTCATTGTGTGTGTGTGTGTGTGTGTGTGTGATAAGAACACAACATAGGATCTACCCTGTTGGCAAATTTTAAGTATACAGTACAGTGTAGTTAATACTATGGGTAGTATTCTGTTCCACGGGTGTACACTTATCTCCAAAGTTATCAAGTTGTGTACATTAAACATGTGCAGCCTTTTGTATGTCAATCATACCTCAGTAAAGTGGTTTAAAATATATTTTCAAAAATCGAGAGCAGCATCTAAAAGCTGATAGCAGTTTGATGTTTCGGCGACATCCAAGCACGTTATTAGCAGCCTGTCTCATGAGTCAGGCATGGTGTGAATTGCAGATGGTGTGTCCTCACTGGGACACCTCATTTTAAGATTAGCTTCTCTAACCCAAAAGGCTATAAAATCTGGAAACCATTTATTTCATTGGTAGATGATTTAAACCTAGCTCTAACTTTACTGGATAAATTGTTGGCATCGACTACTGATGGAGGATTAAAGATGAGTTTTGAAAATACAGCATCTCTGGCTTTGAGTAAAAGTTAAAAAAAAAATCCCAAGCTTGCTGAATTGTTTTAAAATTTCCATTCCCACTAACGTACCTTTTGTGAGACTGGGTTCTCTACTATGACTGTTATTAAAACAAAAAGTTTTAATAACATTTTAGAGAAACGTTTTAGAGACGCATTATCTCCCGCAAGTAACACTGCCATCCATCCAGTTTAGATTAGAAAATTAACAAGCAAGCAGCAAGCTCATTTGTCACATTAAAAACTTTATAGATACACTTACTTTGTTCAGGGGGTGTGTGTAGACATTTAATATGGGGAATACTATTTCTTCCATAAATTTTGTTTCATCACAATTACAGAAAGACAGAGAATTATAAGTATGGTAGCATTTCTCTAAATTAATTGTCTATGAACACACTTTCAACAATGTGCAATATTTGTAAGTCTTTTTTTCCTGTGATTTATTTGTTCTGACTGTACTTATTGAAATGTAATTTTATGTCTGCGTATAATGATAAAAATTTGGGAAAAAAAGAAAAAATTTGGGATTGCTTTTTTTGTCTTTCATTTCATTTTTCCCCAGAAATTCATTTTTATTATATTTTGCAAAAATATCCTTTGCCACAGATAGTTTGAGAAGTGCTGGTATAATGAATCCATCTGAAGTTGAAGAAACAAGCAGACGTTTGGTTTGTAAGCTCATCTTAGAAACACTCCTTTATCTGCCAATCTTAGAAACACTCCTTTATCTAGGCGCTTCTGGTGAATGCTTGTACATTGTGATTTTCCTGTGACATGCAGGGTCCTCATCATTTTTTCTATTCTTTTAAAAGAAAGAGTGTTTTCTTTCCATTTAATTTCCCATCACTTTGTTTACAGTAGAATTTGTTTTATTACCAAAGTTTGCTCTTTCAACTGCTGTGGCTTCTGTGTGATAACTTTGGTCTCTAAAACTCATTATAACCTTGGAGACCACACTCTGCCTAATTTTAGGATGATTGTTTTGAAATGTATTTTAGATTTTTTTCTAGCCTTGAACAGTAACACCAGTTGTTACATTATATTAGCTCTGATTTAAAATGCTCTTTTAATAGGCTACTCATAAATTTTTCAGAGGAGAGCCATGTGATAAAATTGGTCAGAGTCAGCTCTTTGGTACATACAGGGTAGAAGACTGCTTTTGGATTTTAGGCCCAAGGTACCAAACTTAATCACTTGGTACCTTGGGCCTAAGGATGGTGTATTGGTTTCCTAGGGTTGCTATAGCAACGTACCATAAACTGGGTGGCTTATGACCACAGAAATGTATTCTCTCACAGTTCTGGAGGCCAGAAGTCTGAAACCAAGGTGTCGTCAGGGCGTCACTCCTTCCTAAGACTCTAAGGGGTGAATCTTTCTTTGCCTCTTCCAGCTTCTGGTGGCTTCAGGCTGTCCTTGTCTTGTGACTCCAATCTCTGCCTCTGTCTTCACACAGCCTTTCCTCTTCTCTGTATCTTCTCTTCTGTCTCTTGTAAGGACACTTGTCATTGGATTTAGGGCCCACCCAGCTAATCCAGGATGATCTGCTCAAGATCCTTAATCATATCTACAAAGACCTTTTTCTAAATAAGGACACAGTCACTTATTCTGGGGGTTGAGATTGAGATATATCCTTTTGGGGGCCACCACTCAATCCACTACAGATGATAACAGCTTTTTTGATAATTACTGAGCATCTCTTGAGTGTCATATTCTAATGTGCCATAGTATTTGCTAGAGGGATGTGAGCTGTGGTAGAATGAAGGGGGCCGATTTTGGGGTAGACAGCCCTGGATTTGGGTTCGGGTTCTAGTGTTCTAGCTCTGTGACCTGAGGACATGTTTCTTAGTTTCTTTGCACCTCACCTTCCTCATCTGCAAAATGACATGGTGAGGAGATGTGATATTCCTGAAAATTCTGAACAGTGTGATAGATATGTCAGGGGTGATCATAATGAACAGTGTTCCCTTATTTGAAGATGCACATTTTTATCATTTCAAAATCAAGGTGCCCCTTGAAATCAACCACTGGTTCCCTGACTTTGTGGATTCATGGTGCCTTTCGTGCCTCAGTAATGTTTTTATGGCACTCTTGTGGCCAAAGAAATACCTCGTTGTTGTGTTTACTAATTAGTTAGGTCCAAATGACTAAAGAAGTGTTTAAACGATGTCCTAACAACAACTCCAGTAACTTCCTAATGAGACGTGTGCACACGCCGGGCCCTGCACGACTTCTCAAACCTGGGAATGAGATTGGTCATTGTCACCCTTATTCATACTCCTACCGATTTGTGCACAATACTGTACTGCCTTTTATCAGAGCCACCACCCAAAAGCCAGCTCCTTGGAGATGTTGCCTTCAGAGGGACTGTAGCACAACCTAATCTGAAACTCTAAGATAACCCCAGCTGGTTGTTGGCATGATGTCCGACAGAGGTCAAGTCACGTTTTCTAATTTGGTGATACTAAATTTACTCCCTAATCAGCGATGTAAAAGCCTGACTTTAAGAATGTCCTAGTCCTCATTATCCTAAGTAATTGACATACTATATTTTATCCTAAACGTAAATTGCCTTTTCTAAATGTCCGACCCCATTTATTTTAATGCTTCAAAATTTTGTTTTCTATTTCCTGCATAAAATAATTGTTCAGTAAATGCGTGTTGATAAGTACCATGTCAAAGAAACGAGTTTTCATTCAGGCTAACACCAAGATGAAACATTCAGGAGACACAGAGCTTGGTATTTTGGTTTGTTTTATTTTTGACCTACTATGGCTAACTAGCCAGCCATTTTTTAGGAAGCAAACTCTGATCTAGCTTCTTTTACTTAGCCCAGAGATAAGGATGGTGAGTTAGTAAAAAAGCATTGGTCACCTTTAGTTTATCTTTTCATGAACCAAACCCGTTACTTTAGGAGATGACCGTCCTGAACTCTGGGTTCAGTGTACAGATGGAGTCTTTGAGTAATATGCATTTGTTCATAATACTCATTCTCACCCATTCTTCTGGTTCTCCTCCTACTCCTCAATTCTTTCATTCATTCAAAAAATATTTCTTGAGCACCCCAGTATTTGTGTACTGGGGACCTGTACCGAATAAGCCTCCTGAGCATGTGGTGATAAGCAAGATGGATATCACGCGATACACTTAAAGTACTTAGCCCAGCGCCTGGCACATAGGAAGTCACCAGCAAATGGTAGATGGAATTCATATTAATACTATTAAGTTTATGTCTTATGCATTAAAAAGCTCTACCAGAGGGAACACAGGGATGACATACAAATCAATAGATTGTGAATTTTTTATTGTAAACTTTGGCTGGAGAGAGAGTGGGAGACTACTCTGTGAGAAGAGCCGTGATGGTCCCCCTGTTGACATTTGTCACATCATCATGCCTGGCAACTGACTGTTACTCGTCAGTTATTAGATTGCACATGTGTTGAAGGATCTGTCCTCAACCCATTAAAAAATATGTATGGTCCTCAGGGGTATTTAGTACATCAAAAGTGTTTAAAACCCTCAAGGATTAGTAAGTAATTAGCCTTCATCCCTAATGTGTAAACAGCAGAGGAATCTTTGATTTTGGCTCAATCAATGTAATTTTGATGTTAACAGATCAGCAGCCAACAGTTAAATAAACTTTGACATTGAGGGTAGACAAGCACAGCCCAATTTATTGTTGGTCGATCAACCAGCTAATTTCCTTTTAGTTTAGACATTTGTAAAGCACTTTTCTCATGCATTTATGATATACATATATGCAAATCTTCTTGCTTAAAAAAACAAAACATAAACAAAAATCCTTAGATAATTATAGAGCACTCATGACTCACCCCATTGCACCTGACTTCAAGTCTTAGATCTGGTCTCAAGCGTTCACTGAAGGATCACTAAGAAGCTTCTGATTCTTCTGAGCTCATACCTATGTGATACTTACGCTTCCTTCTTTCATTTTTATAACCTATATACAAAAACCTCTAGTTCTCCAGCTCCCCTTCAATTATATTTTTCCTTTTTTTAAAAATAAATTTATTTATTTTATTTTATAAAATAAATAAAGACCCAGGCTGCGTTGGGTCTTTGTTGCTGTGCGCGGGCTTTCTCTAGTTGCGGCGAGCAGGGGCTACTCTTCGTTGTGGTGCACAGGCTTCTCATTGCGGTGGCTTCTCTTATTGTGGAGCACGGGCTCTAGGCGCACGGGCTTCAGTAGTTGTGGCTCGCGGGCTCTAGAGTGCAGGCTCAGTAGTTGTGGCGCATGGGCTTAGTTGCTCCACGGCGTGTGGGATCTTCCCGGACCAGGACTCGAACCTGTGTCCCCTGCATTGGCAGGCGGATTCTTAACCACTGCGCCACCAGCGAAGCCCCCCTTCCTTTTCTTAAAAAAGTAATTCCATATTGCATAATATATATTGGTAAGATGACTTTTCAGGACCTCTGAAAAGAGAAGAAATAAAGTTCTTTGTTTGTAAAACATGGGCCAACTACTGTTTCAACTTGAGAAAACAGATGACAGTCAAAACCTTTGTAGAACTGCAAGGCTAGTACAGGTTCAAATGGAGAGATAGGTGACAGTTATAACGATTTTCTCTATCATGTGGGTTTTAAAAAACATCTTTTTTTTTTTAAGAATTTAATTTTGAAAGCATTTCTTATTGACCTGAAGTTAGTTATTAACACTATCCTAGTCATCAAGAAATAGGCCTCTGTCTTTGTATTGCTGTTTAGTATTACAGGTCAGTTCATCTAATTGCTGGGGCTTTGAATTCCAATTCTGGCAGTAGTGAGTTAAAACTTTTCTAGAAAAACATGTGAATCTGGGATGCAGTCAGCTTTCAGAGTGGCATACAAAAGAAACCAAGAGATTCCGAATTTAATAAGGTTCACTATTCTAGATGGAAGTCTAGGCTGGAAGAGAACACTGATCCTTCATTACTAAACACATTTAATCATTTAACTACATTAATTGTTGGTATAGGATGTTATGGGGCAATGACCTTGTGTTTGCAAAGTTGACAAGCCAGGAACACTCTCTTCAGGAGCAGGACCAGTAACTAAGTTATTCAGTTGATAAACTTAGCTAAAGCAGGGAGTCATTTTTTAAAAATCTGAAATATTTTATTTTAACTGAAAATACCTTTTTTGATGTAGGGCCAAGGACTCTCCTTTTCATATAAGTTTGCACAGTTTTTCTTGAATAAATCATCCCCATAATACACCATCTATGATTTCCAGTTTGGGTTTCTGTAAGGAAGGATGAAAATGAGTTAATTAGCGAAACTGGGTGATAGAGTGTTCAGCATAATCATCTGTCAACTTTTGAGTGTTTGGAATTTTCTGTGTTAAAAATGTTTTTAGAATAAAAATATAAAGAAATAAAGTGATCAAGAATTTAAAACATATGAGGAGAAATGGAAATGCAGAAATCATTCTTGAGTTTTATGATAGTTTAAAAATCTACCCAGGAGATCCACTGTACTGCAGCTACTACTGAGCATTGACCTAAGTGCTCTGGATTCAAAGATGTCTACAAATCGGTGCCCCTCTTGAGAACCCATGGTTTGGTGTACAGAAGACAGACATGTAAACCCCCACAAATTATCAGTACATTACAGTGTCATAAATGCTCTAACAGAGTACATATATACAGAGAGGAGAGAACTAAACCTTCCTGGGAAGCTGGGACATGCATCACCAAATAGGTGACAATAATAAGCCAGAAAAAAATAGTAGTTATTTATGAGTTCACTCCTATTGCAATGTGAGCGTCTTGCCCAGATTGTGCATAATGCAGATGGGAGCTCCCCTACCTCTCTTATCCTGGAAAATATGAGCATCAGTGCTGAACTGGAATAGTTCATGTGGTACTGATACGTGAGTCTTCCAATCTCTAGCGAAGACTCAAATACTGTGTTAAGGTGATCTCATGCATGCTTATTATACAGCATGCATTTATTATTTAAAAATTTATTTATTATTGAGATGTAATTGGCATAAAACATTATATTAGTTTCAGGTGCACAACATAATAATTTGATATTTGTATCTATTGGGAAATGATCCCCAGAAGCCTAGTTAACATTGGTCACCACACAGTTACAATTTTTTTTTCTTGTGATGAGGACTTTTAAGATCTACTCTCTTAGCAACTTTCAAATATGCAATATTATTAACTCTAGTCACCATGCTGTACATTATATCCCATGACTTATTTATTTTATAGCTGTAGCTTTTGTACCTTTTGACCCCTTTCAGCCATTTTGCACCCACCCCACCCCCCAAGCTTTGGCAACCACCAGTCTGTTCTCTGCATCTATGAGGTTGGGGTTTTTTGGGTTTTTTTTTAGATTCCGTATATAAGTGAGATTATATGGTGTTTGTCTCTCTCTATTTGACTTACTTCACTCAGCATCTTAGTGACCTCAAAATCCATCCATGTTGTCAAAAATGGCAAGATTTCATTCTTTTTTATAGCTGAGCAATATTCTATTGTGTACATATACCACAACTTCTTTATCCATTTGTCTGTCATTAGGCACTTAGGTTGTTTCTATATCTTGGCTATTGTAAATAATGCTGCAATGAACATAGGGGTGCATATATCTTTTTGAATTAATGTTTTTATATTCTTTGGATAAATTCCCAGGAGTGGAATTGCTGGATCATATGGTAGTTCAATTTTTAATTTTTTGAGGAACCTCTGTACGATTTTCCATAGCGGCTGCACCAGTTTACATTCCCACCAACTGTGCATCAGGGTCCCCTTTTCTCCACACCCTCACCAACACTTCTTGTTTCTTGTCTTTTTGATGCTGGCCATTCTGACAGGTGTGAAGTGATATCTCCCTGTGGTTTTCATTTGCATCTCCCTCATGATGAGTGAGGTTGAGCATCTCATGCATTTAAAATATGAGTGAAAAAGTCATTTAAGTATAAATTCTCTATTGGCATTTGAGCACCAGGATGTCTACTAGTAAAGAATTGTTTAGAAGAACTTATTTATTCACAAATTATGGAACTGCTCTATTATAAACCTATCTTTCATTCAGTCAGCAGATACTTATCTAATATCTACCTTGTCCAGACCTTGTACTAGATACTGGACACATCAACAAAGAAGATAGACACAGTTACAGGACAACATACAATATGATACCATTTAACTAGCCTCTTATTATGCTCCCAAAAGTACCGGATATCGTTTGTGCATACATTTACCTATGGAAAAGTGTTTTAAATGTACTGGGAGGATTGACATCAAGTTCATGAGAGTGCTTGCCTCTGGGTATGGAGACAATGAATGCATCATCATTACCTGAAAGATTTCATTTCTTCTATAGAAAAAATTGACAAAAATGGGAAAAAATGACAAAATTTCAACAATTGCCAATTTGAGGTCGTGGCTCTGCAGGTGTTTATTACTTTAAAAATTTCTTTGTATTTTAAAAATTTCTCCAACAAGGGAAAACACAGGAGAATCCCAGTTGCAGAATTTGGGAGATGGAGATGGGAGAGACAGAGCTCCTTCTGGCAGACGACAGAGCTGTGATAGGACAGCCATTCGTTGGTGAGAAAGCAAAGTGACTTATTATTTATTGATTGTAGCATGATTTCTTTCTTTCTTTCGACCAAAAAGTAATTTTGTCCTTTAGATTTTAGAGGTCATTTCCAGGTTGCATGTGTATTTTGAACAAAAGTTAGTAGCGCTCACCTTGGTTCTGATGGGGGCAAGGTGCTCTTGAGTGCCTGTAGAAGTGCACCTAGAAATGGGACCCCTGGCATTTCTCGGGAGAAAAAGTTTTGTGAAGACAAAAAGGTTTGATTTTCTTGGAAGATTATAAATGATGCAGAGGGTTGAGGGAAACCATGTACAATGAAGTTGTTTTACATCCCTGAAGCCAGAGCACGCCGTTTTAGTGGCGAATCAGGGGCTCTGTAGTTTAGGGTCTAAGACTTTTGGAAATGATCCCTTGTCCTTGTTCAGTATATTCTTTCATCTTTGGTTTGTTTTGCTAGGACACATCATCTCTCTCCTTGCTAAGAACTGTAGTCCTCTTATCCTTCTTTTAGAATGTATTTCTTTATGCTCTTTAAAAGGCTTCACTCATGAAATGCGTAATGTTCTAAATCTGAATAATACATTTTGAATGTAGCTACATAGCTCCCTTAGGACTCCAGTTTTTTAAATGGAACAATTTAAAATATTTTCTGTGCAAATGGGCACTCAGGGTGAAAGTGATTTTGGTAAGAATACAGTCATATTTTCTAGGTATAACTGGTCTGGTTCTAAAACAAATGCGAGGTATTTGCTGAATTCGAGGTCACAAATGCTTTTTAATTGTTTCAAATGACCTCTCAGTGTTTAATAAAAGAGCAGGATAGCCTAGAGGTTGAAATCATAGGCTTGGTGTCAGACTGACTTGATTTCAAGTTCTGAGTCCAGCATTTATTTGCTGTGTGACGTCAGGCAAATTACCCTTCCTTGCCCTGAATTTGCTCGTTTGTAAAATGGCTGTTGTAAGAATAACTACTTCAGAGATTATTGTGGTGAGGCTTAAGTGGGATTATGTATATGAAAAGTGCCAAGCACAGAGCAAGAACGTAATAGTGAATCATACTTAACTGTTGGTCTCAGCATTTCCTGGTGTGTTAATTGTGTAGTTTGTGGGGCGGGTCTGTCTTTTGCTTCTCATATGATGCACATCCCCAGATGTGCCGTATTGTTTCAGCCCTTTGGTTATGGTACACAGGATTCCACTCTTCCACCAGCTGTATACGTTATTTACTCTCTTTGTGCTTCCGTTTCCCTATCTGTAAAAAGTGACAATAATGGGACCACCTGACTGGGTTGTCATGAGGATGAAATAAAGTAATAGTTGCCTTACTGTTTAGCACTCAATGCGTTTGCTCTGTTTTTGGCGTTATACTTTTTTCTTTCCTTGAAATGCCTTTTCCCCTTAGTCCTTCCTGAAGCCTCCTTGGTGGTCACCGTGTCTGTTGCATGTTTTAGGGTTCTCCCAAGCAGAGCTTAATGTTCCCTCTTGTGTGTTCCAACACCATTTTGTACATACAAATGTTATAGCACTTGGTGCATCGAATTATAATCAGTTGGCTTTTTACTTGATTCTGTGCTCTCCTAAGTTGTTATAACAAGACTCTGTTGTAACGAACTTCTATTTAAGAGTAAAATAGATGGCGATGCTTGTCAAGTATAAGGAGCCTTATTTTCTTTCAAAAGTAAAAGCTAGTAGATAGACGACTTTTACGTTGCGCATTTATTTGTCCTTAAACTGATGTGTAGCATTTCAAAATGGGCAGGTGGAGTGTTTTCCAATTTAGATTCATATCACTGTTAGCTTAACACATAATTTGGGGAATAATCACTAGGCAGGGACTCAGGGGTTGGTTTCCAGGGCTGTTGCTCTAGGGACCGTGTAGCCTTTGGATAAGCTATTAACTTATTAAAGCTTTATTTTTAAAATCAAGATAATGAGACCTAACTTACTGGGTTGCTGTTAGGATTAAATGAGAGCTGATGTACAATCCTGCTCCTGGGTCTTAGGCGGTACTCAGTACATCTTAGATCCTTTCTTCTCCTTGCTCCCAGTTTATCCACTGCTGCAATAAGATACCCATCCTTAAAAATGAAGAGAAAAATAATATAAGTGATATCTGCTACCTCAGGTTCCGCGCAGTAGTAGCGTTCTTGTTTTGGTAATATTTTGAGTGTCCTAATGGGGAAATTGAAGTTACTGGTGTCGGAGCTGCGGAAGCAGTGTCATGTCCTCAGTCCCCACCAGACGTGAAGGTCAGGCACCAAAGGAAAAAGGAGAGACGTAACATACAGGCAGAGAAGGGGAGCTCAGAAATGACCCCAAGTCATAAAAACTCAGGAGCCAAATGACTAAACAAATACTCAAATAAGCAAGTTTTAAAAGAATTACAGTATTAATTCTCTAAGCGTGGGAACTGAGAGTTATCACTTGCCTTCTGTTCTCCCGTGTCTTTTTTTTTTTTTTTTTTTTTTTTGGCTGCGTTTTGGTCTTTGTTTCTGTGCGAGGGCTCTCTCCAGTTGCGGCGAGTGGGAGCCACTCTTCATTGGGGTGCACGGGCCTCTCACTGTCACGGCCTCTCTTGTTGTGGAGCACAGGCTCCAGACGCTCAGGCTCAGCAATTGTGGCTCACGGGCCTAGTTGCTCCGCGGCATGTGGGATCTTCCCAGACCAGGGCTCGAACCCGTGTCCCCTGCATTGGCAGGCAGATTCTCAACCACTGCGCCACCAGGGAAGCCCTCCCGTGTCTTTAATTTCAAGAAGCTGCCATTACAGTCCTAACATTTCGGATTTGAGACTTGCTCTACTTTCTTTGTTTTAATATCAGTTCATTTCAGATTTTCACCAAATATTTTTATAACTTTAAATCATATTTCTTTATTGAGTTATTGTTGTTGTTTCAGGCTGGGAGGGTCTTATAAATCTAGAAACGTATCCAGATTATACTCTATGTTTTGTGCTTTCACATGTGCTTCATTTTATTCAGCATTTACGCTCTACCTCTGGCCATGTCACCTTTCCCCACTTCTCTCCCGTTGTGTACCTACCTCCAGGGGGTTTAAGGTGTCCCAGAGATAGTTAATAACTTAACAATCATAAAATTTTCATTGTAGGCCTGCTCTTCTCACGATCGTCCAGGATTTTTATTCTATTTGATTAACATGCTAACTGCACGACACGTATTAAATTACGTCGTTACTTCCTAGAAAGGAAGCTGAAATTCTTTTAGTTTTGATTTCTCCAGGTAGACTAAAACACTTAAAAATTAATTCATTCCTATACTCAGCTCACATTTATTGTGGGCCTGGCAGAGATCTAGATGCTGGGCATTTATCTGAGGTGAGCAGAGGCCTCATGGACCTACAGTTTAGCAGGACAGACAGACAGAATGGAGCATGAAGGACACTCAGCAGGCTGATAGGAGATGGCGAAGCAGGAACGCTGACGCAGGCAGGGTGCTGGGATGGAGAGTGTCCGGCGGGGAGGCCAGCGTGGCTGGAGCTCCTGACGGGATGCTTGGTGGCTGGGTGGGGAGAAGACTCTGAGGGCGACGGGACATCGCTGGCCGCCCTCATCGGGCCAGTGGCCTCGTGAGGCCGACTTGGTAGACGATCCCGCTGCTCTGAGGAGATGGGAGGGCAGCCAGCTAGATGGTTGGGAGTGCGACCTGGTGTACAAGACCCCCAGGGAGCTTACAGAGAGCTGGGGACTCCAGATAAGTAAAGGGACAGCCGTGGAGAGCCTAGAAAGGACTGGTTTCAGGAGCTTGGAGCTCTGCAGGAGCACAGGCCCGGAGGAGAGCGTGGCCGCCACGAGATGTTGGCTGGCATCCTGGCACGACGCACCCGACACCCGGCGTTGAAGGAGTTTTGAGTTTTAGTAGGAAGAGCGAAGGGGATCAGTTGAAAGGCATGTCAGGGGAGTGACGTGACCACACTGAGACACGTTAGAAAGTCCGGTGTGGAGAAAGGGTCTGGGGCGACAGGCCAGGGAAGAGGGGCGAGACCCAGAAGGCAAAATCCCATCACTGCCTCTTCGCTGAGATTCCCATCAGTGACTTACAGGAGGACAGTCTCTCATCCAATTTTTTAAAAAGTAGGTGATGGACCATTTTCACTGTCCAGTGCTTTTCCTCTAACCCTTTTTAGTTCTTATACGTGAAAGCAGTTTTGTTTTCTGTGAGATGAACAACGCTGGATTTCCAGCCTCTTTCTCAGAAAACTTCAGCACTGAGAATGTATTTATGAGTTTTCTCAAAAGACAAGAGAGGGAGTGAATGTAAAATAATCCAAGTCATGCATATTTCAAAACAGGAAAACTGCTGCAGAACCCACATGGACCTTTTTTTCTGTTTCATACCTCACCTTTAACAATACCTGTGTTCCAGAGACTTTCCAAGTTTCTTTCCCCTCTACAGCTTTTAATTTATTTTTTTGCAACATGAAAGTTACAAATAAGTGACGTGAAGACCAGTATACTCTTCACCTAGATTTACCAATTGTTAACATTTTGCCACATTTGTTCTATCCATCCATCCATCCAGCTATTATGTAGCTACCTTATATACCATTAGAGAGTAGTTATGACACTTATCCATAAATGCTTTCATTTCCCAAGAACCAAGATGTTCTTTTTCATAACGAAACTAGAATTACCAAATTCAGAAAGTGGATCATTGCTATAATACTATTATCTAGTGTACAGTTCATATTTAAATGTTTCCTATTATCCCAATAATGTTCTCTCTAGCTGTTTCTTATCTTATTTTTAAATTCCAAGCTCTAATCAATCATCGCATGTGATATTTAGTTGTATGTCTCCAGTCTTTTAATCTAGATGAGCTTTCTAGTTTCCTCTTGGCTTTTATGACATTAACCTTTTTGAACGTTACAGGCTGATGGTGCTCCTGAGTATTCCTCAATTTGAAGTTTGTCTGATTATTTCTTTATGATTAGATTTAAACACCTTTTGGGGGCAAGAATACTTCATAGGTTGTGCTGTGTTTTTCAGTGTGTGGCATTAGGAGGCATGGTGGCTCTTTGTGTCATTGGTGATGCCAAATTTGATCATTTGGTTGCAGTGGTTTCCCCATTGTTGGGGAAAGCGTGGCCTTCCCATTGTTTTTTTCCCTTTGTAATTAAAAAGTAATTTATTCCCTCAGAATGGGAGAAAATATTTGCAAATGAAGCAACTGACAAAGGATTAATCTCCAAAATTTACAAGCCGCTCATGCAGCTCAATATCAAAAAAACAAACAACCCAATCCAAAAATGGGCAGAAGACCTAAATAGACATTTCTCCAAAGAAGATATACAGATTGCCAACAAACACATGAAAGAATGCTCAACATCATTAATCATTAGAGAAATGCAAATCAAAACTACAATGAGATATCATCTCACACCGGTCAGAATGGCCATCATCAAAAAATCTACAAACAATAAATGCTGGAGAGGGTGTGGAGAAAAGGGAACCCTCTTGCACTGTTGGTGGGAATGTAAATTGATACAGCCACTATGGAGAACAGTATGGAGGTTCCTTAAAAAACTAAAGATAGAACTACCATACGACCCAGCAATCCCACTACTGGGCATATACCCTGAGAAAACCATAATTCAAAAAGAGTCATGTACCAAAATGTTTATTGCAGCTCTGTTTACAATAGCCAGGACATGGAAGCAACCAAAGTGTCCATCGACAGATGAATGAATAAAGAAGATGTGGCACATATATACAATGGAATATTACTCAGCCATAAAAAGAAACGAAATTGAGTTATTTGTAGTGAGGTGGATGGACCTAGAGTCTGTCATACAGAGTGAAGTAAGTCGGAAAGAGAAAAACAAATACCATATGCTAACACATATATATGGAATCTAAAAAAAAAAAAATGGTCTTGAAGAACCTAGGGGCAAGATGGGAATAAAGATGCAGACCTACTAGAGAATGGACTTGAGGATACGGGGAGGGAGAAGGGTAAGCTGGGAGAAAGTGGGAGAGTGACATGGACATATATACACTACCAAACGTAAAATAGATAGCTAGTGGGAAGCAGCCACATAGCACAGGGAGATCAGCTCGGGGCTTTGTGACCACCAAGAGGGGTGGGATAGGGAGGGTGGGAGGGAGGGAGACACAAGAGGGAAGAGATATGGGGACATATGTTTATGTATAACTGATTCACTTTGTTATAAAGCAGAAACTAACACACCATTGTAAAGCAATTATACTCCAATAAAGATGTCAACAAAAATAATTTATTTGTTGATATTCTGAGACTATGTGAATCTCCAACAATGTTTTACCCTATGGTTTTGCCATGCATCGATAATTCTTCCTTGTATTACTTTTATTACAATGGTGGTGACAGATGCGAATTCTGGTTCTATAATTTCTTCTAAAGCTATGAATTGGCATTCACTTGTTTCAAAAAAAGCACTCTCCTTTTCTGCACACTCTGTAATTTTTTGCTTGTTTTTTATCACAATGAACTCATGGATTTTTTTTTTTTATTCCATGTGTTGTAGTCTTTTGCATACATGCTATTTGATGCTTAACTTGTTCCCGATTTAGCTGTGGAAACCCTTTCAGTCTCGTCACTGAGTCACTTGAGGTGTCTCCATCAGTTTTGGGGCCTTTTTGTTGCTTTCTGGCACAAAAAGATGTTCCTGGTGCACTTAAGCATTTCCTGCCTCAGACCCAGAGTCAGTCGTTTCTCTAAGGAAACCTTTTTTCTTTTAGTGGGGAACAGTATTTAGAACCCAAGATCATGAAGACTAAATGTGCTCATTGCTACTGGGGTAACATTGCTTCTAGGGATTTTCAGTGGACAGAGCTGGGGGAAAGCTACACACATACATATTACACACATGCATACATCACAGAGCTCTTTCTCTCCTTTCCCCAGTGTATATTTGTGTACTCCTTCTCCCACAGTATATTTACAAATTTTCTCAGTCTCACCGTACACACAAAGTTGTTTCAGAATCACGACACCCACACCACCATCCGTGGTTCGCTTTTCCTCTTATATTATATTTAAACTTTCTTCACTCTCTTAACTCAGCTACCTCTCATCCATCTGCTTGTCCAACTTCCAGAATTATTTGAGGGTTTCATCTGCTTTCATCTTCTCTCTCATTCTCTTCTTTTATATTCCTCTTACTGTCATTTCAGAGGGAATTGGGAGCTACTGTTGACAGTCTACCATGTTTAACCCAGAGCCTCATCATAGATATTTCCATCTGTTGGTTACATGGAGTCAGAAGACAGAGAGAAAGGAAACAATATTTACCTTTGATACCCGAAATGGCCATGCCAATCACCTCTCCTTCAATTTCACAGCTGGTATTCTTCCCATAGCCCTCCCAGACAAATTAGAATTCTCTGTGGCTTCCTTGATGTTTCCATTTCTAACCATCTCAGTGGGTGGGACTTCTTTTCCGTGGTAATTGCTGGTAGACCTGAAAATTCAGAGATGTGGGTAATACTGGAGAGGAGATGCCCTGCCTGTCTGATTCTGTATTTTCATTGTGCTTGTGGGCTGAATGTTACCAGTCGGGCAGCCCTGGATGACTTCAGACAGAGAAATGAGTAGACCTACCTGACAGGAAGCAAAAAACCAAGCTGCCTACCCAGGCCTGATTTTGATATCTTGATTTTCCCATTGAATTGAAATGAGGGCCGACTTTTCCTATAAACTATAACACTGGGGTTTTCAAAACCACTTTCATGTTCGTTATCTCTGCTTCTTGACAGTGAACGTAGGTTCACATTTTAATGTTCTTTCTACTATGTTAAGTGGAGCACTGAAATAGCAAGAGAAATTTTGACCTTAGAATTCTAAGAATGCCTTTGGTATCAACTCCAGTCATGAGGTGTAACTAGAAATAGAAGGGGAGTTTTTAAAAGGCCATCTCAGTGAGGCAGCCATCATCTCTGAAAGAGTTTGGAAGGCTTAAATTATTTCTCTGAGCTGTGGTAAACAAAAGCTGGCATTTTTCTTTCCATGGGTTTTCAACTGCAGAGCTGCTGTTTTTATCCTGCTCCAGCAGTGGTACAGTTTGGTGGTCAAATATAAAACATATGGCAGGTTCATAGCATGCTTTATGCTGAGAACCTCTTCTGGCACTTGCCATATTGGCAGTTTTACAGGATCTTTTCCTCTGTGCTTTATTTATTTATTTACTCTGCTTGCATTGTGGAATTATGGGTAAAAGGCTGCTTTAAATCGGAATCAAAATTTTAAAAAAATATTTAAAGAACATTTTTGACCAAGAACATAGCGAACATTTCAACATAAATCATCTTTGCCGAATTGGCTTGTCTATTTCAAAACAGGAAGACCATCCTTCTCAACGTTCACGGTGTGGTTTTGCTTTGCTGCAGACTAGGTTTAGCGACAAATTCCATCTGGCTGAAGCTACATGCAGTCTGTCTATTGATTGGTTATATTGGGACTTCATGGGAGTGTCCTTCAAATCGCTTTTCCCAGCATTTTTAAAAGCTCCGTTGGGGGCAGAGAAAAAAAAGAGAGAGAGAGAAAAGAAAAAAGGACCCTGCATTGTTTCAGTTTGCGTCCAACATGCAAAAACATAGTCCTAAATTTTTAATTAGCTAAGTGAGTGGTGAAAAGGGAAAGTAATATAACAAGCCTCGGTGAGCAGCTGGGATGTGTTGCCATGACGACAAGTTCAGCAGGCTGCCAGCGAGCATGTCAATGGGTAATATTGGGAGAGGGCTTTGAAACAGTGCCTGCTAGCCACAATGTGATTGGTCACGCCTCTGTTGTCTTTGTGTGAACCAGGGGATGCTGGGTAAGACCTACAGTGAATGCTCAGCTTGTCTCAAGGCTGCAATGAGGTAATGCTTCTGAATCTTTGGGGATTATGAGCTCCTGCCTCCAAAAGACTGCAGTCTCGAGTGTTTTCATTCCTATTTGCATTAATTACTGACTATAACATGTTAAGAAGTTTTACGGCTGCTTTTATTCATTCTTTTACATGTGCATGTGTGTATTATAGATAACACGTGTGTATGTTGCATATAGAATCTCAAGCGTATTCTAAAAAAAGAGATCACCCTCCGTATTAGTCATTCTTAGAGTCAACATTTCTTTTGATTGCTGGCATCAGTGGCAGTATCTATTGATGGATAAATGATGTATTAAAGTGCATTTATGTTGGGTAAGCAAACTTGTTCATTTCTACAGAATATTTTGGCGTTGATTACTTTCGGAAGTCTTTTATTTATAAGTCTTTTAATAGATATAAAGGGGGTTGTAAAGAGTGTTGGTTTTGCTTGGTCAGGAGGTGTAGTTCATTTTAGATTCCTTGAAATTGGCCGATTTATATCCTAATATTGATCTTATATAGTTTTTTGGTTTTTGTTTTTTTTTACTAATTAAACATAATATCTGACTGTTCCACAGTTACATGCTGAATAATGGTTTGACAGTTGAAACTTAAAGCTCTAAAGGGGAACTGTATTTACAGATGCAGAGATCTCGAAGTGTTTATGGCTGGCTTGTGAAGCAAATACATTAAGGTGCTGATGTGACAGAGACACATGAGCTAAAATTCTAAGCCCTAACTCTGGTCCTCAATAATACCGTGACTTGGATTCTCTCCAGGGTTTTTTTCAGGTGGCTAGAGACTGTTTTATCACATTCGTAAACAGTAACCTAGTGCCCTGGAAAGGTTAGGGCAGCATCTCCAAATGCTGTAGGTATAATCAGGGGGAAGCTGAGTGGATGACCCGGTCCGTCTTGTCACAGATGCAAAGGAGGGGAACTGGTTTCTGGACAGAGCTCATCGAGCTGTGCGTATTGCGACCCTGTTGTATTTACCGCACAAAGAGTTCATAAAAATTTATAAGCCTTTAAATGGATTTTTAAAAAGAGTAAAAACCTTAACGGTAACAAACGGTTTCTGCTGCTCCTGCATTATGCAGTGAACTCTGCCAGCTACCTTGCTTTACTTGAGGTCAGGCCACGGGCATGTGGTTGAAACCGGATGAGTCTCCAGCACACCATCACAATTCACGGAATCCGAGGCCAGGCAGCAGGAGTCAGAATCTGGTCTTGTTGCAAACCACGCTTTCTTTATTCTTTGAAAGAATTTAAAGCCTGCTTTCACTTTACTCCTCTGGATGTTTTCTGTTTATAAGTAAAGTAAACAAAGACTTATAAACAGAGCCAAGGAAAAATAAATGTGATAATATATCTAGGTTTTAAATAATTGGGTTCAAAATACTTGTGGCACCAATAGGATCTTGGGTTGTGACTTTTCACCAACATGTTGATACTGTCTAGTGGCTCAAATGCCCGAGCCAAACAGCCTGCATTTACTCCATAAATAGGGAGGCCTTGGAAGGAGGCCAGAGTCCTTTGTCTAAAACAAAGCAGGATGCAGTGATCCTGTGAAGCATGCGAGAAAAATCCACCTGTTGATAAGACAGGCACTTTTTCTCTAAGAGAAATTTGATGTTCTGTTACCTTCATTTCTTTGGTGATAAGTTACTAATGTAGCTTCAAATCTCAGGCATGCCTTGCTAATTGAAACAGTTTTCAGATTCATTAATGAGTCAGAGTTTTCATAGAATTGGATACCCTGTAATACGGTCCAGTTGTTACTGGCAAGATTTGTTACCTTTGCTGTCTTGCAGGCTGTAAGAGAGTCTTAATTTTAAACTTGGAAATCATATTTATTCATCCTTATGAGAAGGCATCTTTCTTTTTTTTTTTTTTTCATCTTTCTTTTGTGTGATTCCATGCTAACTTGTTTCCCTTCACCAAGTAGTAAAATTCGAATCTCTTTTATTTCAGGGATTTAGTGTGCCTCTGTGGGTCAGATTATGATATTGCAAAATCTTCATTATTAAGTCACTTTAGAGCATTTTACCTGCAAAATTAACATCTTAAAGATGAAATGAAAAGTCAAGAAAGTTGCCGTTTAATTTACTATTTCACAAGCTTTTTACGAGTTTGGAAGCCCTCTTGAAGAGGAGGAATGGCAAGTTCCAACTAGCGTGAGTCATTATATCCTGTGACAGGCTCCACAGTAAATGACTTCTGATGGATGCGAAGCCTGATGCTTAGAGATTAATGGCAGATACAGTATTGCAGGACCTCCCTTGCATCAATAGTATTATCAAATGAAGCTAGTTGCTTAGCAAAGGGCTTTGCTCAAAAGTGACATGTGATTGATACTACTGATGGTTTGTAAAGTTTTCAAAAATATGACCCTTTGGGCAAATCTAGAGGGGAAAATATGCTTTTAGATAATTTGAGGGATTTAAGAGATTAAAAAATACTTTTCTTTAAAAATTCACCCTTTATCACAAGCCCACCATATTTAGAAAATGGGGTTTATTGAGCAGTGGAAACAAAAGTTTTTGCAGGAAAAGCAAAACTTTAAAAGATGGAGAATAAAATTAGGGGCTCTGGAAGGTAGACTATCAGAAGTTTTAAGGCTTTGGAATTAGACAAAATCCTAATTGTTCTACATTCCTTTAGTGTGACTTTTGGTCACTTATCCTTTCTAAGTTGATCCTTCTCCCTTGACCCCCAGTCACAAAAGTCACTGCCTCCCAGGGGTGGGAGTGAGGGGGACCCATGTACACTCCCAGATCTTTATTCTAAAGGAAGTTCTTTCAGATGGAAACATGAGGAGGGTAATAACTCTTATCCCCAACTGAAAAAAAATGTTGTCTCTGTTCTCATGGACTTTATTATGACATCAAAAAGTTTCATTTGTATAACCCTTAACTTCATTAATCAAGTGCTATTAAAGTAATTGTTATAAGTGGCACAACTTCTTGTAATAGGGAACTTAGTGTTACATGTTGATTTCCTTTAGAAATGTTGTATTCTTTCTAATATGATAAAAATAAAACCTTAGCAATTCACAGCATGCTAATTCAGCATGTTAATAATTGAAACAGCGACTAGTATGAAATGTACTTCTCCTCCATTCAGGAAGAGAGGGTTTTCTAGTTGAGTTAACAGCACTGGAAATTACACAAGGGAGAGTATCTGCTTTAGGAAATAAACTTTTCAAGTCACATCAGTTCTTCAGATGGATTATTAATATTCAAATGTCATGCTTAGCAAGGACTACTTTTCAGGTCTTTATGATGTAGAATCTCCTTTATTATGGTGTAATTTACCCATTTGTGTGGTTTTAATATGTCAAATCCTTTTATATTTGGAACTATTATTGTTTAGATTGACTACATGGTAAAGTTGTATGTAATATATAATGTCATGTACTGGAATAGCGGTTGCTGACTTTACCAATTACGACATGTTTATCTTGGCATCCCTGAGTTGATCATTTACTTGGAGGTGGACAATACCATGTCTTTATTTTCCTTCTGTTGCTCATGGTACCTCACCTAGTGCTAAGTATAAAATAGGTGCTGATACATGTATCTTATCAGGCTGCTAAAAAAAAATGGTGGGTTTTTATGTGGAAAAGTGACTCTTGACCTCAGACACAGGAAATGGAAGGGATCTCTGAAATCTCACCTATGCTGCCAGTTGAATTTCCTTATCATCAAATAGTTTCTCATCTCTACCTAGTTCCTCCTTCAGTCAACATACAAATCTTATGTTCTTGAAATTTGAAATTTCAGCAAGAAAGGAAGTATTGTGGTTGAATTAAATGTAAACAATTATACCGTGTGTGTGAATCTTTTAGCCATTCATTGCTCTTGTAAGCTTCAGCACTTTCTTGGTAAGAGGGGATGTGGGGTGGTGACGAGTGTAGAGGTTTGGAATACTGATCAGAACCCCATTTGAATCCTGGATGTACCACTTACTTACTAGGAGACATAGAACAGATTACTTAGTCTTAGCTCTTTAAATGAGGATTATCCCTACATCACAGGGTTGTATTGATTACGGTTACCTGCATAAAGCACCTGATATATAGTACCTGCCATGTAGTAGCTGCTCAATAAACGCCAGTGCTCTTTATCTCCTGTTGGCATTTAATTGCTCCCGTGACCAAATTCTTCTAGCCTTCCTGAGATATTTTTCCTGCTGGGGTAGGAGAAAAATGATTTGTTCTTCAACTCTGATATGTTATTCTAGAGGGATATCTATCTGATACGATAAGAAAATTTTAATCAGTTGTGTTTATGTAACATCTTTGGTTTTATCTACTTGAAATTAGGGATGTCATTGATATCAACGTATTTAGAGTATTTGATATTGATTACCTCCCTATGTTCAAGTGGATGAAAGCAGGCATATTAGATAAATACAGGAGTATCAGACAGGAAGAGTATTCTGGTAGTCATGCTTAGAGTGGGTGGAAGAAACCAGCAGGAGGGTTTTCTGGTGGTCCAACAAGGCAGAAATCTGGCTAACAGCAAAGCAGAAGAGAAGGAACAGATTTAGAGACATCCAGATGGTGAGTAGACTGGCTTTATTGACTCTTTATACGATGGAGTAGGGCAGACGGTCAATGAAGAGAAAACAGGAATCTTCCATTCACGGTGTGTCTACCTCGATGATAGTGCTATAATCCAGACTAGGAGATACCAGAGGTAGCAGGATTTATGGGAAAGATCACAAATTCTGTTTTGGACATGTTGAGTTTGAGGCACTGGGGACATGCAGATGGAGTTGTCTGTTAAGGACAGAGGAGAGAGAGATGAGTCGGGAGGTCAGGGAGAGTTTCAGGACCAGAGAGGGAGAGTTGGCCCCCATCACGTCTATAGAGCTGAGAGTTACAACCGGGATGGTGGATGGGAGCGCCTCTGATGGGGATTTAGCAGGGCAGAGAGGAGGGTGAAGGTTGGAGCCCTGGCAAGAACTCCTTTCTAGAAGGAGCCAAAGGAAACTCAGACCCAAGATGTGAATTTAGAATCCAGATTTCCTTTTAATGATTTACACATGACTGGTTTCCCCAAAGAAATTGATAAGTCAGCTGTTTGGAACTGAAAAGCCAAAGCTGGAACGAACCACAGTCATCTAAGTCAGCTCTTCTGCATTTGACTGACAGACTGATGGGTCTCCCGAGTCCATCGGAGACCCTGCCGTTTCATCACGCTGCACCCTTCCAGGAACTCACTTTCTCCAGAAGCTGTGCTCAGCGGTGGTTATGTACTCGGGCCAAACCACACAATTCAGTTCATGAAATAAAAGGACTACAGATGTCTGTGGAGAATAGAAGACACTAAACACTAAAACAGAAACATAGAATTAAAAATAGTTGTTAGGCATCTTCAAAGTGAATGCATAAATAAGTTTATAATTCGAGGGACTGATCTAGGACACGTGTGGAAATTGCAGCTTAATCTAAGTATTTTGAGAGCTATTAAAAGAAGCATATTGTTCCTTTGTCAAATTTTACTTAAAACCTTTTCCCTTTCCCTTGATATAACTCTATCAATATCATAGTTATTATGATCATCTGTTATTAAACCTGTTTATTGACTGGGACCCTAGGAGTTACCTAACTCTCCTGGATTTCATGTATAACATGGAGATAATAGTATTTATTTCATAAGGTTCTTGTGACAAATAAATGAAATGGCATATTACAGCCCCCTTGATAATGCTTGGTACATACAGACACTCAATAAAGTGTAGATACTGTTATTAATAGGAGGAGGGAAGGGAGAAAAATTCTGAAGTAGTAGGTGGGCATTAGAAGTGAGAGGAAAGTGGTTAAAGATGATTGGGGTGTATGCACACAAGTGAAAAAGCTTATAGTGGGTACCATTATCAGAAAAGTGTAAACGGTGCAAGAGGAGGAAAGGGGAACTGATAGTATTTGGTTGTCCTTAAGGATGAATGAAGGACGGTGGGAAAGACACTGGAACATACACTGGCCACCCAGGGGGTTGACCATAGCTTGACAGTTGGATATTTGGGTCCCAAGGTGTACCTCACTTAGATAACTTGTTGATTGCCCTGTGCTCCAATTGTCTTGCTGGTTTTGTTTTAGTTTTCTGAAGTCAGACATAGTTGGCTTCTAGGATGTAGTGAAAATGGTGATACTAAGACGGAAAGTAGTGAGAATCCTGTATTGGATTCAAAAGATCATCAGCTCTGGATTATGAAATATAGAGTGCTAAAAAAGTAGAGAACATTAAAACTTACACACCGGTGACTTAGAAATGTTAATCTTGGAAACTGAAAGATGAAAGTCCAGTTTTTTAAAAGCAGAGAAAGACTAACATGAAGAAGTCAAAGCTTAAGGGAAAACAATGAGGCAATCTAGTAAGAAAAAAGTGATTAGTACATGCTGATTAAGTAGCTGAAAATCATGCCTTTTATGAATCAAGAAGATATCAGCGTCAGTAACACTTTGCTTTCAAAATGCCGGGCCTCACAAATGGGGTGTGGGATGGCTGCAGGCTGTGTGTTAGGACTGTCAATTTAGGATTGTCAACACCTATATCCTTCCTCCCGTCAATCTGAAATCTAATCTGATGGTTCTCACAGAGACCAAAAGCATTTCAGTAAGATTTGTGTAGACCAACTTGAGATCACCGACTTTTAGTTCTGGCAAGAAACTACTTTTTTAAAAAAATACCGTCTATTATCATCATAAAAGAGAAGACATTTAACATGAAAAGCGAGGACATCTCACACGTACATATACACACGAACACACACACGCAAACAAGAGGAAAGAACAGCATGGTAAAAGGCAGCTTTCAATCAAGTAAAGTTATCTGTATGAACAATTTTCCATGGCGTCCTAATTTTTCCTTCTTTTTATTGTGAACTGGTGACATCATCATCCAGTCAAGCAGAGAAGTAGGGCCAGAATTTGGAAAGTACTGGTCCAGCCGCCTGGACCACCCACCTCCCAGGTGACCAGCCCAGGACAGCTCGGGAGACAGAAATCCTGCCATTTCCACTGCTGCAAGCCGAGTGCTGAAAAGACTAACAGTTTTTCCGGACCACTTTGTGCCCCAAAGCTGATTTATCAAAAGGAGCTTTGTTGCCAGGGAATTTTTCTTTCTTTCTTTCTTGAGACTAGGTTGGGTTGGTGGGGGGAGGAAGGGAGTAGAAAGGATAAAAGGTAAATAGTATAATACAAGAAGGTGAAATTTTAAATACTTGCAAAAGTACATACATCTTTACGCTATAGCAGCAAGAATATGCTAGATTCTAACATAAAGTAATAGTATATAGTATCACAATGGGAATGGTGTCGTCATCAGTTGTTTGGTCTTAAAACAAGCATTTTCTGGGGTGTGGAACTTTAAGTAGAGGACAGTTTTGCTATTCCTATGAGAATTGACTCCCTTATTTCAAAATATGAATGTGGTAGACATGCTGATTTTTAAAAATTAACAAACATTTACTAATCTGAACAGATTATTAAGAGAACAGTCTCTTTCATCAGTGTTTGTGGTACTTGAAAAAGGCATTAGCAGAAAAACAAAAGGACGATAAAAATTTGAAAACTTGATATGGCAGTAATTGTATCAGCAAGGAAAAGAACAAAAGTTAAAATGTGGCAGAAAAAAATGTACCGTGATTCTTCTTTGTAAAGGAGCATACAGATAACTTTTGCTGATAAATTTTATAAATTTAGAATTATGTTATATCAACAGTTCAGAAACACTTAACTTTTAAAAAGGAGTTTGATTTGTACTTATTCCTGGTGTATTGACTCTGGTGTTATAATGTGCAGGCTTTGCAGTTTTTAGATGGTAAATGTACATCCCTGGTGTTATGGAAACTATTGATCTAGGGCTACAGATTTAAATAAACCTTATGAAAGAGCTCCTCAGTCACCCATTCCCGTCTCTATATAGACTGTGCACACTGCTCTTTGCCCAGATATGAGAAAATACTTTATACATCCTTGCCAGCTCTCTCGTTCTCTCTCTATAACCGTGTGTGTGTTTGTGTGTGTGTGTGTGTGTGTGTGTGTGTGTGTGTGGTTTCAGCTGAATTTTCTATCCGGAGTTTGACTTAGAAATCAGATTCTACTCACTTTATAATTTCTCATTGTTTCAGTAAACGATGGTGTTGAATGTCGCATTTCAGACGTTGCCAGTGGCCTTCGTGCTCTGAATACCTCTCAGAGGTGTCCCCACCGATAACTCGGTTTCGACGATTCCCCAGGCCCAGGGCGGGCAGTGGGCGCTGTGCTTTCTCAGGTGGCTGGGGGAGCTCCTCTGGGCGCCGCACTGCTCGGGGCCCCATTCCCCACCCCAGGTCACATCATGTCCCCCACCTCACCTGAGTCTGCCCTGCAAGGGTCACGGGGCGATCACGCAGAAGGAAGGGCAGTCACCACATTCGCTTAAGGAAGATGTCATGGTGACCCCCACTCGCAACGTGGGGGCCTCCACGTGAAGCAGTTTGAGCTGAGTGGCCTTCATCCCTTCCGCATTTTCCCCACCCAAGCGCTGCTGCCAGTAGCCAGAATTAAAATCCTCATTGGGCTGAGCAGGAAGGTCTATCCACTCTACATAAACCTCGTCCAACAAATGTACTCATGCTGCAGATGGGACTTCGAGCTTCCACTCAGGAACAGAGTAGATTGTATATATACCTTGCCCGCTCATCATGCGATCCACTAACAGTTCCTGTTCAATGGTGCCTCTGGCGGCCCCGTTATGACGAAACTGCTGTAGCCACGTCATACTGTGTGATAGGCACAATCTGACATGTGATGTGAACACTGCCTTCATAGAGCTCTTTTTAATGGAACCATCGGGTGGCATCCCCCGGTGAGGAGGCCATTAGACTTTAGGGGTCAACTTATTTATGGCTGGGGGTATAATTGTTGGGAGGTAACGTTGGAGAGTTTTGCTTTTGGTGCAGTTTTGTGAGTGGATAGAGGACAGAAGCTACTCAGGCTCAGATATGAACCAATTTGAGGGACACGCCTCTGGGGACCACAAGTGCCAACAGTGTGAAGTAAAAGTAGGAGGACTGGACATACTTGAGTAAAAATCTCAGTGTGTCTCAGTTGTAATGGCCTCAGCCAAGGCTGCGGGGAGAGTCTTTGAAGCACCCATTGCTTCTCTCTGTGAGGCGTAGATGAAAGAGGGAGGGTCAGAGAGGCAAGCAGGGCAGGCAGTAATTACATCTGTTGCTAATGATCTGGTTTGTGGGTTGCGTGCATGCCTCATTTCTCCTGGTCCCTCTGACACTGATAACAAAGCTCATTAGTCCTCGTGCCAGAGCATGGACTTGGCGAACGAGAGAACAGCACCACGTCAGTCACTTTAGCTTCTCATTAGTGAGTCTAAAGCAAATGTTATGCCAAAGAGGCCAGGACCAAAAAAAGGAGGTAAATTCTAGTTAACATGTCTGTCTACTATTTTCACAGAGGTGGGCAGGGGGAGTTGTTTGGTATGTTGGCAAATAGATGAACTGAAATGATACCTTTCTGAGGCTGAACGTTTTAAAAAGAACTCAATTAAATACATCCTAAAATAAAAGTAAGTCTCTATAAAAGGAAAACAAAGACCAACGTTAACGTATTTGCTTCTATTATTAACTGCGCGTATTTATCATTTATTTATTATTATGGTTATTTAAACAATGAAAAGTAATTACAGCACAAAGAAGAGTCCACTTCTGAGCAGGATGGGGTAAGTACCCTCCACCCTGGCTTTCCCACTGACTGTAGCAGGAGCCCTGGACAGAAGACGTGGAGCAGCCCTGAGGACTCTGAAAAGTACGTGGTAGCAGGCCGCTTGGGGAAGGAGATGAGAATTGAAAGTACCACCAAACTGGTTGTGAGTTTCCTGTGTCCCCCTCTCTAGTATCACGTGGCATAGACAGAGGTAGCCCAAAGCCCAGTAGGACACACTGATATGGACAAAAGATCTTCAGGATCAAAGTCCTCACTTTCTGGCCTGAGGACCAGGAGAAGGGACCTCTATGTTCAGAGTGAGTTTTTCCTCTTTTTCGTTCTCTCCTGTCCAACCTGCAGTCAGTCCTGCAGAGGCAGCAGCAGGAGGTGCTGGGCAGTTATCTAAGGCTGTGCAGGTAGGGGAATCCCTCTCTCTGATGAGAGGAACTGTAGTCCCAGGAGTGTGGGGTGAATTCCCATTGCTTTCTTCCTCTCTCTGTCCTCCCACCACTTGGCACCAGACTGAGACACAGTTGCTGAAAGTACTCAGCTGAGCAAGGAAACTACAGCCCCAGGCTCTGGCAGAAGGGCCATGAAAGGGGGGCCCCAGGCAACTGGAAAATGTTGGGACGATCACACAGAGGAGGGAGCTTGGGAGAGCTATCACGTAAAATAAGGTATGAACTCCGGCTCGCTTCGGATCTGTGCGTGTGTGGATCTGACCCTAAGTAGCATTCCAAATGCTTTGAGAGCTGAAATGTGAACTAGACCACCACAGGGGTCTCAGATTGACCACTGGATGGCACATGGGACAGATCCAAATAACATTGCACAAGCTTTGCGCGCACTGACATTCACATCACACCTGACAGAAGGCGATTTGGAAATGGCAGTTGGAACTTAACCTAACCAAGTGAATCACCTTCTTAAAATGAAAAAAAAAAAATCAACATCTTCCTTAGGATTTAAAGACTCAGTTTCATAACACAATAATTAATATTACTCAAAATTCCTCAATGTATGAAGGAGGAGGATAACCTCAATTTGTATGGGGACAGATAGTCAACAGTTGCCGATGCTGAGGTGTCACATGCTGGATTTATTAGACAGGCTTTAAATCAACGATTATAATTATGGTCCAAGAACTGTGGATAAACACTCTTGAAAAGAATGGGAAGGTAGAGTGGAAAGGAATAGAGGGTATAAAGTAGAACCAAGGTAGGGTTTTTGAACTGAAATATGTAATAACCCAAATTAAACATTTACAGATGGGCTCAATAACTGAATGGAGATAATAGAAAAGTCAGTGGAGTTGGAGATAGATCAATAGAAATTATCCAATCTCAACAACAGAGAATAAAAGATTGAAAAAAAACAAAAACAAAAACCCAGAGCCTCACGGTGTGTGGGTCAATACCAAAGATGTCTAACATTTGTGTCATTAAAGTTCTAGTGTGATTTGAAAAAATGTTTAAGGAAATAATGACCAGAAAGTTCCTAAATTTGGTAAAAGACATAAACTTTCAGATTCAAGAAGCCCAGCAAATCCTAATCAAGATAAACGGAAAGAAATCTATGCTCAGATACATTGTAAACTGTTGAAAACTAAAAAGAGAAAAATCTTAAAAGCATTTAGAGAAAAACAACGTATAATAGAACAACAAGTGGAAAAGACTGCAGATTTGTCATTAGAAACCACAAAGCCCAGAATGAAGTATTTTTTAAATATCCAGTGAATATATCCTTCAGATAAGAAGGTGAAATAATGACATTTTCAGATAAAAGAAAACAAAAAGGGCTTCCCTGGTGGCACAGTGGTTGAGAATCTGCCTGCCAGTGCAGGGGACACGGGTTCGAGCCCTGGTCCGGGAAGATCCCACATGCCGTGGAGCGACTAGGCCCGTGAGCCACAATTGCTGAGCCTGCACGTCTGGAGCCTGTGCTCCGCAACAAGAGAGGCCGTGAAGTGAGAGGCCCGCGCACCACGATGAAGAGTGGCCCCCACTTGCCGCAACTAGAGAAAGCCCTCACACAGAAACGAAGACCCAACACAGCCATAAATAAATAAATAAATAAATAAATAAATAAATAAATAAATAAAATAAAGCAAATAATTTTTTAAAAAAAAGAAAGTCCTTGAGGCGATTGGTTCAAGATGGCAGAGTAGAAGGACACAAGCTCACTCCCTCTTGCGAGAGCACCGGAATAACAACTAACTGCTGAACAGTCATCAATAGGAAGGCACTGGAACTCACCAAAAATGATACCCCACATCCAAAGACAAAGGAGAAGCCACAATGAGACGGTAGGAGGGGCGCAATCACAGTAAAAATCAAATCCCATAACTGCTGGGTGGGTGACTCACACACTGGAGAACACTTATACCACAGAAGTCCCCCACTGGAGTGAAGGCTCTGAGCCTCACGTCAGGCTTTCCAACATGGGGGTCTGGCAGTGGGAGGAGGAATTCCTAGAGAATCAGACTTTGAAGGCTAGTGGGATTTGATTGCAGGACTTTGACAGGAAAACAGAGATTCCACTCTTGGAGGGCACACACAAAGTAGTATGCACATCGGGACCAAGGGGAAAGAGCAGTGACCCCATAGGAGACTGAACCAGACCTACCTGCTAGTGTTGGAGAGTCTCCTGCAGAGGTGGGGGGTGGCTGTGGCTCACCATGAGGACAAGGACACTGGCAGCAGAAGTACTGGGAAGTACTCCTTGGTGTGAGCCCTCCCAGAGTCTGCCATTAGCCCCACCAAAGAGCCCATAGGCTTCAGGGCTGGGTCGTCTCAGGCCAAACAACCAGCAGGGAGGGAACCCAGCCCCACCCATCAACAGTCAAGTGGATTAAAGTTTTACTGAGCTCTGCCCACCAGAGCAGCACACAGCTCTACCCACCACCAGTCCCTCCCATCAAGAACTTACACAAGCCTCTTAGATAGCCTCACCCACCAGAGGGCAGACAGCAGAAGCAAGAAGAACTACAATCCTGCAGCGTGTGGAACAAAAACCACATTCACAGAAAGATAGACAAGATGAAAAGGCACAGGGCTATGTACCAGATGAAGGAACAAGATAAAACCCTAGAAAAACAACTAAATGAAGTGGAGATAGGAAACCTTCCAGAAAAAGAATTCAGAATGATGATAGTGAAGATGATCCAGGACCTCGGAAAAAGAATGGAGGCAAAGATCGAGAAGATGCAAGAAATGTTTAACAAAGACCTAGAAGAATTAAAGAACAAACAAACAGAGATGAACAATACAATAACTGAAATGAAAACTACACTAGAAGGAATCAATAGCAGAATAACTGAGGCAGAAGAACGGATAAGTGACCTGGAAGACAGAATGGTGGAATTCACTGCTGCGGAACAGAATAAAGAAAAAAGAATGAAAAAAAATGAAGACAGCCTAAGAAACCTCTGGGACAACATTAAACGCAGCAACATTCGCATTATAAAGGTCCCAGAAGGAGAAGAGAGAGAGAAAGGACCCAAGAAAATATCTGAAGAGATTATAGTCGAAAACGTCTCTAACATGGGAAAGGAAATAGCCACCCAAGTCCAGGAAGTGCAGAGAGTCCCATACAGGATAAACCCAAGGAGAAACACGCCAAGACACATAGTAATCAAATTGGCAAAAATTAAAGACAAAGAAAAATTATTGAAAGCAGCAAGGGAAAAATGACAAATAACATACAAGGGAACTCCCATAAGGTTAACAGCTGATTTCTCAGCAGAAACTCTATAAGCCAGAAGGGAGTGGCATGATATATTTAAAGTGATGAAAGGGAAGAACCTACAACCAAGATTACTCTACCTGGCAAGGATCTCATTCAGATTCAGTGGAGAAATCAAAGGCTTTACAGACAAGCAAAAGCTAAGAGAATTCAGCACCACCAAACCAGCTCTACAACAAATGCTAAAGGAACTTCGCTAAGTGGGAAACACAAGAGAGGAAAAGGACCTACAAAAACAAACACATAACAATTAAGAAAATGGTCACAGGAACGTACATATCGATAATTGCCTTAAATGTGAATGGATTAAATGCTCCAACCAAAAGAAACAGGCTCGCTGAATGGATACAAAAACAAGACCCATATATATGCTGTCTACAAGAGACCCACTTCAGACCTAGGGACACATACAGACTGAAAGTGAGGGGATGGAAAAAGATATTCCATGCAAATGGAAATCAAAAGAAAGCTGGAGTAGCAATACTCATATCAGATAAAATAGACTTTAAAATAAAGGATGTTACAAGAGACAAGGAAGGACACTACATAATGATCAAGGGATCAATCCAAGAAGAAGATATAACAGTCATAAATTTATATGCACCCAACATAGGAACACCTCAATACATAAGGCAACTGCTAACAGCTATAAAAGAGGAAATTGAGAGCAACACAATAATAGTGGGGGGTTTTAACACCTCACTTACACCAATGGACAGATCATCCAAACAGAAAATTAATAAGGAAATACAGCTTTAAATGACACAATAGACCAGATAGATTTAATTCATATTTATAGGACATTCCATCCAAAAACAGCAGATTACACTTTCTTCTCAAGTGCACACAGAACATTCTCCAGGATAGATCACATTTTGGGTCACAAATAAAGCCTCAGTAAATTTAAGAAAATTGAAATCATATCAAACATCTTTTCTGACCAAAACGCTATGAGATTAGAAATCAATTACCGGGAAAAAAACGTAAAAAACACAAACACATGGAGGCTGAACAATACGTTACTAAATAACCAAGAGATCACTGAAGATATCAAAGAGGAAATCAAAAAATACCTAGAGACAAATTACAATGAAAACATGACGATCCAAAACCTATGGGATGCAGCAAAAGGAGTTCTAAGAGGGAAGTTTATAGCAATACAAGCCTACCTCAAGAAACAAGAAAAATCTCAAATAAACAATCTAACCTTACACCTAAAGGAACTAGAGAAAGAAGAACAAACAAAACCCAGAGTTAGTAGAAGGAAAGAAATCATAAAGATCAGAGCAGAAAGAAATGAAATAGAAACAGAACAGTAGCAAAGATCAATAAAACTAAAAGCTGGTTCTTTGAGAAGATAAACAAAATTGATAAGCCTTTAGCCAGACTCATCAAGAAAAAGAGGGAGAGGACTCAAATCAATAAAATTAGAACTGAAAAAGGAGAAGTTACAACAGACACTGCAGAAATACAAAGCATCCTAAGAGACTACTACAAGCAACTCTATGCCAATAAAGTGGACAACCTGGAAGAAACGGACAAATTCTTAGAAAGGTATAACCTTCCAAGACTGAACCAGGAAGAAATAGAAAATATGAACAGACCAATCACAAGTAATGAAATTGAAACTGATTAAAAATCTTCCAACAAACAAAAGTCCAGGACCAGATGGCTTCACAGGTGAATTCTATCAAACATTTAGAGAAGAGCTAACCCCCATCCTTCTCAAACTCTTCCAAAAAATTGCAGAGGAAGGAACACTCCCAAACTCATTCTGTGAGGCCACCATCACCCTGATACCAAAACCAGACAAAGATACTACAAAAAAAGAAAATTACAGACCAATATCACTGATGAATATAGATGCAAAAATCCTCAACAAAATACTAGCAAACAGAATCCAACAACACATTAAAAGGATCATACACCACGATCAAGTGGGATTTATCCCAGGGATGCAAGGATTCTTTAATATATGCAAATCAATCAATGTGATACACCATATTAACAAACTGAATAATAAAAACGATATGACCATCTCAATAGATGCAGAAAAAGTTTTTGACAAAATTCAACACCCATTTATGATAAAAACTCTCCAGAAAGTGGGCATAGAGGGAACCTACCTCAACATAATAAAGGCCATATATGACAAACCCACAGCAAACATCATTCTCAATGGTGAAAAACTGAAAGCATTTCCTCTAAGATCAGGAACAAGACAAGGATGTCCACTCCTGCCACTATTATTCAACATAGTTTTGGAAGTCCTAGCCATGGCAATCAGAGAAGAAAAAGAAATAAAAGGAATAAAAATTGGAAAAGAAGAAGTAAAACTGTCACTGTTTGCAGATGACATGATACTATACATAGAGAATCCTAAAGATGCCACCAGAAAACTACTAGAGCTAATCAATGAATTTGGTAAAGTTGCAGGATGCAAAATTAATGCACGGAAATCTCTTGCATTCCTATACACTAACAAGGAAAGATCAGAAAGAGAAATTAAGGAAACAATCCCATTCACCATTGCAACAAAAAGAATAAAATGCCTAGGAATAAACCTACCTAGGGAGACAAAAGACCTGTATGCAGAAAACTATAAGACAGTGATGAAAGAAATTAAAGATGATACAAACAGATATACCATGTCCTTGGATTGGAAGAATCAATATTGTGAAAATGACTATGCTACCCAAAGCAATCTACAGATTCAATGCAATCCCTATCAAATTACCAATGGCATTTTTTATGGAACTAAAACAAAAAATCTTAAAATTTGTATGGAGACACAAAAGACCCCAAATAGCCAAAGCAGTCTTGAGGGAAAAAAACAGAGCTGGAGGAATCAGACTCCCTGACTTCAAACTATACTACAAAGCTACAGTCATCAAGACAATATGGTACTGGCACAAAAACAGAAATATAGATCAATGGAACATGATAGAAAGCCCAGAGGTAAACCCACAGACCTATGGTCAACTAATCTATGACAAAGGAGGCAAGAATATACAATGGAGAAAAGACAGTCTCTTCAATAAGTGGTGCTGGGAAAACTGGACAGCTACACGTAAAAGAATGAAATTAGAACACTCCCTAACACCATACACAAAAATAAACTCAAAATGGATTAGAGACCTAAATGTAAGACTGGATACTATAAAACTCTTAGAGGAAAACATAGGAAGAACACTCTTTGACATAAATCACAGCAAGATCTTTTTTGATCCACCTCCTAGAGTAATGGAAATAAAAACAAAAATAAACAAATGGGACCTAATGAAACTTCAAAGCTTTTGCACAGCAAAGGAAACCATAAACAAGACGAAAAGACAACCCTCAGAAGGGGAGAAAATATTTGCAAACGAATCAACGGACAAAGGATCAATCTCCAAAATATATAAACAGCTCATGCAACTCAATATTAAAAAAGCAAACAACCCAATCCAAAAATGGGCAGAAGACCTAAATAGACATTTCTCCAAAGAAGACATACAGATGGCCAAGAAGCACATGAAAAGCTGCTCAACATCACTAATTATTAGAGAAATGCAAATCAAAACTACAATGAGGTATCACCTCACACCAGTTAGAATGGGCATCATCAGAAAATCTACAAACAACAAATGCTGGAGAGGGTGTGGAGAAAATGGAACCCTCTTGCACTGTTGGTGGGAATGTAAATTGATACAGCCACTATGGAGAACAGTATGGAGGTTCCTTAAAAAAGTAAAAATAGAATTACCATATGACCCAGCAATCCCGCTACTGGGCATATACCCAGAGAAAACCATAATTCAAAAAGAAACATGCACCCCAATGTTCATTGTAGCACTATTTACAATAGCCAGGTCATGGAAGCAACCTAAATGCCCATTGACAGATGAATGGATAAAGAAGTGGTACATATATACAATGGAATATTACTCAGCCATAAAAAGGAACAAAATTGGGTCATTTGTATGGACGTGGATGGATCTAGAAACTGTCATACAGAGTGAATGAAGTAAGTCAGAAAGAGAAAAACAAATATCGTATATTAACATATATATGTGGAACCTAGAAAGATGGTACAGATGAACTGGTTTGCAGGGCAGAAATAGAGACACAGATGTAAAGAACAGACGTATGGACACCAAGGGGGGAAAGTGGCGAGGGGGTGGTAGTGGTGGGATGAATTGGGAGATTGGGATTGACATGTATACACTGATGTGTATAAAATTGATGACTAATAAGAACCTGTTGTATAAAAAATAAATAACATAAAATTCAAAAAAAAAAAAATAGGGGTTCCCTGGATGGTGTGTGTTACCAATCAGCCTTCTGAAAGACAACAAAGAGAAAATCGCAGTTATCCAGAGGGTGAAGCATTTTACCTGGAGCCTTCTTGGGAGAAAGAAGTGGATTGACCCCATAAAAATTAGTGAAGAATTCTCTGAGCAGTAGTCCTGGTATTCCAAACATCCTTCTATCGATATCACCTACCTGGAGGAGGAGTACAAAATTCTAGGCAAGCATGCAATCCCCACTGCAGCAAGAAAAGGACTGGAAAGGACCTCAGAATGTCTGATTTAAGGGGCAAATATTTTAAATGACATTAAAAAATTTTTTCTAATTAAAGAAGTAACACATATTCAGTACAGAAATGTTAGGAAATTTGGAAAAAATCTCAAATCTGGTCAGCTGTAATCTCACCAACCAAAAGATAAACGCTTTTTGTGTTTGCAAATTTCCAACCAGTATTTTTCCTGATTATGTTTAAAACTAAGATGTGTGAGGGCTTCCCTGGTGGCGCAGTGATTAAGAATCCGCCTGCCAATGCAGGGGACACGGGTTCGAGCCCTGATCTGGGAAGATCCCACATGCCACGGAGCAACTAAGCCCGTGCACTACAACTACTGAGCCTGCACTCTAGAGCCCGGGAGCCACAACTACTGAGCCCATGTGCCACAGCTACTGAAGCCCGCGTGCCTAGAGCCCGTGCTCCACAGCAAGAGAAGCCACCGCAATGAGAAGCCCGCACACCGCAACGAACAGTAGCCCCCCTCGCTGCAACTAGAGAAAGCCCGCGTGCAGCAACGGAGACCCAAAGCAGCCAAAAATAAAATAAATAAAAAATAAATTTTAAAAAAAAGTCCTTGATTTTGCTTATGTTAATTTTTAAAATTATGTTTTAAAAATTATGGGTTTTCATGGTCAAAGTGAATGATACCTGATAGTCTTGTGATTGCTTCTCAGTGAACCAGATCGTACTGATCAGTAGAACTTTCTGAAATGATGGAAATGTTCTCTATGTGCTGTGTCCAATATGGTGACTACTAGTGCCATGTAGCTAATGAACACTTGAAATAGAGGAACTAAACTTTTAATTTCGTTTAAATTAAGTAACCACATGTGGCCAGTAGCTACTGTATTACACTGAGCAAATATATTGTATAATCACTGTGATCCCGGGCAACAAAGAAATTCTCTTATTTTCATCTATTCATTATAGAGAGATAAAAGCAAAATATGACTGGCTTGTAGTTTTTGACATCAGGATTTTATGATTTTTTTCCCTAGCTTTATAAACACTTTATTAATGAAGGTGTATGATCTAAATTCTGTAAGACGATTTGTGGAGGTAACCCTGAGGATTGACGTCAGCAAAAGAAGTTAGTGGATATGGAGAAGTGTGTGATAATGAACCCAAATAATGTTTTGTTTTCAGTCAACAAATATTTGATCATTTTAGGGGCTGAAACCACTCTTTGGGGTACTGAAGATACAGTGAACCCTGTTCTCATTCTGGGAGTAGGGATAGAGTAGCCATTAGTTGCAGTCAGACCAGGGTGTATTGAAATGTCAGGAAAGCAGTCCATGGAAAGACTCAACTTCTCTGAAGCGTGTGTTGGTTTAGTGGCTCACGCCTTTTGACAGATTCTATGGGAACCTGTAGGAAATATGAATATAACCCAGTACGCCGAGTTCAGCTTCATGATGGAAAGATTTGGCCGGTATTTCTTTACTTTCCAGTCCATCTGGACTTAGTTTCAGTCATTTTTCCCCTCTTATTCATAGTTTTCTTGGGAAAGTATTGTGATACCTTCTTTTCATGTGTGTTTACTTTTCATTCCTTAGTTAATTGGAAGCACCTTGAGGTCAGAGGTTAGCTCTGGAGATATGTCTCCTTTGAAAAAATATGGCAGCCTTTGCAACTTTCATATTTTTTTCCCCGATTCCATCTTACAGAGGAGGAATGCAGCCCACAGAGAGCATAACTTGGTCATAATTAAATAAGCCAGTGATAAAGTAATTCAGTTTCTCAGCTCTTTGACCTTCTAAATAATTCCAGCTAAAAGAGCTCTAGGACCCAATAATGGTGTATCTTTAAAGCAACTGAAATACTGATGATAACTCTGAAAGCTAATTGGGAAATACCTCTTTCAGGTGTATTTTCAGATGTAGTTGTTGGTTCTCAAATTGACAGCATATTTGCCTCCAGGGACCAGGGCCCTATACTGCAGGTTTATACAGCCTCAAGATCAACGTGAAGGTCTTTCCAGAGGGTCAGTTCACTTGTAAATTTTGGAAAGTAATGTTGAATGTTGTTCAATGGATACAATTTTTAAAAATTTTATTATTAAGACAAAAGCGATATGTTAGAGAGTATAATATAGAGCTTGTATGAATTTCAGGGAGACTTCCAAACAGAATCTTTTTTTTCTGTGTATTGCAAACTTCTCTGGGCATCCCTTCACTATCCTGTGCAATGGAAAATACTGAGTAGAAATGTCTGAGATACATTCAGGTGTGTTGGAAATGAATAGTCCACAAATCCAAATGCTGTTGTAATAAAATCATAATTGAGAAGGGTAACCTCTCATTTCCCCACACTTTTCCATAGTTTTCTTACCACTTGATATCAAAACATGACAATTTAAACTCTGTCTTTTAAACTGAAAACTCACAGGCTCTCCGTTTTTCTCACTTTCATCTTTTTCCTTCCTTGCCTTCTTTGGACATTGATTAGAAGAACTGAGGGCAGAGAAATAATCTATCCCACAGTGTAGTATGGAGAATTGCACATCTGCCTCCTTAATTTATTGTATTGTATCCAAAGTGCATCGGCGAAGCCTTAGAGTTTAATTTTCTTTGAATCAATTGTACAGGGTGTTGTGGAGTAGTGGTGAGATGTCTGCACTGAGAATCAGGAGGTCTGGATGCTAATTCTAGCTTTGCTACTAACTCTGTGTTACCTTGGGCAAGTCATCTTCCCCACTTGGCCCCTAGGATTATCTTCAGTCACATGATAATATACTAGATGACTTTCTGTCTCCTCCAGCTCGAAAATGCTATTCTGTGTTCCTAATCCTATGAGAATTGACCGATCCAAAGATGTTTGAAAATTTTATTAAGTTATGTAGAATAGCCATGCTCTTCAGTTTGTGTTCACACTGATGCTCTGTAACACTTGGGATACCAAGTGTATTTGTTCTTTAAATATTTAGTTTCCTTGCCTATACCGTGCTGCATCAAATCCAACTTAATTGAAATTGTTTCTTCCACCGTAATAAAAATGCACATAACTCAGTAAACCCTGGGCTATAAAGGCCTTGAAATCTTTGGAGCTTTCTGTTTTTGAAACCACTTTCACTGAAGTTTTAATTTGTGCCTTTTCCCCAGCTTTTTTGCAACCAGGAAAGTCTGATCTGTTATGGGTGCCCAAGAATTTTTGTTTAGAGGGTTTCGTCTCTTCCCTTTATTTGTCAATTTGAACTAATGTTCTACCCTGGGCACTTCTCCAAATGTCAGACTATCACCATAGCACGGACAGTTGGATAGATTCTGGGCAAGTTGTGTTAGGTGTACATGGTACTTCTAGAAATGCATTTCTGATTTTCATGCTGGAAATTTTGGACAGTCCCTTCGTGAAACAGGAAAGTACCTCATATCTCTGGGCCTCTCTCTGTTCCTTGTTTAAGCTCTCTTTGCATCTCATTTGGTCTCTCACAATAATTGGCTCTTCCCTTGTCTCAGTAATTAATTATCTTCTCTCTTTGGATGCATCCCATACCCCATTGCCAGAGTAACCTAAACTTTCAGCGTTAGTAGCACCACTCCCCTGTAAAAGCTTTTAATGCCTTTCTCCTAGAATTTCGTGTTCTTCAAAATCTTATCTCGCCTGACTTACTCTTTGGCTTCATCTCTACCCATCTCCTTCGTGACTCCACACTAGCCACGCCAGATAGACCCTCAGCCATGCTCCGAAACCTCCTGGACTCTCTACTCCACATCAGCACTGCTCCACTGCCTGGAAAGACGTCTCCAACTTTTCTCTTCCTCCCCCTTTCCTTACCCATCTTTGGGGTCCCT
The DNA here is from genome assembly GCF_965194805.1 of Balaenoptera borealis. NCBI lineage: Eukaryota > Metazoa > Chordata > Mammalia > Artiodactyla > Balaenopteridae > Balaenoptera > Balaenoptera borealis. Next base: position 24,750,921 of record NC_138880.1, on the reverse strand, counting down.
TAACTGCTGCCTTGTTCCTGAAACGCCTCCCAGTTCTCGCCGTGCTTCCTTGCCATCTTTCTCTTGTATGAGAAATAACCATCTTTCGCTGTTCTCCTGGCACTCTGTCCCTCTTTGCCTTGAATGACTCAGATGTTGATGCAAAACTGTGAGGACAGGAGCTGTAACTTCTTCATCCTTGTACTGACCTCAGCGACAAGCAGAGAGTCTTCCACGTTGTGTTTAATAAACGTTGGTCGAGTTGAACTACATTGAATTAGGGTAGGTTTAATATAATATTGCTACAGACTAGAATTTTTTTTCTTCCCTATTGGTACAGTTTTGCAAAGGGAAGAGAGTCCTGGCATCACAGACTTCTTTCTCCGTGGTGATGGGAGGTGGAGAAGACCCCGGAGGGGAGCAACGTCTGACCATGCCGTCAACATAGCTTCCCTCTAATGAGCTGCCGTCAGCTTATAAACACTTGTTTTTAGAGATTGTGGGGTTCACATAGGGGTAATGCTTCTTAGAGGGGAGACTGATTAAGGCTATAACAAATAAGTGAAATTTATTGCAGATATCAGGTGGGTCATTTTCTTATTCGTTCAAAGACGGATTCGTTCTTAATCGGATCTTAGGACACCTCTTCTTGCCTCCTCTCCTCTACTCCCCGCTATGAACCCTCTTCTCCTGCCTCATGCGCCTCCCATCCGTACTTCCATACCTTGGTTCATACTTCCTCTCTCCAGGTCATTCATTCATTCAGCACAAATTTATTTATTGCCTGCCGGTGGCTAAGCACCCTTCCAGAATGTATCTGTATGAACAGACTTGTGCTTGCCAAGGGGGAGTGGGGGTGAGGGAGGGATGGATGGGGAGTTTAGGATTAGCAGATGTACACTATTATGTATAGGATGGATAAACAACAAAGTCCTACTATATAGCACAGGGAACTATATTCAGTATCCTGTGATAAACCATGATGGAAAAGAATATAGAAAAGAATATCTATATGTGTATAACTGAGTCACTTTGCTGCACAGCAGAGATTGGTACAACATTGTAAATCAACTCTACTTCAATTTAAAAAAAGAATGCATCTGTAAACAATAGAGCGTGCAAAAATCCTTCTCTTCATGGAGCTCACACTCTAACTGATGGAACGCCCTTTCCCTGTTGTCCAGATGCTAGGACGAGCTTGTCCTGCCTGGAAGCCATTCCTGACTGCTTCAACCTGCTTCAGGTTCTTTCTCCTGCATTTTTAGGGGCACCTGTTACCTCTTCCTCCCTTTTGACAGACATTGTCTTGTATTCTTGGTGCTTTTTATGTGTGAAGATCTTATCTCCTCGAGTTCATTAGAAGCTTCTTGAGAGTGGAGACCATGTCATTTGTTCATGAAAAAGTTTGTGTACCCATGTATATACCCTGCCTTATGTACACTATCTTAAGTATTTGCAGTTAGGCCCCTAACAGATATCTTTCATTGATTTGAGGGCATTTCGTGGCTCTCTGTTTTATCAAGTACAGTCGCCCTAAGACCGTGCTATACCATTAGTCATCAAAGCGTTTTTTAAAGATCCTGTGTGACTGTGTCACTACTGCTGCTGCCACTTAATCCTCTGCCAAGGAACCAGTCCCATGCCAAGCGCAGCCTCTGCCTACACCTCACCAGCTGAGGAGATCACCTCTGCGATGTTCTATGTGAGGTTCATAAGTCTTGACTGTACCACTGCCGCTATTATTCAGAGGAGCAAAAGGTACCAGACGGAGGAGGAGGGCTGCTAATTATGTCTGTAGTTGATTCTTGTGTTCATCTCTCCATCAGAGACTGGCATCTGAGACATCAGAGTGCCTTGATTTCTTGCCTTTATTTCTGAGTTGAGGCTAATGAGTGTCCATCATAAAACTCATCTCCTTATTAGTAGGACTGCAAAAGGAGGTTATGACTTTGGCGGGTCAGTTGCACCCCTTTGCATGGCCATTCGATGACAGTCCGTGGCTGAGGCTGGAACACGCTCCGTTAGGGGCTAGAGAACTGAGCAAAGGCACCTGCTTCCAGCCTGGGAGCCTCACCTTACTGGCCTCATGTGCTGACAGAGGGAATTGGCTTCCATTTAAAGGTAAAAGTTGAGGGATGGAGTTCTGTTTTTTTTTAAATTTTGTTTCCAGTGGCTATAGTCGACAGGTAGACCTCTGAGGCCTCCTGCCCCAGGTTCAAATCTTGCCTCTGCCACTTAACCAGTTGTGGAAGCTTGAGGAGGGCAATTAATTTCTTTCTAAAATGGTGCTAATAACAGTACTTACCTTAGTGGGTCCTTGTAAAGCTTGGATGAGTTTTTATAGGTGGGCATAGTAGGCCCACATAGAGATGGAAACATACACGCTTGGATATTAGAAAATATTTATCCACTTACTTAACCTTTTCTATGTCATAGAGGAAACTTGAGTTTTTAGCTGTCGAGGGGTGGTCCAGTGACCTAGAGCTGCTTCCCTAGATGCTCTTAGATTGCCAGAGGTCAAGATATCTCGATTTAGATCTTAACTTTTATATAGCACATCATTTCCTTCTTAAGGTGCAGGGTTTATTTATTGGGCATGCCTTCGGACCTTAGAGCGATCAGACTATGCCTAAGAGGAATGGGCTGAGTTAGGTGGATTTCGGTGGATTTATAATGACTACCAACATAAACAAGCTCAGAGAGTGTTGAGCAAAGGTGAGCTGTCTCGGGAGGAGGCCCTGGCGCTTGGCTGCAGACTGAGTCATTGTCACGGCGGGGAGCTCAGATGGCGTATCCAAGGAGAGGAATTAATGCATTGGAAGGCAACATCACAACCAGACCGTTTCTGATAAGATGAATATGGCATAATTGATGACGTTTTCTTTCTTTTTTTTTTAATTGCATAAATGAGACCTGATTTAATCGCAGATAATGTGAAAAAGTTCTGTAGGGCTTGAAAGTGTGACAACAGCCAAAAGCCTACCACTGTCTTAGACCAGGTGAATATAAAGTCCAGAGTGGGGGAGGTGATGGTGCCGTGGGGAGACACAGTTAGAGTCTATCTCGTTCTTCATATGACATTTTTAGAGGGAGTTTGATACGCCCGAGCGGGAGCAAAGGCGAGGAACCAGGAGGGCAGAGGATTTGAAAAGTGTCAGGTGGTAGAAGGAGCTGAAGAAGCTTTATTTAATCATGTTGAGATGGAACGTACCAGCGGATCCATAAATGCACATAGACTTACCCACGGTGTCCCAGACTGTGGGCAGCTAGAGAAGAGACGGCTTAGAATGCAGGCACGGGATTATTATTTGTAGCCATCAGATGAGTTATCAGACAGAAGAAGGTTCTACGTTGTTTAGCTTTCCGAGGGCAGAATGGGAACCACCGTGTGGGGTTCCAGGACTCAGCTGGCGGGGGAGGCCTTCACCGGAGGATGTGCCTGGCTTGGACGAGGCCCGAGCTCTGAGGGAAGAGGTCCTTGAAGACGGGCTAAATCACAGGTGCGAAGACACCCTGTGATTCTGGTGGAGCTTTAGCCTGGCAACCCTTCTAACTCAGAGATTCGGGATAGTCTTGCTGAGCGATGCATTACATTTTTGTACTTCCCAGCTGCAGTCTCATCCTAGACTTCATCTTTATTGTTGGTTAGCTACTGTATTCACGAGGATGTGGGAGAATTTGCTCTGCAGACATCCTCAGCTACCCAAATCTACTTCATTTCGGAGTAGGGGATAATTTATCGGTATCTCTTTGGTTCCTGAGTGGAGCTAGTGAGAGGTGCCTGCTTGGGTATTATTTTGTTTGGGGGAGTTTGGGCAGAATTATTACCAACACAACACCATTCACGTCCTTCTTAATTATTCTTTTCTTCTCAGACTCCATTTTTTTGTGGTCTTAACGGGATGGTTGATATTCCTCTTCTCCTCTCCTCTCTCCCAACTCCCACCCCTTTTCCGTCTCGAGCCATTTCTGTGTCGTTTCTTGTACTGTAAACAGAGATGAATCATTTTCTGTACGGTTCTGTCGAAATAAGTTCCTCCGTGTGTCCGTGTGTCCGTGGGTGTGGAAATACAATGTGTACACGTGCCTATGCATGAGTGATTCAGCGTGGGGCTCATCAAGCGTGTGGTGCAGTACAAACAGTGCAGTGAAAAGGATGCTTTTGCACAGATCTGGAATGGCTTTTTTGTGCCTTACCGATCTGAGGCACAGAAATTCTAAAAGAGAAAAGAGAAAAAGCAGAGGAAGCAGCAATGTAAAAGAAACCCTATGCATCGTCCCACCCCCCTCCCCGCCGTGGTTTCCGTGGTGTTGGGCGCTCAGGGGCACCTCACGGGGAGAACGAGCTCTTGACATAGTGACCTCATTCCCCATGCCGCCCTTCTCCTGGCAGAAGCTGTGCTGGCTCCTGGGCTGTCTCTGCTGCAAGGCGCCCGGCGCTGCGTTGGGAATGATGCGACCCAGGCTTGCAAGGACTTGCCCGGCAACTGGAATTTATGACAAATAGCTCGCTGCAGCTAAACTTTGATCCAGGGTACAGTCGAACCGCCTTTTACACACAGGAGGGAGACACGTCCTTCTCTGCAATGAAAAGCCAGCCTTAAAAAAAAAAGAAAGAAAAAACAAAAGAGCACATGTGTCAGGTTTATAATTATGAACTGGTGAGTATATGATGCCGGATCATTGTTAATGTGTGTGTGTCTTTTCTCCAAGCATCTGGAGGTATTTGCCCTTTTTCCCTGTTTTCATGATGAAAAGATCTGAGTTGGTGCTCAATGCATGGGAGGGGGCCTGGGCTCCTTGGAGAGGAGGATGTGCCCCTGGTAGCCCGGGGCCTGGGGTGCATTCCCAGCCCAGAGTCTCCGCATTGCACAGACAAAGGAGCCCGTACCGACAACCAGAGGCTGTAGCTTTTCTTGGAGTGATGACTCATTTCAGCTCACAAAGGATTCTGGGCAGGGTAATGAGAAGTCAGGTTGGCTGATCCGTCCCTATGACTTCACTTTGCAGAGAACAAGGCAGAAGAGGAGTGACACTGCAGATTCCCAAGGCACTGCAGTGGGATATTGGCTCAGGACCAGTGGCCATGATAGATGGGACTAGGCATGGGACGGGATGCCAGCTGTTCCAGGCAAAAAGGAGGAAAGAATGGGAAAGAGGATTTTTTCCCTCTAAAGTCATTACCAGCAAAGTCCATTCATAAAGCTTTTTAAAGGTGCTTTTTGCCAGCTTTTGAGCTGAACTTGTATCAGTATCTCCAGCCCTGAATTGTCAGAAGAGCTGAGAGTTCTGGGACTCATTTCTTTTTTCCAAGTAGACGTACCAAGGTAAAGTACCAGATTCCTGTTGGGTGCGACGTGCCCTCAGTAGCCAATCTGAAATGCTCATTTAGGATATTATGACTTGAAAGTTTACTCTTTTTCTTATTCCAGATTCTAGGACGTCCGTTTCTGTTACTGGCTCTTTCTTGTGCCTGAATACTACCCCCTAGCGTGCACCAGGCTTTAGCGCCAAAGCTACCTGGGGGATGGAGCCAGTCCAGAAAGGGTCAGGTAGGTCTCCCCTGCTTTTCTTTCAAGAGTTGTTGTGTGCAAAGAAATATGGTAAAATGTATCCATATTGTGTATGAATATGGATACAAATGTATGGTAATCAACCCCCTCAGTAAGGGTGCCCTGTCCTCTGAAACATGGTCTTGCTGTGATAATCCCTCAATCTTAGGCAGTAGAAGTGCTTCATGGAGGTGCCCACCAGATGCAACCTCGCCAGCATGATTCATGTCACAGCCTCACATCAGAAACTAGAGTCAGCTGTAGGAGGTGCAAATAGGAAATAATTAAACTGCTCCAGATTTCCATCAGCTGTAATATCTCTTTCACTCCTCTGATGGAGGCATTCAGTAAATATTATTTGAAATTTTTTCTTCTCAATATAGTCCCTAAATTTGTGTGTTATTTGGCCTGTTAACCTACATGCAATGCACTAAAATCCAAGAAAGCCTGCTTTATATGCTCAGGGACTGCTTCCAACATCAGACAGAGGTTGCTATTAACTGCTGAGGGAAGTAAGCATATTTCATCATAGTCTGTTGTAGGATCCAGATGATTACAGAGCTGTTTTCTTACAACATCCATGGGCTTTTCACACAAAAGCTTTTTTTTTTTCTTTTTAAATAGTGAGGTGGTAAAATTTGGTTCTTAAATGTACATTACATGCTACGTTTCCAAAGTGAAACTTGGCAAATCTGAAAGCATGGTTTTACGACTTCATCAAATTTATGGTTTTAGCGCTTTCCATTAAAAAAATATTTCTGAGAATGTTAAATGCATTTGTAATAATAATTAGAACATTTTAGAATAATGCAAACCGTACGTTGGACAGGCCCCTCAAACATCTCTTTTCTCTTTGCTCTCATATCCACCCCCGTAGCTCACCCTTTCACCAAAGGAAAGAATGCTTGTTTCCTTTCTTTGTGCCTAGTACTTGACATTTTCAAAGCAAAGTTGAGGATGTTGAGTCAGTTTCAAAGGATGTTTGATCACATCATACCATGTTGAGAATATAATGTCCCCACACCCATCAGTTCTACTCATCCTTAAATACCTTATTCAAAATCTCCCTCCCACAGAAGGGCTTTCTCTGATACTCCAGCAGGAGGTCATTTCTTAGTCCTGTTATAGAATTAACTCCTCTAGATAGACAGACAGATAGATATAATTAGACCAAATTCCTATTATAGGAATTATAGGAGTTAATTTGCTAGCCATTCAAGTATTTTCTTCTTACATCTCTTCTAAGGACATTTTAAACAGTAATTTGAACATATTATAATTGCTTATATTTCTACACATTTATGTCATGTTTCCCCACCTAAATTATAAGCTCACTGAAGGCAAGGATCAAGATTTGTGCCTTTCTCTACAATTCCCATCTCCTAGCAGTTCTCTACACATGGAAAGCACTCAACAAATAGTTGATTAGGAAGAAAGGCAGTGCAAAAAGCATTAATTTGTCACAGAGGGTGCGAATGATCTATTTGTTCATTTAAATAGTCTTCCTCGGGTAGACTAATGCTGGGGTAGACCTCAAGAGTTAAGTATGTAACTCTAGAAATGATGATTGTTCTTACCTTGAGATATGATTACAGAGAGTGCCTTACACTGCTTGTAAAGGATTGTTGTTGTTAAGAACAGATGTGAAGGTGAGTCCCTTAAATATGGACACTGATTATGGTTTATTTGAATAGGAAGAATAATATTATTGGACAAGCCATCCTTAAGTAAGGAGTATGCTAAATTCTGAAGTTTTGTGTGAAAGTCACTCTTGTGAATCCTACAGGATGTTTTCCTTAGAAGAGATAACCATAATGACTTTTTGCCTCCCAGGTTGCATCAGAAATTATTTAGCTCCTAGCATCACTGATCTTTAGCACTAAGAGCATTATACTTAGGTGCTGAGTTTCCTTTCCCTTTCCCAGGTAAAGTATTGGCCCAGACAAAATCTTAAAATAGGCCAACTTTATATACTTGTGACTCTCTATCCAAACAATTTCCCATCTTCTGTTGTTCTTCTCTCTCCAAAGTCCCTATGTAATGCATGTTTCCCATTCCCTTCCAGCCCAATAATACATCCCAAATGCTGTATGTTTATAAATATATCTTTTAACTTTTCTGCCTCCCAGGCAAAATATTCCATTCACTCAGTGCCCATGCTCACAGATAAGAATCAAGAGGTGAGCAATCTGATTGAACTAATTCATACTAGTGTGAGATAGACCACTACCCTCCTAGCCTTTCCACGCCTTAGATGATTTTTTAAAGGCTTTTTTTTTAAAGATCAAATGATTTTCCTCTTAGTAGAAATTCAAACACTGTAAAAGAGTAAGTTGAATAAATTTAGATAGGCTTGGGGACAATAATTTTAATACTAACTACTTATTAAATATCTATTAGGTGTCAGGGACCATGTCAGCACTTAATCCCCTCAATAACTCTACAAGGTGAACATCACTGTGTACACCTTACAAAAGAAGACAGTGAGACTCAAAAAATGAATTAATTTGCTCCAAATCACACAGCTAATGCGGAGCAGAACTGGGCTCTGAACTTAAAGTTTTGGCTTACAAAGTCCACGGCCTCTACCACTGTCTGGTAATGCCAGACTTTGGCGAGAAAAGTTACTTCCGGTACAGTGAGTTGGGAGTTTTTTCTGTGTGTGTGTCTGTCTGGCCTTTTGTACTCTTTCATCCCTGGGTACTTGTCTATAGTTCTGTCAATGACAGCTTGAAATGGTGGTAGGTGTTCCTTCATTGGGGATTTGGTGGCAGTCATTCTGTACGATTTGGTTGTAATTTGGGAACTATCAACGTATATATTTGAACTGTATTTAATTAGGCCTTCTGGTTCTATTACAACTGTATTTTACAGAAATTGGTTACAGTGTAGTTGGGACCTAAACAGATGAAGCAAAGAAAACAAAGGTTAAGAATCAGCTGTGGTGAGTCTAACTTAAGAGTGGAAGAGAGTGACCCTGGACATTTTACACTGATTTATGGAACTATAGTTGAGAAATATCATCAAAAGAATTTGGAGCATCTGATATGTCTCTGGTGTTAGGCTAGGTTCTGATACAGAATGGAGAAGGAAGAGAAGTATGTGATAGCTTAAAATAGGGCTTTAGATTCTGTCCTACGTGATGAGCTTATAATGAAGAAAAAGAAGACGCTCTGTTGCACAGGACTCTTGTTAGCCAATGCCTTACAGAATTGCATGACATCTGAGAGCTCTTATTACCTGTTGTCATCTAGGACTGGTATTTCATCATGATTTTATCGCTGGTGGTAAATGGCCTTCACTTAGCCCTGGATGAGGGACTAGGGAGCAAGGAGGCTGCTGTTGATGGGAAACATCTCGGCGGTTAGCAGGGTCTTACCTTGCCTCGTCTATATGTGTAGTACCTATTTACTCAACAACATTTGAGTGCCCGATGTGTGAATGTTTTATTCCATAGTGCCTAACATACACCCCACTCGGGTTATAATGTGGAGACTTCTTAGCAAAGGTTTGAAATATGGAAACGGATAATTGGCCCGATGGCTCATATTTTCATTGTGACTTTTCAGCTACAAATCTATTGCAGCAGCGGAACGGTCCAGAAGTGTTCGATGTCTATGATTAGAGAGATGTCTGTTATCATCCTTGGTGATGGTGAAGACAGCTCCTAACCTACGGAGTTCTCACTTCTCCCTATCCATTGATTGCCTTCTCTATCTGATTCTCCACCCTTTGTGACTTGCATCTCTGCTTATCCTATGACAGTGTTTCATCAGTAGTCAAATCTCAGTAGCAAGAGTAGTAGCTAATATGACTAATGAAAGCTTGTAGCCTGGGAAAGATAATGGGTTTCTTCTGTAAACCAATGAACCAGTTGATTTGTCATTACACCTAGTGCATCTCTGCATTAGACAGGCTGCTAAGCAGATTCACGTGATACGGTGGACGTTAACCCGTGTGTGTGTGTGTGTGTGTGTGTGTGTGTGTGTGTGTGTGTGTGTGTATCTGCCATCTGCCACCATGACCACTCTTATTTAACTCTCATTAGAAGTTTCTTAGTAAGTCATAGCTAATAGACACCATTAACTGTAGTATTATTAATGAGAGCCTCTTATTTACATTTTCTTTTGAATTAAAACAATTTATCTAAATAATAAGCTTAGGACTTAGACCTTCTTTAAGAGAACTCCATCAAGTGTTGAAATAAAGCACCGGGGAGCTTTAGAAAAGCTGTTAGAGAGTTTCTAAATTTTCCAAAAAATTTTTTTATTGTCAACTTTACTGCCATCGACGATTGCAATGAAGACTCAGCCTTAAATTTCTGAGATCAGTGGCATTTAAGCCAGACATACAGTAAACTGGTAAAAATGCCTTTTTCAATGCCGGGTGCCTTTTAAATATCAGACACAAACATTTGAAAGTCAAGTATAATAATTTGGTTTCAAGGGAAAGCTGCTTAAAATGAAGCAGCCTGTGAGTTGATGGGGGTCATGTGTTCTGCCCTCCTGTAAGGGTATTTCAGTCTGCAAGAGGGTGTATAGGAAGGGGATGTGTGTTTTTTTAGAACAGCTTTTTTAAAAAGAACTGTCTGTTAAAAGAACCAAAAACAACACCTATACATAAAATCGGGGTTAATAAATTGAACTAAATTGTAAAACACAAGATTCGTCTGATGTTCTGCCTCCGAGAAACTGTTCACTTAACCTCAGAGAGCTTATGATTTCCCCAGGCCCAAGGGTATTGAAGATAAAACTTGGCACATTCGTCGTTCTATGAATACTTTGTTGAAAGGAATAGACCTGTATTATCACTGTGCCCACTGTACATTTTACAGGCATGTTTGACCATTTTTATGAGTCACGGTATATACTGCATGTGGTAGTTTTACTGGCATCTATAATTTTAACTTTAGTGTTAATTTTGGCAGTTCAGAGAACAAAAACAAGCACACTTTGGTCCTGAGTTACTTTGAGTTAGAAAAGAGTAAATTATGAAGCCTTTATTACAAGGGAAAAAATTAATAGCCAATCTATTTTGCTATCCTTTTTAAAATTACAGCCTACTTTTTCCGGTTGGATGAGCATTAAGCTAGTTTTCTCCAGCAAGACGGAAATAGAGGTAGACAGCAGTACTATATTATGCTTTTATGCCAGAATTCTGCTGCATTGATATAGAATCAAAGAATTTGAGAGTCTGAAGCAATCTTTGAAATTATGTCATCCAAACCCTCATCTACAGTGCTCGCTTCGGCAGCACATATACAAACCCTCATCTACAGACACAGAGTGGTAATTATATTTTGTTATAAGAGACTGGGCACTTATCAAACGATCTCTTGAATGCCTTTTTACATTGGCAGTTTCCCAATGATAAATTAGTACAGTTTCAGAACTACATTTGTAAGTAGGTTGCTTTGGTTCATGAACTTTGTTAGGGTCAAAGGTAACTCTTCAATCCAGAATACAGAGTGAATTGACATTTACGATGGAAAACAGTATGTAAAAATAAAGAGCAAAACAGGATGATTCAAACGGAATGCTGGTACTTGGGAAAAAAAGATTATTTAAAGAAGGCTAAGATAGAAGATGAACTCTGGGGAACTTTCAAGGTTGTATTATAGTTTATTGTGATGTGATCCACCTGGAAAAATTACAGCTTTCCTTTTCGTATTTGATGGGTATGAAGATGGATACTTTAAGATGAAAGGAAATAGATTTATGTTTGTCTTTCTGGTAGGTGTCTTTTGGAAAGCTATGGGTATCATCTGGGAAGGGGTGAACGTAGGTTGTCATGGAAGTCACATCTTCTTAGTTGTGTCCCTCCCCTGCCCCGCCCTGCATGCATATGCAAAGGTTGGGGAGCACAGAGAATCTAAATTAGTGACTGGGGAAAATGGCATTCATAGAGGACTGAGCTTTATTATAGTTCTTACTTTTTTTTTTCCTACAAAAAGAACCAAGATAGGAACAATTTTGGAACTCGAGTGCCCAGAGGTTTGGGGTATCTAAGAGGCACTCAAATAAATTTCTTGAAAGGATGAATTATGTGAGAGAGAATTTTTTGAAAGAATTCCAACTAAAGTAACTGGCCAGAAGTTGGAAGGGAGAGTAGATAGAGGGGGTTAAATAGTAAAAATGCATGGGCATGATAAAGATATTTCTGAGGTGGAAGTCACCATCTGTAGAAGATAAAAGACAGAGGAAGTCGGCACATGCATGATATCTGCTTCTTGTCCCAGACCCTCCTTCTCAGTTGCCTGGCGGTGGTAATAGTCACCAGTTTGTTCCCCACAGTTGCACAAGAGTGATTTTCTAACACAAACGTGTCATGTAATTCCCCTGTATAAACATACACAGGGTTCCCATCAGCATAAAGGGTAAGAGCTCAGCCTTCTGGTCTACCAGGAGACTACATTTCTCTCCATCTTACCCCCAGCCTGCTCCAGATGTGCCAGAATAGGCCCTCAGCATCCCCAGCTCAGCACGCTGCGCCGTGCCCTGCACACGCTCACTCCCGCCTCTGGTACAGCGGCTGCATCCTTCACTTGTTGGTTCCTTAAGTAGGTCTGATATGAGATCCAAAGAAAATCATTGTAAACTTGAATAAGATGTTGTGTTGTGTTGATCGATACCTATAATTCCTTTTATATAGATCTTAAATGCATGTCTTAACCCTCACTCAATGTATAATTATTTTTCTGTGGTAACTGCTATGTTTTGGGCAAAATTAATAGGGAGAGTCTTAGAAATTTCATGGTTAAATATATTTGGTCTCATTAAATTCTGTGTTTGTTTTGCAATTATTTAGCAACATATATGAATAAAATCACAACGCTTTGAATACCCTGAGCAATTCCTTGGATTCTGATGTTGTAAATGGATATTCATTCATTCAGCAAACAAGTACTGGGTGTCTGGTATGAGCTCTGCATTATTCTAGGCACTGAGAATGTAGGAATGTGGGGTTCACGTTTCCTTCTGTCATGGAGCTTCTATTCTAGTGGGTGAGACAGACGGTGTACCAGTATACACGTACACACATTCAGAGAGTGAAGACAGTGACTTGGAAGGACCCTGGTACCAATTCCAGTAGGGGGGGCTCCCCACTCCACCAGCAATTCTCTGACACCAGCTGGGTGTCCTACAATTCATCCCAATTCCAACACCATCTACCTGGAAAGCATCAGATCCCATGGGTTAAGGGCTCAGTCCACAGGAGTGCCCTCACCCCACCCCGCCCCTGACCACAGATGCCACTCGCAAGCCCAGATTGTCACCTGTGTTCTGAAAGACTGGTGATAGATTGGAGGCTCCCACCACCCCTCCTTGGGTTCAGTTACTTTGCTAGAGCGGCTTACGGGGAGAAACACTTTACTTACTAGTGTGCCAGTGTATTATAAAAGAATACAAGTCAGGAAGAGCCAGGTGGAAGAGATGCATAGGGCAAGGAGTAGGGAGAGGGCACGGAGCTTCCATGCCCTCCCAAGGTGCACCGCCCTCCCCAATCTCCACGTATTCAGCAACCTTGGAAGCTCTCTGAACCCCATCCTTTGGGTTTTTATGGAGGCTTCATTACATAAGCATGCTTGGTTAAATCATGGGCCATTGAAGATTGATTCAACCTCCAGCCACTCTCCTCTCCCCGGCGGAAGTCAGGGGGCGGGGCTGAAGGTTCCAACCCTGTAACCACGTGGTTGGTTCTCCTGGCTATGAGTCCCCATCCTTAGGTGCGGGTCCAAAAGTCACCTCACTGATGTAACAAAGATACCTTGATCTCTCTCACCACTTAGGAAATTCCAAGGGTTTTAGGAGCTCTGTGCCAGACATGGGGATGAAGACCAAACATATATTTCTTATTATAAACCATCGTATCCAGTAACATGAGAGAGAGTGCGCTGTGGTTTTAGGACAGCATTAGACCGGGTGCCTGGGCAGGGCTTCCCGACGAGGCCCTGTTTAAATGGAGGCCCAGAAGAGGAGAAGCAGCCCGTCCTGCAGAGATCTGCGTGAGGAACATCCCAGGCAGGGGCTCAACAAAGGCAAAGGCTCTGAGTGGGGAAAAAGCTTGGTGAGTGCAAAGAACAGAGGAGGTTGCGAGCATGTTGTAGGGAGGAGCGGGCGAGGGGTCGGGGGATGGTCCCGGAGGTGGGCGGACAGGCTCAGGCCAGCGCAGACCTGGCAAGGTGTTCCGATCTCCCAGGCGCAGTCGGCAGTCACTGTAGGATTTCATGCAGGGAAGCGGCGTGTTTTATGCTTTTCTAAGAAGACTGCTCTGTGGAGAAGGGAGTGTTGGGTAGGAGAGAGGGCTGGGAGGCATCAAGCCATTGTCATGGGCCAGGTGAGGGGGGACAGTGGCCTGGGGTAGGGGTCACGTGGCAGATGGAGTGGAGGCAAGAGACCCAGGAAGCATGAGGGTGTGGAGGAGACAGGATGGCCGGTGGGGTGGAACGGGAGCGAGAAGTGATTTATCTTAGTGCAGTATAAAAACGAGAGGACGTGGAGATGGTCACTTAGAGCATCCGAATTCCGTTTGGTTCTCTCTCCTGAGTTAAATGTTATTCCACATATTCAGTATTATAGTGAAACTGAGCTTTTTCAATACCAATGCGTTTCAGAGACACTTAAAGCTTACTTGCCTCTTACAGTTGGCTGCAATGACTGAAAACAAATTAACTTAGAAGATCACTAAACGTTTGATATTTGTTAGTTAAACTAAACAAAGAATTTCAGCTAAAAGCAAAAGGACAAGCATGCCCTCAACTCGTTAATTTTGCTAATAGTCTTTCCTTTTTTCAGAAAGCTCAAGTTCCCTATAACCTATACAAAATTAGAAAATAGACCTGCATTATTTTTAAAAATCCTATTTAGTATTTTTGTATCTTTAGTCTTCTGAGAAGTCCATAAATATGATAGGCAAATTCTAGAAGGTGTTACCCTCCCAAATGATGCACAGGTCCAAAGGTACTGGCACATGCTTTGATCTCCCCCCCCCCCGCCCTTGTTAGCTGACCCCATTGTCTTTTTCATCTGACTTATAAAATTATTCCAGGGACTTCCCTGGAGGTCCAGTGGTTAAGATGCCGTTCTTCCCAGCCGCATAGCACAGGGAGATCAGCTCGTTGCTTTGTGACCACCTAGAGGGGTGGGATAGGGAGGGTGGGAGGGAGGGAGACGCAAGAGGGAGGAGATATGGGGATATATGTATATGTATAGCTGATTCACTTTGTTATACAGCAGAAACTAACACACCATTGTAAGGCAATTATACTCCAATAAAGATGTTAAAAAAAAAAAAACGCTGTGCTTCCACTGCAGGGGGCATGGGTTCCATCCCTGGTCGGGGAACTAAGATCCCACATGCCGCATGGCATGGCCAAAAAATTCCGGGTGACTTTGAAGTCCACGTAACCAACCTAGCAATTCTTAAGAAACCTGCCTCACTGCGGCTCATCCTCTCCTGCAGAAGGTGGAGGGACAGAGAAGGATCCACAGGAGAGATCTTTAGAGCGGCTATGGCTGAGCCACGCGGCCACCATGGGGAGGGGAGATTTGAACATGAGTAGCTCCAAACACACCCCTCTACTGCATCTTACCACCACCAGTAGTTCATCCTTTACACAGAAGCCTTTAGAATATGGTTGTGTTTGAATGAAGGGTACAACAGTTTTTCAAAGATTTAAATACACTCTTCTAGGCAGTAGCAAGCTTGCCTACTGAGATGGTCACAATCCACATAATTCTGTCATTTTTGAGTCACCAACATGAACTGAGCTTCACCAGCCAGTGAGTGAAACTCACATCCTCAGCAGCAGCCCAAAATTCCGTGTTGCAGCTTCTGCCCTCTGCTACCCCAACAAATATTTGCAAGCATCTCTCAGAGGTCTATCTCTTTATGAGACTTACATCCCACAGGCCCCGGCAGTCCGTGGGTTCTAAGTTAGGTCAGTTCCTGGTTTCTGCTGTTCTGGATTTGTGTATTTCCCCCCTCTCTCTGGCTGTTGAGGAAGTGTCTCCCTCTTGTCATACCCATCGTACGGAGAAGGGAGCCACAGCAGAGCTGATTGGAGCCCCGAGGGATGCAGGAAAGAGGGGAGCGTTGGACTGAGCTGGTCTTGGGGCTGAGGGGGGTCAGGCTTCAACCTTTGACACTGGGGTCCTGCGGCCCCGTCTGGTGCACCTGTTAGACTTCCCCCCTCACCTGTCGGTTTTCATTCCCAGGTGCTGTTGCCTGGTTTTATCCATCAAGCCATTTCCCATCCATTCCATCAAAGCAGTGTTCACATTCTTTCCCAAAGGGCCTCAGGATTCCCCCATCAGACTAGGAGTTGTGGCTGGAGGCAGCAGGCTGGTCCGCCCCAGGGCACCCAGACACCTGCCTGGAGGGTGTTGCTTAATGCCACAGGTCGGCCCAAGTCCGGTTCTGGTTAGTCACGGTGATTTATAACAAGAGTGAAATCACACTTGGAAACAAGAGGAGAGATTATGTAAATCCATGTGGGAAAGAAGCTTAGAAGCTCACAGGTTTTCTACTCTGCTGATGGTTTCACCCCCTTCCTGAATGGCCTTTCTCAAGTGAAACCTTACAGAACCCCAAGGAGGAAACAGGTAGCAGCCAGATGTCAGGAGCAGATTTCCCTGCCCTCCCACCCCTCTCTCTGCTGGGGGCACCCCTCCCTGCCCCCGGAAGCCTCTCTGGGGAATGCTAGGGATCCTTCCTTGGAACGTGACTTGAAAATCACCACACCGTGACGCCAAGATCGCAGAAAGGAAGGCAGTCATGTGCATTGAATGTTGCCGTCCGTCTCCCCAAGAGCCATGTCTGCCCCTGGCTTCTGGGTCTGCAGCCTCCCCCCACCCGCATTGGCTCTTTCAGATGCAAACGTTTGCAGGATGCCAGAGCCCCTCCTGGGTGGTAAGATCGTCCTCCACGTGGCCACCGGAGTCCTCTTCTTGAAACTCATATCTGACCTTGTCATTCCTTAAATTCCTTCTCTGGCGCACCATCCTTCATAGAATGAAGGCCTTGGGCACTCAGCTCTTTGCTAATAATAGTCGCTATATACCTGCCCCCCTTCTCTGCTGCTCCCCAGAAAATACCCCTGTGCCCCACAGCCACCCGGCACACTCCCACTTCCGCACCGGATTCAGGCTGCACGACCCTGGTAAAACCTCCTCTCACTTCCTGGTTCTAAGCTCCATCCTCACCTCCAGGTGGTGTACATCACTCTACCCGCTCTGCCCCAGAGTTTATTTTTCAGCCTTCTCTGGTGCATGATGAACGTTAGTCTGTCTCCTCCGCTTAAATGGAAACTCCTTGAGGGCAGAGATGTTGGTGGGAGGGGGCTTATTCACTTTGCCAAGTGACTCCCAAGCCCCCAGCAGATGCCTGGGGCAAAGGGCACCCAGCGTTTGAATGAATGAATCCTCAAGTTCCCACAAGTGTATTTGTCGAGATATGAATGACAGTTATTAAACAAATCAGCTCCGAGTTAATAAAAGCAGAGATCATTTGAAGAGGCTCCGTTGTTGCAAGCCTTTCAGTAGCAAGTCTATTTAAACGAGATTTCAGGGGTTTTTTTTTTTTTTTTTTTTTTATTTGGCTGTGTTGGGTCTTCGTTTCTGTGCGAGGGCTTTCTCTAGTTGCGGCGAGCGGGGACCACTCTTCATCGCGGTGCGCGGGCCTCTCACTGTCGCGGCCTCTCTTGCTGCGGAGCACAGGCTCCAGACGCGCAGGCTCAGTAGTTGTGGCTCACGGGCCCAGCTGCTCCGTGGCATGTGGGATCTTCCCAGACCGGGGCTCGAACCCGTGTCCCCTGCATTGGCAGGCAGATTCTCAACCACTGCGCCACCAAGGAAGCCCGAGATCTCAGGTTTTAAATGCAAGTCTTCTTTGTGGAAGCAATTGAAGCTTCCGCCGTTCTGTGCACGTCTTTCCACCTGAGTGGCTGTGGCTGTAACGCACCTCAGTGTTGAGGGTTGATTGTATTCATTGCACAAGGAACAGGTGAGAGTCACGGGAGGGGCGCGTGTGTGTGGAGGTGTGTGTGTGACAAGTGGCTGGGTCTTAATGAACCACTTACTTGAAAATTGTCTTTCTACAGGTGATGTGTCACCAATCAGTATGTCTCCCATCAGTCAATCTCAGTTTATCCCACTCGGGGAAATCCTTTGCTTGGCCATCTCCGCAATGAACTCGGCAAGAAAACCTGTCACCCAAGAAGCACTGATGGAGCACCTGACCACTTGTTTCCCAGGTAATGGGAAAAGAATGAGGCACTTCCCAAATGGATGTGTGCTCTAGCTGCCCTGGGACTTCCTATGGACAATTCATCCCATGTTTAAGTTCAATAGGAAAAGAAAAATCTTTGACAAAACTGACCAGTAACTTTTCTTAGTTCTGTAATTAAAAACCAAGGCACTAGTGTCACTTCAAAAATAATTTGCCTTCTTCAGCTGTAATAGTTTTTAATTGGCACTGAGGGGAAGAAATTAAATCAGAATCCTTGAAGAATTCTGTGAAAAACTACCATAATTCCATTTAACCTTTACAACACAACCTTCTTAAAGTCCGTGAACATCTTCATTCATGGGACTGGGTCAGAAACAACTGAAAATTTGAGTCCTAAGGGATTCAGCTACAAAGAGAGTAATGTCAAAAATAAACATTATCTTGCATGCTCATGTCACGGCCTGATGAGTTTTAAGAGTATGCTATTTGATAAATTAAACTGACTTTTTTTTTTTTTTTAATAATTCTTTATTTTTATTTATTTTTGGCTGTGTTGGGTGTTCGTTTCTGTGCGAGGGCTTTCTCCAGTTGCGGCAAGCGGGGGCCACTCCTCATCGCGGTGCGCGGGCCTCTCACTATCGCGGCCTCTCTTGTTGCGGAGCACAGGATCCAGACGCGCAGGCTCAGTAGTTGTGGCTCACGGGCCCAGCCGCTCCGCGGCATGTGGGATCCTCCCGGACCAGGGCTCGAACCCGTGTCCCCTGCATTGGCAGGCAGACTCTCAACCACTGCGCCACCAGGGAAGCCCCAAACTGACCTTATTTTAAAAGAAAAAAATTAAATAAAATGGTTCTTTTTCCTTTTAAAATTTTTTTAATTTTTAAATTTTTTTATTGGAGTATAGTTAATTTACAATGTTGTGTTAGTTTCAAGTGTACAGCAAAGTGATTCTATATATATATATATATATATATATATTCTTTTTCAGATTATTTTCCATTATAAGTTATTATCCTATACTGAGTGTAGTTTCCTGTGCTATACAGCAGGTCACTGTTGTTTACCTATTTTGTATATTGTAGTGTGTACATGTTAATCCCAAACTCATAATTTATCTCTGCCACCACCCCCCCCACCACTGCTATCCCCTTTAGTAACCATAAGTTTGTTTTCTGTCTTTGAGTCTGTTTCTGTTTTGTAAATAAGTTCATTTGTATCCTTTTTTTCGATTCCACATATAAGTAATATTGATATACATGTATCTGTCTTTCTCTGTCTGACTTATTTCAGTTAGTATGATAATCTCTAGGTCCATCCATGTTGCTGCAAATGGCATTATTTCATTCTTTTTAACAGCTGAGTAATATTCTATTGGGGGGAGAAAATACACACACACACACACACACACACCCCTACCTCACATCTTATTTATCCATTCATCTGTCCATCTGATGGACACTTAGGTTGTTTTCACATCTTGGCTATTGTAAATAGTGCTGCTGTGGCCACTGGGGTGCACGTATCTTTTCAAGTTAGAATTTTCTCCAGATATATGCCCAGGAGTGGGATTGCAGGATCGTCTTTTTCTCTTAAGTATTATAAAAAGAAGATAATAGCCCAGCCGCTGTATGAATAGTGTCTTGACGCCTCCAGCGCTAGAAGATGTTAGGAGTGGTGATAAGCCGAGGAATTCTCATGTCCTGGCTCAAGAGAAGCAGCCCACTACTCAGCTCCAGTGCATTGTATCCGCCCCCCCAAAAAATATAGAACCCTGCCAGAGTTGCCAAATCTTCTAATTTTTTAAGACAATCTGGAAATACAGTTTTATGTGAAATCTATAAATTTCCTTAAATAATGGCAATGTGCATGTATGTGTGTATTTTAACATGTGTATGCTGACGACATACAAGTCGAATAAAACACATTATTGGGCCATCAGATTGCCAACTTGGCCTGATCTCAACCCATACCTAGCTTGAAACAGAGCTTACGTTAAAAATGAGCGACAAACACTTGACATATTTTTCATTCGACCTAGAAGAGACCTTAAACCTCAGTAAAATGAGCTGTTGGCTGTATTTGTTAGCTTTTGCTACACAAATGCTGGGTAACAGTTACAGAACATCAGTGACATATGACAATGAACATTTATTTAGCTCATGGGTCTGTGGGTTCTCCACAAGTCAGCTGGTCCAGGCTGGACCTTGCCAGGTGACTGTTCCACCTGTACTCCGTCCTCTTTGGAGAAGGGGACCTATTCTGCTTGTTGGGGTGGCAGAGACCCAAGAGAGCAAGTCCAGGGGCTCTGGGGCTCTTCAGACCTCTGGTCATGCCACGCCCACTAACATTTCATTGACCAAAGCAAACCTGGCCAAACTCAAAGTCAAGGTGTAGGGAAATGCAGCCCACCCATGGGGAGGTGGCAGAGGGACTACTTTTAAATAGTCAACCACCGTGTTGAGTCTCCCCACTTTTCCTCTTGCCCCAAAGGAACTTTATATTTCTCTCCCAGTGATTTTTTTCCTTCTTTTGGGGTTTTCTAATTATGACTTTTGAACAACATGGGTTAGAACTGTGCAAGTCCATTTATCCATGAATTTTTTTCAGTAAATCTAGTATCTGTATTTTCCTTTCATAGGTCTTTAAATTAACTAAGGGTAAGGAAATGTTTGTGTTCAATTAGAGATCACAATATGTGGAATCAAAACCAGACTATCTCAGCTTCCTGCCCTTGGGTGAGTCATTTATCAATTCCTCTGTTTTTGAGGCAGAGATAGCAGTACCCGGATTTTTGACCACGAGGGGGGGTCGGTGCCCCTAACCCCTGCATTGTTCAAGTGTCAACTGTAATATGTTTTGAAATTACATGTACTCTTTAAAAGCTCTGACATGAGTCCACCCCTTCAACCTACTGATTATCTTAAATTTTCTAACATTTTATTATCTCTGAATATTCTTCACTGTCTGTCTTTCTCTGTTAACTTCCAGGCAACTCCTTTTCCGTTCAATAGTAAGATAAGAGAATCCCAGGTGAGATTACTTAAGGGGACAAATGTGTTCATGGACTAATGCTCTTGTGAAGGAAGGCTGTTCTTTTTGGCCATTTACCTGGGTAGCCTCTTCTGACATCAAACATCCCAGCTGCTTTTAAAATCCCTCTGTTTTTATGTAGGTTCATGAGAGATCCCATAGCTTTTCCAAACTTGGTTACATATCTCCCATTACGGGGCCATAAAATAGAGAACAGAGGGTTTCCCTGGTGGTGCAGTGGTTAAGAAT
Organism: Balaenoptera borealis; assembly: GCF_965194805.1. Lineage (NCBI taxonomy): Eukaryota > Metazoa > Chordata > Mammalia > Artiodactyla > Balaenopteridae > Balaenoptera > Balaenoptera borealis. The sequence continues at coordinate 24,729,883 of NC_138880.1, read as the reverse complement.
CTGCCTGCCAATGCAGGGGACACGGGTTCGAGCCCTGGTCTGGGAAGATACCACATGCCGTGGAGCAAATAAGCCCATGCCCCATGACTACTGAGCCTGCGCTCTAGAGCCCATGAGCCACAACTACTGAAGCCTGCAAGCCACAACTACTGAAGCCCACGCGCCTAGAGTCTGTGCTCCACAACAAGAGAAGCCACCACAATGAGAGGCCCGTGCATCGCAACGAAAAGCAGCCCCCGCTCGCTGCAACTAGAGAAAGCCTGCACACAGCAACGAAGACCCAACGCAGCCAAAAATAAATAAAATAAAATAAATTAATTTTAAAAAAATAGAGAACAGAAAGAACACAGAGCGAGTATGTAATAGGTAATTGTGGGTCACTGCCAGACAGCTGCTAACAGTATCACTAAGTTGGAATATTTTGTAGAGAAATCCATAGAACAACTCTTTGCTTTATGGTAAGTGACCCTAAATCCCAAGGCCTTGCATTCAGATGGACCAAGAGGAGCTAACTTAACCTTTTTCATATGATGATTTATTGGTCAACCCTAGAAGTTTGCAAGGACACCATACAAAACTGAGTCTAGGGCAGGGCTTGGCAGACTATGGCCTGCAGGCTGTGTGTGGCCCTCCACTTGTTTTTGTAAATAAAGTTTCATTGGAACACAGCCACACCTGTTTGTTTATATATAGTTTTTGGCTCCTTAGGCTACAGTTACAGAGTTGAATAGTGGCAACTGGGAGATCATATGGCTCATCAAGCCTGAAATAGTTATTACTATCTGGCTCTTTACAGAAAAACTTTGCCAACCACCGGTTTAGGGCAAGGTGGTAATTATTTAAAACTTTGTTCAGCAGTAGCTCTGTATTTTAAACTACTATTTCCCAAAATGAAGTTTTGTTTCTTGCCTGCCTTCCTTCTTTTCTTCTTTTCTTATCTCTCTTCCTCCTTTTTTCTTTTTTTCCTTTGATTTTTCTGCTTTTCTTTTGCTATCATTTAAGTTACTTCAGAACAGAACAATTCAGAAAACTTAATACTGTTCAAATTCTGTTTGAAAAATGTATTTCAGTGCAATTCTAAAACTTTGGAGGGATTCAAATATCATTTTTTGTTTTGTTTTTTAAAGGTAACACTATTTACTTTTTATTATTTTACTACTTAAAAATAAAGTTTTGAAGTCTAACTGAATATTATGAAAACATTCAAACTCTTATTTTTAATGCATATGTTATAAATAGAAAGAATAGTCTAGATTTTGACCTCTTCCTGTTTTGGACATCCATATTCTAAAGAAAGTTTTTATTAAAAAGTCTTCTGGTAAAAATGTCTGATATGCTGATACTTAAACCTTTTTATCATCTTTCTATATTGGTTAAATTTTTGAAAACAACTTTTATGTACCAGTTCACATTATAGAAATAAGAATATTTTTAAAAGGTTTGAAAAGAATAATTACTGCTTCTCACCTTTCTAAATAGGTCCTCATACTATTATATATGGAATGGATAAACAACAAGGTTCTACTATATGGCACAAGGAACTGTACTCAGTATCCTGTGATAAACCATAATGGAAAAGAATATAAAAAAGAATGTATATATGTATAACTGAATCACTTTACTGTACAGCAGAAAGCAGCACAGCATTGTAAATCAACTATACTTCAATTAAAAATAAATAAATTTTAAAAATAAATAAATAGGTCCTCATCCATCCAGAGTGATCATTTAAACTGGACTACTACTTGTTAAGTTATTACACCTGGATCTTCCCGGGAGGAAAGCTGACCCTCAGGGGAATAGAATTAGACCTATAAGTCTGCTTATGGGCTTGAAGTTGACTTTCAAGTTCGCTGGAGACTAACATTATCTATACTGTGTTCTGTCTCCAGTTCATCCCTTTACATCGCTTCCTACTGAATTCCTCTCAGCCAATGTCCTTCACAAACACGAAGAAATCATCTGAAGAAACCCATTAAGTTTTCAGTCTAAAATGCTTACCATACAGAACATGTACATATGTGCTCTGTTCCAACGATTGTCAGATTTGCAAGATTAAAGTGGTATATAAGTCTAAATAACCTCCCATTGGCATGCAGTATATTGAAATATCTGTTTTTGCTTTGAGAGATGTAAAGGTGTAGGAAAGGAGAGAGGTCAGATTCCAGCCCTATTTGAGTGTAAAGCTTACCTTTGCTCTTTACGCTATCGAAACCCAAACTCATGATGAACTTTGGGACTAGAATCTGGAAGTGATGGAATATGCAAACCTTGACAATCTCTATCACAGCCATCCCTTTTTCAGGTGAGCCCTACAGATTTCTAGTGGAATCCTGGGTTCCATAGACAATTGAAGATACCAGTCATTATACTGGGGCTTAATAATAAAATAATAATCATAAATATCAGTGACTTTCAGGTAAAGCTTTGAAAACTCACAGGTAGGGGTATGGAAAATGGATTGGACAGGGAATGTTTCTAGTTTGTTTTTTCAAATTAAACATTATTTGATTGGTACACTTGAAAATCCAAGACATCAAAACTTTAAATGTAAATTCTCTCTGGAAACTCTTTCTTATTCCTTCATTTGGGAACACTCAGAGAGCTTATTCTTACTGGTAAGTAAACATGATTGCATTGTAGTCATGATTCCATATAGTTTTGTGAGTTTTCTAAGATGAGCACTTGGTTGGCCTCCAATCAGCAAATTCTATAAAACAGTGAAATTTTTGTTTTATCGTAATAGCTATTTTTATGAATAACTCTTCAGCTTTCCTTTTTTATAGCAGCGTAGTAAACCAGTCAATCATGAATTCTTCTAAATGAGCCTTACCATTTTTTGAAAAATTTCTGTGTGACTAGTGCCCCCTGAGGTTGTTCAGCAGAAACAGAACAGTTAGTAGGGTTACTAGCAGGGGCGTAGAAGCTTCTTTTAAGTTGCTCCTCTTATGTGCAAGCATTTTCTTTATTATGTTGGCTCTCACGAATTGCAGATATATAGCTTGGGTTGTATCACTAATTCAATTGGAACTCATTTTTGTTTTGTACAGAAACAACCTTAAATTTTTAAAAAAAATTTGTTATTTTACCAGCCTTAAAAACCAACATATATTTGCATACATTGCTCAAGAGTAGAACCTTAGACAAAAAGGAAACCATGCAGCTCAAAAATTAAATAATTATATTAAACAATACATCATTCAGAAGCAGTGTTATCTTTTCTGCCTTGATCACAATGGGTGCCCTCTGAAGAGGGTAACAAAAATGGGTATGTAACTTACTCATACATGGACTCTCTCCCCTTGAGAACTGCAGGCCATTTCTAGTGTTTTTGTATTTCACTTTCATAGTTTTGGAAGGATTGGGGGAGCCTAAACTTCTCAGCTTACCCAGCTGTTCTAGGCTGTTACACAATGTTCTTTGAAGGTAATAGGGGTTTCCATGGATCCTGACCCAAAGTTGAGACTACTGATACCTAACATTTATGAGTGCTCACTGTGTCAGGCACTGTTCTTCATGCACTAAACTCATTTAAACTCACAACAACCCTCTGAAGGTAGGTACTATTATTGTCCACATTTTGATGACAGTCAGTAGAGGCTCAGAGAGGTTAAGCAAGTTGCCTAAGGTGATACCAGCTGTAGTAGTTCTCTAAAACAGTCATAACAAAGTACAGGTGGCTTGTCTTACAGTTCTGGGTGCTACAAGTCCCAAATCAAAGTATCAGCAGAGTTGGTTGGTTTCTTCTGAGGGCTGTGAGGGGAGAATCTGTCCCAGACTCTCCCCTTGGCTAGTAGTTAGCTGCCTTCTACCAGGGTCTCTTCACATTGTCTTTTCTCTGTGATGTCTCTATGTCCAAATTTCCCCTTGTCATAGTGGCTTAGGGCTCACTCTAATGACCTCATTTTAACTTGATTATCTCTATAAAGACCACATGTCTAAATAAGGTCACATTCTGGGGTACTGGGGTTTAGGACTTAAACATATGAATGGGGCAGGGCGCGCTTTCAGTCTCCACTGAAATTGCCATTTTTGTGGGTCAGACACGGTTGAATATTGCCAGGATGATTCAACCTGACCTATTTCCAAATGACATCATTCAGGTCAGTCTTAGAAATTTTACCACCCTTGATTTGCCTGGCACTGAGGAAGGGAGAATACTAAAGAAATAAAGTAAATGAGCTACAGCCTAGAGAATTTATAGTCTCTTAAGAATGTATGTTCTTAATTATCTCAAAGTAGACAATGCTTAAACGTGCACACAAAACCTTTTGAAAAAAATATCAGTCCCTGTACAAAGGAATATCTGTGATTTTTTTCTGGAATTTCTATTCTAGCAAAGACAGCAGTTTGGGACTCAGTGACCAGATAGATGTAGAGCCTCTAAGCTTTCACTGGTGTATTTATTAGAGCTCTCTGGTTATGAATTTGAGAAACCACCTTCATCCTGCTGGCTTATGCCAACAAGGAGGAAGTTCTCCCCTGAATTTCACCAATCACTTTCAAATTTGAAGGTGGTGATTTCAGAATTGGAGAGTACATCCTAAACAATGGTCAAGTCTAGTTGCCCTTTGATATAATTTATAAAATTAAGTTTATTAAGTAAACTTAATCTTAAAATGAGTGTATGGAGTAACCTCAAGTGTACGTGGTAGCCTCTATGTATTTTAGATTTGTTTTTCAATACCAAGATGGCTATTTCAACCCTGTTTCCCTAGTTGCTTTTATTGAAAAAGTCTTTTTTGTAAATTTATATCATACCGAAAACGTTTTTTCTTCATTTAAAAATATTCTGTCTTTGGGAATTCCCTGGCAGTCCAGTGGTTAGGACTCAGTGCTTCCACTGCAGGGGGCACGGGTTCGATCTCTGGTTGGGGAACTAAGATCCCACATGCCGGGAGGCCAAAAAAAAAATTCTGTCTTCAACGATTCCGTTCAGTAAAGGTTTTTAACAACAGTAGCCACCTACCCCATCTATCATCCATGTCTCTCTTCCCAGCCTTTGTATTTTCCTGTTCTGTTGGTACTAATATTCCGTAAGAGTTATCAGAGAAAACTAGGATTCACACTAAACTCAATGAACACCTGTGAATCCCGCTTAGTTTCTGTATGATACTACTTAGAGGCTTGCAAAATTAGTAGGATTCTGTTTTAGTCCGTTCAGGCTGCTGTAACAAAATACCAGGGACTGGGTGTCTGAAACAACAGATGTTTATTTCTCACAATTCTGGGGGCGGGGAAGTCCAAGATCAAGGCACCTGCAGATTTGGTGTCCAGTGAGAGCCCCCTTCCTGTTTCGCAGACAGCCATACCCTGAAGTCACACAGAGAGAGAGAGAGAGAGGGGCTTAGTCTCTTCCTCTTCTCATAACGCCACGTCACAGAGGCTGCACGCTCATGACCTCATCACCTCCCAAACACCCCACGTCCTATTACTGTCACACTGGGGTTCGGGGCTTGAACGTGGGGATCGGGTCGGCGGGGGGACCATTCAGTCCAGAGCATACTTGGAAAACTCCGGAATCAACAACACGTCCCCTCTTCGTTCTCACGAGTGTGTCCTTTGGGTTTCAGGTGTTCCCACCCCAAGCCAAGAAATTCTCCGGCACACGCTGAACACGCTGGTCCGGGAGCGGAAGATCTACCCGACTCCAGATGGCTACTTCATCGTAACCCCACAGACTTATTTCATAACTCCTTCCCTCATAAGAACTAACAGTAAATGGTACCATTTGGATGAGAGGATACCTGACAGGTCTCAGTGTACCTCTCCCCAGCCCGGGACCATCACGCCCTCTGCCTCAGGCTGCGTCAGGGAAAGAACGTTGCCCAGGAACCACTGCGACTCTTGCCACTGCTGCAGGGAAGATGTGCACGGCGTGCACGCGGCCACCCTGCAGAGGAAGCCCGCCAAGGACTGCAAAGACCCGTACTGCCCTCCTTCCCTCTGCCAGGTGCCACCCACTGAAAAGAGCAAAAGTACTGTCAACTTTTCATACAAGACGGAAACTCTCTCCAAACCTAAAGACGGTGAAAAGCAGTCCAAAAAATTCGGGCTCAAGTTATTCCGGCTCAGTTTTAAAAAAGACAAGACCAAACAGCTAGCCAATTTTTCTGCCCAGTTTCCTCCCGAAGAGTGGCCCCTGCGAGATGAGGACACGCCGACTACTATCCCTCGGGAGGTGGAGATGGAGATCATTAGGCGTATTAACCCGGACTTGACCGTGGAAAATGTCATGAGGCACACTGCACTAATGAAGAAACTTGAAGAAGAGAAAGCGCATAGGAGTAAAGCCGGGTCCTCCGCCCATCACAGCGGAAGAAGTAAAAAGAGTCGGACTCATCGCAAGTCCCACGGAAAGTCTCGGTCGCACAGCAAGACACGAGTGTCCAAAGGAGACCCGTCAGATGGTTCCCATCTGGACATCCCGGCTGAAAGAGAGTATGACTTCTGCGATCCTCTTACCAGGGCTCCCCGGGAAGGCTGCTTCATCATCGAACACAAAGGTGATAACTTCATCATGCATAGCAATGCGAACGTGATTGAGTCTCATTTCCCCATGACTCCAGAATGGGATGTGTCTGGGGAATTGGCCAAAAGGAGAACTGAGATGCCTTTTCCTGAGCCTTCCAGGGGAAGCTCCCACTCAAAAGTGCACCGAAGCCACAGCCATACCCAGGACCGAAGGTCCAGGAATGAGAGATCCAACAAGGCCAAGGAGAGGTCCAGATCCATGGATAACTCCAAAGGTCCTCTGGGTGCTTCTTCTCTGGGGATGCCTGAAGACCTGGCTGAAGGCTGTAGCCAAGATGACCAGACCCCCAGCCAATCCTACATTGACGACAGTACTTTAAGGCCTGCACAGACTGTCAGTCATCAAAGGGCTCACATTTCGTCCACAAGCTACAAAGAGGTGTGTATTCCAGAAATAGTCAGTGGCAGCAAGGAACCTCCCAGTGCTTGCAGCCTCTTGGAGCCAGGCAAACCGCCCGAGGGTTTGCCATCCTTTGGTGAACTCAGCTCTTGTCCAACAAAAACAGCTGCAGATGACTATTTCCAGTGTAACACCTCCAGCGAGACGGTGCTCACGGCGCCGTCACCTCTGGGAAAGAACAAAGAGGACCATGACACTCTGACCCTGGCGGAAGGGGTGAAAAAGCTGCCTCTGTCAGACAGGCAGGCCCCACATCCCTCCAGGGAGCCTGTAGGACACAAGGAGGAGTCGCCAAAGGGGCCGGGCGGGGTCCCAGCGGCTTCGGGCGCTGTGGCCGAAGGGATTGCCAATGGACGCCTCATCCAGCATCACAGTGCCGAGCCCAGCAGCCTGGACAAGAGGAAAGAGATATTCAGCAAAGACACACTGTTCAAACCTCTTCACAGCACCTTGTCTGTAAACAGCTATCACAAATCAAGCCTGTCCGTCCTCAAATCTCACCCGAAGACACCTGCGGACACACTGCCAGGCCGATGTGAGAAACTGGAGCCGTCCCTAGGGACCTCGGCTGCACAAGCCATGCCAGCTTCCCAGCGTCAGCAGGAGTCAGTGGGGAACCAGGAGGCCTCTTTTGACTATTACAATGTCTCTGATGACGATGAGTCTGAGGAAGGGGCAAACAAGAACACAGAGGAGGAGAAAAACAGAGACGATGTGGGCACCATGCAGTGGCTCCTGGAAAGGGAGAAGGAAAGAGACTTGCAGAGGAAATTTGAGAAGAACCTCACCCTGCTTGCCCCAAAGGAAACCGACAGCAGCAGCAGCCAGAGGGCCACCCATTCAGCGCGCCTGGACAGCATGGACAGCAGCAGTATCACGGTGGACAGTGGATTCAACTCCCCACGGTAGGAAGAGGCATCTCTCTGCACACACATACACCTACTGGGGCCTGGGGCTTTATATAGATAACGCGGAAGGTTTCTGATTTCACAGTCTCAGTTCTGTGAATGAGGGTTAAGAGTTGTGTGAGTTGTGTTGTTAACAGCCTGTTTCTGACTTCTTTTTCAGGAATTGAAACAAATGTTTCTGCAGCTGTAGAGATCACCAATCTGGACTGGTGGGTTGGCTCCTTCCCATCCAATCTAAGACCAACATTTCCCAGTATTTTTCCTTCGATGTTTATATTGCCACCATGCTGATAAAGGAAGGGTTTTTTAAAGGTCCTTCAAACATAGTAACTTTTTGAGTAGAATGAGTAGTCAGTGTGGAGGTGGGAGGTAGGGGTTGGGAATAACTTGATTGACTCAAGGATGGGGAGTCCTTCTAATGAGAATATAATAGCCAATTTCAAAACCTTTCCAGTGGATCTAGAAGCTGGTTACTATTTTAATCCAGACTTTTTATGCCGCCCTCACCCCTTGCTCTCATACACCTTTCTCTCACCACTCAAAAGTCTGCAGACACATGGAACCTGTTCCTGTTACATAAAGATTAGGGGCCTGTGCTCCATTAGTTCAAAGCATGTGCCAGCACTTTTCTTTCTCCTCCTGCAGAACTAACACCATTTAGGCATGCTGATCGTGGTGCCTTCTTTTTAGTAGGTGCTGGTAATTCAGCAGAGGTTGACAGCTAAGAGTGTACAGTACCCGATGGCCACGTCCAATGCAGTGAAGTGGTTCAGGGGTTTAGAAAACAAAAGGGAGTCTATACAACTTTCCTTTTTTTCTCCTTAATTCTTCCTTCTCTTCCAAGAGCAACTTGGGACCTGATTCTGCTTCTAAATTCTACTCCAGATTGGTGACTCTGAGATGCAGAAATAACATTGAGAGATTGACATCTCCCATTAGTTGTGATTCCCAACTTTTTACAATATTTATTATTTTAACAAGTCCGAGATATGATTATGTAGTTCATATATTTATTTTAATTATTAAGAATTAAAATTAGTTATGTTGTAATCATTTCACTCTATCTATGGATAATATGGGGACAGAGCATCCCAAAATCAGAGTTGGGAATCGTTATTCTGTTTGTCCCTTATTAGGCCTTTGTTATTTCTTAAAGGGCTAGTTCTTTTTATTATTATTACTAATTTTTTTTTTTTTTATTGTCGTGTAACCTTCTTTTCCAAGTTAACACATGTGTGGAAGTCTAATGTCTAAACAAACCACAGAGATGGCACTCTGGTTAAAGTGGAGACCAGGAGCCCCAGATCTCCTCTGCCCATCCCTCAAGGACCCTAAGAGACTTCAGGGGGCCATGGCACTCAGTCTGAAAACTACTGGCCTATTAAGTGACTTTTCTAAGATGTAATTTTTGCTAAATATTTTTTAATCCCAAATCGAATCTAAACCAATTATTTTATATATTCTTTTCTCTCTACTTCCCTCTTCTACTCTTGTTTTTCCTCTTGATTTCCTAGTAGGGATACCGGATAAGCATAACTGAAAGTCTGCCATTGATGGTAGAAGTTCAGTAGCATCGCTTATGGAAGGTGTGGGTCATTTGCCTGGACGTTATGCTCTACTGTTTCTTATTATATAGCCTCTCTCTGCCTGATGCTTCTCCGCACCAGTTTCCAGCAATTCATTTGGCCCTCTTGGCCTATGGACCTCCACGGAGGGAAAACCACAATACTCCAGAGATAGCTGCTAAGGAGACCTTGAGAGTAGTTTAGTGGGTTCTAACTCAAAACCTTACCACTGCATAATATTGAAAGTTTTTTGTTTGGGAACAAGTAAAAAGAAATGTTGTTCATGTAATCATTGAACCAATCTCTCCACAGAATATATTTTATTATCTCTAAATTTGGAGTACAGAATATGGAATTTATGAATGGGATTATTTCTTGAACTAAGCTTATTTGCATTGCTTTAATAATGTACTCAAGGTCAAATGTGTTGCCCTGGTAGAAGAAAAAGGTCTTCCTAAGGAGACAGTCTTCACCCAGGAGCTATGTACCTGCCCACTGTTATTAGGTGGAATTTTCTCTACAGAAATAGGTAGATCACCCATAAATTTCATGCAGTTAGAGAATCTACAGAACAATTCCTAATTTTACCCCTTTCATAATTAATATCCTTTGGTTAGAAGCTGGGTGACAAACTTATTTTCTATATCTATTTTTAAACTACTTTAAAATTGTATTTTATCTTATTTGAAGTATTTCCCTATACTTCAATAAATTCACTAATTTACCTTTCTGATGTATGAGGATGGTCTGCGAAGGAGAATATTTGAGTTACAGGGAGTTTAATTCTCCAGCGTGAGGAGTATTTTAGCCATATAGTATTATCACGCTGACACCTCTCCACCACTGCAAGATACAGGAATCTTAAGTGGGCCGTTTATTCAGATTTTTCAGTAAATAATTGACAAAGCAACTAAGATCTAACCTCCTCCCCACCGCCAAAAAATAAAAGAAAAATCAAAATCAAAACAGATGATATTCATACTCTCAGTCTTCAGTGTTGGCTCAGAGGTCATGTTCAGCCACGTTTCCAAAATTCTTTAGTCCCTCTTGTTGGGAACCAAAGGGCACTGAGAGAAGGAAACAAGGCAGAAACTTAAACTATGCTGTGAGGTCTAATATTGCAAATGAAAACTCCTAACATGCAAAGCCTGCTATTCCAAATCTGAGGCCAAAAACCGGTTGATAAACACAATATGAAAACCAGAGGGATTCAGGCTGCCAGGGATGTGTCTGCATAGTGTACTGTGCCGTCCAAGTGTGGGTCCAAGGGCAACGTGTGCAGGAAGAGGAGCAGCAGGGCCTCTTGGTTCAGTTTTTCTGCCTATAAATTCCTGAGATTTTATTTTTAATGTTGTACGCCATTAGTTCTCTTTTAAAAAGTAAGAAATTTTCAATTTGAGGTCTGTCGTTACTGCTAACCTTCCATCTCCATTAACTGTTTCACCATCATATCCACAGCCTTCCATATGACTGTCACACATTGTACTCAGTGTCACAGCAATAATGAGATATATCCTTTGGAGGCACTGGAATGCTGTATGTATTTATCACTATTAATATGTTGGCCGTGGTCAAGGGTGGTCTGAGTGCAGATAGCTCCTACCTCAGACCATCTGTTGCGATGATGTGTGTTGATGGTGCCTGGCATACAGTAGGGTCTTGATAAATTAAACTCCCGCCTCAAAAGCTGGTTTAAAAGTGGATCCCTGAGACCTCAAAATGCATTTTCCCATAGAAAAAAACGGCATTAGTCGTGTATAGATTCCCAAGCCTACCCACAGTGGCTGCTTAATTCATCAGATGCCAGATGTGCCACAGAAATAGCTTATGTTTGTCTAGCTTTTTGGTGTACAGATTCTTCATTATTGCTTATTTCTTCTTCTGAGTCACTCAGTGAGTAGGTATGACACATAACTCGCCCTATTTTAAAGATGAGGAAGTCAAATGCCATAAAAAGTTATTATTGTGATTAAGAATGAAACTGAAGGAACGTGCCATGACCTCTTTGAGGTTCTACATGTTTATTGCCCTTCTTCCTTCCTCCACCTGACCCTCAGTTGTAGTCCTGGAAAACCTCTGATGAATTTTCTTAGAGGAGGTGTAAAGCAGGTAAGTAGGTAAGTCTAGCACTTTCCATTGCTTTAGTGATCATGTTTTGGAGTATTCTTTAGTCATGCCCAGATTTACGATAAGCCTCATGAGAGAACTTAACTTCTATGAATGTATTAACCTTCCAGAGGTGCCCTCTGCAGTCAGGAAGGGTCCAGTTGTCTTTTTTGGTAGTCAGTGAACAAAATTCCTTTTAAACAATTAACTCTTGGCTTTTTGATGAGAAGCAAACTTAAGGCCACAAGGGGGTTAGGATGAAATAACCTGTCAGGAATGGCTGCCAAGGTATAATGTTCAGACAAAATTGCTATCAGTTTAGGATGGGAATGAAAGTGAGCTGGTGAGGACGTCCACTATGTAGTTTGACCTTAAATCGGTGATGGGGACCAACATGTAGAATATTTTATACATCTTGAATCTATCCAGTAGAGTGGATGTTTTGAGCATCATTATGTTTCTTCCACCTCTTTGTAAGCTGATGTTTCTTCTGACCATTTTGAGGACCTTGAACATGAAACCCATTCAGTTCAGATCAATCAGACCAAGTAATCTTATTTCTGCTATTGCCCTACACATTTGACATGTTAAATGTTATAAACCTCTTGGAACAATAAAATAGCTTCAAGTATTTCTAAATTAGAAAAACTAAAAGAGAAATCGAAATACTAAAGCCTTTAAATCACCTCTGTTCTGTAAGAATCCTTTAAAAAATAAAATATTTCTACCAAATCAGTGTAAACGGAAAATCTAAGATTCCTTATCTGAAAATAGAACGTATTTTTTACTATAACGTTATATGTTTGAAACAGAGGTGTGAAGTGTTTAAAAAGAATTTTCTTCCCATCAGTGTGGCATACTGGCTAGTGGCCTGCTTGAAGTTCACCGCCAAAGTCAAAAATCTGCTAATCAAGAATGAAAACAAAATCATTAGGGTAAAATTATGGAGTTTATTCAGGAGCAGTTCTATCAATGAGTTTCAAGCCTGAAATGAAATCATTACCGATGTATATTTACGAAGACTATTCTTTTTTAAAAATGAACGCAATAGCCATCTATCACATCAAATCTTGAAGGTGTTTTCTTGAGTGTGAAAGGCAAGGGAAGATATTTATTTAGCTGTATAAAAACCCTTTATTCAGTATGCTGCTGATTATAACCTGTCTTGTGAAAGCTGCCGAAGTCCAAGTTGGAGGAGCATATGTGAATAATCAGTATGAGATGGTATATACATGACACGATGAACCATCAGAGGAAATCCATTAACTGCATCATTTGTTCTTCCTCTAGGGCTCAATATATAATTATTTATGTTCCAAACAAAACCAAACAAAACCAAACAAAACCTTTTTACTCTTTTAGCACTCGGGAGAGCCTGGCTTCCAACACATCAAGCATTGTTGAAAGTAACCGTCGTCAGAACCCTACCTGGAGCCCGGCCCATGGTGGAGCTGGCCCAGCCTTCAATTTCCGAGCAAGTACGGACAGCCCCACAAATGAAGCTGAGAAATTACAGAAACCTTCCAGCTGCTTGCAAGCTTCTGTTACTAGTGTGTGATAGTCATTCTGCCTCAGATCTCCTGTCTCATTCGATACAGCCAAGTTTACGACACTGGGACTGATGTTTACATCTTTGGAAAGACAAGCATCTCAATGGCAGTTTTTGTGTTGACTTAAACTGTGCTGCTAAGTAGGCTAGGGCAAAAAACAACAACAACAAAATCTTTATTTCAGAGTATTGCTTTTCACATTTATGGCTCTGTAGCAACAAGAATAGCAGTAGGGGTGATATGTATACTTTTGCTTCACTAATTGTAACTGAGCACACATAGGAAAGTCTAGACACTGTCAGTGTAATATGCATTTTCGATGTCATGCAGTTGCCAAGTCCATTCTAAAATGCCACAGATGCGTGTTGCTCCCAGTCTGTGACCAAATGGTGCCACAGAACTGATCCTTGACACTTCCAAAAACAAAAAACAAAACAAAAAAAACTAAGCCTCCACAAAATGTCAAATGCAAGGGTCTACCTTGAGGGAAATCAATGCCAAACTGACTAAAAGGGACCCCAGCCCTTTGTGTGTGAATTGTTTAGGCCCCAGTCATTTTGCACTGTGAGTTTTCGTGACAAGATTTTGCAGGAGCCCATGGAAGTGTGTCAGAAGGGGTCGTGATCCAAATACTGGGAGTATTTGCTTTCAGGATTTTGTTTTTAAGTGTCACAGATGCTTGTCTGATTTTTTTAACCTTCCATAATCACAAACAGGAATATAGGCCTTTGAATCTGAAATGGACAAAGGAAGGGTCTCCCAGCCTGGCTGGGGCACAACACTAAGTGATGGGAGAGGTAATGGGGACTTGTAAAGGTGTTCATCAGATACTGAAGGAAGATCATTTCCTCCTTGTGATACTTAACGGTGATGCTATCTTACTATAATAGATATGATAATTTGTTTAAAATCAAAATGTTCTTTGTGATACAAATGAAGACTACGGCCTGGGGACGTTATTCTTTCTAATGGAAGGACATAAATCTATTTTATGTAGTTTTAAATAGAATGCCTAAATTAGGCTGTGGGAGATAATTTTTAGTGGTTATAGGAGAGAGCAAATTTAGGGGGAGTTGAACTTCAGGCCTTTTATTCCTGGGAAGATATCTATAGAGAAAACTTTAAAATACTTTTTGATTAGAAATATACATGTGCCCATGTAATTAACAACAGAATGTGATCATTCTGCAAGTGTGGTGTAATCCTAACTTGTATGCCCCTAAAATTTATTAGAATAACAATTATGCATACATGAACTATGCCAGAGTAATGTTTACAGATACTTCGTAACCAATTTCAGGAGGCATTTTTAGGTAGATGTATAGTTTTTAGCCCAACTTATTTCAGAATGGTTTGTTAATATTTTGCTTTGGTTTACAATATGTCATGTTGAATACAAAGAAGGTTCTCAGCAGCAAAGGGATTACAAATAATCAAGATTCAGCCTTCTAGGAAAGAGGCATCTCAAAGTTCCCATGTCTTATTTTATGAGAACCATGGAATAAATCTATAGATAATGGAAAATTATTCACAAAAGGGTTACATGTGACACAAGTAAATGGTCTGACAAAAAGTTTTATTTAGTTAAGTGGCATGTGATGTTTGGAGCCATATACCGTAAAATATATATCCAAATATTTTCACCTCAGATTTCAAGAATTGGCATAGAATCTGTGAAACACTTCTGCTTCGGTATTAGGTTGAATCACTAGCCATCTGTTTGAAGAGTGGAGTCATATACACAGTTGAACTGTTTCTTGAAACATTTGGATCCTTCCTCATGCTTTTTCAGATATCTGGAAGTTGCATTGGGTCAAACTGGACTCATCAAGTTTAGTATAGATCCCTTTTTTTGTGCTTATAGTGAAACGTGAGCACGTTTCTTGGCAAACTCCCACACCTTTAAGATGCTTAAGTCAATTGGCTTTCAGTCTCATGCCTTATTTCCTCCAAGGCATGCCTTGATTGCTCAGAAATGCACTCTTCTCTCACTGCTTAAATTTGTCTGGGAGGAATGATAACGTATCAAATAGACTATATAAAGAGTCTGTTTCCTTGGGGAGTTGTATGCCACACAATTACCAAATTCGTCTAAATTCTTTTTTTTCCCGCAAAACCCTGCCCTCCAGCGTCTGTCATATTATCAGTTCATAAATAATAGAACCATTGAAACAATACATCAGCCTCTAGCTGATCCTCCTAAAGTAGCCATTATAATAATCAAATACTGTGTGAACAGGAAAGGAAAGCATTACCTTTAAGAGAAGCTTTAAAATATGAATTTATCAATATTTCACAAGAAATAGGTTTACAGAAGACATTGGAATAAAATGTGTACCACTCTTTGCCTGATGCTATGAGGTACATGATTAAAAAAAAAAAAAAAAACTCCCTTAGACCAGCAGCCATTAGCATAGAAATGATGGATTTCAAAGAGGATATGATGTGAGCAGACGTTCCATGTAGAAATATGCCCGCCTGAATCGAATGGGAATTCTCGAACGGGGGAGAAGTGGTGGCGGGAAGCACATTACAAATATGACCCTAGATGGTCTGCAGTGATGTTCTCAGTGACCCACTCCAAGCTTTGCCAGCATCCTTTTCCTCCAGGAAACGATAGCTTTGTGGCCCATGGCTGCTTATCTAGACTTCACTTAGAGTTTATCAACTGAAAGGTTTACAAAACTGAATCTGGTTGAATCTCTGTGTAGTGTTCAACTTTAAAGGGTCAACCCATCTGTCGGCATTTTGCACACGTATGTATTATTATGATACAGCATATTACTTTATGGTAATTTTTATTTTTACATATAACTACCTCCATAAATTTGATGAAGCGGCAGCAGTGCGTTCAAGTGTATTGTTCGGAAAAGCAAAGTTGAAAACTTTCTTAACCATTAGGCCATGGCGTTCTGTGTGTGTGTCAGTGATTGCCTATGTGGACTTGTGACTGTTTCATTGCCATGGTTTTTCTCTGACAGCATTATTTCACTCTCAGCTGTAAACCTGTCTCTCTTCTTCCCCACAAAAGCACACTTGAATTTGTTATGAACAAAAAGGAAGTTTAAATTTCTTGTCTCCCCTGCCCCGGCTCCTGCCCCCAGCCCCGGACCTCATTCCTGCTACGAGTTCTCTCCGGCGAAGAGCCAATTGATAAACATAATTTAGCAAGCTATTTACTCCTATAAAATCTGATTTGAATTCTAGGTTTTCGGTCACAAGACACACCAGAAATTTGGACTGTCAACTTTGAAGCACTTTGGGCCTCTCTGCCTTCACTACTTGCATGCTACCATATCGAGCTCAGACTTCATTTGAATTAAAAGAGCTGTGCTTTGTATCCACAACTTCTGTTCCATAAATCGTATTTCATTTTATATATTTTGCACATCTCAGGGGACCTTCGTAAGCATATGAAAAGGGGGAGGGGTCCATCAAAAAAAGGAAACAAATAAGAAGAGCAGAAAGAGGGCTAGCTGGATAAAAGTAACAAATGACTGCTTCTCCAATGTTGTGAAGTTCAAGTTCAGGAAGCATCCATTGAAAGTTAATCTGGAGTCACAACAATCTGAACACCAGCTGTTCCCCAGTCTCCCTTTTTCATAACCCAACCAGCATTTCTAAAATATAAATTTAAATTATATTGCAGTCACCATGGGGAGAAAAAAAAAAAACCTGTTCAGCGGTAACGAAAGCATTGTTTGTTTTTTAGGTTGGCACAGCTTTGTAAAATTCTACCCAGGATAAACCACTTATCACCACAAAGTGTACTTGAAAATAAAGTTTTCAACTCAAATGAAAGGCATATTGCTCACAGTACAATAGTGATCTTGCTTTGAAAAGTCTTACAATTTATAACATGGGCAGTATTTGGAGCTTGATTAAAAACCAACAACAACCTATGAGGACTTCACAAACTCATTCTGGGATCTCAAAGTGCTTCCAAAGCATTCGGATTCACAATTAACAAAGCAGGCCATATTTGTCATACCCATACTTGAAACGAATAAACAGAAGGAGTGACATAAGATTACCCAGAAACACAGTGGCAGCTATCAGTGATCTATTTTCTATCTGTTTGATAGACCATCATGAGAAATCACAAATTACAATGCTATTTTTCTGATGTGTGCTAATAAAGTCAAAGAAAACGAATACAACTTGATACTTTTGTCCATTTTCATTTAAAAAGTTCAGGGTGTTGGGAATTTTACAGAAATCCACCCAAATGCTATTGTGGTCCAAGGTAGATCTGGACATACACCCTTGTTTACAGTTTCATATTGGGCTTCTCTAAATCCCGTGCTAAAATACTGTCTTTCAGGAACACGACTGCTCCTGGCAGTGGAAGGTGCTGAAACGGAAATTTTCATTAAAAACGTTATCAAGCACTCTCCACAGTGCTTCTTAGCACAACTAAAATTCAGTACACTATATTGAGCCCTACTTTGAAGAATCTGGATCTCCCAGGGCAGCTGATCTAGTTCTAAGCGTTTTTTCTCAAATTATGAGATAAAAGATCCTGGTCGGGGACCTTCTCCGTTTATCACAGGCCAGTCACAGAACCATCTATCAGCGCGCTGTCAGGTGACAGTGGACCCCCGCAGAAGTGATCCCTTCCTTCCCCCTCCTCCCCAGCCCCCCAGGCCCCTCCCACGTATACTCTTCTGTTGAGCAAATTGATGCACACGTTGAGGGTTTGAGGAAGCTAGAACACAGGAAAAATGAATGCAAAAGCCACGGAAGACATTGCTTTGCTCTGGGTTAGTAAAATATGGGCAGGAAAGAGATTACTATCAGTCTGATCTTTGCCAAATAAGATAGAAGAATCAGCCATCGCTCTGTCAACTCTCTCGGAAGGTTTTACAGTATTAAGGACATCCAATATTTTGCCATAGATTTTTATTTGGGAGACATTTCATAAGTTACATCTATGAGAAAGTTCGTTATTAAATTGCCCGGTGTGTTGGAAATAGACATTAGCGTCTCCCTGATGGAGTTAATCTCTGCGTCTTTTACAGCAGCACCCCAGGGAGGGATTCCCCAGCCAATGCTCCTCTCACACAGAATCCTGTGTTCTTACACTTGTTCTAGGACTTACAGTTGCTGATTTGCAAGGTTCAGAATTCTACAAGGCACAAGGGGAACTAAACCGTCTGATGATGATTGTATATTTATGATCAGTTACAGGGCCTTGTCTGCTCGTTGCTGGCTTCAAATGTGAACACACACACACACACACACACACACACACACACACACACGCCCTGCCAGCCAGGGAAAGGGGGTTTCCCAGGTGAGGCAGCAATGACTCTGGAAGCCAGGGTAAGGCTAAGAGCTTGGTTGGTCCACGTCTGGCTGCCTCCCTCCCTGTCCAGAGGCTGGTTTTGGCATGCCTATTCCCTTGCGCCCACCAAAAAGAGCTACCAAATCTGAGATCTGAGGTCTCCTCCAACACGAATCCTCTGCAGTTACAGGAAATTCATCTTGATGTACACACTCACAGCTCCTTGCTTCCGAGGTCCACCCTCCCTGCCTCCTTCCCATCCCCCCACTTACATACCGATACACCGCCATTGTTTCCACATTGGAAGGGCAAAGCAGTGTGTGGTATTGTGCACACAAGGATGGGTTAGGACTAAAGCTGCCCTAGGGTCACCTTCATGTAAGTATTGACAGCTACAAATTAAGGTCCTTAACGTAGTTGACATAGATACAACTTTCTAGAAGAGAATTAAATTTCAACGTTAAGATTAAAGGGATCATAATTCTGCAGGTATCTTTCTCTGAGTGACTGAATGTGACTATTGCATTAGGGTAAATGAATTAAGAAGTGCAAGTGGGATTTACTGTATGTTAGAAAGGAGTTTTGCAGCCAAGACTGCCTTGAATAAAATGTGTTTGCACTGAAAAAAAAATTTTTAAATTACTTGGTCTCTGGTTGCTGTAAAGGTCATCCAAGATGGATGTTCTGTTTATATTGTATAGTATTTCATATGAAATAATTACAGTTCATGAAATGTCTTCCCTAATGTTACTGATTTATAACAGCACATTTGTAACATGGTTTTTATCGTGTCAGTGTACCATATTGTAAATGATGATTACTTGTCATGCTTAGTATAATAACTTAAAAGAAAAAAAAGCACAGGGATTTTTGTAAGTCTATATTTGAAAGTCCCTCCATATGGTAATATTGTGTTCATGTTTATGTAGTGTTGTGTGAAATATCCATTTTGGATTGTGTTACTTTTTAAGATATTAAATAACATTTGGTTATATGTCTAAGTGGATTTTTTTTTTTTTAGTACTTGAGAGAAAATACCTTACATGAGACCACTTTATTTCTCTCCTCAATTAATATGATGTCATAACAAATTTTTATTGCACAATCTTGGTTATTAGAGCTTTTGAATTAAAACAACTGAAAATGGAAATTTCTGGTCAAAATTTTTTGAGGAATGTTGAAAAATCCCATTTTTAGCTAGCTATTCAAATTTGAGACTGAGTGAGGCTTATGGATGTGTATAGTTTTCTAAATGAAATTATAATGTGGTTGGTTTTTTTGTTTTGTTTTGTTATCACTCATATCACAACTTCTACCCCCAAATAAATGTGATCCCCTCTCCAGAACATACTCAGAGGCTATTCACATCTTCCAGTGAGGCCCTTGCACAAGTTTGGAGTGCTTCCATGTTGAATTGCCCTCAGAGTCTATTCTGCACTGCTTTGACTCTCCCCAGTGGTGGCGAGAGTCACCACTGTCCTGGGGGAATGGACCTGATTTTTTCAAACCAAAAGTAATCTGCTGTCAAGCAAATGATTAAGCTAGGAAACAACATTATTAGTCAAAAACAGTATGGAGCTGTAAAGTTGAGCCTAATTATCTTGTAAAGGCAATACCCAAAGCAGGCTTCCCAAAATGTTTTGAAGTGTCATAACAGTGTCATTTGGGTAAGTGTGGAAAACCCAAGGTGACTACTTTGAAGGACAAGCCTTATTTTAGTTATGTTAAGTTTGTATGTATTTTAAACTGTCTCAATACAGACACTTCACTTTTTTCAAGCATGGAGCTAGGAAAAACAAGAATACTGGAAGTACATTGTTTTATGCTAGGACCAAAAGCCTCTGTGCTGGAGGAAAGGTAATTGTCTGTTCCTTTGAGAACCTTCCAGTGAGCTGCACACATGAAGGAAATGTAGTGACTCACTAAGAAGCTGGAAGGCAGGATTCTGACTCCTTTGCAAGAATGGTCACAGTTCATAAAAATCTTTTCTTTCCAAAGGAAATGGTATGGTTTTAACTTATTTTTAAGTGTTTGGAGTGGTTGGGGGTTTTTTCCTCTGTAAAGAAAATCCAAGCAGAGTCCTCGGTATTTGCCATCTCTGTTGTTACAGCTGTGAAATCGAGAGCCACTGAATAATAAAGTTATTCACCTGACTTTAATAATTTATTTAACTGTGAAATCTTATCCCTACTACTGGAATACTTGGATTTAGTGATATTCCCCCTCTTTGGGTTCCGTGGCTCCAGATTTTTCCTGTAAAGCAAATAGCTAGTCATCTAACACATGGAATAAGTGTGTGTGATTAATGTTCACAGAGCCTACCTAACACACCGCGCAGGAATTTCAAGAAAAATTCAAGAAAAATCAAGAAAAATTCAAGGCACCTGCACGCAAGATAGGCTGGGTAGGGTTTGGGGTGGATCTTCTTAGAAGCGTTGCATTAGAAGTATGATGGTAAGAGGGGGAGGGAGGTGCAATGTGTTAGATAAGAGAAGTAAGGCCAGAGATGTTAGTTTGGAAATTCAAAGGGCAAAACTGAACTACTGATGTTCAGTGAAGAGCAGATTCTCTCTTCCTCAGTCAGATCTAGGACTAGTGTCTGTGGCTCAACTGGAGTGGACGTGCCAGCCTGGGCTTGTCTAGGTGACCGTGTACGTGGGTTACTTAGGCAGCCCCCAAAGTCCTCAAACATGTGCCTCCCAGGCCACTTCACGTCCCCCTTGTTTCTCTTCCTTCCTTGTTATAAAGTTCCGGACATCAGTTTTCTTTTCTATTACCTTGGGTTTATTTCACTTTATTACTCTTTTCTCTATATAAAACTAAGAATTTTTGTTTATTGTTATGCTTTCTTGTCTATTAATGTTTGAACTCATTCCTGATCTCAATTTTTTATATAATAATGTAGTATATAATAATATAGAATAGAATATATAGACTATAACACTAATTATATTAATAATAACTATTATCTTATGTTAATATAAGACATATGTTAATATAATTAATATAATATTGTATATTATTGTATATCTTGCACACAATTGTATATAAATTGTATATATTATATTAGGTATAATAATGTAAAAGTTATATACATAGTAATTTTGTATATAACTACAATTGATTACTAGCACTTTAAATTTCACATTTATAGTGCCTTACACTCCTTGTATCCAAAGGCTACTATCTTTCCTCAAACTCATTTCCACTCACCTTTGCACCAAGGGTCTTTTGTTCTCCAGCACTTAGATATAAATCTACTACCAGCTGATTCATCAAAGGCCTGAGAAATCACCAGAAACTTTCAGAGATATAGACAGATGATAGATAGATGCTATAGATGATAGATGATAGACGATTGGATGGATGGATGGATAGATAGATGATCAGTAGATAGACGATTAGATGGATGGGTAGATAGACGATTAGGTAGATGAATGGCTGAATAGATAGATGATAGATAGATGATTAAATAGATACATACATAGATATTGCATTAGACCAAAGATCTCTGTATTTTTTATAGTCTGTAAATGGCAACAAAACAAAAGGAGATGTCATGCAGAAGGATAGAGTGTGACTCCGTTTTAATGATGTATTGAGAATTTGTTACCTTGGGAAATTATTTTTATTTATATTTATTTTTGGCTGTGTTGGGTCTTCGTTTCTGTGCGAGGGCTTTCTCTAGTTGCGGCAAGCGGGGGCCACTCTTCATCGCGGTGCGCGGGCCTCTCACTATCGCGGCCTCTCGTTGCGGAGCACAGGCTCCAGACGCGCAGGCTCAGTAGTTGTGGCTCACGGGCCCAGTTGCTCCGCGGCATGTGGGATCTTCCCAGACCAGGGCTCGAACCCGTGTCCCCTGCATTGGCAGGCAGATTCTCAACCACTGCGCCACCAGGGAAGCCCGGGAAATTATTTTTGAACCCTCTTGTATCTGTGCTTCAAGCCAGCATCTGCCATTCTTTACTGTATCTTATATTGCGGGGGGAAATTCCCCCTGAAAGGCGCCTCCTTTAACATCAATAACAGCTCAGTGGTTCTAGCATTAGAATGTCATTCTTGAATACCTTCCACAATCACGACATTTCCCCTTTTGCTCTCCCATCAGATTGCAAAGGTAGCAATTGGTGTCACCTACACAGTCCAGCTTCATATTGCTTGTCATTGTTGACAAGACGTGTGACAGATTAACAAATCTTAAATGGACTGGAAAAGACAAGGGTTTTTTTCTCTTTCGTCCCTTCATATGTTTTTGATGGCAGTTCATGGGACATCTGTGTTGAATGTCAAAGGATCGATATTCAGACTGGGAAGGTTTCAAGATTCTCAGGGATAGAGAGATGACCTTGGCAACAGAAGACGCCATTTCCAGTTGTTTCCCTTCCGTGTCTCCTGTCTTTAAAAGGGATCTAATTAGATGGATGGGGGCGGGGGGGCTCCATCTGGCCGCATAAGAAGTCAGCCAAACGGGCACAATAGAGCTTATCTTTTGCAATTGACTTTTGCTCTAGCCAATTGATAGAACTACCAATACTTAGAATTCCCTAAAGACTTCAACAGTCAGAATATTTTGTAGATAGCTTATTGAGAGCAAAGCACTTCCACTGCATTTTTTAAATATTTAAAAACATTCTTTACTTATTTATTATTATTTTTGGCTGCACCGTGGAGCATGCAGGATCTTAGTCACCTGACCAGGGATTGAACCCGTGCCCCCTGCAGTGGAAGCACAGAGTCAACGACTGGACCACTGGGGAGGTCCCTCCATTGCATTTTTAAACAAACATTTTATTACAGTTTTAGAATTACAGAATTATTGTGACCACAGTACAGAGAATTCCTGTATACTCCATTACCAGTTTCCCCTATTATTAATATCTTGCTTCAGGATGGTACAATGGTCATAATTAATGAACCAACACTGATACATTATTAGGTAAAGCAATACTTTATTCAGATTTCCTCAGTTTGTCCCTACTGTCACTTTTCTGTTCCAGGAGGCTGTCTAGGACACCACATTATATTCGGTCATTATGTTGCCTTAGTCTCCTGTGGTCTGAGGGAATTTCTTAGACTTTGTTTTTGGTGACCTTGACGGTTTTGAGGAGTACTGGTCAGGAATTTTGTACAATGGCTCTCAATTTGGGTACGTCTTTTCTTAAGATTAGGCTGGGGTTATATGTTATGGGGAGGGGGCTCACAGAGGTAAAGTGTCGTTGTCATCATATATCAAGAATGCATATTATCAGTGTGACTCAGCACTGTTGATGCGAATGTTGATCACCTGGCTTCAGGTAATGTGAGGTCTCTTCACTGCAGTTACTCTTTTTCTTCGTTTTCATACTGGCCTCTCTAGAAGAAAGTCACTAAGCACAGCTCACACTTAAGGAGCTCCATCTCTTGAAGGGCAAGTATCTAAATAGATTATGTGAAATTCTGTGCAGGAGATTTGTCTCTTCCCCATTTATTTATACAATAATTTATTCACATCACTGTACGCTCACAGATACTTATTTTGTGTTTTGAATTATAGCCCATTACTACTTTATTTATGTTATGCCTCAATTTTTCCAGCTTTTGCTATTGTTTGCTCCTCTGGTGGGCTTCTGTATCCCTTTGGCATACCCCCATCATTGTGGTTGTCTGTTCATTTGTTGAGCATGTCCTAACTTCCTGGCACTATAAGATGCTCTAGGCTCATTTTGTATATCCCACTCCAGTCTCAGAATCAGTCACTTCTCCAAGGGACCCTAGTTTCTTTTATTGAAAGATGATATTAGAAACCAAGATCTAGGTGGTCGGTGTGCCCACCAGTACCGGAGAGCCATAATTTCTAAGCCCTCTCAACTGATAGAACAAGGAGACAACCTGCGTGCATACTAACCTGTGTACATGTACCTGTCTATAAATATTTCCAGATGGAACATCTGTATCTCTAAGCTGAATGTGAGTTCATACTGTTGTATCCAGCTCAAATCCATTACTGCATAGACCGTTCTGCCTCCCCCCACCCCGCTAATCTATAACCTCCACTCCAGCAGTGAGAATCCTGGCTCCCACCATCGCCATCCATTCTCTTAATTGTTCAGTTGCAGTGTATGTGTATAATAGTTCATCCATTGCATTTTATAAAACTGATTAGATAAATATGGATAAACATGAAAGTGGAAAAAATGGAAAGTTTCCTCAACTTATCCTTACTTAATATGACAGTACTGTGAAGATCATAAACTTATTAATGGGCTTAGTAGGTCCTAATGGGATTGCGCTAAAGAATTTTAAGGGTGAGAGGGGAAAGGGTCATGATTAATATTATTTAATATGCCTCTTTCCTTATGTCACACTGTCAGTACTTGGAAAGAAAGTGGTATGTTGACTTAATAGCAATATCCATATGCTTGTTGATAAGACACTACTTTCTTCTCCCTACTTCCAGTCTCACATATCTGAATTGTAACCATATTTCAAGGTCCAGATCAAATGCCTTCTCTATCACAAGGCCTCTCTGAACATCCCTTCCCACTTCCATGTCCTGACAAGAGTATGGCCTCTTTCCCACTCTTGCAGGAAATTTATCATTTCCAACCCTGTGTTCCCAATTTTTGTCTTCAAGTCAAAGCTTCGGACTCCCGCCCAAAACCATGACCTCGGCTAAACAATTTATGGCACTTTCATACTACTTATTGGATTTCCTGGGGTTGGGGGAGGACCTTCTCCTGTGATTGTTTCTTGGTGGCCCTTATGAGCTTGGAAATCTTCGGTAGGCTGGGCTGTGCAAGAAATGGGCTCGGTGAGATGGCTTCAAGCAGGATTTCAACAACCTTGGGGACTTTGCTCGTGTCTGCTTCTGACCTAAGTTGCCTTCCGGAGATGGGCTTACTAGCTGTCGCTGCTGCTTTGCCTCGGTGCGTCTTCCCTTTCACAAAAGAACACCAGTAACGAGGGCATGGCTTTTGAAGTGTCAGAAAGTTGTTCAAAGATTTAAAGCTAACGGGAAGCTTTAGTCCCTTCTTCCAAGGGCATCCCCATCCGTTGCTCTTGGGCTGTGACTCAGGAGCCATTGAATGAACCACTGGCATGTGAAAGGGGCAAAGCTCACTCAGTGGAATGTGGGGAGTCCTTTTGCGGGGGAATAAGAGGCTGCTGGTGAGGGGTGGGTCTTCCCCAAAGTGGTGGGGTTGTTTGTGGCCACGGACGCAGTATGTTTCCTTTTAACCGTATCTCAGATCTAAAGACAGCTGACTATTGTTTATGCAAACAATCCACAGAAGTATAACAGAAAATTTGCGTTCTCGATTTCAGGGGTTTTCTCTCCTATCTTAGCCACATGTTTTTCTTTCTGTTTCTTGTCATTTCTTCCCCGAACCCCCTGCTCCTTCTCTTTTTGCATCTGTGAGATCTTGACTACAGCTAATTTTTCATTTTAATATGCTCATTTCTCTCCCCTCCACCCCATCACATACTTTTAAAACAAGTCCTTGATTTTCATTTCTTGATGATTTTTGTCATATCTGCCTACAAGAGTGTCCCCAGATGTGACTAACTCATTTTGTAGTGGTGACTATTTTAAAAGCCTAACCAGGGAGTTCTAACAAAGCCCTTGCTATTACTCCCAAATACTCAAATTAGCTAAGAAAAAATTTTAAGCCTTGCTCTGGGTTGACTTTATACCAAATTCCCCTCAAGCTCTAGTTCAGCCGTGGTGCTGGGGATTGGCATATTCGGCAGGTGTGCTGGAGCCGTGTTATTCTCTGTGGCACCGGGGTTCAGAAATGGTGATGTGGGTCCTACCCTGGGGTATGGTTGTGGGTCAAGGTGACTTCAATGATGACACAGTCTAGTTCCCTCGGGGAGATTTTGCAGGTAACTTGAATAGAGTCTTCTAATTCCACTCTTCTTAAAAGTTTTGCCTCTATGAAATCCACCTCTTAATTTTAGTTTTCCATATATTCCAATTTTTCTACAGTAAGCGTATGTTACTTTAAAGTCAGAATACTGTTTATGAAAACATAAAATGTTTAAGAATACAGTTAACCAAAGAAACATCATAAATTGTGAGTGAGGTGCGTCCTGTGTTTGAATCCTCCCTGGGCAACTAAGTCTTTCCTTTCCCCAGAGTACTTTCTGGACATTTCACCTCTGATGGGGCTAAACTCTGAAGCTTGCAGATTTCTCTTGAGTATAAAAAGACTTCTTAATTTTTCAAGTTGCAGATCTATGTGCTTCCTGCTTTCCAGAGCAAAAACAATCTCCTGGTCCCAAAAAAATGCAATCCAGAATTTCTTCAGAGGAGGTAGGATTAAGAGGGGGAAAATCCAGGATTAAAGGTAAGGACTGTTTCTTCTTTTAAGGGCGGAGTAAGAACCATCATGTAGGGAAGACAAATGAATCATGTGGACCCAGTATAAGCTGGTGCTTGATTCTTTTTCCTTAGTCATTACTTTCGTAATTGAATATTCTTCCCAAATGATCTGTCACAACTAACTCATTTGCCCTCAGAATCTAAGTGAGAATCTTCAGATACTTCCTACTGTACCTGGAAATCTAGTGCTTGTCAATTCATGTTGCACTTAATCAATTCTTATCATTATTTGTAATAAATATATCTCAACTATAGACTTTAAAAAATATCACCCCAAAAAGGTAGTCCATGAAAGCAGATGCATTTTTAAAATTTAGGGCCCTGTAGTTGTAGACTAGGTTTTACAAAGCTAGATAAATACATGAGGTTTAAATTGTTTTCTTTCAGTTTTATTGAGATACAGTTGACATACAGCACTATGTAAGTTTAAGGTGTACTTAAATAAGGATTTGACTTACATACATCATGTAGTAATTCCCACAAAAAGATTAGTGAACATCCATTATCTCATATAGATATAAGATTAAAGAAATAGAAAAAATTTTTTTCCTTGTGTTGAGAACTCAGGATTTGCTCTCTTTGCAACTTTCATATATAGCTGACAGCAGTGTTAATTCTATTTATCACGCTGTACATGACATCCCTAGTACTTATTCGTCTTATAACTGGCAGTTTGTACCTTTTAATATGCTCATTTCTCTCCCCTCCACCCCATCACACACTTTTAAAACAAGTCCTTGATTTTGATTTCTTGATGATCTTTGTCGTCTCTGCCTACAAGAGTGTCCCCAGATGTGACTAACTCATTTTGTAGTGGTGACTATTTTAGAAGCCTAACCAGGGAGTTCTAACAAAATCCTTGCCTATTAATCCCAAATACTAAAAATCAGCTAAGAAAAAATGTTAAGCCTTGCTCTGGGTTGACTTTATACCAAATTCCCCTCAAGCTCTATCTAGTTCAGCTGCGGTGCTGGGGATTGGCATATTTGGCAGGCATGCTGGAGCCGTGTTATTCTCTGTGGCACCAGGGTTCAGAAATGGTACCTTTTGACAGGGACAAACTGCCTTCATCCATTGAGGTTTAAATTTGATCATACCCTGTGTACTGCTTGTCTAAGTTCAGAAGTTAATAATACACTGTTTGCAGAAGGAACCTAAGTCAAAAGAAAGATTTACGCAAATATATATGCATGTATTATAATATCATTTGAATATTCATTTTGATTCAATGGCTATTTTAAGTAGCAAACGTTCAGTGCTTTCCTTCTGACTGCTAGGTTCTAGGGACACAAAGTAAAAAGACTTGGTTATTGTCTTCTAGGGGATTCAGAGGAGAGGTCAGCCCCTCACCTGGAAAAGCAGCAATGCAACCAAGGTGCAAAATGCAAGTGGTAGCAGGGAAAGCACACCTGCCTGGAGCAGCTCCAGCTTCCAGAAACATCCCACCTGCTCACCAACTGTGGGGCTCCGCAGGCAGCCTCACGCATCTGCCCGCTAAGGCTCCGTGTTACGGTCTGTTACAAAAACGGGGAGGGACTCTGCCTTCCCCGGCTCACAGTGACATCTTTGAGGACTTCATGAGACCCATGAGAACACATTGGGTAAGATACCAAAAAACCAGTACTGGGCGGGTTTTGGGGGAGACAGTGTACTGTTGTGGCAGAGGTATTCTTACAGGGATTTAAGCTGGACCTTTAAAGGAGGCAAGAACAGAGGGGTCTGAAGAGTATTCCAGGCCTGGATAACAAAGGCTTAAAAGCAGGAGCGGCAAAGATACCTTTGCAAGACAGTATCTTTAGAATTCACGTTTGTCATCATAAATGTTGTGAGTGTGTATGGGGTGGGAGAGAGGAGAGTTAACATTACGTAGAGATTTCCTAACACCACCTTGCTACGGAACATTAAAAGTGACTGTGGGAAGATGCCACGCTGGAAGGTTGTCACACGCTAGCGCTGGATGCCTGCGCCTGCAGGTGGATCCGCCCCCCGCCCCTCATTTTCAATTATCGTCTTAAATCTAACTTCCTCCGGGAAGGCCTTTGTCTTAGTCCATGCCCTGTAGTCATGTCAACACTCTCATGTTCTTTGCTTTTCTTCCTCTTTCCCTGGACGCGTTGTGTGCCCCCAGTTGGATTATAGAGCCCTTGAAGTTGGGAAGGTTTTCTAACCATGCCACCTCACAGAGCTTGGCAGAGTGCTGGGCTCCAGGTTGGTGCCAACGTGTGATGCTAATAAGATGTCTGCGTGTGTTAACATGGTCACTGATTCTGACCCACTCGCAGTTCTATTGGTAGGTTTCAAAGTGTCATTCACAAAGGAGTACACTTGCACTTGGGTAGAGAAAAAGCCAAATGTATTTATAAGACTTCTGCTAAAATACCTGTAATTTTGTGCTGTGTTACCATACCATAGTCATTAATGTAAAGAGGCCATGGTCTTACTGTATTTGATGCTTGATTTGAAGTGGTTCAATACCAAATTTGATTCTGAACCCAAAATACATGTCTAATTATGTTACTCCCCTGCTTAAATCCTCTCGGTGATCAGAATTAGGTTAATCAGATCCAACTCTGTACTAGGGCTTGTGAGGTCCCTCCTGACCTGGTCCCCACCCTTATGTCTCTACCCTCGCCTCCCATCATTGGGTGCTCCAGCCAGAACCTTCCCCCAGGCTTCTTGCTGCCTCCTGATCATTTCAAAGCCTAGGATATAGAACTGGAACAGTCTTTCCTGCTCTCACCGCCCCATCAGAGCAGGCATTCACTACTCCATCTTTAGCTTTCACTGACCGGGACAGCTAGAAGTTTGTGCCTGCTTGCAGAGCCCGGAGAATGGGTTCTTCTATGGGTTCCCTTGGCCCTGGCACTTACGCTCAGAGTTGGGGATTACTTCTCGTCACAGCCTAGGTTCCCCGGGATGTGGGCTCTGAGATGAAGATTTTTCCAGGAGGAGATGCTCTTAGGATGGGTCCCCATGGGGAAGGAGAAGAGGAGAGAAACAAGCCTGACCAAGGAGAAGTTGGTCTGTGTCAGTGCTTGTCAGCTGAAAACTACCAGGCACACACCTGGAGTCCCACAAGGTGAGTCTGTGACTCGTGGCAGGGACGGAGGACACACACCGCAGAGAACCATGGGCCTCTCAGTAAAAGAGTGTTAGAGAGAACCAAGTATAGGATTTGGGCTTCAATGGGCTGATGTGGGAGAAGATGGGAGGTCCACTCCGGACTGGCTGCAGCCAGTCCAATCCACACAGAGAAGTGGGAGCACTCCTATGATGGGGTGTTTCAGTAAATCTTATCTCTTGGGATAAATCTGTAATTGGTGAACAAGTAGCAGTCACTCATTCTAGCCGAGAAGGGGTTGGGGGAGAATTTGTTATTTTTTTTTAAGTGGGACCGTGGCCTTGCCTTTGTGTTTAAACGAAATCATGACGAGGCCTTGCTTTTCCTATTTCATCATAGTCTCAGAGTATCTCCTTTGAGGTGGTATCCGGTGAGCTTGCTGACGTCCAAAAGAAGAATAAGGTGTCCTAGCTGTGGGCGCCGGGCCAGCTCCTGATTATCGGGCGCTGGTGTTTTTCTTCTGTCGCAGTTGTGAGGCCAGCTCATCAGAGCCCTCCGCTGACCCCTGGAGGAGGCTCTGACCCCGGGAAGACCCCACAGAGTGGACTCCTGATGGGGCGAGGGAGTCAGGCCTTCCATTCCCCCAGTTGTCGGTCAGTGGATACAGGCTGCTCCCAGGAAAGAAGGGCCTCCCGGGCAAGGCAGTCTTTTTGGCCCAGACAATTCCGGAAGGGAGGTCCAGCTGAGGCCTGACTGATGGCAACACTCCCAGCGGCTCAGACCTTCGTTCCAGAGGTGGGTGGGGTGACGCATCCCAGCGGCCACTCAGTCTTTTCTCCATTTGACGGTAAGTTCCATGACGACCAGGACTGAGACCCTCTTGACCTTCATTGCCTAATGCAAAGGCTTTGCTACTTGCAAAGCCTAACACAGTGCCTGGCCCAGGCTAGGTCCTCCATAAATATCTTCAATTATGCACGTCATAGGGTCTTGAGTTTCTGCCTAAGTGTTTTACTCCTGGTCTTCGAGTGAAACCTCTTCTTTCCAATGGACGGCTCATTTCCTGTGGACTGTTCGTGCAGCCTCCAGAACGTCTAGAGCGATGGTTCTCAGTGAATGGGGTGGGAGGGCATGGCGTGAATTAGTTGCTGGAGAAACTTTTTCTAAGTACATATGCTTGACCCCCAAGAAGACTCAGGATGCTGATTCAGCAAGTTTGGAGTGGTGCCCAGGCAGGAGTATTTTGGAAAAAACTTCCTAAGATTGAATTTGTTTGCTTCATCACCTGCCCCTTCCCCCTAAAGAAGAAGTAGCTTTAAGTTTGGCTGTGATTTCTTAAAATGACCTTCAAGAATCAGGGAACTTTTTTTCACCTTTTTTTTCTGCTTCCTTAGACATAATTCTTTTTTTTTTTAATTATTGAAGTATAGTTGATTTATAATATTATGTTAGTTTCCGGTGTACAGCAGAGTGATTCAGTATTTTTGCAGATTATACTCCATTATAGGTTATTAGAAGATAATGGCTATAGTTCCCTGTGCTGTACAGTGTATCCTGTTGCTTATCTGTTTTATATATAGTAGTTTGTATCTGTTAATCTCATACCCCCAACTTGTCCCTCCCTCTTTCCCTCTCCCCTTTGGTAACCACAAAATAATACAAACGAATGTATATGCAAAACATAGTTCTAAAAAGCCAAACATGAAATTATGTCACTGCCAAGCTGAAGAGCGTTCTACGGAGACATTTTATACGACCACTAACATTTTCCAAGGACAGGAAATCCTTTAAAAAATTCCTTCCTACAAGTAAAAGAATCCTATTTAAACTGAAAGCCTCATCTTCAGGTATCCTAATGACCATCTGGAGATGTTAAGGTTTCTACTACATGTGAAGAACATGCCTGCTGTTGGCATATCCTCTTCACCAACACAGACCCCTGGAGCCATCGCTTCTGGATTCAATGTCACATTCACCCTTTTAAATATGCATCTATAGAAGAGAGTGCCACACCCAAGGCTGCCCCTTGGCCGACATGAGAAGCAGGTGAATTTGTCTTGAGTTCCTATTCCCTGCTCATCACTTCTTTTCTACAGCCCTATCTCTCGGATACAGGAGGAAAGCCAGTAACTATCTAGAAAAGTTCTCTTTTCCAAAGGTTTTCGTGTTATAAAAGAATCTACCATAGGAGGATGCTGGCGGGCACAGCCCGCTGCCTAATTTCACAAGAGTCTGTTTGTGTGTCTTTCTGCCCCGTTGGTCTGTAATGAGCTTCTGGAGGGGAAGGCCTGTGCCTTAGTCATCATTGTTTTTTCTGTGCTGACACAGACATAGATGTTTATGAGTGAATGAATACACGAGTGAATGAAGGAATGCATGCATGAGAGTGGCAGAGGGAATGTAGGCACTTAGGGTAAGGTGACCTGGGGCAGAACCTCAGATCCATAATGGTCACCTGGAACTCATTTTATTCTGTTTTGTTTCAAAGAGTGGCTAGCTAAATGAAGAGCCTATGAAATAAAGGTCCATTCTTTCAAGAAGTTTCTAAGCAAAAACTTGTGGCTCTGTTCCTGACATATTCTTGGGGCGGGGGTGGGGGGGCATTCTTATCAGTATTCCTAGGGAACCATTATTATCAGTAATTTTTTAAACAAAAACACTGATATTTGAAAAATATTTGAGATGATAGAACATATTTATATATTTGAAAAATAACGAGTAAAATCAGAATTAAGCTTATAATACAAATCTCTCCTGAACCATCACTAGCCTTGTCATTGAACCACTGACCCCCTTGTACCACATGACTACTGCATTGTACTTGGCCGGAAAGATTCCAGCACACAAGTATGTATTCACACATACAAATAATAGTGGTGCCGTATCACACAAATAGTGTGAGGAATGGGAGAGCCATTCATAGGCGGGGAACAGATAAACATTTGGAATATCTGGTCTGTTATGCCTCACTGATGTTAATTTTTTTTAATTAAAAATGAATATATGTTTATTATAGG
This sequence comes from Balaenoptera borealis, assembly GCF_965194805.1. Classification (NCBI taxonomy): domain Eukaryota; kingdom Metazoa; phylum Chordata; class Mammalia; order Artiodactyla; family Balaenopteridae; genus Balaenoptera; species Balaenoptera borealis. Next base: position 24,697,093 of record NC_138880.1, on the reverse strand, counting down.
AAATCTGAAAATTACAAGAAAGCAGAAAAGAAGCAAACGAGAATTACGCATTGTCATATCACCCAAAGATGATCACAAGCATTATACAGTATGTATTTCTTTTTAACATTTTTACAATATCTTTAAACAAAATTGGGACCACATAGTCCAAACTATTTTTGTTAACCTGCTTTTTTCCCCATAGTTATCATGAACATTTCTCATGACTTTAAATGTTCTTCTGCCATATTCCTCTAAATGGCTGCATAATGGGTCTTTCCTTGAATCATTTTCCTTCTGTTTCTTATTGTCGGACTTTTCTTTAAACATTTTCCTGATGTTGCAATTTTTAGGCTGCAATATACATCCCTGAAGAAATCTGAATGTTTCCTGAAATTAGAATTCCTAGGTCAAAAGCTATATGCATGTTTAAGGCTTTTAAAATATATTGTCAAATTACCATTCCCAATTTGTTGAGTCCAATTACACTCCCTCCAGAAGTTATAATAAAATTTATTTTCTAACATATTTAAAGGTCAGTTTCATTTTGGTATTTTTTGCAACTGTATCCATTCCTTTACCATCTGTATTCAAGGGTTAGGTTCTGGTGTATAATCTGGGGAATTATTCTGCCTATTGACTGAGTCTTTAGCAGGCAAGGGTATCACACATCTCCTAATTAAGTTTTAATAAAATAGTATTAGGATAACGGATTTCTTGACTTTTTCACCTTTAGAAGTACACCATGGGAAACTGAGTTAGTCATTTCTTATAAATATCTTGAGAAAAAGGAACTCTTTTGCTTATATATCTTTTCCATCTAGATGGCCAGCAACAGCATATTCCAATTCAGAATCGTTCCCCCTTCGTCATTCTCAAGTACAAAGCACAGTGCAAGTATGATTAGGTCTCCAGCTTGGTAGGAAAACATTTCCAATACAACCCAGATATTTTCAGCCTGTTTGTACAGGCTGAATGAAAGCATTTCTAATTCCTGCGAGGATGCCACCTCTCATTATGTTTTTCATTTGAGTCCAGAGTGAAAGCTGCATGGAAACTACTTGACAGTATTCTTCTCTATCCGGAACATTAGACTCCCAAGATACAACATGTTTTCAGAATTATTATTCCCTTATAATGAAGAAACTCAAGGATACTTCAACCTGGAGGAGCTTTTTATTTGACATCTTTCTTTCAAGGTAACAGCTCTGCTGCGGTTTGTTTAGCATGCACCCGCTTATTAGTGGTAGCTTTTTGTGAAAACACGCTTATCAAGAAAAGGATGATATATAGCGAAGAGCAGCTGCTCCAAATCACAAACTATTCATAAATAGCTTCCCACCCCCGCCCTGAGTGAGGCCCTCTGTTCTCAAGTTATAACAGTCAGCAGAAAATGAAAACCCTGTAGGATGATAAAGAGGTGAAAAAATATTTCTCCCTAGTGTTTCAAATGTTGTCTTGTAATGCCGTGCACTTTCACTGAACCAGAAATTGTCTGTAATAAAAGAATATTGGGGGAAAATGTTTAGATTCTCATTGAATGCTAGAACTTAGAAGGAATGCTCTGCTTTTACTGTTAAAGATTAATAGCTGAGCATATGTCATAAGCATCAATAAAATGAGAGTTTCTGGTCTCGAGCCCCCGAGAAACAGTTACAATTTTTAACACATAAAAGCTGGAGACCTTTTTTCCCTAATTTAAAATAACAGTCAAATTGGCAATAAGCAAATGATTGCTTTTAAAAAATTCTATAACTCCTATAAATATTTCGTTTTTTAAGTTATCAAAAAGAAAAGAGCACTTCTTTCAGCTGTCTTTTGACTTAAAACCATCTTATCTATATATCCAGGGAACAAAGACTACTGTTTCTGGCAAGTATGCTGATATCTTTCCTGGTTATTAGTCATCTGTTTATATGTTATATCAACCATACTCCTACATGTACTCTGAACTTGGAGTTTCCTTCCTTATGAAAGGAAATCAAGGCATCGCAGAAATCATTTCAGAATTGTCCCAAGATCTGTTGAGATTGAAGTGAATTCTAAATGGTCAGCCGTGACGGCAATTCATTGTCATCTCTGGACTCTGATTTTCTTCTTTAACTAGCTTGTTTCCGCTAGAGGTGAATTGAATGTCAGCTTTCCTGTAGGTTACTCTTTTCAAGCTATTAGTAATCATCAATATCTACAGAAAAGAATCACTGTTGTAAATGGCTTGACTGAGTCTAGAAAACGCCACTTTGCTCTTACCCTAGCTGACTAAAGTCTCAAAAGTCCTTGAACTTTTATTGTTTCTTTCCAGTGTATGCATAAAACCAAGAATGTGAGCTGGTTTTCCTCAGTCTGAGTCTTCCCTAGAACAGGTGCGGCTTGTGCTTATCTGGATAGGGAGAGTCCTGAGGACTCCCACATTGACATTGCAATGAAAACTTTCCCTCAAATCTCTAAATTCTCTCATCTGGCACAATAAATTAGAAAAGCCTGCTGTTCCCTTTGGTAGGCTTATGGAGTGCCCCCATGTTAGATTAACATCCAGAAATCATCTCTTCTCTGGTGGAGCAGAGGCAGATGATGAGTCCCAGATGTTTCTGCAAGACTGTCATTCCCAGACATAATAGACGACATCAGGGAAAGAGCTGTGTGCTTTCTTTTTCTCTCTTCCTCTCTTTTTTCCTTCTTTCATCTCCTCCTCCCTTCTTCTTCACTCCCTCCCTCTCTCTCTTACACACACACACACACACACACATCTTTTTCTTTCTTTTCTAAAGGATTCAGAGGGTTTGAGGCTTAATAACCTCACTTGATGGATAACTTGCCCCACATTTCAGTAATCACAGCTGGCACTAAGGGCGAAAGGACTTCGGGTTGTCTGGAGATAGTTCAGATGCAGCAAACTTGGACCTCACATAGGAATGCGGAGGGGACTGTGGGATGAACAGCGTCGCAGGGCAGTGGCTTGCTGGCCATTTCTAGCCTTCCTCATGGCTGTGCCTCCTGCACTTCTACTTCCTCAGAGCTGTGGTTGAGTCCTTCCTACTTTCTTTATCCCTTGTTGCCTTAAAATCCTAGGGAAAACTGCCAGGTCCCTAGAAAATTTCAGTAAGTCTCCAGCTGCCTTAAGGAAAGTGAACTAGGTAATCATTGAACCTCCCTTATTTCCCCAGTATTATGCCGGCCCTTCTCCTAGATTAGAGATGATGCCTTTCAAGATGCATTCAGCAACCTGATTTCACAGATGAGGAGGTCTAGGATTCATGAAAGCACGGTGGTCCTGACTTACGGCCCAAAGTTAATAAGATTGTGAACCCAGGCTACAAATCCAAACCTGTCTAACTTTAAAGCATGTGTGCAGGGGCCTGTGGCTATTAAGTGCTCCCAGCTCGGCGGATTGCAGGCTGTCATCAGCATGACATCACCGAACCCCGCGGAGTTGGCAGAAGCGCTCATTCTGCCCTTGGGGGCCGCGGCTGGAGCTCAGCGCTCGCTGCCGGTACCGCTGCAGCATCGGATTCCTCCTCCTGATGGGGGGGAAGATCGTGGACGGGACCGAGGTGAAGCGTGGGGCTTTCTTGTGGCCGCGGAGTTTATCAAATGCTTCTCTAAGTGCAGAGCTCTTTTATTGCTCTCAAGCTTCATCCACCCGGGATGAGTGGAGTTTATCTTTCTCAAATTACGGCGTTTCCCCGAGTAGAGCAGAACAGAGAGGAAAGCCAGTGCCACGCTAGAGCGCTTCCTGCAACGCTTTCACGAGAGTAGACTTGCTTCATTACCTTAAAAATGAGTCGAGGGGCTTCCCTGGTGGCGCAGTGGTTGAGAGTCTGCCTGCCAATGCAGGGGACGCGGGTTCGAGCCCTGGTCTGGGAGGATCCCACATGCCGCGGAGCAACTGGGCCCGTGAGCCACAACTACTGAGCCTGCGCGTCTGGAGCCTGTGCTCCGCAACAAGAGAGGCTGCGATAGTGAGAGGCCCGCGCACCGCGATGAAGAGTGGCCCCCACTTGCCACAACTAGAGAAAGCCCTCGCACAGAAACGAAGACCCAACACAGCCATACATACATACATACATAAATAAAAAGAATGTAAGCAGAGAAGAATAGCATTAAAATAAATAAATAAATAAATAAATAAATAAATAAATAAAATTAAATTAAAAAAAAAAAATTAGTCGACACTGTTTTCCTAGCCTGTGGTTTCCGATCTAACCGGACGAGTATTCGTGGTGCCTGGAGGTTTATGCGCACCTGTACTTGGATGGAACCTCCCGAGGACTCGGGCTCCGAGCGGGGAGGAGGAGTTAGAAAGATTCTCCTTACCCCTCTTTCCTGCGCTCCATGATTTAGTCAGAGTCTGTTGGGTAGAAGGTAAATTGAGACTTTGACTCCGTTTGTTGCTGGTGAAAGCAAGAGCATTTCAGAGCTTGGAAAGACTGAGCCAAGCCCTTGTTCCATCCACGACCTGCATCCATTCTCCCTTACCGCGTGCGCCTGCATCCGATGTCCTCAGAGCCAGCCCTGGAAGCTAGATATCTTACCTAACTCAGCACTGCTAATTATTGTGGTCACACTATCAGGATAGTGTAAGATGGCTGGCATCCTCTCCTTTCCAAGAAGAGGCGATGTGGACTCGGAGGTCGAGTGCTTTGTGCACAATAACACACGGCAGAGTCCGGAATCAAATCCCTGCCAATCTCACCCCAAAGCCTAGGTTTCTCAGTGGTACCAAGCTGCCGCCTGTACTTCCGGGTCAGCGGAAAGTATCATCGTGCCTTCTGTTTATGTGACTCAGTCAGTTACGAAGATCATGATTCCACTGTCTTTGGTGTGTAGCAGGCCAAACCAGGCTCGCAAAGGGTCGCAGCAGAACCCGTCCACAGGCTAACCACAGTGTTGCTTACAGAAGACAGACTTCAGAGCAAGATAAATTCCACAAAGCGCCTTGTTTCTGTGAAGCCAAGCCATGAGGAAGTTCCTTTTTAAAACTTTTTTCCTGTTTATAACATTACACAATCAGTGAAAGAAATCTAGGAAAGTACAAGGGAAAAGATAAAAACCACTTATAATAACATTATGGTATACCCGGTTTTAATATTACTATTTGTACATATATATGTATATATGCATATACATATATATCTTTTAATAAGTATATAATGTATTAATATAGCTTATATATTTAATAGATGCATAATATATAATATATTGTATATATAAAATATATATCTTTTAATAAAATTAGATTAGTGTTTTTTATATATATATATGGCTGGGGTTTCTTTTAACCATGACATTGCCTCTGACCATATGGCCAGCCATTAGCCACTCCCTGGATCAATTCAGGGTCTTACTCTAGGCCATCTCCCCTTACAGGCGAAGTACTGCCCATGGGAGGATTTCCTTTCCCCCATGTCCAGGGCTGCCCCTAAGTGGGGCTACAATGACTGATAGCCCACTTTGGGCTGGTGCTGGCATCTGGTCCAGGGCCATCTAAGTCTGGCTTGAATTGCTGTCTTTCTTCATCAGTTGGTCATTGGGAATTTGCCATGAGGCCATGGGTACCGGCCGAGGCTTGCCAGTGCGGCCAGGGCAAGCGTGCTGGGTTGCGACTGGCTTGCTCCTGGGCCTAATTTCTGCCTTCAGGAGCAGTTAGGCATCAACCTGTATATATCACCTTTCTGGAATGCTTGAGCACTTCTTGAAATTTCCAATTTTATGGCCAGGTGGACCAGATAACACCAGTTCATGAATGGCAAGTATCAGGTGTCTGGTCACCTGGTGGATCATAGTGAGTTGTCCCCCCAGCCCCAGGGTCTAATGACAAGCCAGGAGCTGTTACCTCCCAAAAGGAGACGAGTTATTTGTTGGAGCCTAGCTTTAATCATAAATCTTAAGGTCCTTTATTTTTGATCTCCACTGAAGCTTGAGATAGGCTCCAAACATGTCCTGTCCATCAGCTGGTGAATGGATATGGTGTATTCATACAATGGAATGTTATTCAGCCATAAAAAGAACGAAGTACCAATATATGCTACAAAGTGGATGAACCTTGAAAGCATTATGCCAAGTGAAAGAAGCCAGACACAAGAGACCACATATTGTATGATTCCATTTATATGAAATATCCAGAATAGGCAAGTCCATAGAGACAGAAAGCAGAAGAGTGGCTGCTGGAGCTGGGAGAAGGTGGGAATGAGGTGGGGAGGGGGCATGACTTCTTCCTGGGCATGGGGTTTCCTTTTGGAGTGATAAAAAAGTACTGAAATGATTCAATAGGTAGAGGTGATGGTTGCACAACATTGTCAATATACCAAACACCACTGTATAATGGTTAAAAAGGTGAATTTTATATTATGTGCATTTTACCGCAATTTTTAAAAATTCACAAAATTACATATGAGATTTCTTTTTGTAAACAGCCTTTTATTTATCCTGGCGTTTTAAGTTATTATTATTTTTTGCATACCTTTTCTTTACCATGTCCTCAAGCTTTTCAAATGTTCTGTAACAGTAGGTATTTCTCTTGTGCCCAGTGTTTTCCAGGATATCCCCCTTTCACAGCTCTGATTCTCCTGCTGTAAGCTTGCTTACTTTCTCTGCAGACTTGTTACATGGAAATTTCTTTGACCTACCTCCATCTGTACTTTGCCTGAACGTCTGTTTCCCCTCACCTTTTATTTTCCTGTTCTTTGCTTAATTTAAGCATATCTTCAAGTAATTGCAGATTGTCCCATCTGGAAATGACTATAATCCACCCTCAAAACTGATTATTTGCCTAGGTTAAGTATATTTTTCCCTCTACTTTTTCCTAGGCTGCAGTGTTGCTTCTGTTTTCTGATATTTTGTATGTTACTTGATTTTTCTTCCAAGAAGTTATTAGATTCTTCTTATTATCCATAGTATTCTGAAATTTCATTATGATGTGCTTGGATACACACATACATCCATTTTCATACATCCATTTGTTCATTTATTAAAGTGGGCTCTTTAAATGTGGAGACTGATTTTTCAACTCAGAAATTTTTCTGTATTATATCTTTGCTAATTTTCACTCCATTTTCTCTAGTCTCTCTTCCCAAAATCCCTATTTGTTAGATGTAAGACCTCATGTATATTTCTCTTAGTTTCTTATAGTTTCTCTTACACCATGTCTTTGTCAGTTTTATTTTTAGGAGATTTCCTTGACCTCTTCCTCCAATTACACTACTGATTTATTTCATCTTGGCTCCACACTTTTAATTTGTAATAGTTTTCAACTTATTTCATACCCATTCCTTTATCAAAACATCCTGCTTTCATTTTATAGATACAATGTAATTCTTCAATGTCTTTGGGAATGCCAAAGTTGTATGTTTATTTAGTTCTTTCCCTATTTTCCACATTATCCTTTCCTTCTGGGATCACATTTTCAATCTGTTTATCATGAACTCTCTTTCTTATGCTTTTTATTGCTCCCAGGTTGTCCATTCATATTTAAGAGTAAGATTCTAAAAGTAGGTTGAGAACTTTATTTATTGGGATAAGGTTGGGTTTTTGTTTTATTTTGTTTTGTTTTGTTTTTGTAGGTCTATCAGTCAGGAAGGCAGCTGTTATGCTGGGAGCCCATCAAAAGCCAGAATGTGGAGGTCTTTTGAGGAGAGGGTGGCTATTTCATTTTCCAAAAAAGAAACTATGATTCTTCGGCTTTGGAATGCTTAGGTTAATAGTATTCTATGTAATAGAATTGATTGCTTAATTTACTGATGTTTAAAGAAGCCGCATGTTTGCGGCCTCAAGTTTCACCCCCCTTTTGCCATTCTGAAGTCTCCAGTTCCTGAGCCCCAGAGGAGTCCTGCTGGGTATGGCATCTCTCCCTTGCTTTGATCCAAAGTCCCACAGGTAGGCACTTGCTGCTTCTTCCTCCTCCTTGCCTGCTCCATCCATCACTTTCCATGGGCTTTCTGCCTCACAGAATTTGGTGGAAATCCCTCATCTGCACATAGCCCCTCTCCAGTCTCTTTGACACTGCAGGTTAATATATTTTTAATCTTTTATTATCTTTACGTTATAGGGAGTCCCAAGAGAGAAGATGTTTTTTTTTTTCTTTTCTTTTTGCTGTGGATTTAACCTGTCGATTTATTAATTTCTCTCAACTGCAAAATGATCATTTCTAAAGTCACTTATAATTTTTAAATTCTGTTATAAATCTCTTCCCTACTTATGAGTTGACCTTATATCCCAAAAGCCTGTGCTTCACCACGTTTCATCGTCTCCCTCAGACTTAAAGTTGAGTGAGTGAATAATTTCACTTTTCTTTTTTCTAAAGGGACTGATTTATTTTTACCTGATCCAGGATCGCCCTAGAGTTGCTTTGGAGAAGCATTAACCATTATGTAACAACTCCCCTCTCTCACCTGGGTCAGCCTGCACAGAGTTACTCATATGAAAGTAGCTTGAAAGCAACTCAGTATCTGCATTTAGGAGTGTTTGCCCTTGTGATTTGCAGTTTAGGTCTTACGTTCAAAATGTCTCCGATTTTCTCTGTCAATGGCATCTTAATATGTGTAGCACGTCTCTCCTAATTTTCAGTCCTATGAGACTTTTGTTATACTCGAGTTTCTGCTGTTCTGGACAAAGACCGCCTATCATTCTGAAATTTCCTTTGGCATTTTCCCAAAGTGAATTTTGACCATACCACTGACACTGTATTGAAGTCAGATGATTCCACATTTGGTGAAAACCTGTCTGGATATTTTGTGTGATGCAGAAAGACAGAAGTTTTATTTTTGCTTTGCTTTATTTTTGGTTCTGTTGATCTATATAATTTAAAACCAAGTTAAACTAATAAAGTGTATATCTAACGAAAAAATTTCTTCATGATGCAATAATATTGACAGGAAAAATAGCTAACACTTAGCTCTTGTTACATGCCAGGCAGGCACTGTTCTGGAGAATTTGTGTTAATTCCTTTAATCTTCAAACGATCACGTATTATTACGTTGTACAGATGAGGAAAGGGAAGCCAGGTACAAACCCAGGCTGTTGGGCTCCAGAAGGACATTTCTGTGGGACGTTGTTTTCTTTTAGAAATTGTCCAGAAAATACCTGGTCCTAAGGAAGAGACATGAATCCTGGAGTTATTTTGGTGGAGAAACAGGAGGAAGAGGTGAATAATTATCTCAGAAATCAGACAATGATACACTTGTTTGTTAGGAATTGTAAAAGTTCTGTTCAAAAAAACCAGATAGAGGAACCACCAGAGCAGAATATCCAAAGAAACTAAGCCTTCTTAGTTTTAGAAGCAACACCCTCATATAAAAGTCCTTCATATCCTACATTCAATACCACTTGTTGATGTATTACTGAAAAGTGTTGAAAAGATTTTGTACCCGAATTCACTTATCTTCTCACTCATTCAAATATTTTTTATTCAGTTTTATATATATATATATATATATATATATATATATATATATATATATACACACACACACACATTCTTTTTTAAAATATCCTTTTCCATTATGGTTTAACACAGCAGCAGTATTCACAATAGCCAAGACATGGAAACAACCTCAATGTCCATCGACAGATGAATGCATAAAGCTGATGTGGTACATATATACAATGGAATACTACTCGGCTGTAAAAAAGAAGAATGAAATAATGCCATTTGCAGCAACATGGATGCAACTAAAGATTATCATCCTAAGTGAAGTAAGTCATTCCACAAATATTTACCAAGCACCACCTGTGTGGCCGATGTCAGTCTAGGTGGCAGTGATGCATTTGGGAACAAACACAGAGCTGACCTCAAGCAGGTTGTAGGCAGGTGGGGCAGCACCAGCAATAAACATCCGAAACGGATGGCGTGCTGGAGGGTGCCATGGAAGGAAGGAAGAGCAGCCCAGGGCAAGGGAGATTTGGAATCCCCAGAGAGGGGACAGGTTTCCAAATGGTGGCTGGGATAAGCCTTTTAGAGAAGGTTAGATTTGAGCTTAGACTTGAAGGAGGTCAGGGCGTTAGGCTTCCTCTATCTAGGGGAAGGCTGTTCCCAGCGGAGGGAATTGCTAAAGCAAGAGCACCCAACGCGTTGGAAAAACAGCAAGGAGGCCCCCGAGACTGGGCAAGGGGGAGAGAGGAACCCCAAGAGGGAGCAGGGAGCCAGAATGCTGCGGGCTTTGTAGGTTGTTTGGGGGCCTTGGCTTTTACTCTGAGTGAACTGGAAAAGCATGACAGGGTTTGACATGGTCGAACTGAGATTTACAAAGACTGTGCTGGCTGCTGTCTTGAGAAGAGATTACAGAGAGGGAGACAAGACTTGGGTCAAAGAGATTGTTAGGAGACCGGCGCAGTCACCAGGCTGGAGGTAACGGGGACTCTACCATTGCAGGGGAGGAGGTGAGAAGTGTTCAGATATGAATGTGTTTTGAAGTTGGAGCCGGAAGGATTTCCTTATATTGGATTTGGGTTGAGAGAAAACTCAGGACCCAGGATTGGACCCCCTGGTTTTTGACTTGAGCGACTGACATGAATGCTATGAGGACGAAGGGGAAGGTTGTGGGTGGAGCAGGTTTGGGGGTTTGTACCTGTTGAGGTTGACACGTCAGGTAGACATCTGAATGTCAAACAGGCCGTTAGATTATACAGGTGTGGCATTTGGAAGGGAAGTATGGGCTAGAAATATAAATCGCTCCCATGAATACTTGTCTACAAGTAATTCATCTAGTTTACAATTGGGCATAATTTTTATATGCGGAGCACTTAGGAATTTATATAAAGTGAGAACCTTTAAAATCTATAAACTATCTCAAGTAAATAAAATAATTGTAGATTCTAAGTTTAATAATCATATGGACATAATGTGTTTTATAAATATTTTATAAATATCCCCAAAATTCATATGTTGAAGTTCTAACCCCCAGTATCTCAGAACGTGACTGTGTTTAGAGATGGGCCTTTAAAGAGGTAATTAAGGTAAAATGAAGGTATGGGGTGGGCCTTAATCCAATATGATTGGCGTCCTTCTAAGAAGAGATTAGGACACAAACACATGTGCAGGGAAGCACATATGAAAACACAAGGAGAAGACGGCCATCTACAAGCCAAGGAGAGAGGCCTCAGAAGAAGCCAACCCTGTCGACACCTTGATCTGAGACTTCTAGCTTCCAGAATGGTGAGAAAATAAATTTCTCTGTTAAATACCCAATCTGTGGTTCTTTATTATGTATTAGTAAAATAATACAATAGATATCTAATTGAATTTGAAATAATTTTGTAGTTTCATTTTCGTATTTTTATGGCAGTTAATTTTTTCTTTTTTTAAATTTCACAGCATTTTGTAAGCACTGAATCTGGGCATTGAGCCTGAGGCTGAAATGGCACTGGGGGTGTGATCAAGACAGAGAAGGCTTTAAGAGAAGGCTTGGAAGTTTAGACTTTCCTCGGAAGAGGATGGACTTTCCTGGTTTTTGATGTGTATCTGTAGGGATGAAACCTTGGTGTTTTCTTTATTTTCAAGTTCTGTCTTTTCACTCTTTTCCTGTCTGGGTGTTGCCTTTCACAGGGAGAGCAGGGGAAACAATTACTTTTTAACTCCTTTCAGAATAAGGCTTTATTAGCATATGTATCTTACCAAAGGCTAGGAGAGTCATTGTAATTTAATATAGTTTATTACCCAGAATCTGGTGTGTACTGTGTGTCGATTTAAATTTGTTAGTGGGCAAGATACTGTGAAAACAGTTGTTAGGAGATTTAACTTAGTGCAATTAAAAGCCAGGCAGTTGGGGTGCAGCATGTTTCTGCCTGTTCATTACTCACAGGTAAACAGATGAGTCACTCGGTAATGTGCTAAATATCATCATCTGATCAGTGTTGTAGAGCCATGAAAGAGAATATGGTCAGCTGGGATCCGTGCCCGGAATTGGCCTTGCAAAGATATGAGGGTCCGGAAAACTGGCCCTGAGCTGCTGGTGACATCGGATATTCCTTGAAGGGAGGATAAAGTAAAACATTCTCATTCACTCTCAGAGATAAGGCTTAGAACGGAACCAGCTGGTGGAGATAGCACTCACCAGTGGGAGTCTCGGCTCCCTGCGGGCCAGGAGTGAAGCACCCAGTAGTAGCTTCCAGAACATTCCCTGGAGCACAGCACACAGAAAGCCTTGACTATGTTGGCTAAATAAATAGATCTGATTTTTTTCTTAGGAGTGAGTTTTGTTAGGAGGTAGGGGGAAAGAGTCTAGAATGTAAGATCACCACTTTCCTAGTAAAACTAACGTCCTAATGAAAATTAAATAAATCCAGAACTGAGAATGAGAATCCAAAATCCAGAATCAAGGGTTAGAGCCAGGAGGAGAATCTCTAGGTGGAGAGGGACCCCTGGGCTCCCTTCTTTGTAAAGGTTTCACTTCTGCTGGGGTTCTCTTATGTCACTGGGCTCTGCTGCCGCCCCGGCCCCAGGGGTGTACATACTTGAAAGTTCTTGCCCAAGCCTGGGCACCACTGCCTTCTCCATGTTCCCGTTAATACAGCTACAGCAGACTGGGTCCTTCAAACAGGGTTCTAGAAGGTGAAGCAGATGAAAAAGAAAACACTGTACATGTGAACATTGAAACAGGCTTACTTTCAAAGGCTGAGCTCATTCCTTTCCATCTCCAAAGACCTGGCACAAACTGGGTCAGCCCGTCTGCGTTGCTGAGTCCCAGCTCTTGGCTTACCTTCCGAGAACACACTCACCCATCAAGATCGTGCCCCTGAAAACCAGGGTCCCTTTCTTTGTCCTATCTGAGGCTCTCTCTCCAAATTCCAGGTTCAGATTTGAGGCTCCCTCCCCTGATGACTGACTCGTGGCCCCCGTTACTCTTTCTCCAGTGAGCCCTCCATCCTTAGAAGCAGAGAGGGGCCCTGTGCAGCACAAGGCACCCGCATCAGCACCACAAGCCAGAGTAGCATTGAAGGGCATCTATCAAACACAGCCAAGGGAGGACCTGCCAGCTCTGTTCCATGTCACACGCAGACCCCAATACATTTGGAGGTAGAGAGGAAAGAAAACAGCTCAGTGACAGACAGCTGCGGCCACCCAAGAAACTGGCTTTGCCTACTTTACAGTTCAACCCCCGGCCTGCTCTGCGTTTATGATATTTGAGCTGGTAACCTGAGGACTGAAGCGGAGAGATTGTGTCTTTAAAGTGGTCGCAGGAATGTCAAAAACAAGTAGCAACTCCGTTTTGATGGGTTTTCACAGGGAGTGGGCAGCCTGGCCTCCAGTGCCACAACCTCCACGTGTCCTTGCGTCCCGAGTCAGGTCCCCCTTCCTGGGGAGGAGAAGGCTGTCTCCAGAGAGCAGGTGGGTCCACTTCTTTCTTTCCTGGTTGGGATCTTGGATGTAAAGCTCTCAAAACTATACTGGCCTCTCACACCTGTCATTCCCGCAGCCGGTTTGTGGGTTTTCCTGGGCCTTTCTGGAGCTGTCATTGGCTAACAGATGACAAATGGTCTCATGTTATAATCCCCCCTCCACCAACTTTTCCATCAGCACGACACCCACCTTTGTAATGGGCCCCAACTTGCCGTTGTCCAAACATGAGCTACTGAACTGAAAACTCAACTTTATGATTTAGTGCACAGGGTGTTTTTTTTTTCCTAAGAAATTTATCTGATCTTGGCCAGGTTTTAGTTTGTCATTATGCTGCATGTAATATTCTTAGATTAATCTTCCTTCTCACTCTCTTAGCTTTGGTTTACATTAAGTCATACCTTGTTCAAAAATACTTTATTTCTTCATATTCTGAATACTAATATTTCAGAGAGACATGGACAATCTCTTTGAAATGGGTCAGAGAGTCTTTATGTGGCCAGGTAAGGGGTTGAGGAGAAATATCTTCCTGTCATATGTAAGATACAGAAAGTGCTTCTCTGAGTTTTAGTTTAGTTTTGTTTTTTTTAAAGGATGACTTGGGCTATACTTGAGACTTCTTGAGAGTTTGAGTCCGTCTTAGGATAGATCTTGGTTTTCTCGTCATCTGGCACTTTTATCTTTTACTACTTCCTGTCTCAATTTTATTCGGTGCAGGGCAAAAAAAATGTCACAAAACTTTAACACAAAAACATTAGTCAGAGACGAACTCTTTGTTCTTCGCCAAAACCTAGGAGAGAAGGGAGGTTCATTATTTGGATTTTTCTCCTTTTTCTTCCTATTAAGAGCTCTTCTCTGGAAACAGCTCAAGACCACTGACTCTCCTTAATCCCACCTGTCTTTGAATCTTTGTGACTTTTAGTCTAAATAAAGTAAATGTCCTTGAATTTCAGTTCGGTTTCTAAATGGGGAAACCATGTGTAAAGTCCCTCTGCGGGGCTTTTTGGTATTTTAAACTTTTGTTCTCTCCTAGATGATGACAGTTCCTCAGTGAGTCTTGACAATAATTTCTAAATTAGCCTTGTCTGAACTTGTGCTTGGTAATCTCAGGTATTTAATTGTGAGTGTCACAGATTCCTAGCATTTCCAGTGCAGGTGTCAGATTAAAAAAGACAGTTTGACATCCTCGTTGCGTGGGTCATTTTAGTCATTTTCCACACCAGGAGTAAGGTAATTAATATTGTCCCCTCACTGCAGGGCTAGAGTAGTGACTTTGTAAATGTGACACTTCCATATATGGGCTGTGATGCACGTTCTACCGGCTATTTATCTAATGTGGGACCACAGAGGGTACCATACTTAGAGAGCCATACCGTGGAAGGCAATGAGATAATTCTATCAAGAAGCGGGACAGCCAAAGCTAATACACAGTCCTGTCTGCTGAAATGTTTATGTTGCATAGTTCTTGAAAAGTGAACGGAAACCATGCTTTTAAGTTGGATTAAGGGAGATTGTGTTCTGGGAGAAATCAGATGTGCAGTGTTTCAAGGAGAAGAGTTTGGAGCTTAGAATCAGATTTGTTGTTGTTCATCTTCTTACAAATTGCTTCCCAAAGCTCACGGCTGGATTTGAAATCCATCGGAGTTCTGGACGGAGTAGGAGAAGAATCAACCATGGGAAATAGAGATTTCTGGGTACCGATTCTGAAGTTGTTTCACAGTCAACATTTTTCAGTGCTTCCCAAATATTTATCCCTTTCCGGGCATCAGAATGCTCAGGTCTCTACCCCTTTCCCAGTTTGAATTTCGCCTGAGAATTTAAATAAGCGATCAGTAGATTGCTTGGTGAGTAAAGGATTCAGAGGCAAGGGAAGTGAACTGTTTCAGGAAAGGCTGCATCCAGGCGCGGGAGTGACCTGTTACTTGTGCCTGAAGACAGCAGCCTGGCCACCTCTTCTGACTCCATCTGTGTCCATCAATTCCCTGCTTGTCCGCATGGGTTGTGCCTCATCAATCTTATCAATCCCTGGTTATTTGGCCTTTCCTCTGTTTCCAAGTTCTGGATGTATATTCACCCACTGGCCAAGCTGTGCACATGAAAAAGTTTATTGAGCGCTTGCCTGCCAGGCTTTGGCTCCTAATCTTTCTCCAATCAAGGCACCATACAGTTGATTTTCTGTCTCTTTATTAAATCATATCCTAGTCCCTGCCTTCTGAGATTGCCCCATATTCAGTTTAATTGGATTAGAGAGAGTTTCAAACTCAGTTTAGTGAATGAAAGTTTACTGGGCATATATCATTGAAACTGAAAACATCCAATGTCTCTTTCGGAGGTATTCAAAGGAAATCAGAGCCCGGTGAAGATGAGTAGAATGGAAAACTGTTTCCAATTTCCTAAGTCGCATTGCTTACTTCATGGAATCATATAATTACGATTATTTTATATTACAGAAAAATTTCCAGTCCATCACATTTCTCACTGTGAAAAAAAATCAGTGAATGGTGCATTTTGGACAAAATTTGAAATAGATGAGCTATTCCTTTTCTGATTACCCGCATGTAGAGTTGATGGCCATAGATAAGAGAAATCAGTGGCCAACTTCAGAAGGTCCCAAATTAATGTTCTCAAATAGAGGAATATATAAGGATCTGAATTTTTTTCCAGCTTTACTGAAGTATAATTGACAAATAGAATTGTAAGATAAAGTGGACAATGTGGTGATTTGTCATGTGCATACGTTATGCAAGGATTCTCCCCAATGAGTCAATTAAGGCATCCATCACCCCCCATATTTAAATTTCTCTTGTGTGTGTGAGAACATTTAAGTTCTACTCTCTTAGCAAATTTCAATTATAAAACTGTTATCAATTGTAGTCACTGTACTATACATTGGGTTCTCAGAAATTATTCATCTTATAGCTGAACGTCTGTTCCCTATTTTCCCCACCCCCCCAACCCCTGGAAACCACTTTTCTACTCTCTGTTTCTATGAGTTCAACTTTTTTTTTGAAGATTCCACATATAAGTGATACCATGTGGTATTTGTCTTTCTCTGTCTGGCTTATTTCACTTAGCGTAATACCCTCTAGGTTCATCCACGTTATTGCAAATGATAGGATTTCCTTCCTTTTTCTAAGAATATATATATATATAATTCACTTATATATACATTATATTTATATATATATGTATCTCACATTTACTTTATCCATTCCTCTATTGACACACACTTATGCTGTTTCCATCTTTTGGCTGTGTGAATAATGCCACTAGGAACACAGAAGAACAGAAACTTCTTCGTGATAATGATTTCCTTTCCTTTGGCTCTATACCCAGAAGTGGAATTGCCAAATCATATGGTAGTTCTATGTTTAATTTATCCAATGTGCTTTAGATACATAGAAGATGCCTTTGGCGCCTACCATGTCTATAGCCCCTTCTGGGGAGTTCAGAGGAGCAGAGAAAGGCAGCGAGCAGAGCCTCTAGGCAGTGGAAGCCCTGGGTGAGTAGGAGCAGGAAGGAGAGTTGGTTATTCAGGCATGGCCTTGGAAAGCCTGGATCTCCAGAACGACAGAGCTGTAGCGTGGAGAGCCAAGGGCAGATCCCGCCAAAGGGACTGAGGACGGCATCTCTAGAAGTGTGTTGCCTTTAGCTTCCCTGCCAGGACTGGATGCAGTCTGGCTGTGGTGCCACCACGGGTGCCCTCCCCAGCCCAGATATCTGAGACCGAGGGCACCTGAGTGGGTCCCGCTCCTCACTGCGTAAAAGAGTGAATTTACCAGCAAGTGTCAGGAGCTTCAGGGGATCAGGGTCCTAGGAGGGTGGCTTGGCCTGTGCCGAGCCCTGTCCTGTCACTGAAATGTTGGGGCTTCACTTTCTCATCGTACGGCAGTTTTTTGAAGAGGGCCCCTCGTCGGTAGGGGCTCCCTGTGCGCGAGGCACAAGGCTGAGCGCTTTCCACGCTTGTCTCTTCCTGTAGCTGCAGCAGCGCTGTGCAGCGGGGTCACGGCTGGCACCCCACAGGCGAGGAAGCAGGCACGGAGGGCCCGGGGACTCGCCCAGAGTCGTTCACGAAGGGAGGGATAGAGCCAGGTTCTGCATCCGAATACGATTAAATACAAAGCCAGTATGTTTAACCACTGTGTTGGGCTATTCTGTGGTCTATTTTTGTCATTTATGCTTATCATGGGTATTGATATAGGAGTCTCCTAGAGACACCATGGATTGAGAGTGTCAAACACGAAAGCAAAACACTTTGTGTTTTTAATAGGATGTCATCCTTCATGTATGAAGATAAGGCTCAACTCTGTGCATACAACACACACGTTGAGCTTTCATTTTTTTTTCTTAAAAACAGTAGAATTTTGCTTATTCATCTATATTCTGAGTGGATTTCACTTGTCTTGTGCCCAACAGCTTACGTGTTGCAATGCCTGGCATTTAAAGAGGAGCTTCCTGAAATAAAGAACGGAGGTGGGTAGCCTAAGGGGAGAGTAGGGAAAGACTAGAAAGGGGATTTTCTCTTCGCATCCAGTGAATGTGATATTTTCTATTCCAAACAGTAAGTCTAATTCACCAATTGATAGGTCAGGGAATGATTGGATAAAGATGGACAGAGAGACCACCTAGTTGCCCATAACAGGGCTGTGTGTGTGTGTTATGTTGTGTTCACCAAGACAAAATCTTCCCAGCCAGTTCCCGTGGGTGTTGGGGTCCAGGAAACGTGTGTCAGGATTGGGGGGAGGGGTCACAGGACTGAAATGCATATGATTCTCAGGGAAGAATTATTGGTTTTACAGTTAATGGAGATGGAAATTTGCTTTTAATTCGACAGTTTTCTTTTCTTCTTTATACTAAAAACCTTACTTTATAATCTTATTACAAAGGTAACATACCTTCATTTTATTTTGTTGTTTTTTTTGGCTGCGTTGGGTCTTTTTTTATATATATATAAATTTATTTATTTATTTATATTTTATTTTTGGCTGCGTTGGGTCTTCGTTGCTGTGCGCGGGCTTTCTCTACTTGCGGCGAGCAGGGGCTACTCTTCGTTGTGGTGCACGGGCTTCTCATTACAGTGGCTTCTCTTTGTTGCAGAGCACAGGCTCTAGGCGTGCAGGCTTCAGCAGTTGTGGCTCGCGGGCTCTAGAACGCAGGCTCAGTAGTTGTGGCGCACGGGTTAGTTGCTCCGCGGCATGTGGGATCTTCCCGGACCACGGCTCGAACCCATGTCCCCTGCATTGGCAGGCGGATTCTTAACCACTGTACCACCAGGGAAGTCCTAAAATCTTGACTTTCATTCTTGGTCTCTTGATTGTTCCTCCGAAGCTCAAATAAAAAATTTCCAAAAAGATAGAAAGCCCAAATCTAGATCTTGCCTTCTCAACACTTGCTGCCCTTGAGGGAACTGACTTTTCACTGTCCCTGCACCAGCCCCTATTTGCCAAGGGACAGCGAAGCTCTGGGTGGACCCCTCTCCTCCCTCCCCTGCAGGCTCTCATGGTTTCAAATATCACCTCTTGACTCCAAAATCTGGATTTCCAATTTCAACAGTCCATGTCATCAATCTTCTACAGAAAATGCACTGTTCACTCCACTTTCCTCTCTCCTTCTATCGTGCTAAGACATCTCTATTACCAAATGCCAAGACTGTGACAACATCCTCTAGACTGGTCTCCCTCACTCTTGGGCCTTCTTCTAACCCATCCTTTATCCTGGGATTAGTTTTAATTTTCTAAAGCAACACTTTGAACGTTGGCCTTTTCCTTGTGCCTCTTTGGTGCCTCTTTGATGCCTCCAGGGTAATGTGCTAACACTTGACCCTGGAAATCAAAATGCTTTGCAGTCTTGACCTTATTTACTTGATGGATGCACCTTTCTCATTGCGATCCGCGTAGGGCAGAAACGATTCGCTTTTACTGCAAATCCTCATGCTCCCCTGCGTCTCTCAGCCTCTCTCGCTGTTAGACTGGGCCCAGGTGGCTCAGTTCTGCCTGAAGAGATGTGGGTAGATATAAGGTTTGTCATTTCAAGGCTTGGCCTCGACAGCCCCTACCTGGCTCTCCAGTTCTCTCTTCATGTTTCGTGGTGTCTCCAGAGGCCACTTATTTAGAAGGTTCAGCTACAATATGGTGGCATCTCCATCAGCCTGGGTCCCCGAGTGTCCATGTGGAGTAGACCCAAGTTGACCATTGTTGGACGTGTAATATGAGTAAGAAATAGGTTTGCTTTTGTGTTAAGCCTTTGAGATTTTAGGCTTAGGTTGTTAGTAGACCTCTTGATTCTAAGTTAAGAGGCAGGAGCACTCTTTTTTTGGCCACGCCGCACGGCTTGTGGGATCTTGAACTCCCTGACCAGGGATTGAACCCACATCCCCTGAATTGGAAGCATGAAGTCCTAACTACTGGACCGCCAGGGCAGTCCCTAGAGGTGAAAACACTCTTGAGCAGTTACACCAAGATGTGTGTGCATGTATGGGGTCAAGGGTGCATGGGGTGGGGAAAAGCTTCTTACACAGCTAATAAGTGGCAGGGGTGGGATTTGAACCCGGGTCTCACTCTACCATCTGAGAGGCACACTGCTCTCGAGACACTGAAGACTCAAGTCTGCAGGGCTAGCCCACAGAACTACCCGAGTTTCCCGGAATGTCTCTGGGGCCCTCATTCGGTTCCCATGTTGCTGACTCCCTTGCCTCAACTTACCGCCTTGTGCCTGGTTAGGTCTTTCTAGGCTCAGTGGTGGGTGTCACTTCTCCTGGGAATGTTCCCTAACCCGAAACTGAAGACATGAGTCTTTTCCCTCTCATAGCATCCTGGATATGTATCATAGTAGAGTACTTCCTGTCTGCTAATTATCTACTTCCTGTGTTCACTGATGAAGTCACTCTGGGCAGCATGGAGATCCTACCCCTATATTCCCACTGCCTCCTTAATTTGCCCATCCTAAACATTTGACACATGTTTGTTCAACAAATGAATGAACACGTGTCCGAATGACCACATCTAGAAGATGCCTCCCTATTATTACGCTGTCTTGCATTAGAAGAAAGGTGTGCTAAGTGTTTGAGATTCTTTTTTTTTATCATGGTTACTTCAAAGGGTTGAAATTTTCTTCTTTCCATTACCTCTGGCTATAACTTATTGACAACTTCAGCCTAAAATAGTATCTAGCAGCTTTTCACTGTGCCTGTTTGGGGAACTTCCTGATGGCACATTTCAGAAGGTGAATTACTTATAAATGCCCCTTGCTCCGTGTCTTAAACAGGTGTCTGCTTTCTGCTATCTTTTACGGTTATTGAAGGCACTAAAGGTTTAAACCTTGTCTTTTTGACCTGAATCTGAAAATGATGGCTTTCTCCTCGCAGTTCTAATTCTGACACTTGGAGTGACAGAAGAGGGAGCTCCAAGTTAGGTAATCGTGGCCCACCTTTGGGGAAGCTTCTCCTTGCTCTAGGCCCGGATGATGGACGGCTCAGTAACTCTTGAGGATGGAAACGAATCTGCGAGGGAGCAAGGATCCATCAGTGTTGAGCTCCTGGCCGGAGGACCGTCCTGGGTGTGGAGGAGGCGACTGCCAGCATGGGGAGAGAGACCCCAGAGCCCCCGCCTCCAGCGTAACGCCCGGACCTCCCAGGCGGTAGGTCCCCTTGCCAGTGGTGGTGAATGCGTCCTCACCGGCGTCGCCCATCCAGAAAAGGACGTTGTGGTGCAGAGGGAGGGGAAGTAGCAGTCTCTTGAGCCCCCTGGTCCGCACCCTAAGCCCTTCACCCGTGGAGGGCTTCCTTGGTTGTGCCCAACACAGGGAAGAACAGGCCGGGCCCCCTTGCTTCTCCCCTGCGGCAGCGTGCACGCCCTGATCTGTGGTTGCCCGAGAGGCTGATGGAAAGGGAAGGGGAACCCTAAAACCAGGCACAAGATTCAACCGCTCCCAGCTCATCCTTCTGAAAACCACCGGATCCCAGGACCTTGATGCATGGCCGAAGGGCCGCAAGAAACTGGTGAGACAGAGGCCCTGTCGCAGGTGGAACCGCCCACAGCGCGTGGCCTGGCTCTGCCACTGGGTTTGCACAAGGCCAGGACAACCGGTCAGTTCAGGGAAGGCCGTCACCTGTACCCTCAGTCAGCGGGCCGCTGGCGCAAGGCCCCTTTCCCCCTGTCCCTCACCCCTGCTGACATCCACACACACCGATGGTCTAAAACTTTGCAGGAGAACCCTTGGATTTTTCTTCCTGGGAAGGTCTTCTAATGTTCACCCTGGCTTTCTCCTCTCAATTTAGAGAGACAGTGAGAACCACAGAATTCAAGTTATTCCCTGAAGGACGGAGCCGGGATGGGAACTCCGGCCCATCCTCCTGCTACCGCATCAGCAGACCACATCTACCAGCCGAAATGTGGTCCCCTGGCCACACCCCCTTTTTGTCATATAACTGCTCCCTTTCTTCTTCCAAATGACAAGGGCTTTTATTTTATTTGGTCATTTATAGTTTTTACAATAATGCTAAATTAACATTCAGAATTCTGACAAAGAAACAAAATAGCAGATAAACCAAAAGCACAGCATTTATGTTCTTATTATTTTTATCACTAATTATTTTATTATCATACTTAAACTATTTCTTTAAAAATTATTTTAAAATTATTACATTATTATCATTAATTAGTTTTGATTGGTGTAAAATTTGCTTAACATAAATTTAACCATTTTCAAGGGAGCGACTCAGTGGCATTTGGTACAATCACAATGTTGTGCGACCATCACCTCTATGGATTCCAAACCATTTTCATCAGCCCCAAAGGAGCCCCCATACCCACTGGCAGTCCCCCTCTCCCCTTCCTTCTTCTCCTTGGCCTCTGGCAACTATTAATCTGATTTCTGTCCCTATGGATTTACCTATATTTGATATTTCATATGAATGGAATCACACAATATGTGATCTTTGTGCCTGACTTTTTCGTTAATTATTTTAAAGCACCGTTTTCTACTTTAAGAAGTAGATAAAGTGGAAAACATTAAACTTAGTAGGATTATTGTGTTCACTCCTTAGTAGACTTTCATGTTCAAGGCTGTGGTGGTATTTTATTTATTCTTTTTAAATAAATAAATAAATTTATTTATTTATTTATTTGTTTGTTTTTGGCTGCGTTGGGTCTTCGTTGCTACGTGCGGGCTTTGTCTAGTTGCAGTGAGCGGGGGCTACTCTTCGTTGTGGTGCGTGTGCTTCTCATTGCAGTGGCTTCTCTTGTTGTGGAGCACGGGCTCTAGGCGTGCAGACTTCAGTAGTTGTGGCACGCGGGCTCAGTAGTTGTGACTCGCGGGCTCTAGAGCGCAGGCTCAGTATTTGTGGTGCAGGGGTAAGTTGCTCCGCGGCATGTGGTATCTTCCCGGACCAGGGCTCGAACCCGTGTCCTTGCATTGGCAGGTGGATTCTCAACCACTGTGCCACCAGGGAAGTCCCTTTTTTTTTTTTTAAACCATGCTGTACTTTACATCCCCAGGACTAATTTGTCTTATAACTGGAAATTTGTTCCTTTTGACCCCTTCACCCATCCCCCACTCCCCGCCTCTAGCAACCCCAATCTCTTCTCCACATCTGTGAGTTCATTTTTTTTTAAGATGCCACACATAAATGAGATCATTCAGTATTTGTCTTTATCTGGCTTATTTCCCTTAACATAATGCCATCAAGGTCTATTGTCCAAAAAATAAACAAATATTTCCTTTATCCTTGATGCATCCCTCTGCCTGGGCAAACTAGCACCACTGCCTTATATGTATTTTATTACTATTATTATTATTATTATTAATATACTTTATTTTTAGAACAGTTTTAGATTCACAGGAAAATTAAGCAGATAGTACAGAGAGTTAGTACAGAGAGTGTATAGGAATATACTACCCTACGTCCTTCACACAATTTCCCTTATCGTTAACATCTTACAGTTAATTGTACAGTTAATTAATGTTAATTAATTGTACAGTTCATTGTACAATTAATGAGCCAGTATCAATACATCATTATTAAAATCCATAGTTTATTCAGATCTCCTTAGCTTTTACCTAATGTCCTTCTTCTGTTCTAGGATCCCATCCAGGATGCCACATTACATAGAGATGTCATGTCTCCTTAGACTCCTTGTAGCTGGGACAGTTTCTCAGACTCTCCTCGTTTTTGAGGACCTTGGCAGTTTCAAGGAGGACTGGTCAGGTTTATCATAGGATACCCCATTACTGGGATTTGTCTGATGTTTTTCTCACTATGAGACTGGTGTTACAGGTTTTTGAAAGGAAGGTCACAGATGTAAAGTGCCATTTTCGTCACATCATATTAAGGGTACAGATCAACATAATTTATGACTGTTGATCTTGACGTTGGTCACCTCGCTAAAGCAGTGTTTGTCAGGTTTCTCCACTGTAAAGTTACTCTTTGTCCATCCCTTCCTGACTTTTAAATTTCAAAAAATCTTACATCCGTGACTAGATTGCGCTGCTTATGTAACCAAGCGGACGCTTTGTGTAGACCCAGCCTTGAAGGTTTGTGTGGCCTTGCTGTCTGTTCTGTAGTGCAATGGTCCAAATGGAGGCAAACATATTCAGAGGTTGTGTGTGCCCCAAACTGCAGCTGCGGTGCTGAACACGGGGAACAAACCACATTGACAGGAGAACCAAAGTTTCTGCTGGAACGCTGGACACTTCCTGGGAACAGCCAGCAGTTCTTCTCTGCTTGAATACTTATTTAAAACTCTTCCCCGTTTTATCAGTCATGGAATCACAGCCAGTATGAGCAAAAGCAGGAATGCAGGAGCAAATAACAGAGTCAAAGTTCATGTAGTCATTCAACAAACGTTCTTACAATGGGCCCGACATTCAGCAAGGGCACTTCATCTGGATAATTAAGCTCCCTGTGACAAACAGGGATTGTCCTTCTGCAGTGTCACAAACAATGCTTAACAAAGCGAGGGAATCCATTTAATACATGGTGTATAATGGAAAGCCCAAAAGTATAGCTGCAAAACCTATGAAAATAGTCATGCTGTTGTTTCCATGAAAATTCAAGTAATGAGGGACTAACTCAAGGCTCTTGACACTGAGATTTAGGAATAAACCTTTGCCTGGATGTTTACAGTTAGAGATAAAGGGTAACAAGGTCGATTTGGATGGTGGAGAGATTATGCCCAAGGTCCCCTTCACTATACTTGGTGATACCTCCAGAGTTCTTTGGTGAAAAACTGGAACTTAGTACTTGCCATTCATAAAAACTTCTGAAAAGAGAGGACAGTAGGCACCCCTCCTTATCAAATAAGACTGAGAGGGAATTGAATAAAGTTAACTGTGTAATTGGAGACTTTGCACAATTATGTGGAAAATAACTTTCTGGGCCAGGAGCTTCAAATGCAGCACATCACTCCACTGGCCCACGCTTTGGCTACAGCACCAGAGCATGGGAGCGGGGGGAGAGGGGAGGGAGGGCAGAGTATGTGGAGGAAGAGGATGTCTGGCAGCTAGGCTGGGTAGTTGGTGTCTTGGGGGAGGTCATTCTAGGGCTCATTTGAAGGCACAGGTGACAGGTGACGAGCAGCAGACAAAAGCCATTGAATAGTAAACACACTTAGAAAGGTGGTCGAGAGGAAGACAAAAAACACCAACC
The DNA here is from genome assembly GCF_965194805.1 of Balaenoptera borealis. NCBI lineage: Eukaryota > Metazoa > Chordata > Mammalia > Artiodactyla > Balaenopteridae > Balaenoptera > Balaenoptera borealis. The sequence continues at coordinate 24,672,140 of NC_138880.1, read as the reverse complement.
TGATGGCTGATTATCACCACCCTGATCATCACAGTATGATTAACTTGTACAGGGCATTCTGGTCTCCAATGGCTGTCATATCCATTTTCTCAATAGATCTTTAAGAATGGGGATTTAAAATTGGTCAGTTCCTCTGAGTGACGTAACTGTTACGAACTGAATGTTTGGTATCTGCCCCGAATTCATATGTTGAAGCCCTAACCCCCTAACGTGACTGGAATGAAATGTAGCCTCTGAGGAAGGAACTAAGGTCAAATGAGATCATAAAGGTGAGGCCCTGATCCAGTAGGATTAGTGCCCTTGTAGTAAGAGTCATCTGAGAGCTTGCTTTCTCTCTCTCTTCGGGTACAGACACGCCGAGGAAAGGCCACATGAGGTCACAGTAGGAAGGTGGCCATGTGCAAGCCAGGAAGAAAGCCCTCACCGGAAACTGAACTGGCTAGAAACTTCGTCTTGGACTTCTGGCCAATGTCTGTTGTTTAAGCCACCCGGCCTGGTATTTTGTTGTGGCAGCCCAAGCAGACTAAGACATTAGAGGCAGATGGAGCCTTTCAGCTGGAGCTTCAGGACTATGCCGTACTCGCCACCCGAGGTGAGGAACTAGGCTCAGAGACTTAAATCAAAACCTTACATTGGGGTACTTTGCAGTCACTGCCCAAGACATGTTTCAGTCTCCTTGGAGAGGGTGAAATGAGCACTGTGGTGGCTTTCGGTTAATGTCTCTGGTCCACCCGGTAGGGGGACCGGCTTATCTGGGTTTGTCAGGTTTCATCACTGTGAGCCCACCTCTGTCCCTGGCAAACCCAGACAGCTGGTCACCCTGCCACCCAGTAATCTGCCCTGCATATCTTCATTTTAAGCACCTGGTTTATGAATAATCTGGATTCTTTTTAGTCTGAAATTACTAACTGACCTTAGAGTGGGTCTCTCTGCCTGCTCCCGTAGGGCGTTCTAATGACGGAGCGGGCTGCAGCCACAGCTCCGCTGGGAACCACCTTAACATACCAAGGTCAGGTATTTGTCAGGAAGCCTGGAAGGCCATTGCTACCATCTAGTGATCCAGTAACACCATTGCTCTCATCGGCTGGTCACACTAACTCTGCAGAAAGCAAAATGCCCCAAAAGCTGGGACTTGGGACCAGAGAAAATTATGGTAGAAAAATTGGAAAGCTCCCAGGCTTGTGGGCGAGTTGGGGAATTCCTGAAGAGGAGTTCCTGGGAGAAACTGAGTTGCATCAGGGTCCCTAAGGCCTGGCTCTAATGCTCGGAGCAGGAAGGACGCTCCTGGAGAGGGGAGCAGGAGAGGGTGGGCTGATCCCATTTCTCGTGGAGTCGCCTTTGGGACTGTCAGCTGCTCCTGTGACTTCTACTAGCTTTGATCTCCAGGACAGGCCAAATGGACCCCTTCCATTTCCTTGAAATGGTAGGATTTATTTATGTCTATATCATCTCTGTAGACGTGTATGATGTGGGTTTCCAACACTGTGTTTCTTCAGCTGCGCTTTCATAATTTATTCTGCCAGGCTCAGCCTATCCTTGACATACCAAGCCATTAACTTGAAATCAGAAAAGGTCTGTGAGGCCTCTACATTCTTTCCTCTGATTATCAGGCCCTGCGCTAGCTGGAAATAAAGTCACCAGGCTGGAAGAGGAGAAAGAATTGGTCTAAACGGTCATGGAAAAGTCTAAACAGAAGATTTTCTTTCTCTCTCCACTTGGAATGATTTATTTTCATGGTTTTATGAGACTTTAATGAGGAAACCTTATCTCTATGCCTGGTAATTATCAACCAAATTTCCATTTCCTGTCAGAAAATCCACAATAAGTAAAACAAAAATGGTGGAATCGGGAGACTCTTTGACCTCTGCGACCTGTACGGCTGAGGAAAACCTCACTGCCACACGGAGGAGGTGACAACGAAACACGTGCGTGACTTCCCTTGTACACCGCTGCTGCAGCCGGGTTGACGTGTAACTCAGTCAGTTTAGTGTAACTCAGTGCAAGCAGACGAAGTTGCCCTGGTCCTTCTGAATGCTACCCCACGACATAGCTGATGAGAACAAAGGAAAGTACAATTTCCCTCTCTATGAGTTAATGTAATTTCTAGTCTGGTAAACAGTTCCTTCTGCTGGATGAATGAGGTCACACCTGAAGCAAAGGCCTGACAAGACGCTACGGACTCTGCATTTTGAAAAGCTGAGTTTTGGGTTTTTTGTTTTGGGGGGTTTCTTTGGCCACAAATCGCAGCTCTTGCCTGTACATAAAGAAGCTACCATTTGGGTCACTCAGTGAACTTGCCATGATTCAAGCCATAAGGATGGATGCTCCCAGGATCTTGGGGTTCAAGCAGAGCGCTTGTCAAACCTCCCAAACCTCTAGGATGGAAGAGGAGCTCAGACGAGCTCACCAGAAAGATGGAGGCCAGTGACAGTGTTAGGATCTTCTTACACCCAGAGCAGCCAGGAAGTCGGAACACATCAAATCTTTATTTTCAGTTCCAGTTTAGTTAACAAGGTGAGAATCTCTTTTTCTTATACTTTTCTCTAGGTGTAAAATTTGTCATGCTCCCAAATAACCTATGGATTTCTTTCTGCTTGTTCTGTCGTTTGAAAAGAATTATGCTCATACTTTATTGTATATTTATTAGCATCTGGGCCAGTGATAAGAGAACCTGCATAAGAATGTAATGACTTACTTTAAAGAAATACTCTTCAAAAAAGTATTTTCAAGTCACTGCAGATAGGACTGGATAGGCTTGTCTCAGGTTCAACAAAGTGAACTCCAGGAGAAAGTGAGATGGCTCTCGTTTGCTCTTGTCCCCCCTAGAGCTGGGTACCAATTCCCTCACCCCACATCTGCATCCCTCCCGTTCTTCCCTCCCCCACAGGGGTAGGTTGGAGCAGGATACCAGAAGACAGAGCTGCTCTATAGCACGGGAGTGGCCACCAGCTTCAGACATCGCTGCTATTTTTATTATCTTTTCAGTGGTTAATTAATTTATACCCTTTGACTCTATATATTGGAGGTGTATTCATGTCTGGCAGGCTTTTTGGGCTAATGAATGAGCTGGGTCAGGCCTTTTTTTCCTCCTCTTTTCTCCCTTGAGGAGCCATTACAATTTAATCACCCTGTTAAGATCACAGAGAAGAACGGGGCTCTTGACACACCAGAATTAGCCAGAAGGAGCACACACCAAGATCAAGCACTTCTGTAAATTAAGACCCAGATGGTACACTGATCTAGAACCATACTGTCCAATAGAAATATAATGTGAGTCACAGAAGAAAATTAAAATTTTCTGGTAACCTTATTTACAAAAGAAAAACGAAACAAGTGAAATTCATTTTAATATATTTTAGTTCACAAAGTATTTCCAAAACATTACTATTTCCACAGTTATTGGATAAATTAGCATTTATCCAATGTAAAAATGCTAATTAAATCTTTTCTACTTTTTTGCATTAAATCTGTGAAATCTGGTGTCTTTTATTCTTATATTAAATCTCAGTTCGGACGAGCCACATTTTAAGTTCTCAGTAGCCACATGTGGCTAGCGGCTACCCGATTACACAGCATGAATACACAATATTTCTCTGCTCCAACTAACTACACAACCTCAGTCACTTACCACTTGCTGTGCTGGGTACACTAGTGACTTAGTAATGGTGTGGAGTCGGCCCCAGAAAATTCTGCTTCCCCTGTTCTCTCCACTATCCATTCTGAAGCAGAATTTAGAACAAGGGTTATAATTCAGATAGGCCCAGCCCATCTCTGCCTTCAGAGAATTATGCGTTAGTTCACCTGCAGCCTGTAAAATTTAGAGCCCTGATTCTCAGAGTTGGGGCTGCAGAAAAATCAGCTTAGTTAAATTCAGATTACTGGGCAGAACTCCATGCCAATCGATGATGGTTTCTGGAGGTAAGGCCTGGAAATCACCGCTCATCAAAATCACCAGGTGATTTTAATTCTCCCTGAACTTTGAGAACCACAGACCCTCAAACAACATATGACGGGGTTTCTCTAGGAACTTCTGGTTGCTACTAATCCAGGCCTTTGTTCGGCTTCACGCGGCAACTCACATCACACTGGTCCCAGGCCCAGGGCGCCTGCTGGGAAGGCTGTCGGTCAATTTCCGCCCTGCAGGTTATCATGGCCCGGCTCTCAGCCAGTTGCATCCGGAGACCTGTATAACACCCACGACAACTGAGATACATCTCTGGGATGTATTTTTAAGACTCCAACTCTCCTTTTTGAACTTCTACCCTCTATTTTTGTGTGTGCCAACATAGCTGGGCATGTGCAACACATTATGCTTATACAACCACCGTCCCCAGGGGCTTTCAGGATGTTTATAAACATCTTGTCATTAATCTTCATGGCACCCTTGTAAAGTAAATAACTAGTGAGATTGTCTTTATCTGGCAGGAGGGAAATTGAGGCGTTCGAGAGTAGATGTGTGAAGAAAATTGGGGTCTACGGTATAAACGGTTTGTTAAATCACTTCTCTTTTTGGTGGCCACGGTGTGCCTTCCCTTCCCTGACCACTGAGCTCTGCCGTGGTCATGGAAACCCATTTGGAAACACTTCCGATAGAAACATTTTCCTGGACGTGTGCCAACTTCCTGCCTCGGGTGAAGAGAGAGGATCCTTCTATGTCTATGTTGGGAGACTTCAGGTGGGAGGTATGTTCTTCTGTTTTGTATTTATTTGGAAAGGAATGATCTCTAGATCCCAATTCCCAGGAACCAAGGGGTAAGCATTTGAAATGAAGGGTGGTATCTTGCCGTGCTTACGTCCTCTTGCTCCTCAGCAGAGCTGGCGGAATATGATTAATTCAGGGCTCCCTGGGTGCCCCGAGTCCCCCATAGGGACCTCTGGGTGCACATTTCCTCATGTGGCCCCAAGGCCGTTTCTGTCTGTAGACTTGAGGAATCTTTCTGTCAAGAGAGACAGATGTGTGTGTATAACCACCTCTGGAGAAGGTGTCCTTTAAAAAAGATTTTTAAATTGCTCTCTTTTGGCTGCCTGATAATCCTCTTTCAAAACATATACCTTAATACATTTATTTTTTTATGTGTGTTTTCATAGCATAATTTTGTTCTTTTTATTTTAAAGCTCTATTTTTTTCAATTACAAATTCATTATAGAAAATTTGTAATATATAGAAAATATAAAGAAGAAAATCAAAATCACCTATAATCCTACCACCCCCAGAAATAAGAAATACCTTATACTATTTTGGTGTAATTTTTTAAGGTTTTTTTCCTGGCTTTTGTTTTTTTGGGGGGTTACATATTTGAGAGGACATGTGGGAAGTGGTATTTAAAAAATCACAACATGGGTACTAGGAATACTACTGGATATATAATTGTTTCTAAGTCTTTTTAGCAGTTAGAGCTAGAAAATATGTATTTAAAGATAAAATCCCTAAGAGTTTTTATTGACATTTCTTTTTTTTTACTTTCCACATCACTTTTTGAAAATTATAATTTTTTTAATTGAAGTATAGTTGGTGTACAGGATTATATGTTACAGGTGTACAATATAGTGATTCACAATTTTTAAAGGTTATACTCCATTTATAGTTATTATAAAAATGGGATATATTCCCCATGTTGTACAATGATATTTCTAATTCAAGTTCAGGACATAGGAGTTTTATTTACCCTCTTCCAGTTTATATCTGCATCTCTTTTCTTCCATTCTGCAAATCCTGGTTCTCAATGACACAGGAATGATATAATTAGAATATCCCATATTAACTCTCATGCTTTACTCTACATTACTTACACAATAGTTTCAGGACAAGAGTACAGATATTCCCACCACCAATAAGACTACTAAAAAGAGTTAATTTTTTTTTGTGCAAAGTCTCTCCCCATTTATCTCCCCTCCATTTAAAAAGTTATACCATATCTACATTGCCAAAGCACATAGACACTGCACACTGCCCTCTCTCCCTTGTTCTGTAGTAACTGTTTATTTCATGTTCATCACTAAGCCTTATGTCCATGTGTCCTTGGTCAGTTTGGTTGTCTGAAGCTTGTTCTCTAATAGATTCATCAGAAAAGACTCGTGGGCACAGTATTTCCTAAATTCTTTCCTATTGATAACAATTTGAACCTTTCATACTTGAAAGTCAGTTTTGCTGGATATAAAAATCCTTGACTAGCATTTTCTTTTCATTAGTATCTCAAATATATTAGTCCATTTTCTTCTGTCCTATTGTGTTGGAAAAGGCATTTTTATTATAAATCACTTCCTCTTTTTGCTTAGATGCCCAAGGGATTTTTTCTTGGTCTTAAAATCCAGTAATTTGTGGGTTTGATATTAGTGGTTCTGGTTGACAGTCTCAGATATGTGAAGTATTCTTTCAGTATATAGTGTTAGTTTTTCTCTTTTTAATTTCAAAAAAGTTTCCTTGCATTACAGTTTTAATATTTATTCTATTCCTTTGCTTTGGTTTTCTTCTTCTTGGATTCATGTTACTATATATTCAGCGTTCTTTACTTGTCTTCAGTATCTGTCACTTTCTCTTGAGTCTTTTTTTTTAATCTCTTAATTTTGATTTTTTAACCCTTCCTTTTACCTTATATTCCTCCTAAAGCATTATCTGTTGTGATTATTAACTCTCTGGTCCATCTAGCTTAGATTTTATTTCTGAAATTATTTTTATCTCTTACTCTTTCTTTAGTTCAACCCTTTCTGCCTTCTTATAATTTGATTTATGTTGTTCTTTCGTATTGTTTTCTTAATGTATTTTGGCTCATCTTGAAATAGTAAGTCATGGTTTCAGTCTGCTTGGTGATCAGGTCTTTCTGGCATGATTTCACTGATTGTTGGACTATTATTCTGCTCCTTATTATCATTTAAAAATAGTATCTTAATATGGACTTTGACTTCAATACTTTTTACATTTTTATTTGAAATTAGTTTTTCTAAACTTTAGAAGGAGATGTGGTTCAGGATAGTCTTTCTGATTTTATACGGTATCTTCTTCTGTTGTTTTCATGTAGTATTCAAAAATATGACATTTCTGGCTAGAAATTCCTGGCTCTCTTTTTTTCTGACATGCTTATCTGGACCTTCTCTTTCTTTCATCTCTATTGTCCCTTTCTTGCTGGATTTTGATTTAACTTTCAGCAGTGTCTCCTCAGTTTAGGGTCTTGTCCCAGCATTGAGACCTAACTGGTCAGTTTCAAGGGCTTCTAGTGGATAGACTGCCCTCCACTGGGAGTGGAGGGGTCCTTCTGAACACCACCTGGTTCTGGAATATGGTGGAAATTCAGCTCCTGCCTGTCCTGCTGACACCACACTGAAGCCAGACTTTCCTAAGCAGCAGAAGGGCAGGGGTGCAAACACAGCTATTCCAGGAAGGGGATTTTGTAAACACCGCTTTCCTCCCTCTGAAGGCTTTTCTCCACTTCCTCCTGTCATCCACTCCTCACTTCTCAGTAGCAAAGGCAGATCAGACTCAGAAGGCATGGGAGGGAGGGAGCCGGTGACTGGGACTCTTCCTCCTTCTCCACATGCTACATCTTGAGCGTCCAAGGCTCTGAACCCCCTTCTGCTGTCTCTTCCAAGCCGTAGGGAGATGACAGTACAGGCTTGTGTTAGCATCTTGTTGAAAAGTCGAATTAAGCATGGTGAAGACAGGGCTCATTTATCTTTTCTTCCTTTCTTCCCATCTGCTGCACTTCCTTGTGTTCATGGCTAAAGAGGGGGCCTGTTGAAATGTTGAAAAAGAAACCCCTGCCCTCTGGATTCCGTGTCACACATTAGTCATTTGTCAAATCCTTCTACTTTCTACAAAATGTTTCCTAACTCTGGCTTTTCCAACCCATTGCTACTGTGAAAAGCTCTGTCCAAATTTAGGTGACCTGACCAGAGTGTCCTAACCTTTGCCCCTCCTTCCTTCCTTCCTTCCATAATTCATTCATTTCATCAGGCAATTATCAACTATTTTGTGCCAGACTTTGTTGGTGCTGCAGATTTGGTTTGGAGACTCCAAAAAAGAAGATTCAATCCTGGCATTCTGCTTAGCTTACAGCCTAGTTGGAGAACACTTGACAACAAATTATTACAAGGCAATGTGACTTGCTTTGCAATAAACGAAACAAGAAAAGAATGTGAAAGCACAAAAGCCTTACAGAGAATCTAGGCTCTGAAGGATAAATGAAAGTTTGCTAGATGGAGAGTGGGAAAGTCCATCCCAGACATGGGGCCAACGTTAAGAGAGTTGACAATGGCACATTCAGGGGCTAAGCTGAGAAATTTGAGATGAAGCATTGAGAGATGTAGGGGGAAGTCAAACTGTAGAAAAGGATGGGAAGCAGAATTTGGAATTTAACTCCATAGGAAAGAGAGACAAGGGTGGTTTTTTAACCAGGTCAGTAATGTGATCAGCCTTGCTTTTGCTGCCAGATAATCCCGCAGGCCAGGCAAAGAGCCGACAGGCGTGGGGACATCAAATGGCCAAGAGCAAGATCCCAGAGGAGGCAGTGGGTGAGGTTCCTGACACCAGCTCCTCTGCTCTAGAGCTGATGCCTTCTTTCAGTAACAGGTGTTACTCCTGTTTTCTCTGAAATTCTCTCCATGCATTGCCCATAGCAACTGGAACGTTTTGTTCTACAGAAATGAGAATTCAACTGTGTTCAAAAATGGAAGAAATGACATATGGAACTATATTCAATATCTTGTAATAAACCATAATGGAAAAAAATGGAAGAAAGGAAATGACTCTATTGTGAGTTCTGTGAGGACAGTAATGGTCTTTTTTCCTCTGTGCATCCCCAAAACATAGCCCAGTACCTGGTGTGAAGGAGGAGCTCAAGAAATCTTTGATGAACTAGATTGACTACTCCAAAAGCAATTTGAAGGGTGTATTAGTTTCCTGTAACAAATTACCAGAAACTGGGTGGCTTAAAACAACAGAAATGGATTCTCTCACGGTTCTGGAAGCGAGAAGTCTGAAATCAAGGTGTCAGCAGTGCCGTGCTCCCTCTAAAGGCTCTAGGGGAGGATCCTTACTTGCCTCTTCCAGCTACTAGTATTTTGATGGGTGGGGTTGCATGCGGCTGGTGTAGAGAGTGTACAGCCAGGGGGCCTAACCTGGTCAAGAGGAGTGTAAGGAAACATTTAGCCCGAGTTCTAAGGCAAGGGGACACTTACTAGATGAGGATGGGGGTACTAATCAAGGAGGAGAAAGTGATGTGAGGGAAGTGCCCTAAGGCAAGAAGAGCTTACAGAGTGAAAGGGAGAGTGACATGAGATCAGGTAGAGAGAAGGGCGGACATGGTGCCAGCCCCGATGAAGCTACAGGTGTGAGATTAAGATGGGGGGAGTCAATGTCGGGCTTTGGGCAGGGACGTGACCTGGTCTGACTTGCATTTGAGAGAGACCCTCAAATGGAAGAGAGGAGAACGAGCTGGAGCCAGCCCTAGGCATCTCAAGGAAGCCTGTCAGGAAGCCCACACACAATGATACGCAGAGCTTCTGGCTGGGATGCCGGTGAGAAGGGGCATGTGGGCTGTTACTGGTTTCCAGGGTGAAGCCGTAAGGACGCTCTGGGAGAGACTGAGTACATTTGAGTGGTAACATTGGCTACAGATTGGACTCAGGATGCCACAGGGATCGTGGTTATTGCATTTTCATGGAATATTCCAAATAGGCAAATCTGTAGAGACAAAGTGCAGCTTACAGGTTGCCTGGGAGCCGGGTGGGGGGAAAGGGGGAGTGAGTGCTAACATGCTCGTGGATATGGAGTTTCTTTTTGGGGTGATAAAAATGTTCTAAAGTTGATTGTGGTGATGGTTGCACAACTCTGTGACTCTACTGATGCTGTTAAACTGATACTTTAGAGGGAAGGACTGCATGTGAATTGAATCTCGATAAAACTGTTTTATTTTTAAAAAGTAAATATGCTTAGTATATTTAAAATCTAATCTCCTTCCTTCCTTCCTTCCATCCATCTGTCAAGTTTATAAGCTTGAGATGGAATATGCTTAGTCCATGAAATGAAGTATAATTATATTGTCAGCTGGGTGATAAGAAAAAATAACAACCCAAAAAGGAAAGGTTTGTTTAATTTGAGGAACTACAGACAAAGAGAGAGAATATCTGCTGTGTAAGCAAGTCTCCTCAGTGATATTCATTCTTTTTCTCATTCAACACATATTTATGGGACATTTATGAAACATTTGAGGTACTGCACTAGGTGCTATTTTATGATTTCAAAGCAACACACAAGCATAACTTCCATAGCAGAGCCCTGAGACCAAGTTTCCCATGTTTTATAACCAGGCTGTCAAGGCTACCATCTCTCTTCCTCCTAGTAAGTAGTTTACAAGAGCTGACTTTGGTCTATCACAGATTGCTTACAAAGATTAAACACACTATCACATTTGGAAATCTCTCGATATTTACAGAAATGTAAAACACTTTCACAGAAAATTCATAAAAGAGCTGTGTGTCTTGAACAGTGAGTTTGTCTGATAGCACCGTTGGGGATCTTAGACTCACATGGACTTCAGTATGGAGAAGCCTCTCCATCACTGGGGCTTACAGAGCCGCTTTGGTTTAAGAAGGGCGGGAATCTGACCCAGCTGGGATCAGTAGCCAATGCCAGCCTGATGGCTCCTGAAAAAAATGGCAGGTTATGAAGTTGCTGTCAGGAGACTCAGGTCTACCAAGGTCAAATCAGAACCCATCTCTCCTGAGAGCAAACCCAGACCTTAGAGTCATGTGACTTAAAAGTGTTGTCCACGCCAGATCCTCTGAACCTGCATCTCTGGAAGACCACATCATGCCTGCAGTACCAGGAAGTTTGCAAACTGCTGTCTGTGGCTGAATTCAGACCTGCTGTGGATTTCCAAGAGCCCTTTAAAAGTAAAGAGAGTTGGGACTTGAGCCCAAGTCTGGGCTTTTGAAGGCTAGAAAGAATTTCCTGGGCCTGCTCTTATTTAAGTCTTCAGAAGTTAACTGAATTGGGTTCTGGCGATTAGGCCTATGGGCAGGGAAAGTAGCCATTCATCTTATCTTTAATTTAAAGATCATTCCTTTCATCTATCTTCGGTATTTGCAGGTCAGTCCAATTATCTTCCTCCTGGAATTAGCGATGAAGTAGTAAAATCATCCAGGAGAAAAGGTGTGTGTATAGTCCTAGCAGATATTATTCCAATGGAACAAAATGCGTTTAGAGAAAGTAGAATTTTCCTTGGGAAAATGACATAACTTTAAAACAAAAATCAAAAGGAAAAATTCTAGCCAAATAATTAAGCCACTAAAATATATGCATTGCTTTAGGTAAAAAGTTTTTTTCTCCATTCAGTGTCTGAATTTTATTATTTACCAATAGTCATGATTCCAAAACTATCTCATTCTCATTTATCTATGCAAGACTACTTATTGAGTAACTACACTTTGTCAGACAAACATCTGAAATTTTATTATGTAACTTGAAGATGTTAAGGATGAGGGAGGGGAAAAATTGGTAGAACAGAGCAGGAAGGACAAATCCAAGACCATGTATCTGTTTGTACCCCTCTGGACTTGGATGATCCACTTTTAATTGAATCATTGGGTTTCTTTTAGGTCTCCTTCCTTCACAAGGGAGCACAGTGGGCTGCACTGGATTCATCAGAACCCAGTCCTTTAAGGAGAAAGAAAACTTTGAACAATAGATGCCTATTTCAACAACCGGCGCCAATGTTCTGAAAGCACTAATTGGCTTTCAGCCGGAGAACAAAGGCTGATTTGCCTTTCCAATTGATTCGATGGTCTGCTGGCACTTTAAAAACCCATTACATAAATCCTTAGAAATCTTTTGTGAAGATAAAATTGATATTTTTAAGCAGTGATCCTTTGCTCTCATGATTCAAGGCCCAGGAACGGTTCCCAACCTTCATGAATCAGGGTGAGCACAGATTTTAATTTTTCAAGGTAAACAACACATAAGGGCTTCATCGTCCTGACGAGACCTGATCTTTTGCCTTTTCCTGACAAAAAGCCTCATTTGCAGATGTGCCTCATTTAGTGCAAACTCATTTTTAATGCGATGATATATGTATATGACTCTGATCATACAGAAATGCAGTTATCCCTTGTTTTGCAACAAGAGCTCCTACAGCAAACTTAGAAGACTAAATTAAAAACATTTCGTCTCAGGCTCGGTGCCTCTTCTCCGGGGTTTCTTAAGGTCTCTGAGGTGGCACTTTGACCAAACTGTTTCCTAATCCAGGGGCTAAGTGCTTAGTGATTGGGATCTGACTCCATCACGTTGCCTCCGTTCCCCGTGCCCCACCATTTTCCTTGGAATTCTGGGTCACGCAGGGGTCCACTTTGCTGTGGTGGTTGAATAAGCAGTGCTCCAGGACGCTGGTGCGTCAAACTTACGCTTACTTGCATCACCATTTCAAGCAATGAAGTGAGATTTCTTTAAGTATGTCCACACATCATCATCAGCCAGACACCCCTTTCCCCGCCCGTGATGATGTCAGGGGTCGCTAGTGTCTACACTCTGTATGGGGATCCAAAGGGAGGCAGCCTCTGAGTGAGCCTTCCCACAGGCAGACCGTGTGCACGTTCGCAGCATGATACGCTACGAGAAGGCTCACAGAAGCCCGTGTCTATTGTAAACTTTTCTGCTCCTTAAGGCAGGGAGAAACTTTTGTGCACTCAGACTTTGGGAAGGAACGCATATCTTTCACTTTGTTCCATGAATCCTGCAGTTCCCATTGATTTTGATTGCTGGGTGGGCCAAGCTAAGATATGCCCTTTCTGGGACTTTGTATAAGGTGAAGAAACCCCACGAGCTGAGTTAGAAATAGCAGCTACTGCTTCACATGGGCCTTTGTCCCAGACGGAAGGAGCAGTACGGGATGGTGGCCGTAGACCCTGAGGGTGGCTCCCGGGTTTAGACAGGGCACAGACAAGGGCCTGCTTTGTGCAGAGCAGGACAGAGAGGGGCCGGGAGTCCACGGAATACCTGCCCAAGGTCTGGTCGCTACAGGGGTAGGCCCTGCTTAGTTCATCTAAGTACATGGAAAGAAAGAAAATAACCTATAGTTGAACAAATGAAAAGCTAGGAGTTTCCTTACCTCCGGAAAAAGCAAAGTGTTTTTGTTTTTGTTTTTGTTTTTTTAAGAAATAGGGACTTTTATGTATAGAACCATCCAAGACTAATATATTTACAATTGTATGGCCTCGATTGAATTGACGAAGCTATTAGTGAAACAGGAAACGGCAAGGCCTCCCCCGCGGGGCACACACTGCGCTAGTTCAGGACAGCAGCGCCAGCAGGACCAAGGCCAACGTGCAGGCGCCCGGCCGCGCTGCCAGGGCCGAGCTGGCCGGGTCCTTCAGCATGCACGTCACCCGGGACCAGGACCCGTTGTTGGGCAGGGGGGCAACACCTGCCACGTTGCACATGACGTTGTAGACATCCACGGATCTGATGGGAGCGGCTCTGAAGTTGGATTTGAAATCTGAAAGGGAAAGGCAAGCAAAGGAGTTGTCACGGTCACTCCTGGGCAGGGCAGAGACAGGGATGGAGTCACAATGTGGAGGAATTACATTCAGCATCCAGGCATCTTGGGACTGGAAAATCCGCCTCGTCCGTGGGGCCTGGACAAGGGATTGTGAACCTGCAAGGAGATCTGGAAGGTTCTAAGTTATGATAGGAGGTTGCTTTCTATGGCTCGTGGAGATGTTTCTTTGAAAGACAGATCAGACAACAAACTCTCTCTGTGCATAACTGTGCTTCCCTTGTGACAACAGAGCTTTCCTTGGGGACCCAAGGGCCGTCTGAAGCTGCTCATTTCTGCAAGCACTGCGGAGCCGCTGTGGTCACAGAAGGTTGACTGTCCTGCCGGGCTCCCCAAACCCAATCCAGCTGCATACTCTTCTTCCAGGACACCTATCTGGCAGGGACTGGTTAGCCTAGGTGCTCCCCAGTTCAAGAATGTTTCCCATTTTCCTGCCACATGGAGGTCCCAGGACTGGATGGAACCTGAAATTATATAGTTTCCTCAGTGTGCCTAATTCACAAGCAAAAGCAACGGTCTCCTAAATATGTTTGGAAGATCAGTTGAACATTCCTTGGGAGCCTTTCACTGGCAGATAAAGTAACTTAGCTGTGGGGAAAATAAACTGGTAGTGGAGTTAGAGACCTGAGTGAAGGCTCAAGGGAGCTCATGAGGGACAGGGCTGTGCCAGACTCCACGGGGACACAGGCCCCTGAGGGCCTGGCTGGCTATTCACAGCTTAGCAAGTAAGGGTGCTGAAGGAGGGACTTCAGTCCAAGGTGGACCCTCTCTTTCTCCACAGGAGGCAGAAAAGATGCTGAATGACAAGTGTTTGTTTAAAGAGTGAGTATGAGACTTTAGTAATATTCATACGCAGCTTCACTTTTAGGTTCCCAACCAGAGCTTCCAACAAAGTACCCAAAACTTAAGAAGCTGAATTCAGGAAGGAGTTTTATCCATCAATAAAGGCCCATGCATGTGACTTTTGTCCCTCTAAAACAATTTTTTTTAAAACAGGTAGTTTGGGGGCTGTAAAGCCAAGTTTTCTGTCTTAGAAAATAATCTTTATAATTGCTCTGCTAAAATGATCACATATACTTGATTTAAAAAGCAAACAAACACCAACAGCAACATAGCCCAGAAGTGTCCACACCAAATTCTACTCTTGTATTAACCCTGAAATTATAAATACAGAAGGAAGCTATACACTGAAAACTCTGCCACAGCGTATGTTAGACCCAGGGCAACTTCCCAAGTGGCGGGTTTTGCTTATTTTGAAGAATTAAAGTTGAATTCAGTATAAAGAGGTTCACGGGCTCTACAACCAGCCTGTAGCCACTTACTAGCTGGGTAACCTCAGGGGACAGGCATGGAGATGGGGCCTAAATCCTAGTTCCAGCCACACTGTATGTGCTCAGTAAATGGGAGCTGTTGTTAGTAATAGAATAAACGCCCAGCAGGGGAAAGTACGGATTGAGAACAGTCACCCTATAGGTTATTTGCAGGGTTCACTTTACTTTTAGGGCAGGGAGGGCACGAGTCAGCATCACCTCAGGGTAAACACTTACTTAAAAAAATCCAGACCTCCCTGGAAAGGAGAATGCAGAGGCTGACCTGGAATGCCCACCCTTCCAGTACCAAGGACAACCCTACAATCGGAGAGGGTGGCGGCAACGCTTCCCCAGAGAACAGTCAGCTGCAGCTGAGAAATTGGTGGCAAGGTTGCCCCAGGGACGTGGGAGCGACTCCTCTCCCTCTGACCTGCCGTGGACCTGGATGTGAGATCATCCTGCCACATCACCTGGTGGCCATGTCCTGTCACATGGGAGGGTGGCAGACAATAGCATATCCAAGACAGCCGTCCCCAGCCTTTCAAACATCTCCTTCTTTAACATTTGGCAAGAAAATTTGAGATCAAGCTCTACTGACAAAAAAAAAAAAAATGTTAGAAAAGATCATCTTTTTATGTTGAAAGTACAAAATCAAATCCGGTACATGTAAGCAGGAAGGAGGATTGGGGTTTCTTTCCCACTCCATCTGGTTCACGGCTTCCCGGTCTGCAGGGCTGGGATTTTGGGCCCAATGCAGAGATGATCCAAACTGGAATGAGAGCTTCTAGAAAATTTCTGAACAGCAAAACAATACCTGATCCAATTGGGAGAGGCCAGCCAAGCCCTGTTAGCTCAAGATGGTGTCTGAACCTGGAATGGGAATCCAAGTTATTTCCATGGGTTTACATTCTTTGGATATTTAAACTGTTTCTCCTAAAGAGAGAAGGTTCTGGAGGCTCCCGCTGTGCCTGACCACCTTGGGCTGCTTTCCAAGTGAGGCTTGCTAGCTCGCTGGCAGCTCACTGAATCACACTCCTGCTGTCTTATCTCGAATGTGGAGTTCTCCACGGCAAGATTAGGTTGTTCAAATTAGAAACTGGGATGAACCAGAGAGAGGCTATCTTTCAGAATTACTTCCCTTTCTCTTAGCTGGACCAGACTTCCTGGCTTCTGAAGCTGTATCTGGGCGGCCGCAGCGGTGCTCAGCGTCCTCCATGAGCACGAAGTACCTACAATTAATCAGGAGGGATGCACCTTTATCTCAAAGTGCAGCTAGATAGCTATGAAAGGCCTCGCTCTTAAATTTTCTTCTGAGTAAACAGTCAGTGTGTAAAGCTGTTCAGTCTTTCATGAGAATTAGAGCCAGAAACGTGATGGTTTGCGGGAGGCTCTCGAGGCTCTATCTGCCTGCAAACATTTTTGCAATTAGCCCAGTCCATTTTCATCAGGGGTCGTCTTTCTGTCTATAAAAGACTTAGGCTTTTAGTTTTAAAGGAACGGATGATGGGGGCCTTTGCTAATGGACAAAATCTCCCCACTGAATTTAAGCTATTGCAGCTTTGGGTACTTTGTTTAAAATTTTCGGTTTGACGCTAGATGTGCTTCTGCTTTAAAATCTGCCCGAGACTCTTACTCAGAAACACTCCAACTGACAACTGTTTTGCATTCATGATCTGATCCCTCTCTTCTGGGGAAGGAGGAGGCAATGTCTTTGAATGAGCGCCCTGCTGGCTAATGTTCCCCCATATAAAGGCCGTGGCCCTGGAATGTCTCTAACCTGACGGAGCAGCTGTCACCTCAACAACATCCTCAAGGCTCCATCCTGAGTTCACTTGGCCTTTGAGCTGCGCAGCTCTAGCCCAGGGCTTGGCTAACAGGGAGGGCCTGTTAACTGTTATGGGTTGATGGCGTCATGCTGGGGCATCCTCTGAACTCGCTCTTAGGCCAATGTCATGACCCCAGTTGTGCCCTATAAATGTTTGCTGCTACTGGTGCTGCTGCTTACTCAAGGACATGGGAACCTGGATGACACGTGGGCAATGATTTGGACCGACATGTTCCCTAAGCTCAGGCTCCCAGAGGTGCCCAAGGAGGGTGCAGAAGCTGACACCTTGTAGTTCTCAGCAGCTATTTTGTGGTAGGTAGAGTGACCTGAGGCGGATGGAATGAAGGGGGCTGACACATTTCTCTGTCCTGTTACATCAAGGAGAAGGGCAGGGCTTCCAGGCGTGATCTCTAACCTGTAATTTGAAAGGAAAGCATGGACTTTCATGGGGAAACATTTTGATCAACATCCAGAAAAAGGAACTTGGAATATGGATATTGGGGTAAGCTTATTATGTTTAGTAAGGAGTGTGGACAGCAGGAAGGAAGATTAGTAGCTCACGAGCCAGTCCACTGATTGTTGATGGCTGTTGATGGCTTTCTACTCTATTGTTTTTAAAGGGGGTATTCAGATAGTAGTATGATCTTTAGAGTGTTTGATAAACTTTTCTAAAATGTGAATTTACAGTGCTGTGTTTATTAAAGCAAATAACCAAAGAGGCTCTCTCCATCTCCCCTCTCTTCCTGCCCTGGGAATGTAGGTCAAGGAAGGCACAGTAAATTTGCTTTCATCCAAGACATCCCGAGTCATTCTGGCTCATTCTCAAAGTCAGTTACAGAATAATTTCCTATCCTGCCCTTGAGCACATCATAGCTTCTGGTGGGCCCTAAACCAAATGACCTGCACAGGGGTGGGTGCTCTAGCCAGGGAGGAACTGTGGAAGAGTCAGACCCTGTGAAGCGATCGCGTCAACTTCAGGACGCGCAGCTGTCAGCAACCTGGTGCCTGATAAGCTTTCCTGGACATCAGATGGCTGTGAGAGAACATTTTGATGAATTAAGTAAAAAATGAATCATAAACATGTGGAACACTTTTTTCACTGCGCTCAAGATTTAAAACTTACAAGGAAAAGTATTTGGCCACGTTTGCCAAAACCAAGAAGCATTTGAAAGCCAGCCAGCCAAAGACACTTCATGGAGACTGGCTGGGTTTGCTCAGCTTTGCTCATAAAGAGGGTCCATAAAGAAATCACTCCAGCTTTACTAGTGCCGTCAGCCCTTGCTGGCTGACGCTTCCTTAGGGAGGGATGACTAAGAGAATTTGGTCATGTCTTCCTACCGGGTCCGAAGGCCAGGAAGATGCCCCTCATGTCCCTGAGCTCGTTGTCGTATCCGTGCCATCCGCGCTGCCAGCCTTCCCTCTTGCCAGTGCTGTTCATCCAGAATGGAAGCGTCTCTCGATTCTGAAATCAAGCCAGGCATTTACATCGCCCTGTGTCCAGACATCCGGATGAGTGAGCATCCGGTCCAAACTACCACCCAGCGGACTTCCTGCTCAGCGGTCTCAGTCAGGGTCATCCGACCTCAGCTGGATCACTTCCTACTCCAGGTAGCTCAGACCTTTGGAGACGGCCCATTAAATTGCCAAAGAGCTCTAGTTCTGAAGGTATCTTCTTATATCGGGCTGGACTGTACCTCGTAAGCAGTTTTAGAGTCACTAAATATAGCAGGTCAGAGACAGAAGGGACGTGAAAGTCTACCTGTGGTATAATAAAAAATATAGTTGGCCTTTGTCCCGGGTTCCCTGGCCCAGAATGCCTAAGCCCTTGGGATGTCCTGAGTGACGGGAGTGTTTTGTTATTGGAAGTGAGCCCCTTGCTGCGATACCTGAGCTTATGCTAACGAGGTGACTCGCTGGGGTAGGGAGCTACAGAGCTTCAGGCTAGCGACTGCTCACCTGAGGAACCAACCACAGGAGGAGAGGGTTAGAGCTTTCAGCCACATCCTCTGACCTCTGAGATTGAGTTCAGTCACGTGGCCATGACTTAATGACCCACACGCCATCGCAGTGGAACCCCACATAAAACCCCGGGGACAGCGTGGTCCAGGGAGCTTCTGGATTAATGAACACACGGTTGTGACGGGAGGGTGGCGCACCCAGAGAGGGCCTGGGTTCTCTGCACCACTCACCCGCATACCTTGCCCTGTGCATCTCTTCCACTTGCCTGTCCCTGAGTAGCATCCTTTGTAATAAGATCGTAATCGTAAGTATGGCACCTTTCTGAGTGCTGTGATTCATCCCAGTGAGTTATCGAACCTGAAGGGGGGTTGTGAGAACCCTCAAATTCGCAGCCAAGTCGGACACAAGAGTGGGCAGCCTGGGGACCCAGGACTTGCGGCCAGAATTCAGATGTGCAGGCAGTCTTGTGGGACGGAACCCCTTAAAGTGTGTGTCTGCTCTAACTTGGGGTGATGTCAGAATTGAATCGAATGGTAGGACACCCAATTGCTATGGGAGAATTGTTGCTGGAAAACACAGCATCTAATCGAATCACTTTGTTTCTTTAGTACAGCACGGAAGCCCCGAGGCAGCCGGCTCACCACAATCCCAGGGCGCCCATCGCAGGAACCACCCGTCCTGCTTTCTTCCAGCTCCACCCCGGGGGGGGACTCGGAGCATATTAGTCCCCTCCTCTCCATTTAGTCAACATTTGAAGATAGCACCCATGTTCCTCTGCTCCAGGCCTTGTGTATCTTCACTTTCTTCGACCATTCTTCGCTCAGGATGGCTTCCAGAACTGTCACTGCCCTGTCACCCTTCTTTCCTGCAAAACTAAATTTTCTTAGACTGCAGCTGCTTACTTGAGAGACAACAAGCTTAAAGAAGGTTTTGCAAATCCTAAGGAGGCTGCAGCCAGTTGGACACAACCTGAGCCCTTCTTGGCAGACTAAGCCTTCATTTCCGATATTCCAATCATCTTCTTGCTCAGCACAGGGTTTAATATTACAAGTTTTCCAAATGCAGGACGTAGAACTGACTGGTTGTGATGACTGAGTGGAAGCAGAAGAGCTCAAGGACCAGGGGTTTACGGGTTGGCTCACGAGACTCGTAACAACACGTGTATTTTGTGTGCTGTACGGTTCACCAAGAGCCTCCCCCAACATCCACTTAATCATCACCACCTCCCACTGTGGATGGTATTATTTTTCCTACCTTGGCACAGAGAGGTTAAGTGACACTCTTAAAGTCACACAGCTGTTGAGAGGCAGGGCTGGGATTGGAACCCAGGTCGACAGTCTCCTGGTCCTCGTGCGCCTTCCAGGACCCCATAGCCAGAGGTCGCTGCAGGGCTCCTGCCAGCACTGGACAGTGGGCTGTCCCTGTCCCTTGCCTCTTCACTCACTGAGTGGTGGCCAGTTACAGAGTATGGAGATGAGATTTTGGAATAGGATGTGGGTTAAATTCCACTTGGCCACTTTCCAGCTCTGTGATCCTGGGCAAGCTGCGTGACTTCTCCAAGCTGCAGCTTCCTTGCTGGATGTGATAATACCTGCCTCACAGAGATTCTGGAGGATAAGCTGGCTGTGCACTAAGCCCGGAACACAGTAGGTGCTCGATAAATGGCTGGGGATGGCCACCAGATGCCACTGGCTGCGGGGCAAGGCGCTCGGGTCCTGTGCAGCAGGGTCAAACCCTCCTTTGCTTATTTAGCTGTCATTTTGCATTGCACACCCATCCAGTCTCACCCCATAAATCACTCCCTGGCATTACTGCTTTCCAAATCACACTGTTTCATTGACTCTCTGTTTCCTGAATTGCCATCATCCCCTATCCCGCCTTCTCCAGCTGTAGCTTGTATTTTTCAATGGGAATATATTTATTAACTTACTGCATTTCTGACTTATTCTGTTTTTTGTTCTTTGTCTGTGGTGATGATCACAACACATCCCAATTTAATCTCACATGCTGCCCCCCCTCCCCCAGTCTTTAGTGATTCCTGAAGAACTAGGTAGAACATATCACTAGTGCTGTCACTAACCATGAACCCCATGGGACATACGTGTCCCGTGACCAAGGGGCAGGTGGAAGAGAGATGAGGACTGACGGCCTGATTTTAAAATTCCAGCTTAATTCCACAGTTACACACACACAGCAACAACAAATCTCAGCCCTGAAGGTCACTGGGGGTCTGTCTGATCATAGGTCAATCCACTAGTTCTTATTAACACGACAGGTTGCTCCAGTGAAACAACTATTCTTACTGATTTTAAAAAGTAATAGTAAACTGGCTGGTTATGTGAGAAGCTAGGTGATTGAACGGATTACATGACACAATCTAATTACATTCTGTAATTAACCTCAAGAAGGTGCAGGGACGATCTCCTTCCTTGTCCTCTCCTGGTGGCTTGCACCGTTTCGCTGGGTTCTGTATCCCCACATTAGCATCGCAGGCCTGTGCAGCCGTGACACACACCACACAGGGGCAGCCCTGCGGGTGAGGCGCCCCGGACCTCCCCGCTCCAGAGCACAGTCCCCAGGCTGGGGGTCCTCGAGCTACTGGCTGAGCCTCACCCCTCCTGACCCTACCAGGCCCAGGGCCGCCACACAGCGCCACCTAGTGACATCCCGGGGAGGTGCCCGAACCCTCCAGGAGAGCGAGCGTAGAGGGGTCTGTGTGTGAGCGTGAGTGTGTGAGCGTGAGTCTGTGTGTGTGTGAGCGTGACTGTGTGTGAGCGTGTGTGTGTGTGTGTGTGAGCATGAGTCTGTGTGTGTGTGAGTGTGAGTGCGTGAGCGTGAGTCTGTGTGTGAGTCTGTGTGTGAGCGTGTGTGAGCGTGTGTGTGTGTGTGAGCATGAGTCTGTGTGTGAGCATGAGTCTGTGTGAGCGTGTGTGTGTGAGCGTGTGTGTGTGTGTGACAGAGAGAGAGAGGAGCCACTATGAGGAGGCCACCAGAAGGCTCTAGCGCAGAGCGCGGGCAGCCCTGCGGCTCCCCAGTAGCGGCCCCCAGGGAGCTCTGAGCGGCGGAAGGGCTGGCACAGAGGAGGCCCTGCGAGGCCGGGGGACCTTGTGTAGTGACCGCACGTGGGGAGGGCGTGAGAAGAAAGCACCGTGAGGCTGGCGGAAGCAGTGAGGCGGTTTCTACCCGAGGTTGTGCCAGTCCCACAGGGTGACCGACTGTCCCGGTTTGTCGGGGACTGAGGGGGTCCAGGGATGCAAAACTTCCTGTTTTAAAGCCAGGACAGGCCTAGGCGAACCAGGGCAAGTTGGTCGCTCTGTAATGAACACTCTCTTTGTCAATTCAAATAAAATCCTCACCAAGTCCATTTGTTCAGCACCTTCCAGTACCTTCCGGGACCCCTCCTCTGTACCTGGGAGTACAGCAGTGCCGGGACGCCCCCCTTCAGGAGCCCCTAAACTAGTTCGTCATTTCCAACAGGAAGGACGCAGAAAGAGTTCACAGGAGGAACATCGTGAGGAATGGTTGTTATTATGTTTATAGACGTGGGTTCTTTTATTTGGTGCCTGCGTTGTATTTTAGTGCCTCACTCCACTACCAGCTCACCATGAAATGTCTACCGGAAGCTTCCTGAACTGGGAAAGCCAGGAGATTACTTATGAGATCAGAGTTGTAGTTTCTAGACTAGATCTTTGTCTCATTCATCCTTGGCATTAAAAAAAAAAAAAAGTAGCCTTCACTGTTTACCCCCAAATCAGCAAACCAGTTAACGAAGTCTGTTCAACAGTTGCCTGGACCTCCTATCCCTTTGACTTGCCATGCTTGGATTCCTTTCTGCTGCTGAGGTGCAATGTCTCGGTAGCACAGTCAGAAACGGGGGTGGCACTGGGCACGAGGGTCGGGGTGGAAGCGGGGATGGAAGGCTGGCAAGAAGCAGAGGGTGGCCTGAACAGTCTGTAGTCATTACTGTCTGTCTGCACGTGGCCGAGGCACTTGCTTCCATAAACTGTCTGGTCATTTACCCGCTTTGTACTGTTGCATTTGGGGAATATATTAGCACGTATATTTCTCGCCGGCTCCTTCCGATTTCCCCTCGGCGTAGATCAGAAAATGGTTACTAAGCCACAGAGAAGAATACTCCTGAGGGGGCAGGAAATGCTTTCCAGCTCCAGGAAAACATCTGGACTCCCGGCCTTGCCTTGCACCCCAAAATGACTTCTCTTGGGGCGGCCAAGGAGGTGGTAATCCGTTCTTCGTGGGTTCCCTCCCAGGCCGGAGGCGCCGTTCGGGGTCTTGTCTGGGTCCCCCTGCTCCATCTGGGTGACCTCCTCTCCCGTCTTCCCCCTTGAAACTCACCGTCTACACTGCTGGATCCCAAGCCGGCTGTGCACACAGTGCCCTGAGCGTATCCCGGCTCCCACCTTGGGTATTTGGATTCGGCAGCTCTGTAAGGCAGGGACTCTGTCTATTTATTCATCGTCCCCCAGGTGACCGGGATGCATCGTCTGGCCCGGAAGCCGCTGGGAGTCAGGCCCCTGGCCCTGTCCTGCGCTGTGTTCAGCGAGTAGCCATCGTTTCCTGAGAACGCTTCGCGTTACGCTGGGGTACCGCGCTGAGGTCAGAGGCCGTGCCTCAGGCCCCTTCGTGGGGTCCCACACAGCAGCGCAGGGCCTCCCTCCCAGAGAGAGCACAGGCCCTCCCCGCGGCAGGCGCGGAGTCCAGCACGGAATCGCTCACACAGGCTGCTTTCCAAAGAGGAACCTGGGCGGCCGACCGGCTTTTCCCGCCTGCCATCCAGGCTCACTGGCCGGCGCCAGGTTCACTGCTGGTTAAACATTTTGACCATCACCCCTCGGGTCAGCCACTAAAAGTGTAATTCCTGTCGAGGAGTAGGGTCAGGGGCCCGAGGGTCCCCTCCTCCTCTCTTGATGAGGCCTCTCACCCCATCTCTAGGGCACTGGGGAACAAAGTTGAAATCTGGTCCGATTAAACTCAATAAATAAAATGTGAACACCCGTCTAAGGTGTGTGAGGGGCCTAATACAAATGAAATCTATGTTATTCCCCTAGGACAGGGTTATAATAGCGACTTCCCACGCCCTCCACGTTGCAATAAACTCACATCATCTCAGGCTGGAAAAGGCACCCAGTGATGTAGCAGAAGTGGCTTCGATTAGAACTCTTGTGGAAGGGAGCGCAGTCTGGCTGGCTCTGGGCTTTTGCTGCTAGGGTTAAGGTCGAGCTAGGCGTCTATCACAAAGCACTGTGTCTCTGCTTTTGTGGCATCGTCATTTTAAACCCTCCTCCCGAGAGGCTTCCTGTGGGGACGACTCCTTGGAGCCCCCCAGGAATGGTGGTCATGAACCTTCAGATGTGTGTTTGCCATGCGCCACCGCAAAGGCTTGTCCCCCAACAGTTTCTCTTTCTCCGTCTTAGAAGGCCGCCTCTTTCGAGAACAGAATTTAATTGCTCAGGCCTCAGGCCCTGGTCTGACCCTGGCAAGCCCACTGCCACACGCAGCCTAATCCTGGAAATGGAAAATGCCAGACAGCAAAATCAGCAGGGACCAAGGGCGGCAGAATTCCTTGGAGTGGAGGGAAGTGTTGGAGGAGAGCACCGAGCGGATGGGCTTTCTTTTATTCTTTTCTCCCCCCGGACCACGTTTACTGAAGCATGCCAACAGCGAGGAGGGCGTCCGTGTGCTCTCCGACATGCGTACCAATGACCCTAGTCACCCCGGAAAGCAAGCAGCTTCCAGCCCCCAACGCCAGCCTCCTGAAGCTCCACTACTTGGGCCTGGACAAAACCACTCCAGCTGCCTCTAAAACCCAGAGGCCGCATTCTCCAGCTTGTCTTGATTTCCCCAAATATTTTGGGTTCAGGCCTAACTGCCATTCAACCCCGGGCCTTAGAATTGAGCCCGGCATTTCATATCCTTTGCCAGTTTTCAAAGTAAATCTTTCCTCTGGAGACAAATTCGGGCCTCCCTTGGAAGCTTGGGCCTGAATTTGCCGCATTTCCCTCCACTCAGACGAGAGTCCAGAAGATCAACAATGAAGCACCCTGTCTCACAATCTTTCGCCAGCTTCTGGCTGCACCTGGCTACCTTTTTGAGCACAGTGGCATGAAGTGGGCACTGCTCAGGAGAGGCCGCAGGAATTAGCCCCTGGAGCTGAGTAGGGACTGGGGAGAGCTGATGTATCTGCCCGCCCTTGGGCCCCAGTTGTGGGCTAACTGAAGCTAGGACAATTGCCATTAGTGGTTTCAACACCTTTTTTTCTGTTGAAATCTCTTCTAGGGCTACTAATAATTAGCCAAAGTTAAAGGCCTGACTCAGCTTTCCTCTCTGTCTACTTGGGTCACTGACTTACTAACCTACAAAATAAACAACCTGTCAACAAGTAATCAAGAACCAACTGTCTCAATATTTATGAATTCATCTCTTAATTCATATATAACAAACATGTACTGAGTTTCTGCCGTGTACTAGGTTCCACAGAGGAAAACGAAGGTCAAGATGCCACAGACCTGCCCTCAGGGAGCTTCCACCCCAGGAAGGAAGAGTTCAAAAGCAGACAAACAAAGGCAGCACCTGGGGAGTGATTCAGGGTTTTGTGAGATTCCAAAAGGGAGGAAATTAGGGAAGAGTTGGGTATTTCATGGAAGAGATGGTATTTGAGTTGGGCTTAAAAAACAGGCGGGAGTCAGGAAGGAGAAGGCACTCTGGATTCTACTGATGGTTTACTGGGCTATTGATGGTACCAGAACCCAGTGAGTACAGGTGTGGAGAGCAGGTCAGGAGAGCATGAAGTATGTTGGGATCCAACCACTTGACACCCAACGCTTGAGCCCTGCATTAGAAAAATCATTTTCACAAATATGAAAATTCTGGTTCAAGCATGTGCAAATCTCACATGTTGGTGAGAGGAAAGGAGAGGGCTGGTTAGGAAGAGTTTTTTGCATTGTGACAAAAGCAAGAAAAAAATGAATGCCAACGTTAGAACTTTTGTGAAGGAGCTGAGACTTATCTCCAGACCCCACTAGGAATCAGAAGGGTGAGTCCATAATTCCAATCCACGAAATCAGAAATACCTTGAACATTTTAGTGGAAGATTTGAAGGCTCTTTGGAGAACTGGATGGACTTCGTGCTTAACGGTAACATCTGGGTTGTAATTCTTTGTCACTCCTAGCTCTGTGACCTTAGTCAAGACATTTAAAACTCTGAGCCTCACTTAACTCAGTAAAGTTGGGATAACATCCAGAATGCAGAAACAGTAAGCAGGGGACACTTAATTCAAGGTAGCTATTATTACTGTCGCTGCTGTTGTTGTTGACCAACATTTTTAAAAGACAATTTTCTAGATACATTTATTATCTGAAAAATGCACAACAACTGGATGCACGTGTCATTGAAACTTCTGGGGGGCGGTAGTGGGGAGCGCATTCTAAAGGTTCTAACGATCCGTGATAAAGAAAGATTAATTTACAGTGCTCGCTGTCACTAAGGAAAGGTGTATGAAAAAACACTGATAGGGCTTCCCTGGTGGCGCAGTGGTTGAGAATCTGCCTGCCGATGCAGGGGACACGGGTTCGAGCCCTGGTCCGGGAGGATCCCACATGCCGCGGAGCAACTAGGCCCGTGAGCCACAATTACTGAGCCTGCGCGTCTGGAGCCTGTGCTCCGCAACAAGAGAGGCCGCGATAGTGAGAGGCCCGTGCACCGCGACGAAGAGTGGCCCCCGCTTGTCGCAACTAGAGAAAGCCCTCGTACAGAAACGAAGACCCAACGCAGCCATAAGTAAATAAATAAATAAATAAATAAATAAAGTGTAAAATTAAAAAAAAAAACAAAAACTCTGATGGTCTCTGTATTTAGTGGGTAGACATAAGAAATATAAGAACTGGGGGCGACTGCTCACGGCCTCAGATGCTCAAACGCTGTTCCTCTTGTGAGCTGTGCGTTACAGCACCCCGAGGATTATGGAGCACGCCCCCGCCTTGCTGAAATCCCCGATGGTGTTCCCTTGCACTTAAGGTGGGATTTGAAGTCGTGCCCGTGGCTGGGCCTCCTCAGGCCCCGCCGCCCTGGGCAGCCTCAGACGTGTCGCTGTCCCTCTCCTCACTCCCCACACGTGCCGCTGGGTCCATCCCTTCAGTTCCTCTAATGCTCAAAGCCCTTTCCTGCCTCAGATTCCTCCAGCATCCCGCTCTGTCAGCCAGGAAAGCAACCCCTTCTCCCTGCCCCATCGACGGCCACTCATCCTTCAAGTTCCAGCCTGGAGGTCACTTTGTCAGAGATCTTCTGCCCCTCATCTGAGTCAGGCTTCCTCTCCTCCCAGACCGTCTCTTTCATAACACTTTCTCCATTGTAACACAGTGCACGTTGTAACTGCACGCTTATTCCTTTGTATGGCATGTGTGCTTATTTCGTATTTGGCTCCTTCCCTGGGCTGTGAGCTCCATGAGGGCAGGAGCTCCCAGGGGCGCCTTACTCTCACTGGATCAGAACTTCGGTAGGTTACATGGAGCAGGCACTCGGCAGATGTCTGTTGAATTTAGCAGATGAGTGATTTTTTTTAGGTATGTGGATTTTGGAAGAATGTACTTGAGTTTGGCGGAAACCACCCACAGAATTTCTCCACTTTGCATTTTGCTCTGTTGTTCCTATCTATCCCATATGCCAAGGACACTTAGCATCACTGGACCGGCCTCCTGAGGGCCCGTGGACCACCCTAGACATTGTGACCACCTCAGTCTGCCCCGGCCCCTTTCCAGGTGCCCCCTGGTGGAGGGATGGGTGCAGAGCACGGGTGAGTGAAAAGAGCTGTGAGAAAACCACATGGGCTGGGAGAGCGAGGCCACCTCGTGCTGGGCTCAGATGCTTCCGTGAAGAGCGTGACCCTCGCCCCCTGGCAAGGACAAGCAAAGAGAGGGTCTACAGAGGATGGGGACCAGGTCTCAGGGAGACAGAGGGGTGGGGCCTCCATTTAGGGAGCCCTGTTTCCATCCTTGAAGAAAGGAGCTCGGCAGGTGTGACAGGCTGGGGCCTAACCTAGGCAGGTGGCCTGTGTCTTTTGCCTCTTCATGGTTAGTCCTCTGGGAAGATGAACACCTTCAGGTTTCTGCCCCTGCATGGGGGGAGGCCAGAGAAGGGACTGGCCGTAGTTGGAAATCTAGTCTGTATATTAAGGAGCACAGTGAGAAGCAAACTGGGGGAGCCGCTGGGCAGCGAGCTTGCTTGTATGATGCCAGCCGTCACGCCGGATACTTGTGCAATTCCAGGTGACAAAGCCAACAGGTTTCCCTCTCTTTATCTTTTTCAGTGACAGCTCTCCTCCAAGTGACCATTAAGAAAAGAAAAAAGAACTCAGTTGCGTCTTCCTGTTAGAGCAGCTGCCTTAGAGTCCACAAGACTTAAGTCGGTGGCAAAAAGTTGGTGTTTATATGGGAATGGCATTTTTGCCAAGGAAGCCAAATCTTGTATGTTTACGGGATGGTGGTTGTAGGGAAAAAGGAAGGGGAGGTGGGATTCTATTTTATTGGCCCCAACCAGCATCGATTTGTCCTAACTCAGCTGTTTTCCTAATCATGTCAAAGCCAGAAAAAAAAAAAGACTCCTCTGCTATCCTAGCCTGGACCCAGAGAAGTTGCTTTCAGGGCTGAGAATTCGCCCTGCTGCAGATGCAAAGTGCAATCCAGGCCGTCCTCACCCGGGCTGTGCACTGGTGTTCAGGTTACAGAGCAAACACAATGTTCTTTTACCGTGTGCGGAGAGATTTTGCAAATAAGGATGTGGGAGATTAATAGTCCTGGCACAGTGCAGGAACAGGGAGCTAGAACGGCGTTCTCAATTCTCTATAGTCAAGTAGGTATAATAAACAACAGAGAGACGTAAAAGAAAAATGTCTAAGACAGCAGGGAAAGAATGGGCACTCGTTTTTAGGATTTTTCAGAAGATAAAGAGATAAAACCCCAATATTAAATCTAAGTAGGCTCAGAAATTATAATTTTCATATATGAATCTTAAAAATAAAAATCCGTAAATTTGAAGACAGGAGTAAAATGATTAAGGTATTCAGTCTAGAAAACTAAGGTACCACAAAAGATGGACTAAAAAATACCTAAATTTCTCTCAGGACCAGGGACCGGCATGATTTTCTAAAGAAACATTTGTGTTTTTATGTTACGGACACCGTAAGTTACATTGATATAACTGATTGCATTTTCTTCTTTGAGTGGGCGGCTAGGAATCTCAGAACCACCTTGTGTTCCATTCTATGTTATGGTAAGTGATTTTGAGGACTAACAATATCTACAATGCAGAGTCATGGAGAGAAACAGAAATAGTAACTAGGAGATACTTAATCCCAGATGGCTATTATTATTGTTGCCGATGTTGCCAACCAACATTTTAAGAAGAAATTTTTCTTGACAGAATTTTTATATGTGCAAAAGGCAGAATAACTTTACGTTCACTCCATTGAATCTCTGAGGAGGAGTCATTCTATAGTATGTAATGAGCCAGGCATGATAAGGGACGATTAGTCTTATAATACCCATTATTACTAATTAGAGCTATGTGAGGTGACATTGACAGTCTCTCCATTTAGGGGGTTAACACTAGTCCTTCAGAACTAATTTTATTTTTTCTCAACCTATTATCTTCCTTCTGATTTCTTTCTTTAAAAAAAATTTCTGCATCAAGTATTTAAAAATTACCTCAAATCTCCCTTTTGAAATAATTATATATTTTTAAAAAGCTCTTCAAGTCATTGTCGGTAGTTAGGCATTCTTCCTTTCCGTTCTTATGGCTTCTCTCTGCTTCTTAAGCCATAGGATGAAATACCAGGTAGCCCTTGCTAACTGGTTGACTCTTAGTTCTGATTTACACAAACAAATGTGTGCGTGTGTGTATTTGTGTGATACATACAAAAGTAATATAATATGATATGATATATATGATATATGTGATATGATATGATATAATATATAATATATAGTGTACAATTACCATATCGCGTCACTCTCAACAGACAGTGGAATATGCCAGTTTCCTGCAGGGGAGCAGGTACTTGGACCTCAGCAGGTGGATGTTGGGAGGCGGGGCGGGTACAAGGGAAGTGGAGCCGGGGCAGGAGGCAGCATCGTCAGATTCATCACTGGGCTAAGTGGCCACCACCAGTCAGAACGTTAGCGACGGTGCCGTTTGTCCTCGCTCTCCTCTCCCCTCCTTTTCTCTGCTGATCTAAGTTTCAGCCACCTTGTCTGCCTGATTCCCAGCTGCTGTATCACACTGGTCTTGCGATTGTGGTCCCCTGGCCTGCATTTCAGCACAGTACCCTATCTTAGGACCAAAGCGGACTCAAGGCGGGAGTCTTCTAGCCACACTGGTGAGTTGAGTGATGAGACCTAAAGGGAAGCTCGCTGGTGGGTTCTGGGCTGAGGAGGATTTATGGTGCAGTTACAGAAGCTTAAGCATCAGGACGTCTCACTTGCATGGGTTTCTTCCAAGTCCCTGTATCTAATGTTATATTCATAATTATTATTTTCTTAAAGAGAGACCTCCTCCCCCCAATTTTATTATAATCATGAGAGTCCCACAAAACTTCTATCTGTCTCTGATTCTGGGATATATATTTTGCTCCCTAATAAAAGTATGAGATGTACAAGAAGAAGCCACATCCCTGCTTTCCTGCTTTGGGATGAACTGAAGGATGTGATGCTTGGAGCTACAGCAGTTATCTTGTGCTCTGAAGGGAAAGCCAAAAGAACTGCAGAAGAACCGACTCAGGGCCTTGATATCGAGTTGCTGGATGAACCACCCTGTAACTTCTTACCTCTAAACTTCTAGTTATGTGAGATAATGAATCTTTATTATTTAAGCCATTTATTCAAGCGGTCTATGACTTACAACCAAGAGCATCTTGACTGATACCCCAAGTTTCCCCATCACTGTGTTTTAATCACTCATTGGGAAAACGTGCATCGTCTTGCTAGATGTGCTAATGCCAAGATACTGTATTGACAGTTCAGATGCTTCCAGACTGAACCTTCTCTGACAGCACTTACGGCTGGAGCAACTTCCCTGGTGACTGTCCACCCCTCCTGGAGGAATTGAGATCGCTCCTCATGAGTTGTCCACTGTCTTCATGACACCCTCTGGCTTTGCCACTCTCCCTATGTAAGCCAGTTTTTCCATAAATTACCTCAAATCACCTCTGTACTCTTATAATCTCCCTCCCTGCCATGGACCAGCCTCTCAGTGTGGTTGATTTCAGCTAAATATGAGAAAGTAAACAATAGAGGCACATAGTCCTACAGAGAAATGAGTGACAGTTAACTGTGGATTAACCCTCAGCATCTATTTGCTTTTAAAAACTTAAAACAATTTTACCAGAATATTCTAAATTGAAAAAGTTGCAAAACGTAAGCCCTTTTGTACGGCTTGGGAAGTTGGCTTTATGGAATAAAATTGAAGAGGCACCTGCAGTCAGGTGACCCACTTGACTGCACGTGTGTTCAGTGCAAAGTCCTAAGAAAACCACTGTAGATGAAAATGCTGTGAGCCTAGAATAACCTCACTCCAGGTGAACTTCAAACAGTGTGATAAAGTGACCAGAAGCATTAGGGCGCTTAGAGGAGAGAGCGTTAGGGGGCAGAGGGACCTTCTTGGAAACTTCCAAAATCACATGGCATAGGAAGCCAAAGTCTGCTGACCAGAAGGACCCAGCCTGGCCGCGGAACAGTGCAGCTGACATTTCTGACCAGTTCTGCTTTGCTTCCTCAGCGACCAGCTGCTTCTCTGGTCTGAGAGCACACAGGAACAACTCAGTCCTCCTGAACGACTGAGGTTTACGTCAGGGAATCCCCGTTTTCCACACCTGGGTCGCTAGACGTCCACTCGTTTTGCATGATCAGTATTTCTGCTGATCACCACCTGCCCTCACTCTGGCAGGTTAAATACCACTCTTAGGCCTTGTACAGTCGTCCCGCGGTATCCACAGGGGATTGTTTCCAGGACCCCCTCGGATACCAAAATCTGTGGATGCTCGAGTCCCTTATACAAAACAGCATAGTATTTGCATATAACTACACACATCCTCCTGCATATTTTAAGTCATCTCGGGATTACTTATGATACCTAATATAATGAAATGCTATGTAAATAGTTGTGAATACAATGAAAATGTGATGTAAATGGTTGCCAACACCCAGCAAATTCAAGTTTTGCTTTTTGGAAATTTCTGGAATTTTTTTTCCCCTGGATATTTCTGATCAGAGTTGGTTGAATTCTACAGATGCGCAACCTCGAATTTGACTGTACGTTTTTGGCCTTGACCAACAACTCTCACGTGCCAACATCTGCTACTCTCTTTCACCCTGTAGTCTGATCGGTTTGTGACCCAGCTTCATACTCATACCGACAGTGACCCAGGCCCTGTCTGCGGATTCCCCTCTGGGGTGCCTTCCCAGCTGGCCGGGTATCAGAAGCTGACGCAAGCGCCTGGTGAGCTTGGAGTCCAGGTGGGCAAGGAGGAAGCTGCTGAAATCATCCGGGTACCAGGCAATTAGGGTTTGGGCCCAAAATGCAAGGTAAGCTCTGTAAAATCAAGTGGGCAGGGGCTTCCCTGGTGGTGCAGTGGTTGAGAATCTGCCTGCCAATGCAGGGGACACGGGTTCGAGCCCTGGTCTGGGAAGATCCCACATGCCGCAGAGCAACTGGGCCAGTGAGCCACAATTACTGAGCCTGCGCGTCTAGAGCCTGTGCTCCGCAACAAGAGAGGCCGCGATAGTGAGAGGCCCGCGCACCGCGATGAAGAGTGGCCCCCGCTTGCCACAACTAGAGAAAGCCCTCGCACAGAAACGAAGACCCAACACAGACATAAATAAATAAATAAATAAATTAAAAAAAAAAAAAAATCAAGTGGGCAAACCAGAGACCTGGACCTGTGGACTTTTGTTTGCCAATCATTTCTCTTTAAGGTGAAAGCAAAGCCAAGCCTCTCCTGGCTTTTCGCTGCCCTAAAGCAATTGCTTTGGTTCACAGTAACTGTTCCACTTTAAACTGAATAGGTTACACTGTAAGCCTGGGTAATTGAGTTAAGGCCCATTTGTTAAAATACAGCAAGTCTGGAGCCATGAAGTCTAAACCATGGCTCTGGGTCGGAGTCTCCAGTTTGCGTCTACAAAGTCACCTGACCAAGCCTTTGGATTCTCTAAATAAGGAAATAATACAACAAATGAGACTTAAGCAAAAACGAAATTTTTCAGGTGGAAAAGGTGAATAATTATTTACCTTTGGCTGTTTGATAGAATTTGTATAATGAATATCTTGTCATATGTTTTATATTTACCTCAGTTATGAACCATCCTTCATCGGCCACTAGGGTCAAAGGAGAGACAAATTTCCCTTTCTTGTAATAGAACCTGCTCGGGATGGCCTCCCTCTCGTAGACAGTCATGTGCTCCACTGTTCTCAATTTGTCATATATCTGCAAAGATAACCAAGAATGACCAGGTTTGCATTCTCTCTCTTAAATGTATGTGAATATTTATTGGACCTGGGGGAGAGGGAGGACTTTATAAAAACTTATTTATGTCAAAAATACTATAGTAAAATAAAAAGGTGAATGAGAAATTGGTCTTCCTGATGTTAAATACCACCAAGATCAAAGAAAAGCATTTATTCTTTGACTAGACCTAGAGCATGTCCTATCTACACCTGATTTTTTTAAAAATAAATTCATTTATTTTATTTTTATTTATTTTTGGCTGCGTTGGGTCTTTGTTTCTGGGCGTGGGCTTTCTCTAGTTGCGGCGAGCGGGAGCTATTCTTCGTTGTGGTGTGCAGGTTTCTCATTGCGGTGGCTTCTCGTCGCGGAGCACAGGCTCTAGGCGCGCAGGCTTCAGTAGTTGTGGCACGCGGGCTCACTAGTTGTGGCTCGCGGGCTCCAGAGTGCAGGCTCAGTAGTTGTAGTGCACGGGCTTAGTTGCTCCGCAGCACGTGGGATCTTCCCAGACCAGGGCTCAAACCCATGTCCCCTGCATTGGCAGGCGGATTCTTAACCACTGCGCCACCAGGGAAGCCCTACGCCTGATTTTAAAATACTAGTGACTGTTTGCCATTAATTACACTGCTAATTTTCTGATGAAGATGTAAACCCTGTACTTCTTTCCAATATTTAGCAGCAGCTTAAGTCTTTATAACTAAAATTAAAATCAACCAGCTGGTGTTGATTTGTTGGCCCTTAGCCAAAGCAGGCATATATTCCTGGGTAGAACTGAATATAAAATTGAGTTTATCAATTCAACTCTGGAAAATAATTAGTATTTAGGCTGTTTCGTAGAGAGTTTCTACTGGCCCCAGGAGTTATGATTTCCTACTTAAGAAAATCCATAATTCTTAAGGAAAGTAGGGTGCATTACTAGAAAGATTTTGGATAAGTGAAAACTCTGATGGCACATAACGGGTCTCACAAACTGTTGTGTCCATCACGTGACAAACTGTCACCCAAACATAGCCCCAGTTCTGAATAATCTACCAACTGCTTTAGGCAGCTTGTAACTGCCTGATGTACACACCACATTGGAGGAAAGAAGCTCTTCCCAGCTCGTGAGCTGCTGATACTCCAGCATCCTGGAGACGCCATGTCCCTAGGTGCCAGATAGGAGATAACGGATGACGTTCCTTGCCAGGAAAACAGAACTTCTTTGCAAGAAGCCATTTACTGTGGGACCTGCCAACGTGTAAAATACTCTTCCCAGTTTCATGTTTAAGGAGTTCACGAGAACCCTGTGCAAACATATTCAGCACCTCCACTTGCTGGCCGTGGAGCACCCGTCGGGGGAAGGAGACAAGGCTGGGGAGAAGCCGCATTGCGGGCACCGAGTTCCTCAACCCCCGACAGACAGATCTCAGACTCTCATGTGGGAGGGAGCGGCCAGGGCTGGGAGGGAAGGTCTCTCTCTGGGCCAAAAGGGACGGACCCCAGCCTACACCAGTGCTCCATCAATACCAACCACGTCTCTGCCGTGGGGAAGCAGGCCCAGCCGAGGCTGATTCCTAGCTCCCTGCGGATGCACCGCCCCTGGCAGCGGTAGAGGCCTCCCCCAAGGAGGAGAGCGGTTTTCTCCGGGCGCGGAGAAGGCCCAGAGCCTGTGCTGGGAGACGACCAGGCCACACGGGGCAAAGCAGGCCGCCGGCGGTGCCACTTGCTCCTTCACCTTCTCAGCGTGGTTTACCCGCCACTCAGAGAGAAGGGCTGTTCGGAGGGAGGGGTAAGTAGGCGCCTTGCCATCCGAGCGCGCCGAGTCCCCGGAAGCCCTGCCCCACGTGATCTGCACGCCGTGGGAACTCCGCCACACCCTCGTGGGGACGCCCCCCTCGGATGGTGATATCGCCATAGGTGACGCACACGTCGTCCCTGCAGCGGGCCCGGCATGCTTCTCCGTGCTTCACGGCCGCCCGGGAGGGCAGCGACAACGTCGTCAGCACACACAGCAGAGAAGCGGCAGGAGGCCGGTTAGGGAGCCGCTCAGCTGCTGAGAGCTGGGGTCTGGACCCCGGCCGGCCGCGTGGCTCCGAGCCGAGGAGCCGCCCCACGGCGCACGCGGCCTCAGCCTGTGTCCGTTCGTCACCTTCTTCTCTCCAGTCCCTGATGAGGACAGATCAGACTGGCGGCTTTCCTCCAGAGAAGGGCCTTCTGTGCAGGCTTCCGCGGTCCCAGCTGCGCAGGAGAAGTGCTGCATTTTGGCCAAGAATGAAACGGCCCTGTAAGGGGCTAAGCCCTGAACGTGCTGAGCACCGCACGCCCTCGTCTCGTTTCGGGTCCGCTAACGTTCAGTGCCCGTTTCAGAGAAGAGAAGACGCAGGAGGAGGAACCGCTGGCCAGAGGCCACTCGGCGAGGAAGCGGGCAGGTGGGTCCCCGGGCTGCTCTGTGCTTCCGCCTTAAAGCTACACGCAAAGACTCAGCAGAGTCACGGCCTTTGAGGGTGTGCTCTGCCCCCGTCCCCCCCGACCCCTCTCCCCCCATCTTGCCTCAGAGTGCTTCCCGGGCGCCGGCCACAGGCTCACAACTGGCCCTCGGTCCTTCACCTGCTGCAGGTCGTGGAGGCTGACGTACTTATCCAGCTCAATCACTTTGTCCATCCAGAAGATGTCAGTCATGCCGTGATCTGAGAAGATGATGACGTTGAGGTCGTCCTGCAGCTCCCGCTCCTGTGGGGAGACAGAGGCAGTCGGGACGGCGCCCGGAGGCGGAGCCTCTTACACCGGCTGTCTGCCAAAGAGGTGTTTTCAACTACAGGTTATAGGAGGAAGCCTTCTTCCCCAGTTCTGAATTTAATCGTCTGCTTGTCTGCCCTGATGAGACACGGTTCAAAAGCATCGCAGAAGTGCTGCGGGGAAGGGACGGGAGAGCTCTGTGCCCAAGCCGATTAGTGCCGCACGTAATGCAGACGAGGCGCCAGCCTTTTAAGACAGCCCTTCTGTGTTCACCCTCTTTGGGTCTCTCAACCAGCTTGGGTGGGAATACGACAACTGTCACTCGCCCGTTCTACACATGTGAAACATTAACCCCACCAAAGTTTAAAAAAATAATATTTTAAGTCAGACAAAGACAAATATCATATGATATCACTTATATATGGAATCTAAAAAAATGATACAAATGAATTTATTTAAAAAACAGAAATAGACTCACAGACAGAAAACAAACTTATGGTTACCGAAGGGAAAGTGGCGGGAGAGGGATAAATTAGGAGTTTGAGATTAACATGTACACACTACTTATATAAAATAAACAACAAGGACCTACTGTATGGCACAGGGAACCATATTCAATACCTTGTAATAGCCTAGAATGGAAAAGAACCATATATAATCTATCTATCTATCTATATATCTGAATCACTTTGCTGTACACCTGAAACTAACACACTAACACAACACTGCAAATCAACTATACTTCAATAAAAAATAAAATTTTAAAAAGTTTAAAAATAATACTTTGCTTAAAGTCATTGAGTTAAGGGTATGGCAGGATCAGGGAGAGAACCCAGGCCTGGGTTCCACACCCACACCAATCTGGTTACCAGACTGAATGGTTTGGTAAAGCATCGGGCCACCTCGCCAGCTGAGCCAGGCGGTAATGCAGATCTGGGTCATCTCAGTGCCACTGGCCTGGCTGTAAGACAAGGGAGCTCGTGGTACCTGGGGAGGCGTCGTGTGAAGAAAAGAGACCCCTCAGACCCTTGAGCTGGCCCAGTCAGCTCTCAGCAGTAAGAAGGAAGATGTCGAGGGGTGTGACAGTCAAGGAGACAGAAGAAGAGCGACAGAGGGAAGGTTAGCCCCGTGGTCCTGGTTTTCGGTCACCTGGATCCACTTGGTCATGTACTTCAGGACGGTGTCCACAGCCCTCAGGGCTTCCTTCCTCTGCGGCGACGAGGGCCCGTAGTGGTGGCCTTCCACGTCGATGCGCTCGTAGTAGATGGCTACCAGGTCCGCCTGGCCACTCCTGCGGAGGGGGCGGGCAGGGTGAGAGCTGAGAGAGGCCCTGCCAGCTTTCTCCCCTCCCGCCCGGCGGTCCTGGCGGAGGCATGGGCGTCCTCCCGCCCCTGCCCTGTGGTCCAGGCACAGCTGATACCTTAAAAAGAACAAGGGGGTTCTCCAAGGGAGAGACAGGAATACTGCACCAAGACGTGCCAGTCCCGAGCACCCTGGTGACAAAAGTCAGAGGGCATGCTTATGGGTCACCTCCCCTCTCAGCTCATCATGACCCAGGAGTCGGAAGAGGTGGCAACAGGCAGGGGACAGTTCTGATAACTCTCCTCACCACCGGCTGTCATCAGAAGATCAGAGAAAAGAGAAGCGATCATTCAAAAAACGTCTCCTCGGATACGGCGGGTGGGAGGGAGACGCAGGAGGGAGGAGATATGGGGATATATGTATATATATATAGCTGATTCACTTTGTTATACAGCAGAAACTAACACACCATTGTAAAGCAATTATGCTCCAATAAAGATGTTAAAAAAAGAAGTCTCCTCCATTATTGCTGGTCTTCGAGGAAGCCTCTAAATAAAACACTAGACTGTAGGTTTCACTGACCCGCAAGAATAAGAACAAGCTTTACCAGGCAACCTTGCAGGAGGCAGACAGGTTTGTGTTTGTGTTCAGGGCCTGACGTCTCTGGGGACCCAGGAAGGGTCAGCTCCAGGGTGGGCACAGGGTGAATTCTAGCACTGACCACACTTTCTGCATCCCAGAAAAACGCCCCCCTCGGCCAGGGTACTGGTGGTAAAAATCCAGCTATTTAACCCTCCGTGCGAAGCTGAGGCTGAGTGGGAACTAGTGACAGACCTGGAGTAGGAGGCTGAGGGAGTCGGGGAGGCGAGGAAACACCGTGCGATGTGCCCCCTCCTCCGCACAGCGCACAGCTTCCCACTGCGACTGCCCTGCCCACAACGTCCCCCAGAGCACCTGGACAGAGCGCTGGCGCTGACGACGGTGATGGTGCGGGTAGCAGTAACAGCAACTGACACAAGAGGAAGCAGTGGAAAAGGAATGAAGGCTAACTCCTCCGTCTGGACTTTAAGGGTTAATAACTAACCCT
Organism: Balaenoptera borealis; assembly: GCF_965194805.1. Lineage (NCBI taxonomy): Eukaryota > Metazoa > Chordata > Mammalia > Artiodactyla > Balaenopteridae > Balaenoptera > Balaenoptera borealis. The sequence goes on along the minus strand of NC_138880.1, from coordinate 24,633,891 downwards.
CTTGGCAGACGGCCTTATTTCTCTTGAAACACTCTTATTTAAACAAACACACAAGCGAGGCGGCCTGGTCTCTCCTGGTGTGGTCTCCCCCGACACTTGGACTGAGAGAACGTGTATCCTCAGCGCCTGTGGTGCCTTGGGCCTTGCAATGCACAGAAGAGGAAAAAGAACCTCACAGTAGCTCCAGAGCATGGTTTGCACAACCCCGCCCATCCTTCCGGCCTCAGGAAGACGGTGCTTCTTCCAGGAAGCACCCCTGATGCCCGGGCTCAGCTGGGTGGCCCTCCGGGGCACTCCCACGGCTTTCCTGGTTCATCTCTGGGTTGTGATTTTTCACACTGTGCTGTAATTGCCCATTTATGTGTCCTTCCCTCCCCTCTAAATTGCAGGGTTTTTCACCCTGGGATGCATTCATTCTCCATTGCGTCTCAGCTCAGCCTAGGATCTGGCATACAGTAGGTGCTCTGTAACTGTCACTTGAAGGTATAATAATAGTAAGTGCTCAATAAATGATAGTTATTCTAGGTCAGGCACTATGTTGAGGGCTTTTCATACATGATCCTAATTCATCCTCACAGCAACCCTATCAGGCAGGAATACATTAAACAGGGAGTTCAGTACTGTCGCCCACATCACACAGCTCGTGAGAAGCGGAGCCAGCACTGAGACCCAGGTGGAGCTCCAACACCCTGACCCAAATACTCTGAGAGAACTCAACAGCCCGCACCAATGGGGAAACATTCTGCTAAACCCAAATGACCATGTGGAAATGGTTCTTATTCTGCTATAAGAATCCCACCAACCCCAAGAAAGTGGGGCGTGAGACAAGGCAAAGGCAGCAGTGAGACTGAGTCACTTTCATGTCTCGGCATGAGCTCTACGTCTGCGGCTTGCATGTGCCTCTGAATTCTGGATCTGAGATGAAAAGCATCCCTAGAGAAAAGCATTTGCAGATTTTGCAGATGAGGAAATAGGCCAAAAAGGACTGTAGGCCTCACAGACCTCTGAGACATGGCTAGGACTGGAAATGTGAACTTCCCACGTCCAAGGTCAGAACCCTTGATTCCACCAGCCCGGGCTTTTGAATGTCCACACCGACTCCATTCACTGCACGGGGATCGGTTCCAGAGAATGTTCAGCCTGGCGTCTTCCTTCACCATGGTCATACTTGCCAAGAGGGCACAACTTTTAATGATGCTGTGATGTTCTCGTACCCTGAGGTGTACTTCATCCACAGTTTGGAGGATATACTGGTTTCCAGTTACGGGAAATTGCTAGTCAAGTGTTCTTTTCTCTTTTTAGAACAAAACAGACTGGCCCTTCTTTAACAAATACCATGTCCACCCTCCTCCACAATGGGGATTGGGGTAAGTTATTATTTGGTTGTTTCTCACAAAAAATATTATCATCATTCATACTCGCTACTCTATGAATGACTAATACAAATGCCCCCTGCATCTACAGACAGCAGAGAACAAAAAGTCACTAAGGGTTCCACACGTGTGCAGGCGGTAGGGAAAAGTTCTAACCTGGCAATGGCATTTTCATACATATCCCTAAACTCTTTTGAGGCCCATGTTCATTACACTGAGGGACTGATGGCATTTCCTCCACCACATGTGACATAATGGAACTTTCCATAAAATCATGCCCTCGGATATGTCTCCGCATTTAGCTGCCTTTTGTACTTGTGCCTGTAGCGTCCCAGATGCGCTGGTTCACACAGAACATCCTATGTTTACGTGTGTACACTTCCAGGGTGGGGCTTGTATGTTGGAAAAATTTCACAAGGTTTACTGGTTGCACTAAAGCTCAATGAAATGCTTGCAGGTCACTACATTTTAGACACTTCACCTTAATACAGCAGCCACTGGGCTGGTTTCTTTAAGGCTATTTGCCTTAAATCTCCGTGTGATCAGAAAGCTAGGAAGTCTCACAGACTTGCCTGATGGCTTTGTGTTAGGAAGCTGTCAACCCCAGATGCCAGGAACACTGGAATTGCGATGCTTGAGATTCGGGGATTTATACACATGCTTTTTGTGAAAGACTTCTATGTTGGAGCTCGTTGATTCATGAGGGACCTGAGTCTTCAAGGGCTAAGAGCTCTTGCCTGTTGGAGTTTAGCTGACAAATTCTTGGTGGCCAGCTGTTTTCCACATGGGTCTGGTCTCCATCACTGGTCAGCTCATTTGTAATGGAGCGGTTGGGTGAGGAGTGATGGGTGGAAACGCTTGCAGATCTGTTATTGGCCATTTATAGCTTTCAGCCCAGGAACCATGCCAGAAAGACATGTGGCCATCAGCCCAATTACCTGAGAGCTGCAAGGGGCCCCCAACCGTGGACTTCAGGGACACCCAGATCTCCCATCACCTTAGGATCCTGTCCAGATTTCTTTTCAATGTAAAGAGTTCAGAACGTCACATCCATTTTCCTTACTGAAGTGGGTTGGAGAGAATTAGGGAGAGAGAAATGGAAGTAGTTTAAAGGAATGGTTGAAGTTGCTGAGTGTTAAAAAAAAATTGAGGGACTTCCTTGGTGGCACAGTGGTTAAGAATCTGCCCGCCAATGCAGGGGACACGGGTTTGAGCCCTGGTCCGGGAAGATCCCACATGCCGCAAAGCAACTAAGCCTGTGTGCCACAACTACTGAGGCTGCGATCTAGAGCCCACGAGCCACAACCACTGAGCCCGTGTGCCACAACTACTGAAGCCCACGCGCCTAGAGCCCGTGCTTCACAAGAGAAGCCACCACAATGAGAAGCCTGTGCACCGCAACAAAGAGTAGCCCCCTCTTGCCGCAACTAGAGAAAGCCCGCACGCAGCAACGAAGACCCAACCCAGCAAAAAATAAATACATACATACATTTTAAAAAAAATTGAAAACTTAGAAATAAGTCAGTTTCCCTGACACACTCTTGTGTGCTATTCAGACCATTACTGATCTCTGCATTTTTCAAACTGGGTGTGATAGTTCCATGTGGAAGAGAAAAAAAAAAAAGGTTCTATGTTCTAATATGCTAATAGGCTTTGTACATTTCCAAGAAGATGGCAGAGTAGGCAATTTTTCCAAATTTATTCCATTTGACAAAAGATCTTCCTTCTTTTGTCAAAAACTTATATCTTTGGAGAGTCAGGCATTCACTATATCATGATTAGAGAAACGCTGACATTCACATTGCTTCTCTATTTTCCATCAACACAAAGAAGAAAGTCCTAAACCCCTGGGGACTTCCTTGCTCTCAATTCAACGTTTCCAAAGAATGCCCCTACCTAAAATTACTCAACGCACAATCATTCTCTACTAGAGGGTAGCAATCACCGTGTGAGAGGCTTACTACCTCTCTTGAGACATATTTCACCTATACCAAGCCTTCTTAATCCACTTTAGCATTCATTATTGGTCCTGGAAACAGGAAGAACAGTGGCATGGCTAAGGATTTGGGACACTTACTTGAAGAAGTCAAGAGCATCGCTGACTGCATTGGCAAAATTGATATCCGTTGGGACATTTTTATATTCTAGGCAGTAAGTAGGTCTGACACCAAGAATCTCAACCTCACAGCCTAAGAAGGAAAAAGATGGTAAATGGTTACTTTCTTCAATAATCAAGGTAGGGTTATGAGCCTATTTTAGGAAGCAAATACCATTAGTCAAAACAAAAATTTGTGTTCCTTTTCATGAAATAAAAGAATGTATTATTGATAAGTGGTGTATTTAACTCTAATTTTGTTTAACTGGAGCAGAGGCTCTTAAATGTCATTCCTATACAGCACTGGTGTCTCATGACAGGGACTAGCAAAAATTGGTTAATGGTTGTCTTTCCCAATTTGAAACAACAATAACAAAAATTAGTTAGTACACAGAATGTCTCAACTAAAACTTTTTTCTATAGATTTTTTTTTAACTACTAATTCTTCTAGTGCATCTTTGCCTATTCTAGAACCAAGTATGAGGTAATATCTGATTAGCCTGGGAATAAGAAACTAAAGACTTCACTAGTCTAACTGGACTCAGAAGTACTGCACTGATGGGCAAGTCTAAAAATCACTGAGTTAAGGCAAGGATCCTGAGCCATGCCCTTAGCTCTCCCAAAATGAAGTAAAAGAATGAAAGGCATTCAGATGTTAGGAGCTGCTGTGGCCTCAGCTTTTCTGCCCCAGGCCCCTGAACAAGTTGAAATGGTTGCCCCGAGGAAGTGACATCCAACCTCATTATCAGAAAATAGGGCAGGAGAGGAATGTGCCAGTCTCAGTTTGTTAGTTGGGTGTATTTAGTGGGCACCTACTAAGAACTAGTCACTATGTTCAGACATAGTGTCTCCATCCTGCGGCATCCCAGAATCTAGCCTAGTAGGAGGAGGATTCCGTGCAAACAGTGTAATAGTTGAAGTCTAAAGTGAAGTGCACATTTACTGGGTGGTGAGGGAACTCAGACAAGGCACATTTAATTCAGATATTATTTCCTTCTGGAAGCTTTCCTCGAATCCCCGTGTTGGGCTCGGTCTGACAGACTGTGTCTGGCCGATGCGTTGGGGTTAGAATTGGGAAGAAAGGGACGTCCAAGCAAAGACAGTAGCAGAAGCAAAAGTTCAAAGTGAGAAACAATAAGGTGTGTGTGTAGAACAGCAAGCACGGTAACGTTCCCAGGCAAGGGGGGTCTGGAGACCAGATGGTGAGCTTTCTTGTAGCCCAGAGAAAATGATTCCCACTTACACTTGGTATGATCCTTATGAATCCTATAAAATAGCTGATGGTGCCTTCATTTTACACAGGAGGAACTGAGTCGAAAAGGTGAAGAGACTTCCCCATTGTCTCAGGGCAATAATGAGGAAGAGCTAACATTTGAATCTAGTTTTATCTGACTCCAAAACTTTAGGTATTCTTTTAAAACAGTATCTGACGAATTCAGACGTGCAAGGACAGACATTATGGACATTAAGGACAGACAGACATTTTTCCATACTATTAAGATTTACTCAAGCTTATCGAGAAATAAGTCAAAATAAAAGAACCCAAGAATGAATAAGATAGGGTCTTAAAATAAATAGCAGTAAACGATGAAATCACAAAATATAGTTAAGTATTAGTAATATTAATGTAGTTACGTAAAAATATTTTATTGAAAAATAAGGTGCATATTTTTAAAAAATGTTTAATGTAATGACCTGGATCTAAAGTTCCCAATTATTTTAACAAAAATGAAAGGAAAAGCATTTTCATTGTTGTTGGAGGGAAGGGATGGTCAATATATAGTGTTCATTCTATAGATTAGTGTTCAGACATTGATTTAAAAGTTTGGAATATACAGAAGAAAGTTGTATGCATAACTTCAAAATTACTAAAGGAAGAAAAAGAAGCATACAAAATTAATCAAATATCAAAGTACATGAAAAGTAAAAAAAAGGAAATATCTAGGAAGCACTAATATTGAAAGCATAATAAAAGAGAAAATCAAATATATTCATTTCAAAATAAATGTGAATGGGTTGCACTCTACAAGAATGTCAACATGAAGAAACTATAAACTATTTTTAAAATTTACAGGTTAAGTAAAATGACACAGCAAGGTTAGATATAAAAGAATAGACCAAATAAACTCCCCCAAAAGTAAACCAAAAAAATCAGCTCTATCAATAGTATTAAAGTTGATTATGGTCTCAAAAGCCTGAAACAGCTACAAATCCACATTAATAGTTTAGAATGTAAATGAGTATTTATATATCATAAATATACACAAATATACATAATTATTATTAAATAATTCTTCTAAGAATGGAATTGTTATAAAAACACAAAAGTTGGAAAAACTGATCATATCCTCATCCACAAAGAAACTCTCATTAACTTCCAAAAAAGTAGAAATTATATAGCACAATGCATATTATCTGACCACACGTAATAAAACTATAAATTAATTATAACAATTAACTAAAAATAAATCCAACTCCTTGTAAATAAAAAAGAAAACCTTTATGAAACGATGTAAAGAGGAAATGAAAACTTCACTGACAGGCTAGTTATTAACAGTGAAAATTCTACATTTCAAAACTTCACGGGGGGACTTCCCTGGAGGTCCAGTGGTAAAGAATCCGCCTTGCAGCGCAGGAGATGCAGGTTCAATCCCCCGTCAGGGAGCTAAGATCCCGCATGTCGCGGGGCAACTAAGCCCGCGTGCCACAACTACTGAGGTCACACGCCTCAACTAGAACCCGCGCGCCACAACTACAGAACCCACGTGCCCTGGAGTCCATGAGCCACAACTAGAGAAGAGGAAACCCACACGCCACAACTAGAGAAAAGCCCGGGCACCACAACAGAAGATCCCACATGCCTCAACGAAGATCCTGCGTGCTGCAACTAAGACCATATGCAGCCAAAAATAAATAAAATTAATAAATAAATAATAAATAAATCTTAAAAAAAAAAAAAAAAACTTCATGGGACACATTTTCATTTAGGTCCAAAGCAAATCAGGAGCGCTGTCATCACCGCTATAATTTGTTACTGTTATAGAACTTCTTATCAAGGCAATTAACAAAAAACAGAAATTTAAAATGAGTGCTGGAAATCAGGAGGCATGCATGAGTGTTCCTCTATGGGAACATTTTTTTAAAAATTCTGTCTGTAACCCTTGGCAAAATACTCATTTTGCTTCATGACACAGTACAGAACACATACTCTCACAGAGGAAACAGAAGTTTCACTAAAATATGAGCAAAGCACGCTAATACTTTATTCTATTCTATTCTGTTTTATGTGGGTTTTTTAAAACACTGGTTAACAATCCACAAATTGATGTCACTGTCCGTTATGAATCAAGACCAGTGTTTGAAAAACACCAATATGAGGCACACAACCAGGAGTGGATTTCTGGGTCACTCTGCTCCAGAGTGGCAATGTTCGGCAATATTTATATAATTTTTATTGTATACATGCTTTTCCTTGAAAACCACTTCAGAGAACATATTCTAAGAAAATAAGTTTGTATATACAAGCACCTTTATTACAATATTATTTAGAATATAAAATGAAGAAGCAATTTAAACATTTGGTAATAAAGGTATGGTTAAATTACACACATCCAAATAATGAAATACCATGCAGGCATATAAAATTATTATGCCATTTGTATTTACTGCCATACTATTTTAAGTGAAAAAAGGCTAGTAAATAGTTTGTGAAGGATGATCTCATTTTTGTAAATATTTAAAGCATATTTAGGGCTTCCCTGGTGGTGCAGTGGTTAAGAATCTGCCTGCCAATGCAGGGGACATGGGTTCAAGCCCTGGTCCAGGAAGATCCCACATGCCACGGAGCAACTAAGCCCATGTGCCACAACTACTGAGCCTACACTCAAGAGCCCGAGAGCCACAACTACTGAAGCCCACATGCCACAACTACTGAAGCCCACGTGCCTAGAGCCGGTGCTCCGCAGCAAGAGAAGCCACCGCAATGAGAAGCCCACACACCGCAACGAAGAGTAGTCCCCGCTCACTGCAACTAGAGAAAGCCTGCGTGCAGCAATGAAGACCCAACACAGCCAAAAATAAATAAATAAATAAATAAATTTATTTTTTAAAAAAGCATATTTATGTCTAAGAAAGAGTGGAAGTGAATATAACAAAATATAAGACAGGGCAAAATTTGTGTGGCTGGCTTGGTAGACTTTTTTTGGCTAAACTGAAGCCATTCTGAACTTCTTTCTTCCTTCCCATCCCTTACTAAAGAAAGAGGAAAGCTTTCTCATCTGCCCAGGGTCCCTTGTGAGTAGGAATGGTCATGTGACTCACTACTGGCATTGAGATCTGCTGAGATGCTTAGAGTGGGAGGCTGCGCTTTGATATGAAAAAATTAACATGAGTTGCTAAGCACTACCTCTTTTCTTCTTCTGCAGTTTGGAATGTAGGTTGTAAGGACATGATCCCTGGACTGGCAGCAACCATTCTGAAACCATGAGTCAACAAGCATGAAGGTAAAAAGTTAATATGCTAATATAGAGCAGAAGGATAGAAAGAGCCTAGGTTTTTAAAATGACATTGTTAAACAGCTGAACTACATAAAGTACATACTTTTTATGTGATACAAATAAATTCCTATATGTTGAGTCACTGTTGGCTAGGTTCTCTAAAACTTGCAGTAGATAGTTCGTAACTGATCCAGAAGGATCACAGTTGACTTTTATATTCTTATTATTGCTCATTGAATTGAACTAACTTTCCTAAAATAAATATGTTATTTTTGTAATAAGAAACCAAAAACATATTTTTAATGGTAACTTCCAACTTCCTTCTAATATACCCATTAGGACACAAAAGTTCTATTGTATGAATATCCAGTTTTTAAAAATTATGAATAATGCTGATATAAACATTCTTGTACACGTTCTTTGATGCACTTAGGTATGCATTTCTGTTGTAATATGTGTAGGAGTAGAATTGCTAGATTTGGGGTATGCGTATGTTCACCTTTACTAGATAATGCCAAATAGGTTTTCAAATTTGCTATATTAATTTGCTCCTCCTGGCACTATATGAGACTTTGTTACTCCACCCTTGTCATCACTTGGATGTATAACTATTAATTTCCATTTAAGAATGACTTTACTTGCATCCCACAATCCAAATATCCATAGTTACTTCTTCTTTGAACCATGGGTTATTTAGAAGTCTCTGGTTATTTTACAAATATATAGAATTAAAATTTTTCTTTTTATTATTGATTATACTTTAATTACACTGTAGTCAGAGAACACATTCTGCATGATTTCATACAGTTCCAATTTGTTGAGAAATGCTTTATGGCTAAAATATGGTCATTTTTGACAAATGTTCCATGTGTACTGGGAATAATGTGTATTTAGTGGTAGTTGGGTACAGTGTTCTAGTAATATCAATTAGGTAAATACATTAATTATGTTACATAAATTTTCTGTATTCTTCTGTTTTTTTATTTTCTTATATTATCAGTTACTGAGAAAGATGTCTTAAAACTTACTATCATTGTGAACTTACCCATTTCTCCTTTTGGTTTTATCAATATTTGCTTTATTTATTTTGAGATTGTGTAATTAGGAGCATGAAAATTTAGAATTATTACAACTTCTTGGTAGACTGAACTTTATATCAACGTGAACTGTCTTTCTTTGTCTTAAAAATAGTCTAAGCTTAGAGTCTGCACCGACTGATGTTATAGCTGCACCAGCTCTCCTTTGCTGAGTGTGTGCTATGTCTTTTAAAAATGCTATTACTTTCAACTTTTCTGCATCCTTACATTTAACGTACGTCTTTTATAAGCAGCATATATTAGTTTTTGCTTTTATCCAGTCTGATAGTTGTTTTTAATGTAAACTTCTATTAAAGTTTAACATAGATACATACAAGGTGAATAAATGATACGTGTGCTGTTCATCCTGACAAAGTAAATGCAGCTGTGTAGCCAGCACCCGGATCAGGACCCAGAACATAACCTTCACATACAGGCACCTCCTCATGCCCCCTTTTAGTCACTGCTCTGCCAAGTGTAAACACTATTCTAACACTGTAGATTAGTTTTACCTGCTTTTGAGCTTTATATAAATAGACTCATTCAGATTAATTGGAGTATTTAATGAAATATTAGTTAAAAAAAATAAACGTTTACTTGCAATGTACTTAAGGAAATTTTTATGTTTACATCAGCCACCTCAATACATGTCTTGTATTCATTACACATTTGACAGTTTTTCTCTCCTTTCTTAATTCCTTTTGGATTATGTATGTATGATTATTATTGTTCCTTTTCCTCTCCTCTATTACCTTGCTATCTGTATATTTTAATTAATCTCTTTCTGGAATAGTGCCCTAGAGATGATTTTTAAAAATTGAAATATTGGTCAATCGAAATCTAATATAAATTTGCACTCCCACAACTTCCCAGGCAATGCAAAGACATTTGAACACTTTAACTTTGAATTTTACATTTCTCCTACCTTCTGTGCTTCTGTTGTCATGTATTTCCATTCCGTACAGGTTTTTAATCTAAAAATTATTATTACTACTATTATTATTAATTTAGTTTTTCCTACACATTTACCCTTTCTGTGGCTCTTCATCCCTTCCTCCATCTCTGTGCTTCCATTTGTGACAATTTTCCTTCCACCTTAAGAATTTAGCATTTCCTCCACTCTAAACGTGCTGGCAATAAATTCTCTCAGTTTGCTGTCTCTAGAAAAAGTCATTATTTTGCCTTCCTTTAAAAAAAAAAATTATTTATTTGGCTGCACTGGGTCTTAGTTGTGGCACGCAGGATCTATTTCCCTGACCAGGGATTGAACCCGGGCCCCCTGCATTGGGAGCATGGAGTCTTAACCACTGAACCACCTGGGAAGTCCCTTGCCTTCATTTTTGAGGGATATTTTCACTGGATATAGAACTGATCATTATTTTTCTTTTATCATTTGGGGATATCATTCTATTGTCTTTCTGGATTCCAGTATTTCTGTTGGAAAGTCAGCTGTCAGTCTTATCACTGCTTCTTTGAACAATTTTCTATTGCTGCTTTTAAGTTTTTCTCATTTCTGTGGTATCAGCAGTTCTGAAATTCATGGGTTTCACAGCACTTCTTGAGTCTATGATTTGATATTTCTTGTCTGTTTCAGAAAGTTCTCAAACTTTATCTCTCAAATATTACTTGTGTCTCATCCTCTCTCTCTAATCCTTCTGTGGCCTTTTCACTATGTCCCGTATGTCTCGAACATTCTTTTCTGCCTTTTTCATCTTTTTGCCTATTTAAGCTGGAGAGCTGTCCTCAGTTATAGAGTTCACTTTTTTTTTTTTTTAATGATTATTTATTTATTTATTTTTGGCTGCGTTGGGTCTTCGTTTCTGTGCAAGGGCTTTCTCTAGTTGTGGCAAGCAGGGGCCACGCTTCATGGCAGTGCGCGGGCCTCTCACTATCGCGGCCTCTCTTGTTGCGGAGCACAGGCTCCAGACGCGCAGGCTCAGTAATTGTGGCTCACAGGCCCAGTTGCTCCGCGGCATGTGGGATCTTCCCAGACCAGGGCTGGAACCTGTGTCCCCAGCATTGGCAGGCAGATTCTCAACCACTGCGTCACCAGGGAAGTGCTAGAGTTCACTTTTTAAAAAAGATTCTAGTTTACTAGTGCAAGTCTCCATTTTGTCATTTAGTTCTTTTATCATAGCTCTCTTTAAAGTCATATCGGTATCTGGACCAGTGGGTTTGAGTCTATTGTCTACTGTTTTTCTCTTGATTTTTCAGTCAAGACTTGTCTGTTTATTTCTCCTGAGTTTCCAGTCAGGACTTGTTTTCCCATATTCTGGTTATTTTTTATAACTGAATGCTGCATATTGTATATGAAAAATTGTAGATATCATTTGACACTCCACATGTTGTTATCTTTTTCTAGAGAGCACAGGCTTTTTGCTTACGAAGGGCACCTAGGCTATAGGCAGACCATCTTAACCCAGAGTGGATTTACTCAGGGATTAAGATGACTCGAAGCTCAGCTTGGGCTTTATGAAGGCTTCAGTCCTCCAGAGGGTTTCACCCCTAGTTTACTTCTAGCTCCTTCTTACTCCAAGGGCATTGTCCTTTATTGTCCCAACTGAAAGTCTAGGATGTTTACTAGATCTCTTCCGCTTGGTGGCCCGTGAACTCCAATTTTTGTCATGTCCCCCATCCTGTGATTCTGTCAGAACCTCAGTTCAGTTTCTTAGTCTCTCAGCTGCTGCTTCTGCGATCAGTGTTTAAATGCAGGGGAGACATGGTGCCAATTTCCAGATACACCTTGTTCTCTAGGTCTTAGTCTGTCTCTGATCTATCACACTGTGTGCACATGCACGTGCACACACACACACACACAGAGTCCAGCAGCATTTTCAGTTGTTGCTGGTGAGAAGAGTTGTTTCAAAGTAGCTTTGCCTGTCGTTGTACCAGTGGAACCCCAAATTTCAATAAGTGATTTTTTTAAATAAAAAGTTACATCTTATTGGAAATGCATCTCATAATGAAAGGCATAGGATGCTTTTAAAAATCAGTTTGTATATCCATGGATGAATATGATTGATCTCTAGAATGAGACTAGCTCAGAATCCATTCTATTCCTATTTGTTAAATCTAAGTGATAAGAAAGTTGTTTACATAAATAAGTAGATGGAAATAGAAGTAGTCTGTCATTTAATTCTTTGAATGGCTTCTTTGAATGCCAACATTCACATAGTGATCTATCATCATAAATTTTTAAATAGTGTTTCAGCTGACAACTCAATTAAGTTTTTCTTAAATAATTTAAAAGAGAGCATTGGAAAATACTTGACTATTTTTACGTTTTGTTATTTTGTCACTAGATGCATTCTTTTCTATACACCTACACTAACATTTTGAACTGTTTCTTTGTTTGGCCCTGGAGGCTTTTATATACTGAGGCAATGCACCTTAGTAAGGTTCTTGATTGCTGAGGGGTACTCCTTTCTTTTTTTTTTTTTTTAATTAATTAATTTATTTATTTATTTATTTTTATTTTTGACTGTGTTGGGTCTTCGTTTCTGTGCGAGGGCTTTCTCTAGTTGCGGCAAGTGGGGGCCACTCTTCATTGCGGTGCGCGGGCCTCTCACTGTCGCGGCCTCTCTTGTTGCGGAGCACAGGCTCCAGACGCGCAGGCTCAGTAGTTGTGGCTCACGGGTCCAGCTGCTCCGCGGCATGTGGGATCTTCCCAGACCAGGGCTCGAACCCGTGTCCCCTGCACCGGCAGGCAGACTCTCAACCACTGCGCCACCAGGGAAGCCCCCTAGGGTACTCCTTTCTTATATAAAGTAGGAAAAGGACATGTTTTTAATCAGGACAATTTTTGCAATATATATGAAAGTTGCTGATCTTAAAACAGATTCCCTTAAAATTAATCTTGCTCTTGGAAATCCTTACAGTTTGAAGACCCTGAACCAGGAAACTAGGCATTAGTGCTGCTACTCTAAGGGAACTGTAAAGTTCAGAAAGCAGCAGGGCTTAGAGTGGTGCAGGCAGTTGGAGGTAAGATATGACTGATAGTTGTCATTTATTCTCAGGGTTGTTCCCCAGCTGAAGCGCTATAAGCTGAGCAGAGAGAGGGAAAATCTTCACTGCAGAGCAAACGGAGCATTACTGCTTACTCTTCAGATAAGCAGAGAGCCAGACAGTGGAGTGAAAAGATTGTGTCTCAACCCAGCAGAGATGCCCTGACGCTGCAGACACAATTAATTTGGATTGAAGCTACAAACCTTCATGTGGCCCTGAGAAGGGAGAGACCGGTACCCAAGTTCACAAAAACTGAGGCAAGTGCAATCATTCTGCGCTCTCTGTCCTGAATGGTCTCTCCCAGGTGAAATCTCCAAAGGCAAAAACCATCACCAGACCTCTAATCTTAAAACCCAGAATGAATAAAAATGACTGGCAAAGGAAACAGCCAGCAAGCGATGACAGATGCCACGATGCAATGGAACATGGAATTAGTGAAAGTGGTAGATTTAGAGAGAGCAAGGTTCATTATTCCGGAAGAATTAGTCTGGGGGCTTCGTTTTGTTTTCCTTAGTCTTTACCTGATGGAAATCATCAGACTGGAAGGGGTGTGCTGTGTGGATCCCACAAGCTATTTCTCTAATCAGGAGTCTGTGGGCCCCTTTCTGGACCCACCGTGGGCTCAGTCTGTGAACCTAGGCGCACTGCTCAGCCTCTTGGGCTGTTGCCTCCAGGCCATTTTCATGGCCTCCCAGGGAGTGTGGATCTGGTCAACTGAGGTCCTTCAGGTCAGCCCACCGTGCCTGAGGAAAGCAGGGATTCCTGAATCTCTGCACAGGGGTCTGTGGGGAAACAAAGGCAGTGGCCTGGCTTTTGCAGTTTCAAAGACCAACCAGGAACTTGGCAGTAAGATTTTGGTTTCACCAGTGCTTCAAGGGCAGGCTTTGGCTTCACTCCATCTTATTTCCTCATTGCTCCCAGGGAACTTGAAAGGCAATTGCCCTTAATTAGGGCTCACTGTTTAGGTCCTCATCTTATCTCTGTCTAGAGTCTGCCTTCCTGCTGGATAGTCCCACCTCAGCAACCTAATAAATATATCCTGAGCAGAAAATACGGAGTTAGAGGGAACTTAAAGGACAACCAAAGAGGACCACCACTAAGCCCATGCATCTTTGTGCCAAAAAAAATTTTAAGTCACTTCTTCTTCAAAACACTTAACTTACATCTGCTAGACATTTATTTTACTATATCTATTTTGTCATGGCAACATGACTGTCACAGACCAACATATTGTCAAAATAAATATGCAAATCTATGACGACTATAGTGCGAGCCACACCCCCGTGGACGCAGCATCCGGGCACAACGAACAGCTTTCACGGCCCTTCACGGCAGCCTTACATCAGTGCCTTTTATTTTGCAGCTGAGAAAACAAACGCCTGAGATGGGAGAAGTGACTGTCCCAAGGTCTCCTTGCCACCTAGTAATCAGCTTCCTGGCTCTGGTACTTTTCCGCTGCTTTCCTGACTGATCCTTGCTTCCTGCCAACTCTCTCCAAGGAAGTTGAGCCCATGAAAATCGCATTTCTCTAAACTTCCTAGAACACAGGTCCCGCCTTCCAAGTGCCGCTCGGCTTCCAGCTTCCACACACCTTGTGACAATAACCCCTGTGAGCTGCCTTTTATGGGATATGAGGCAGGTGTACTGCGGTTGAATATGTGTCTCAAGAGAGCTTATTAAAACAACTAAAGTCAATTAACTCTTAGAAACATGTAACCTTTTCCAGGAAGATACATCTGAGGCACAGGAGCTTATGGGGACAAGTCCTTGGGGAAAGTGTGGCCTTTGATCTCAGAGACCCTTTCCCAGGTCAGCCGGGCCCACAGGGCTGGGAGGTCTCTTCTGATCTGGGGAGGGGGGTGGTAGGTTGGCCTGAACACAGGATGCCATGCGGACTGGCCTTGTGCACAGGAGCGGACAGATGAGATGAGAAGCACTCATCCATTAGAGCAGATTCTGGAAACTCAACTGAAAAGGACTTACTGGGCATAAAAGGTGACTAATAGGAACCTGAGGGCAGAGGGGCATGTGCCTAACCCAGGCTGGGTGTCTGCTTTAGGAAGGCAGTGGTGAAACCTTAGCAAGGCATCATGAGGCCAAAGGTGAGATGCGATCTCTGCCTCTGTGAGTCAGCTTTAGATGGGAAAGTCTCTGTCCCAGGGTCAGGGACCGCACTCCTCCCCAGCAGGCCCAGGTGAGGAGTGAGGGACTCCTGGTGCCCCTCATATCAGCCACGAGCAGCATCTTTGGGTCAGAGGCACATGCCTCAAGGTCATCTAAATCTTGCAAATGAGTGCATGATTACAGTGACGTCATGCTCCCCAGGGGGAAGGCATCTCGACTGCTGCACACGTGGTGGTCCCCACCAGAGCCTCCTCCCGGAGCAGGTGGCTTCCTGGTATTTGGATCCAAGAAGCCTGGGCCTCCTCGGGATGCAGGATGCCGGCAAGCCCTTGACCCCAGGCTCAGCCTTGCCAGCGGCTTTGCTAGAACTCTAGCGCCGACCCAGGGATTCCTCATCCCCCAGCCCTCCAATTCGAGCCTGTGATCTCCAGGTCTTACAAACTGCCCTTTTCCTCCCACCATGTATCTGGGGGAGCCTTGGTCTCCCCAACTTCTGAGGTGGTTCTGAACCACTTCCAGGAATGGCTGGGAGCAGGAGTGAGTGCTGCATGTGGCCCTGAGAAGCCAACGCTCTGCACACCTTGGGCAAACAGCCCGAGGGCCGCTCCAGTGGCCACACCTCCCAGCAGTCAGCGCGCCTCTGCAGAGTCCTGAGTGCACGGCTCACCCTGCCCGTGGCTTCTGGCCCCCAGCCCTGAGACATCAAAAAGCCAGACTCTGTCCTCTTTCCCTCCTCTGATGACCCAGTGGCCAGATCCCTCCATCCACCCCTTTCCTGGGAAACTCCTTTCCTGTCCCTGACTGGCCATGATGGCCTGTCTCAGAATTCTCATGGCGATTTAAAACAGGACTTGTGTTTCACTCTGTGGCCTTTGCTGCAAGTGTGTATTTGAATCCCTGATGTGACCTTGCAGCATTATCTTGGGCCAACAGTGACCTGGCCAGAGCTTCCCCCTCCCCCCGTGTACCCCATGTGACGCATTAGAAGGACACAGGCTGAAGCTCCCTTTTAAGAATCTGGGGGCAAGGGTGGGGTTACTATATAGCTATTAACCATATGTTCTGGTCAGATACTCTGTATATCCTATCTCATTTCACATGCCCAGCAAGCCTGAGAGGTACACGTAGTCATTCCTGTGGGACAGATAAGGAAACCACTGCACAGAGAGATTAAGTGACTGTCCCCAGGTCCCACAGCAAGGAAGTGGCTGAACTGGTCTCAGCTGTTTTCTCTCCGGGTCTTTACGTTCCCCTGAGGTTCCTCAGGGGCTCCATCCAGTACAGCAGGGAGAACAGGAGGGGAGAGGCCGGGAGGGGACAGAGCTCTCTGCACACAAAGGGCTCTGGTGAGGTGAAAGCGCCACGTCTCTGTCCCCCCCTAAGGAATCCCTCTGACAGCCGCGGCCCACCAGCTGGGAAAAGCACTGCAGAGGCGGCTGAGCCCCCCGCCCACTGACAAGGAGGAGGGCGTGTTTGGTGCCGAGGGGGAAAGTGGAGCAGACCTGGGGGTGGGTGTAGGCCTGCCTCGGCCACCAAAAGCCAAGCCTCCAGCATTCTCTACCGGGGACTGAGTTTCTACAGGAAGTCCCGACTCTGGGCTTTTTTCTTCACTTTGTCAGGATGCCTCCCCCTGAATCCCTCCGCTCTCACCCTGGGCAGTGGCGGGGAGCTGAACTGGTGAACCTGGGATGGCCCGTGGGAAGACCCTCCCCGGCCTCGGCCAAGCTCAGGGAGGGACCCTGCGCGGGGCGTGGACGCAGGCAGCCCCGGCAGCAGCCCAGCGGCTTACTGTGTCCCGGCTCTGTGTTCTGGGAACTTCCACGCCCCCGCCTGTAAAGTGGGGATGACAGCAGTCATGTCTTAGGACTGCTGTGGGGATTGAGTAAGATTATGTCTGCAAAGTGCTGAGTTCACTTCAGATGCTCTAACTACTCATCTCTTTTCCTTTCCCTGCTGATGTCAGGTTTCACACAGGCCAGCGCCAACGACACAGGGTGACCCTGGGGACTGGGGCGGGGGGGGCGAGAATGACGGGAGGAGGCTTCTTGGGGCAGTGCAACCGGCAGAGATGGGAGTGCGGGGCTGGCAGCCATGCCAGGGCTGTGGGCACCCAGGGCAGGCACGCCAGGTCTGTGCACCGGGCCCACTGCAGAGGGCCTCTCGCTGTAGTCCTCAGCCCCTCGCCCCACACCAGAGACGTCGGAGCCTCTGAGGATGCAGCCTGGGCTCTGATATTTCACAGTGGCCTCAGGGGATTCGTAACGTACCCAGGGTGGAGAATCAGCCCTAAGGAGGGAGAAACAAGGACAGAGATGCCCCTTAAACGGCAAGAAAGGAAGACCCAGCGGGAGTAAAGAGGATCATGACCTCGTCCAAACTGGATTACTTCCCAAGGCCTCACCTCCAGACATCACCACATGGGGACTAGGGCTCCAAGGTACGGATTTGGGGGGCATGTTTCAGTCCCCACCAGTGTCTGCACCCTATTCAGAGAGGCAACTGCTGATCACAATTACCCGTTTCAGACTTTCTGTAGCAAAAAATAAACTTCCATTGGGTTAAGCCACTGAGACTTTGGGGCTTATCTGTTTCTGCAACTGATATGACCTAATACACCTTTGTTCCTTCAACGCAAGTCCCTTTACATACCAGAGCCTAAGTCCCTGGTTCTTAAGATCTGGCCATTTCCAGCTTCCGATCTCTTCACTCCTGCCTTAGTCACTCAGCAGCAACCTTGTCGTATTCTTTGTAGTTTCAGGAACACGACATGCCCTTGCCTGCTCGTCTTTGAACCTTAGCACACGCTCCTTCCCTCTGCCTCAGATGCTCCTAGAGATCTGTCCCACCTGCGCATCCATTACCAGGTCTATTACAGTCCCAGCGTCATCCACGGTGGATGGTGACTGCTGACTCCTTGTCTGGCCTCCCGACCTGAGGAGACGTGCTTGTTCATCACTAGAATATACGAACTCCCAGCGGGAGTCAGACGGTTCACTAACCAGAACAATAAAAGATGTTTTGGTTTTTTTTTTTTTTTTATGTTACTTTTCCTGTTTAATTGAAAATCGTCTTTGCGGAAAAAATCATGGCAAATTTTATTCTTTGTACACTTTGTGTCCTTCAAAACCAGTGTTAGATGAGGTACAATGATCACTGTCGCTATTCAAGCAGACTCTCCAGCAATAGAGGGAAACTAAAGGCTACCCTGGGGTTATTATAATGGACCTTTCTTGAGACGAAGTTGAAAAATGTTAAAGAAATTAACAGCTACAAAGTTCAGAGCTTGCCAGCGATGCCCCAGATAATAAATCCAGACGCTGTCTCTGCCGCCCCGCAGTGTCGCTGGACAGTGAGCCTGGGGATGGCCACTCCCCTCTTGAAACCATTTGGTTCCTCTGGTCTCTGTAACAAGAGGGGCCAACAGATTTCAGCTGGTGTCGCTCTCCAGTGGCGCCTCCCCTGCCTCTCAGGTGACATCAAGCCCCTCATCAGATGCCTTCAAAGGATGGCATCACTCTCCTTGTACTTTTCCCAGCTCTTCTGGCTTTCCTCCGGCTTCCCGGGGAAGTCCATCTTTGGTTCCTCCGCAGACTCACTCGCCCCATCTGATCGTTAAGCGTGAACTTCCTCCAGGCTGTGTCTGGGGCCATCTCCTCTCCTCACGTCGGCTCTCCCCCGGCTGACCTTCCTGCCCACAGCCTCACCGGCCCCAGGCCCTCCCAAGAACCACACATCTGTGTATCTCCAGCTCACTCCTCGAGCTCCAGGCACACGACGTGACATATCTCAGAGTCAACGCAGACGTTCCTCTGCCTCCAAACCACTCGTCTTTCAATTTCCCAGGATAGGCAAAGACACACCTTCCCTCCTTACAGTCCTGTAAGCCAGAAACCAAGTGTCACGCCCGTCACTGCTCGATCCCTTAATCCCAAATCCAGTGCATCACCAGGCCCTGGCAATTTTCATTCCTAAATATGTCCCCAACCCACCCACTTCTCCCCACTTCCTTTACCTTCATCCACACTATTCTCACCTCTTTCCTGGGTCTGTGCAGTACCTTCCTGACGGGTTAGTCGCCCCTCATCCAGCCCCTCTGGATGCCTAGGTTCCTTTCTCCACGGTGCTGCCAGAGAAATCTTGCCAAATTCAAATATGGTACTGTCACCTTCTTCCTTAAAGCCTTCCAGTGACTTCTTCCTCCTCTCAGGAGAAGAATAAATTCTTCAGCGGGCCCACGGAGCCCGGCCTGCCCTCAGCTTCTCTCCAGCCCATCCACGCCACATCCATCCCTTAACATATGCCGTCTGCTCGGTCTGGATGCTCCTTCCCGCCAGCTCCCCCGCTCCCACCCCCTACCCTACCATCCCCTCAGGGGCTAAATCACGTCACCCTCTGGGTGAAACCAGATCCCCTATTAGATGAGGTCATAAGGCAATATACTTTTCACTCTTACACTTTAAACAAGTGGACTTTTCATTTCTATGGGCAAATATTAGATTATCATGCGTCCCCTTGACTGAATGGATGGCAAGTTCTCCGGGGGGCTGGGGGTAGGGTGGGGAGAGTCTGTATCTGGTGTTGCTCACAGTCGTCTCCTGAGAGCTTATTACAGGGCCTTGAGTCACACCCTTTTAAGATGTTTTATGAAGAAACAGATTTGCCATGATTTGTGAAGAATGGAAGTTTGTCCCTGGATTTCTCTTTAAGGCTTCCTAGTTACCGTAACGGAGGCTGCTGAGAAACTATGGGCTCTTTTGGCCAAGACACCATCCTGCAAAAGGAGACTGGATGTGGCTGGACAGCTCGGAAGACTTTCGAGTGCCGGGGGAGTCGCCCCTGCAGGCAGCAGTCCAGAAGGGCACCACCTCCTCAACTTCTCTGCAGCAGAAATGGTTGACGCCTAGAAATCCTGCAGGATGCTTCTGAAGATAGACCACTTCTCTGAGACAACCTCTAACTTGCAATGTGAATTTGTCATCTTCTTGTTGCTGACGCAGACAGACAACAGCAATGACGCAGACCTTACCCAAGTTACCAACAAACAAAGGAAAGGACTCAAGGTGAATTTCACCCAGAGAGTCTTAGAGAATTCTAACCCAAGCCTACTCTTGGCAGACAACATTAACTAGAGGAGTTTGGGTTTCACTGATACTTTAGTGAGTTTCTAAGACGTTTCCCTCACGTTGAAAAAAATCAAATCAACTAGATATTATACATATGTATGTATTGCCACGTCAAAGGCCACCGGGCAGTCCTCATCATTGTAGTCTCTTGTTTTACATGAGCACAAAATTGTGCGTATAGTATGTATGCGTTTGTTTTTCTAATAAAAAAAAAAATCCATAGTTTTTATCAGTATCCTAAGGAGGTCTTGATTTACAAGTGTAGGAACCAGCAAACTACATACAGAATAAAGCCTCTTCTGATCCTAAAATTACATACATCTTAAAGCTTAATGCCAAATTGGTGGCAGTGTTGGAAAATTTAGTGAAAATCTGGACCCCCTGTATTTGATTGTTAAATATTTGCCTGAAAAAAAACTTCAGTTTTTATGCAGATATTTGGAATCATGTAGATAGAGTCCAAGACCTCGGCTGTAACGCAAACCCACACATTTGCATGATTGATGTTGGGCTCCTGACCTCCTCTGAGCCTAAGTGCATTCATCTAAGTTCAGCCCAGTGGAAGGTTGTCAGGGACCCAGCACAGCAGGGAAGAGGAAGATTCTGTGGACAACCGCGATTCCTGATCCGTAGTCAGTACGTGCCTCCTCACGCATCCAGAGGAAATCCTCTTGAGTTTAACAACCAAAACTTGACTGGAGCTGAGTCAGATACCCACCTGTTAACTCCCCAGCCAGCCCACCTCTGGGAAGTAGGGGAGGAGAAGCCAGCTGGAAATGAGTCTTTCCCCACATAAAAGGTGTCTTATTTGTCTCAACACCTGCACAGGACGGGAAGAGGCCAGCAGAAGACCCCGGACCCACACCCAACACCCTCCCGGGGCCATATGAATGGTTGCCCCCAATTCCTCCTGACTGCTTGGCCATAAGGAGTTAATACTGCAAAATCATGACTGAAGATGTAGAACTGAGAGTCTTCAGACCCTTACTCCAAAGGGTTTTTAAACTACAGACTCCTAAAAGGCTGCTGTTTTTTCTTCCTTTTTTTGTATTTCATGATAGCCATGAGAATAAACTTAAAAACTGCTGCCATTATGTAAGGGAGCATCGAATGTCCAAGGAGTTCAAGCTCTACTTCCATGCAATATCTTATCTATATTTATCCTCCTACATTCCCCCACTTCACCTCCTCCCCCAAGGCATCCTTCTCTTTGGGTTGCTCTTGATATGAAGTGAATATTGGAGCCTCTTCTTTCCCCCCACTTCAATGAAACTCCTTTGACCTCAAACCAGAGGGATGGAATAGGGGAATAAAATTAGCGAATGACACACACTCAGCTCTCACCCTTTGCAGAGCACCCCTAGGTCCCGGTGACGCTGGTCCTGGCTGATTTTGGGGAGCCCCCCCCCCCAGATATTTGAGTTAGGCCCTGGGATCATTCCCTGAGGCACATTTTCCTCTGCACAGTTCCACGGCACCACTGGGCGGGGTAATAAAGGGTCTGTTTACGATATTAAATTTCTCAAGGCTTGAGGTGGGGTCTTTTGGACTCTTTACCAGTGATCAGTTTTTCAGTCTGCTGCTTTATCTACCTGACAGGAAGACTTGAACTACTGCCATTTCTAAATTGCACTTCTAAATATTGACTTAATGGCAAGACTCAAAGTGTCATAACACAGCTCACTGGAGCAATAAAGATTTTCCAGGCCTCATCAAGAGGTCTGTACAATGTCCGGTGGGGAGTGGAGAAGGAAGAGGAGGATTTGAGAAGAAAAATAAAACCGAGTCATGTTTAGAAGAAATGCCACTGCACTTCACTAAATCTTGCAGAGACAAATGAACACTCACTGGGCTCTGAGCTGTGGCCGGAGGGGACCAAGGTGGAGGGAGAAAGGACAGCAGTGATGGTTAATCCCTCAGCTGTCAACCAGCAAGAATGGAGGGGCCAGAGCACGACTGGCTTGGGCTGGGCGGCAGGGCCTTCAGAGACAGCTGGTTCTCAGGGAGCCTTTATTTGTGGATCCAGTTTAGAAGGACTGGACAGTGTCTAAGAAACAAGAGGCTTTTCATCCAATTTCTATCAAGACTTCAACACGGCCAGATGGTTAGCTAATCTTCATTTAGATCAATGAGGAAATTCTAGGAGGTTATCTGTTTTAGCTTCTGCCCTCCTGATAGGTAACACCATAAACTGATCTCAAGGCGTGTTTGTCACATCACATTAGCTGTTGAACTGTGAATCAAAGAAAGCGATTGGCCATTTCTTGCCCTTCAGGAGCTATTTTGGAGGAGCGACAAGATATTTTACATTCACGTTAGCATTGAGACTTTGTAGCTACTCAGTGATACATAAATTCAGATTGCTGATTATGATTAAGGAGCCAGACTCTCCAGGATGAGGTAAAGAGTGATGTTCTGTAATACAGCTGAGAGAAGTCTGAAATATGGCAACTGTCTCCTTTAAGATCTTCCCCCCCTTTCCACGAGCATTGGCATCCATGGCTACCCAGAAGGCCATCAGAGGAGAGTGTATGTGGAGGAGGCATGTGGGGAGCTGGGAGGAGATGCCAGGGAAGGTGCTCTTCAGAGCAGGAAGAGCTCAAGTTCCAAGACACAGAAAGTTAAATTAACCGGATACCCTGGAAGATGGCCCTTATGGAATCGGGACAATATTCGTCTTGATGGTCCTCAGGTTCGTTTTGAGGTGGTCCCTGAGACCGCGTGTTCGCTTCCTGCCCCTCCTAGGCCTATGCCTGTGGGCCCTTGTGTTTGCTGAGGATGATTGCTGAGAATGACCTCAAAGTGCAGCAACATCTTTTGGCTCTGGATCTCATCGCATTGGGCTGAACCTGAGCTTGGCTCCTCTATCAAGTCTGATTAGCTTGGCTGATGCACCCACTTGCTTTCTTAACCTTACGTCCAACTCCGTGAAAAGTTGAGCCTCCATTTAAGGTGGAGTTCTCTTCAACCCTTCCCTTGCTTGAAAGCTTCTTCTTATGTCAGCCCAGGTAGCCGCTATGGACCGAACCCCAGGCGTCCTCTGAAGCAACTCCAGCACTCCCCCGACACTGCATCTGCCCGCAGAACCAGCCTGTCTGTCTGTTCTTCCGCCGGGTTTTGAAGTAACGCAGCTGCCCTGGCCGGCTTGGGCTCACCTGTGGGTGCCAGTCTCTGCTCTGTGGCACCTTTCAGGGCACGCAGCACAGCGCAGCTGTGGGTCTGCTTTCCCTGCTCTCCATCTGTCCTTGCTTGACGCTCCTCCTCCGAGAGCTGGCACAGCCTTGAGCCCCCGGAGCAGCTCTCCATGTGACCACCTCCAACCAGCATCCTCCAAACTCTCGCTCCAGGCCCACGTCCTCGGTGTGGGCCGCCTGTGACTCAGCCTGGACTCACTCCTCCTTCTCGCCACACTTCCCCGCCCCCCAGAACCCGCCACGCTCTCAGAATTCCATCAGGCTGCCGCTGTCTCCAGCCCAGGCCAGCAAGATCCCTCCAGATGCTTCTCCCCACTTATCCCTTCATTTCTTCTAGGCCTCCCTGATCTCTTCTTCCACAATGACAATCATCAGTATTACACCATGAAGAATTAGGAAAAACATGTCTACAGCCATGTGCATGGAAAAGTTATATTGTCCGCTCACTAGGAACACATCCTACCAATGGGAAGTCAGTGGTGAGTTGAGTATTCTGTTGTCACTGAGTCCTGTCATCCTTAATGACAGAGTTTGGCTGACAAGATGCGAGTCTCCTGAAGCCTCCTCACAGCTGCCAGGGCAGTCTGCATGAGTGCTTACCTCCCTCACTGAAGTAAGTTAAGTACTTTAGTTTCTCGTTGATTTCGGATGTACAGGAGGAATATTAATATAAAGGGACTTCATTTAATGCACAACCAAAAAGTTGTAAGAGCTTTGAATCCTCTTTTCAGTATTGTAGGGGAGCTCAAAATCTGTAGAAATGGTACTCCAAATTCTTTTGTAAAGCAAATAAGCACCCTATAATTTATCTCTCCAGTGTATCCAAAATTTTACCCACGAAAACGCATGATTGATATACTGCAGAAATATTGCTGAACCAAGGGAATTAGGAAATGGCATTACGTCTGGTCTGATGTAAGAGAGTTTGAACCAAAATTTAAAGAAACATGTCCACAAGACATTTCTTGAACAAAGACCCCATTTTCTAAATCCTGGCTTGGTCTCCAAACACGTCTACATGCTTTGTTCTCAGAGACTCCAATGGTGCTTTGAGATTTGGAAGGTTGGACAGGCCTGGATGTCAACACACTCACCTGGCCAGTAGTACATGTAGACCTTCCTTTTGGCCTTGGTCAGAGTGATCCACAGAGGTTCTGATCCATTCCACCAGAGAGGCATCAGGCTGTCTCTGTTGACCCCTATGTCAAATGACTTGTTGGTGGCGGGGTCCCACATGTAGTTCCCGATCATCTGATGGACCTCACAGTGGCGACCTACGTTAATGAAAACACAAGGCTGTCAGTTTATTGCTCTGGTATTTTTACATTTCATCTTTATTTTCTGAATTTAAAAGCCATTCAGGCTCATTTAGGGAGCACAGAACAGCATAAATAGTTACTTTTGATTTTTTAAAAAAAATCATAGATGTTTCTTCTCTCTTAGATTGTACCAGAAAGGCAAACAATCCAGTAAGAAGTCCAATATTGATTGAGGATGGGGACATTTTGAGTGAAGTTAATTTGCCACGTCTGAAGCTATTTTAAGTTAAACTGAGGGCATCAGGTGTAAAATCTGACTCATTGTTCGTGGTTTGACGTCTGAAGAAGAATCAGTGTGGACACTGTAGATTCCCTTGGGACGTGGGTTATATTCTCAACCCAGAGCTCTCCCTGCACCCTTTCCACACCCTCCTCCTACCAGATCACAAATCTAGATGTTATGGAGTTTGTTCCCTTTTTTCCTGGATAAGAGGAGTTATCACTTCAGCACTGAACAATGATAGAACCTATGACATTTGGAACAGGATGGTGAAAAATAGATTCTACTTTTTTTTTTTTTGGAGGGATACTAAATTTTATTTTATAACAGCTGTATTGAGATATAATTCACTTGCCATAAAATTCATCCTTTAAAAGTATACATCCAGTGCTTTTATTGTATTCACAAAGTTGTGCAACCATCACTACTGTCTAATTCTAGAACATTTTCATCACCCCCAAAAGAAACCTCATGCAAATTAGCAGCCACTCTCCATTCCCTCCTGCTCGCAATCCCAGGTAACCATTCATCTACTTTCTGTCTCCATGAATTTGCCTATTCTGGATATTTTGTATAAATGAAATAATACAATATGTGGCCTTTTATGTCTGGCTTCTTGCATTTAGCATAATGTTTTTAAGGTTCATCCATGTCGTAATATCTATCAGTACGTCATTGTTTTTTGTGACTTAATAATATTCTACTTTGAAACACAAAGCAAGAAAACAACCCTCCCAAAGGAGCGTTACATAGAGAGGAGGGTTGCTTCTGTTGGTTACAGAAGTGAAAGACACAGCACTTGGAATCTTTTGAAACATTAGGCTTAAATTATTTACTTTGGAGCAATCTGTTACATCTTTAAAGTAAAAATAACACAAACATTGGCACGTGCATCAAAAATTGCTGCAATTTTAGTGAGCGTCATTTGGCATCGGGCTGAAACACGCTTCACAGAGCTCACTGACTGTGCTTAATCAAAGTGGCTTTTTTTGTTTGCTTGTTTGTTTGCTCTTGTTCTGTCTTCTTGCCAGCAAGCCCCCCAACACCCACACTTTATTTTTAATCAAAAAAAAGGAGAAACCGTAAAATAAAATTTTGAAAATTTGTAGACCCAAAATATCTTAAAGGAAAAACCTTTTATTTCATCACAGAAATCCACGCATTCCACAAATGATGCTTTCAACTTAAAGCCCAGACAGCCAAACAAAACGATTTTTACCCAAAGCTGTAGAGTTAGTTTTTTGACCCTGACTGAAGCTTTCACATGTAAACTGATAAAATTAAAAAATAAAAACTTTGAGAAAATGATCCAGTGATTAAGGAACTTCTTAGTTTTATTTATTCCTTCAACTAACATTTATTAAATGCTCCTATGAACTATACCTTGTGATAAGTGTAGAGACTCAAATCTGAATAAATGTAGTCCCCATCCTCAAGTGCACTGTTATGTAATACTCAACAAAGTGTCCTCTGCATAAAAGAGACAGGTCTCCTGGGAGGGGCTAAGAAGGGGACCACGTTGTAGTCTTTTTTTTTTTTTAATAAATTTATTTATTTTATTTAATTATTTTTGGCTGCGTTGGGTCTTCGTTGCTGCACACAGGCTTTCTCTAGTTGAGGCGAGCGGGAGCTATTCTTCATTGTGGCGCGCGGGCTTCTCATTGCGGTGGCTTCTCTTGTTGCGAAGCACGGGCTCTAGGCGCACGGGCTTCAGTAGCTGGGGCAGGCGAGCTTCAGTAGTTGTGGCGTGTGAGCTTCAGTAGTTGTGGCTCGCAGGCTCCAGAGCGCAGGCTCTGCAGTTATCGCACACGGATTTAGTTGCTCCGCGGCATGTGGGATCTTCCTGGACCAGGGCTTGAACCTGTGTCCCCGGCATTGGCAGGCAGATTCTTAACCTCTGCGCCACCAGGGAAGCCCAGGTTGTCGTCTCACTTGGAGAATTATGAGGATTCTCACCAGCTCGGGTGCTGAGGATAATTCCTACTATTAAAAGTAGAGGGGCTTCCCTGGTGGCACAGTGGCTGAGAGTCTGCCTGCCGGTGCAGGGGACACGGGTTCGAGCCCTGGTCTGGGAAGATCCCACATGCCGCGGAGCAGCTGGGCCCGTGGGCCACAGTTGCTGAGCCTGCGCGTCTGGGGCCTGTGCTCCGCGGCAGGAGATGCCGCGATAGTGAGAGGCCCGCGCACCGCGATGAGGAGTGGCCCCCGCTTGCCGCAACTGGAAAAAGCCCTCGCACAGAAACGAAGACCCAACGCAGCCATAAATAAATAAATTAAAAAAAAAAAAAAAAAAAAAGTAGAGGCATCCTTCTTATCGGTTCATGGTCAGGATATATGTTATCCTGTTTGGTGTATCAGAGTTTAACAATATTAAGGGAACCTGCCTCATGAGTAAAAGTTCTTATCTATTTCCTTAACCCAAAATACTGCATCCCTTATCTAAAAATTTCTATCACCCTAATGATGCTCACTCACCCTTTCCACGAGGCAAGGTAATCATGATGATAGTCGTGGGAAATGTGTCCTTTAGGGTCTTTCTCTGTAGTTGCTCTCTAGCGCTCTCCCAAGGGCAGGGAGGGCATCTCACCTGGTGCTGGTGTGTACAAACTCACAGGAAGGGTGAAAATTAGAAGGGGGTATGAAAAGCGTTACTGAAGTCAGCAGACCAAAAGGAGCCTCTGAATGAATCGCCAGGAGAGCGTCGGAAGGGCTACAGATATCAGATACGGGAACAGTAAGGGAAGGTACCAAGTGGGTGTGTGTGTGTGCAGGAGTCTCTACTTTTAACTGGAACTGTTTCAACTATTCTAGAAGGAATGCGTGAAACCCAAATCTAAGCAGGGGCCTCACGTGATTCAGTTTTCAAAACGTGCTACATTCAGAGAAGCATGAAGCAACTGAAAATATTTTTTTAAGCACTTATAACCTTTACTTGTATATCTCAGAACCCCACAATATCATTTGATAAAATTTCCCTCTTCTTTTCAACACTCACGTTCAACACTCTAGACCCAAAGTGTGGTGCAGGCTCTCTCATCCTCCTTCGCTCTTTTCCTCATGGGTAAAATATTATGGCCCCCTTTAGATTGTAGAGCTGTATTATGACTGGATTGTGGGGTGGGGTGTGTGTGTGTGTTTGTGTGTGTGTGTGTGTGTGTCAGAGAGACAGAGACAGAAAGAATATTCTCCCAGAGAATTTCTGCTAAACTAAATTCTCTACCTCTTACACTTATTTTTTTTAAACACCCGTAAGGCCTCATTGAGGAGAGGTAGGATCTATGTGTGCAGTTAACACACAGTTCTACCATATTTTTACATTTCGGATGATGAAGCCTTGTTTCCTGTGGATCTCTGGCCCCTTAGCTTTTTTCATAATGGGTCTTCCCTCCTCACCATTAGGTAGGATGTAGCATTAGCTTTCATATTTTCTTTTCACACCAATTGGTTGTGGTGCCCGTAGACTCAGGTGAGCTTCCAAGACTTGAATTACGGCACTCTTCAGGGAAGCGTCGTTGAGACAAGGCCTCCAGAGACGGCTTTGTCCGGCTCCCACCCAGCATCCTGGCTGGCCCAGGCTGGCCCGGAGAGGCACATCCATTCTAAGGGGAACTCAGACCCACGGAGGTAAGTGATCCATTCCCACTCCCCCGAGACCCAACCCCTCTCCAAAGGCTGGACGTGAGGCACCAGCATGGAGGGTCCTGCCCACTTCCTGTGAGTGAATGGTGCCGAAGAAGATCCTGGGACCAGTGGTTTTCCTTATATGATTAAAGGGTTTCCAAGTGTAGAGGGAGCTGTTTCAACAAGAAAGTCATCTCAGACCCCTGTTTAGAAAGTGGGTTTTATTCTTTTAGTGGATTGGGCCTTGAGTTGAAGTGAGAGGGTGTGTTCTTCAAAGGCTTAATCACAGATTCAGTGCTAGTCCCCAAGGGCACCCCTTTGTTCTGGGAAGCA
The DNA here is from genome assembly GCF_965194805.1 of Balaenoptera borealis. Taxonomy (NCBI): domain Eukaryota; kingdom Metazoa; phylum Chordata; class Mammalia; order Artiodactyla; family Balaenopteridae; genus Balaenoptera; species Balaenoptera borealis. The sequence goes on along the minus strand of NC_138880.1, from coordinate 24,604,912 downwards.
CTGCCTTTCATGGAAGCCGGCAGGAGACGTCCGCTCTCCATCTCATCATCTGCTCAAATCTTCTCTCCCAGCTGAGCTGATTTTCCTTCCCATGAATATATTAAGGCTGGTAGTCTGTGTTCCTAACAGTATGAGTCTGCTCTTCCTCAAGCTGGTTTCCTTACCTACCCAGGCCCTCTCTTGCTCTTTGGTTTTTATTGCTTGGCTGAAAGAACACAGCACAACACAACATGATGTACTGGCTTCTGCAGCCTACAGGCTCTGGTCTCCATATTTCTGCCTGACCTGTATCTATTTCTATGCATCTGCAACGTTTCTTGATTTTTCTCTGCTTTGGGCTTTCTAAGCAGACCTTGCTGTAGTTTGATTATTTGGACCCTCTGCTCAAGGCGTCCGTAGAAACTTTCCTGACACCGTCACAAACCACAGACCTCAGGTGGTTTTCGGGTGTAGGGTAAGGAAGGTCTACTTCCGCTCCTCGCCCTCCTCTTCCTCCTCCAAATGCAGCTCGGTGGGTCTTTAAGATGTGTGCCAGGAGGCTCAGTACTCACTGTGAAAATGCAGGCAGCTCCTGGTACAAACATTTCCAAACACAGATGAACATTTTTCTCCCTTCCCCCCCTTATCCCTAAGACCTAAGAGTTTATAGACTTATTAATATAAAAAGTGGCAGTCAGCCCGATACTTGACGGAGCTGTAGACTCTTAACCCATCTGTAGACCCCACCTCAGCTCAAGAGCTCCTACATTTGACTGGGAGCTGCTAGTGGCTCTCGCGCCAGTGGCCAGGGCGGGGCCACTGTTTGCCTCTCTCAGTGGGAGCTGATGCAATAGCGTGCATACCTAGAACTGCTGTAAGAAAGCAGCAGGATACGACACCATTTTTTATTCCTCAAAGTCTTAGACAGGTGTGTTCTGATGTAATGACCATCACCAGAAGTTTCTTAGCAAGTACCCATAATCCTCTGCACCATATTAAATATTTCCAAACATCTCAAAAGTGGCTGGCATTCACATCAAATGAGATGCTTGAGGATCTGCCCATTTTACCTGGAACTGGGAATCAATAAGTTTGCTGCTAGTCTTCAATCAGTCTTAATCTTTTCTCATTATTTTCAAACACTGAACGTTAATTCCCTTTATGGTTTCTTACTTCATTTATTCTTTTTTTTTCATTCACTCAACATGTATTTATCAAACAATGTTTACATGCCAGGTATACAAAGATCAAAAGATGTGGTCCCTGTCTTTGAAGTGCTCAGAGCCCAGTAGGGGCAACAATAGTGGTTGAGGGGACAGGTCTTGGTGTCAGAGTGCATAGGTTCAAATCCAAGCTCTACTATTCACTATCTGCATGACCTTGGACAGGTAGCTTAGACCCCCCTGAAGCCTCAGTTTCCTCATCTGAGTAACGGGCATAATAATAGTTACCATGAGACATATACATAAGCAGTCCTCTCTCTGCCTGGCAGTATGGGGCCATAGAAATGACCATGCTAGCTGAAACCATGCAAAGCTATCTTAATAATCAATGGGGAAATTACAACTGTTCCATGACCTTTAAAATTATTTGTCAAAATATTTTAAAACTCTCTTACTGTAAGTTATAAAGAAAATAGTGAAATTAATATTTATTAGTACACTGTAATTTAAAACATTAGGAATATTGAGAGTTAAAGAGTTTTACTTACTTAAAAAGAAAAACCTTATCAAGAAAGGTGTGAACAGTGCTTGACTTCCTCCCAAGATATAAAACAATACAAGGGAGCATCTTTTCTATACTGAGGCAAATTTTCAGACCCTGTCTAAGTGTGGATCATCTTCAAACATTTTATCCTGTGTGTTTTCAATGTCATGAAATATGTCTGAGACTTGTTTTAATGTGAAGTAGTTTTGCTGGTGTCACTTCCTCTAGGACATCTTCCTCCTTTTCATCACAATCCCTTTCTTCGTCGATAAGTTCGCCTTCACTAAGCTCCTCTGGCTGCATAGTGAGTCTCCAATAGTGCCAGTGTCAACATTCCCATGGTCAACTATTTCCTCTATGATTCCAAGTCCTTTTGATTCAAATCCTGCAAAGTTATTTGCACAGTAAATGCAAAAATTTCTGCCACACCACACACATATTACTTGCTGTCACTTTCTGCCATGATGCTTGAATGTTTTCAGTTGCATGTTCTATGTCATATTTCCTCCAAAATTCAGCTAAAGAAGTTGCATGATCTCCCACTGTAGCCTCAATAGCCTGTCCAAAAGTCCATCTAAGATAATAGGCTTTAAAAATTGAAATAACTCTGTGGTCTATTTGCTGGATTATTGAAATTGTTTTTGTCATAAAAAGAAAATGTTCAAATCTTCAGGTGTCCAAGAGAATCAGGGTGACCTGGAGCATTATCCAACAGTAGTAGTTCATTAAAAATTAAATTATATGCATTTATCACTGGAAGACAAAGAGGCAACCCAATTATATGCTTTGCTGTCTGTGCATGAACTAAATAACAGATGGGCAGCAACCAATCAGCAACAGACCTTGAAAGAAGTGATGTGATTGGTCACTGATTATGATGCACATTTGTTATTTACACAGTGATTTCTGGACTGATGAGCTAGGAATGAAGTTTATATTTTATGCTGCAATAGTTACAATTAAGGTTGCCAGATTTATTTTAGTTAATATACCATGGTAACTGAAATTTGAATCATGTTGTTGCAGAACTGGTATTATTTAGCTAAACTGCAGTAACTGGATTTTGTGCTTATCCAAACAGTACAAAGGGAGGACCGTGCGTGTGTACACGTACACATGTAAATACATATATGACTACGTAGCACACAGTAAAAACTGTTACGATTAACTTATTATTATCAGGGTAGAGAGTCACAAAACAAATGTAATCTGGAGATCAGCTGGAGCCTCCTTTCTTTTGAGCTCTCCACGTGATCTGTCCCAACCCTGTTTCCACCAGATTCTTGCACTTCCCTGTGACACTCACTAACTTGCAGGCATCTCTACTTCTAGCCTCCTGCTCCCATAACATATGGCTCCCCAGAAGTGAGGCTCAGTGCTTTACGGCATCACACAAAGAAACCCACTCACGTGACACAGTCATGAGGGGGGTGAACTTTACTGGGGATTCAGTGGGGTGCGGAGGGGAAGACTGAGAACAGTGCAAAGAACTTCAGATTGAGTGTTAGACATCCAAGTTCTTAGAAGGCTTTCCGGCTACCCCCTCCAGGGCCCCTCCTTGGCCCCGTACGGGGAAGATCCTCGCCGTGTGCATCTTACTGACTCATCTCTGCTCCATTCTCTGTTCCACAGCACCCACCTCCGAAATTTCTCTCCGGGCGTCAAAGTTTTCTCAAAAGCAATTAGGCCCCCCAGAGCTCCTGCTCAACTCCTAAATTCGCATAGCTCATTAGCTTATAGAATGCTAAAAAAATATGGGGGCGGGGGGGGGGGCAGGAAGAAAATAAGGAAGGAAAAAAACAAAAGAAAGTGTTTCTTTGAACAGGAACCGCCGACTTTAGAAGGTCATTCTAGTCAGAGTTGGCAGGTTTCTTTTAGCAAAAAAAAAAACAAAACAACAACAACAACAAAACGTTGGAAGCTTCCCAGTTAAATTTGAGTTTCAGATAAATAATTTTTTACTGTAAGTACGTCCCAAATAGTCCATGGAACATACCTCTGCGAAACAATTATTTGTTGTTTATCTAAAATTCTAACTGAATATCCTGTACTTTATCTGGCTACTCTAGAGAAAGCATCCTTTATTTGTTCCTACTTCACAGTAACAGTAAAGGAAAAGAAGTGGAATCAGGAGGTGTGGGCGGAGCCCAAAAGGAACGTAGAATGAGGAGTGGCGGAGACTGCCTGGAAGAATCAGAGGAAGCTTCTAGAGGAGCGGGGAGTTGAGAGCTAAGTAGGACGTTTCCGGGCACAGAGAGCGCTGCAGACAGAGGTGACGGCATGTGCAAAATTATGATGGGATTGGGGGGTGTGGATATTTCTTATTCAGGTAAAATGTAGAATCTTGCTCTCCATCACTCAGGGTTCCCTTTCCTTGAAAGGCGAGATGCTCTTAATGATATGCTGAGCTAATACAATTCAAGAGAGTCAGAGCTTCACTCAGCCAAGGTCCTGGCACAATACATCGATGGTCATTAAAGGGGTGATTTGCAAAGGGGTGGCCAGGGTCCTGGGGAGCCAAGAAGACATGGTGAAGCAACCCAGGCTTAGTGGTCGCAGGGAGCCACTCCCACCCACCCTGCACCTGCCCCCCAGGCTTGAAGAGCAAGGGCAGCGGGTGTGGCCAGCAGGGAGCCTGGGGGAGATCGATACCCCGACTCTGCTGTCCTCCCGCTGTCCAGCTGAGGCGCTCCACCTCCTGGGGCTCCAGGCAGGCCAGGGAAGGGCGAGTAGGGCAAAGAGGCAAACAGACAATATCCAGCACAACCGCCAGAGAAAATCATAAGACGTGGATTTCTCAAGAAAATCATGTTGACCTCTTGGGCAGGAGTCCTTAATTAAACATGGGAGGCGACCTGAGCCTGAGGTCCCCGGCAGAGGGCCTTATGAGTGCGTATGATACCACACACATCTCAGGAATGGAAGGGCCCTCAGCTGGTCTATCCCTGCACCTGTAAACTCAGAAGCGAGGAGTGACTCTCTGCATTTTATATATATTAGCTGCAAAAGGGCTGAATATTTTGCTCACTGCCCCAGTGCTAATAAATGGTATGTGGGGTGCAGGGGCAAAGAGAACACGAACAACTTGAACTTGAATCACCCCTCTTTCACCTTTCATGGCTGCAATAGATTTAGTGGTTACATTTGTATTCTGGAACATAAAACTATGCTGATTTCAAGATGAGACCTCTTGGCTGTTTTTTAAAACCATTTACTTATGTCTCTAAACACACATGCAGAAAAACAACTACATAGCGAATGGTATCACTAAACACTCAGGTTCCACAGCCAGTGAGGAATTTCTCTATTATACAAAAGGCTTTCTTAATTCTTGGTGTATAATCACCTTTACAAAGTAATATTAAAGCCATTCGTTGTGTTTTTCTGACGTCCATGTGTTTCCATTAGATGAATATGGCTGTGTCTACTAGATATCAAAACAGCCGGGTGAAAAGTGAAAAATTAAGTTATATTTTAGGCACATCAATTTAGCCAAAACAGAGAGATATAAATACAGGTTACAAAATATTAATACAGACCTTGGAAATGATTCTTTCCTTAGAACATATACATTTTCACCCAGAGGCAGCACTCAGGTGAGTTCTGAGTCCACAGCTGCAGGCGGGCCTCTGGGGCCACCCGCTGGAAGTCTGGGTTACAACCATGTGTGACGGGCACACGGAACAGGCTGTGGGTAACCCTGTCCATCTCTGGGAGGTGACGGGTACAATGGAGAGAGGACGGACATGTGGTCAGACAGATCAGAGCTGGGGTTAAGGGGTCTTCCCCCTTTCTAGTTGTGCGAATTGAGGCTAATCTTTAACCTCTCAGAGCCTCATTTTTCCATCTCTAAAATGGGAATAACATTACTTCCCTGGCTGGATTGTGGTGAGTATTAAAGATAAAAATAGTTAACACGTGTGTAATGTTTACTATGTTCCAAGGATTGTTCTAAGTTCATCTGTTACAGGTTGAATTGTACCCTCCCAAAAAAGATATGTTGGAGTCCTTAACCCCTAGTACCTCAAAATGTGACCTTACTTGGAAATTGGCTCTTTACAGAGATAATCAAGTTACTGAATAAAATGAGGTCAGAGGGTGGACCCTGATGTCCTTATAAAAGGGGAAATTTGGACACAGAGACAGACATGCACAGAGGGAAGATGATGTGAAGCCACAGGGAGAAGACGGCCATCTACAAGCCAAGGAACACCAGGAGCCACCAGAAGCAGCAAGAGGTAAGGAAGGACCCTCCCATAGAGCCTTCAGCGGGACCACGACCCTGCCAACACCTTGATTTCTGACTTCTGGCCTCCAGAACAGTGAGACAATACGTCTGTGTTGTTCTAAGGCACCCAGTTTGTGGAATTTAAAGCAGCCTCAGGAAACTAACGCATTTAATCTTCACGACTGCCCTACGGGATAGGTATTATTGGTAGTCCTACTTTACAGGTAAAGTAACTGAGGCCCAGAGAGGTAGCTCGCCTAAATTCTCACACCAGTAGGTAGAGTGGAGCCAGGATTCAACTGAGGGAGGCTGGACACAGAGTCCTCGCTCTTAACCACTACGACCCACTAACACTAGTTCACCAGTGTATGACCTGGCACCTGACACAATCCTCAGCCTTAATAAGCCCACGGAGAGGGAGCTGCTGCCAGTCTGTGCTTGCTTTCATGCCATCTGTAGAGCTTCTGCTCTCAAGGACAGGTTGACTCCAGGGGACCGTTCAGTCCAGGTGTCAGGTTCCGGGGATCGGCCCACTCAGGAAGCACTTTACCTGGGGCACCGCATGGATGGGCTAGAGGCCAAGTTAGACTCAGGAGGGGTCATAACCTGAAGGCCGAAGGCCTGAGCCAACTTGACGGGTGTCTGCTGATCAGCTTAGGACTAGTTACCAGCTCTTGGCCACCTTCCATGTATCTGAAACTAGGTGCTTTGCGCTTCCATCTCATTTAGTCTTCAACACAACCCTAAGAGGTAGATAATACTGTCCTCATGTTGCAGGTGGGAGAGCTAAGGCTCAAAGTGGCTGAGTGGCGAGGCCAGCGCCACGCAGCTAATAAGAGAACAGAGCCCCAGTTCAAAGCCAGGTCTCACTGACTTAGTGCCCGCGCTCCTCCCAGCAGCTGCTCCCTTCTGGCGCTCACCAGCCCCCCAGGGCTTGGTCATTTTAATAGAAATTGCCCCACAACCCAGGACTGCCTCTAAGACTCTCACCAAGGTAACCACACGGAGGTGCTCAGATCTCCAGAAAGCCAGATGCTGCTGCCTCTTGCAGTGGATTATCATGCACAGACTTTACCATAAATATCTCTGAAGGAGGGAAGGCTGCCAGATGAGGGACACGAACAAAGCGGACAGGGATCTTACCCTCCGTCTCCCTCTGGACGGGGTCCAGCTGTGGAATGAGAGGCTCCCAAAGGTCTGAAATCTGGAGCTCTCAAGTTAATGGGTGCGTTTTAGAGAGTGAACGTATGTATATACCTCACCTCAAATTGACATGATGCCAAGAGGTAACTACACACCGGATCCAGAGCCGGGCAGCCTGAACACATTATGTAAGCCAGACTTCCCCACCACTAGACTCCTCTCTGAGCTTTTCCTTGAGCATTTGGAGGGTCTAAAGATGAGTTTAGACCCTGTTTAGACTAGTGAATTTTCAAATAACTACTTGATACCCAAGAGACTTGAATTAACAGTGCATTGCTCAAAGTTAGCTACCTAACTTACAAATCGAAATGTGCTTTATGGATCACCTGTGCTGGGAAATATATCTTATCTTCTTAACTTGTTCAAAGACAGAATTTGGTATGTTATAAAGAAGTGGTTTCATATGAAATATGCAAGATCAAGCTGAAAGAAAAGTTCACGATTTGCACATTTTTAAACGCAACTACTGATGTATGTGCCAGACCCAGTCCTGATCAAGTCTGAGTCACAAATATTGCAAGACCAAGATAACACGTTTTGATTATAGTGTGAAGTATACGGACTGCAACAAAAATAACCCCAAAATGTTAAAAGGGGAGATATTTTTTGATTAGAGATATTCATGCTCATAGTTTTGAGGTCACTGGACTCAAAAGAATGTATTGTTTTATTTTTCTGGCGTGTACTAGCTTGGTGCAATTATTTAACAACTAGAATACAGGGACAGAAACAAAAATTATTTTCCTGAATAAGGACAAAAATGTAAGTTTGGGACTTCTTGTTTTAAACACTCTTTTATTGGGGAAAGCTAATTTTTATCAAAGTTTAAAGAAATTTCCAGACAATTTAATCTATCCTCACCTCTGTGCAGAGGTGGAAAAGAGCTTGAATTAATGACTGCATTTAAGATGGAATCCCTTTTGAAACACACTCCCATTGTACTAAGTGTTTCTAGGGACTTCTAAAGATGGTAGGTGTTTGGAGGGGGAAAGTCCTTATTCCCAGCCCTTATTCTTCCATACACGAGAGAGATCCAGCCAATACCTCTATCCACAAGCTTCTCCACTCTCTCCCCAGTCATAAAGCATCCATCTCCTCCCCACCCATTCAGCCACCCTCCCCTCCCCAGTGACATCCTGTCGGCCACATTCCTCACGCTACTGGGAGTGGTTACTTTGGCATAAAACAGGCTCCAGCCCCCTCCTATCCTGTCTGCCTTCAGGTGGTGGAAGGCCCCTTTTTCATTCCCTCCCCGTAAATTCACCCAGGACAGGAGTCCTCCTTGCGCCAGGGCAGGGGGTTTCTTTAGTTCTCCAGCTGCCCCGCCTGTGACTGGGGCAGGGGTGGGATAAGGATGGGGAGTTCAATGCTGTAAAAAAAAGGGGGGGCACATTTTGGTCTTGGATCCAAGCCACGTTCCCCAATCCATCTTTTCAATTGGTGTAGAACCTGGAATGGTTGATGCGTGAGCTCCAAAGACAGGTACCAAAACATTATTGGATCAACCATTAATGTCAGGAATTGATAAAGAATGATCAAATTCAGCTATTCAGGTGTGTGAGGTAATCTGCAACTTTATTGGCTCAATCTAGTGTGAACCAACCAATCTACATTAAACAAACAAACAAAAACCTATGTGTGAAGTATGATGCTGGCCCATCAAGTTCATTGCCTTGGGTCAGGTGTGACCACAGAATAGTGAGACCAGTCTCCCAAGTCACGAGAGGAAAAAACAGTTCAGGTCATGGTTGTAGCCACAGCTTATCTGCCCTGATCAACGAGCACCAGCGATCAGCATATAAACAGACAGTGTTTGGAGCTGACACTGCACCTGGCCTAATGATCTGTGTATATAATCCTCCTTGGGTGCTCTTAACATATATAAAATGTGTTGAAAGATAATTTGCCTTAGGGATGAAACAGTAACTCAAATGAGCAATTCATCACTTGAATTAATGACTGCATTTAAGATGGAATCCCTAGCCAATCACTTGGCTAGGTGTGAGAAGTATCTTTTTGATATATTGATAATTTCCCAGTCCAAACAGTAGACACCTTTGGAATAGAGGAGCTTTTTGAGTTAAAAATAGAAGCATCAGGGCTTCCCTGGTGGCGCAGTGGTTGAGAATCTGCCTGCTAATGCAGGGGACATGGGTTCGAGCCCTGGTCTGGGAAGATCCCACATGCCACGGAGCAACTAGGCCCATGAGCCACAACTACTGAGCCTGCGCGTCTGGAGCCTGTGCTCCGCAACAAGAGAGGCCGCAATAGTGAGAGGCCCGCGCACCGCGATGAAGAGTGGCCTCCGCTTACCACAACTAGAGAAAGCCCTCGCACAGAAAGGAAGACCCAACACAGCCAAAAATAAATTAATTAATTAATTAATTTTAAAAAAAATAGAAGCATCAGGAAGGATGGAAACTGGCAGGAACTGAGGACCTATGAGAAGCACGTGGCCTAGCGGACAGCATTTGGGGGCCCACCCTGTAAAGGGCAACCCTGTCTCGTATTTACATACCAACTCCTGAAGCAGACTCTCAAATCCCCTTGAAGGAAAAAAAAAAAAAAGCACTACCACTCATTACCATTGCTCAGGAAGGTTTGCAAGGAGTGAATCCCAAATTCAGAAACTAACCACGGGGCTCTGGATGGCTGAGAAAGTGTCTCCCCTGCGCCTGGGAAATGCCTGGCCTGACACTGCCCTCTACTGGCCGTCACAATAATCTCCACCACCCGCAGCCTCACCCACGGTCTTGCTGGGCGCCACGCACCTTTAAGAGCCTCGCGTTTTGTCCTTGCATCTCACGATGTAAAGGCACCCCGGAATTTCTAGAGCTGCTTGTGAAGATACTAAATATGCTAAGAATTCAGGCCGAGGCAGAGAGCGTGGCGAGCGGGGCCAGGTGGCCACACCCCCAGGGCAGCCCCCTTAAGTCAGTGCAGCAGACGTGAACCGTGCACCCTGCGGAAGGAGGCGGGATCACCTGGTCTGGACTTGATTCCTTCTAGGTCTCTGCTGTGTTTCCACGTCCTCATTCCCATACTCCACCCCATCCTAATCCTCGTTTCATTTCACTTTTCTTTTCGGGATTGTTGCTCCTGTTTGGTATTTTATTATCCTTGACCCCAGCCCCCTATCCCCCTGCTTCTCTTCTTCCTCTTTCGGTTAAGGTCAGTGATCTTTTCCTACCCCAATCCGTAAGGGTCACTGCAGTGGACATTTAACTTCTCTAGCACCCTTTGTTCTTTTAGGAGCAGCTACCACTGCCCCTTGGGAAATTCCTTCCCTCCACCCCCTACGCGTGGTCCTTTCAGGAGCTTACAAGACCGACCTCTCTAGCAGCGGGTTAGTGGGCATCCATCCCAAGCTGTGCCAGTTAGAGCGCCCACCCCTGGCCACAGTGACAGTTGCTCTAGGATCCAGGCTGGTTGGGTCAGAGCTGTGCGCCCCGCACTCATGCTGGGAGACCCAGCTGGGAAGAAGTGCCCCCAGCGTGAATACACGCTCCCTGGGGGGAGAAATCCAGGCTGCAGTAGGGGCGAATGTGGACCATGTGGGCTGTAGGAAAGGAGCAGCGGAGGCCGAGGTGGCGGTACAGTCCCCGCAGGGTTGTGCCCTTAGCTCTGCTCCTAGCTCCCCCTGTGCCGCTGGGTGCAGGGACTCCAGAACCTTCTCTCTGTCGAGAGTCACAGGCTTGGATTTCCACCACGTGCATCCTTCACCTTTTCCGGGACTCAGCTCCCTGGAGCTGGCACACGGGCTCTGTGGGCCTTTCTGGGCACTTTGCCCTCTTCCCTCTGAACTCACAGTGCCTCGCCCGGACATGGCTGCTGACTCAGAACCACTTTCGGTGGAGGCCCTGGACCTGGGTGGTGCGTGGCCTCTGAGCACCAGGTCTTAGCAGTCTCGCGGGGCTCCTTCCTCCAAAGCCTACTCACCCATGGCAAATCGCACACATCAGTTTGCTTTAAAAGTGCTCATGGGGGCTTCCCTGGTGGCGCAGTGGTTGAGAATCTGCCTGCTAATGCAGGGGACATGGGTTCGAGCCCTGGTCTGGGAAGATCCCACATGCCGCGGAGCAACTAGGCCCGTGAGCCACAACTACTGAGCCTGTGCGTCTGGAGCCTGTGCTCCGCAACAAGAGAGGCCGCGATAGTGAGAGGCCCGCGCACCGCGATGAAGAGTGGCCCCCGCTCGCCACAACTAGAGAAAGCCCTAGCACAGAAACAAAGACCCAACATAGCAATCAATCAATCAATCAATCAATCAATCAATCTTTTAAAAAAAAAAGTGCTCATGGTCTAAGTCTAGGCTCGCCCCTGCTGAAGAGCTTAGATACAATTTAAAAGTTCTCTATTATGGAAATTTTCAAACGTCCAAAAACAGTATGATAAACAACAACAGAGAACATTCTGCCCTGGTTTTGTATGTTTTCCTTCCCCTACTGGAATATTTTTAAAGCAAATGCCAGACATCATATCTTAAATCTTAAATACTTCTGTGCCTATCTCTCATACTGAAGAACTTTTTAAAAAAAATGACACTTTTGTTTCATACCCAACAAAATGAACGATAATTCTTTGACATCATCTAGTACCCAGTCCACGGTCAATTTTCCCTGATTATCTCAAAAATGCCTCCATGCAGTTGGTTTCTTTGAATCAGGGTTCTAACAAAACGCACATAGTGTATTTGGTTATGACTCTTGGTCTCCTTTAATCTATAAGGATTCACCTCTATTTTGTTTATTTATTATTTATTCACCATTTATTTATTGATGAAACTGAGTCTTTTGTCCTGAAAACGTCTCATATTCTGGATTTGGCCAATTAGAGCATCGTGGTGTTACTGACATGTTCCTTCAGCTTTTGTATTTCTTATCAACTACTAGTTTGATCTAGAGGTCTGATTAGATTCAGGTTCAATTTTCTAACGCAAGAATCCATTACAGATGGTGCTGTGTACTTGCTCCTGCACCATGTCATGTGCTCAGAACATCTGGTTGTCTCGCTTTTTGTTAAGCTTGATCTGTGGGTTTGGATGGTGTCAGGCTAATCCATTTACTATAAAGTTTCCCATCAACCTTCACCTAATGGTTTTAGCAACCACTGATGATCCTCACCTACATCCATCCCTTTTATAAGGGTTCCCAAGTGAAACTATTTTCTGAAAACACGTTCTTTTTTGATTCTCTCTTTGCCTGAATGTCCCTCGCATGGAAGTGGGTGGGTGTATCAGTTATCTACTGCTGTGTAACAAACAACCTCAAACCTTCAGTGGCTTAAAACAACAACAATCACTTATCCCACTCACAAATCTGTAGTTTGAACGGAGGTTGGAAGGGAAAGCTCCTCTCTGCTCTATGTGGCATCAGCAGGGGCAGCTCAAAGGCTGGGGGTGATGAACACCTGGGGGCTGGAATTATCTGAAGGCAGTTGATGCTGGCTGCTGGCTGGCACCTGAGCCAGGGCTGTCAGTTGCTATACTACACATGACCCCTCCGCGTGGCTGCTTGTCTTTCTCGAAGCATGGTGACTGTCTTCCAAGGGTGAGCAACCCAGGAGAGCAAGGAGAAAATACTTGGCATTTTTATGACCCAGACCCAAAGGTCACATAGCATCACTTCTGTTGTACTCTATTGATTAAAGCTGTCACAAAGATCCATCTAGTTTCAAAAAGAGAGGGCACCAGAGAATGTCTTAAGAGACATTCTAGTATAAATACCCATTTCTGGAGTATTTATTATTTTCAAGGCACAATGTCAGGTACTGTGACAAGCACAAGATTAGTAGGACCTGATCTCCATCCTTAAGGGCCCTACAATTCAATATGGACCATAAGACAAGTATGAAAAACGTCACCCAACACTGATGTGAAAAATGCCAAAGGAAAGTATAAAGCCCAGTGGGGTCTGAAGAAGGAAGACCTGTTTTGGCGCTCCACCCAGGGAACCTTCAGTTGGTCAACTCTGAGGGACACTTATAATTCTTGTAACTCTGAAGAAAGGAGATGACAGAGGCTCAGAGTCTAGTGGAATTTTAACTGAGTTAGAAATTAGAATAAAGGAAGCAGGAAGGGCAAGACGTAAAGAACCAGCTCTACTGGATAGGGAGAGAGGAAGCTCTTAGAAGAGGCCCTAAGTACTTTTATTGAAATAAGATAGGATATCAATCAATCAACCAATCAATTACAAAATAATAGATCTTAATGCTTTAATCCTAGGCTAAGCTACTGAAATATACAAGGTACTATGTGCCTGCAACATGCTTAGTAATAACCAGTGAGAACCACATGAGAACAGAAGGTTTTACTATGTGCCAAGCACTGTGCTGAGAGATTTCCAGAACAATATCATCGTATCTTCACATTATAGCCTTATGTGGCAGATATTTTACAGGTGGGAGAACTGAGGCTCAGATAGGTGAAATAAGTTACCTAAGTTTCCCCTGCCAGGATTGGAACTAATCTGTATTTAATTTGCACCCCAACAGTATTTTAAAATATGATGTTTAAATGTGGTACATGCACTTGAGTTTACTGCTCCTGATCTGAGATACACTGGGAAATTCCCAGGGGACATGGAAGGGGAGAGGTGGTGACTTCAGACACTCAGCGTATTGCACAAGTACTCAGGCCTTGGGGTCCACAGAGTCCATGTGGAACCCCAGTTCCATTGATCACCTGGCTGGTCGACTTGGGGGCCTCCCAATTTCCTCCTCTTTAAAATGAAGGAAATGTAACCCACGCACCTGCTAACTCTGTTTGCTCTTGTCTCTTGTTTTCACCCCACAGCAACTTTGAGGCAGAAATCGTCACGTCTATGCACACACTGGAAATAATCCACTCCCATGAAAGCATCAGTGAACAATGTACCCTTTACCGAGGGTTTCCTAACAATACACTGTGCGCAGTGCTTACTCCGAAACCCCCATGAGATACAATTTCCAAGTCTCTCTTCTCGGCCTCGCAGCTCCCAGGACCCCACTCTCTCTCACCCCGCACCCTGCTCAGTTTTGGTTCCTGACTCCCTCCCACCCACATCTGTCCCCTCGGCCCCTCGGCCTCTCAGTCCCTCTCCTTTGTCTTTGGCAAAGGTCTTCAGCTCATTCCATCCCAGTTTCCAAATCTGCAAACCCACACCCATCTCCCTGCTTCAGCAAACTAAAACCCACCCCCCTTCCCAATCAGCGAGGACTATAAACAACCCGTTCCTTTCTTCCTCTCACAGGGATGATAGAGAGAGAATTCATGTAAAAGAATCGCATAGTAATCCCTGAGTTGAGTTTGGGATTGACGTGTACAAGCTGCTATTTTTAAAATAGATAACCAACAAGGACCTACTGTATAGCACAGGGAACTCTGCTCAATACTCTGTAATAACGTAAACAGGAAAAGAATTTGAAGAAGAATAGATACAGCTATATGTATAACTGAATCACTTTGCTGTAAACCTGAAACGGACCCAACATTGTTAATCAACTCTACTCCAATATCAAATAAGAATTTAAAAAATAACTCCTGAGTTAAAGGCAGCTGTGATTTTCATAGCAGCCCTGTTTTCTCCCTTCTACACCACTACTGAGTTGATGCCAAGGGTAAGTGACAGAAAAGCCCTAGGCTTGGGGCTACCTCTGCAGAAGAGGGCACTTTATCACACCACTGGGAGAAAGCAAAGCCGGTGCTAGAATGGGAATCTATAAGTTATCAACTTGTGGGCCAAAAATTAGACACTCTTTCTAAATGGAAGCTCCACCAACTGCAAAGCTGGAGCTGAATTCTCATTCTGGAGTACTGAGAAGTAGGAGCCCACTTGCATCAAATCCGGTCTGCACTCCCGCCCCGCCCGCAGAGGGCCAGTGCATATGTGAGAAGAGAACTAGAAGACCTGGGCCAGACTTGCCATAAACCATCACGCCACGCTAGCACCACTGTCCCTCCAGTGGCACAAGGTCAGATGTCCACACAAGTGGCAGGTTGTGTGTGGGTGGGATGGAGGAGAGGACAGGTATCAGGCCACAAAAGCCAGTACGAAACCATCTCATGAGCCGTGTACCATTGTTACCTCCACTGAACAGAGACTAGGAGAGGCTGAGTATCCCAAGGTCATGTAGTTGGTAAGGGGTAGAGCCAGGAATCCGACTCCAGGACCAGTGCCCTTGCCCATAGACCAAGGCCTCGCCAAGCATCATCTTTACCATCACAGCCAGCAGGTACCAAATACGGAGTCTAAGTCAAGTAGGATACTAGGGGCATCACCAGAATTCTTTTTTAATCCTCACATCGACCCTGTGAAGAAGATACTACCATCATCCTCTTTCCACATAGGGGAGCAGATGGAAGCCCAGAGGACTCAAGTGGCTTATTCAAGGTGCCGAGGGGCCGGGAGAGAAGGTGTGTGCAGCTATCTGACCTGGGGTGTAGCTCCTGAGTGCCGTGCCACGCTGCCTGCCCCCCGGGCCACAGGGAGCACACCTCCCTCTGCCCTGAACTGCAGGAAGGAAGGACTGTGCTGGGGACCAGAGCTCTGGGCACCACTGGGTGGGGGCATGAGCTATGAGTGATGAATGTTCTCAGGCTGGGGGTGAGGGGTCTAAGGAAAACCCTGTTAGAGTTGACTGAACCTTTTTCACAGTGACTCAGTGGGAAATTTCATCATGAGAATTAGCACAGGATTATGAAAGCATCCAAGCATGAGCAACAGATATCTGCATACCACCTTTGCTGCCCAGGCCCTGAAGGTTGTCACTGACGGGGGAGCATGTGGGCCAGAGGAAGGAATCTGGGCCTTGGCCTTGAGAGACTCCGCCTTCAGCTACAACCTTCTGAGGTTCAGTTTTCTCATTTCTAAAGTGGGACTAAAAGAATCTCACCTCTTTGGACAAGATTAAGAAAAACTAAGGATACAAGAGTCAATAAATATGAAAATGTTTGAGAACTTTTTGGAAGAAAGATGCTACATAAACGTGGTGTGGTGTTGGTGTGTACTATGCGCACGCCATGCTTGTATATGTTATTGCACCGAGGGATTTTTTGCTTCCTATTAGTACTAAACCAGATTTTTTACCAATATCTTCTTTCAAGGAAAGTTCCAATTTAAGCCCTCAGATTTCCCATAGACTAAGTTCAATCAAATACGAATTTTTTTTTAAAAAGGCCAAACGCACAGAGAAATAAATCGTGTGGCTCAGGCAAGTAGTTCTCAGCCAGTGTCCCCTGCCTTCCTTCCCTAGTGAAAAATCATTGCTGGGAAGCAACAGCCCGGCCAGCGATGCTAGTTTCCATCCACCCTTGCGTCTAGGTGGAGCCATGACCCGTGCTTTGGTCAGCGGAAAGAAGGCAGAAGTGGCAGATTGCATTTCCAGGCCTGGCCCACAGAGACGAGCTCTGGGATCCTCTACAGGCTCCCCTGTCCACGAGCAGAATGTTGGCGCTCAGGGTGATCTTGGAGGCCAAGTGCTGAATATGGCAGAGCCTTCCTCAGTCAGGGTCCAGGGACCTTTCAGGAATGACAGCACAGAGCAAAGTCCCACCTCAAGCTACCAGCTTGATGTTATGGGAGTAAGAAAAAAAGATCCAGAGTGTCAAGGCACTGCGAGTTTGGAGTTTAAGTGTGCAGGAGTTGGTTCTACCTTAACTAATCCGTCATTGTGAGAGTCAGCAGAAACAAGAAACCACAAATTTAGCACCAAGGGCTTTAGAGTTTGGAATTATCATATTTAGAATATGAAATAAGCCTTATGACATGTTTAAAGAAACAAAAGAGAATCAAAATTATCGAGGGGCAAAAGACTATCAGAAATAACCAGGCAGGATTAAGAAGGAATCAAACAGCACTTTGGACATTAAAAATATAATCATTTGAATTAAAATTTGGTGGTAAGCTAAACAGCAGAATAAACACAGCTGAAAAGATAGTGAAATGGAAGACATAAATGAATGACCCAGAGGAAAGAGATTAAAATATGAAAGAAAGACTGTAGCGGGCTGAATGGTGGCTCCTCAAAAGATTCGTCCACTCAGAGCCTGTGGATGTGACTGTATTTGGGGAAAGCTTCTTTACAAGTGAAACGAAGGATCTGGAGATGAGATCATCCTAGATTATCCAAGTGTCCTTATAAGAAGAGGAGACCCAGACACACAAAATGGAGAAGGCCGTGTGGAGACGGAGGCAGAGATCAGAGCGATGAATCTACAAGTCGAGAACACCGAGGAATTCCGGCACCACCAGAAGTTGGGAGAGAAGCACAGAAATGTTCTCCCTCAGAGGCTCTAGAAGGAACCAACCCTGCCAACATCTTAATTTTGGATTTTTGGCCTCTCGAACTGTGAGAGAAAAAATTTCTGTTGTTTTAAGCCACCTAGTTTGTGGCAATTTGTTATAGCAGCCCTGGGAAACTAAGACAAAGGCTAAGAGATAAGGAGAATTAGAATGAGAGGTTCTATGTTACATCTAATAAGAGATGCAGGAGGAAGAAGATGGAGAGTGGAGGAAGGGCAACATTATAAGAGATAACAACTGATACTTTCCCAAACTGATGAAACACACAAATCCTTAGATAAGTAATCCAACACATCAAAAAGCAGGTTAAATTGTAATACCGAAATTCATACCAAAACACACTGTAGTGAGAATGCTGAACATCTGCTTCTTCACAGTGCATACCTGGGAGTAGAATTACTGGGTCATGGGTAGTATTTTCCCAGGACAGTTCTGGTTTACACCTGTTGTTCCTGATTCTTAGCTCCTTTTTCATTTTCAAAAGTGTCCTGACTTGCAGAGACTTTGAATGTCACCAAATCCCCCCATAGAGACAAAGAGAGCAACATGGATGTTGTCCCATGGACAACATCTATGACAAAGCTAAGTGACAAATTCTCCCTGTGAACCTCTAGGTAAAAGCCTGTGGGAACAACCCAACCAAGGCTACCAAGAGCCACCTGGTGCCAGCATCCATGCAGGGCAGCAGAGGGAGAGCTGCGGGGACCCTCTTCTGGAGCTGCACGGGCACCTTAGACCTTTTTACACCTGTCACCCTGTCCTAACTTGCATGACCCCTTGTCCTAATTTGGATTTTTAAAAATGTAGTATTCTTGCCAAAAAAAGTTTAATGAATCTAACCATGAAGAAAAATCAGACAAATCTAAAATGCAGCCAGTTTACCAGATAACTGTCTGGGCTTTTCAAGTATGTCAACATGGTGGAAGTCCAAATGAAACAAAAAGGCAAGGATGTCACTCTTAATGGGGAGCGGCAACTGAATGGACTGCTTGAAACTTGATTAGATTTTTATTTTAGAAAAGGTTATAAAAGATATTTGGTTGGCAATTGGGAAAATCTGAAAATAATTGTGGTCACATGTGAGAATATTCTAGACATGCCGCATTATTCGTGGAGCAGGGGAGATGAAGTGTCATGATGTTAGCAATTGACTTTCAGCTGGTTCAGCAAGCACAAAAAACAAAATAAAACAGAAACCTGTATTTCTCAAGTGAGAATAAAAGCAAACATGCCAAATGTTAACAATTAGAGAATCACAGCACACAGATACTCATAATACTATTTCAGCGTTTTTGTAGCTTTAAGATTTTTTTTTTTATTATAAAAACTTGGGAGATATCCATATGATGGAATACTACTCAGCAATAAAAAGGAACAATTATGGACACGCCACCAGGTGAATGAGCCTCAAAAATATGCTCAGTAAAAGAAGCAAGACCCAAGGGACCACATATTGAATGACTCCATTTATGTGAAATATCCATGAAAGGCAAAGTTAAAAAGACATAAAGTAGATTAGTGGTTCTCTAGTGCAGAAGTGGTGACAAATGAGAAATACCAATAAATGTGCATGAGGGATAAGACCTCATGAGGAATGAGACCACCAAGATGAGAAGAGAGAACAAGCAAAGACCAGAGAACAAGAACCAAACTCTTCTTGGGGCCTCAGTGTGAAGGGCTGGCAAAAGAGAAGTCAGTGGAAGTTACTAGAAGGGGAGATTGAGAGGAGGATGGAAACTTAGGACCCAATAAAGAGACAGTCTGTAGAAGGCAGGGATGGTCAAAAGGTAAAATTCCACAGAGAGAGGTTGAAAGATGGCATTGGATGTTGCTATTAGAAGGTCTTGGGTGAACTTAGGAAGAGCAGTGATGGTAGAAGGATGACATCAAAAGTTAGACTGCCATTCATACATCTGCCCGACCCTGCTTCCACCCTCACCCTCGCTGGTCCCTATTCTCTGCCCCAGTAGCCAGAGTGCTTTTCTAAGATGAAAGTTATATCACACCACTCCTCTACTCAAAACCCTCCAGTGCCTTTCTCTGCACTCAGAATAAGGTCCAGAGTCTGCATGACCTCCAGGGACCTGATGTGGCCTTGTGTTAGCTCAGGCCCTTCGGGAAGGAGACACTGAGAGAAGATTAGACATGCATGAAATTTACTGAGGGAAGCAGCTGTTACAGATGAAGAGGAGGAAGCAGAAGTAGGCGGGAGAATCCTCCACTTGTGAAGGTCTGACATTTGCGAAAGGAGATGGAGAAGGAAGGGACTGGGAAGAAAGGACCTCTGCAAATGTAAGAAAGTTTGGCCAGATTGATGGGGGTCCTTCAGCCAAAGTCACCCATTAGAGGAATGGGCAAAGGTAGGACCCCGGCCCTGCTCGGTCATTGGTTAGGATCAGCCTGGGAGAAGTGGGGCTTCGGCACCAGCACAGTGGTGGGCCCAGTGGGCAGCAGGGGGACCGTGGGTTAACCAGACTCCCCGCAGCTGGACATCAGAGCCGAGCATTTCTGTGGCAGCCACACCACTCGTTAGGTCCCAGGCCTCGCCTGCCACTCTCCCCATCACTCACTTTTGTTGTGGCTACCCTGGCTCTGGGCTCTCCCTCCAAGATCCCCAGCATGTGCCTGCCTCTGAGCTTTCGTCCTTGCTGTCCCCTCGTCTGGAACTCTTTGTTGTCACATATCTATGTGGCAGCCCCCTTACTCGCTTCAGGTCTTTGCTTGAGTTCTATCTTATCAGAGAGGCATTTGCAGACCACTCTGTATAAAATGGCATTCTCAGCGTTCTCGGAGCCCTTAACCTTTTTCACTTTTTCCATAGAATTTTTTACTACATGACATTATTTGTTTATTTGTCTGTGGCACTTCACAGGAATATAAGTTCCATGAGGGTGGAAACTCTGCCCTGTTTTGTTCATGTGTATCTCCAGTTCCTAGAAGAGTGTACCTCTGGGCTCACGAAAGGCACTGGATGCTTTTTGAGTAAAAGATAAATGAAAAATGAACACCTCTCATGTCCACATAGCAAGTGCTCTGGGAATATTTATGTAATGGATGAATGAGTCAGGCACTGTTCCAGGAGCTGGGGATACAGCAGTGAACAAGACTCCCCACTATCACAGAGTATACATTCTTTAATTAAAATAAAAGACTGATTATTGGATGCTAGAGTCTAATAGATCATTTATGGAAGCAGAGGTATCTTGTCATAAGTCTCTCTGAGCTAACATTAAAGGCACATGCTATCATAAGAGCCTAACCCAGGAAAGAATGTAACATGGCCATGGGTTGAACAAGCCCAGTGGTCTTTGCTTTCATTCTCACGCTTACGTTTCGATTCCAGAAGTCAAGCATTGGTTTTCATTGTGCCTGAAGCCTTTCCCTGTGGTGTCTCCTTGTGAAAACGTTAACTGAGCTCAGCTGCGGTGGGGAGATTCCACAAAGCAAACATTTTCTTAAAATACCAACCCTATTCTAGTTAACAAAATCAAACATTCAAGTTTTTTGCTCCAAGTAAAGAAGGTCATTTCTTCACCAACTGCCGTTTCTACTCCTCCCAATATTATCTGAAGCTCTGGAAACCTATGTTCCATTTGTGTCATCGTGGGCACATGATAAGAAGCTTCCATCCTGAAGCCGCACCTTGGCCTGACCACTCTATGTTTGCTGGTGGTCGCTAGGAATCCCCTCCGTGGGAGCACAGACGGGCATCTCTTGTAAGATGTAAAGGGAATTCAGGAGAAGCCACCTGTGAAAAGTGATGTCAAGTAGCTCCAGAGGTTGGAAAATTTAGGAACAATTTAGCTTCAGGGAGAAGCAATTCTGATGAGAAAAGATTCAGGAGAATGTATTACCAATTAAATGGTGGAGACTTTTCAAAATAAAGACATCAAACCACAACTGTGAGATTCATTGGTAATCCACTGGGCCCACTGACAGGGCCATTTTTGCATTTTATTTGTTTCCGTATGTGATAGAATAGGTACTGATAACATGTAGAAGTCAACATCTGGTCTTATTAACACTTGACTTGAAACTGAATCCATCTAGAAAGATTGATAGGAATCGAAATGACAGGTAAGGTGCTTAAGCAAGCAAATGTATTTGCCATTCTTTTAAAAAACTTCATTTCCTGGATTTTCCATCTGTGACCCACCAGGGCGGCCACTCGGCCTGTCAGGCTGTTTCAGAGGTTTGGAACCCAGCAGCTCTGTGTGTCTGGCGGGCCAGCAGGCCCTGAGTGGGGAAAGTGGATTGGAGTTGGTACAGTAAACGGTTCCCCCTGGCTACACCAGAGGATTCTTCCCTCGCCGTCCTTCTTTCCCTGCCACCGCTCTACATGGGGGTTATTCCAGTGAAACAGAGGGGGATGGAGTCCATTAGGCTTTTCCCAAAAAAGAATTAAACTTTGTTCCTCAGGGAAACTGGTAGTCAAGGATGTGATTTTAAGTAGAAATTTCTGGCCTAGGCTTCTAATCCCCCAAATCCTACCTCAAGCCAGGCCATTTTCCCCCTTTTTTAAATCATAACTCTGAATCTTAACAGGGCGAGGCGTGGGGGGCAAAAGCTACATTCCTGCTTTGAAAAATAAATGTATGGTCGTCTGGCTTCAAATGCTAACCGCAGCCGCAGTGCCCGTTCGGTTCAGTAGCAACGCGGTGAAGAGGGGCACGGATCAGCTAACAACACTGCCTTCCCCTTGACGTGAGCCAAGGTCAGAAGGTTTGGGGGAAGCAGAGCAGAAGTGGTCACGATGACAGATAAGAAAGAGGACCTTGCCACAGCACTTGAATTCACTCCTCGGAGCCCTAAACTCCTTCATTTTTTTCAGAAAAGCAACTCGAAACCAGAAGGACTTTGAGGCCAGCGGGTTTAGAAATCACCATAGCCGGACTTGAACCAACATCTCTTGCTTCTAATCCATGACCCTTCTCACGCAGACAGCATCAAGAGACAGGGAGGAAGTGACCAGGCCAAGCCCAGATCGGCACACGAACACAGAGAGGAAGGGGACTCATGTGAGGGGAGAAGTGGTTACGTCTGGCCGTGACCTGAAAAACTATGAAATATGGCGAAGTCAAATACAAGGTAATCTTCTTTGGGCAGAAGCATTGCCTTTTTATTTCACGTTTTTAAGAAATTCATATTCTCCTGCTGACCACAAAACCACCTGGAGGTGGAAGCTGGGCAAATAGGATACCTTCTACCTCACACCATGTCGCCCGAGGGGACTGCTGTTTCGGAGAACTGTCCCAGACTCGCAGTTATAAATGGCTTAAACTCCCAAACCTGAAATCTCTTGGGAATAAGACTGAAGTTGCTTTAAGCCACCAGAGCTCTGGATTACTCACCAATTTGGAATTTAGTGAAAAGGTAAACCATAGGAGTTTTAAATTGGGTATCTACTTGCCTCTTGAAATATTTGACAGAGTTTGCAAAATACTTAATTCTACCCATTTCTGCTTTGCATTCCTAAAACCTGTCCTGGGTTGGGTATGGATTGGGGCTGAGGAGAGAGAGTCGTAGGGCAATGTCTGAGGCAATCTTTGCCACGTCCATCTGGATTTTTCATCTGCTGTGAAACTAAAAAGGTCCCCCTTGATGACCTAGCAGCAGGGACTGCCCTTCTGTAAGGAGTGAGGGGTAGGATGGGGCAGAGAATAGCTTAAAAGGAAACTGGCTGAGTATTTAGGATAAAGCAGCTTCCAAGTAATTTTAAAACAAACACAAAGAGACACTTACAGAATTCCTGCTAAGTGCGAGGGTAGATGAGACACTTGAGTGGGCGGGTCCTGCCCTCACCGGGACCACCGGGACCTCCCAGGACCCCAGAACCAAGCGTACTTACACGCAGCTCGTCCGGAGCAGCACCTCGGTGGCCTGGGTCAGTGTCCCAGATGGGGCTTCTCAAAAGAAGCCTGTTTAAACCGTTCCTCACAACTGTTCAGCCGTGGCCATTTGAGATAAGTAGCTAAGTGTCTGAGGTTGAATCCTCTCTTTTGTACTCAATCCCAGAAGCGCTTATTGTTCGTATTGTTCATTGAGACACACAAAGGAGGGTTTAAAAACAGAGTTGTCCGTGAGGCTGCCTAGTCTGGAAGAAGCTTGGAGGGGCCGTAACACATGCACTGTGGAGTCTGCATGTACAGGCGTGTGTCATGTGCGTAACGCAGCTACAAGGTCACTGTCTGAGGGACGGACACTTAGATGGCCACACAGGACGGTGCTGCTCTGAGAGCCACTTCTTTGAAGGCAGGAAGTCCTAACAAGAGCACAGGATTTTGTACTCACAGTTCTGCCATCCTGGGGCTCTGTGAGCTTGAATGAGTAAGTTAAGAGCTCACACGTAAAAAGAAACGAAATTGAGTTATTTGTAGTGAGGTGGATGGACCTAGAGTCTGTCATACAGACTGAAGTAAGTCAGAAAGAGAAAAACACATACCGTATGCTAACACATATATATGGAATCTAAAAAAAAAAAAAAAAAAGTTCTGAAAAACCTAGGGGTAGGACAGGAATAAAGACGCAGACATAGAGAATGGACTTGAGGACACGGGGAGGGGGAAGGGTAAGCTGGGACGAAGTGAGAGAGTGGCATGGACATATACACACTACCAAATGTAAAATAGATGGCTAGAGGGAAGCAGCTGCATAGCACAGGGAGATCAGCTCGGTGCTTTGTGACCACCTAGAGGGGTGGGATAGGGAGGGTGGGAGGGAGGGAGACGCAAGGGGGAGGGGATATGGGGATATATGTATATGTATAGCTGATTCACTTTGTTATAAAGCAGAAACTAACACAACAATGTAAAGCAATTATACTCCAATAAAGATGTTAAAATAAATAAATAAATAAAAATAAAAATTAGGACATCCAAAAATAAATAAATAAATAAATAATAAAAATTAAAATTAAAAAAAAAAAGAGCTCACAGCCTCGGTTTCCTCATCTATAAAACCAGGATAACTACGCCCACCTTACACGGTTTTCTGAGGACTGACTGAAATACTATTTGAAAGCACCTGGGTCTAGACGCTTTAGACACATGGATGTAGGAATCCGGCAGACTTCTGGGAAATGTACATCCTGTTCCCTCTTGACTAAACCTGGCGGCTGTAACAAAGGAGGACAATAGGAGTGCTGCAGAGACAGAGGCCTCCATCATCCTCACAGACTCTGACTCCACCAACCAGAGGCTGCATGGTGAAGACGCTGAGTGAGAGACTGGGCTGGGGGAATGCAGAGGTCCTCGTTCTGGTCCTGGTTTATCCACTTCCTGGCTGGGTGACCTCACACAGACTGCATATGCTCCCCAGGCTTGAGTTCTCTCGTCTGCACATTTGCCCTTACGTAACTCCCAAGGTGATTATAAAGATCGGCTGAAGGTATCAAGATTAGAAAGGAAGAAGTAACTGTTTTTATTTGCAGGAAACATGATCTTGTAGATTCTTGTGATGCAGAGAACCCTAAGGAACAGGAGAATTCCACATAATTCCACATAATTCCATCAGAACTAATCAACTCCAGCAAGGCAGCAAGATGCAAGATCAACACCCAGAAATCAGCTGAGTTTTCATACACCACAAAAATGAAATTAAGAAAATAATTCCATTCATAATAACATCAAAAAATAAAATGCCTAGAAATATTTTAAAAGAAGTGCAAGACTTGTGCACTGAAAATTATAAAGCAGTGTGGAAAGAATTTGGAACCTGAATAAGTGGACGTCTCATGTTTATGGATCAAAAGACTTAATATTGTTAAGTTGGCGATATTTCCTAAATTGTTCTATAGATTCAACACTACACCTAACAAAATCCTAGCTGGATTTTTTTTCCAGAAGTTGAAAAGCTCATCCTAAAACTTATTTGGAAATACAAGTGACTCAAAATAGCCAAAGCCATCTTCAAAAAGAAGTAAGAAGTGGGAAGACTTACACACCCTTATTTCAAAACTCACTACAAAGCTACAGCAATCGTGATAGTGTGGTCCTGGCATAAGGATGGACATAGGAAGTAAAACTGAGAGCCCAGGAATAAACTCTTAACATTCATGGTCAGTTGATTTCCTACAAAAATATCAAGAAAGGAATAGTTTTTTCAACAAATGGTGCCAGAGCAACTACCTCACACCATACACAAAAATCAGCTCAAGATGTATTGCAGACCTAGACGTAAGAACTAAAAGTATAAAACTCGCAGAAGAAAACACAGGAGTAAATCTTCATTATGTTGGATCAGTCAATTATTTCTTAGATATGACACAAAAAGTACAAAAAGAAAAGACTGAGATATTGGACTTCATCAACATTAAATGCTTTTGTACTTCAAGACACTTCAGGAAAGTGACGACAGCCTGGGAGAAAAATGTTTTCAAATCATATATTCCATAAGAAATATATATCCAAAATATATGAAGAACTCCCAAAACTAATAATAAAAAGACAACCCAATTTTTAAAAATGGATAATAGAATTTGAGTAGACATTTTTCCAAAGAAGTTATCAAATAGCCAATAAGCACATGATGTTATTAAGCATCTTAGTTCTCAGGGAAATATAAATCAAAACCACAATGGAATACCTTGTCACTCCCACTCAAATGGCTATAGTAAAAAAGGAAAGACAATGACAAGTGTTATTGAGGATGTAGAAAAATGGGAACCGTCATACATTGGGAATATAAAATGGTACAGCCACTTTGAAAAACAGTTTGGCAATTTATCATGTTAAATGTAGAATTACCATATGACCCAGCAATTTCATGCCTAGGTATCTACCCAGGAGGAATGACAACATATGTCCACACAAAGGCTTGTACATGAATGTTCATAGCAGCCTTATTCATAATAGCTGAAAAGTGGAAATGACTCAAATGTTCATCAGCTGGTGAATGAATAAACAAAGTGTGGCCTATCCATACAATGGAATATTTTTTGCCAATGGAAAGGAATGATGTACTAATACAACATGGATGAACCTCAGAAGCATTATGCTGAGTGAAAGAAGCCAAATACAAAAGAACACATGGTTCCATTTATATGAAATGTCCAGAAAAGGCAAATCTTTAGAGAAAGAAAAGATTAGTGGTTACCTAGGGCTGGAGGTGAAAATGGGGAGCAACTACCCAGCCCAAGTTTTCCTTTTGGGATGATGGAAATATTCTAAAATTATAGTGTGGTGATAGTTGCACACCTCTGTAAACATACTAAAAGTCATTGAGTTGTACACTTACGATGGATAGATTTTATGGTATGTAAATTATTCCTCAATAAATCTATTAATAATTTTAAAAGACCACTTGAGAGCACAACTATAGAGATCCACATATAGGACCTCATTAGCATATCAAGACTAAGTTACATCCCTCAGATTCCCAGCTACACAGTCAAATGCCAGCCCCCAAGTCCTCCAAATGCAGGCTTTACCTACAAAGTCTTGTCCAGACTTCCCATCTCCCTACTGGTCTCCAAACCCTGCTGCTACATGCAAAGCCCCTTTTTTGTTTCTTCATTTTAATTTTTCTGTTTGATAATACTGTCCATCTCCTATAGAAACTTTTCCTTTCCTTGATTACTCTGACCCTGTTTGACTCCTGATTTTCATTTGAGGTCTTTGCTAGAATGTTCTGTGATAGGTCTTTACTTCTTCCTTGTCTCCTTTCCCGTCTCTTCTTCTATGTTGTGCTCCCTAAACGTAAGAAGGTCCCCCAAGGTTTCATCTTGACCTCTTTCCTTTCTCTTGACACAATCCTCCCAAGGAGCCTCATCTACTCACATAATTTCCACCTCTATGAGGACAACTCTGAAATCCGTATCTCCAGCCTTCATGGCTAGTAATCACCACCCAGGCGTCTTGCAAGTGCCCAAAGTATGAGACTTAGATACTGTATTGATGTATTTTATTGAAACATTAGCCAGTATATTCCCTCCCATCATGTTTCAAGTAGGTTTCCAGTTCCTTTTGTCTTTGGAGAGCTGATATTACCTGCTGGACACGCTCCTTCCTTTGGGACTTTTTATCATCTCAAACTGAGCTCATTTAAACACACGGTGAACATGACTTTAAAGGGGAGGGGAGGAAGGAAGGCATATATGCCTTGAGGGAAGCAAGGAAGACAGGAAAACAGGACGGGCTACGTAATTCTGGGGACTTGACTCCCAGGCTCCTTCATTCTCACCTTGGATTTGGATGGCCTCTCCCAAACCCACACTGCTCAGAAATGTCAGAGTAATCATCTCAAAGCCCACTTCTGCTCTCCAAACGCTCCCCATCGTTCCCGCCTCTGCCCCTTGACTTGAGCAACGCCATTCACCCTCTCGGCCCTTCTGCCAGGTTTCAACCTGCCCAAATCCTTCAGGCTTCACTCAAACACCGTCACCTCTGCATCCCTTCCCTCTTCACCACACACCCTTAGAAATGGTCCCCGCATCCCCTGTGCCTACTCTGTCCTTATTCTGTCCTGGCCTATGACTTTCTTTCTGCACACACTGAGTTGCTCAGCTTAACTGCAAGCTCATCCAAGACAGAGGCCATGTCCCTTCAGAACAGCGCCTCTCGCCTAGGACGTGATCATATATCCCCGCATAGGGAATGATCAGACACAAATGTACTTTATGAACATACGTCAACATTACATGCTGTTGTAATTACCAAATTCTGTGGTTCAGACAGTAAGTGGTAAAGGAGCCAGCAAATGGATGAAAATGAGATCTCAGAGCGCCATCCAGCTCTGAGATGTTACTATCTGTGGGTCAAGGCCTTGTAGAGGCGGGACATCTTATTTTGGCTTCAAAGAGAAAGATGGGTGGAGGGCAGCTGGGTCCGGGCTGGGGTGGAGGCTCGGGGGTTCCAAGGAGGATGGGAGTAGAGCGCTTCCAGAAGTAATAAGTAGTGTAAGCAGAGGGGAGGAGTGGGCGTTACCAGAGAGGCCTCCAACCAAAACAGGGAGGTCAAGAGGTCATCCTCCCAAATTCCACTCCCGCAGGGGGTTCACAACTGGCCAGCAGAACCCTGATGATCCCTGTGTTTGAAGGGTAGGAATCAGTCTGTTTCCACTGACGGAAGCTCCTGAGGTGAGATTCACCACACAGCTGGCTGGTCAGTTCAAAAGGCTAGTCAAACAGGTGGTTGAGAATTGAGTAAATAAAGGCATTTTTGTTTCCATTTGATTATTTTAGCTTTTAGCAGCTGTTAGCACAGTCTGAGAGTGAAGTCTTTGGGCTGTGACTTTCTTATCTGTTCCATCAGAGCTTGGTGAGGTCACTTAAGGCTTGGAAGCACAGCAGCCAGCCTCCGATGACCAGCCAAGGCCTGGGGAGTTGGGGGGTGGGGGTGGGCGGGGATGGCTGAGCTGAGTCCAAGCACCCTCCACCCCCAACACACACAATCTTCTAGGCGCTTCCACCACCTTCCTGACCGGATCTTTGATGAAATCTACACACAAAGCTTCTTCGAATCCCATCTCCACTTCGGCTTACACATCTCGGGAGACATTAAGGAGGGTGAGAAAAAAGCAAAAGCAACCCAAGGCAGGGAAGCCCAGCCAGGAAAGAGAGGAGCGCTCAGAGAGCACAGGCAAAGTGGCCAGCGTGGATAAACAGGCAGGAAGGATTGGAAAGGATTCCTCAGCTTCCATCCCTGTACATGTGAGAGAGGCCAGACTCCGGCCTGACTCAGAGGCCTGCGTTTGGTGAGGTTCTGCCCTTATACAGTTGCTGGAGCCGAATCTTACGCCCCAGTCTCTGTTCTGCACAATGAGAAGATAAATGCACTAGCATTCCTAAGCATCTTCTGCTTTTCACATTTTGTAATTCTGAATGTCTCTGGGGGAAATTTTGGATTGGGACGTAGCGGGTTTTGTTACATAGTTCCAAGCTCATTCATACAGTTTTAGTGTTCTGTTTTACACCGACAAATGCACACTAAAATGGACTATGAAAGTCACACACAGAAACGTACAGGGAGGGGTGTCATGTTTGGGGGTGAGGCCAGCTGGCTAAGCTGTGGGGGAATGGGCCAGACTGGGAGTAACCAGAACCTGGAATTAGATCCACCCACAGAGCCCAGCAAAACCGGGAGAGCCTCGGGTGCTGGGAGGTCCAGGCCAACAGGCTGAATGTGGCGGGGGGCTCGTTTGGACATGGGAAGGAGAAGCACAGCCCACGCGAGGATGAAGGAGGGAACTCAGACGCCTGCAGAGTATGGCTGGAGGAATCCAGAATCCAGTGAGGTCGAAACAGCAGTTTGTTAGAAAATAGTGGGACCTCAGCAGATGAGGTTCAGCAACAGGACTCCAGAGACTTAGAAGACAGATAAATAATATAAGGCTTCCACCATGGGATCGAACACAAGTCCAGTTCCTGGCGCCGAACCAAAGAAGTGCGACAGACACGAATCAACTGTCTCTTCTGAGCAAGCTCTGGGCCCAGATGCTTTGACTGCCCACGCTCCACTACACTCACTGTGAGTGAGTGTAGACCAGCAGCAGGGTAGACTGCCAAACGGATGGCCTGGGCTCCAGCAGGCGGGCGGCCTTCAGAGGCTGGACCCAGGTGGGGTCCGGTAGGCGGTCTCTCGTCCCCCCTCAGAGGGAAGCCCCTGACTCCCTGCCCACACTCTTTCTGCCCCACCAGGGCTTGCCAACCTGCTGCCCGTCAGACGTTTTTGTTGGGCAACCTGGGGTGAACAGACAAGGCTGCTCTACCCAAGGGGATGGGGCGGGGGACCAGGCCCCCGAGCACACCTGTAACCCTCTCACGGCCCACGCACGCAGGTGCAGACGCTCTGCTGCAGACGCTTACGTGAGTTCTCACGATGAGCGCACCTGTCCTCCTGACTCGGACCTGGCACCACAGGAGCGCTCACTCTTAAAGGCGGGCGCCCAGGGGAAGCTGCTTCATCAGGGGGTGAAGGCTCGGCACTCCCCTCACCACAAGCCTGTCTGTGATGTCAGCCTGGGCAGCCCTTCGTCCAGATGAGTCTGCCCCACGTGGCTCTGCGACCTGTTTGTCAAGCCCTTGCTCCTCTCCTCGCTCCGGAAAGCGCCAAAGACAGGAGTAGGTTATGATCAAGCACAAGATCTGACGCGAGCCAAATGCTACACACAGGACGCAGAAGAACCCCAGACCTGCCCTGGGTCCTCGCCCGGGAGACCGTGGACACAATGGCCTTATTCACGGACGGGGACTCCGAAACCCCAGTAGGTGTTGTCTAAAGCGTCTCTGAAATAAATGTTAACATGCTGACCCAGGCTCCCTCTGAACCCATTCTAAATGTTCTCTAACCCGTTTGTGGCGTAGCACTGATGAGGAAGCAGGTCCTGAGAGCAGCCTTGGCAGGAGGCCTGTGGTCCCATCAATCAGCAGTGGGGAGACGGGAGGGGGAGTGAGACAGGAGACCAGCCTGGTACGGAGACCACCTGGCTCCAGGAAGGGAACCTCCTAAGAGAGGGTTTGCTGTGCTTATAATCAAAGACTTTCACCACAGCTCTGCCCGCCAGCCTCTCCGTCCCCTCCTGCAGGGAGTACATTTCCAGCAGCCGAATGAACACCCTGGCATCACAGTGGAAGCCAAGAGAAACATACTTTTTGAAAAGTGGCACTTCAGTGTCGAGAGGTCTGATGATGGGAGCTGAAATAATGACGTGCCGGGAGAGATTATTTTTGTAAATTCTTGGAACGCGCTTTTTTCTCCGGGCTTGAGCTGGCCAGCAGGTTTCTGCAGGCGGCTTACTCAGGACCCATTACACACACCATAGCTTTAAGTGGAAACGTGAAAAGATGTTGTTAGGTGTCTCTGGGAAGTAAGTGACAAAACTGAGACAAGAGTTCATGCAGATGAGAAGACAGATTTAATTGTGTGTTTGTGAGAAATGTCCTCTACCAGCCATGGGGCAGGCAGAGAGATGAGAAGTCCAGATACTGGGGTCCACTGGAACCCACAGGAGCAATTTCTCTCCTTGATCCCCATGATTATTCTACATGTTTCTGGAACTCTCCTTTAAGAGATTGTCTCTGATCCCCTAAAGGGCCAACTCCAGGTGAATATCTTAATCCAACCTGAAATCTATTCTGATGAAAATTTACTTTGTCAAATAAACAGCCATCCAAACTTTCCCATCTTTGCTTATAGGAGCCCCAGACTTCTGAATTTCTTGTAGGCTTGGAATTGATTCAGGTTCCCTTCTTTTCAGCTCTTCCATATTCACTCACTACCCAATCAGCAAGTTCTGCCTCGAGGGCACTCCTCAAATTCAACTCTTCACTTATAGCCCATCGGAAAGAACAGATGCTCCAACGTTTGAAGTAGAAAAAAAGGAAAGGTGGAGCCTACTGAATTATCTTCAATTTAGCTTTCAAAGCTTTCTATCAATTGCATGTCTTTTTTCTTTTTTTTTAAAACAAATTCACCTCTCTCTCTCTAACCCTCTACCCTATACCAGGATGGTGAATGGGTTTAGCACCCTTCCCTCTGTCTTGTTAATGTGTCTCTGAC
The DNA here is from genome assembly GCF_965194805.1 of Balaenoptera borealis. Lineage (NCBI taxonomy): Eukaryota > Metazoa > Chordata > Mammalia > Artiodactyla > Balaenopteridae > Balaenoptera > Balaenoptera borealis. The sequence continues at coordinate 24,573,020 of NC_138880.1, read as the reverse complement.
TTTATTTCTCTGACTTTACTTGTGCCATGTCCCTCATCAGAGTCTTTATAGATTTTTTTTTAAGATCTGGCCCAAAATTTATCTCCACTAAAAATCTTTCCAGTCATCTTTCAATGTTTATTCCTAGATCCACCTTCTCCATGGAACTGTTCAAGACCATTATAACTCCTAGTAAGACCTGTCTCCCTGAGTTGCAGACACTTAATCTCTATGCCATTCGTTTAAATTAAGACCTACAGGTTCCTTATAAAATGCACCTAATATCCATTCAGTGCATAAATGTTAAATATATTCCCACCACCTCTATGTGAGGATTATATATCCTGAACTACTGGTGTCAAGCTTGGCAATGATTTGCTTTGGCCAATGAAACGGGAGTAGATGTGACTTGTGCCACCTCTGAGCAGAACTTTTAAGCATCATTACACTGTTCGCCATTTTCCCTTTTCCCTCTGCCATGCGAGAAGCACGTCTCATTTAGAAGTGGCTTTTTCAGCCTGTGTCTCAAAACGAAGAGGAAATGGGGCAGTTAATCCTTAAAGTCCATGCACATGAGTGAAAATAAAATCTTAGTTGTGGTAAGCCTCTGATAGAGCTTGTTACTGCAACATGATTTAGCCTAATCTTATTGGTAAAGTGGGTAATATGTACAATTTTTATCATGGTGGTTTTACACAAAGTTTCTCATTCTGTCCTCACAACAAGCCTATTGGGTAAGTTTTACTTTCTCCATTCTACTGCTAAATAATATTAAAACTCAAAAGCACTTGTTCAAATCCCGCAAGTCAGAAAGTGAGAGAACAGATGAAATTAGATCTTCGGCAGCAAATCCACAGCTCTTTCCATTATACCATGTACTGTGGGTTGAACTGTGTTCTCTAAAGAGTTATGCTGAAGTTCTATCCCTCAGCACCTGTGAGTGAGACCTTATTTAGACACAAGGTCTTTGCAGATGTAATCAAGTTAAGATGAGGTCACGAGGATGGGCCCTAATCCCGTATGACTGGTGTCCTTATAAGAAGGGACACACAGGGAGAACGCCATGACAGTGAAGCAGAGATTGGAGTGACACTTCGATGCAATCTACAAACCAAAAATACCAATGACTGCTGGCAACACAAGAAAGCTAAGAGAAAGGCATGGAACAGATGCCCCCCTAGAGCCTTCGGAGGGAGCGTGGCCCTGCTGGCACCTTGATTTCAGATGACTGGCTTCCAGAATTATGAAGGAATAATTTCTATTATTTTAGGTCACCGCATTTGTGGTAATTTGTTACAGCAGCCTAGGAAACCAAACACCGTGACCACCTCAATTTCAGGGCATAAACCATCAGAAATTCTCAGGAAGTAGGTTTGGGGGTGGAAGTGGTGTGTCTAAAGAAGCCTTCATTCTTCCATTGGCTGCCCAGTGTCCCCATCCTGCCTGTGTTAGTTTCCAAGAGCTGTCGTAACAAAGTACCACAGACCAGGTGACTTGAACAACAGAACTTTATTTTTCACAGTTCTGGAGGCTAGAGGTCCAAAATCAAGGTGTCATCAGGGTTGGTCTTTTCTACAGCCCTCTCTCCTTGGCTTGTAGATGGCCACCTTCTCCCTGTGTCTGCATATGGTCTTCCTTTGGCGCCCATCTGTGTCCCATCTCCTCTTCTTAACAGGACACCAGTTATGTTGGATTAGAGCCCACCCTAACAGCTCCATTTAACTTAATTGCCATTTTAAAGACCCTATCTCCAAATGCAGTCACATTCTGAGGCACTGGGGGATAGGACTTCAAGATATACATTTGTGTGTTGGACAAGGAGGACACGATTCAGCCCATAAACCATTTCATGTTTTCAAATATCTAAGGAGCCTCTCATGAGCCTTAAGCAATCTGGAGTGGAGACTGAGAGCGCAAGACGGCCTGACCCTTTAAGTCGCCAGACCCATCCCTGGGTCTGACAGCCAGGACCACACAAAACGTGGCCTTCGCTGTCCTCTCACAGCTGTTCACACGGTTCTGAACCATTTGCCTTGTTCATGCTTCACTGACGCCTCTGCCTTCTTGGCTTCGGCAGTCTTGGCTGGAGTTAGGCTCTGTCTAGGGCTACGCTGATGACTAGTGTTTTGCTGCACCCCCTACACCCCAGGCCTTTGAGGCCCAGCACCCTCCTCATGGGTGACTCTCCTTTCAACCCTCTTGCAGCCCCTGACCTTATAGTAAAAATGTAAAACAAAACTGATAGACATATTTTGAGGTTATATAAGATTATTAGGCATAAATGGTAATCGGTTCACCTAAATATCTGTTCATTGTTTTCATAAAGCAAAGCATAATTTCATTCTTTTCCTCTGCCTGCTAGTTTAGTAGTAACTAAAATCAAAATAATAATCAAGTTCCCTGAAACTCTGAACGCTTTAATCATTATTATAATGCTTCTTCACTAGGATAAATTTTGTTTGAAGACAGAGCATGACAAGTGAAGGGAGGGTGGCCAGGGAAGGCGTATCCACTGCAGTGACTTCGGGGAAGAGATCTAAAAAACAGCAACAGAGCGAGAATTCCCTGGCGGTCCAGTGGTTAGGACTTGGTGCTTTTACTGCCGAGGACGCGGATTCAATCCCTGGTCAGGGAACTAAGATCCCTCAAACTTTGGGTCTTTCTGGGGAAAAGCATTCCAGACAGAAGGAACAGCAAGTTCAGGTGTCCTGGGATGGCCACCTGCCTGGAACAGGTGAGGAAAAAAGGGAGGAAATGGTGGGGAATGAGGCTGGAAAGGGGCTGGGTGACCTGGGGCCAGTTCTGTAAGAGCTTGAATCTACTGGAGGGTCTGAACAGAGGAGTGGCACCATCGGGCATGTGTTTTAAGAGGACTAGTCTGGTTCGCATGTGAGACAAACCGTAGGGCAGAGAGGGTGGGGGACCAGGAGCTGCTGGGAAGCTCTAGGCTACCGAGGGTGCGCCCTCTGGGCAGGGCCCCAGGGACGGAGGCAGGAGAAGCAGAGGCTTTGCGATCCATCCTGAAAGCGGAGCCGACTCAGCTGTGGGAGAAAAGGTGGTGAGGAAGATGAGGAGGAGCCAACAGAAGGGACCGAGGAGGAATCAGTGAAATAGGAGGAAGCAGAGAGAGGAGGGCGTCCTAGAACTGAGGGCGCTATCTGGAAGGAGGCCACCAAAGCGGAGGACTGACCCTTGATTACCAGGAGGCCGCTGCTGAAAACAAAAGCATGACGGGGTTCTGCAGGAGAGGGGGTAAGCGGGGAGCAGCAGGCACCCCAGACAGAGGCATCTAAATCCAAGGAAGCCAAGCCCTGGGCTGAAGAGCCCCAAGCAGATGCTGACCCAGGGGCAGGAGAGGCCAGGGTGCCCCGGAGAGAGGCCGTGTCCATGCTGCTGGGGCTGTGGGCGTGCAGAGGCCGCCACAAGTGAAACTGAATTCTCCAGAAGGCTGAGGATGTGGGCTTTTTTTCAAAACATGATTTCTCAAGTACTTTCTGCACTGATTTCCTTTGGTCCAAGTGACAGCCGGTTTTAATTTAAATCGGCTATTCTCTTAAAGGCAAGGGAAAGCTTGCCTTACCCAGCAATCCCTCACTCCAGAATGTGGGGCCTTGATATCTGGGAAGAATTTGCTTCACGTGTCATTTCTAGGAGGGTGGTCAGAACTGCATCGGCACAGATATTAATTCTAAGCAGTTAACATCCTTGGTTTTGCTTTGATTCCACTAGAGGATTAATCAAGTGCCTTTATCCAGGCTCTGGCTGCTTCCCGGACTGGTCATAAGGGGACCTCTGTCCTGGGTCCCAGGTCATATACAAAAGCTTCTGGGCACGCCAGGATTCGGGTCGGGGCCCTGCTGGTTGCTGTATAAGAACTGGCCTCTGAGGCCTGCCCTCCAATCTCAGCCCTGCTACTGAGGTTCTTAGGTGTCTGCAGTGAAGTACCCAGTCTCCCTGCACTTTATTTACCAGTTTCTAAATGTTAACATGATAATAACATACTGTATAGCAAACATCTCAGGATATGTTCATCTCCTGGCAGATTATGTTCGGGAAGATTAAATTCTAGACCAGCTTCCCTGCTACTCAGGACATTTCTGGGCCACCTTCCCCAAACACTTAATCAGAAGTGCTCAAGAGTTACAAACAAATGTTGCCATTGGCTTTGGCAAAATGATGCTACCTTATGCTGCCTCAAAACACACCCGACGTTTTCTCTTATGCGTGATCTGCATTGAACAAATCACTGCTTTTTATCCGTGGATGTTATGTTAAACTTTACTTAAATCAAATGGGGATTTACCTCAAAGAGAATAATTTTACAAAAAGATCCACAGTTAAAGATTAAAACAGTAAGCTTCCCCATAGCAGTTACACTGTGGTTATATTTTAACTAAAATTAAGTTGATCTACAGACAGCTCTTCAGGAAAAGAGCTTACGCATAAAGTAAGATATTATGATAAACGCCATGCTTGGGGCTGTTTATTCCAGCTCAGAGCTCACCTCCTTCAAAATGCTTTCACACGCTACTCTGACTGGAAGAAAATTCTCCTCTCTTCTGGTCTTGCATAGCATATTAGGAAACTATCCGTTGGTCCTTTGTGCAGTAGTCTGCTAGGGCTGCCCTAAAAAAGTACCACCGACTGAGTGGCCAAACAACAGAAACTGATCTCTTGCAGTTCTGGAGGCTGGAAATCTGAGATCAAGGAGTCGGCAGGTCTGCTTTCTGGTGAGACCTCTCTCCTTGGCTTGCAGATGGCAGCCTTCTCACTGTCCTCATGAGGTCTCTTCTCTGTGAACGTTCATCCCCGACGTCTCTTCCTCTTCTTAAAAGAGCATCAGCCCTTCTTAAGAGAGCATAGCGGAGTAGGGCCCCACTCTAACAGCCTCATTTAAGTTAATCACCTCTTTAAACACCATGTCCTTAAATATGGTTACATTCTGATGTACTGGGGGTTGGGATTTCAACACATGAATTTTGGAGGGACACCGTTCGGCCCTTGCTACTCATTTGAGATATTAGTAGGTACATGATGTGTCTCTCCTACTCAACTTGAATGTAGGCTCCCTGGGTGAATGGCCCTGTTTTAAGATTCTATGCATTCCCAGTAATCAATTGTTTGATGGGTCTTCTTTTTTGCGGCGGGGTCGGGGGTGGGCGGGGCACCAGGCCACACAGCTTGTGGGATCTTAGTTCCCCGACCAGGGACTGAACCCAGGCCCTGGTCAGTGAAAGCGTGGAGTCCTAACCACTGGACCGCCAGGGAATTCCCTTGATGGATCTTCTTGATCACTATTGGAATTCTGTTCACATTTGTCCTGATGCAAACACATTTTGAAGGAAAAAAAAGAACAGTCACGGTGGCTTCATGTCGATGACTGGGCTGGATGATTTCCACGGTTCCTCACACGTCCTGTGACTGTTCGTTTCCCATCACCATCCACGTGGCTTCCCATGGAATTCTCCTCTCTAAAGATCAGTCATTTGCTTAACTTCTAATATGTAGGCCTCCCAAGAGGTGCCAGTCCTAACTTTTTCTAATTTCATGTCTGCTTCTGGCAACAGCTGAGATTCTGGCCGGATGAGGACCCAGAAGTTGAGGAAACTGAGGTTCAGGGCAGTGCGACGGCTTGCCCAGTCTTCCCGACCCTGCAAGAACTCCAGCCAAGCTCTCCCAGCTCCCAGGCCAAGTTCCTTCCAATATCCCATCATTCCTCATTATGCAAAGAGACGAACACCAAGGGCTTTATGACTTATGGGCAATAATTCATGTAAGGAAGTGAGATCACAGTCTGTCTTATAAATTCTGAGGAACCTTAAGACAGCATATCTTTTGGTACCAAAAGGATCTAGCATGATTCTTCCGTTGGTTCATAAAATGTTCATATGCTCAAACCATATGTTTAACTACTATTCCCAATGGATAGATCCTTCCTTATATGAAAAACAGAGGAATTTTTCAACATCAGGTGGAAAAAGAAGCATAGATATTGGGGGAAATAGTCTAGATTTCACGCTAAGTCAGTCCCAGGGCAGTGGAGATGGCAGCATCCTGATGGCCAGGCCACCCCAGCCCACAGTCCCACTCCAAGCCTTTATGTCCACTCAGTAGGTACAAGACAAGTCACACCCAAAGACACTGGCACATGAACATGAGTCTTGCTGGACACATCCTACATACAATATTGCTTCTATTAAAGTGAAAAAGCCAACTTAAGTACCAAGCAAGCTTTCAAGTCAGATCATACATTTTACCATCAAAAACTCTAAAGGCGTAAGCCGTATGGAGAGCCTGTGGCTTTCTCGGGCTAGACTCGGTTTGAAAGTAAAGGTAAGATCTTTGTCAAACATTCATGGGACCTGCACTGTCCCACCACGAGAAGGGCCCTTCTGTCGTGCCTAGACCAGAGAAAATACCCACAGCCTGACAAGAAGTGTCTGCGTGACTAAGGCTTTGTGCAAATTAGTCCTTGTGCTGATATCAGGAACGTGGATCTGACAGACAAAGGGCCGAGTCACTGGCTGTGTTTCTCCGCGGAGACTGTAATGGTCCCTTTTTGCTCGCTGGAGTCTGACTTGCTAAAACGGATTTTGTTCCTCTTCCACTGAGACTGAGAAAAGTGCACGTGGCAGTTCGTGAATCGAGCCTCGCAGCAGGGCTCTGAGAGACAACTGGTGTCGGGGTGGCCGCAGGTGTGAAACTCCCTGGACAGAGCTGAAGTCGGCCTGTGACACACAATAACCTCTGTGTGTGGCCCGCAAACGGCTTCCCTGCAAGGGCAGATCCGTGCCAAGGGAGGACCAGGAGACTTTTGTTCATCTTCTTTATCTGAGAGATGCTGATTGTTTGTCTGTTGGGGGAGATTTTTGAAAATAAGCAGATAAATTCCTTGCTGTGTGCCGTCTGGACTTTTTTTTTGCTCTCCATGCCTTTATTTCTAATTCTCCAATATCTCTTTCCCCGTTAATTTTATGGCATTTTTATGTACACATGCATACCGTATCCATGTATGAAGTCAGAGATAGCAATTTGTCTTCCCAGGATCCTTGGGCTTTGCTGTCCTGTGAAGATCCACAATGAGATACAAGAGTTCTCATCCCCTTCCTGTGAACGTAATTTATAGTTTTCCCTGTGCTCAGAGCACACAGCTAAGCCCTGCATAAGCATCAAGAGCAGCGCATTCTTACCAGCCTCCCCGGACAGCTTGCTAAATTCTTTCTGAGCGCCTCTTGCTGGCCCTCACGAAGGTTAGCTGATAAACAAACCGGAAGCTAGGAATCTCACTGTGTGAGCACAGATAGAGGATCAAACTCGTGGAATCACATTTGGCGTGCTGGCAATCCCAGATGAAGGTCATTTTTAGGCAAAAGTCAGCTTTTCCAAACCTAGGCACAGTCTGGGTTAGCTGGGGGGCTGGGTTTTGTTTTGTTAACAGATGCTAGAAGTTAAAAGTGGGAATCTGAACTACACATCAATTTTTTCTTCTCCATGTCATTTTACCTGGCCCCAAAAGGCAAAAGAAGGAGCAAGTAGCATTGCTAATACTTCAGGATATGACCTGAAAATTCCCTCCGAGTCATCCAGGAATCCCACATGTAACTTTCATAATCTAGCACATTGACAAACAAGCCAAAACAGCTCCAGGATGACAGATGACTGCAGGGCAAAGGGACAGAAGGAATCTGATACAAATGAAGACCTGCTGACTTTTTAAATTTGAACTTAGAAAATACGGAGTAGGCTAGAATTTTTTATTTGTAAAACAAATAACCACTTTAACAATCATCTATTCATGTAGTTCTCTGTTCTCCACACTGAGAATCCAAAACAGGTCCTGGGGATAACTTTTGGAAAACAACACACCCATGAAAAAAAAAAAATCTCAGCCAAGAACACACACTTCCTGTCTCTCTCTGGTGTCCCAAAGGGTGAGGGAAACCTGAACATTTACATGAGACTCGAATGCCAGGAGCTAACTGCTACCGTTGGACTCCAGCCCGCCCCTCCCCGCCCGGGGGAGGACTCAGTACTCACCAGTCATTAGGCTGTAGTAATTGGGGTAAGAGAGACTGGGAAAGTCTGGGGTCAAGTAATCCACTTTTACCCCCCTGCTCACAATCTCCCTGAAACCAGGCAAGGACTCCAGGGCCTCATCACTGATGTAGTCAGAGCGAAAACCATCCAGCAGAAACACCAGGAGCTTCCGGCGCGCCGGGGCTGGCTGTGCCAGGCTGAGAACAAGGACCAGCAGGAGGGCCCCGAGCTTCTCTGCCATGCTGCCAGGAGCCCGCCCGAGCACGGCTGGCACAGCCGTCCCTTTGCAGAGACTGAGGATGGAGAATCTGTAGCTATTCTTTCTTCTAGGGGCTGGACCTTGACTGCTGGCCTTCCTGAGCCAAGTTCACTTTCAGAATTTAAAGGTACAGCACCCCCTTTTAAAAACATCTATGCTCACCCTTTACTAGAAAGCCCGGAGATCGACCCCTTCGGAGAAGCCAGGTTCCCAAACAACCCAGAATTACCACCAGGGGAGAGAGTGCAACCTTATTATTTGGGGCGAATGTTCCAGAAATACAAGCGCCCACAGAGAGGTGGAATTTTAGAAGATGACAGAAGTCAACACTAACTCTGCAGCTGGGCTAACCACAGGGAGGAGCCAGGGGAAAGGGTAATCTCTTAATTTGCTGTCATCCCACGTCTCTGCCCGATTTAAACTCTCTCACTGACTTTTTCGCTTACAATTTAGTAAGGCAAACCTCTTAACTCAGGATGTAAACAAGAGACCATAACATTCGTCTTGGGCATATCTGTGGACTTTTCAGCAGTGCCTCCATCTTCATAGCGTTTAAAAACAAATTATTTGTCTATGTCTCAGCCACTTATTCTTTTCGTATGCATCTCTATACAGCGCTTATTGTTTTACTTTTCAAGTTGCCCGTGTCTAAACCCAGCTGTAGGAGGAGATGTCTTTCAGCAGAGGCATAGAGCCAGAAAGTTCCACAGGTGAACAACAGAGGTGGGGGTCATCATGGCAGATTGGTCTGAGGTAGCATTGCCCCAAGAGGGCAGCAATCAGACAGAGAGCTGGAGGACGAGAGTTTGAGATGGACAAGCACAGCCAGAGATAACCATGAGGCTTCATGCCAAGAAGGACCAGGCAGAGGAAGGACCGGGAGGCTGACCAGGAGGTCGGTGAAGGACAGCAAACACAGGTGGGTCAGGAGACAAAGCACTAAGTCCAGATGCCTGCGGTTCCCTAGGCTGGGTCTTTCATTTGGCAGAAAATTAAATATAAAGGCTTGTAAAATGTGCATGGCCCATAGCAAGCCCTTAACAAATGCTATTTTTAGCATTATAACCGTTGCTTGGATCCTGGTGAAACGTGCAAGGCCCTGGGCAAAGCTTCACAGGGACTGAGGGCGGTCAGACACCAGCCGCTCTGATCTTAATCAATTCTACAATGGCTGTCACCCTACCTCCGCCCGCTGCCTGTGCCTTGTCTTCTTATCCTGTTCTATTGCATTTAGAGTCAAGCCCTCACATGAGACCACTGGTCACTTTCTACACTGTGCTGGGAAAAAAAAAAAAAAAAAAAACACCTTGGCCAAATTACCATTCCCATCTCAGCTGGCTGAGACAAGGATCAGACTTCATTTTCCCAATAAAAGTAATGCTTGGGGCTTCCCTGGTGGCGCAGTGGTTGAGAATCTGCCTGCCAATGCAGGGGACACGGGTTCGAGCCCTGGTCTGGGAAGATCCCACATGCTGCGGAGCAACTAGGCCCGTGAGCCACAACTACTGAGCCTGCGCGTCTGGAGCCTGTGCTCCGCAACAAGAGAGGCCGCGATAATGAGAGGCCTGCGCACCGCGATGAAGAGTGGCCCCCACTTGCCGCAACTAGAGAAAGCCCTCGTACAGAAACGAAGACCCAACACGGCCAAAAAATATTTTTTTTTTAATTAAAAAAAAAAAAAGTAATGCTTTTTACAATTAAAAAAACAAGAGAAAGAGGACAGCTTATTCTTAATTTTTTTAAATTTGAAAACACAATGTTATTCTTATCTCTTTGCGTTATGCTGTACTGTTATTCTAAACGGAAGGAAAGAAGGAAGGAAGGAGTAAAGAAAAGGGAAAGGTGCTGAAGCTGACGCGCCGATGGGCTGCCCTGGCCGTGACCATCGCACACACACTGAAAGAATTTCCTCCGGTAGGGAGGGCCTGAGGAGGCAGCAGATAAAGCTAGATGCGCTGTCAGTTCCTGAGTATGTCCAGCGTAGGGGACTATGGAGATGGCATAATAACGCAAACCCACATGGACTGCCTTGGGGGCGGCCCCTGAGCTCCCTTGGGGAGAGGTTAAGGACTCCAAATGTTAAAGATGAACATAAAAGGGGCATCCACTTTCCTCCGCCTCTAGCGGGAGGCCCAACCCCAAATACGGCTCCCTGAGTGCCTCACCCAGTTGTTGAGGCGGGGAATCCTTAACTAACAAGCTCCAAATTAGAGCGTCCACAGGTCCCCAGAGGACCCCACGGCTCCGTGGACAGTGCTTTCAGGCGTCTGGGTGTGGGCATTGCTGCTGCACAGTATACTGTTTTATGATGAACATGTTGTTTTACGATCAGGTTTAGAGAGTTTCTCTAAAGTTTTGGATCAATAAATTACTGTAAATAAGCCTCTTTAATATACATACCGATATATGAAGGAAGAAAGAAACACAGGGGATGGAATTCAAACCAAGGAAATCCCAGCACTGCCTCCACTCAGACTCCTGGTCTTATATTGCCCTGTGGCCTAGAAAAGGCTGGAAAGAAAAGCTAAAAGCCAACAAGGAAAGACAACAGATTAGAAAATGTGGTTATTATTAAGTGCCCAAAGTCTTGTGGTCCAAGACCTTGTATGTCTGTTACCTGGATGTCCTCAGTTGGGGGTGGTCATCAGCATCTAATATGTAAAAGTGCTCCTTGCCACTTGTTTTTCAAGGGTTGACAATGCTATAAAGGTCGCTGCCCACAGGAGTTTAACCCAGATAACGCAGAAAAATGAAAACTTTCCTCCAGAACTTGGAAGGAGCTTCGTCCTGGAAGCTGCTCCAGGTCTTGCTAGGGACGTGCACGAGCTCTCAGGAATGTGCTGTCCAGATGGGTCAGCACTCTGGCGTCCTGCCTCCATGGAGACGCAGATGAGATGGAAGGAAGGAGTCCTGGGCTTAGAGAAAGAAGACACGATTCTAGAGCCTGGGTTCTGGCAGGCATTCTGCAACTGTGTGATTCTGCGAGAGTTGCTGCCTTTCCATGCTTTAATTTTCCCCCCTGAAAAGCGACAGAGGCTTTAAGATCCTTCCCAGAATCAATTAGAATTCAAAAGTTGTGACCCAAGTCAGCCCATGTTAGCCAACATCAGCCTTCACTGATCCTGTTAATCCATCACATTTTTGCCAGCCCATGTGGGCCCATGTCAACCCTTACTTTCCCCGGAAATCAGCAGTCTTAGATCCTCAAAGTTCTTGCCCTAAAGCCTGACCATGGCAAGTGTCCCACCTGCCCTCTCTCTGGTCAGGCCTTGGAATTAGAATCTTAATACATTTTAAAAAGTTGAAATCCTACGGAACGTGTTCTAGATTCAGGATAATATTCATCTAAAATTAAGATTAAATAAAGACATTTTCAGATAAATGAAAGCTGAGAGAATTAGTCCCCAACATACCTGTACTACAAGAAATACTAAAGAATGTCCTTCAGGTTGAAGGGAAATAATACAAGATAAAAATTAAGATTTACAGGAAGGGAATAAAGAGTATTAGAATTGGTAAATATATGGATAAACATAAAAGAGTATATATTTTTCTTTTCTTAATGTCCTAAAAAATTGTTTAAAGTAAAAAATAACACTATGATGGAATATATAAATTTATAACTTATGAAGAATTAAAAGATATAAAAAAACAGTAGCTTAAAGACAGGAGTAGAATGTTTAAATGGAATTAAATTGTTGTGACTTTTTTTTTCATTTATGAAATGGGAAAAGTCAGATGTGAAGAATAAAATCTAAAGTGATCAAATAGTAACTCTAAGTAGATTGTAACAAGGATACATATTGTAATGCCAAGAGCAACCACTAAAAAATACTACGAGGAGGCATAGCTAATAGAGAAGTAAACTACCTCAACATAATAAAGGCTGCATGTGACAAACCCACAGCTAACATCATACTCAGCAGTGAAATGGGAAAGCTTTTCCACTAAGATCAGGAACAAGACAAGGATGCCACTCTCACCACTCCCGTTTAACATAATGCTAGAACCCCCAGCCAGAGTAATCAGGCAAGAAAAAGAAGTAAAAGGCATCCAAGTTGGAAAGGAAAAACAAAATTGTATGCAGATGATACGATACCACATACATAAAATCCTAAAACCCCCCCCCAAAAAAGTTAAAAAAAAGAACTAGTAAATGAATTCAGTAAAATTGCAGAATACAAAATTAACATACAAAAACCAATTGCTTTTCTGTACACTAGCAATGAATTATATGAGAAAGAAATAAAGAAAACAATCCCATTTATACAATAATAGCATCAAAAATAATAAATTATTTAGGAATAAATTTAACTAAGGAGGTGAAAAATCTGTACACTGAAAATCACAACACATTGATGAAAAAACTGAAGACACAAATAAATGGAATGATATACTATGTTCATACATCAGAATAATTAATATTGTTAAAATGTCCATACTATACAAAGCTAGCTATAGATAGATTCAACGCAACCCCTAACAAAATTTCAATGGCATTTTTCACAGAAATAGGAAAAACAATCCTAAAATTCATATGGAACCATAAAAGATCCTGAATAACCAAAGCAATCCTGAGAAAGAAGAATAAAGCTAGAGGCATCACACTTCCTGATTTCAAACTTTATTTGAAAGCTATAGTAATCTAAACAGTATGGTAGTGGCATAAAAACAGACACACAGACCAATGGAATAAAGTTGAGAGCCCAGAAATTAACCCACACTATGCAATCAACTGATATTTGACAAGTGAGCCAAGAATACTCAATGAGGAAAGAATAGTCTCTTCAATTAATGATAGGAAAACTGTATCTTCCTATACAAAAGAATAAAACTGCACCGCTGTCTTACACCACTCGCAATAATTCACTTGAAGTGGATTAAAGACTTGAATGTAAGACCCAAACCCATAAAACTCCTAGAAGAAAATATAGGGGAAAAGCTTCTTGACACTGGTGTTGGTGCTAATTTCTTGGATACGACACTGAAAGCACAAACAGCAAAAGCAAAAATAAACAAGTGGACTACATCAAACTAAAAAGTTTCTGCACAGCAAAAGAACCAATCAACCAAATGAAAAGGCAACCTATGGAATGAGAGAAAATATTCACAAACCATCAATCTGATAAGGGGTTAATATCCACAATATATAAGGAACTCAACATTTCAATAGCAAAAAAACAAACAATCCAATTTAAAAATGGGCAAAGGGCCTGAACAGTCATTTTTCCAAAGACGACATACAAATGGCCAACAGGTACATGAAAAGATGTTCGATGTCACTAACCATCAAGGAAATGAAACTCAAAACCACGAGATGTCACCTCAGACCTGTTCAAATGGCTATTACCAAAAAGACAAGCGATAACAAGTGTTGGTGAGGATGTGGAGAAAAGGGGACCCTTGTGCACTGTTGGTGGGAATGTTAAATTGGTACAAATATTATGGAAAACAGTATGGTGGTTCCTCAAAAAATGAAAAATAGAACTACCATATGGCCCAGCAATCCCATTCTGGGTATATATCTGAACGAAATTAAATCACTGTCTCAAAGAGATATCTGCACCCCCATGTTCACTGCAGCATTATTCACAATAGCCAAGACATGGAAACAACCTAAATGTCTATTAAAGAGTGAAAGTATAAAGAAAATGTGGTACGTATATACAATAGAATATTATCCATAAAAAGAAGGAAATCGTGCCATTTGCAACAACATATAAAGACCTTGAGGGCATCACATTAAGTGAAATAAGTCACAGAAAGACAAATACTGTATGTTCTCACTTATATGTGGAATCTAAAAAACCAAAATCATAGAAACAGAGTAGCATGATGGTTGCCAGGGGCTGGGGGTGGGGGAATTAAGGAGATGCTGGTTTAAGGGTACAGACTCCCAGTTATAAGATAGTTATAAGATAAATAAGTTCCAGGGATCTAATGTACAGTATGGTGACTGTAATTAACAATTCTCTATTATATTCTTGGAGGTTGTTAAGAGAGTAGATCTTAAATGTTATCCCCACAAAAAAAGGTAATTATGTGAGGTGATGGAGATGTTAACTAACCTTATTGTGATAATCTTTTCATAATATATATCTGTAGTGAATCAAAACAAAAGAGAGAAAGAACACTCCGCAAAGTATTAGAATTAAAGGTAAAAAAGAGTAAAAGGCAGCACTGAAGAAAATTCGCACAATAATCATTCTACTTGTTCCTACTAGGAAAGTAGTTTTATCTGTGCACACTCTAAATTAAACGGTCTTCAAGAACATACTCCGTATATAAAAGGCAGCTAACTAATCACACAGATTAGTTACGCAGATACTACGCGGTCTATCTAAGAACTGTGAGCCCGACTCCTAATCCCATGCTCTGGTCCTAGCTGGCCATTTCATGGTGGGGAGCAGGGCCCCTCTCTTGATCACTGTCAGCGGTCACTGAGGGAGAACCCACGATCAGCCTGCAGAGGGGGCCTCCGAATCCTAGGTCTCACCCCTCCAGAGTACAGACAAGGGCTGAACTCACCCCACCAAAATTCTAGTCTGCAGGACTGGGCTATTATATATCTTCTGAGGCGCCTCATATAATTTTGATCAAAAGCTAGGCTTGGGGACCACTGCTGACAATGACAGCAGTGGACAAGCAATGGACAAGCCCGAACAAGGTCACGTCATCATCAGATCTGCATTTTATTTTATTTTATTTTATTTTTTTATTTATGGCTGTGTTGGGTCTTCGTTTCTGTGCGAGGGCTTTCTCTAGTTGCGGCAAGCGGGGGCCACTCTTCATCACGGTGCGCGGGCCTCTCACTATCGCGGCCTCTCTTGTTGCGGAGCACAGGCTCCAGACGCGCAGGCTCAGCAATTGTGGCTCACGGGCCTAGTCGCTCCGCGGCATGTGGGATCTTCCCAGACCAGGGCTCGAACCCGTGTCCCCTGCATTGGCAGGCAGATTCTCAACCACTGCGCCACCAGGGAAGCCCCAGATCTGCATTTTAGAAAGCAGGCTCTGGAAGCCATGGGGAGGCAACATCAGTGCCGGTGGAAGCAAGAATAATAACATCCATCTTCCTTGATATTAAGAACTTTACATGCAAAAATTCACTTAGATCGTCTGATAATTTTGTAAGGTAAGTATCTACACCCTGAAAATGCAAAGAAAATCAAGGTTCAGGGAAGCCTAATGTCAAACAGCCTGAAGTGTCAGAACTGAAATTCAAGCCCAGGTCTCTTTTATAGCTTTATATTTTAGGGGAATACATTCAATTTGTGAAATTAGGAAGAAAAATCAAAGACTGTGTAAAAGAAAAAAATAATAAACCCTAAGTATCTTTAGCTTATCTTGATTAAACTGAGAGGGGGGAATAGAAAACCACCATTAGAACACTGCAGAAATAACCGTCACAGGCAACATCCACCGACGGATGCTAACATTAGTGGCAGAACCAGAAAGCGAGGAAGTGTACAAAAAGCAAAAGGATGGGGCACACCAAAGGGACACGGGAGCCAACCTGAAAGAGCTCCCAATTGCCAAAACCAGAATAAAATAAATGATGCAGTACTGGAATATTAACCCAAAGTATAAAACAAATACACAAGTCCATACTGGTATAAACAAATAATTGAACAAGCAAATAAATAGGGAAGAAGTGACAAATCTTCCTTACAAAAGAATTCTAGATAATACATGCCGATGCCCTCACGGCAAGAGGTAGTACTTAACCCCTACCTACTCGCCATCAAGGGTAGGCTAGACCTAGTGACCCACTTCCAAAGAAGAGAGTAGGGAAAAGGGAAAAGCAGTGACTGTGCAGTGGAGAAATCTGGCAAACACATCACCCAAGTGATGGAGGTTAATGTCACCAGTGATGTCATGCAGACCTGATGTACCCCCTCATATAGCAAGATGAGACTGCCACTTCTCTCTGTGGTTTTCTTTCCAAAACTCCAAAACCCCAGTCTAATCGTGAGGAAAACACCAAACAAGCCCAGACTGGGGGGTATTCTACAGGATAACTGGCAAGGACTCCTTAAGAATGTCAAGGTCGTGAAAAACAATAGAAGATCAAGAAACTGTCACAAACCAGAGGCAGCTGAGGAGACATGACAACTATATGCAGTGTGGCCTAGGATTCTGGAACAGAAAGAAACATTAAGCAAAAATCAGTAAATCCAAATAAAGTTGCTTAGCTATTAGTATTGCACCAATGTTAATGTCTTAGTTTTGATAATCGTACTCTGCTTCTGTGTGATGCTAACCTCAGGGGAAGTTGGGTGAAGAGCTATGGGAACACTCTGCCTTATTTCTGCAATTTTTCAGTGAGTGCAAAACTTTTCCAAAATAAAGTTTAAAAATTGACATTGAGGCTTCCCTAGTGGCGCAGCGGTTGAGAGTCTGCCTGCCGATGCAGGGGACACGGGTTCGAGCCCTGGTCCGGGAAGATCCCACATGCCGCAGAGCAACTGGGCCCGTGAGCCACAACTACTGAGCCTGCGCGTCTGGAGCCTGTGCCCCGCAACAAGAGAGGCTGCGACAGTGAGAGGCCCGCGCACTGCGATGAAGAGTGGCCCCCGCTTGCCGCAAGTAGAGGAAGCCCTCGCACAGAAACGAAAAACCAACACAGCCAAAAATAAATAAATAAATAAATAAATTTATTTAAAAAAAAAAAAATTGAAATTGAAATCAGAAGTCTGGCATCAATAAGACAAAAGTGTTTTTGAGAATACAAAACAATGGAGAAACAATTGCCCTTGTTTAGAAGCTAGGAGAGAAGGTTATCTCAAATATACACAGTCAGCCCTCCGTATCGGCAGGTTCTGCAGCCCTAGATTCAACCAATTGTGGATTGAAAATATTCAGAAAAAAAATTCCAGAAAGTTCCAAAAAGAAAAACTTGACTTGGGGTTAGTAGATGCAAACTATTACATGTAAAATAGATAAACAACAAGGTCCTACTGTATAGCACAGGGAACTATATTCAATATCCTGAGATAAACCATAATGGAAAAGAATATTAAAAAGAATGCATATATATTTATAACTGAATCACTTTGCTGTACAGCAGAAATTAACCTAACATTGTAAATCAACTATACTTCAATTAAAAAAAAAAAAAAGAAAGAAAAGGGAATTCCCTGGAGGTCCAGTGGTTAGGGCTCCGAGCTTCCACTGCTGGGGGCCCGGTTCGATCCCTGGTCGGGCAACTAAGATCCTGCAAGCCACGTGGCATGGCCAAATAAATAAATAAGTACAGGGGAAAAAAACTTGACTTTACCACTCACTGGCAAATACGTATGTAATATTTACATTGTATTCACGACTACTTACATAACATTGGCATTGTATTAGACATACGAGTAATCTAGAGATGATTTAAAGTGTACAGGAGGATGTGCACAGGTTATATGCAAGTACTACAGCATTTTATATAAAGTACTTGAGCATTCACGGACTTCGGCATGGGGACAGGGGAGGGTCCTGGAAACAATCCCCTGTGGATACCAGGGGAGGACTGTACATACTACCACCACGAGAATGAAATCTGAGTTATTCTGCATCTTGTCATGGTAAAGCTTCTAAGCCTTCTTACTGAAAGAGGCAAAAGATTTTCTGTATATCAAAATATTTGTTCTAGTGGTTCCAATGACAGAAAGCTTATAACACTGTGACCATGAAAAAAAAAGTTTGTTAAAGGAAATCGTGGATGCTGTGCTACTCCACTGTGCCCTAGAGAAGCTGTCGTATGTGACAGAAGCTGTCGTCCTGTACAGGGAGATATATACACGGACATTCCACTGTGCCCTAGAGAAGCTGTCGTATGTGACAGAAGCTGTCGTCCTGTACAGGGAGATATATACACGGACATTCCACTGTGCCCTAGAGAAGCTGTCATGTGTGACAGAAGCTGTCACACTGTACAAGGAGATATACACACGGACATTTACTGTTGCAGTGTCAGTAATGGCAAAAAAAATTAGAAATAATCTAAAGGTTCATGAACAAGAGTATGAATAAGCGATATCAATATTCATAGAATAGAACAGAACACTATACAGCCGTCCAAAAGAATGAACTAGACATAAATGTCTAGTTCTTGAAGATCTCAAGAATAATGGTGAGTGAGAAAAACAAGTTGCAGATGGATACACGCAGTATAGAATATTAACATAAAAACATGCAGCACGATATTCTATATAATAATAGTACCAACACCACAGAAATGACAAACACCAAACTCATGATTGAGGTTTCCTCTGGAAAGGAGAGAGGAGAATGAAATCAGAGAGAGGTACACTGGGGGTTTCAACTTTGTAATGTTCTATTCATTTAAGAAACAAAACAAGGAATTCCCTGGAGGTCCAGTGGTTAGGACTCTGCAATTTTACTGCCCAGAGGGCCCGGGTTCAATCCCTGGTCGGGGAACTAAGATTCCACAAGCCTCAGCGTGGCCAAAACAAAACAAAACAAAACAAAACAAGAACATGAAGTGTATATATATGACAAAAGGCTACAATTTCACAAACGTGAGGGTTGGTACAAGGATGTTGTTTATATTATGCTCTTGGATTTTATGCAGTCCAGAAACATAATATAACTTTAAAAAAAAATCAGCAGGCCCTGGTGATGAATTGAACATGTGGGTGGTAAGGGAGAGAAAAGGGTCTTGGATGATTCCCAAGGTTCTGCCTTCAATGACGCAGTAGTACATTTGTCAAGATCAGTGCTGTAGGAGAATCGCCATCTTTAAGCAATCACCTCATCATATAAATCAGAAAAAAGAGGGAAGTTAACCTAATTCAAACCATGATCCAAGGTAACAAAGGAACTTTATCTTCAGCACAGAACTAGGGAAGTGATCTCAGCAGAGCCGTCAAGAGTGAGCAATTCTGAGTCCTGGCTCAAATACTCTTGTACAAATGACCTAATGTTCTCTCTTTACATCTTTGCTGGATAAATAGAAATCATCATGTATGCTGAGGAAAGTAAAATGGATTATTTAATAATTACATAAAAGTTGAATGTAAAAACTCATGTAAAACCAACAGAAACTCCTCAATGTTTTTCTTTTTAAGGAAACTGAAAAAATGGTTAGTCAAAGGAATATGTTTGAGTTTACATTAAATACGTGAAATATGAAGGGAAAATACAGTAGCATGTAAACCTTGATAAAGAATTGGCACATCTTGGTTGCTGCCAGATGGGAAGAACTGCTTTGAAAAAAGTAACTAGAATCACAGAATTATAGAGTTGTGATTGGAGAAATAATCTAGTGGTAATCTGTTAATTTCGAAGAAGAGAAACCTGCATGTCAAATAAGTATAAGCACTTGCCTGAAGGATCGCAAAGGTAAATAATGGCAGAGTCCAGAGTAGGTATAATCTCCCATATTAAAGCTTTTTAAAATTTCAACTTTATTTATTCTGCCTCTCTTCCCACCCACTCCCTTTCATTGCTTATCTGCCTGAAATACATTTATTTCCTGCTTGTAATGGTCCACAATCCCTTATTTGAAACCCTATATGGGGCCAGCTATGTTTGGGAGTTGAGCGTTTTTCTGATTTGAAAAGGTAACATGGTGCGTGTAGAATATATCATATAAACACCTGCAGCTTTAGAAGCATCACCCGATAACCAAATCTGTTAATATTTCCACGGAAACAATGTATACATGTTCACACTAAGTGGGATAAATAAAGACCATAAGTAGCCTCCCATTACATCAAGGTGAGTGCATGCCACCCAGTGAGTTCAGATAAGATCAGGATTTTCCTCAAGTAAGTTATCAAAATCTTTACGTTTTCAGAGCCTTTTGAATTCCAGAATTGTGGATAACGGCATAGGCTTTATGTTTGGGAGAAAACTCTAAATGTATTAGGTAAAGATATATACTTTGCTCTTAGTCTACAGGGCGTGGTGGGGTCACATCTGTGCAGAGCGTGGTTAGAAAGACAGGAAGGGAGGGGTGGAGCCAGTCCCACGGCTGCCTGGGGTCCCTGCCAGCTCCATATCTAGTCCACGGTATCCTTTCAGTGAACCCCATTTCCATAAGGGGGTCTCAGGGAGATGGATCTTGGCACCAACAACCAACAGTAAGACCAGTAGCTGTCAAGTCACATAAAGTACCTATTTTCTACCCAGGGCCTCACTGGTGGGTTCCAGAAAGAAGCCTCCAGTCCCCCTCCTTGAGAAATTGAAACGAATGTTAATGATGCATCTGCCTTAACTGGTTCAGGCGGAAGCAGAAGTGGCCCAGGTCACCTAGGAAGATACCTTCTAGACCTATGTTCATCCAGGCAGAAGAGTTTGGTCTTGGTTTGACCCAAGCTCTCCCATGACTGCAAGGGGCTGACCCCAAACGTCCAGTTACTTGGAGTCTATTCAGTGAAGAGATCCACGGATTGAAGCAATTTGCAAGTATGAATTCATTACAGAGACAGTTTATCTTACTGAAAACAGTGACTAATTTTGAACACCAGGTGCTGTTATTATGCAAAATATGTGCAGCACTCTAACCTTATGCTGTACAAGAGCTAAATGTACATATCACAGAGAATGTATATTCCAAGCCAATGTTTGCTGCCTGCAACTGAAGTTTAATTTTAAACCTGGTTATAGAAATCTATATAGAGGAGTTCAGCCAACTTATCAGTTAATTGGAGTAGCCTCTTGATCAAGATGACACCATTTGCCAATAAAGCAAATGTGTTTACTTTAAAAAAAAAAAAAAAGGAAGTACAGTCAACAAAACCTTTAAAGAGCCTGATGGGGATGTCATTTCTAGAAATATGATGAACTAAATACCAAGACTGACCTGCCTGCTGAAAACAACTAAAACGCCAAGTGATTTCATGGCGGAGACCCTTTTACCTCCTCGAAACACATGAGCAATATGGCACATCCCTGTTAGTGACCATGGTTTTTGCGCTAATTCTTCCAGGTTTGAATCAGAATCTCTGCGTGAGTGTAAGAGACAGAGGTGAGGTGGGCGCGTGTTATCATCCAATAAGCCATCGCACCTCTGAGATACGCCACACAGGGCAGCAGGCTCAAGTCACTCGGCTTCCTTCCTACTGGGCCCAGGTTGCAGCCACTGGAGCCCTGTGGCTGATCTGTCTCCACGTCGCTTCGACTACGCTCACATGATCTCCACGCTGGACATTCTACCTCACGGAAAGCAATCTCTTTAACACGGAAGTTGCATTTTTTAAACCAGGAGATGTCAGGAGCAAGTCTTATGTCGGGAAACCCAGAACTCTCTAACAGAGAAAACACGCCCTGGTTCCCATTTCAGGACAATATTGTCGGAGGACACATGGTTGCCACAGGGCTTGTCTGGGGGAGCAGTGGCCTGTGTTTTAGACCCTACGTGACAGCACTTGAAATCTTTGGGATTCTATGTTTTTATATAGAATCCGTTCTAACAACTTGTTGGGCTTTATCTGCACAAAGTTTACCATCAGGGAGAAAGAGAAGATTTTTTTTTTTTTTTTTTTAACGATAAGCTGCCAACGGCTAAGTAAAAAGGACCTTCGCTTTGAGTGGCAGGAGTGACTATGGAAGAGGGAACCGTGGGTGATGGAGGAGTTGTTCGCTGAGGCCTGGATTGAGGGTGAGCGCGGGATTTGCCCCCTTCATCGTCCACCTGTTACGTCTGCCCTGGATACCATTTTAAAACACAAACAGGATTTCATCTGTCTATGAGAGAAACATGAGAAATGGCCTCAGTTCTTCAAAGAGCTGTCTCCCTCTAGTGGCCAAAGATTTTTTTTTTTAAAGCCTCAGAAGCCTACAAAGGAGCCTGTGTCCCCTAAGAACATAAAACCACTCATCCTGGTGGGGAGTATGCAAACAAGCCTTGAATTTGGAAACATCCTTATAGCATGTAGTTTTGTAAGTTTCCTCACTATAAGTCAGGAATAATGCCAGTTTCAAAGGGTTATTGTGAGAAAGTGCCTGAGCCCCATCAGATGAGATCAACAGAGGAGCACCACAGGGTCGCCGCTGGGAGGCTGGCGAGACACACTCGCTGGCGACGTGCTGGCTTTGGCACGGAAGCGTAGAGGTCCAAGAGCAAACGGTTATGTGTCATGAACCCTGCTTGTCACTTCCAAACAGCGGGAACCAAGAACCCTCAGATCTTCAGAAGCCAAGACTATGGATGTCCAGGTTGGCTGCAGAGACTGCTCGTGACAAACTGGGGATGCTCCGTGGTAGGCAGAGTGATGCCCCCATAGACGCCGGATGCTCCGTGGTAGGCAGAGTGATGCCCCCATAGACGCCGGATGCTCCGTGGTAGGCAGAGTGATGCCCCCATAGACGCCGGATGCTCCGTGGTAGGCAGAGTGATGCCCCCATAGACGCCGGATGCTCCGTGGTAGGCAGAACGATGCCCCCATAGACGCCCATGGCCTAAGCCCTGGGACCTGGGTACAGGTTACATGGCAAAGATGCAATTAAAATTGCTAGAGACAGCACAGGGAACTGTACTCAGTACTCTGTAATGGCCTATACAGGAAAAGAATCTAAAAAAAAGAAGAGTAAAAAAAAAGTAGATATATGTATAACTGATTTACTTTGCTGTACACCTGAAACTAACACAATATTGTAAATCAATTATACTCCAATAAAAATTTTTTAAAAATAAAATAAAATGGGCTTCCCTGGTGGCGCAGTGGTTAAGAAAACGCATTGACAAGGGTTCGAGCCCTGGTCCGGGAAGATCGCACATGCCGCGGAGCAACTAAGCCTGTGCGCCACAACTACTGAGCCTGCGCTCTAGAGCCCGTGAGCCACAACTACTGAGCCCACATGCCACAACTACTGAAGCCCGCGCACCTAGAGCCCGTGCTCCGCAACAAGAGAAGCCACGGCAGTGAGAAGCCCGTGCACCACAACGAAGAGTAGCCCCCACTCGCCGCAACCAGAAAAAGCCCGCGCACGGCAACGAAGACCCAATGCAGCCAAAAAATAAAAATAAAAATAAAAATTTTTTTAATAAATAAAATAAAATAAAATTGCTAGGGAGATTATCCTGGATTGTTGGAGTACATCCACTGAAATCAGAGGGGAAGAGGGAAGTAGAAGAGGTGGTCAGGATGTGCTGTGAGGACTAGAAGACCTTGAACCACTGCTGCTGGCTTTGAAGAGGAGGGAAGAGGGCCACGGGCAGAGGAATGTGGGCAGCCTCTAGAAGCTGGGAAGGTCGAGGAAACGGACTCCCCCCAAGAGTCTCCAGAAACGAATGCAGCCCTGCCAGCATCTTGATTTCAGCCTTGTGAGACCCATTTTGGATTTCTGATATCCAGAACTGTAAGATAATAAATCTGTATTGTTTTAAGCCACTAAGTTTGTAGTAATTTGTTACAGCAGCAATAGGAAACTAATACATGCCCTAACTGCTATCCCGGAGGAAAGAGAGAATACTGTCAGACCTTGAATTTACTCTGTTCAGAAATGACCTGCCAGTAAGCCTCACCATGGACTCAGAAGACTCAAATCTGACCAAGTTCAGATATAAGGACATGGACCCCATAGCGTAGTTACTCAGTGCTCCTCCCCATCTTGAGAGGGATTGGTCTTGCCATTCTCCCCAAGCCTGGCCAGGCAGCAAGCACGTTCACGTGTGAAATCTATTTCTTCTCTTGTAGAATGAGAGGGCTGGATTAAAGACCCTCATTGGTCCCCTAGAGCTCTACAGAGTCTATGGATCTACAAGTCCTTAGCCTTTCAAGCAGTCAAAGTAACAACAGCGATACTTCTGCTTCTGCAACTCTATCTGTTCCATGATGGGTTCATCAAAGTGAGACAAGGAAGGCTTTTCTGGCCATTTACCTGGGAGCCCAATCCTTCCGGCCCAGGAGAAAAAAGGGAGGAAGCAGTGGGTGTTGTTCCAGACGGCCCCTGCTCCGCTCAAGGCTGTGCTTTCCCTCAGCTTCCCCCGCTCCAGCTGGAAGGCAGTCACCAGTCTCACAAGGTCACACACGCTGCCGGGGGGAAGGCTTGAACAGAAGCGCCCCCGCCACTGCCAGGCTGCTGGGAAACAGGCTCGAGTTGCCACTCACAGGGGGCTTCAGGCTGAGCTGCCCACAGCAGCAGCAGCACATCTTCAGCCTTCTTAACCGTCTGCAATAAACTGGAGGTTTGGGACCTGCCAAGCAGGATACTGTATTTCACGAAACCCCACAGACCCCAAATCACTACCCTGTGCTGGCTAAGCGTTTCCTAAGGGTGATACATTTCCAGAATGAGTTACAATACCTTTCATTCTCCAAGCTGGACAGTTTCGTGCACATGACAAGCCAGTGCACATAAGGCTGTAGCTGGGCCTCCCACGTGACTTCTGTGGGGAGCCACTGCCATTTACTTTGGCTGAGTCTTTCCGGAGGACTTTACTGTCGAAATTCCCACTCTGCCTGCGTGGTCAGTAAATACCCTTTTCCGGCTTCATTCCAGGCTCAAAACCAGTGTGGATAAGTTTACTCATGGGTTTGATTCAGCTGCCTCTTGTTCCTATGGAAACCCAGGCTGCTCCATAAGCCCAATTCTCTATTCCTACTGCCCAGCCCGCCTTCAATGGCAACTTTAAAGTAGATTTTCACCTTCCCTGGGTATTAACCTTTGACTTTCAGAAGCTGAAGTAGCCTTTTGGAATGTATACTATCCATTTGCAAAGAACTCACTAAGAGCTGAATCCAAGATAGCCATTTTACACCGTGTGGTCTTCAGACATGGAAGCCCACTCAATCGTGAAGACGAACCTGGTGACTTCTCCAAGAAGAGCAAGTACAGCTGTGATGAGAGGGATGCTCGACTGCAGAGTGCTGTGATTGATTGGCAATGTCTGCCACAGGCTTGGGGGAGGCCGTGGGGGGCGCGCATTCTCCTCGAATCAAACACTGTATGTCCACTTCAGAGCAAAACAGCATTTTCAGTCTGTTATTCACACGGGCCTCTAGAAGTTCAGATGCAGAAGTTCAGGGGTCAAGCAAGAAGGTCGCCGCAGTCACTTCTGATCCAGCCAGAGCACAACAGCCTTCTAGAGTCAGGTTCCTTGGGGCACGGGCACTGATGGGTCAAGCTATATACTTGTCTTGAGCATTTGATATAAACCATTAAGAGTTAGGCCTGTCCTTTTTTTTTTTTTTCTTTTCTTTTAAATTTATGTATTTATTTATTTTTGGCTACGTTGGGCCTTTGTTGCTGCGTGCGGGCTTTCTCTAGTTGCGGTGAGCAGGACCTACTCTTCGTTGTGGTGCGCAGGCTTCTCATTGCGGTGGCTTCTCTCGTTGCGGAGCATGGGCTCTAGGCGCATGGGCTTCCGTAGTTGTGGCACGCGGGCTCAGCAGTTGTGGCTCACGGGCTTAGTTGCTCCGCAGCATGTGGGATCTTCCCAGACCAGGGCTCGAACCCATGTCCCCTGCACTGGCAGGCGATTCTTAACCACTGTGCCACCAAGGAAGTCCCTAGGCCTGTCCTTAAATGGGGGCAGGGAGTATCTGATTTCCCCTTCCTGGTATTGGAGACTCCAGGAGTCTTAACCAGGAATTTTGTCATTGCTGCTGCAAGAGAAGGAGAGCTGGCCTGAGTTCACTTAGGTGCAGTGTGAGACTATCCTTGGGGAGCGTGGAGAGCTCAGTGTACCCTGAGAGGGGACAGATGCAACTGGGTCCAGGGACAACCATCCTAGAAGGTCTCTCCCACAATCTCTTGTGTCTAATCACTCTGTCAGGACTTCCCTGGTGGCGCAGTGGTTAAGAATCCACCTGCCAACGCAGGGGACACAGGTTCGATCCCTGGTCCGGGAAGATCCCACATGCCGTGGAGTAACTAAGTCCATGTGCCATAACTACTGAGCCCACGTGCTGCAACTACTGAAGCCCATGCACCTAAAGCCTGTGCTCTGCAACAAGAGAAGCCACCGCAATGAGAAGCCCGCACACCACAACGAAGAGTAGGCCCTGCTCGCCGCAACTAGAGAAAGCCTGCGCGCAGCAACGAAGACCCAACGCAGCCAAAAAAAAAAAAAAAAAAATCACTGTTGTTGGCTCCAGACTCTCCCACTGGCTCTCCTAG
Organism: Balaenoptera borealis; assembly: GCF_965194805.1. NCBI lineage: Eukaryota > Metazoa > Chordata > Mammalia > Artiodactyla > Balaenopteridae > Balaenoptera > Balaenoptera borealis. The sequence continues at coordinate 24,546,670 of NC_138880.1, read as the reverse complement.
AGAACCAGGCCTACTCCGTCAGCTCCGGAGCCTCTAATTCCCGATCAGCAGGACTGACTCCTTCCTTGCACTGCAAGTCAACAAAGTCCAGGGAGGGATTCTCATGGGCCTGGCTCACACGGGTAGACCCTCGGGACCAGCCACTGCGACCAGAGCTACAGGGGTCTGATTGGCCTGACTTGGGTACAGTGCCCACACCTGGGTCACTGAGCTCTGGGAAGGGACAGGCCTGAGAACCCACAGCTGTTCCCTGAGGCCCACTGCTACTTATCAGGGTCCCTCTTGGAAAATTAGCAGAGTGACCACGGGTGACCCCTCACTGCAGTCACCACGCCACCAGCCAAGACTGGGCATGGGAAGTGGGGGAACGGCCCTCAGCTTATAGGGTAGATTACAGGGTCAAAATCATCAAAGCCCCAGAGCCTTAGGTCATGGAAATGTGTCCAAAACATGGATTGTGAGACAGAGAGCATCAACAAAGGAGGAGTAATAATCATAATAGAAGTAGTAATAGTAGTAGTAGTAGTAGTAGTAGTAGTAGTAGTAGTGGTGGTAGTAAGAAAAATAATAATACTATTCATTGAGCAACTATTTTGTACCAAACATATAAGAAGCACTTTGCATGCACTATTTCTAATCCTTTACAGTCCTGTAAGGTGGGTGCTATTACTTCCATTCTGCAGTAAGGAAATTAGGATTCACAGACATTAAGAGACTCTCCTGCAGCCTCAGAGCTACTAACAAAGACACTAATACTTAATGCACATGACTGCATTAAGTATTAATTGTTTTCATTAATTACTAAAGAATTAAGTGAGATAATATACATGAGGAATCTTTGCAAACTACAAACGTAAGGCACCATCACTGTTACACTATTTAAATTGACTTATGTTTAGAAGCAGTGGCCTCAGTAAGGACAGCCAGCAGAGCTGCGGCTGAAAGTCACACGAAGCCACATGGGAGCAGCAAGAACAGGGTCTCTGTTATGTTTTGAAATTTCCTGTTCATGATTCGGGCGGAACAGAGATATGAACACTTGATGAGGTTTAAAAAATAAAACCTCTCCAAAATTCAAGACAAAAGCTTAATTTCCTCCAATCTATTTTTTCCAATTATTTTAGTAAGATGAATAACGTTCAAAATATTTCCATACCGTTAGCCACCTTTACATGCTCAGACGGTTTTCAATCCAATGATTCTTTACTGAGTACATCCTGTGTCAGACACTGCTAGGCTCGGGGGACTGCTGTCCTTGAAAAGTTCCGAGGAAGTCACTTTCTAAAAACTATGAGTATGTGGATTTTTATGTAAACCACTGCTCACCGTCAGCATCTAATCTGAGTGCTCGAACGTAACAGTGTTCTGCACAGGTTCTAGGACAATCTAGTCGGTGAAGGGAAACGCTCCAGCCAGAAGGAGACGCGCGGAGACCTAAGAGGGAGGAGCATCGTCTCCACGGAAGACAGCTTCCTTCTGTATGATCTACGCTCGTGAATACGGAGCAACGGCAGAGGCGAGCTTCTGAGAATGAGTGGACGGAAAACACAGTGCGTAACACAAAGTTTTGTGCAGCCAGAGATCGCGCTCAGTAAGTTTGCGGGGGTTGCTTGCTTACTCACTTTGCCTTAATTCTCTGTCCAAAACAATGCTGTCAGTCTTGGCTTGACTGCAGCTAGTAACAGGCAACAGAAAAGCAGTTACTTTCTTTAACTAACTATACAATATTAATGGACTATATGCTGATAAAAGCAAAGACTCTTTAGCAGTCAACAGATTATAGCTCCATTCGAAACAAATTAAAAAAGCATTTAAATGTACGTTCATTTAGTAGGTTTATAATTACTGTCTAAACAAATAGACTTGTTTCCTAATGAACAGGCCACATTTTACATATATTTCTAATCTTAAATCAATCAATGATTACCAAAGTAAAGTCACTTGGTCACTTACTTTTGGGAGGACTTCTTTTTAAGTGTTATAATCACTGATGGGAGGGAAATTGAGCCACAGGCTTCTTGAGCCTGGAAAACATTCATCATCTTTGGCCCAGCCATTTTCTCTCTAGGAATCCAATCTAAGGAAATAATTAGAAATAGAGAAAAGATTTAGGTATAGATATGTTCACATTAGTGCTGTCTATTATAGCAAAAATAGTGGTTATAAAATTACATTTTATAAATAGAATTGAATACTGATAAACCATTAAACATCATGTTTTCAAAACATATTTTGGGACTATACAATATAATGTTTACAAAAATAAATAGGATGAAAACTTTATAATAAATAAAATGTCATATGTAAGATACATAATAAATTTATTTCATGTAATATTTTAATAATACATACATATTATGTATACACACATATATATCACTTAGGAAAAAAAGTGTAAAGAAATACACTAAAATGCTATCAATAGTTTTCTCTAGGTGGTGGGATTCTGAGTGGTTTTTTTTTCTTCATATTGCTTTTCTGTTTATTCAGGCTCTCACACAAGCCTGGAGATCTGCCAAGAAGAAAAAAACATGGTGGCCAGCTGACACAAATTGGATGGTAGATATGTGTGACGATTATACATCCAATTCTAAAATAATAAACTAACATTATTTTTAATTTCTTAAAATAAATATTCAGTGGCAGTAAAAAAATATATATTATCATGATGAAAAATTTGGCAAGTACAGAAAAGTAAAAGAATCAAGGAAAGAATCATCCAGAATTCCACCAGTCACAGTGAAATGCTGTTATCAGTATCCGGAGCTTGACCAAGTTAGTGGCTGTGAGCTGCGCCACGGAGTCCTGAATTCTCCATGCAAATGCCTCAGGAGGCGTCACAGTGGAGAGTGGGGACTGACCGGGTCCTCAGTCCAGTGAGGCGCCGGAACAGAACCCCTTCCCCACTTCGGTCAATCCATTTGCACATTAGACTTTCACCTAATATTCCACTTGAAGAAAGCCTCCATGGAAAACTACAAAAATAACATTTGGATACCTCCATATTAAACCTGTTCCCTAAAGCTAAACATTTAGGTTGCTTCCAGTTTTCTCTAACATAATGGAAAATTGCATGAATAGCTTTGTACAGTAATCTTTGTCTATATTTCTGCCTCTATAATTGAAATTCCAAGAAAAGGGTAATGATCATTTTCAAAGCTCTTGATGTTACCAAGTTGCCCCCAAAAGGTCAACATGTTTATAATCCCATCCATCTGCCCATCTCGCCACACCCTTGCCTAAGCATAATTTAAAAAAAAAAAAAAAACTTTGTTAATTTGATAGATTTAAAATAAGTCCCTCATCGTGTTTGGCCGTTTTAAAGATTGGCTTTCCTCCCCCTTAGGTACCACTTCCAAGAACCCTTCCGTCAGCAAAATCTGCTGCCCCTGGTCCCTGTGAAGAGGACACGGGCACCCACCCCCTCCCTAGAGTAACCGGAGCTGTCCAAGGAGGCTTGTGCTTGGACATTTTCTCACTGGGTCCCAGGCCAGCCCCATGATCTGACCTCAGAGCGACTGAGCTTGTAGAATAAGCTGCCCCTGAGAAACGGCAGATGCCATGGTCTAAAGTCCCTCTTCCTTCCCGAACACTCTCTAGAACCACAGAATCTCAGAACTGGATGGTGCCCTTCAGAGACTCATCCTTCAGGCCTCTAGTTACATAGATGACAGCTCTGAGCCCTGAAGAGGGAAACAAGTATACAGTCAATGGTACAGCCAGGAAGAGACCCGGGTGTCCTGGGAGTCTCGGCCCAGTGTTCTTCCCACCACCAGCCTCCAATATTAGAGGCATCTAATAACCATCAAGCAGCGACCAAAGTGAGCCCTGACCCTTCGTCCTTCCATCTGATGACACTCTGGGAAGGGTCTGTCCTCATTGTCCAGACATAAGAAATTGAGAACAGGAACTTGGAAGGGTTCCCGACCCAGGGGGCGAGTGGAAGCCGAAATCTAGTGCAAGTACAGGGGTAGAAAATAACAGCAGAAAGAAAACAAGTTCAGAGAGGTGCTTCCCAAACTGGTGGGTTCTTAGAACTCAACTTTAGAAGTCAGCCTTCAAATGGCCACTAGGTGGAGCTCTATTTTCAAAATAAAATCTTAATCCTTTGGCTCTGAACTGGCTTTCAACTCAAATGGCCTTAGCCTGACAATGTCAAAGGCTTATTGCAAGGATTTGCTCACCAAGCCCACTGGCTCCCAACCAGATTTTTTTGCCAACCTGCAGTCTACAGTCTGTAAGGCCGCCATGAGCTGAACTTTTTCCATTTCGGCCCCTAGATTATTGTCTTAAAAGTAAATACAATGGAGATACACATATATATTGAAAACAGAACCAGGGGAGATACAAAACGTGTTTATCTCAACAATGAGAATTTTAAAAATATATTTAAAATATATTCTAACATAAAATATATATTTAATATATATTACATAAGTAAAATGTAAAATACACTTATATATTTATTTTATGTATAAATGTATAGGGTACGTATTTAAATGTATATTTATCTACTGCATTTTATATATAATTGTACATATTACATATTTAAATCTCTTTCTGCTGTTGAGTGATAAATACATAGTTTGTAACTCCAATTATATATAAAACACCTGTTGAATATATTCTATATTACATATATTAAATATATATTTTATATAATAAAATATTTTAAAATGTATGTTTAAAGTTCTCTCTGTGGTTGAGTGATAAATACATGCTTTCTGGCTCCAGTGGTTCTGTTTTCCCCATAATAATCACCAAAAACCCTGGGAAAACAGAATAGCCTTTTTATTGACCTGTTCAAGGTTTTTAAAATCTATGTTTCTCCAGCCCGTATTTGTTCAGACATAGTTGAAAATAGAAAAGGCAAGGGGGAGAGATTCATTCAAAGAGAAATAGGCACTTGCTGTTGATCTTCCCTTAATCAGGACAGAAAGCACAGAGGAAAATAAGAGAATCTACTGTACCTATGAGGAAGAAAGGCTTTAAATAGTCTCAACCAAATATGTAAATATGAAACTTCTCTTCTAATTTCCTTTAGTGCCAGTTCCTAACATACAGCTGACTGAGAAAAAGTATTTAATATTTTATAATTATTTATGCTGCTTTGAGGAAAATCATGTCACTGTCTCACATAAAAAAATAATACATTTTTGTTTTGTAATGAGATCTGATCAGCAACCCTAAAATGCAACTTCTCTCAGCTGCCCAGGGAAAAACAAAAACAAAAATTTACACCATCACCAAATCTAGGCTTAACAGATAATCTAATGGAAAATGTAGACAAACTCCATTAATGGCACAGCAGACAGAACTGAGTGGAAGGAACACCTACCCACAGTCTCCTCCTCAAGCACATCCAGGTTTCACTTCAGGAAACTGAGACCACATAAAAGAAGTTGGAAGATATGTTGTCCAACCCTGCAGTCTGCCCTCTCCTTCCGGGACCCAGGATCTGAGCCCTGAAACAACCAGAAAATCACACAGAAGTTCCTCTTTCGTTGTGATTCCACTCCTAGCCCATTCCCCTTTTAATCTATATTCATTCAGAGATAGGAAGAACTTTAAAAAACAAAAATCCTGGGGCTTCCCTGGTGGCGCGGTGGTTGAGAGTCTGCCTGCCGATGCAGGGGACACGGGTTCGAGCCCCGGTCTGGGAAGATCCCACATGCCGCGGAGCAACTGGGCCCGTGAGCCACAATTGCTGAGCCTGCGCGTCTGGAGCCTGTGCTCCGCAATGGGAGAGGCCGCGATGGTGAGAGGCCCGCGCACCGCGATGAAGAGTGGCCCCCGCTTGCCGCAACTAGAGAAAGCCCTAGCACAGAAACGAAGACCCAACACAGCCATAAATAAATAAATAAATAAATAAATAATTTTTTTAAAAATTAAAAAAACAAAAATCCTGTGCAGAAAGTAGAAGGAACTGGGGTTAGCTCATCACATTTTAGGAAAAACAGTGCCCACAAGTTCTCTAAGTAATAGAAGAGGACGAAATATACTGGTTAACAGTATATTAGAAACCTAAGTTTTCCATGCACTTCTTGGACTCAGAATACAGTATCAGAGAACCAATTAGACAAGGTAGGAGAAGTTGGCAGTCTGGTAAAACAGAGCTTCTACAGGTGAAAGTTTGCCAGAAATTGAGAACAGGAACTTGTATTGTCCACCTACCCTCTGGCTATTGGTCCAAGAATGAGATTCCATACAAGGGGACGTGACCACGGATAATCAGCTCGCCCTGTCTCTTTACAAATACTAGCTCTACACAGATGTCACTTCATTTAAGGATGAACAAATAAAGGCGGCAACCCTATGGAAGGAGCTAATTCTAAAAAGCTACAAAAAATAGGAAAGGGATTTTATCTTGATGATCCAGAAGAATGGTTTCTCTAAAAATAGTCTACAGCAGAATCCAGAAGATTCAACGAACTGGCAACCTCTATAGGATATAAAATGATATAGCCTCTATTCGCAGTGGGTGAGAATCTGCCTGCCAATGCTGGGGACACGGGTTCGGGCCCTGGTCTGGGAGGATCCCACATGCCGCAGAGCAACTGGGTCCGTGAGCCACAACTACTGAGCCTGCGCATCTGGAGGCTGTTTTCTGCAACAAGAGAGGCCGCAACAGTGAGAGGTCCACGCACCGCGATGCTCGCTGCAACTAGAGAAAGCCCTCGCACAGAAACGAAGACCCAACACAGCCAAAAATAAATAAATAAATAATTAATTAAAAACTTAAAAAAAAAAAAAAGATATAGCCTCTATTAAGCAAGGGCAAGAAACCATAAAGGAAGAAGTGAAGATGAAAATTGAGTGACATGAGATAAACTAATGCTTTCAACAAGTATTTATTAAGAACCCATTTTGAGCCAAGCACTGTGCTAGGGGTGGAGAATACAGAGATGAGTGAAACAGACATAATACCACTTTGGATGTAGGTTATACTTAGGTGGGGTTCATGGACAATACAATAATAAACAAATAATTTAAAATGTGAGGGACTTCCCATGTGGTCCAGTGGTAAAGAATCTGCCTTACAATGCAGGGGACGCGGGTTCGATCCCTGGTCAGGGAACTAAGATCCCACATGCCGCGGGGCAACTAAGCCTGTGTGCCACAACTACTGATCTCACGAGGTGCCTCAACAAGATCCCACGAGCTGCAGGCAAAAATAAATAAATAAATAAATAAAATGTGACAATTTCTATTAAGAAAATGAACAGGGTGCTTATTTAGGGAATAACAGGGGGTACCTACTTAGATAAAGTCGTCAGGGAAGGCTTCTGTACAGGGGTGGTATTTCATCTGAGTCAGCTATGAAAGAGCAAGTAAAGCGCATTACTGGCAGAGAAAGCAGCAGGTCTTAGGGTGAAAAAAAGTGTTCTGCGTGCTTGAGGAACTGACAAAACACCAATGTGCCTGGCGAATGGTCCAAGATGAACTTGGAAACATAAGCAGTGGTCAGGTCATCTAGGACCTTTACAGCCAGGAAAAGCACTTTAAATTTTAGGTACAAAAGGAAATTGACTGCAAATGTGTATGTGTATGTTTGTGCATGTGGGTGTATTTGTCTGTATCTATTTGTGCACATACATACATGCATATACATATATTTAAATATATGCATACATTATTCATTGCTACAGTATAGAGAACACACGAGAAGAGACAATAAAGGAAGCAAAAAGACGATCTTAATTCAGGGATGAGATGATGGTGCCTTGAACTGAGGTGATGGCAGTAAAGATGGAGACGAACTGACAGTTGAAAAAAATATCTGGAGGTTGAAACAACTGTAACTACCGCTGGACTAGAGGAGGTCAGGAAGGGCAGAAAGGCATCAAGCATGACTCAGGTGTCTGGCTTGACAACGCAGATGAATACGAAAGAACAGTAAGAAAGACTAAAAATGCAACAGCAAAACTAAAACCACGCTGCAGGTACTGAAGAACAGAACTGAAATGGCAGAAAATAGAAGGTAGGCTGTGAGGGGCAAACTTGAGAGACTCTCCCACAACGCAGAGCGAAAGAGAGCAGAGATTAAGAGATGAGAAAGATGACAAAGAATACAGAACTCTTTTCTGGATACTTGGTATTTCTAAAGAAGGAACCAAAGCAACTGAGTAAAAACAATGATCGAATAAAAAAGAATAGTGTCCTGAAATGAAAAATACCTAAGTCTAAAAATGTAAAAACTCATTCTTTACCAAGGAAAATTACAGTCCAACATCTGGATATTTCCTTGAGAAATGCTTGAATTTACAAAATAAGTAATCAGATTTTTTTTAAGTTATCTGGAGAGAAAAATGCAAAATCAGCATGGCCTTAGACTTTTGCTCCATAACAGTAATTACCAGAAGTCAATGGAGCTACATCTAGAGGTTTGAAACATAATAAGTTCGACTCAACAATTCTACAGGACTTCCCTGGTGGCGCAGTGGTTAAGAATCTGCCTGCCAATGCAGGGGACACAGGGTCGATCCCTGATCCGGGAAGATCCCACATGCCACAGAGCAACTAAGCCCGTGTGCCACAACTACTGAGCCTGCGTGCTACAACTACTGAAGCCCGGGCACCTAGAGCCCATGCTCTGCAGCAAGAGAAGCCACCACAATGAGAAGCCCGTGCACCGCAACGAAGAGTAGCCCCCACTCACCGCAACTAGAGAAAGCCTGCACACAGCAACGAAGACCCAACGCAGCCATAAATAAATAAATAAATAAATAAATTTATTTAAAAAAAAAAAAAACAATTCTACAGAAAGCCCTCCCTGTTACTCATGTGAGAAAACAATAAAAAGATATGAACACATCCGCAAGGGCTAAGAAAATACACTATCCACATGTTTTTACCTGCAAAAAAATTACTCAACTCCTCTCTAACAAGGGGTGACTCAAGAATGGAGAAGTTATGATACAGAAAAAGTGAATGGGAATGTTTTAATTTAATCATAGAAATAAGTCTAAAAAGTTGTGTTAAATATATTTTCAAAATAGAAAGCAAATAAAATGCTCCATTATATTTGAAAGAAAAATTATACAATGAAAAATGTAGTATACTACTAATAAAATTCTATCTAAAATCCTGAATATCTACAAAAATTGGGAAAGGTGAGTGAAAATTTTGACAGTGAGTGAAAATACTCTGATTTGTTTTACATGATTGCATAATTGCTGTGAAGAAAATGAACAGGGTGATGGTTTAGAGATTAGTAGGCAGAACTACTTAGATGAAATAGCCAGGGAGAGTCTCTCCAAAGAGCTACAGTTCCCTGACTCTTCGGTAGGTGAAGCTGAGGTTCCAAAAGAAGGACAGGATATTTATATGTTGATCCCTTAGTATTTAATTAGGTCCAGAACTGACCCAGTTGGAATAAGATGACATAACTGGAACTCATAACCAATAGAGAAATGGGAATTAAAGGCAACTTATTTCTTAATTCAGCCTTAGCTGATATACAGGTGGTTTAAGAAGATAGATCAGGCAGCCTATCCTTCATCTTATAATTACAATAGGGTAATGTTTGGTGAATATGTACAAAACTTTTAGCGTATCAATCAAGGTAAATCGATACTTATTTTCTGTATCTTGTCATCATAAAGCTGAACAGAATAGCTGTTTATAAAGAAGGGCAAAGAGCTTTTCTGTAATATTGAAAAGTCTGTTTTCACAGTTTCAAGGGCAACTGGCTTATAACCATTACCCATGAATATTTATTATAGGAAACTACAGTGAAAACCAAAACTATTTATTATCAGGCTTTTTACAGAAAAAGTTTGCCCACCCCTGATCCAAGTGGATACTAAACTCACCATTTTTATAATTTTAAATGAACAAGCAATGTTCTACACCAAACATTTCTCCTATCATCCATCTATCTATTTACCAGTCATTCTGGGTGAGGTAGGAGGAGGAAAGACAGGTCAGGTAAGGTAAGACTGTCCTTATCCAATGGGCAGAACCAAAGCAGAGGAAGATCAAAACTCCAGTGTAGCCCCAAGACTGTCCCACCACATTCCTCCAACTTTCCAGGCAGATTCTAAAAGAAGAAGACGTCCAATTAGTGCCAGCTAAAATTACCTGAAAAGGTGAAGAGCTTAGCATAGTTTCCAACAGCTGGGGCCTGCGACCTGAGCCCAAGTCAGCCTGGGAAGAGAATTCGGATGCTTGTCAGAGAGACCCATGCTCACTCCCTTCTAAGCTTGTGAATTCTGTTACCATTTTCCTTCTCGTGCCATTGAACAATCTTTATAAAACACTCTTGATTGTCTTGACTGAAATCAGTGGACAAGCATTCTTTTCTTTTCCAGTATTTGCACTGGGATAGCTCAGATGATCCAAGTGCTCAATGAGGCCAGGCGTGGTGGCTGCAGGATCTGGGAGAACAAGGGGCACACCCAGGTGGGGAGCTGGAGAAAACATATCTGGGGCAGGGCAGTGGGCAGGAAGGGCCGGGGTTGAGCTCCTTCCCACAGGATTGGCTCTCACATGCTGCAACAGGGAGGGCCTCTCCATCCAACAGAATTCCAGGAGTCAAGTTACGTGTTGGGAGAGATGAGATGGGAGTCCACTTGGTACTCTGTGCATGGCGTGAAGAGTCCTCTGGGAAGTCAAGTGGGTAGAGATGCCCCCTGGGAAAATGGTAAAGTGAGAAAGTTAAACACTGTCACATGTAGCCAGGCCCTGCCCACAAACTTCGGGCATCCAGTGGCCACAGACTCAAAGCTTCACGCCAGCCTGAGCACCTTACTGCGGCACCCCACCTAGGCCTGTCCTAACAATGCCCATGTTTCAGATCTTCCTAGACCCTCAACCCTCTGCCTCTGGATTCCATGTTTTCTATGGAGACAGGTCCTGCTTTCTAGATTTGTGACCATATTCTGATAAATTCACCACAAGGTCAAATGAAGTCCCTGCCACCCTTTGTGTAAGATATTTGAAATTTTTGTAGATATGCCCAGTCTTGAGAAGAAAACTGAATGCTGAGAATTTCTGGGTCATTTCCTCAGTACTGGATTTCACTAGTGGGTTTTAGTCAACCCACACAGAGGCTTTGTGACTGTCACATATGAATGTCACAAAAATAATAGAAACGTGCTCTCAACTTCAAGGATGACCATCAGAGACCGATAACCATGGTAACAACCAGAGGCACCCTACAGAAGTGTGGTGGATTCTTCCAGGCCCTGACATGAGCTTCTTCATTCTTTGCTTCTGCCCTCCTGCTTTTCTACTTCTTTAATTTTCCTTTTCCGCGCTTTTGCTTGATTCCTTCCTGCCCCCCCATACTCTGAAATTATACCTGGAAGACAGGTGCATGCCAGCATGTCAGCCCCATGCGGGCCGGGAGGGGGTTTTCTGCTTTGTTCCCAGCTGTGCCCAAAGTACCAAGAACTGTGCCAAGCACACAATGGGAGCACTGTTTGGTGAATGAATGAATGAATGAATGAATGAGGTAGCTAAGGGCCCCGGGGACGCTGTCACCGTCATCGCATTTCTAACGCCCACCAGCGTTGCAGGCCAAAGACTATTGCTTTCTTGATGCCTCACAGGGGCACAAACAATCGGTAAATGTTTTCTAGAATCTCACCCCTCCTCCAACAAGTCTTCAGTGAGATGAAATAAAAATTCCCTTTCCGAATCTGTATTTTTGGGTACCATCCAGTTCTCAGTCAAGCCAAGACCAAAGCTTTGACTCTTGGGATGCTTCAGAGCTTGAAGAAGCCCTCGGAGCTCATGTGACTTCCTGCACGGGTTTCTATAGAGAATTGGAAAATTGCACACATGCCTGTAAGACCATTAAGTTACCTAGAGCTCTGTTCCTCCAGCTCCACACGTATTCAGTCTGTAAAAATGGCCCAGCAGAGACTCCACGATCTGCCGCAATCAGCGGCTGTCGTAAAGTGCGGCTGCCGTAAAGTATGGCTGTCGTGAAGCGCAGTCCCCGAAAAGTGTTGCTGTCGTAAAGACGGGGTGAGTCCTCCTCCTTTCCCTCTCCCTTTAGATCAGTTTTCCAGACCTTCCCTGAGCAGTGGATGCGCACGAGGCAGCTCAGAAATGAACATCCTGAGGGTGCGCTGACCAGACACTCCACCAAGCACTTTTCCTGCGTTTTCTCATTCGATCCTTCTAAGAACCCTCCATTATTAGCCCGTTTCCCAGATGAGGGAACTGAGGCTTAGGTGGGTTAAATGGCTTGCCCCACACCACAATTAACTAAGTAGAGGAGTCCGGATGTGGGCTCAAGTCTGCTTGGCACTAAAATTTGTTCTCTTAACTTTTACAGAAAGTTCCAGGTGTGAGGTGACAAGAGTTACAGGTGTTTGGGCTCTGCGCTCTCAGGAAGAGCCTTCGCTTCAGAGAACAGATGCCCCCCTTGTAAATATCTTGCACACTGAAACTGCTGGCAAAAAACCCCCACGGTTTTTGCTTCTGCATGTTTTGTTGTAAGCATGTAGCAAAACCGTCTATATTTAGCATAAATGAGTGTTTGTGAGTGGTCCCGGGAATCTAAATATAATGTATTTTGTTTCTAAGTTACTAACAACTAACTTACAAGGGGAATTTTGGTCTTTAGCCTGTTTATTAAATCAGGCACTTTCTGAACTTTCTTCTGCAAGAGGAGGAAAGAAGTGACCGTTCACTGAATGTTCGTCGTATGCCGCCATTGTACAGAATGCGTCCATCTATTCCAGTAGCCCAAGGAGAGAGGCCCTTCCCTCAGTTTATAGATGAGGAAATGGAAGTTTAGACACAATGAGTGGCAGAATCAGGATCCAGACCAAGTTCCAGTGCCAAAGCCAGCCTGTTTCCATGGTTCCTCTGAGCTGGCTGGCATCCTCCCCACACTGAGCATCTGGGGCAGGCTGGAAAGCAGGCCACCACGCTCCCAAATGCTCTCTCAGCGAGCGGGAATCATGCGGTCAGGGTGCCCAGCACAGGGCAAGCCCGAACATCAGCTGTCTGTGTTCAGTGGGGCCGCCCTGAGAATCGGAGGGAGCCTCGCTTGAAAAACCACCGTTGAAGGTTCTCAACATGAGGGGGACCCCCTCAGGCCGGTGACGGAGAGTCTCCCCTGGACCGAACTCCAGGCAGGCTCCTCTGAGCCCTCTTCTCAACTATACCTCAACTTTGTCCTATATAGACTTGAACAAACACTAACCTAGTTTCTCACAGCTCAAAGCCGCATCCCTAGGTGACCCTAAGCCCCCCTTAAACTGCCAGCTTGAGAAAACTCAAGGCTGACAAAGAATTGACTGTTCCAGCCAACACCTGAATGCAGGGCCCCTGGCTCCCAGCCTCTGTGGGAGCGGGAGAGGCTAACTTCACGAAGTGCCAGTTGACAAACCCAGGTGGGTTTCACGTGGACCAGTCGGCCCCGCCCTCACTTTCTGTGAGTTCTCACTTCCCTGACTCTACTGAGCCCTGCTCACCGCCCTGCGTATTCCCTCATTCTCCCTTTAAAACACTCAGTTACTTCTGTAAAAGCAAAGTTGAGTTCGGTTCACAATGGGCTCTTTTCCCTGTGACAGTGGTATATTACTGATTAAAATCCATCCTTCCCACTTTAACTAGTGTCCAGCTTTGTCTGTCTTTGACACCAGTCAGCCGGGGCAGGCAGAGCCACCCCTCAGTGACTGTCACTCTTAATCCACAGCCCCCTCCCGGTGCCCCCTCGGCCCCTACCCTGACACTGGTCCTAGCAGCCACTCTCCCTGGCCTCCGCTTCCCGCAGCCTCCTGCCTCTCCCACACATCCTCCTGGGTTTCCACTTTTCATTTCTGGGAGGAAAAGTAGGAGTGTCCTGAGTTGGGTTCGGGCATGAAATAGAAGAGTGTTTGGGCCAGATGGATGTTCAGGTCGCTGAACTAGCCCATCTGAGCAATACTCGTTCAAACCCTACAGAGCAGCTATTAAGGGGATTGGGAGGAAGCAGCTTACTTCCGAGAGCCCAAGAACCGGGTGCTGCAGAGAAGGGAGGTGTTGCTGGGAGCTCTGGCCGCCACGGCCGTGGTGCTGTTAGAGCGGCCCCTGCAGGGCTCAGCGCCCCGCGCTGGGGAAGGAGAAGATGCTGGTGGGGAAGGAAGAGGGCTCTCGACTCCTCCAGGCTGGCATCTTCAGTCTTAGCTGCCTGCCCTTCAAACCACTTCAGTTATCTGCAGATGGGGTGTCAACTGGGAGTTTCCATGGGAGTTGGGTAATTTCCAGATAGCTTAGTGTTTCCTCCCCAGCCGTGCACAAGACCAGATATATCTACTGCTTTCAAGTTTTCAGAAGAAGAGTTGGGGACCTGAGGTTTTGATGTGGCATTACTTTAGTTTGTGATGAATGTCAAGGGCGTGTAGCCCAGCATCTGAGCCAGGCTCTTCCTTGTGAACTTGGGCATGTACTTGGAATCTCTAGACTCAAGGATGTTCATCTGTAATGTGAGATTATCGGAGTTATGACATCCAAAGTATCTTTAAACTTTAAAATAATGTTTGAACATTTCATATTTTTATATTTTCCCAACACTATTCTGGGCAAACAGTGGTAGCATAAGAAGTAGAATTATGGAGAGATTACATGTGAGTCCTGGAAAATTCTGGGACTCTTTCTATCACTTTATGACCCATCTTCCTGCTGTATTACATCCAAAAGAAATATAAATCTAACTCCAAAAGCAGTGAGGGCAAAGTCATCACCCACCTTAGCAAAATTTCATTAAATTTCACTAATCCCAGAAGCTTCTCAGCCAGAATTTCTCATCTTTCTCTCACCCTTATCTCTTCCCAAGTTTGTGAGCTATTCTTTTCCACCTGAGGGAACCTCCTGTTTCTGTCTTTGCCTGCACTAAGTTTTTCAATTTTTCCAGCTTTACATGTTACCACTGAAAGGGAGGAGAAAGAGGAGAAGGTCTTCCTATACTTGTGTCTGTCATATATGAATCTAAACACACATGTAACAATATCTTCCCGGGAGATACTGTTTTCCTTAAAGAGCTAGCAATGTAAATCCTTGACCTTTCAACACAGAGTTCCTCTAATTTCTCAAGGCAGTTTAGATCAGTGCTTTTCAAACATTTATGTACATTGGAAATCTGCAGATCCTATTAAATGCAGATTTGGATTCAATAGTTCTGGGGTGGGGCCCGGGATGCTGCATTTCTACTAACCTCCCAGATGATACCCAGGGATACTGCTCATCCTTAGACCTCACTTTGAATAGCATGGTTTAGATTACCTCATTTTTTCTCTAATACCCCTGGAAACATTGAAGTGGAGTTATCACAGTTATTTTCATTACTGCATTTGTCATTTTACAATCAGGCAACCTAAGGAATCCTTGTTGGCCTGTGATTTCATCTCCTCTTAGCTTTGAAGCCAGAGTTGGAGCTCTCTGGCCAATGGATAGTCTGTTGGAGATGGTGCCACGTGGAGGCTTTTCTAAGACAGAGACGTGTTGTCAGAGAGACACTGGTTGGGATGTCTCTGTATGAATCGTTAATGAATTGGGGATCTGGCTACTGTTTGAAAGAGTGTCTTGAATTGGTTTCTTGGAAGATCCAAGGAGCCTCCGTTTAGGACAGTTCTCAAATGTCACTGGAGCATCAGGCAGGTGTGAAAGATTGTTTTCTGCAGAAGAGAAAAGGCAAGGAAGGGCCTTGAGCTAATGGGGAGCCCCTGGGCTCCTCTTTCAGCTGAATCTGCCTGCTCTCATTAGCATAACTTCCCTTACAGGCCTGAACTGAAAAGGGAAGTTGGTGGATTCAGCATATGGAGGGGACTATGGGACTGGGACCTGAGTCTGATGTCAGTAGAGAAGGAATCAGTGATCAAACTGCTGGCCAGAGAACATTCGGGAGGGGAAAACACCAGCCAGCTGCATTCTTCAACGTTATGTGAAATCAAAGCATGTCATAGCTGAAGGGACCTCAGGGATCATCTGGTCCTAAGCCTCCATTTGCAGATAAAGAAACTCACCTCCAGGAAGTTGGGTGATTTTCTCAAAGTCATAATATTAGTTGGGGATTTTAGCTGGCTTTTGAACTCATGGTTCTGAGCTCCTTTTGCACTTGAACGTGTTAATCAACTCTCACACGTGAAATTAAGTGTAAAAACAGTTCTTCCCAAGAATGAATTTAAACTCTATTTCTGAAATTCTACAAGCAGTGGCCAGGAAAGAAATCAGCAACAGAGGCCATCACCACGTCCCCCAGAGCCCAGCTGTGACACCTGCAGGCAACTGCATAGTTTGAGGAAGGCTTAGATTGTTCACGCAACGTGTCTCTCCAACAGAGAGCTGATTTCACCACACCCGGGAGCGTAGTTAATTCCCACAACAGCCCATTAAGTGGATAATATTAATCCCATTTTACAGATTAAGTAAATGGCTGGAGGTCATACATCCGCTGACCTGGGACCCAGACCTGGGTCTGCCTTCTCCCAAATCCTGCGCCTCTTCTACCCTCTGCCTGGCCCCTTGCCCGCTGTGCCCTCCTTGAGCTGCCAGGAGCATTGTCCGGAGCCTCTGGGAACAGGACTTGGTTTTCACAAACATTGGGAGAAGGAGTAGAATCCAGGGGAAATGAGACCTATAATTCAGCTGCTGGGAGAAGCAAGATAAAGGGAGGACAAAGCAGGACAGTTAGTGGGGAATGTTTGCTTAGTGCCCAAAATTTACTGAACAGTTTTTCCTCTCTGCTCTTGTTTCTGTGAAGGGATCATTCAAGGTACTTTCCAGCAACTGTTTGAGACTCTTGTTTTGATGAGCTGGAACAATAGCAATTATGTGGGTGGTGGGAGCCCCCTTTCTCACTTTTCTTTCCTTCTTTCCTGTCCTGACCCCAGAGGCAGTAAGTCACCCATATACACCCCAAGAGTGTGTCAGGTCAGGGTAACACCCGGGCTGGTGCTACCATTCCTGTGTAGTGACTCCTCAAGGCTTCCTGCCCTTCAACAGCATGGGTTGAGTGCCGGGGTGGGGGGGGGGGGGAAAGGCAGATCTCTACCATAACGATGACATCTTTGCTCCACATTTGACCATCAGGCTGGGGTTTTGTTTGTGTCTGCAGTGAGGTAGTCAGCTTGAAAGCAGATTCCTATTGGGAGAGAGATTTTTTTCAATTTTTTAAGTAGGTCAAAAACCAAATTAGATGACCCAGATCATTTTCCACACAGATAGAGAAAATCCCCCCATCCTTCAGTGACAGCTAAGCTGGTTAGGCTGTAATCCTTAGGCAGAAGGATGTTGTCACATGGAGGAAACAGGAAGCCCAGAACCTGTCCCTTCTAGAACTGAGGGGTTACAGGAGGAAGGGAAGGAGATAAAGGAGGACAAACTCTGGGGCTTTGGTTTACCTCTTCTCTCAGGACCAGCTCTTAGGAAGAGAGGAGCTGTAGAAACACCCAGATCGCTGAAGGAAGGCTGGAACCTCAGGATTGGAAATCCACGTCTCTGGGCAGAGGAAGGGGAAGTTTCAGGTCCATGGGGAACACCAACCTTCAGCTCAATGCCATATCCAAAATGGCACAAGGTAATGGCAAGTGGGTGACAGATAAACCCAAGGCAGGGCTTCTGGATGCCCTGGGCCTGTGTGTGGCTGGAGTCCAACAGTCCTAGGTGCCACAGGAAGGGAACACAGCCATGCTAAGAATGCCATCCGCCAACAGAGATCTCGGATCACTTCAGAAAGGCCTTGGTAATTCCAGACATCAAGATCAGAGCAAATGGCCAGGTCTCCAGACTCCACTGGGGACTGCAGTATAGCACCCCAAAGGGCCAGATGAGGCCAGCAGCCCACACAGAAGGACCTGTGCAGGAGATAGCCCAACCCAGCCACTTCATTGCACAAACTGGCATGTAAATAGTGGACACGAAATGAACCTAATCATCCCCTCTTCCATGAGGCTGCAAGAGCCACGCCTCTCCTCCATTACCAGGTATACCAACTTCACCAGTTCATTCCACCTGTCGTCCTGAAATAATTATTAATGGTGCTCTCTTTCTATCTCAAACATGTCCCAAATTGATCTGGCATGTGTGGTTATAGAATAAATAATATAGAATAAGGTACATATTGTGATTCCATTTATTAATCAGAAAAAAAAAATCACCTGTATGTCTCAGGTTTCTTTGTGTTTGCACATCTGCAGAGAACATGTTTGGAAAGGTACTGCTAACAATGGTTACCCGGGCAGTGGGTGGGGATATGGAAAGTGTTGTGCTATTTTATATGCATGGCTTGTTGTACCAGTTGTGTGTGTGTGCGTGTGTTTTAAAGTGGCCCCTTTGGAGGATGAGTTATAATGGTTACTCCATCCAGGATACAGGCATCGTCTTGAGGAAGAGCCAGGCAAGACAACAGAAACTGAGAGCCTGAGCATTTCTGCTAAAGGGACTGAGCAGTTTCCTCAAACTGGGACAGTTTATATTATTGCAAACAGACTAGGTGCGCCAGCTCATTCTAAGCAGAGTGTAGTTTGTTCTTCCTGTTACCCAGTGGGGGTGGGCTCATAAGGAAAATCAGATGAGCCAGAGAGAAGCACTTTTTCTGTGCCTATCTGAGCACAGGGTGAGTAGTTTTTGTGACCATGTTGGAGTTGAATCTGAGTACTAGTTTTGAAAGACCGGTTACTCATTTCTTCTAATTGACAGAAATTATACTATCCTTTTGTGAGAGCATGACCTGTGATATTTCTCATTTTAAGGTTTTGCTTTTGGTCCACACTCAGGCCCATAACCAGTGCTAGATCCCAACGAGTGAGAGCGAAGCAGCCCCTCACTGGGCTGCTGATGGGCTACAGGGGACAGTCACGGGGCCCTCAGCTTTCAGAAGGTCAGGCGGGGCTGGCTGGACAGTCACTTCCAGTCTGGAGAAGCCTCTCCACGGGCCCCAGTGGTTGGGTAAATGTTAGCATTCGCCATGTGCACCATGACATGAAAAACACGTTGGGAAGCACCCCCAGGGCACTATTTCACAGCAAATGAGATTTTGTGAAGGGTGACTGTGTCAGTAGCAGTATTATTGACAACTCTAAGAACACTGTGATAAAAGCTGCCCTACCAATTGTTCACACTTATAATTTTAAGTGGAAAGGAACAAGATAATTATTTTCAGTTTGAAACCAATTGTTGAGTCATTTCGGTAACTTAACAAACTGTCTTATTCATGTTTTTGCTTTATCTGATGTTTAAGTGTTATCATAAGATACTTGGAAAGGCTTTTCTGTCAGATGTGCTCCAAAAGATATGTAAATGTGATAAATTTGCAAATGAAATGACAGTGTTTGAGGGAATCCCATGACAAACATCACTGACTCCCTTAAATATGTTAAGTGCATTGTCCCACCTTTTTATATTCAGATTTCTTTTTAAGTATTTCAATTGCTTACTGACAGACTTTCCCAAACAGTAGATATTACGAACAACAACAACAAAAAGAAGAACAGCGTCACTCATATCCAGTTCTATAAAAGGTTAAGTCACAACTCACTGCAGTGGCCCACTGACAATGCTCCCTGGAGGGAATTCAGGATGGAAAAAAACAGGATGAGGCCCTCTGTGCTTTGGATAAAGGGATCCACCGATAATTAAGATGCGTATCTCAGGAAGAATTCTAATGACTCCAGATTCTTGCATCTTCCCAAACATAGAAAAGCACTAAAATCATTAACCAGAGATGTCTGTTCTTTGTGATGAGCAGTGATCTTTTACCAAGATGCATGCTTGACTACCTGTATTTTCCAGCCAAAAACAATTTATATATGTGTTGGTTCCTCCCCTACCTCTTCAGATCAGTTTCTCTGAGCTACTGAGAGGTTGTTTCCGGGGCTATAGCCCTCAGTAAGTTCCCTGAATAAGAACTGAAATTCACAAGTCTTATGCTGTGCGTTGTTCTTTCAATCTTTGACAATATGATTGTTGAGAATGTACTTTACTAACAAATAAAATAATAGGATTTGGAAGTTAAACTTAAACACTTAAGGAAGAAACAGCTTATTTTAAAATTTTTGTAACCTTCAATAAGTTGAATACTAATTTTTAAAACCAAACGGTCCCTGAGTAATCTTTTCTGCAAAAAAAGGCCCCTCAGCCCCCAAAATTTACCCTGACACACGCATTGGTTTTTGAGTGGAGTCAGCCTTGTGCAGAGCAAGAAGACAAACTAGCCCATCATCACGTCACCCTTCTGAACTTCAGTTGGTGCAATGAAGTTCAGTGAACGAGAGATGTTATATTTAGGATGTCTTCTTCTTCCTCCCTCTCAGTCCTAAAAATTCAAACACTGGGTGTCAGTATTGCTCAAAAGCACAGACCTATTCTTAGAGTCAGGATGTAAACTGTTGAAGTAAATCCATTGACAAATCACCCAGAAAAGCTTTTAAATATATTTGTAAGCTTGATCACAGAAACAAAGCAAATTGTTATTCCGATCTCTGAAGCCGGTGTGCAGGTTTCACCAGTTCTCCCACCTGACCAAGGCAAGTCTGCAGTCCTGCAAGTCTGCAGGCCATGGGCAAACAGCTACTTTCCCACCACATCTGCCCCTTCTGGGAGCTTCCTTTCCATGCAAGGGACCACTTGTTATAAAACCAAGGAGACACTTTGAACTGTTTGTCCCCTTCACGGAGGGTAACTACTTCATGCAGGTATGAAAGTAGGAGAGAGAGAAAAGATTTAAAAACAGCAGAGGAAAAATGAACGATGAGAGGAGTGAGTTGAAGTTACAAGCTCACAGTTTCTGGAATCATTCCAAGCACCTGCAATTCACCTCCTGCATCAGAAATGCGTCTTCCTTGTTTCCCCCATGCCCACACTTATTATTCCTCTTCTCTATTCCCACACTCATGTTGAGATTTTGATTAGTTTGTTTGGTTGGTGGCTTATTTTAATTGTTTTAACCACAGTTGCCTAGCACTTAGGACCCAGATTATTTTCCACCTGCAGTTGCAAATTGGACTCGTTATCCCCTCCCCTTGTCTTACCTTGCTGCTCTTCCCACCCTCCAAATGGGAGGGCACGAGTTCACTCAAGATCCAGTGCTGCTGGAGCTGGGCAGTTAGAAATAAAGAGCATCGTCATTTGTGAATGTGGAAACCTCTCTGGTCTTTTTCTCCTCCAGATTCATAGTCTCTCTCTCTCTCTCTCCTCTTTCCCATCCACCCTTTTTTTCTGTTCTCTCTTCTTTCTTTCTGTTCCTTTTCCATAATGTAAAATCTATTCCATTGAAAGGTTTCTCTCTGACTAATTCTATGGAATTTTCTAACATTCATTTTTGACTTTCAAGGGGGCCCTCACTGTATTGTGTGACATTTGTCATGATTTGATGAATATGAGCGGTTTCTTACTGAGCCACAGAAAAGGGGCTTGTAGGTGTTAACCACCTAGCTTTGCCCTCAGAAAGTGACATGGGGCTCTGTGCTCCATGGAGTTGCACGTGGAATGCATGTTACTACCCAGCAAAGCGGGGCGGGGGGCGGGTGTCACACTCTCTACTCTGAAAAGATCTTCCAGCAGGAGGAGACATATGTCCTTGGCCTGACCAGGTTCCTGCTGAAAGCAGGTGGAGGGAGGGAACCAGGCCACCTGCAGGATGATCATATCCAGTGAAGAAGCAGATCTTCTAGGTAGAGCTGGGCCGACTCCAGTTTGATCCTGGACTCCAGAAGGGTCCTGAACAAGGAGAGGTTGCGATGGATTCATCCTTGGTGGTGGCGTCATTAGCACTTCACTTCCATCCTCCACTCGGCTGCCTGGCCAAGCTATTTTCCTCCTCAATTTCTCTAGCCCTTGGTTACGCTGTCATCTTAGTGGGGATCATCATTTCAGTCACCAATATTGTTGACTTTGGTATTAGTGAAGCTTTTAAAAATCCTTTTGGCTAGCACTCTCACATTTTGTCATCTGACATCTCTGCTTTGGACCCATCAGTTAACAGGTATTTAATAATGTACACATTGTTTGCTAATCTGCTTTCTCCCCTTGACAATTACTGTGAACATTTCCCTTCTGTTATTCAGTAGACATGTAAATATTATTTTGATGGTTGTGTTGTAATCCATCATGTGATATCCCATAAAGTATTTCTTGCTGTTGGACATTCAGGTTATTTCCAGATTTTCGCTACTCTAAATAATGCCTCCATAAGTATTACTGTAGCAAAAGCTTTGCAATCATTCTTTCAAATATTTTTAAAATACATATGTAATAAATGAATACATGCACTTGGTAAAAACTTAAAACATTACAGATATGACTAAAGTTCCCATTAGTGACTAACTTCAATCTAGTCACTGTCATTCAAATAGAAATAACTATTGTTATTGGTTAATGCATATCTTCTCTTTTTTAATGTGTTTACATATATGTTCATGTATCTAAATAAAGTATATAGTGCTGGATAGTTTTTATTTGTGAGTCTGGGAATGGTGCACAGATGCTCACATGCTATATATATTCACTAGGCACCATGTCTTGGAGACGTTTCCATGTTTGCACATGAAGATCTGGAACCCTCTCTGTAACTGTTGCGTAGGATTCCATAATAAGGACAAATCACTGTTTATTGAGTTAGTTCCCTACTTCTGCGTATTTGGGCTCTTTTTAGTTTTTTGCTAAGACAGACGATGCTGGATTAGATCTTTTCCTTGTGCACATGTGCAAATGCTTCTCTGGTGAGATTCAGAGAAGTAGAATTGCTGGGTCATAGAGAAGGCACATTTTTTATTTCAAGAGCTAAATTGCCCAGCAAAGTGGCTGCACAAGAAGGCTCCCACCAGCGAACAAATGAGGGTATGTGTGTCACTGCCACGTCATCCACGCTTTATATGATCAAATTTTGGATTGTTGCCTCTCTGATTAAAAATGGATCTTATGGTATTTTACTTGCGTTTCCCTGATTTCTAAAATACTAAGTATCTTTTCGAGTTTACTGGCCTTCTTAGGTCACATTCCTGAAAATTTAATTACTGGGTCAAAAGATATGCAATGTGTGTGTGTATGTGCACATCTGTATTTCTGTATGTATATATGTATGTGTGTATCTGTCTATTATCTATCTCTTTAAAGGTTATATTTTTTCCAAAATGCTCTTCTGCAATTGAACCAAACGTATACAACTCTATTTTTTCATACTCTCTACAGCACTGACTTTTAAATCTGTTGTTGTTTTGACAATCTGGTGGGTAACTCATTATATAGCATCTCATTTATTTTAAATTGTTTTCATTAAGAATAAGATTGTCTACTTTCTTATAATTTAGGGCAGTTTATATTTCCTTGTTGTGAATGGCTTATTTCTTTATTTCTCCCATTTTTGTGTGGGGTTTTTTGTCTTTATTTCTGTATGAATCTATAAGACCTCTTTATACGCATTAAGAATGTTAACCTACATCTGAGGGTTCAATAAGGTCCAGATAGTTCAATAAAAATATTATTCCTGGGACTTCCCTGGTAGCGCAGTGGTTGAGAATCTGCCTGCCAGTGCAGGGGACACGGGTTCGAGCCCTGGTCTGGGAGGATCCCACATGCCGCGGAGCAACTGGGCCCATGAGCCACAACTACTGAGCCTGCGCGTCTGGAGCCTGTGCTCCGCAACAAGAGAGGCCGCGACAGTGAGAGACCCGCGCACCGCGATGAAGAGTGGCCCCCGCTCGCCGCAACTGGAGAAAGCCCTCGCACAGAAACGAAGACCCAACACAGCCATAAATAAATAAATTAATTAATTAATTAAAATATATATATATTATTCCTAGTATATTAATATATAATATAATACATAAGTATATTATATAATATAATAGATAATAATATTCCTAATAATAATAGAAATTCCTTACAGGGTAGTAACATGCTGCCATGGAAAGGGTCCCTGGGAAAATCCACTTGGGGAACTACTGCCCCTCAAATAAAGATTTTATAAGAACTGTCTTCCTTTGGTTTCCATATTGTCTCCTAATTTATAAAGCGTCCTGACAGCGTGTCATGATAAAGCAGCGGATTTTGAATGCTTGAATGTGATTAGATGCCAGCCGTTCGCTTCTAAAGGTTCGGTCAGTGACTTATGCCAGGTCACTGTAGGTCCCCCATGCCTGGCCACTCTTCACAGGAGCCAGGACTACCCCCCCCCCCCCACCAGCTCACAGGAAGCGGGCAGAGCTGCAGCCCCAGGGCGGCCGCTGCTGTCTCACTGGCTGGAGCCTGCAGCTGCCACATCAAGCTGGAGCCACAGTGGCAGCTCCTTACTTCCCTCATTTGCAGGGAATCCTCCCTTTCTCCCAGTTAGAGAAAGTTTGCCTTGGTTTTACGTGTTTCTTGAAAGTCTCTGTTATCTATACGAAGGGGAAGAATAGGTTCTAGAACTAGAAAGCTAGTTGGTAATGAAATAAACATGCATAACGGATAGTATGTAAACTAAACTGAAGGCAGACTAACAAGATTGTTTTAGGACACAAACTCTAGCCTGGATTCATTCAGGGCAGGTTCAAAGCCCAGCTCCACCCTGACTGACACACAGCTTTGACACAGGGCTCAACTTTCTCATCTGTTAAATGGGAAGCATATGAGTGCCTGCGTTAAAGGCAGTTGTGAGGATTAACTGAATTAGTTCACCTATGGATTCTGGCTCTAAGAGAATTTGTTGTGCAATATCTCTAATCACAGTTTCTCCATCTATTCTCAGAATAGAGACAGATCTCTGTATGTAAACTACACTTTCCAAAGTAGTAGAAAGGGGCACACGGGGACGTATAAATTCTTCGGAAACACCGTAGCTATAAAAAGAGTCTGACATGAGTAAAAGGACTTTTCTTGTTTGTCCTGGATATGACATTAGGTTTTTTAAAAACCCTCACTTCAGTTGAGGAGTCTGGCAACCACGGATTACCCAACAACGGTTACTATGGTTGCGAGGAGGAAGCAGAAGGAACCTCCCAGCAGTGTTTACTAAAGAAAAGGGAGCCAGTAGCTCCAGTAGTTAACTAATGACTGTGCTTTGCCCTTGAGACTATAAGACAGGAATGACTGCAGAACGTGCAGAAAAACACAGCCCTGCCCTTCAAGGAAATCACAAGACGCATCTCCGCTCCCTGAGAGAAGCCATCCCCAACTCCATCAATATCTCCCCACACAGAAAAATATGCCCAAAGGGCCCGTCTTCAACATTGTAGCTGATTCTCTGCCATAAGTTTCACTATCTTCTATCATCGTGTTTACTTTCTTAGCATTTGAGGGACACTGTTACTCACGAAGTGAACCTGGATGATTCATACTGGCCCAGATTTCTAGATTAATTTCAAGAATTTTGGAAATGGGCTGGGGGGTGGGAAGAATTCATGAAGTCACTGATGCTCCCTGACCTATTTAAGGCTGTTTTCAATGATAGTTGGTCATGATCTGTGAAATGGGACTATTGACAGTTATTAAGGGAGAACGAGCTTTAGTTGGACTGTTTTGGCTTTGAATTCTGTCTCTAGCCCTTAGAGATTGTGTGACACCTACTAGTTATTTAGAATCTGTGAGCTTCAAATTTCTCATCGGCAAACTGAATACAACATCTATATTGAATATCACACTTAACAGGATCTTGTGAGGATTCGAGGTGGTATATGGAAAGCAATGAGCATGGTATGTGGAATACGGTTGCCTTTTGTGGCAGGCTGCATAATGAACACTCAAAATGTCCACATCCTCATCTCTGGAACCTGTGAATGTTACCTTGTATGGCAAAAGGGACCTGCAGGTGTAATCACATCAAGAATCTTAAAATGAGGAGGTTATCCAGGTGGGCCTGGTGTAATTACAAGGACACTTATATGAGAGAGGTAGGACATCAGAACAAGTAGTAGAGGCAATGTGACCACAAAAGCAAAGACTGAAGTGATGTGTCCTCTAGATGCTGAAAGAGGCAAGGAATGGATTCTCCCCTGGAGTCTCCAGAAGGAACCAACCCTGCCAACACCTTGATTTTAGTCCCATGAGACTTATTTCTGGCTTTGACCTCCGGAGCTGTAAGTTAATAAATTTGTGTTGTTTTAAGCTACTAAGTTTGTGGCAATTTGTCACAGCAGCAATAGGAAACTAAGACAGATTTCTAAAAATGGTGGTCATTTTCATTATCAAACACAATAGTGTTTATTCAAAATGTGGAAAAATGTTTGGGACTTCCCTGGTGGTCCAGTGGCTAAGGCTCTGCACTCCCAGTGCAGGGGGCCCGGGTTCGATCCCTGGTCAGGGAACTAGATCCCTCATGCATGCCACAACTAAGAGTCCACATGCCACAACTAAAGATCCTGCGTGTTGCAACTAAGACCCAGCACAGCCAAATAAATAAATATTTTTTTAAAAACGTGGAAGAATGTATGAAAATTGTAAAGTGCCAAGTGAAGATTATTATCACCAGTGTTCCTATTTTAGTCTGCTTTCATTTAAATCAAGTCTGTTGCTTCTAAACTTTGGGGGGTTTTTTTATATTTTTTTAAAAATATTTATTTATTTGGTTGGTTGCGTTGGGTCTTAGTTGTGGCAGGCAGTCTCCTTAGTTGTGTCATGCGAACTCTTAGTTGTGGCATGCCTGTGGGATCTAGTTCCCAGACCAGGGATTGAACCCAAGCCCTCTGCATTGGGAGCACAGAATCTTAACCACTGCACCACCAGGGAAGTCCCTAAACTTTGTATTTAAATATTTTCCTGTTATTGTATCCATGGATGGCAAAACTACACTTCCATTCTTTTTACCATTTTCCAAGAAGAGGTATGTCTTAAGAGACAGTCAAGTATAGTGTCATATAACTTGTGCCAACAACTTGATCTGAACACAAAAGGTAAATGGAGTTAATGAGTAGGGAAAAGACAATAACGCACTCAAGTAGACAGAGGCAGAGACCACCAGGAGTCTCCCAAACGTCCATTCTCCCCGTATTCTATAAAGGTTTTTACCTGGACGCATGACCACCCAAATATGGACTACGTTTCTCAGACAGCCTGGCAGGTAGGTGTGATCATTGACTAAGTTCTGGCCGATGGAACGGAAACAGAATTGACATATACAACCTCAAGGAAATGTCCTTAGCGGGAAGCTCTCTGCCTGGCTCCTTTTTTTTTTTTTTTTAATAAATTTATTTATTTATTTATTTATTTTTGGTTGTGTTGGGTCTTCGTTTCTGTGCGAGGGCTTTCTCTAGTTGCGGCGAGCAGGGGTCACTCTTCATCGCGGTGCGCGGGCCTCTCACTATTGCGGCCTCTCCCGTTGCGGAGCACAGGCTCCAGACGCGCAGGCTCAGTAGTTGTGGCTCACGGGCCCAGTTGCTCCGTGGCATGTGGGATCTTCCCAGACCAGGGCCCGAACCCGTGTCCCCTGCATTGGCAGGCGGATTCTCAACCACTGCACCACCAGGGAAGCCCCTGGCTCCTTTTTGTACCTCAATTCTATTGGCTGGATTACAGATGTGATGGCCACTTCCAACCACAAGACAGAAGCCAAGTGTTAAGGATGGTGAAGCAACAAAATAGAAAGACTTGTTTCCTTGATAACTGTGGAGTCGACATATGAAAATCAACATCTATCTTGTTTGAGTAGCTGTTTTTATTTATTCAGGAGGGAAAGGAAGCCGTCATTTGCAGTCAAACCAAACCCTACTTCTACAGTGCTTATTCCAAAACTTGTTTTACAGGACTGTTACTATTACTGCTTCCTAGTAAAATAGAACTCCTGGAGAAAGCATGCATCTTTATCAAAAACAGGGAGAGAGAAAGCATAAAAGAGATTTAATTGTACCATAAATAAGTCATGATTTTCAGTCGTTAAGACAAGCACAGATAAATTAAAGTCGATGGTGGTAAGTATGGAGGCCTGATGAGTAGCTCAGAAGGTCAAGTGGTGAAGGAGATGAAAATTTAGAGAAAAACTCAAAGGATGAGGAAAAGGTTAGCACTGAAGATAGATCCGGGAGAGCAAGATGTGATTACACATCTACAATCTCTTATCTGAAACCACTGAAGCCAGAAGAATTGTGAACTTCAGATTGTTTCAGCTTTTAGAGATAATACTGTATATTATATATATGTATATATGTATGTATTATCTATTTATGTATGCATTCATTTTATGTATATCATATTTTTACATTATATATATCTACATATTTATAGTATATACTATATATCGATAATATCTCCAGGGAGATATGGGAAGTACTCTGAAATCAAACATTTTCAGCAGCAAAACATATGAATATTCATACTAATATTTTTTAATGACCAAAAATAGCCTCACATTAGTTTAGGTTATGTTTTTCCACCAAAGGTGTTTGCTGGAAATTTATTTTTTTAGAAAACAAATTAACAAAAACTTAAAACTTTAGATAAGGGATTGTGACCCTATATTATGATTTCCAATAGCAGGAAAAGGGTGTACATGAAGGAAAGGTAATGACTACAGAAGTAGAGGAAAATTGTCCCTGGCTTGAAGAAAGGCTGAGTCTACAGTTAGAAAGAGTTTAATACGTTCCAGGCTGGATTGATCAAAAGAGGGATATCCTAGTTTTAAAAAATTCTGAGTTCCAAGGACAAAAAAGAAATATATTACAAAGTTCTTGACATTTAGAACAAGTTACATACAAAAGGAAGAATGAGCTGACATTTTACTTCTTTTCTGCAACACTAGGGATCACAGGAATACTGGTAAACATCACAGAATGCCAAAAGAAAAGAACTGCAACCCAAGAAATGATGCAGCCAAGGTATCACTCCCTGTTGTGGTGAAAGAGAGAGATCTGCAGATATGCAAGCACTCAGAGACTATAGCACGTAGATATGGAGCTTAGAGATGGAACTGGAAAATGATTGAAAAATCAATGTACCAAGATATCCTCTTGTGACCAGGATGAAGTAACAGGAACCAGATTTGCCCTTCTGCCTGAAACAACTAAAAAACTGCACAAAATTTGTACAATGGTTTTCAGACATTGACCATCAAGCATCACAGGCTAGTGCTACCTGAGAGAAGGGAGTCATGTGATTGACCCAGCTCACTGCCCCGGAGAGAGTTTCTGAGGCACAGCCCACGGAGGAGAGCCCTGGCCGAGCCCAGTGGTCACCGTGCACGGCACAGACAGGGATGGGATCCTGGGACCAGGCAGTTAGCGTCTGCAGGGCAGGGCACCAGCGATCTGCAGAGGCTCACTCTCGAGACTTTGGCTGAACACTGATGAGAGCCTGCCTATGAGGAAACCACACAAGGCTGGAGAAAGGGAATACAGTTCACCTGGTGCAGAGTCACTCCTGTTGTGTACCTACCGTCTATGGCTGCTTTCACAGTACAAGAGCAGGGCTGAGTAGTCTGGACAGAGATGGTGGTACAAACCTCCAGTTATCAAATAAACAAGCCACAAGGGTTTAATATACAGCATAAGGAATATGGTCAATAATACTGTAATACCTTTGCATGGGGACAGATGGTTACTAGACTTGTCGCGGTGATTATTTCGTATTGTATGCAAATGTCACGTCACTATGTAGAATGCTGGAAACTAACATCATATGCACATCAACTAATGTCAATTAAAAAAAAAGAGAGAGAGAGAGAGAGACTGTGTGGCTCACGAAACCTAAAATATTTACTATCTGGCTCTTCATTGAAAAAGTTTGCTAAACAGGGGATTAGAAAAAAGAATCCTTTTGAATTGAAATACTTGGGCTCAAATCCCTTCATCACTGCGTGACCTTGAGTAAGTTAGTTAACGTAAGCTTCACTTTTCTGTCTGTAAAAATGGGCAAATAGAGGCACCTTCCTCAGACACTCATACAGTAGTTGTGAAGGTTAAATGAAGTAAGAAAATGAGCTTTGAATGGTGTTCCCAACCACACAGAGGTGAATCCTTCCCTTCTCTAGCTGGCGCCCGAGCCCAACCTGGTGATGGGAAAAGCAAACGTGCCGGTCCCCCGGCAGGGAGGGAGCCCTCACTCTCAGGGCTGTGCAATCAATTCAAGGATGCCATGTCCTCAGCATCTCTCTGGCCTCACCTGGTCCCACCCCTCCCCCCCCCCCCGGGGTGACGCTCCTGGGCTGCCCCACAGCTATCTCCCTTCCTCAGACACCCCGCCATTAATTCTAGTCACATGTTGACTTTGTAATCTGGTGTCTGGGAACAAACGCCCTCTCCTAGGGGTACCCTGCGCGAGAGAACACTGGCTGGCTTGTATGATTACGATATTACACAACTCTGCTCGGTCCCCGTCCACACCCCCATGACAACAACAACTACACCACTGTTTCAACCAAAACCTGCCGACGAGTGCGCCCAGGGCAGGTGTAGACACAGCCCCCAACTCCTGCGTGCAAAGACCTTCAGGGGCAGCTTCCTGGGGCCTCTCCGCTCGGGCAGAAGTTCTTTAACCATATCCACTCCGCAGCTTTTCCTGACGGGCCCCCCCACCACCTGTGTCCCTCTCTCCTGAGCCCCCTGCCTAGGGCAGGAATTCCTCTGGCTTTACTGCTTCCTCTGCACCTGCGCGTTTCCAGCATGGCCGTTATTATCGGGGTGGGATTGATTGCTTAGCAGGTCTGTTTCTCCCACGAGGCCGTGGGGTTCTGGAGGGCTGACCTAGTCACCTCACCCCCCAGCTTAACACCCCTCCACGACCCTGCCCTGCCCTTGGGACAAAGGCCCGGTTTCCTTAGAATGGAAATTTGGCCTTTCTCCTGTTTCAGCCTCACCTCCCCAGTCCCTCCTCTGGCTCCATGCTCTCTACACTTCTGCAAAGAGCCATATTCCCTGTTGCCTCAGAACCTTCCCCCATGATGTTCCCTCTGCTGCCAACAGCTATTCTAACCCCTCTTCTTCTTCCCCTCATTTGATGAATTCCGACGGTCCCTCAGGCCTCCAGAGCCAGTCCCTGTTCCCAGGGACCATGTCAAAATTAGGCTGGCTTCCTGGATGAGCACACGCCACGTGTGGGCCTGTCCTGGTCATACCACATTGCTTCCAGCCCCAGTGAAATCACAGCCTTCATGAGGGTGGGTGTACGCATCAAACTGTGTCCCTCCCCAAACTCATATGTGGCAGACCTACCCTCCGTTACCTCAAAATGTGACCTCATTTGGAGACAGAGTCTTTACAGAGCTAACCAAGTTGAAATGAGGTCATTAAGGTAGACTCTAATCCAACATAACTATGTCTTTATGAAAAGGGGAAATTTGGGAGTTTCCTTCAAAAACTAAAAATAGAGCTACCATATGATCCAGCAATCCCATTCCTGGGCATATATCCAGAGAAAACCATAATTCAAAAAGACACATGCACCCCAGTGTTCATTGCAGCACTATTTACAATAGCCAGGACATGGAAGCAACCTAAATGCCCATCAACAGAGGAATGGATAAAGAAGATGTGGTATATATATACAATGGAATATTACTCAGCCATAAAAAAGAACGGAATAATGCCATCTGCAGCAACATGGATGGATCTAGAGATTGTCATACTGAGTGAAGTAAGTCAGACAGAGAAAGACAAATATCATATGATATTGCTTATATATGGAATCTAAAACAAGGGTACAAATGAACTTATCTACAAAACAGAAACAGAGTTACAGATGTAGAAAACAAACATGGTTACCAGGGGGTGGGGGGGAGGGATAAATTGGAAGATTGGGATTGACATACACACACTACTATACATGAAGTAGATAACTAATAAGGACCTACTGTAGCACAGGGAACTCTACTTAATACTCTGTAATGGCCTATATGGGAAAAGAATCTAAAAAAGAGTGGATATACATATATGTATAACTGTTTCACTTTGCTGTACTTCTGAAACTAACACAACATTGTAAATCAACTATACTCCAATAAAAAAAAACTTTTTTTAAGTTAAAAAAAAAAAGAAGAAGGGAAATTTGGAGACACATACACACACAGGGAGAAGGCCATGTGAAGGCAGAGATTGGGGTGATGCTTCTACAAACCAAGGAACACCAAATATGGCCAGCAAACCAGGAGAAGCCAGGGGAAAGGCCTGGAACAGATTCTTCCCCAAAGCCCTCAGAAGGAATCAATGTTGCCAATACCTGTAAGACAATAAACTTCTGTTGTTTAAGCTGCCCAGTTTGTGGTGCTTTGTTAGGGCAGCCCTAGCAAACTAATACAGGCAGCAATCATGGCTTTATTTTTGTATCTTTTGCCATTGTGTTTACAGAGCTTAGCATAAGAGCTCAATGCATATTTACTGAAGGAAACATTTGTACTCCCGAGAACAAAGGGGAGAGGTGGTTCCTGCCCTTGAAGATCTGATAATGAATGTGATGGAAAACACAGAGAAGGAAAAAGACAATTCAAAGTGTATGCTTAAGGTCAGGTCAGAGACATGGATGGGGTGGGCAGACGTGGGCAGCCTCCCCGGAAATGTCCTGATGCCTGAATGTTGAAGTATGAGTTAGTCAAGCAGAGAAAGAGAAGTGGAACAAACGGAGAAACAAAACCCAACAGCAAGTGAGAACATGGGCTATTACCTGTGAGTAATTTGGTATAAAGAGAAGCCGGAGCCTGATGGTGAGGGGGTTTGTATAACCTGCAGAGTCTGGGAACCAAAGGAAGTCAATATAAACAGGGGAGTGACATGCCTGGTCAGGCTTGAGTTCTAGAAATTTCTCTCTGGCAAAGTGGGGGCCGATTACAGGGGAGTGTGACTCACCACCAGGATGCCCACTGCTCTTTGTGGACATTAGAAGCGTGTGGGGGAATTGTTGTCACCCCTCCACCTCGAGGGCAGGAAGCATCCCTAGGGCTGGGCGTGGCTGGGGACAGCCTGTAAGGTACATGCCCTGCCCCCCAGACCAACTCCTATTTTGTCCTTTTAATGGGCAGCAATAGCTCCTCACCGGATGTGCTGGTCTACTATTTTTAAGTCCAGACAATCCCCACTCTCCTAGAATCTGCCTCTAATTCTTGGAAGTTGGGGTAAAACCACATGTTTTTCATCATTCCTCAAAACCGCTGGCTCTGAGCACGTCGTTCTGTGACACAGGGAAGGAGCCTGTGGGCACCTGTGTGATGCTTCTGTTTCCATTCATATTTCTCTGCTAGAGGAAAGCAAACTCGTGCAAAGCTATAAAGACCACAGGGGGAATCAGAGGGCAGACAGGATCCCGAAGGAGTGAGGCTGCCCCAGACACACCTTCCCCAAAGGAAACAGAAGCAGAAGAGGGGCTCCCAGATCCGAGGCCGGCCCCCTGCTGCAGGACACACACAGGGGCTCTGCTCAAAGTCAGAACACCCATCTTGGTCCTGTCGTCTTGGTCTTATTTTTATCACCTCTCAGAGGACGTGTAGTTGCCCTGAACGCTGTGCTCAAGATCAGAAGGAAAGCAGGCTCAGAGAACTCATTCTGGGGGAACAGAACTCATTCTGGGGGACGGGAGGAAAGTACCCATGCAGACCTCGCTGAAGGCCCGGCCGCCACCGCACCCAACCGTGGGGCTTCTGCGTCCTCAAACACTGTCCCCCAACCCCAACTGCCTCCAGGGCCCAGCCTGGCCCCAGGCCCCATGGAAGCCAATAGGATGGACATGGTCTGGGCACTGTGGGAGTTACGGTGCCCATTTGCCCCTGCAGACCCCAAATGCCAGGGGACCCATGTGCTGACCTTCAGATTATGACATTACGATGGGGCTGGTGTTGACATTTGCATCAGCACGTGCCGTCAGCCCAGCGCCCACCCCGATGGTTCATCATTCTGTCAGCGCTTCAGAGGCACTGCGGGACACGGAGCCGGGGGGTCACCATAGATCAGGGCTGCCACCTGTATGGGCAGAACCTACGACATGGAATTTCCCTGCTGGTCTGGACGGGGTTTAATGGGCTTTTCTCTTACTTCCTCTCTTAGACTTTTAAACAGCGTTATTATCGATGCAAGAGAAACCCAGTGTCCTGCTTCAGTCTAGTAGGGGTTGCATTTCAGCAACGGAAGGTGTTTACCCCGTACCCAGAGGGGCGCGGAGTAGGAGCGAAGAGAAGCAGCACACCCAGCCAGCCCGCTGGGCCCTGGGAGTCTTCTCTGCTGTAGAAACTGCTGAAGTCTCACCCCGCCCACCTATCAGGACATTTGAAAGAATTCATTCTAAGTCATGTATTCAAAAGTCATGTATCCTAAGCCCTGAGAGATGTAAAAGGAAGGGAGAAAGAGAATCAGGGCTGTACAGATCAATTTTATTACTGTTGTCAAGGACGAATTTGTAGACAGTGTAAGAGAACAGTGTATTGAGACAAAAGACTTTCAACTTCTGTGCAATACACTTGCAATGCAGTTTTAAAAAAACAACAACTATGAATTGTTAATCAATATTCCAATTGAGGTATCCACATTTGTAAAAAATCAAGATTTCCATCTTCTCTTGAGCAATGGGAAGACATAGCAACCTTCACCCGTATATCTGCCGGCCAGCAAGGAGCTCAAGCTCAGAAGCAGCTCTTCTCTCTAAATGGGGCCTTATTCTGCAATTTGCCTGAATCCCACCCAGTCTCTTTTTGTCATTTATCTTACTTGCCTGGCCCCTGCAGGCACTTGAGTGGGTGGAATCGTGCTCACTCGGTGGACCCCGAGGTCAGATGTGGGGAGAGCTGGGCCACAGCCCATCCTGGGGACATTCATTCCGCGGGTACAGGCTGAGGAGCTATCTGCTTGTCCTTCTGCGGAAGGCTGCTCTTAACTTTCCAGCCTGTACAAACAACTGCTCAGAGAACATAACCTCACAATGAGAAGAACCAGCCGGGTTCAGTCTAGGCTGGACAGCAGGCTTTGGTACAACTCATTCTAAGTCCGTATGAAGCCAGGAAGCATTTCTGCCCCCTTTGTGCCACCTTCCCTCAGTGCCACCAAAACAGTGACTAAGACAGAGCCTTAGCCAAGTACAAACAATTACATCTGGCTAACAGTGAGGACCCAGCCAAGTGGGAACAGTCTGCCCCCAAGGCAAACCGAAATTTAATCTCTTTCAGGAAACACCTGCTTGAGATATTTAAGTGGTCAGTTTTCCTGAATGTTTTCCATAAAATTATTTTTTAAAAAAACCTTAAGATTTGGGCACCTATTAACATCACATCATCTATTCTGGTGTTTGGACAGACTGCAAGGTGGGGCATGATAACAGCTAAACACTAAAACTTCAGACCCAGATAGTTAAAGATGGCAGGGCAGAGAGTGGTCCCCAAAGCACTGGAACATCTGGCGAACTCGGAGCGTGAAAGAGACCATGAAAGAAGAAGCAACGATTTAACTTCTCTTTGCATAGATGCACAGTGTATCTCTCTTGCTTGACTTGGAAATATTAAAGGAACCACAAAAAGATACCAGCTTTGGGAAATCCCATGTCCGCTCCAACTCTGACTGAAAAGGGCAGGTGATCTCTGTCATAGGTCCTGCTCCCTGAGGTCTACTGACATTCAGAGTGGGCTGTAGGGAGAAGCGCCTCTCCCTTATTTACCAATATGGCCCGAGGGTGGGCGTATGACCCTTCTTCTAATATCCTCCCTTCCTACTGGCTCACCCAACCTACCTCCGCACGCTACACAGTTAATACGACATTGCGCCATTTAACTGAAATATTTCTAAAGGTATGGGGTAGCAACTCTCCATGAACACACAGGGAATGCTGAATATCCTGGCTTAGAAAATACAGCATTCTGGTCTTCAGTGTAGGATTCCCAAACTGCCTTCCAGACCCTGGGGTCATACTTACCTCCTAAGCTTAGAATCCTTTAAAGCATTTCTCAGTTCCTTAAATTTCAGACCCAAGAAGTGAAACTCAGAGAAACCTCAGGATTCCTTCTCTTGCCTGACGAAGGCCCACCTTCTGAGTTCTGGTTTCCTGTCCGAGGACCGGCCACTTCTCGATAATTCACAGTGGGAAAGTCCACGCATGTCAAAGAAGATCAAGCGTGCCCATGTGGACCACAACATTAATATTCAGCCCACAGCAAGGTCATTACCAGTGAGAGTGCCTGGCTATTTGACCTAGAGATGCATGTGCACGATAGCTGACCCTTGCTGTTCCCTTAGAAGCGTCAATTCTGCCCACACTGGGTGGGTATCCAAGCTTTCCTATCAGTGGAGGGCAGCATCGGCTACTGGCTTCTTACCTCTGAAGAACTTTCATCAGCTAATTCAGCTAAGCATTCAAAGCCCTGTGTCCTCCTCCTTCTCAAGCCATACTCCCCAGTGTAAGATAAACAGTACTCATCAGAGAAGAAGAAAAGAGGCAGGGCTTATGGGTGAAGATGTGAGTTTCAGCTCCTTCCTTGCAACTGAAATTCCTTCCAGCTCACTTCCCTTGCCTGTCTGCTCTACTTAGCCCATGTGAGGATCGAATGACACAATGGCGGTGAAAAGCCCTATTATAAATTATCATGTAAAGTCAGTTATTAACTAGCACAGAGGATGCACGGGAGTTTCTGTGAGATGACTTAACAGTGATTTCTTCCACGTGAATTGGGCATATACGTCCTCCTGAGACACTCATTCCGTACCTCTGCAGCATGGCTACCAAGTCCAATCAACGTTTCCAGGATTAAAAGGCTGATTTCTCAGGATGCCAAGAGAATCAGCCCAGTTGGCAAATCAGCACTATCTGGTGGGAGGCCTTTTAGAGAATCCTGAATAAATATGGCAAAAATGAATCAATTAAATCTGTTTTTTTTCTCTTGTTACTCTGTCTTTTGTCAATATAATTCACAGCACCCTCAGCTACTGAATGTAGGAAGGTAGAGGAAAAGTTTTTCCTACCCCACAGTGTTATTAAAAATATAAGAGATCCTGCAATTAAGGTTGTGCCCACTCTGAACCAATATTCCCAATCACCAACCTCAAGCCTATTTTTCTCCTCCTGAATTGATTGTATATTGACCTAGAGAAGATAAAGCCAAAGATATTTAGGAAGGTAACACTAAAAATACCCAGAGCCAGTTGGGTAGAATAGCTGGAAAAGTCCATTTAAGAGTGAAATGGGGCTTCCCTGGTGGCGCAGTGGTTGAGAATCTGCCTGCCAATGCAGGGAACACGGGTTCGAGCCCTGGTCCGGGAAGATCCCACATGCCACGGAGCAACTAGGCCCGTGAGCCACAACTACTGAGCCTGCGCGTCTGGAGCCTGTGCTCCGCAACAAGAGAGGCTGCGATAGTGAGAGGCCCGCGCACCGCGATGAAGAGTGGCCCCCACTTGCCGCAACTAGAGAAAGCCCTCGCACAGAAACGAAGACCCAACGCAGCCATAAGTAAATAAATAAATAAATAAAATTAAAAAAAAAAAAAAGAGTGAAATGATCCGTAACTACAGGTGAACTATCACTAGTTTTCAATTTTTTGCTAGATGTTGAAATTAGATGAATAAAAAGCATAGGGCTTAAAGTCTAAGGAACTTTAAGAATGTTTTCAAATCCCAGCTCTGCTTTTTAGCAGCTATTGCCCTTAGGGAATTTATATATTCTCTGAGCTTCGATTCGCTCACCTATAAAATTCAGTCAGTAGAACACAGTAGGAACACAGCAAATGCTGGAGTCATTGAATATGTGGATAGGCGAGGGGTTGACAGTCATTGAATCAAAACTTGTTTGCTAAACCCAGGTTTAGCGGATCCAGGGTTGACAGAGAAATTGTTTTCATGGGATGACAGGGCAAATGGAGAAAGGAGGTGGATTCTGGAAAAGAGCTGAGAAGCCCCCTGCCTAGTTCCTTAACCATTCTGGTTAAACATCCAAGAACCATTCTACTACATCAAACCTAATGATAAACAGCCCAAGCTTTTATGAAAGAATGATCACTGTAGTTTGATGCATCCAAAAAAATCTCATGGCTTTCCTGAATAGGACTGCGCCCAGCTGCGTGAGCATAAGGCCTTATAAGTACAACTCGCCTGCATTCCACTGGCATAAATTCCAATCAGACAGTCATCCCACTCTCCCCTGTTCCCATCCTCTGGCCTTTAAAGAAGAGGTAACCGTCCTCCTAAGGAAACATGCTTTTTTGCCACTAACAAAGAGCAAAGGCCCTTTCCGAAAATGTTGATTGCTGTCCAGTCTCACCTCTGTGGAATCATTTAACCCATGACGATTCTGCATTTACGATGCTTTTGTTTTCACAGAGTGGTCACAAAGCTCAGTTCAAGGCCAAGAGTGAAAAAAAGTTAAATCGATGACAGATTTTCAACATGAATGTTTATGGTAGTGATGAAACGATCTGCTTTCTCTCCTGATTTGGGGTGCACACTTACGCATCACACACATACACAACCATGAGGTATTTATAAATGCGTATCAGAGAAATGAATGTTTCACGGTGGCAAGTTAATGCAGACAGTGACTTGGCTACTGTAAACATCAGGCAGTTAACGTCCAAAATAGCTCAGCCCACAACCACGCTTTGGCTCCCAACTGATCATTTTGTTAACATTAAGATTAGACAGGAAATATTGTTTTTATAGAGTCTGGAATTTTAGCGAGTCTGAGGACTCCTGATGGTCTTATTTATTTTATTGGTGGGGCTCCCAAAAGGAATTTCACACCACAGGTAGCAAAAAGTAAGCATTTTCTCACTTACCAAAACCAAAGTCGGCTGACACAGAAGTAAAGAGTCACTCAATGGTGTATTTGTGGTACAGAGATGAGCGATCCCCGCACAGAAAAAAGAAGTACACCACCTCCGGGGGTGGTACTGAAAGATACTAAAAGAACAAACAAAGTAATTGGCTCAGTGCAAAAATAAGTTGGAGTGGGACAGGTTTTCTGAGGCTTTGAAATTAAGAAGAGCACTTGACTCAAGCCAGGGGGTAGAAATTGTAGCCTTAGGGGGGTTTGTTGGCTACAGGGATGTCAGCCCTGCCTGAAGTGTCTTTCAAAAGCTGAAACTTTTGACCCTATAAACACAAACACACACATTTAAAAAAATGGTTCCTGGAGCAGCAAGGTGCCCTATTTAATATTCTCCTAGCTCAGTACCATTTCGTTCATCTTATAAGTCCTTCTAATAAAAGAACTGAGGCAGCTTACTATAAAGCGTTTAATGGTGGAAAAGCCAATATGTAGAAATATAAGGGGTCCTAGAAATAAAGAACGCTTCTGCTGCTGCAACCAAGGTCCTTAACAAGGGATTCATGCTTTATTCCAGGCTTCGAGCTTCTGAGAACTTTCTCAAACTAAGGGACATAAACCTTCATATGTGGGCACCAGGTGGGCCTGTGTGCCTGCAATAGCGGGAGGGGAGGGCTATGGTCTCCTGTCCTCAACTTCATTACCAGGTGGTACATCGCAATGAAAGCAAGTCTCAGACTGAATTCTGCCATAAAATAAACATTTGGAAGGCAGCAGTCACGAAAAAGTTGCATAACCAGTTCTGCAAACTCAATGAGGTATCAGTTCTCCATCCACCTGGCTCTCTGACAGATTCCTTGTATAACAGATTCACTTAAGGCAGATGTGACAATATTCTAACACCACCTTTAGCTACACATCTAGTCAGTGTCCGGTGCGACCATGTTCCTACAAGCTGTGGATACAGGTCCCGTTGCAAATCCTAAGCCAGAGACAGACTGCATTGGGAAGGCCCTAAACTATCAGTTAGGCTTTCTAGATGACAATACCCTTTTTAAGCAAGGGCAGGAATGTCTGATACAGTACTTTCAACCAACTCACATATTTGAAACACCTCTTATTTCACCAGTGAAAATTACTGCTAAGATCCATTGTGTTAAATATCCAAGCCGCTGGTGTTTATTGGGAATGAAGATAGGGGAAGTGACTATAGCTGTCCCTAGAGTAGGACCTTCCTAATAATCCTCCCACAAACCTCCCCTGGAGGGCGTATTCATTCCTGAGGAGGGTCCTTCAATATTAACTACCTGCTCCTGAGGTGTCAATTAAATAGAGACAGATATCACACTGCCTATGTCAATTGAAGACTTTACAGCACTTTTGTTATGACATTTTATTGTTTCTAGTCGGAACTCAAACAAGAGATCCAGGCCTTCAACTGGGCTCTGGGCTTAAGAGAGCTCTCTCTCTTTTCTTTCCCCTGGCCTGGAGTCTTGGTCAGAATCTGCCTGTATCCAACAGTGAAGCCTCTTTTCTCTTGCCTGTGCCCTTGAACCAACCCTATTTACCAGGTGGTGGTGACCAAGTTAGAGCTCAATTCCTTCCCAGGGTCACCAGTGGAATTAACCTGAGGAAATGATGTTTTGGCCTCAAGTAATCAGTCTGAACTCTAACATTTTCTTTTTTTTTTTTTTTTTTTTGGCTGCGTCAGGTCTTAGTTGCGGCACGCGGGCTTCTCTCCAGTTGTGGCGTGCAGGTTTTCTCTTCTCTAGCTGTGGCGGCACGCAGGCTTAGTTGCGGCATGCATGTGGGATCTTAGTTCCCTGACCAGGGATCGAACCTGAGTCCCCTGCATTGTAAGGCGGATTCTTTACCACTGGACCACCAGGGAAGTCCCTAACATTTTCTTTCTATAACTCTAAATGCTCTGATGTTTCTTCTCCACAGGGTCTCTCATCCTCCGATAGGCAAAGCCTGCGGCCTTCAGGGACATTACAGGGCAATGTTCCAAGCGAAGGAAGGCAGAAGCTGCCAGACCTCTTGAGCCTGGGCTCTGGGACTCACAGGTCTCTTCTGGCACATTCTACAGGCCAGAATAAGTCACAAAGTCATCTCAAGTTCTAGGGAGTGAAGAAACAGACTGTGCTGCTGGAATAAGAGGCGTGGCTGGGCCACGTTGCGAAAAGTATGCATTCTAGCAAAGGAGGGCTATGTAGCCATTAAACAATCAACCAGTGCCGTTAAAAATATTTTATTTTGCTCATATGTGAAATAAGGACGATACCTAATTTCTAGGGTTATTATGGTAATTAAGTGAAATAACATCTTTGAAAGACCTTACATATAAAAAAACACCTGGTGAAAGGGCATCTATTATTAAGGTCGTTATGGACTAAGGTTTATAGAGAGGCATCTCTCAAAGGAAAGTCTCCTGTTCTACAACACTTGTCTTGTTAACTTGTCTCTTTTTCTTGGTAGACCCTGCAAGACATATGACAAGGAACTGAGTTTTGTTGTCAAATTTGGGGGATAAAGTCTTGTTTATCCCTTCCTTATTGTAAGCTCCAAAATGCAAGTGGAGAAGGAGATGAAGCACATTGAAATTTTAATTTGATTCGCCTCAGTTTTTGTGTTTAGTTTATATGTGTGCGTATGGGTCAGTGTCCAGCCAGCAAAACAGAAACCACTGTAGGACTTTCAAATGGAGGAGCGTTAGCATAGGAAATCAGCTACAAATGTGTTGAAGGGCTGGAGGGGAAAAAAAAAAGAGAGAGAGAGAAGCTGAGATCACTCAGAGATTAGTAACTGCAGAAAGCTGCTACCATCCTAGGGCTGACCAAACAGAGAAAAAATAGTGTTGAGGAAAAAAAAAAAAATGGTGTTATCCAGAATCCACGATTGCTTTGCTGCTGAGGTTGCCAGGACATCCACTACTTCACGGCTACTGTTGGAACATCTTTCAGGAACCCAGGAGGCTGAACTCCCACCCACGGGTGCCTACCACTGATCCTGCTGCCGCCAGAGCCAGGGTGCAGGAATCCTGTGCTGTGGAGGCTCCAGGGGCATCTCTGCCTCCCCTGCTGAAATTCCACTACCTGACCACAAACCCACATCACCCACTGCTGCCGCCGCTGCCAAAGACTTCCGCAGAATTTTTAAAAAATTGGCTTCTCCTTTCCACTTACCGTCCAGTCTCGCAGCCGTGTCTCCCATTGGTAGAGCCCAGTTGGAAGCCAGCTGGCAGGGGAGTCTGGGAAATGTAGTTTTCAGGCTTCCAGCCCTCCATGGAGAAGGGCAGGGAGAGTGGGAACGGAGCTGAGAGGCTACAGACATAGAACCAGCCCCAGGCTCGACTTATACACAGATATTTCACACAGATGTGTGTGTATCTCCAGATGTTTTCTACTCAGGTCGATTGGAAGCAGAGAGAACATACGTTGAATGTTTTAAAACCTCTAATAGAACATTATCTCACCACATTTAACCATCTGATGATCAAACCGCTCTTCCTCCTGGCCATTTATTCCTTTCTTCCTTAGGGTGAGCGGGGACTATGTACAGGCTGGTGAAAACTCGCGTGTCACACTCCACTTTGCAAAACACCAGTGGCATCATTCCAGCCTCTTTAGAAACAGGGGAACTGGGGGACCTCACATCAGGTCGGCAGCACAACCAGTTTCCATGCCCTATCTAGTCCACTCACACATCAATATGGGCGAATCCTGATGCCTGGTTCCCCCTAAGGGGGCCGAGGACGAGTAAGCTTCACTGAGCCTCTGTCCTGTGCCAGGCACCATGCTGTGTGCTGGCACACATTATCCACCTTAGTCTTCCTAAGTACCCCGACTGCTAGGTATTGGCGCTCCCATTTTTCAGACTGGGAACGTAAAGTCTAACATTGTAAATGTGTACAGATAGAGGATTCGTACCCAGGTCCAACTTACTCCAGAATCATATTATTTCCATGACACCAGCAGCCTCCCAATCTACTTTGGGAGTTAAGATGTAAGCATTGAAAGAGCAGGAGAAGGGCTGCTGGGCAGAAAAGGGCAAGAGCCAGATGACTGGTTCGGACAGAAGTGAGTAGAAACAGTGGAGGCGCTGGGACGGCCACCACTTGTCACAGTTGTCTTTCTCCTTGTGTCCCCTTTTCCCTGCCAGTGTCTCTCAGAGGTTGAGAGAGGTCTGGGCCACTTGCTTTTATTTTTTTTCCAGAACCCAGTATAAGTTTGAATTTGGGGTCCCAGCCAAATGTTTCTTCTCATCTCCCCCACGGTGGGCCCCCGTGTTGCCCCTCCCTCTGTCTGCACCCCAATCTGCTGGGCTCCACGAGGCAGCTTCTCACGTTACACACAAGGCCTCCTCTTTCAAAAGGTTGTAAATACAGCTGGGCAGGGCCCAAGGCTGCTCTTTAGTTGCTATCCCTACGGACCCATTACATCACTCTGCACCCAGGGGAGGTCTATAAATATTTTCTGACCAACTGAAAAAACACACGAAGCTTTTTTTAAAAAAAAAATTTCCCCAGCATTTTAGGAAAAGAGTGGCCACTGAACTTAATTTCATGGGCTCACTTTGGGATTTGCCACGTTTTGAGCTACTACAAAGCATGAAGAAGTCCGTGGCGTTGAACAAAATGAAAGAAGTAAACCATAAATATACACCATTTTCTAAAATCTCTTCCTTTTAAAATCTGATGATACAAGACAGTATTTCCTGCCTGGGCAGCCTTGTAGTCGGGTCCTCACCCCACACACCCTGCTCTCCTCTGGAGAAGAACAAGAAGCAAGGAAAAAAAAAAAAAAGGAAATCGTGTGCTACTGGGAAATTGCTGGCTAAAAATTCCTTCTATCTCAACACTTTGTCCTCCTAACCTAGTTCTGTGAAATATCTCTCCATGGTCCAAAGCTTTATACATTTAAGCCAAACAGAACTCAGAGAGGAGAGAGAGAGAGAGAGAGAGAAAATGAGATGTTCTGAGGTCATAAAATATTTTAGCTTAATTTTCCATTCTAGGTGAATATCATCCATAGAAAAATGGTTTTAAACACCATTTTATGAAAACCCATTACTGGGAAGCAACTAACAAGGGGTTTCCTCTCGGTGAATAATTTGGTGTTGCTTTTGGAATTTCATGTCCACCATATTTTAGCAGGCGGCCAGAAAAGCAATAATGGTAATTCTTCAATTTTACAACAACTACAAGACAGATCATCCCAAGTGTCTGAAAAAAGTATATCCCCAGTGGTGATTTCTTAGGACGTTTTAAAGGCAGATTGCTTTATAATGCTCAGTGAATTCCATAGGCATTTTCAAAATGTCGCTTTCCTGCCTTCAATTTTAGTTCCTCTTTCAGCTGTGAAACAGCAAACGCTGCTGCAGAAATTACCTTCTCCCACCCTTCTGGGGTTTCCAAATAGAAATGGATGGAAGGACATGCATGATATTCTGTCTCTGGGCCCATGAGCCTGTAATTAGGGGGCTACATTACTTCTCAGCAGTGTCAGGTTTCTATTGACTCAAGAATCCACCCAGAAAATTGGGGAAACATCTCTTGCAGAGTGATAACAACTCTCCCTCCTCCCGCTCATGCATTGGCCACCAGATACAGGAAGGAAGTCACAACTTAAAAATAAAATTCACACATAAGCATTCAGCCGACATTTCAATCTTAATCTGAGGTCTCATGGTGTCCCACCCAATGTCATGAACAGTCACGTGGATATTCAGACGCCTCAGACTGTCTCCTCTGGGCCGGGATCTTCCTGGGACAGGTATCCCAGCAGAGTCAGTTTTTTTCCCCTCTGCTGAGAAAACCTGGCCCGTGGCTGGATTTGAGTCCCACACCCACACCCCCTATGCTGCTGCCGTGTCTGTCTGCCTTGTGATGAATTCCCCAGGCTTTAAGACAGCGTCCTTGGATCTCTTCAAGTTTTGCTTAAGGAGGATTTTGGAACTTGCCTCCTGGACACAAATGATGGATGAAAGAGCTTGTCATTGAGAAACTTTCATCAAAGTTCCTGCTTTTATTCCTCCCCTGGAGCCTGCCCCACCTGAAAGAGGTCCCCAGGCATGATCTGGTCACACTCAGAGCCCAAAGCAGCCAGGAGGAGCTTTCAGTGTTTCCACCCAGAGAGAACGTGGGTTTTAATACCTTGGAGTGAATGCACTTCTCCAAACAGCCTCTCAGTAAAAGATCGGTGCCAACTTCTGATATGCATATTTCTTTTCTTTTCTTTTTTTTTTTTTTAATCACTTCCTGGTAACAGCCAGGACTCATATAGGTGACTGACTCCTTTCATAATCCCCCAGCTGGCCTCAACGCCTGCCCAACACCTCTTCCCTCATGGCAAGGCTCTGTTACCCAGAGGTCAGCGTGAGGCCAGTGGCAGAGCCATCTG
This sequence comes from Balaenoptera borealis, assembly GCF_965194805.1. Lineage (NCBI taxonomy): Eukaryota > Metazoa > Chordata > Mammalia > Artiodactyla > Balaenopteridae > Balaenoptera > Balaenoptera borealis. Next base: position 24,501,707 of record NC_138880.1, on the reverse strand, counting down.
GCCCCCGGGACATGGGACATCATGATTTGAATCCAGCGATCAGGGTCTATTAAGAGACCTCTAGGGCTTCCCTGGTGGCGCAGTGGTTGAGAATCTGCCTGCCAATGCAGGGGACACGGGTTCGAGCCCTGGTCTGGGAAGATCCCACATGCCGCAGAGCAGCTGGGCCCGTGAGCCACAATTGCTGAGCCTGCGCGTCTGGAGCATGTGCTCCGCAACAAGAGAGGCCGTGACGGTGAGAGGCCCGCGCACCGCGATGAAGAGTGGCCCCCGCTTGCCACAACTAGAGAAAGCCCTCGCACAGAAACGAAGACCCAACACAGCCAAAAATAAATAAATAAATTAATTTAAAACAAAAAAACAAAAAAACAAAAAAACCTTGCTTTAAAAAAAAAAAAAAAAAAGAGACCTCTATTTGTAGTCTGGTGCTCCTTGAGATAAATTGTTTTTCTGAATGTTAACTCAAAATCATCACTCCATACCACTGAAATTAAATCAGACACCTAGCCCTAGATATGCCTTCAAAAATTATTAGTCTCTGACTATTTACAGACTCAGTCCTTTCCCAACCCTTTTCCCCACCCACTGGCTAGTGTGAATCGTGTATTTATTTGCTGACTAAAGTTCTTTCTGTCCTGTTTTCACAGAGTCTTCCCTGCCCCCATCCGTGTTGGAGGTTGCAGAAAACAACCTTATCTTTTGGCAGCAATTTTCGAAAACATATAAGTCCTTTTCTTTCCTCTCCACCTCCCATCCCCACCATCCTGTACTACATTGTACTAGTGCCAACTTCCCAAGCTTTTCTCCAGGGCATTGCACTGGAATATGGTCCATGGAAAAATACCACCTGATAGCTTTGCTAATGCAGTGGGATGATGGGAATTCAGGGGATTATGGAGATCATTTCTCTGCGGTGTTAACGGAAGGTCAAGGTCCACAGTACTTCGTGTCCCTGCTTTAGAACACAAAGGCCAACATGACTCTCACCTTCTCACCGTACCAGCTTCAAATCAGAGAACTTGGGAGCCAATGGGTGTGGCAGCACGGTGATTTGCTGAACGAACTGGTGAACAAATATTTACACTTGCAGGTGCAGCTTCCTGGGCAGGGGCTGCACAGTGAAAGTTACCTCCCTAACTCTTTCCTCCTCTTGCCCTTAATAAGTCCCAGTTTAAACCAAGTTTAATGGATCCTCTTTTTAAAGCCTTCCAGCGCAGGGTTCATAATTGCCCAGGATAGAGCTCCTTATTGTGTAATTTAAGTCCACTTCACTTAGGTATCCAATCTGTGCCTTATCGGCATTTACTAATCCATTGTGTGTAACTCATTTTTCATTACTACTTTTTTCACTGGAGTATAGTTGATTTACAATATTATGTTAGTTGCCGGTGTACAGCAGAGTGATTCAGTATTTTTGCAGATTATGCTCCACTATAGGTTATTACAAGATCACGGCTATAGTTCCCTGTGCTGTACAGTGTGTCCCGGTGGCTTGTCTATTTCATACATAGCAGTTTCTGTCTCTTAATCCCATACCCCTAATTTGTCCCTCCGTCACTATTATTTCTTGAATTAAGCGAGTGAAGAAGTTCCATGTCGTATCTCATTCCCAGGCCTCTTTCTGGAGCTTTCCGTGATGGTGACAGATTCAGCACCCTTTGTACCCCCCGCTCCTGCCTCACTTCCTTCCCAGGTATGCTGATTATGTCTTCTTGCTGCGCGGAAGGAGAGTCCTCCTCTGTGCAAGAGCCTCCTTGGCAAGCTCTCCAGCACCTGCCTTCTTCCCCGCGTCGTGTGGCCTCGGTTTCCCCGACGTCTCCGGGGCTCCCCTTGGAGCGCTCTTAAGGTCGTGTTTCTGCCCTGAGCCGGCACGTCCGGTCAGCCCTGAGTTTCTCCTCACTGCTCGGCGGGCAGATGAGCAGCGGCCGAGAGTCTGAAAACGCCGTGACGAACGTGCGGCCCCTTTGGAACAAAGGCCGAGGCCAAGCCTGAGTCCAGGAGGAAGATCGTCGTACACAGGGCAGCAGACCGCAAGGGCAGAGAGCGGACCCGGGCGCTGCCCGTGGGCACGCGACCTGGAGGCCACGCCTGGGGCTTCGCAGCTCCGGCTGGACAGACGCTCACAGCCCCTTCCCACCAGGAGCGTCACCTTCAAATCCAGAGGTGGATTTGACGGGCAAAGGGAACAAAGAGACACGGAGAGAGAAGCAGGGGGAGGGGAAGGAGGAGGGAAGGGGAGGGAAAAGAATAGACTGCACGGGACGGAGGAGGAGGAATAGGTACCGGTTAAGAGTGGCTCCGAGGCCGAGAGGCGGGTATAAGTTCCTAGTACACGTTAATACACAGGCGCTCCTGACATCCATGAGGCAGCATACGCTTTTGAAGGCCCAGCTATCCTATAGTTGCTTTGTTGGTGAGGCCTTTTCTCTAAGCGTTCTGTGATAGGCAGAGGCATTACAATCATTTGAAGGACCTTGGCTGGAAATGTTGGGGAAGTATGCACGTCTAGAACTTTCTCTTCTATATTTTTATTTCCTCCAAGAGTGCCAGTGCCACAGAATCACAGGACGCTGTTTTGAAGGGGAAATTACAGCGGTGAGGCAGCTTGAAGGATATGTGAGGAAACCGTAGCATAAGGTATGAGCGTAGGGCTGGCACTGCCTCTTTGAGAGAAGCTTCTAAATGCCCACCGTCCAATACCATGAGAAGCAGCCACGTGCATGGGAGGACTCCAGCCTCTGGCCACCGAGCCAGCCATAGGTACCCGAGCCAAGCAGCCCACCAGGGACACGCCAAGATTGATGGTGCTGCCATGGTTCTTCCCGCCGCCTGGAAGGTAGTGTGTACCCTCCACAGTCTTAGTCATTCCCAAGGCTCAGCTCCAGACCACCGCCAGCAGGAGGCCTTTCCCACCCACTGCCACTGTTTGAACTCCAGCACTCACTGCTTCTACTAATTCCAGTCTGCTCTTCCCCAGTCTTTCCAAGCCGATCGACATTTTGCAGATATGAGCAGCAAGCGTTTTCAGAATTCAAGAGAAAGTTTTAGCGCTCTATGAAAACTTAGACAAAAAATCTGAATCTCTTGCAGAAGCGTCTTCCATTAATGCAAATAGGAGCCGGTTTCATCACTTCAAGAAACGGGACTTTCCCGTACATCTGGGGAAGTTGTAAGTGAAGGTGAAGGATTTGCAAAGACATTTCTCCCTGTGTTTAAAAAGAAGTAATTGATCAAGAAGCCTATCTCAGGACAATATTTTTAATTTTAATGAAGGAAGCAAGTCACTCTCAGAAACCAATGTCCTTCTGAACATTCCATTCTCAAGGAGAAAGCAACAAGCCCAGGGTATAAAGCTGCAAAGGATGGACCCACTGAGGTAGATGCAATGCCAGCTGAGATGAACTGTACTAATATTTTTATTAGCACTGTTATTACTTTGATCAATGCTCTGGTTGTAAGTTCCATACGTTTAAATGATCTGCCCCAACCCTACTTTTCCCATAAGCCCAATTATTTTTCATGCTTGAATGTTTAGAAGTCAGGTTTTTTGGGGGGCGGGGAAAGATGATGCATATATGACATTCAGTAGAAACCCCAGTATGTGGCAATGTCTGGTTTATTGACCTATGACACTATTTTCTGGATTTTTGTCTCATTTAACTTTGCTGTTATTAGTTTCCTTTTGCTGGTGTAATAAATTACCACGCGCATAATGACTTAACACGACACCAATTTGTTATCTTACCATCTGCAGATCAGAATTCCAAAATGGGTCTTAATGGACTAAAATCAAGGTGGTCGTAGGCAGGGTTGTGTTCCTTTCTGTCTTTTCCAGCTTCTAGAGTCTGTTTTCATGTCTTGGCTCATAGCCAACAATGGCCAGTCAAGTCATTCCCATATTGTATAACTCTGACTTTCCTCTGTCTTTCACTTACAAGGACGCGTGTGATTACATTGGGCTGAGCTAGATAATCCAGAATAATCTCCCCGTCTCAGAGCTTTGACTTAATCACATCTGCAAAGTTCTTTCTGTCACGTAAAGTAACATATTCACAGTTTTCAAGGATTAGGACGTGGATATTTTAGGGGGCCCATTATTCTACCACCACCCTGTCATTTATCTTTCCATGTGTTCATGCTTTGGCACCCCCAATAGATTGGAAACTCATTGAAGGGAGGGATTGATTCTTTGTCTTTTTATTCCCCACAGCAATGGCCCGATTCAAATTCTCAGAGGGTATTTTTACCACTTTTTAAAAATTGAAGTATAGTTGAGTTACAACGTTGTGTTAGTTTCAGGTGTACTGCAAAGTGATTCGGTTATACGTTATGTTCTTTTTCATAATAGGTTATTATAAGATATTGAATATAGTTCCCTGTGCTATACAGTAGGACCTTGTTTATCTATTTTATATATAGTTGTTCGTATCTGCTAAGCCCAAACTCCTAATTGATCCTCAGAGGGTATTTTTAAATTAACTTTCCTTCCTGATTCTACTTTGAATAACATCCAGGTATGGGCTGGGCTGAGCCAACCACGGTACCTTACCTTCTTGCTAGGCATTAGGGATACAGTGATGATTAAATATGGACCCAACTTCCAATAAATTTGCCTTGCAAAATGTTCAGGATGACTGGCCTGTATCCAGGGGGCAGGCTGCTTCAGGCATGAATAACACACACAGCTAAAGGTAAAAATAAGTGTGAGACCGAATCAGGCGCAGTTTGACGGAGCAAGGAGAGAGCTGGAAGGAATGGAGGAGACAGCCAGGGAAAAGTGAGTCCGAGTGGGTCCATTCTCTCTACATTTTGAATAAGATCTCAGAAAATCGAAGTGGTCATGAGGGGCCAAGATGGTGTGCAAAGAAGTTAACGGTATAAAAATGAGAGCCCAGAAGGCAGCAAAATATGTTTATGCCTAAATGTATCAGAAGAACAAAGGAGTGCTCACTTTATTTCAAGTGACACAATAAAATATTTTAAATGTATATAGACTAATGGGGGGGAGGGAGAAGGCAGGAGGGGCAGATATAAACAGCTTTCCTGGGCTTTTGCTTTGTCAGTCAAATGCTCACACAAATTCTGGCTCCGTGTACATTTCAAGCTTCTCTCCCTCCACCCCGGCGTACCCCCTCCAACTCTGTAGGTACAATGATGTAGTCACATTACCCCATACTTCCCTACCTCCCTGTATTTAAAAGTGCAGTCTCCTTCGGCCTAGTGTTCCCTCTTGCCTCCCCCATCTTGCCAGGTTTAGCTCAAATGCAACCAGATTCATCTCAGTGAGGAAAGATTTTGCCCCTCCTGGACCCCCAGAGCGCTTTGTTTGCAAAGCACAAGCACCGACCGTGTGTGGTTTCAAATTCTGCAACACAAATCCCCTTACAACCTCTAAAAGCAGAATCTGGCACGGCTAATTGTATTTTCCAAAGCTGGAAAGGTTACAAGAGTATCCAGGCTCTTCTAGAACCTTACCACTAACTATCCAGATGTAGGGTCCAATTCCCATTCCTTTGAATCTGGGCAGGCTGCGACTCGACTGTAACCAGTAGAAGCCAGTGGAAATAATGCTCTGTGACTTCCAGGTCATAAGAGGCCGTGGAGCTTCTGTCTTGCTTGCTGAGGCACTTGCACTTGGAGCCCTGAGCTTCCACACCAGAAGTGCAGCTACCCTGGGGCCGCCATGCTGTGAGGAAGCATTCACGTGGAGAGGCACTGGATGGGTTCTCCAGTCCACAGTGCTCATCTTCAAGTGCTCCCAGGCCAGGCACCAGACGTGCAAATGAAGGAGTCTTCAGATGATTTTATCCCCCAAAGGCTGTGACACCCCCAGCTGTCTAAGTCCCAGATATCATGGAACAGAGGCAAGCCATCCCTGCTGTCTAAATTCCAAACCCATAGAATCCATGAGCTGGTTGTTTGAAGCTGCTGAATTTTAGGCATAATTTCTTATGCAGCAACAGTAACTGGGGCACCAGGTATGAGCAGTATACATATTTTCACTAAATTTACTGTCCAGGAATGTTCCTGAATCAGAGTTATCATTATAGCCATATGTTATCAGAAAGAAGAAATATTTGGGGGGGAGTAAATCACTTTTCTAGAAGAGAAAAGTGAGCACAATTTGGGTGCCTAGAGACCAATGCAAATAGGCACAACTGCCCACCCACCCCCCAGGATCCCCCAGGGTGAACTGCCTGGCAGGTATAGGAAAGATCACCATCCAACATAGGCAGGAGTGGTCCCTGCAGGAGGAAAGCAGCAAATGAAGCTTATCAGACAGATTAGGGATTTCCAGGGAGTCATGGGAAAAGCCCTTTTCTGTTGCATCTTAATATTTATGTCTTTTTTTACATATTGTATCTTTTTTTTTTTAGTTTTATTTTTGCCTGTGTTGGGTCTTCGTTGCTGCACGCAGGCTTTCTCTAGTTGAGGTGAGCGGGGGCTACTCTTCGCTGCGGTGCGCAGGCTTCTCATTGCAGTGGCTTCTCTTGTTGTGGAGCACGGGCTCCAGGCACATAGGCTTCAGTAGTTGTGGCACGTGGGCTCAGAGTTGTGGCTTGCGGGCTCTAGAGCGCAGGCTCAGTAGTTGTGGTGCACGGGCTTAGTTGCTCCGCGGCATGTGGGATCTTCCTGGACCAGGGCTTGAACCCGTGTCCCCTGCATTGGCAGGCAGACTCTTAACCACTGCACCACCAAGGAAGTCCCAATATTTATGTCTTTTTAATGCCACATTGTGGGTAAGACACACATACACACACACACATAAACACACTGTACTGCTGACAGGGGACAGGACTTCCTGGTGATTGGATAAAGCAGTTATTGCTGGGAAGAGAAGGGAAGTGTATTCTTCCAGTGAGTTTTGCTTTCTGTGGCTGAAATGTGAGGAACCTGGCAAACTTCCCAGTCCAAGAAGCCCCTGTGACAGACTGATAAAGGAAGGAGACTAAGCCCCACCAGTTACTGAAGTGAAAGTGAGCTGTCCTAACATGGGATCCTTCCTTATAGGGGGAAGGCTTGAAATGAAAAACAAAACACAGTAGATTTTGTAATATTATCTTGGTGGTTAAGTAGTCGTCTATAGATATTGTTAAGACATTTAAGAACTCAAGTGATTATTATTTGGACTATTTGTTTGTTTAAGATATCTGAACAATTTTGCGCAAACCTGGATGGGCATATAAAGTTCTTGTATTTTCTTCTCCAATTAAATTAATTCATCAATAAATAATTACTGAACAGGTAATTCTAAAACTGTTCATTTGGATATAGAAATCCAAGAAAGAACTTTAAAAAATCTGCAGTAAATGGATGTTTCCTTCTATATAAGCTGGTACTTACTGTGTATTGGAAATCTACTCAACATTCAAGGATCCAGACTTATATGTTAAATATCAGCCTTCCTTCTTCTTGTTCAGAAAGGTGTACACATGCACTGAATATTGGTTTAAGGTACATTGGTCTTAGTGTAATCACCTACCAAGACACCCTCAAGTACCTGGTCACCGCGTAGCCAAATCTCCAGCAAACCTGGGCTGACATTCTAGGGAAAGTCAATCATAAAGCATCTTGTATTAGTTAAGATAGTGCTAGTTGCTATCACACATAAACCCCCAAACGTCAGTGGCAAAATACTATTATTTATTTATATGAAATATAAAATTGTATTTATGAAATTTATTTCTCACTCATGTAGTGTCCAGTTGACACTGGCAAAGAAAGGCAAAGCTCTACTCTGCACGGTCCTGTGGAGACCCAGCTAAAAGAGGCAGGGCCATCCTCCAAGCGTGACTTGAGATGCTGCGCATGGCATGGATGCATGAGGTGGTTTTAAAACAGGAAGGAAGTGGTACCTCCCTTGTTCCAGCACCCAAGATAACTTGTTTTAACAGGCTTCTGTAAGGTCTAAGAACTCATAGTCATCTTGCCTTCCTCTAGCTCAGTCCACATGGTTCTGTCAAGAGAGACAACAATGATGGCACATTGATAATTTAAAGCACTGCTTCACTAAAATCTCTGTTAAGTATTTGCCATCAAAGGCCCATGAGTGAACCTGTATCCTTAGCCTTTTTGAAACCAAACTTGGGAAAATAGATTGATATCACTTTTTATATGATTATCTTGTTGTAGCCGGACCATCCTCTTGCAGGTGGAGGTGCGGTCCTCCTGAAGGTTGTAACATTCCAGCTGCCAATCATTCTGGCAAGAGGTCATTTCTGGGGCAGGAAATAAAGACCCTGGGTTGAGATGAAAGGATACAACTTCCTCCCCTCCTTTTTTTTCCTGTTAATCTTTTTTGTCTGTTTAATTTTCAGTGCTCCACTCAATGAACCTAACAGGGTAGAGGAAAAAGATTTTTCCTCCCCTATATCTTAAATAGATGAACAACCTGTGATGTGTACAATGGAATACTACTCTGTAACAAAGAAGAATGAACTACTGAAACATGCAAGGACATGGTTGAATAGCAAATACATTATGTGAAGGAAAGAAGCCAGACTCAGAAGGCTACGTGTTGTATCATGTCATTCATATGACATCCTGAAACAGGTAAAACTTCTAGAACAGAAAGCTGATAGGTGGCTGCCAAAGTCTAGGAGTAGGAGAGGCGATGACTACAAAAGGGCAAGAGGGAAGTTTTTGGAATGAAGGAAATATTTTAATTGTAGTGATGGCTATGTGGCTGTGCATTTGTCAAAACTCACAGAACTGAATACATCTGCTTCATGTAAGTTATATCGCAACCATTTTTTTAAGTGAGGACAAGAGAAAAAATATGGCACAAAATGAATGCCAAACAAGTAATAAATAAATGCCTATTCACATCCCATGGAACTGTTTTTACTTGGAACATAGTTTGTGTTAGAGTTTGAAATCATAGATGAAGCATTCAGACAATCACGCCAGAATCCATTATTTATTTATTCATCCCACAGAAAATCCCTGGAACAGGGTCTTGGTCACCTAGGAGCTAGTCTCAGCTCTGCAGATTTTTTCTGCCACATGAGCCCATTTTCCTTATCTGTTAAATGAAAGCATCCATCAAGGATGTGACCAAGATCTCTTCCACTCAAGTCTTGGATTCTAAATGTCAAACTTCACTGACTTCCCTTCTTTTGAGACTGCAACTTGCTGATCTTCCCATCTGACTGACTTGCCGTGCTCACAAACCCACTCTTTCCACTCCAAATATGTTGGAAGAACCCAGTCTTTGCTTATATTTATCTGCCCTTGACTCTCTATGGTGATTCCATTTTTTTCAGCATCTTCTCTAAGAACACCCAGTAATCTCATTTGTTTGAAATCATCCCTAGCCCTTCATCCCTTAATGGTTCACTTGAGCAACCTAAAAGACATCGTATTTCCCCAATTCTAAGATGTCATTGATTGTAAGATGCTCTATCAATGACTAGAAGCCTTTCAGTGGGAGAAAGAAATAAGAGAAGTTAGAAAGAAAGAAGGAGGGGGAAAAGAGAGAGAGAGAGAGTGGCTGAATTTACTATGCATAGTCTTAAATAACTTTAGTATTCATTTACCTATGCAATTATATGCTGCCATTGCTTTCCTATACACCAGCAATGAACAGTGGAATTTGAAATTAAAAACACAATATTGTTTACATTAGCATCCCCCAAAATGAACTACTTAGGTATAAGTCTAACAAAATATGTAAAGATTTATACAAAGAAAACTACAAAACTCCAATGAAAGATATCAGGGAAGAACTAAATAAATGGAGAGATTATTCCATGTACAACACATTGATAGGAAGACTCGATATTGTCAAGATGTCAGTTCTTCCTAACTTGATCTGTAGATTCAGTGCAATCCCAATAAAAATTCCAGCATGCTATTTTGTGGATATTGATAAACTGATTCTGAAGTTTATATGGACAGGCAAACGATCCAGAATAGCCAACACAATATTGAAAAAGAAGAACAAAGTTGGAGGACTGACACTACCTAGTTTCAAGACTAACTACAAAGATATGATAATCAAGACAGTGTGGTATTGGCAAAAAAATAGACAAATGGATCAATGGAACAGAATAGAGAACACAGAAACACACCCTAATAAATATAGCAAACTGATCTTTGACAAAGGAGCAAAGGAAACACAATGGAGAAAAGATAGTCTTTTAAACAAATGGTACTGGGACAACTGCACATGCAAAAAAAAAAAAAAAAAGATTCTAGATACACACCTTCCACCCTTCACAATTATATGCTGATTTTATTACCAGAGTTTAGCTGTAGTTTATTTCATAATCAGAGACTAAATATTTTTCCAAGTCATTTTGGACACGTACAGTTATTCACAGCCTTAGGAGACGCTGCCCTGAGTCATGCTAAAGAGCTTGGCACACTCAAGGTTGACAATGTAATTTGAAGGCATCACAGAGAACCCTAGGGGTTTGTTGGCATTTCCTCTTTGTTTAAACATAATTCTGTTTTTCCTTTTTTAAAGTTAAATGTTATGCAGCTTCTATTGAAAGTCACTAGAAACTTTTGAAAGATTTTGAAGCCTAAATAAGAGTTTTTTCATGATGCATGAAGTGGTCACACCAATTTTCCCTGGCTTTGAAAATTTTCATAATTTACCCTGTGTGATGGGGCAATTTGTAATGCTTTTGCTTCAGTACAGTAAAGCAGTGTAAGCTTTGTGAAGACATTTTCTGTGACCGTTAGGGACACAAATCAAAGTTAACAGTGTGTGGTGCCACCAATGCAAATAATGAAACAGAAGTGGCAAAGTGGAGGAAGAGATACTTCTACACTGGCAAAGCTTGTGGCCATAGGCAGTGCCAACCATGTTGGCACCTCACTCCTCTGCCCAGCAGCAGGCAAACCATTTTGACAGGGCATGCGTTACAGCTCCTAAGTTCATAAATGTTAACATATGGGAAAATAAAGTGAGTGTTAAACTGGAGAAAATAGGGCAGTGTCCAAAAATTACAAGGCCTTGAGAATTCTTCAGAGCTGGAGCTATGTCCACCAGCTCAAAAGTTGTGTGTACCTCTACCCTTTCTGTCATCCCAACTCCCCCTCCAGCCTCAACCCTGGAGATCACAGAGTTCAGATCACAGCGTGGAGGGAAAACCAATCTAAAAAGGAAGAAGACAATGGTTATGCTTATTTTAAGCTTCCTGCCTGAACCACCATTAGGCTAATTTCTTCTCTATCAGACTTCATTTCCTGAGGGCTCATGAGCAAATGTGTCTTTTCATGGCTGTGCTAAGACACGAAGCCTCCTTTTCCCAGCGCCTCCAGCGTCATTTGAATGAGTACGAACACATGGCTATTGCGAAAGACCAACTCCTATCTGATATAGAAATTAAGAATAATTCCTATAAAAGTATTTTGCAGTTTTGCGTGTCCATGTGTGTGGTTATTTTTGCTTTGGGTGTTCTTTGATTCTTTTTTTTTAATAAAGTTATAAAGCAAACAAACTTTTCATGGTGGTTACAAGCGCTCACACAGCAAATCCCCTCCCTTCCTGCTTAGCAATTAAGGGCTTTGCTTTATTGCCTCTGAAAAACTTCTTAGCTTTAAAAGAAAGAATAAGTCTCTCAGTCTGGAAATAGGTGACAAGAACGTACAGGAGGACAAAGTCAAACCAGGCCAAGATGCAGGTGCCTGGAAGGAATTTACACAAAGCTCTGGGAGAAAGGGTCTCCTTGGGAGGGCTCGGTGCCCCCCTCACCCAGAGGGCTAATTTACTGAGACCACAAAAGGAATATATGATCAATTTTTCAAAATGATCCATGTTCATTGCATTTGAAAAGAAGACAATCTTTATTATTAGGGCATAGTGTTGAATATACATGCATAAGATCTACCTTATTATTTATTAAATTGTTTAAAACACTTACATCTTTATTTTCTTTCCACTAGAACTGCCATGCTGAGTGTGGTGTGTTGAAGTCTCCTTTTACTAATGTGTTTTCATCTATTGCTATTCTCATTTCACATAATTTCTGCTTTATACTGGTGGTTGCTGTATTATTTGGTGCATAGATGTTTGTAATTTATCTTCATTGTGAACTGTGATTTTTCAGGTTTATATATTAATAGCATCCTTTTTTCTCTCATTTAAAGCTTTTTGGCCTGAATTCACTTTGTCTAATATAAGAATCATCACCCTTCTTTCTTATTGTTTTTATTTTTCTGGTATAACTTTGCCTGTTTCTTTTTGGTCTTTTGAATCACTGTGATTGAGGTGTGCCTCTTAAATATAACATTGTCTTGTAAGTTAATTTGATAATTGGCTCATTTGTCACTACAACAAGAAAAGAGAAGAAACCAGTAAAGCCTGTTCCATTTATTGATATGACTCATGTTTAGTCTCAAGGCTGTCATATTATTTTATGTTATAATCACTGCATGTTATGTTTACTTTATTTCCTTCTTTATTTGGCACATTTTCTTTGCTATTTCTTTTTAAAAATTTTTTTAAATTTTTTATTTTATATTGGAGTATAGTTGATTAACAATGCTGTGTTAATTTCAGGTGTACAGCAAAGTGATTCAGTTATACATACACATGTATCTATTCTTTTTCAAATTATTTTCCCATTTAGGTTGTTACATAATATTGAGCAGAGTTTCCCTGTGCTATACAGAAGGTCCTTGTTGGTTATCCATTTTAAATACAGCAGTGTGTGCTATTTCTTATACCTTTATTTTTTCAGATGACCTGCCTCTGCCCTCTCCAGGGTGGTTCCCATCATTCTACTGGATCTGCTCCCCAGGCTAAGGCCACTGCTATCCAACCACTAAGAAAGAGCTAGGGAAGTAGGAAATAAACCTCCGCGTAAAAAGGGGTGTGGGTCCTGAGATGACAGCTTACGTACCCTCAGCCATTCTCTCCTCAGGCTACCCACCCCTCAGGGGTGATGGAGTGTCTTTACACTCCAAGGGTGATGGGCTCAAGCAGCAGTCAGAACACTACTGAGAACAGCGCCCACCATCTTCGGCATCTTACTGATCACATCCTCAGGCTAGATTGTCCTCCCTGAATCTAGTGTCTGACACACTCTTCTTGCTCTTTTCCCAGGAGGCTTCTCAGCTCCAGTGTTAATCAATTGCGGCAAACACATGCCCTGGAAGGGAGTTCTCCTGCCCTCACATCTGGTCTATGTCTAGCCTCTATCAAAGCATCTGCCACACAAGCTCCCTCATCCTGTGCATGACCTAAAATAACATTCTAGGATAGGGTAGGAGTATAACAAGAAACACAAACGCCTAATAGTTTGTTTGTCTGATTTATAAGTATGTTGAAATGCACCTAATTTCAAAATCGCTGAGTCAAAATGTCATGCATCCCATGAATCTGGTGGGAATTACCGTGCCAGCTGGCCTATGATGAAAATTATATTGCTGACCCAGAACGAAGCAAATTAGGATCACCTCAATAATCAAAAGTTAATTAAATTCCACCTGGTGGTTTTAGAAGGCATTTTAAAAATGTGTTTGAGTCCATGTTGTTAAAAATAAAAGTCACTACCAGCAGATTCTGTTCTCCTTCAACTTCTACCAGGAAGGAATATTTTCTTAGCTCCTTCTAAGCCCACTCAATAATAAAATTAGCTTTGCCCAATAAAGAATGGCCGAGGATCTAGGGGTGAAAAAAAGACCCACTAATTTTAGCTACATAGAAATTGGGGTCGGACTTTCCTGGTGGCGCAGTGGTTAAGAATCTGCCTGCCAATGCAGGGGACAAGGGTTTGAGCCCTGGTCCGGGAAGATCCCACATGCCGCGGAGCAACTAAGGCCCTGCACCACAACTACTGAGCCTGCGCTCTAGAGCCCGCCAGCCTCAACTACTGAGCCCACGTGCTACAACTCCTGAAGCCCGGGAGCCTAGAGCCCGTGCTCTGCAACAAGAGAAGCCACCGCAATGAGAAGCCCGCGCACCGCAACAAAGAGTAGCCCCCGCTCACCGCAACAAAGAGTAGCCCCCGCTCGCCTCAACTAGAGAAAGCCCGCATGCAGCAATGAAGACCCAACACAGCCAAAAATAAATAACTAAAATAAATTTATTAAAATAAAACTCATTAAAAAAAGAAAGAAATTGGGGTCACATGTCTGAGCTCTGAGATCCTCAGTGATAAATTCTTGAATTAATGTAAGTCTGGGAGCGGCTGGGTAATTTGGAAGCAGCGCTCTATAATATGGATCCTAGCTATTTTATATCCAGATTACATGCTTGATAAAACTGAGTGCATACAACACAGCCCAGACTCTAATAGCATGATCTTATTTCTTACAGTATTCTTGCAAATAAGATGTTAATACCCTATTTTATATACAAAACCCCTGCTTCTTATAGATATTAAGAGATTTCCCAAAAGTCATCAGCAAGTGAGAACTAAACCCAGGTTCATCTGATTTCAAAAACCTCATCTCTGGGCTTCCCTGGTGGCACAGTGGTTGAGAATCTGCCTGCCAATGCAGGGGACATGGGTTCGAGCCCTGGTCTGGGAAGATCCCACATGCCGCGGGGCAACTGGGCCCATGAGCCACAACTACTGAGCCTGCGCATCTGGAACCTGTGCTCCGCAACAAGACAGGCCGCGACAGTGAGAGGCCCGCGCACCGCGATGAAGACTGGCCCCCGCTCGCCGCGACTAGAGAAAGCCCTCGCACAGAAACGAAGACCCAACACAGCCATAAGTAAATAAATAAATTTTTTAAAAACCAACAAAAAACCTCACCTCTTTCCACTATACCATGTTGCCTTCCCATATACACTAGGGAGTACAGGATGAAGATTCTGTTCTCTGGATGTTCTTACTTTGGAGTTTTTACTTCCTTTGTTGTTATTGGCAGAGTGGATTCCTTGAGATGCATGCATGTCCCAAATAGGCACTCAGCAGTCCCCACGCCCATCTTTTTCTCGTCTGGCTTCCTCTAAGGCCAAAGCTGGAAATCGAGGGCTCGAGGGCCACATTTCCTGGTCTTTCTTGCCCGGGGCTTCTAACTGTGAATTAGGTTCCCCTAGTTATCTGCGCTTGCGTGAGACTAGGAGTCAGGATGGAAGCAGAAGCCACCTTCCCGCGGATTCACCTGTAACCACTGGCCAAAGTCACTGTGCGACACTGGGACTTTCTAAAGCTGCATCCTCAAGGCTCAGTCACTAATTTAACGGGTGTTGAGAGATAGTTGGGGGGGGGGGGGGCTGACAGGGACTTCCTGGCTCTCGGATCTCAGCTAAGGCAGCACGTCCTCACGATCAGTGCCTCCAGTGCCAGCCTCCCGATTTCCGACCTTCACGGTTGGCAGAGGGGGAGGCAGCCCTGCGGTCGGCCCCTCCAGCCTTTCCAACCACGCAGACACCTGCTTCTCCCTGGCCAATGCCTCTCTGCTGAAAAGAGCCAGAGTGGGTTCTGTTTCCTGCAACTGAACCCCGCGGATACACACTGTTCCCCATCTTTCCCACTAACTGCGGGCCTTTGCAACTGTCAACCCTTCAATGGATCCTTTAAGCTCTAAAATAAGAGCTTTGAATATCTCCATCACTCCCTGTCTCCCTTACCCAGCTTTATTTTTCTCCAGACTATTTATTGTCTCTGAAAGGTTATTTATTGTTTGGATGCCCACCCCTACTAGAATTTAATCTCTATTCAAACAAAGACTTTGTTTTATTCACTTCTGTACAGCCCTCTAACACTTAGAACATTATTAACAAACAGAGGGAATAAATAAATAGTGTTGAATGAATGAGTCTACTTTTCTTAACAGAACACTACTACCAAATTAATACGTTAGTAATAGAGTCATCAACAATATACCCTCAATAACGCTTCCTCATGAGGCTTTCACCTGGGTTCAGAAAATCCTCAACGAACACAAAATGATATGCGTTCTCTGGACCTCAGCATTAAATTTAGGGTGACCAACTCCTTCTGGTTAGCCGGAGACTTTCCCAGTTTTAGCACGAAAATCCCACATCCTGGGAACCCCATCAATCCTGGGCAGATGAAGACAATTAGTTTCCTTAGTTAACTTCATGAGGTGCTAAAGAAAGGCACTTGGAATTATATTATTTTAAATCAATCTTGCAAATAAAGTTTGCAAACACAAATCTTTTAAACCAGCCTGTGGCGTCCTTCCCATGTCACAGCTGTCTTGCAAATGATCCCTGAAGCCCTCAGGGTGAAATCTGAGCAATGGCCTTGGCCTGCATTCTACACTTTTACTAATATTCCTGTTTGGCTATATGTTGAATATGCTACAGCTCAGCATGTGAAATATAATTAATAGCATATTTCATAATTAAATTAAAAAACATGATACAGGAGCTTCCCAGAGAAAAGCTATAGCCTTCAGGGAAGGCAGGAGAAATCTGTTTATAATCTCATTAATTCTAGGGATGAATAAAGGCTTAGCTATCACGAACCATAAAGAACTCACACTCTCTAGCGCTAACATTATCCTGAAACTTCAGACAGCGCATTCAAGTATAATTTGTGGATTGAAAACAATGTCTTTGATCTGGTGCATTAGAGAGAACTGGAGAATATGAGCATTTTCAGATCTACGACCCAAGCTTCCGGTAGATGGATCATCTTGGAGATTCTTTTTCCCTGATGATTCACGGTGTTGAATGTTTGGATGTTTAGATTTTAAAATATTCTTCTCAACCAAAACCAAAACTTAGTGATGCAATCACCCTGGAGTTTGTTTTGCACATGCAAAAACATTTGTGTTACTAAAATCAGCTGTTGCACATGACGGTGGCGTTTCTCTGGCCGTGTGTGTGAGGGGTTAACGGAGCCAGAGTTGCACAATCCAGCGCAATGCATTCCTCAGAGCCAGCAAGCTCTGTCTGAACGTGTTTACAAAGCAGATACAGAGAAACTGACCAAGTCTCCCAAGGGCAGCGTGCTCAGAGGAGCCGAAGCACCCATGCTGCTTTTCTTCTTAAGAAATTGCCTGAAGGACTCCAGAAAATGCTCTTTTCTGACTGTGTGAACTCTGCCATGTCCTACTTCTCGATCCTTCCAATCCTTCCACGGTATGACTCAAGTTCTTGGACAGACTTCACATTTTTGCTCACACCGGCTATTAGGCTGGCCACTTCCTTCCTTCCAGGCACTATTTTCGGTAGCAGAGCCCCTGCACCTGTTGTCAGTGTGGCCACAGAAGGAAACCTCAGAAACCCTTGTCTGTCCACCCAGCAGGGCCAGCGCTGCCCAAGCCAAGGCAGGGGATGGTGCCAGGGTCCAGAGGGCCGGCAGCCTCAGGAGCGAACATCTCACCCACCATCTTCTTGTGTCCCCTGACCCAAAGTTTGGCACAACCTGGGGCGCTCCTCTCCAGGTCTGTGGCTGGCCACGCTCCAAAGGGGGACAGCCCAAGGGCCTGGCCCTGTTCTTTTGACACTGGTATGTGGATCCCAGGGGAGGAGGAGGAGATCCCGGGGGTGACTGCCTAACTTCCACATGTGGGATGCAAATGTGACTCGCACACAACCTCGAGAAGCTCCCAGTCCCACGGACTGGGGTCCCCTCAGGGAGGGGTCTACTGCAGCCTGGGAACAGATGGAGAGCTGGTTCCCAGCCCCCTTGGCTGGTCAGGTTCAGGTCCCACTGGCTCTGACCATCCTGGCCCTGGAGGCGCCAGGGTGTGGCGTTTCAAGATGAAGTAGCTGAACACCATCAGGTAAAAACCAGTTTCTGCCTCCTTTCTCTCCGTAAACCAAAACTGCTACTGAGACGCAGGGTACCTGACACTGCACGCCAGGACCCATCTTGGCTACCTGCTTGCAAACTTCTTCCTAGTGTGCTTTTTCTGTCTTGCCTCAGTAGAGATTTGGCAGAATAGCGGGCTTCTTATTCTCACCTTTTATCTGGGTCTGTTTGTCCATAGCTAGAATAACAGGGGGGCTTTTAAAACCTAATGAATTCAATCTTCAAAGAATGGCCTCAAGCAAATGGAATGTCTAATGTTCCATTAGGGCAGGAGGCCATTTGGGGCTTAACATCATTTTCATTCACATGCAAAATACTTCCAAAAGCTCAAATTTGTAAACTCAGAACCCTGAAACCCAATCGCGCACCTTCCTCATTCCTAAAATTTTGATCTCAGTAGTGGTTACTGATAGTTTAGTACACTTTAGATTTGGGAGGGGAAAAAAAAGGAGACTATTTTGGGGTTCTGATGGCCAATGGATTTGTGTGCATTTCTTTTCCATGTGTATTTCTTGTTCTCTATAAATACATTTAAATAGACTAAACACCTCCTTTGGCAGTTACTTCATCAAAACATGGAAAAAATGTTATGGTTGAGCATGGATTTATTTGGAGACTTGCAAACGGCGTTCTGGAAGCCCTTTGTGGTTCAGGATGTGCTGGGTTCTCTCAGCCTTCTGAGTGGGCGGAAGTTCCTGTCACTGGATTCACAGTTCACATCTGTACCGGCTCCTTCTTACCAAGGGGTGACCTAGGTGCTGGCTGCAAAGTAAGCCGCTGAGCTTGCTAGCTACACACACACACACACACACACACACACACACACACACACACACACACACTCACACACACACACAGACACACACACACTCACACACACACTCACACACACACACACGCCCATCATAAAAGCATATCAGCTCACACAGACGCCAGACGAAAGCAGCACGTGTCCCCAGCACTTCCTGTAACGGACAATGAGGTCTGAGGCTGCAGTCCCTGAGTTGCCCCATCTCATTTGTTTTTCTTCCTCAGGCCAACCCTAGGCATGGGCTGACTAGCGTCCTTTCCTACACTCCTGGCAAGTAACACAGAAACACAACAGCCTTTCTCAGAAATAATTTAAACATGATTCTGTTTTCCGTGGCCTGCTTGGCAGTGGATGGTCACCTTTAGTCCCTCAGTGGTGCATTTCCAGATCCCCCATCTTCTCTCACCTGGTAAGATGCTGTACTTCCGGTCATAACCGTGTAGGAGGAAGCACGTGAGGTGGCGTCTGGGCCCCGCAGAGCTGCTGACAGGGGTCAGGAAGTGAGCTGCGGGTTCCCTCTGCGTTTGGAAGAGGGAAGGGGCACAGGGACCAGGAGCTGGCCTTAACCCTTTGATCTCCAGGCCATGTGATTGAGCGCCCCCTTCCGTTATTGGTTTCTAATTTATTCTAAACCAGGATGATTCAGTAGAAGCATTTAGATACAAGTCGCAAAGAACTGGACCTGTTTACTCAGGATCTGGGAGAAGGGTAGGTCTCCAGTGACGAGCACAGAAAGCGAGGCTTTCCGTGAAGCGCGGGGAGACCCAGAGTCACCAGGGCGCTCCTCGCGGAAGCAGCCAACCATCAACCCTGGCATTTCAACCACAGCACAGCAACTAGTAAAATGCTTCAGTTAATTTTTGTTCAGGGCTGGATAATTTTATGGCCACTAATTATATCTGCAGCCACCCACAGAGAGAGGCATTAAAATTAGCCCTTTGTCCTTTCACTGAAGGAACCTTTTCAAATATTAACCTAGCAATCTCCTCCAGAAGCCCCCGAGAGGTAGTAGGGTGGCGGCTAAGTCTTCGTAGGCTGATTTTTTGGACATCGTGGAAACATGAGGGGTGAGCGCCGCGGCCTTCTTTCCCAAGGTCAGAGACTGGGTGGTGGGTGAAGTCTGGGGTTCTGGAATTCACATTTGTCACTAGAAAAGACATGCCTTAAGTTCTGAGGGCAGGGCCTAGGTCTGAGGCCCCAGGTCTTAGAAAGAAGACTGACTCTGACGAGGAACCCAACAAATGTTTCCTGTTCTCAAAAAGGTCTTATCTGTGAGCCTGGTATGTGACATAAACACAGAATTTTAGTCCTATGTTTAAGAACAAGAAAAACACAGATGTGGGTGGAAAAAGACTCCTCCAGAGTCACACCAGCCTTGGATTCTGACTACCTATGTGACCTTGAGTAAAGGCATTTTCCTTTTAAGTCTCCATCTCCTCCCTGTGAAACGGAGATAAATCTCTATCCTGTGCACAACCTGGATGAGTGAACAAGTGAAATCATCATGTAAGACACGCAGCACAACGTCCAGCTCCGGGCGAGCACCTAACAGAGGAAGCCATCTCACAACAGAAACCTCCAGGGTCGAAAGGGGGAAAGTTCTGGTCCACCAGAAGAAACGATATCGCACCAGTCCAATCCCGTGACTGTGCTCTAAGGGACACACACAAAGCCAGGCGTGATGCCCATTAAAAATTTAACTATATATCATATTCATTTATTATCAATCCACAGGATAATTTGATTGCTACATGAGCTCATAAAAGCTTTTTCACCTTTACAAAATTAAAAAAAAAAAATGTGCCACAAGGATGTAATAACAACTGCCGATAAACAAGAAAAGGAATCTTAAAATTATAAATTTGCTGTAGAAAAGATAAAAAACAATTATATTTTCTTTAGAATTTTACCTTGAATAAAATATTCCCCGGTATAAAAAATAAAAAAGCTTGCTCTGGTTAGAATTAGAGTATTTTTCTCTTCAAATCTGGGAATTTGCATAATCTCTCCATGATAGTTTTCCTTTGTACCGCGTGGCATTCAAGCATAGCAGATTAGAAAGATTTTTTTTCCTTTTTTTTTTTTTTTGTTTTGTTTTTTAAAGCAGTCTTTTAAAATGGGACATCTGTGGAGAAGTTCATTTTCTTCTCCTCCTCAGGGACGTGGAACACAGCCTTTGAGGGGAGGAAAAGGAGGAAAGAAAATGAAGGGGATAGGAGGGCAGGGGAGGGGAGGGGGTGGGATGAAGGGGAGGCAAGCGAGGGGAGGGGCTGGGAGGGGAGGGGATGCAAAGGGAGAGGAGATGGGAAGGGAGGGGCTGGGAGGGGAGGGGATGCAAAGGGAGAGGAGATGGGAAGGGAGGGGCTGGGAGGGGAGGGGATGCAAAGGGAGAGGAGATGGGAAGGGAGGGGCTGGGAGGGGAGGGGATGCAAAGGGAGAGGAGATGGGAAGGGAGGGGCTGGGAGGGGAGGGGATGCAAAGGGAGAGGAGATGGGAAGGGAGGAGCTGGGAGCGGAGGGGATGCAAAGGGAGAGGCGATGGGAAGGGAGGGGCTGGGAGGGGAGGGGAGCAGGGAAGAGAGGTGCTGACTGTGCTATGAAACAGAGCAGGATCACGAGAAGGTCTATCTGTAAGTGCTTTAAGATAAGGTGCAGAAGCAGACTGCAACGTCGCTAGTACTGCCCTATGTACATATTCACAAGAATAAAAAATTCCAGCTAGTTCACATTTTCTCCTCCATTCAGAGGCATCCGTTCCACCTTGCTGGCCTTGACCGCAGGCAATGCAGCACCTCACCGCCCGTGTGGGTGTTGGTCCTATGACGTCCTTGAACTTGAGGGAGCAGCCCTGGGAGATCCAGCAGGCTCTAGAGATATGCGTCTACCAAGGGGCTGGAGTCCTGAGTTAAAAAGAAGCTCCAGTACTGGAGTTGGACACAGCAATCAAAGTTCTATTGTCAAGGCTTTTTCCCTTAAGATTCGTCTAAAATAGGTGTCAGAAAGAAAAATATAATACAAACAAACAATAAAACAAAGCCAAGAAATCCCAACAACCACCAGGGGAAGTCGAAGGCTTAACAGCTCTTGACGCGGGCCTGGGTGATGTCGGAGGTCTTCTTGATGACGCTGGCCCGGGTCTCCCGGTCTGGCCGGCTGCTGCTGGGCGCTGGGGTCACGGAGGGGGCGAGGGGGAGGTCTGGGAACGGGGGCCAGGAGCTGTTGTAAGGCACGGGACAGCTCTCCTCTTTGATGGTGACCTGGAGGTCGGGCTTGTTGGAAGTGACGAAGGTCGCCATGCTGGGTAGCAGGTACGTGCTTCGGGTCCCCATGTTGCTGAGGTACTGTTTGCCTTCAATGTTCCTCTTCCGCCAGTGTGGTCGGCCCTTTCAAAGAAAATAATTATGATATACATTTCCTTTGCCTTCTCTTGAATGGCTTTTTAAAAAATGTGCCACTCTTCCCATGTGTTGGTGTCTGAATTTCTTAAGAGGCATGGAATAAACGAGAACCTTAGCGACTCCACACCCCTGAACTAAAATCCATTCCCAGCCATGCATGCCCCAAGCACAGTTTCTCTTCCCTTTTTATCCATGCCCATTGGCTACCTTCCAGAAATCTAGCCAAGACTGTCCTATGAAGGCAGGAAAACAAGGCAGCAACTTGGTTTCTGGTTCCCCTCTACTCCGGCTGCCCAGCCTCATGGTTAGGTAGCTTTGGGCCAGGATGGCTGGTGTGTCAGGGCGACTAAGTCCTCACAGATGGCCCGATCTGATCTTTGAGTCAAGCTGCATTTTCAGAGTGCGGGAAGCGAGGAACCCAATAAAAGACAGGGAACGCCCCTGGATTGCTTTCAAACGGGTACAGCTTAGAGCTCCAGAGTGCCTGCAAATAGCTGGCTTCAAGGGTGGCGTCATTCAGAGAAGGAGCTAGAATTCTGACCTTGAAGCATTCAGAGAAGGAGCTAGAATTCTGACCTTGAAGAAACAGGTTCCGAATGTATGTGCGCATCTACACCTACTGTCTTTTCAGAATTCCTGGACTATCCTTTAAAGTATTTAGTACATTGGGAAATGACTAATTCAGACAACCACTAGTCAGTCAGTCTGTCTGTCTGTCTCTCACTCACTCACTCAAACACAGACACAAAGCAGGCTTCGCAGGAATGCTTCCCCTCACAGTTACAGCCATTTCCTGCCATTGTCTGAGCCCAGCCAAGAAGAGGGAGATCAGAAGCAAAGCCCCTGGAATCCGGACTGAACACATACCTGGCCCGTGGGCAGGGATCACAGGGCGGGCCGGGGGGAGGGGACACTCCAGTATCTGGGGAGCTACTTTTGCTTAGCACTTTCTGACACTGACTTCTTATCGTTGCCTTGGGCCACTTGGACCTTCTGTTTCTGCTTGTGAATTAGGATGTTTATGGCGGTAAGCATAGCAGTGTTCCTTGGCCTTTTCCTGCCGTCCTAGCCTCCTTTCTTACAGTAACATCTTACTCCCTTCCCTCCCGTTTACTTCCCAAAGCTTCATTTTGTAAGTCAAAATCCAAAAGCACTGTAAATTTTATGTGATGTATATTTTACCACCACCACCAAAAAAAAATCCAAAAGTGAAACTCATGATCAAAAGAAAAGAAACTTCACTAGCAGCAGGGAAACCGACGTGCCAGTTGGGAAGGCTTTGCCCCGGTGCCACCATGCTTACCTCCGAGCTCTCTTCATCACTGGGCACACTATCGGTAGTTTCGCTTTCTGTTCACAGAGAGAAAAACACAGGCCCATCATTCCTGCCACTCAAACTGTTTCGAGGCTCAGGCAGTGTTTAAAAAAATACATCAGCACGTCTTTCTTCAAAAGAGAAATGCATCACTAAACTCATAACCTCCGTCCCCTTGTGTCAGGTCAAACGCGTGTGCCTGGGAGATGCTAGGGCAGAATTTATAGAGTTGAACGGTGGCTCGTTTTCCCAGGGCCAGGCTGTGTTTATTTATGGCCTCTCTTCCCAGGATGCGGTGCTGGGCCCCGGGCTGCCCATCTGTGTTCTGCCCACCCCTGCCCCCCGGCCCTCTGCTGGCTCCACGTCGGGCCCTTTCCTCACAGCTGCTCCGTCACAAGCCGCTCGCTGGTCTTCTTTTCGCATTCACGGCAGTTGGTTCATTTAAGTCCCAGCCCAGCCTCCCCAGATGAGCCCCATTCTCCTCAGATCCCTCCTTTCCCTCACGGCCCTTCAGTACTTATATCCTGGATTAATGAAGTGGCATCTTCCCCCTGGGTTACTGTGGGTGCACAGATTCTAGGGTGGCTCCCGTGAGCCTCAGCTCCTGGCGTTTACCCTCTTGTGGGGTTCCCTCCTCTGGAGGGCAGGCGGCGCCTGTGACTTGCTCTGAACCAACAGAACGCAGTGGAGGCGATGGGATGCACGTGATTACGTTATGTAAGCCTGCAACCTGTCTAATGAGGAGACCATCTCCCTTGCTGGCTTTGAGGAAGCCAGCAGCCATGGCGGGGAGGCTCACATGACAGACAACTAAGGACCGCTTCCAGCCAACAGCCCAACAAGAAACTGAGGCCCTCGGTTTGACAACCTGCCAGGAACTACATTCTGCCCCAAACCATGTGAGCCTGGGAGCAGATCCTCCCCGATCCCATCCTCAAATGAAACAGCAGCCCTGGACCAGACCTCGACTGCTGGTCTGTGCAGAGAATGTCCTGAGCAGAGGACCCAGCCAAGCCATGTCTGCTCTCCTGACCCTCAGAAACTGTGGGATAATAAATGTGTGTTGTTTTAAGGCACTAAGTTTGTGGTTATAGGGTCACGCAGCAGTAGATAACTAACTCACTTACCATCCTGATTCATCCTGCCGCCTGTGAGACACAGAGCAAATTACTTAACTTCACTGAGGCACAGTTTCCCTATCTGTAAAATGGGAGTATAAACACCTTCCAAAGAGGATTACATAATGAGTGAGGGAAAGGCCTAGTACGGGGCCTGGAACACAGCCCACACCCAGTAAATGTTGGTGCGCCTTTGTCCTGAGCCTCATTCAACAGGGGACCTGCACCACACGCTAGGGTGACAGGGTCACAGTCACTAGCTAGTGATTACACATCACCTGTACATAGAATACAAGATTCTTTTTTTTTTTTTAAGATTCTTTTAAGTAAAAAAAAAATTTGATTTTTTTAAAAGCAAACTAATTTTTTTTTTTAAGTAGAAAAATGTTAATTGTTTTAAGTACAAAATTGATGGTGTGCAGTTTTTCAGGGTTCAGAGCATTGAGAAAATGAAAGCACAGCGGGTAGAACTTCCAAAATACACGGACCCTTAGAGAGCCCTGAGTCTGGGTCATTCACTTCGCAGACATGGCCTGAAGGGAAGCTGTATTAGTGAACGTTTTTGGGGCACGTGGGCCGGTGCTCTGCACGCAGGTCTTGTTCAGTCTCTCAAGGACCCTAAGTCAGGGAGCAGGTCCTGTCACCCCTTGATTGTGCAGAAGACCTTGTGTGTTCTTGTGCCTTCTACCCCTTCCACCCCAAACCTACAGAGGGACTGGCCTCCAGCCTCACGTCTTGCTGGTGGCACAGCTGTGGCCAGGTGGCTCCCAGCCCAGATAGAGTCCTTCTGACGACCCAGGGCACCAGGCCCAGGCCAGGCCCTCCGTGAATTAAAGGCTAAGGAACAAACGGACAAACTGAGGCACAGATTCATTCCTCGAACAAAGAAACCGAAAGTTACTACACGGGGCCCACCCTGGGGCCTCTTTGCACGTTTCTCGGCCACTGTTCTCCTCCAGTGACTTCACCCGGGCACAAGCGATTGCCGAGCGCTGACCCCCAGCAACTAGAAGGCGGGCCCGTCCACTCCTCAGACTCAGCAGACTTCCCGAGGCATCCCCAGCGGGGGCAGCAGAAGCCCGGAGAAGGCCCAACCCTAGTTGTCAGGGCAAACTGGCAACGCTGGGCACAAGAGAGGTTTCCACACAAAAACAAATTATACACAACAGCAAGGGAAAATGCCCCTCCTCACTCAAACTTCAGGCTAGCCCAGCACCCCGAGGAGGCAGGAATCAGTGCTGCCACTCCCAAGAAAAATGCGGAACAGAGACGTTGAGAAACCAGCCAAAGTCGTCGTGGACTGAGTCAGCACAGAGGAGGGAAAACAAAGCAAGCTTCTGATTCCAGGGCCCCGGGCGCTGAAGCTCTCCTGCTGCCCCAGCCTCTGGTGAAACTTCAAGATCCCCTTTCCATTTTTATGGTTAGCTTTCTTAGTGCTCTGAAGCCCAGGTTCCTCTTCCCTTCTTGTAGGTCTAGGCCCCTCCACTCCTAATGACCCTCCATAAACACCATCATCTTCTGTTCCTCTCCCCTTCACATAAAAACAAGATGCCACCAGGCTTGCTCTGGGAGCTGGAAATAGGCAAACACGAGCAGGTTAGACCAAGGTTCTGGGATTCCACGGCCCGAGTCACAGTTGCGGGAGGGGTGGGAAGGCAGACCCTGGGGAAGACTCCTTGGTAAGGCCTGGCACGAACCATGAACAGAATCAGAATGTTAATCGCCTGTAAGCACCCAGTTTTCAACTTCAGGGAGATAGTCGGAGACAAGACAAGTGCACACGCTCTGAACTTCTGTTTTCAGCTGACACAAACGTTAGCTGAAGAGCATCGTTTCTAAAGGAAGATCAACTGCCTCTGAAGTAGTTCTGAAGACTCTCCATATTAGCAAACTGGGAGTTCTCATTTTCATTGTTTAAAAGAATGGCCTTGAGCGCCTTCAGCCTAGGAGCAGGAGATGCTTGAAGCTCTAGCCTGAGGACCCCAAACGCTTCTCTCTAGAGTAACAGTGGTGCCCCCGGCTCCCCCTGGGTCACTGGCTCAGAGCGCTTTGTCGGGGGCACTCACGCCCATTTTCCTCTGTTTTCTTGGTTTTACTCCACCATTGCCATTTTCAAGATCGGTTCTTATAGAACAAATGAATTCATGGCAGCTCCTGCTTCCAGATCAATGTTACCACCGACACAGCAACATTAGTTGTTTCATTTTTCCTTCTGATACTTTGGATTTGGTTTCGTCTTTGCTTTGAGTAGAATGGAATTAAAAACAATTTTTTGGAGTTGCTTCCCGAGCACGGTCTGAGTAAGTTGCAAGTGTTTACAGAGTAATAACAGGTACCTAAGCAGTTTGTTTCATCTTTCTCATCTCCGTTTCCCGGAAAGCGACTGGGGTGAGGGGGAAGGAAGAGGTTTGGATTAGAGGACCCCGAAGATGCTTCTTCCAGAGCTGCAGTTTTGCAATGATGCTAGTCTCAGGTTCACACTCCACTCAGCCCAGTTTTTTATCGTCAGACCATCTCAGGAACATGACGGGGAGGGAGACGTCTTTTGTCACAGCCTTTTTGCGCTACGACATCCTGGTACATTTTCTGGAAGGCTCTTGTTCAACAAGTTTTATTAGGAAGATTGACAAGGATTCCTTTCCCTCAATCATTTCCTTAATTACTTTCCCTAGAAGGCTCAATGAAGAGGTTCAAATCAGAGTCCTCTTACAGCACTTTTATCTTTGCCGCACCCAACAAAATGCAAGCCTGCTACAGTTTCCAGAAGGACCCAAAGTCTTTCCCGCTGGTCACTGGTCAGAAGGAAATCTCCCTTCTCTCAGTTATCACCAATCAATCCTTCGTCTTATACTTTCTTCTCCATACTCTCGTTCAGCCTTCCCCAAAATACTACTGTGGCTTTCTTTCACTAAACCACCCACAACCTAATAAAATCCTGGTGCCACACAGCAGGCAAGAGGCCACTTTGCGGTAGATCTTTAAAAATAAAAATGACTCGTCTCTAGAGTTTCCCAAGGTTGGGCTTTGGGACATCCCTCCCCAGGACATAGTTTTATGAATCCAACTAGAATTTCATGTTGTCTTAAAACAATCCAACGCAAGTACGTCCACTCAAAGGAACTGTCCCTTTTCTTGCTCACTGTAATATTTAGACCATGGAGAAGACAGACTTGCAAAAATGAATGTGGTTTTTGTAATACTACTGGGATTATATTTCAGTGATCAGTGGGGGGGGGGGGGGGAATAGCCAACAGCCGCTTCCAAATACCGATTTCTAAGTGAATGAAGTGGTTTGAGGAGGCTGAAATTCAGTTCAGTAGTCCACACAAAGGGCCCCTGTCATGAAAAACAGGCAAACAGCCTATTCTCGCGGGGAACGTAAAGTTAGAAAGTGAATACCACCAAAGAGCTGCCTTTCCTGGTAGCAAGCTATGAAATCCCTGACTGAAAGATTTTAGCTACCCATGGTCAGTAACAGATAAGTTTCTTATGTGTCATAGGCTCTAGAAAAGTAGCAGCGATGACTTGTCTTGACTCTATCCAGGAAGCTTCCCTCCACAGGTTTCTAGAAAATTCAGACAGTGAAAACAATCGAAAGAACTAAAGGCCAGGCTGAAACACCAGGCTCCAACCAAACCCGCACTGCCTGCCAGCCTGGCACTAAAATCCTTCTTTTCAAATCTTGCAAATGTCCTGAAAAGGGTAATGAAATTTTCATTTCTCTCTGCATGAATCAGCTGTTCTTGGGATTCTTCTGCTAAAGCAAAATGCCAGTGCTGGCAGAACAGCAAGAAGAGGCCTTTCCAGAATCCTCAAGAAGACTTCAGAAAAGTCTAACTCAATAGATAAATAGAAAAGTCTATTCTAAAGCTCCAAGCCCTTAAGAAAAAAGAAAAAATCAAAACACTTGGGGTGTAATAATGCCTGCAGCAGCATGATACAGAGGAAAGTCACACATTTTCAGCCATCGTCAGGGAAATGTAAGCACAGTGGCTTAGTGTTGCAAGTTTCAGTTATCTCAACTGTAAAATTAGGGCATAAACATCCTGCTCTGCCTCCTTTGGCTGGTCCTTGAGATCCTGGGAGGTGGGCTGTTCTGAACGGCAGAGCCCCATACGGTCCTGCGGGGCAGCGGCGCAGTCCAAGGGCTAAGAGCAGGCCTTTGGCATCAACCACGTGTGGGTCTGACTGTGCTACGGGTTGTCCGTTTCTGGACACGCTGCTTCACCCCGCTGACCTCAGATACCTAACTTTTAAAGAGAGAATAATGACAGTACCCAGGCTGACGGGATTATTCTCATGATAATCAAATAAGCCAATCGATTTCAAGCACTTAGCACGGTACCCTGGGTACAACAAACACGCAACAAATAGTAATTATTACGAGGACTGGCAGATATCCAAGAGGGCCTGGCACACGGAGGAGTTCAAAATACGTTTCATGAATAAATAACTGATGACAAGCTTATCCCGTCTGACAGATTATAGGCTTCTTGTAGCCAAGGTTCGTTCTCACTTTCCTTTTATGTTCCCAGCACGAAAGAAAGTCAGGACCTTGAGGACATTCTGCGAAGTAAAATAAGCCAGTCACAAACGAACGAATATTGTAGGATTCCGCTTATACGAGGTACCTAGAGTAGCCAAACTCAGAGAGACAGAAAGTAAAAGGGGGCTGGCCAAGGGGCTGGGGGGAGGGGCAGGGGGAGTTATTGTATAATGGGCACAGAGTTTCAGTTGTGCGAGATGAGAAAGTTCTGGAGACGGAGGGTGGTGCTAGTTGCACAGCGATGTTAAGTCACTTAATGCTGCTGCAATGTGCACCTAAAAATGGCTAAAAGTGCTAAATGTTATGTTGTGGATATTTTACCACAATTGAAAAAAATAAGTTAAAATGAAAGAAAGTTGGGGTTCAGGAAATATGAGGTTAATTTAGGGGCGGATAATTCACAAACAACTTGTCATTTGAATCAACCTAATTCTAACGCTGACTCTGTGCCACTCACTGGGGTGGCGTCCTGACTGAAGGACACGCTATTTGGCAACACATAAAGGACACTGGCAAGAATTCCTGAACTATTCATTAGAGCGACTCTGGTTACCCATGATAGGGCCTCTGCTTTTTATCTGTAATATCTGCAAGCAAGAACCCTGACTCAGAACTTATATTTCATAATTATAATTGAGTCACCAAAAGTTAAGTGGAGATCATCAGAAGGAGTGTATGAGGTGATGTAATTAATGTTGGTGGGGAAAAGGAGCCGTCACTTTATCCTGTAAGGATGGAAGAACCCACTGAACCTGGTGCTAAGCCTGTGACTGTCGGGGCCAATTCCTGCCATTCTGTGGCCATTCCCTGGGGAATTTGCAGTGGGCTCAGTCCCTGGCCCAGCTAGAAGCTGTATGAAATTGAAAAAGAAGAGGAAAATACGTGGAAGTGCCAAGTAAACTTGGTGAACGACAGAATGGAACTTGGGGTCTGAAGGTTTAGTTCGAGTCCTGACCCAAACACTTACTGGCCGTGTGGCCTGGAGGAATCCCTTCTATTCCAACGAAGGAACCGGAAGAGGTGATCCCTACGGTCCTATCCAGCTGGGTCAAACTCAGATTCCATTAAAAACATCCTTCCGAATTTCTGATAACTTGCGCAAATAAAATAGACTCAGATGAACTACTTCCCCAAAGAAATCTTCTTATTCGTTAGTCATGCACGAACATGTTATGGGTGATGAAGTAAAATGCTGTGACTGAGTCTTTGAATTGAGAACAAAAATATCCAAGAAGCTGTTGGTTGAGAACATTAAAGCAAGACTAGTTCCAGACAGAATAATCCTTAGGACACAGGAGAGGTTCTCTGCTATGTTGGTGAAACCAGTGACCCTAGACTAAAGGACCGCCCTCCCTGGTTCCTTGCTCAGTTCCAGAGTTCCCGACCCCCCCCCCCCCCCCCCCCCGCTTACCTGCGTAGGAAGACACGGGGGAGATCTGCAGGGGGTAGAGCTCGCTCATGCTGACCGGCTGCTCATCACTTTCGGTGGTCACTTCCACAACTTGGCAGATGTCTGGTGGATTAGTGACAATCTCTTGATCCTCAATGTTGCTGCCCAGATGTGACTGTCCTACGACTTCAAAGAAAAGACCGCCATCATGCACCAGCATCACCTGCCTTCACAATCCTAGCACACACTCTCGAGAAAGGAAACCTCCCCCCAGAGAGGCCAAGGGTCAGTTTCCTGGTCACCAAATGTCATCTGCCACGAAACAAGAACAAGCCTTAGCTTTGGGCTAATGTCCCTGGAGAAGCAACTTGCCAATAACCTGGCTCGCCAGGGCTATTTCCAGTGTGCCTGCCAATGGTGCTTACATGTGGCAACATCCCAAACTCAACCCGGCCACAGCCAAGGCTGCAGGACGAGAGCTGCATCCAGACCTAGCCCCAGGGCCAGAGAGATAAACAGCGCTTTGAACCTGACCCATTTCTGTTCTCTGCTCTTGCTCTAAAGGAAGCTGCTGTGCTAGTTTCTGGGTCCTGGGGTCCAGAGAGACATCACCAAACCTTCATGATGAGGAGGGACCACCAAAATCCACCCTATTGTGTCATTTCTAGCCGTGGGATGCTCCTTTCAGACTCCCAGCCCTCCTCCTCCTCTGCAGACAATGGATGTCATATCAAAACAATGCAAAAGAAGGCTTTCCCAATTCTAACACAACTTCAGAGCATCAATTCCTCAAAACGCTGATAATATGAATTCTGGCCACCCTGCCTCTGAATCCTGACTCAACTTTTTTTTAATTAAACTTTTCAGTCTGAGATCATTGTAGATTCATGCGCAGTTGTAAGAAATAATACACAGATCCCGCGTGCCCTTTACCCATGTGCAAAACTATCATACAGTATCAGGAATATTGACATTGACCATCGATGCATCTTGTTCAGATTTCCTCCGTTTCACTTGTACTCCTTTGTGTGTGTGTGTTTGTGCGTGTACTTAGTTCTGTGCAATTTCATCACATACGTGGTTTCACGTACCCACCTCCGCAGTCAAAACACCAGTCTCATGAGCACAAGCATCTTCTGTAACTGTATCCACCTTCCTGCAGCCTCCTCCCCTGGTCTCTAACCCCTGACAACCACTCATCTGTTTCCCATTTCTATAATTTTTGTCATTTCAAGGATGCTTCATAAATGGACTCACAGTAACCCTTTGAGATGGGCTGTTTTCACTCAGCAGAATTCCCTGGAGATTCACCCAAGTTTTTGTGTGTATCAGTAGGAACTGTAGGTTCCTTCAATTGGAGGAACCCAATTCAATTCACCCATTGAAGGAATTGTAGGTTCCTTTCCATTCTTTGGCTATTACAAATAAGGCTGCTATGAACATTCATGCACAGGTTTTATCTGAACATAAGTTTCCATTTCTCTGGGACAAATGCCCAAGAGTGTAATTGCTGGATCACATGGTAATTATATGTTTAGTTTTACAAGAAACTGCTAAACGAGTGTCCAGAGTGGCTATACCATATTACATTCCTACCAGCAATGTATGGACAAGCTAATTTATGCACATTTTAGCCAGCTTTTGGTGTTGTCACTGCTTTTTGACTTTAAGTCATTCTGATAGATGTGTGGTGATACCTCATCTTTGTTTTAATTTGAATGCCCCTAATGCCCTGTCCTACTTCAAACAGAGCTGACCTTATACTTCTGTTGACAATTGATTGGATGGAATATCTCTGAAAACTGGCACCCATAAACAAATGGGACCAACAATGTTTTCCCAAGGGCCTCTCTCAAAGCACTTTGCCCTCATAATCAATGTTTTACTCATGCCTGTATAAGTTATTTTAACATTTCAACACATGAGAATGACAGGGAAAGCATCATTATCCTGTTATAAATGAAGAGTGTCAGGCACAGAGGAGTACAGTCGCTTGTCCAAAGTCACACAGCGTGGATCATGGGCAGTGCTCTACGTCCCCAGCCACCTGTAAAATGTTCAGATTAGGCGGGAAGGCGGCCACATTCCAGTCTCCTTGAGAAGTTAGCATCATGGGCCAGTTCCTGTTTTCACTGCTCAAAGTATAATATTTTGATTACTCAAGTATTTCTGCTTATACGTGGGTTTCTGTTTTAATTACTTGAAGGGGGGTGATGAAGTGACTAAGCATTAAGGCAGGGAGAACATTACCTGATTTCTACTCAGGTAAGGTTTTAGAAGGCAGTGAGAATTCATGGATTTTCTAGCAAAGAAAAGAAAAGCACTGAAGAGGCTGGGAAAGGAGATTTGGGGATGTGATAAAAGACTCCACAAAGCCACAGCATACAGAATGGAAGGGAAACTGGATGCCGTGTGGGTTTTCCTGGAGGGGATAAAATTAAAGAAAAGGAAGGCAGGCTAAATATGGCAGGCAGACTCCCAAATTCTTATTTTATCCTTTGGACTATACTACTTGAGCCCGAGAGCATCAATTATGCAGCTCACCAGACACAGACTGAGCGCTGACACTGACCTCTCTCAAGTTTCTTCTGCCTCCTCTCCCAAGTAAAATAAGACGGCAGGAAAACAAGATGGGTCCTGTCCTTTCCCAAATTGGTGGGTGGAGACAGAAACCAAACGGGACGTGTGTGTGTGTGTGTGTGTGTGTGTGTGTGTGTGTGTGTGTGTGTGTTTGAGGAGGGGGTGGATAAAACTGATACCTTACATACTAAGAAAATTACGATCTTATATAGATTTGATTTAAATCAAGGCCCCTTTAACTTCCAGTCCTCCAAAATTCATTTCTCCCTTGCACTGTCATTCCTGGGAGTATAAACTACGGCAGCCATTCCAGCATCTTCCTAATTATGTCCCTTTGTTCTGACCAGGAATTCTCTCCCTCAGTGTTTTCCCCCATAAGTCCCAACTCAGCCATTCAACTAACAGAGATTTCTCGAGCATCCTCTTTGTACAAGGCACTGTTGTCAGGTAGGAAGGGTAGAGGAAGTGTAATCTAGTCCAGGATCTGGTTGGTAAGAAGTCCAGTAGGACTGGAGGCCAGCCCACAATGATCTAGAGAATAAACTGAGGACAGTAGTGAAAAGGAAAAGGGGGGAGGGGGGAGGGCCCGTGATGAAAGTTCAGGAAGTGGGATATTTTTTTTTCCAGTTCCAGGAAATCAAAGGCTTCGGTGAGGCGGCAGCGCGCTGGGCGGAAGGGGAGGGTGAGTGCCAGGCAGGAGTCAGATGCCTCTGCTTTCGGGGGGCCTCTTCCTGACCCCCCAGAACAGACTGCCCTCTCCTTCCTGCGGGGCCCTCGCTTGCTGTCCCCATGGCTTGGCCAAAACGACAGCATGACACGACCTTGTGACGTGCCTTCACTTTCGGCCTCGCGTGCCCAGTTAACGCAGTGTCCCTTTATTTAACTTTTTATTTGTACGTGTCGTCTCCCAGCCACACTGTGGCTCCCGAGAGAGTTGAGACCCTGCATTAGAACTTTTTGTCTCGAGTCACAGCACACGTTCACGGCTTGTACCGGAGAGCAGCTCAGTGAATATTTGCTGAGTAAAGAGATGAATAAACAGAGCAAGGCTCCCAGACTGCAGCCAGAGGCCCGCAGGAGTTCAGGACCATTTGTGAATACCGAATGGAACGACGAATGTTTTCTAGAAAATTTCAAGACTCCTGGCAAGCGGGCTTTTTAAAACCTAGGTGAAGGGATAAAGACATAGCAGGCCATAGCTGCCAGGGGCTGGAAGGAGGGAGAGGAAACATTTGGGGGTGAGGAAAATGTCCTATGTCTTAAATGTAGTGGTAGTCACACAACTGAGGATGTCTGTCAAAATTCATAAACCTGCACGCCTAAAGGGGGTTAGTTTTACGGTATTTCACTTAACACACATGCCTTAAGACAAAAAGTAGATAAGCATCTCTATTCAAATTTTAAGTGTATCCTGAATGCTGGTGACCAGCATAGAAAAATAAGTTTTAGTTTTCTGGGCTACATCTGGATACCCAGTTAATAAGATTACATGGTCTCTAAGACCAGGCATTGCCCTAGGAGTATGTGGCTTTGTGCCTGGGACGACCACTGCTCTCCATCTGAACACGACTGAGGGCACTTTAGAAACTTCTGAACTCGTAAGTCGCCAAGTCCAAGAGAGAAGCTGGGAAATCGCAACATGTGAGATGCTCTGTGGAAGGGCTTTACGCACCAGCCCTAATCCATATATCTCTCTTTATCCATCTATGGAGATGGATGAGAGCTGATTTCCCCTGAACCACCAAACTTTGCCCTAAGGGACAACACAGACAGTGCCACCGACTCCTAACAAATGAAAAGTCACAAGAACAGCAAGCTTAGCAAACTGCTACAGCACATTAGGTCAGAAGTGGGAGCCCTCTAGGTGCTACAGTATCATGACTGATAACCGATAATAACAAAACCTAGCATTTCCTGGGCCCTGAACTTTGTCTTTCTCACCTTGACCTATCACCTGCCAGACCTCACAACTCCACGGGGAAGACACAGCTATCACCCCATTTTAGACAGGAGGAAAAGCATCGTGGAGAGTTAAACAACTAACGAAGAGTTCAATGACTAATTCAAGGTCAGACAGCCGGAAAGTGGCAGCCTCAGGAGGCAATTCAGCTTTCCCTCTCAACAGCACCGTCTCCCTGAAAGAAAGAGTTAGGAAGTTCACACTGAGTTTCCCGGGCTTTCTAAGCCCCTCTTAGGATAAAACCTTTCAAATCTCACCTTAATAAGACTCTGGGCTCATAACCAATAGTGAAATTGCTTTTCAACAGTTCTATATTGGGTGCCAAGGAAATTCCTGAACGGTTAGGGAACTAGAAATCCACTAAGCTTCTCCAGATTATGAAGGTCAGCGCATCAGGAAAAGAGTCCCCTGCAGGCATGTAATTTTATCTGGGCCTCGGTGCTGAGACTTACAACAATATTATTCATGGCTGGTTACTGATGAACCGGTTTGATTCCTTAAAAGGTCATTCTTACCTTATTAACAATTGTTGACAACGCAGGGCTCCACCTGAGAAAGTAGTTGCCCCCATGCCTCAGAGAAAGCTCTTAAAAGTAGACTATTAGGAACGGGAAGGTTCTGTGAAGGTGGGTTGGTCCTATCACTTTGCAGCTGAAAAAAGCTGAAACCCAGGGAGGCTGGGTAAATTGCCAAGGTCACTCAGGCAGCTGCAGGGTCAAGATAAAAGCGTATAAAAGCCGGCCATCTGCATGCTGCCGTGGAGAGAAATTTCTTCTTGCCCTGATCTGAAACTTCGAGAATTTAAACTGTGAATACCACCCCTGATGACGCAGCACAGATGGAGGCAATGTCTCTTAATCAAATATATTTTAATATGATTTGATAATACCACAATCATAATATTAATTTTACCACCTTCTAACCACACAGTGAGTTTTCTGTTACACCCATTTGGTCCTCACAACAATCCTGGGATCGGTTTTATCATTTCCACTGTATTTAATATTTTTTAAAAAATTAAAAAAAATGGACCATTGATGTGGACCATTTTCAAAGTCTTTCATGAATTTGTTACCACACCGCTTCTGCTCTATGCCTTGGTCCCTTGGCCGTGAGGCATGCGGGATCCTAGCTCCCCGACCGGGGACTGAAACTGCATCCCCTGCATTGGAAGGCGAAGTCTCAACCACTGGACCGCCAGGGAAGTCCCCTCGTTTCCACTTTAGATAACGAGGAAATTGAGTCTCAGAGAGGTGACGGAGTTTGCCTAGGATCACGTGATAAATAAAAACCTGCAGAACTAGGTCTAGAACCCCAGTCTTTTAACTTCTAATCTGGTGCTCTTTTTGTTTTCTTTTTTTTAATAAACTCTGGCCATGATTCGGTTTAGGCATCCAAGGGCGACGCTGGGAGACACAAGTCTCTACGGGGTTAGTACTTTCAGAGAAGGGGCCAGACTGCCTCAGCAGTGACAGGTCGACATGGGCGCAGGGTGTGGTACACACTCTGCATTTCCGCGAGGAAACCGCATCACATGCTGCTCTGCTGTAAAGGGGGGCAAATAATATGTTCTAGTGAAAACTCAGTTGAGTTCATCACCGTGTCTCAAGGGTCAGTGGTCTGGCAGCAGAAACCCGGCTAAGACCTCATGGGCTGGCAGCACACCTTTCCCGATGGACCCGCCTAACGCCCCTTCCTTACTCTGCTGGGTTGACAGAGCTATAGCGTCCACCCCACAGTAACAAAACCCACAACCCAAACCTCTCTTTCTCGCTGGATAGGCACATGGAAGTCCAGCTGTTCAGAGGAATTCGAGTTCAAAAACAAGTATAAAAGAGGTGGACAGGGGCCAGGTCACCAGGACCCTGGGGACATGCGGGTCTTTGTTCTGGGGGGTTGGGGGCAATGGTGACATGGTAAGACTGGCATTTTTTAACAAATGACTGTGTGTGGAGAAGGGGCAGCAAGGAAGCAGAGCTGAGGCAAGCACGAAGGGGACTGGGAGTCGCATCTGAAATAGAAAGAAGGGGACGGATCTGAGGAATAGGACGGGGGAAGCCAGGATTCGATAGTTAATTATAAATAAGGTGGAGGTGTCAAGGCGGAAAAATATATACAGCCTCGTAAAAAGTCGGCAGCTTTCCTGGGTAAATAAAAACTCCCTAAAGGTTGAAAAAAACCTCCATGTCCACTGCCCTGGGTTGCCGGTGCACGTGGTGACCGAGGGCACATCCCATGCAGCCTCAACTCTGTGACCTTGGCTTTTCCAAGGTCCAGTTCACTGAAGAAAAACAAGATGTATTATCGGTTGTGTCTGGGTTTACTGTGAGACCTGGGTTCACACCTCACACGGACTTTCCTATTGCTAAGAGTTTTCTAGGGGTCCTGATAAAACCGGATGCCTTGTCGCTGGCCCCCGCTCCTGAGGGATGAACCAGCATGGAAAGCCTTCACTCGCTCCTTCTCAAGAGGGGTGCCTTCCATCTAAAGAACCACCCCAAATCTACTTTTTATCTTGTAGATGGAAATTTTCATATCTTAAGCACCAGAGAAAATGGCAAAAAACAAAAGCAAACAAACAAAACAGGGAACAAAGGATCTGGAAAAGTTGAAGACAGTTCTACAGCCTGGCGTCACCTTTGGCCATCCTCAAGTCATTATGAATTCTGGTACCAGAGGCTGCCAGGCTTGAGTTATAACCGTGAGGCCCTGGGGGCACCCTAAGTTTGGTCTCTTAGTTGTGAATCTGTTTTGCCCCACCCCCCTTTTTTTTTTTTTTTAACTTTTTTGTTGTTGTTCTGCTCCTGTCGATATTCAAGTTTCTAAGCTTGGCTGAAAAAAAGCTACTCAAGGTTTACTTTAGATAAAGTTGGTCAAATTTGGAAGCAACTACCAAAAAAAGGTACACCCTAGAAGGTGCATTTTGGGCCACCAAAATCGACAGAATTCAAATTACATTATTTCCTAATTGTCTATGTCTAGTCACCTAAGGCCAGCTTGATTTACTTCAGGGTCATGAATAGCCTCCCTCATTTCACAGCAATCTTTGTTTTCTTAAAGGGTGGGGTTACCTTTTATCAAGAAACACAATGGAGTTATGAAGCTCCGCCTAGGCCAGGGAGAAAGAATGTCCGCACCTGCTAACTTCTCACACTGGCCTGGAGGTGATTTCAGTACAGCTCAGCAGAGGCCCTGCTGACCTGGGCAAGAGGCCAGCAGGGTATTATCAGAACCATCCAACATGTTGCTGGCTTCTTCCGCTTCCTAAAAACAGAAGTTGCCGCACACACAAAATAATTCGATGTGAAAGAAAAGTAAAAATAAAAATGAGTCTTTTTCTCCCTCCCCTTAAAGGGATAGCAGGAAAGATCTTTGGAGGTGCTGACCTGTGCATTTAAACAGGAGGGAGAGATGAAACGTGAAAAGACCTGGTTTAAGTAGTGAGATGCTGCCCTCCTGCTTGGAGTGCACAGACTGCTAAATCTGGATGTACATTCAGCCGTTCCGGACAAGAAGGCAAGAGCAGGACACTGCCCACTGACCATGAGCGTGTGCACACTCGTGCGTGTGTGTGTGTGTGTTTTCCTGCCATCATCTGCCGCAGAAATAAAAGTAAAACACAGCAGCAATCCAGCAGGAGTTCAGCTGTCAGGGTAACAGTACATTTCGTGCTTTACCCCCTTACTGGATTCACTTAGCAAACAGCACCCCTCCCTCCAGAATAAAAATGTACTAGGTGGCTGGCCTCCACGGGATTAAGATATTGATTTTCAATCTATCTCCCTAGTGACAGAGCCTACTGACAACGAGAAAAATGCTCTCATAGTAAGGACTCGTTTCAGCTCCCATTTTTAATCTTATAAACATGGGCTTATAAGAGTAGAATGAAAACATCTTGAGGTTTTCATGTTGGTGCCTGGATACAAAACTGGCCGGAACTCTGGGTTTAGAGACAAATGAATGGAAAGCAAGAAACGGTTTCGTTTTTAAATAAAGCATTTTTTAAAAAGTAAAGAGAGCCCGAAAGAGAATCTCTCAAATGCCACAGCGGCCTTGGAATCAGAACCCCTGTGCTTCTCATCTCGGTCCACACATCGCAGAGGCTTGGATTGCTAATTACTGGTCACTTGGGAGAGTGTAGACAAAGCTCTGCGAAGGGTTTAAAATCTGAGCTAGTGCTGCTGTCAGCAATAATCACAAATTACCCACTTCTTTAAAATACTTGCATGGATCTACTTCATTTATCATTACATACCTTCACAAGGGTCACTGACTAATTACAAAGAGATATTCAAACTCATTTTACTGGCATCCATTATGATTTTATTGTTAGGAAGAGAATCATTTAATCCAGTAGGTGACTCTCTAACCAAACCTGGCCTTCGTCTTTGCCCCAGGATAGTGACTCATTAAATTAGTACCAACACCGTGTAGCACCAATCATACCATAAGGGCAATGAACAATTGACCTGGCAGAGAATTTACATACTGAAGGCTCAACCAAAATGTTAAAAAAAAAAAAAAAAAAAAAAGGTAA
This sequence comes from Balaenoptera borealis, assembly GCF_965194805.1. NCBI lineage: Eukaryota > Metazoa > Chordata > Mammalia > Artiodactyla > Balaenopteridae > Balaenoptera > Balaenoptera borealis. The sequence goes on along the minus strand of NC_138880.1, from coordinate 24,462,354 downwards.
AGAAAACTGGTCCAATTCTGGCTTTTGTTTGGCATTTTATCTGAGGCTGAATTCACCTCCTTAATGAAGGGGAGCTCCAAAAGCCAACCAGCTGCCTCGAAATAAGCTGAATCTTAAGAAAGCGTGCCTGGGAGATTGGCAAATATCTTCCTTTTTAAAAAGGGCTCAGTGGGCAGAGGCTTTCTGAGGACAGCCTGCTGAGAAAGGGATGACAAAAAACCCAAGTGCTGGGGAAGCAGCTCTCAGCCGTGGAAAAAAGGGCCCAGGAGGGAGGAGAGCTGGGCTTCCGGTCAGGCGAGCGGCCTCACTCCAGAGGGGAAGTGAGAAAGATGCTCTCTCTCTCCGAGAGTTCACGCGGCTCAAGATGACTGTGGAGCCATCTGTCTCTATGCAAAAGTGCCCCATTCAGACGTGAGCCCAGCGAGGAAGGCAAGGCCATCCCGACATGAGATACAGCACGTGCTGAGTCTCAACCCAGGCTTCGTTCCTTCTTCACGCTGCACGCTGCTGGAGACCTCAACGTGCAAGGGAGACCCTGCACGTGTGATTCGACTTCCAAACTCCAGACAAAGCCCAGGGGAAGGGGCAGCGGCCATGGCCTCCTGTCCCTGCTCAGCTGAGAACCCGCACACGGAGGTCGTCAGATGTGAGGCCCGCTCTTGCAACAGGATGTTTCCTGTTCTTACCAGCATCAGAAGCCCTAATTGTTTACAAAATGGAACAAAATGTAATGAACCAAAAGGTACTGAGGTTCTGGATTCCAGGGCTGGAGTCAGAACACAAGGTCAGGCCTGGGCCTCCTCCACTCTTGCAGAGTCCCTACCATCCGTGCTGGCAGCACCCCAGCGGGACTTCAGTGAGATGTAATTCACACTTGTCACCCACCTGCTCCTGCTGAAAAGCCTCCAGGGGTGGTGCTTCCATGGCGTGTGTATGTAAAACATTTGGGCACTTTACTATCTGCTATACTTCAATTTTTAAAAACTTTAAAAAAAAACCAAAACAAAACCCACACCCTCCAGCAGTCTGGGGATAAAACCCAACCTCCTTCCCGGGGTCTTCAAAGGTCCCCGTGAGCCCGCACCGCCTCCCTTCCGAGGGGCCTCACGCGCCCTCCCCAGGAGCACTGGCCTTCCCTCTAGTCCTCCAAGCGCGCTCTTGCGTCGGGACCCACGCTGCAGGTCCTCACCCACTGGCGGCATCTCATCTCTCCACTCTTTTCCTCTGGCACATTTATCACAGACGGTAATGCTGTTGTTACGTGCAGTTTTTATTTGTTTATTATGTGTCTTCTTCCATGAAACTAGGGATTGGGCCCGCCTTGCTCCCCAACCTATTTCTGGCTCACAGCGCTACGTCTGGTATACAGAAGGCACTCAACACTCTTTGTGGGATCACAGTGTGCCCTCTGGCCACGGGCCTCTGTTTCCCCATCTGTGAGATGAGCACCACCTCTGTGGCAGGCCCATCACGGAGCAGATGCTGAAAGGACTCATGGGGACAGTCTCCCCCCTCCTTGTTCCCAGGTTAAGTAAGTCACACCTTTGCCCACGTGACCAATTATTGAAAGATTGAGAACCGCTAATCCTTAGCCGCTGGGGGGAACATCCCCATCTCATCTACCTATTTTTTTGAGGCGGACCTGCCTCAGTTCCTTTATCTGATCCTCAAAGGCCTTTATTCTTCAGCCCTGAAATCTGGGGGCCTGAACTTGCATTTTGAAACGGTTCCAAGACCTCCTCCCGCTGACTATGTTATTTCAAATCACGTTTTACAAATTCTCGACCCCAGGGAGCTACTCGTGTGTATAAAAAAATGAGATGTCAAAACAGTTTACCTATGATGTTCACCGTACTATCCACTTCATTTTTTATAGCTGAAGTCAGGGCCGCATACTCAGGAGAAAGATCACTTACTCCATTACTAAGCCCCAAAGATGACTCAACTGGTTCTTGCTAGGAAGAAGAAAAGAAAAAAGAATTGAGAACACTTCCTTTTCCCTCCCTGTGCTTAGCTTAAATTCTACCCTCTGTCCACTTTCTTTAATGCCAAGGTCATGTTCGTCTCCCAAACGCATTCCCTACGTGTTTTAAATCAGCCTGGAGCTTAAGAAGCACATTTCTGCGTAGAGTGTCTCGCCAAGGGTTCCCTTTCTTTCCTTTTCCTTGGAGGAGACAGTATCCGTGCACCTGGCTTGCCCTCCTGAAATGCTTACCCCTGCACAAGGTAGCCCTAGGGTTAAGCGGAGCTGTGTTACCACCTAGGTAAAGCACTTTGCTGCCGAGATCCCAACTCATCCTTCTCTGAGGGAGGGGTGCGTGTAAGACTCAGCTCCTGGCTTTCTCTCTAAGGGAGGAATCCTGCCACCTCTTTTATAAATTCAGAGGAAAAGCTCTGCCTCAACTATCAGCCCAAGGACGAAATCCAGAGGACATGGTGGATGAATTCTTCTTGGATAGGGTTTGCTCTGGATTCTGGCCACTGGAGCATCCTGCCCCAGGGTCGGGGGGCAGGTGGCCGGTCACACGGGCCAGACTCATAGCCAAAGCCTCTGCCACCCCGTGGAGTCCAGTGAAACAGCCCACACCCACGGCTCCACAGGCATGCCTTCCGAATGCCCATGCAGCCCAAGAGGCTACACATTCATATTAATGAAACTAGGAGAACAAACTCCTCTCCCTAAGCTTGGCTCTCAATTCTGCTTTATTCAAGTGCACCAGAGCCCTCCAACCTCTGAACGCGCCAACAGCTCTGGGAGAGCCAGCGCTGGAGTACAGACTGACTTCCAGCGTTTTGATGAGAGAGCTTCTCCTCAAGGGGAGATTACACTGGCGTCTATGACAGCAACAGAATCAGACAAAAAAAGCCACACGTGACAACTCCTGGGGAGACCAAACTGGAGAGGAGGGTGGAGGGGTGGGAAGAATAGAAGACAGGAGCGAAGATCATGTGAGGTGGATATGACTGTGCTTTGAACAATTTAGAGTGGATGCTCCAAGTCATGCAGGGTGTTCTTATCAATTTATGTGCTGCTTGGAACCAATGATGAACCCCCCCCCCCCCCAAATCTTAGGGAAGCCACCTAGGGAAGGAGGGGGAAACTACCCCCTCCCTCCCAATCCCACCTGGCAAATTCCTGCCATGATAACCATGGCTTCAAAGACATCACCTCACTGTATAGCTCAGTTCTCAAACAAACAAACAAACAAACAAAAAAAAATCACACATGGCAGGGTTGACCAGATGTACCAAAGGTTGAATCCAGGAAGGGCCCAGGACAGCCCCACTGGGCAGAATGTTGATCCCTTTCTCCTGCAGCATCTCTTTTACAAATTCCAAAGAGTTTATCCTTTCTGGGAAGAAACTCCCTTGCCTGTGACTTGAGTCACCACCTTTCTCTTCCTTTAGAGGCAAACTCCTGACTGTGCACCTGCCTTCCCACCATCACCTCCTCACTGCACCACCGTGAAGCCTGCAGTCTGGCTGCCACTCCACTTGTGGAATCAAACTCCCAGCTCCTGGGGTAGGGGTGGTGAGACAGCCTGGCTTTGGAATCACATGAGCCTGGGGTCCAAGTCTTCCTCTAGTTATAGGACTTCAGCCTCTTTAGTGGTCTCTTAGGATGCTGCGGACAGCTGTAAACTGAGGACAGTAATAGGACCCACGTCATAGGGATAATGGGAAGATTAAATGAGATAAATATGCACCTGGCACCTATTATTAAATAAGCACTCACTATTATCTAAGGTCACCAATAAAACTCTACTATCCCAAGTCCAGTGACCTTTCCGGAAGTCTCTTTCCCTCAACCCCACACTCTGACATCCAACAGGAAGGCCTGTACTCTCCCCACTTGGCAACAAAATCTATCTGTTTCTCCACCTTTCTGATGGCATCCTTCTCCCTGGCTTCCTCAACGGCCCCCTTCCCACCTCCCCACCATCATGCCCCACGTGTCATCTTCTTCCCCTTCCACCTCTTCAATTCCCCAAAAGGAACTAAGAACATTTTAAGGAATTATGGAAAGAACTGCTCGTTTTCATGGGTTTCTTTTGTTGCCAAGTTATTATTCACTCATTCTGCCTCTAGGCTTCTTATAAAGGTAATGAGGCAGTCAGACTTGCATATATTTAAAAACCTAAATTATTCTGATTTCTCAGTTGGAGACTTCAAAGAGTTTCACATGATCTACAGTGTAATTAGTGGCAAGTGATACTTCTATCACACTACACTTGAGAAAACTATGACTCACAGATGAAATTAGTTTTCCAAGATCACACTGCTTTTACTCTGAGGAGATACAGGAACTGAACTCACATCTTTGGTCAGGCAACATGGTCCAATTCCAGTAGTTTCTGTCTTAATAAACCCCTGGATCCTGTACTAATTCCAATGGAGATTGAGACTGAACTATTTTCAACATTGTTCTACTCCCCAGATCCCCACCTTGCCTCTTGCGCTCCTTCTGTAACGAAACAGAATACTCTACCAATGGAGACTGAGTTGGACTACTCTGAACATTGTTTTACTTCCTCCCATCCCCACTTCCAAAATAACCTGCCGATCTCCAAGTCTTCGGTGCCAACCTTCTCACTGGTCTCAGAAGGACAATACAGCAGACTGTATAGTGAAATGCAGCCACCACCTCCCTGAAAGGTCTCCCTCCAGGGTGCAGGAAAACAGGGATCTTCACTACACTCCGCTGAAATTTTTGAAATGACTAGAATAAGAAGATCGAAACCTAAACTATGTGTTTTTTTTTAAAAAAAGCAAGGAACCCAAATTAAGAAAATGGGTGAACGTTTCTCTACGGAACATGTACAGAGATCCTGCAGGTCACGCACGGCCTTTTTGCCCACAGCATCTCCTCCTCCTCTGTGATGCACACTCCTGCCCTGTCCCCTGTCTGGCTGTACCATGACCTGGCCTGGTGAATCCTGAACTAGCCTCCTCTTTCTGTTCCCTTTCTTACTTTAGATATAGGCTCTCCTGTAAATCACCTTGCCCCAAAGAAAACCAAAAAACAGATTGTGCTTGGGTTCGGACCGCTCCATGATCTATTAACTCCGCCAAATATTTATGCCCAAGAACCCTTCTTCTCATGATAGAATCCAAGGTTCGTTCTACAGTTTACGGGGCTTTTTAGGCGGAAGCAAACCAGCACCAGAGAGCGCTCAGGGGCGGAGGCAGGGGCGGCCTTCCTCAGACCGAGAAAATAACATTCCTCTGGTTGGTCTCAAAGCCATGCTTGCTGGAGGGGCTTGGGGGTGGGCCGAACGGAGGACAACCAGGGCCACTCATTCTGTCTCATCCTTGTGCCACAGCCCTTGTCTAGATGTTCCCTCCTTTGAGGCCAAATATAATGGCCGTGAGACCATTTCCCATCCCCAACCTCCAGAAATGCCCTACTTCATCTGTGCAAAGCCAGTCTCCTCAAAGCCAAATATTTAAGGGCATCTCCAGGTCTCTCTACCAACAAAAATCTCAGGCTGACAGCTGGGCTTCATGAAAGTCAAAGTCGGCCCGGGGAACTGCACACTCTATACCTCGGAGGCCCCGAGGCCACTAAGAACAGGAGTGCGACTGAAACAGGCTGCGGCCTCCTGCCTAGCCCTGGGAACACCTTCCTCCCTTGGAACTAGGCCGTCTTCATTCTCTTCCTCGCTGCTCCCACTGCAACTTCCCCTTAGACTTCTTTCTTTGGCTGGCTTTTCTCCTCGTCTTCTCCTTGGGTCTCCGTGTTCATCTCATGTAGCTTCCCTCTTGGAGAAGGCATCTGTTCCCACGGCCTCCAACATCGTTCTTGGGCAAATGACCACACACCTGGCCTCCAACACTCACCCGAGCTCGGTGCCTGTCAGATCCAACTGTCCACCTGGTGTCTGCTTTAGAGGGCCCTCTGCCCTTTCTAGCCCATCAAGTCCACAGTGAAACTCACCCTCTTCTCCACAAAACATGCTTCGCTCCCAACATCCCCTCCAGGAAGCTTGAGAAGTCAGGGCCACCTCTTGGATCCACACCTGGCTTCCTCCTCCACCTCCTCTTCCAGAGAAATGTCTCCTCCTCTCCATTCCAACTGCCACCATCTTCATCTAAACTCTCTACCGCAGTCTCTCCCCCCATCTGCTGCTTCCCATCATGGTGAGACAAGCCTCCCTTAAATATCAACTCCTCCATGCTCCAGATCCTCCCCAGGGAGCTCAGCTGTGCCTTATCTCACAAAAGCATCCACGGAGGTTATTCAGCCAACCAGTTTGCAGACTGTGCTCTGAGCAGTCCTCTCAAGAGCCACCAGGAGGACAAGGGAGGCACCAGAGCGGGCAGGGCAGGCCCCTCACCTGCTCCCTCCAGGGCAGCTCTGATTTCATCTCTTGAAAGTTCAGGTGGGTTGCCGGCGTGAGGCTGAAAAACTGAAGACCCCTTGCAACCCATGGAAGGATCACTCCAGTATCAGCCCTGACGGGTGGTCGGTCATTCAGCCTGTCTTTGGACAGTGGCAGGGAGCATACTGTTTCGTATCCAGCTCAAGTCACTGTTGGCGGTGAGAGCTCTATTAGAAAGTTCTGCTCAGCCAATACCTGCTTTTCTGTAACTTCCACCCAGAGGCCTGCACTCAGAACTGATACAGACCAGTCCTAGTCTTTACCAAGTGACATTAGAGACAGTCCCTGATTATGTCTTCCATCATCACACCAATGTTTTAATCTGGAAGCACTTCACAGTTTCGAAGCATGCATATGTCCTCTGCAAACAATCCTCTGAGGCAGGAAGTATTAATTCCGAATCCTCCCTACCTACATGCCTTTGTTTCCCCTTGTACCCTCACTCAGGCTCCGGCTCTAATGAAGCCGGTGTCCTGACTCATCCAGCGAAGACCAAACAGCAGCTCTGATCTCCAGGGCTTCAAGTATGATCTGGTGCTGGGGAGTGTCCACCAATATACTGGAGAGTCCCCCAAGGCCTGGATCAGAGCCCACAGCTTCCGAGAGGCTGAGAGGCACTGAGCGCCGTGAAAGAGCACAGGTTCTGAGGTTGGACTAACCTGGAATCAAATTCCAATTCCATAAAGTGGAGCAACTCTGGGAAAATTACTCAACGTCTTTGTGCCTCCATGCCCACATACGCGAAAGAGAGAAAACCTGCCCATCACAGGGAGAACTAAATGAGATAATAATCAGAGCTGAGAACTGGGTAGGGGCTCCAAAATGTCAGCTACCACCTCGCTGTTTTATCCACCTCTTTCCTTACTGATCTCGGCCTTGTGACATTTTCTGAAACACCAATATGCTCTGATGATGTCCCATCTCATACCACTCACTACTGTGTTTCTTACTCATTTCCTTAGACAGCCAGTTACCTCCACGCAGGCAGGGCTTAGTTCAAGTAAAAGATGGCTCACTGAGTGCACAGCAAATACTCCCAAAGAGAACATCAGGGGATATAGGGGCAGCATTTCTGCACATATTACATGGTCAATGAGCCTTGGGTCTCAGGGAAGCTATTTAGGGAGGAAACAAAGAGCACGGAGATAAATTGCCTGAATAGCCCAAGAAATGTTCTGACAGTGGGCCTGCATGCTCTAAACGTCCTTTGCTAGTTAAAACTTCAACTTGATCAACTCTACTCCAATAAAAAAAAATTAATTAAAAAAAAGATTAGGATTTCTTCAGGTATCTTAAAAAAATTCAACTTGAATTAAAGGAAGATTGGGAAGAGCTTGTTTTAACAGCAAATTTTCATACCTAGTTACTACATACAAGACAAATTTTCTCTGCGGAAGAAACCAACCTAGTCTATCCAGTTGCATATATATATATATATGCACAGAACAGAAAACTCAGAGCTTAGGTGTTTGACAAACAATAAAAAGTAATGTATTAATAGCTCAGTAAGGATAAGGTCCTGTATATATATAATTCCAGACAACCTAGAGAATTAACCTTGGACCACTCCACAGAAACATTCACACTATGCAGTCACGAACCACAGAACTTGGGGATCCCACTCGCCTTATCCACGTTCCGAGGCTTCGTCATAGGACAGATGCGAGTACGTTTAAATTCAAAAGTTAGGCTGCTCTTATTTCCGACGAATCACCTGCCTTCTGCTGAAGGAACAATGTCTCTATGAGGGCCATGTTTCGGATACTGACCATATCTACATCACAGGAGGATTTCTCACTGTACTCTCTGCTGGGACCCACGTGGCGGCACCTGAGAGGAAATCTCTCACTTGCTTCCCTGGGTCAGTGCGGGGCCTGGCCATGTGGAAGACACTGCCATTGGTGATATGACTGCAGATGTCCTTTACTTACAAGAACACCAAGTGTCATCAATTCTAAGGTGCACGTTCCTCACATTTCCACACCCCTGAAATGGGATGTGCCTTCTAATCAATTCTGTGTCATGATTTCACTGCAAGCAGTTTTTTCTTGCTTACAGATAACATAAAATAATGGTGCATCTTCCAATCGCTGGCATCTGATATTCAGTGAAGTCTGGTGGTTATGTTTGAGCAAAGCTGGCTGAAAAGTGAACATCTGTTACTCCATTTTCATTTCTCCATGAACTGAGATTGTGAAATTAAATCTGCATTCTAACCCCCCCACTCCCTCCTCCCCATATATTACATTTATTTATGCATCTATTTAGTCAACAAATACTCATTCATCTATTCAGTGATCAAATATGTATTAATTATCTGTTCTGTACCAGACACTGAGCTAGATGCTGTGAAACTAGTAGCAAATATGATATAGCTGTACTTAAGATTATAGCAGATTCTTCAAAATCACATATTTGTGGAAGTTACACTTTTCTGACTAAACAACAATAATCAGAATGTAGACCCTAAAAAAATCCAAACTGTGGGGAACTTGATACAACAAATAACAGGGATTTTTCATTGCAAGAAAAAAATAAATTTTTTTAAAGTAATTTAGGGGAAACCCATAGGTTACAAAAACTTGAGACATATCCAAAAATCACAACATGTGGACCTTATACGGATCTTGACTCAAGTAAACAGACTGTATCAAAATTATGACACTTATGAGACAAATTGGAAATTTGAACACTGAGTGGATATTTGATGTTTTTGAGGAACTACTGTTAATTTTTTCAGATGCAATAATGATACTGTGTTATTTCTAAAGAGTGTCTATCTTTTAAAGATATATACTGACATAGTCATGAAAGAAATAAGATGTTTGGAATCTGCTTTAAAATTTTGGGCTGAACCATATGAAATTGTTTTTGTAAGTCAAAAATGGTTGAACATCTGCAGTTTCATATTAGATGTATGGAAGTGGAGGGAAGGAAGTACTAATGAAATAAAATGGCCACGAGCTGATTAATGCTGAAATCGGGGTGATGGTCTACGAAGTACGTTTGACTCACTTGCCTCCTTCCTGTGTATCAAGTTTTTCCATAATAAAAAGTTATAACAAAATGAGGCCTATACTATGCTATATTTAAAATAAGTCACCAACTAAAAATACTGGAAGTGGAAACTGGAGGTCTCACTGCTAAAACACTCTAGCTAAAAAATTTATTTTCCATTGCAGGAGTAAATGTGTCTGAAACTTTAACAATTTACCTAAGTTTTCCCTCTACCTTCACAAGTCAAACTGAAGTGTATTTTTTCCGATTATTTTGACTAAGTGGCTTGCTTTTAAACATTGTGCTGTCTGGGCAATTTGGTTTTTCTTTCAAGAGTTATTCTAGAGTAGAAACCAGAATACTTGGCATCTCTTTTAAGTTCAGTTCTAAATAACCGTGTGAACTTGGCCACATGTCCCACTGCCCTTGGGTCCATGTCACTCAACTCTCTTGAGCCTCTGTTTCTACATCTGCAAACAGGGCGCGGTGAAACAGACAATCTTCTCTCTGATGGTCTATCAGTCTGGACTGTAGTGTCTGCTCTTTGCTTAGCAACTGGAGCTCACCCTCGATTTTGCATGGGATATTTGGCAGTTCTCTGGCTATTGAACAAGGGCCACCTAATCTACACACAAAGACCCTCACACTGCAGTGGATTTCAGACTACACAGCCCACTGAAAAGCTCACACACACAAACGCATCCCTACGGAAAACTTTTGCAAGTTATGAAAGCTGGTTCTATAGTGGAGCAGGAAAAAAACTATTGAGATCCACACGAATAGAGGGCTTGAACAGAAATCTGTGTCCCCAAACTAATGGCTTGTCATGGAATATCTGCATACGTACATACATACATACATACATACATACATACTGGGTTGGCCAAAAAGTTGGCCAACACAATACATATACATAAATATAGGTAATACATTCTAATATAAGTATATACTATTTAACATACTTTTAAAAATATTTAATGGCCTGAAAATATACTTAATATTATCAGATAGTAGCTGGTTGCTGGAGCTTAGCTGGAACTAAGTGACATGCTGGCAACAGTTGCAGGGACCAGATGGAGGCTTGAGACTGTCAAGCTCAGCATGGATTTGTGAGTTCATTCATAAATTGCTCAGGGAAGTTGGATGAAGCAGGGGATGTGTGTACTTGAGTCTACACGTGGGTACATGCCAAAGAGGAGACGTGTAAAGCACATGAAACACAACAGCAAAAGAAGCAAGATTAAATACTTCACAGAGATCACATCACTTATTTTTATGAGACAGAATATGAATCATTAGTCTGATCACAACTTTGGCCTCCTCTCCGAACAAAGATTACCTTGATGTGCTTCACTCTGTCTTCTTTTTCTGTCTTTGGTTTCTTTCCTGTGGCAACAAAAATAGTTCTGGATTAATTCATGAAGAACAGAGAGACATTTTCCCTAAGTTAAATTCTTTCTGAAACTCTCAATGAATTTATTGCTTTAATCTGTACATGGCCAAGATCCCAAATGCTTCTTTTACTGCTTTTGGGGGCCCTGAGGGTCATTTTCCCCAGCCAGGTAAGGGCAGAATTATCATCCACAGTGGGAACAAGGGTTGTATCCTTGCTGTGACTACAGATGTGGAAATAAAGAAATCACAAAGGTACTATAAGGTATATTAAGCGATCGTTGTTTTAGTCAGTAAATATCTTTATCTACCTTTCTTAGAAGGTCGTTCAGATAAAGGCAACATTCGGTAGACTCTGAAGGCATTGTTTCCTTTCTTTATGCTTTTATCCTTGACTTCTTCAATGTCAGGCAAAGAGTTCATGGCACATCGAAAATTCGCCTTCCATGTTTTTGGATCAGGTTTATCTACTCCTGGTTGATGCTTTCCTAACAAAATAGTTGAAAGAATTAAGGTTAAGAAAAAGAGGGGAAAAATTATTTCTAGAGTAAAAATTTCTGGAAACAGGATTGCTGGCAGATAGTACAGAGAACCCTTTTAATTCTAGGCCACACCTACAGTGAGCAAACCTCCTGGTTTATTTGGGGCTGAGAAGGTCCTTGGGATGCAGGAATTTTTGTTTTAAAACCCGACAGTTCCAGGCAAACTGGGACAAACTGGTCACCCTGGCTCTATGAAATAGCTTGAGAGAAAATTATAATGGTAGAAGAACGGACAATCAAGGTAAGGAAAAGACAAAGCTAGGAGGCCAGTAGACCGACAAGCACAGGCAACTGGAAGGTCTCTTTTTCATCTGATTCTCAAACATTAAGTAAAAGTCCGTTCCTGCAAATAGCTCGCTAGTTAAATTTTGTTACAAATAAATATAATCTTGACTACCTTTGGGGGAGATAAATTTGACCCAAGTTTATACGATGCAAAACAAATAAGTTCTATATTCCCCTGGTACACACCTGGGGAACCTCATCAGAAAACCACATTTACAGGAAATTTAAGGACTACGTTTTCTATGGAATGGGTTGAGCATCACTTCTTTTTTTAAAAATAAATTTATTTATTTCTTTATTTATTTATTTATGTATGTATGTATGGCTGCGTTGGGTCTTCGTTGCTGCGCGCGGGCTTTCTCTAGTTGCGGCGAGCGGGGGCTACTCTTCATCGTGGTGCACAGGCTTCTCATTGCGCTGTCTTCTCTTGTTGCAGAGCACGGGCTCTAGGCGCGCAGGCTTCAGTAGTTGTGGCTCGCGGGCTCTAGGGCGCAGGCTCAGTAGTTGTGGTGCACGGGCTTAGCTGCTCCGCGGCGTGTGGGATCTTCCCGGACCAGGGCTCGAACCCGTGTCCCCTGCATTGGCAGGCGGATTCTTAACCACTGCGCCACCAGGGAAGCCCGAGCATCACTTCTGAGTGATGCAGGCTGTACCCCACGTGTCCTAGATGTGCCTGGGAACAAGTCCCAGGTTTATCAGAGCTATTTTCATGAAGTCATAAGCCAGGAGATTTTATATATGTAGTAAAAATAAAAATAAACGATAGCTAACAGTCTACTGTATAACTGAAATTTGCCAAGAGAGTAGAACTTAAACATTGTCACCAAAAAACAATGTACACTTTAAATATTCTGCAATTTAATTTGTCCCTTATACCTAAAGGCATGAAAACAACCACAAAAAAAGCAACAGTGCTGGGCTCTATAAACAATGCGGGGTTAATACCTGTATGGATGGCCCAGTTTCTAAAGAGCGGTGCATCTTTTTCCACATCCCACCCGTGTCTAGCTGCATGCATCCAGGGGATCTGAAAAATCTTCTTTTCCTGAAAAAAAAAAAAAAGTAAATAAGCACTGCAGCCCTGGGTTTCAGGCCCCCATTGCAGAGGATTATAGCTAGTTCTAGCTAGTAAGATTCCCTGCTAAGTATCACTGGGTTTGCTGAGTATCTACTGTAAACCAAACCCACTTCCCCACTGGGCCCCAAACCTTGACAGTCTACCAGGTGAGATTGAGAGGCAAGTGGAGTCTGGTAGGATAAAAATAAATTCCAAGGTCAACGGTGATGATCTGGGAAATGCCAATGTGCCTCCTTTCCTTTATAGGAACACAGGTAACTGGCCACTTAATGAAATTTCTAATGCTTAGTCTTATGATCTACTCCCATCACTTGGTAAAGAGGAACTCCTTCTGCCTTAGGTAAATTAAAAATTAGGCAACTCTCCAAATGAACACTCATTTTGCTGCTAAAGGGAAGTTGGGGGTGTCTGCGGCCATCACAGAGACTAATTTGTCACAGAGACTAATTATCTCAATCTGCTCACGCAGCCAACAGAAATAAAAGATTTTGTTCTAATCCCTATGTGTCTACTACCCTGTATGAAATAGCAATAAATACAAACAAAGATGTACCAATTATATGAAGATGATACTCCTTTTCTGGAGAAAAGTCCCTCAAGTACAGTTCTTCTTATAGCAGGCCCTCTCCATCTCTCTTATATCCCAAGAAGTAACTCAAAATTGCTTAAATCAATCCTGGCAAACATATGATTAGAAACCAGTGCTTTGGAAACAAAGTCACACTTGCAGTAAAACTACTTACGTGAAACTTGGTTCACTTGGCATGTTCACATGGTCTCAGTTTTGGTTTTTGCAACACCCTAACGAGCTGCGTGTATGTTATTTTTTCCGCTTTACAGTTGAGGAAACTGAGAAACAGAATTAAATTTTCTAGCCAAGGAACTTATAGTAGTAAGTATCTAAATTCGAAACCGAGGTCGTGTAATCCCATATTCAGTCACTTACTCATAACACCCATTGTCTCCCAGGGTTTAGATTTAGATTTCCTGTCCTACAACAGATCTGGTGACTTGGACTCCATGGAGATTAAAACCCAGGAAAACCGTATTTTTTTAAGCTCTCAAGGTAGGTCTGATAATTTCTAGGTATGCAGATCTCTGCACAATACACTGGAGCAGGAAAGAAAATGTCAGTAGGGATTTTCCACAACTTTAGTCTCACACAATGAAAGATACAAACGGTCCCCACCGACCCAAAAGGGACTTGGCCCTCCCCATAGAACATATTGCAAAGCCTGAACTAAAAATATGTCAGAACATTTGAGATCTCCCCAGAACTGTTAAAAGGGAAAATTCTATGTATTTAAAACTTAGTAAAGAAGAACTGAAAGCGAGAGATTTTTCATAAATCCCTCCTTGTTCATGCTGTATCATCCACCGAGAGAGGGCAGGGTTCCAGGTTGGCCAGATTCAAAAAGGGCAGTGGTCAGAAGAGGGCTGAGTGAAACTTTATTTCTTACTGTAGATGAAAATAAGAGGGCAAAATCACTTAATGCAGTTTCTGACATTGACATGAAAGCGAAAAACATGCAAATGAATTTATCTCGGTGAAAGATTTTTTTCCTGAACTACACAACCAGAATCTAAAGGTTTATGCTTAAAGATATAGATCCTTAAAGAATCTGCTGTTGTACATTGTTCTAGGACAAAGGAGACTTGGGGTGACACAATCTGAAATCTATCTCCTAAGACACAAAATTGATTTTATAAGTAGATCTTTTCAAGCATTTGCGTGTTTGCAGGCACACACACACACACACACACCTCCCAAAACTAGTCTCCCAGAAACCATGCTCAAACCATGAAACCACAAAAGTAATGACTGAACCTAGCAATTATCCACCATGGATCCCCTTTAAATGGGCAAAGGACGTGAATAGACCTTTTTCCAAAGAAGATAAATAAATGGCCAATGAGCACATGAAAAGATGCTCAACATCACTAATCAGCAGGCAAATGCAAGTCAAAACAGCAATAAGAAACCATTTCATATCCTCTAGGATGGCTAGAATTTTTTAAAAAAATAAACAGAAAATAGTAAGTGCTGGTGAGGATGTGGAGAAACTGGAACCCTCACACATTGCTGGTGGGGATGTAAAATGGCGCAGCCATTCTGGAAGTCAGCTTGGCTGTTCCTCAAAAAATTAAACACAAATTACCACATGATCCAGTAATTTCACTCAAAGAATTACAAACAGCTGTCCATGCAAACATTTATACATGAATGTTCATAGCAGCACTACTCACAGTAGTCAAAAGACTGAAACAACCCAAATGTCCACCCACTGATAGAATAGATAAAGAACGTGTTATACATGCATAAAATGGAATATTATTCAGCCACAAAAAGGAACGCAGTCTGATACGTGCTACAACAGGGATGAACCTTTAAAGCACTGTGCTAAGGGAAAGACACCTTCCACCAAAGGCCACATGTTGAATGAGTCCATTTATATGAAATATCCAGAAAAGGCAAATCCAAAGAGACAGACGGCAGACCGGTGGTGGCCACGAACCAGGGAAAGGAGAGTGGGGCGTGACTACTTCATGGTACAGCGCTTCCTTCTGAGGTGATGAAAAAGTTCTGGTGGTGATGGCTGCATAATATTGTGAATGTACTGAATGCCACTGAATTGCACATTTTAAAATGGTAAATTAAAAAAAAAAACTACATGTAACTTTTAACTAGTTTTTCAAGTTGCAAAACTATGTTGAAAGATAAAGATGGCAAAACTCATTTTAAACCTGAAAGAGATTCTGACCAGTAAACATTCTGGTTCTATGGGACAGGGAGGGCATTGCTCTGTGTAGACTCTGTGACATCAGGATGTGCCATCAGAATCCCAAGCGCCGGGTCCCCACCCGTGGTGTCTACACACAGCGTGTACGGAAGGACTAAATGCAGTAGCGGAGCTACTCACGTTTAGATACATAGAGACCTCTGCCCACCTGCAGGCAGGAGAGAGAAGGCCAGCTCGAGTTGAGAAGACGAGATAATCTTGAGCAAAGCAGAGCAAACATACCTTGGCCCCAAAGGGAAACTAGTCCTCTTATCTCCCTGTGCCTCTTCACTCCTCCAATATTTAGACGATGTTCCAATGTCGTTTGCTATTTTTGTTTGGACTTCTTACTTTGTTCCGAAATGGCCTGATATTTACACAAGCACAAGCCTGCTCTCAAAGTGCAGAGCAGGAAAAGGTCGGGAGCTACCTGATGTCTCCCAGGCTTGGGGAGGGGCCTTGGTGCCCGGTCCAGGCAGATCTCCAGTGAGAAATAAGAACGTCAATAACCAAGGTTGGGGGACTTCACTGGTGGCACAGTGGTTAAGAATCCACCTGCCAATGCAGGGGACATGCAGCCCTGGTCCGGGAAGATCCCACATGCTGTGGAGCAACTAAGCCCGTGAGCTGCAACTACTGAGTCCGTGTGCCACAACTACTGAAGCCCACACACCACAACTACTGAAGCCTGTGCGCTTAGAGCCTGTGCTCCACAACAAGAGAAGCCACCGTAATGAGAAGCCCGTGCACCTCAACGAAGAGTAGCCCCTGCTCGCCGCAACTAGAGAAAGCCCGCGTGCAGCAACAAAGACCCAAAGCAGCCAAAAATAAATAAATTAAACAAAACAAAACAAAACAAAAAAAACCAGGGTGGGAATCAATCGGAGCGACGAGAAAAATGGTGAACCTGAATACTGCCGCCTCCTTCCTTCCTCAAGAAACAGCCCAGGGAAACCACAAGCAAGCATGAGGACAAATCCAGAACTGACCTGGTCTCTTCAACAAGCCAATGGAGAGACGGAAAAAAGGGAGCGTGTACTGCTCATGGTCAGGAACCAAACACAACCTGTGGGCATTCTTTGGATTCTGATTGAACAAATCAATTGTAAAAAGATATCTGGGGAATACTCAAGGCATTCTGAATATGAACAGGGCAGTAATGACATTTTAAATGACGATTACTTACGATTAATTTACGATTACCTAATTGATAGTGGTATTGTAGCTCTATAAGAAACGTTCTTGGATCTTATCGGTGTACAGTGTCAGGGAGCTGCTTTACCACACAGCGCACAGATCCTTTTTAAATGTTAATGATTGTTCAATCTAGATGTGAGTTTTAAATCTAGATGGGAATTTACTGCGCTATTCTTCCTAGTCATTAGATCGTTCAAGCACACTATGTCTATTTGCAAATATTCATAATAAAATGTAACTGGCCCAAGCCACAACCCCTTTCAAGAACTAGTGATAATATTGCTTTGCCAAACTTCCTCACCGCTCCTCCAGAGGAACCCAGAGGACCCGTTCCATCACCCTCCGCCCTTCATGTACTGAAAGGAGGAGGCGGAAACACATTTAAGGCATTAATTAACCACCTATTTGTCTCTTACTAAGAATGCACTGGGTTTGACGGTGTCCCCATTTGAGAGACACGTGACAGCTGCCAACCCAGTGTTCTTAAGTCTAATTATCTTAACAGAACAAAAGCAGAGTCACTGATGTTTCTCCCCTTCAAGTGCCCATCATTCATCCATTCACTCTCAGCACGACGTTACCTCCTGAGTGTCGGGCACGAGGCCTGGCACTGAGCTTGCGGCAACAATCAAGACAGCCCTGGTGCCCGCCCTCTGGCATGGCCAGCCTGGAGTGCCTCACCGTGAGGACCGACACTCAGAACACAGCTAAGGCACAAGTGAATGACAAAGCGCTGCAGACAGCACAGGTGTTCCAGGAGTCATAATAGGCTTCAGTGGGAGAAGAGAATTTGGAATGGCCTCAAACCACTCAAAATACGAACAGGGATTCTTAGGCTTATGAATGGGCAGGAAATAACAGTAGGGTCTGAGTGAAATATTTATGTGGACAGACGAATGCCATCCAGCCTAAGTTGGCAGAAACCTATAAATAGATGCCCTGGGGAGGGGTGGGTACGGAGAGGAAATGCCCTGAGGCCAGCTGAGGTCTACAGGGACAGGGACGGCTCTGTCCGCATTGGGCGCTCAGGCAGCCCACAAGCTCCTGGGACAGCGCCGTCCTGAGAGGTGCCGTGTGCTGTAGCCACAGCGCACCCTCCTTCCTTCAGCCTGGCCCACACCGGCCCAGCAGAGGACAAGGGGACGCTCTCCTGTCCCTTTGTACCAGGGAAGGGAACTCACGAGCCAAGAGCCAGGTGAGTGAGGCTCAGCAGGAAGAGCCGCCAGAGAGGGGCCAAGTGCTCACTTGCACTAAGAGGCATGCATTCACTTTCTGGTCCTCTATCCGAAAAACACGGGCACAGTGGCCGGAGGAAAAGGTGTCTCAGTGGAGAGTACCGGTGAGGAAGCTACCCCGCGAGGATGTGTAAGTTTCCTACAGCCGTCGTAACAAACTGCCACCCACTGGGTGGCTTACCACCACGGAAACGGATTCTATCACAGTTCTGGAGGCCAGCAATCCAAAAACAAGAAGTCAGCAGGGCTGCGTTCCCTTCAGAGGCTCTGAGGAGAATCCTCCCTTGCCTCTTCCGGCTTCCGGTGGTTCCAGGTGTTCTTGGCTTGTGGCTGCATCACTCCAGTCTCCGCCTCCTCTTCTGTGGATGTGTGTCTCCTCTTCTGTGTCTTGTAAGGACCCCTGTCATTGGATTGGCCCAGCGGGATAATCCAGGATGATCTCATCTGCAAATCCTTACGTTAATTACACCTGCCAAGACTCTTTTTTCCAAATAAGTTCACATCCACAAGTTCTGGGGGTCAAGATGTAGACCTATCTTTTGAGGGGGCCACCATTCAACCTACTACAGAGAACAACAAACTGTAGCACATCAAGCACCCACCTGGTGCAGGAGATGCAGTGACACTGTAAGTGCGCCACTGCATCAAGCCAGCCAAAACGGGTGGGTGGGTTTTAAAAAAAGAAAAAGCAAAACCAAACCTACTTCTCTTCGGAAATCAGCAACATCTGCTTTAATTTCACACCCTAAATCAATAATAGGCAAAGTTACTTTGTTCTTCAAAATAGAATCCTACGAAACCTACAAGCCTTGGTTTCCTTGTCTGCAAAATGGAAAAAATAACAGCATCTACCCCATAGTGGGGATTATGGGAGTGAATGCACGACCTTGTGTAGAGGAGTGCCTGCACTTCGTAAATTAGTTTTATTATGATCATTATCACTATCGTTATTCTTGTTCTTGAGGACCCTATGTCTCTTCAACTCTCCTTTGACTATCATCTCCCCTTTACTGACACCTCTACATGCGCCCCTGCTAACCTAGCAGGACAAGGGGCAACATGATTTCTTGTTTGTTTCTTTGTAACAGGCTAATTACAAAGCCCCTCCAGGATATAAACCTAAAACACTATAGACATTGCAAGCCTAGAAAAATACATTGTTTGCCATTAGACCTTAAAATATATGACAGGTCACGTGAAGTGAGCATATGCTTAACTTAAAAGTATTTCTGTTTACTTCTACCCCATCTTGTTTCAGAAGGGACTCAGATACGTTCAAATACAATACACTGTTACACTTAAAATAAGTGAAAAAATAGGTAAATGAGGGGAAAAGAACAAAAAGAAATAAGATTTGAGAGATATCTGAAAAAATAAAATGAAGCAAGGAGTAATATTAGTAAAAAAAAATTATGCTGCAATATTTTGTACACTTGTTAGGAACGGCCACAATCTGGCTCTAAGCTCTGGAGCACGTGATACAAAGGTAAAGGCTGACCTGCTAAATTATTCATCGTGTCCTTAAGATTAAAAAGGCAGGGCGGAGGTAGAAGAGGTAAAAGACATTTGCTCAGAAGAACTGCAATATTCCTGGTAGTGGGAGAGCAATCTCTCTCTTGGGCCATCTTAAAGAAAGCATGATGTATTCGTTGCTTTTCTAGATTATAACTAAATGTTTTCAGGTGGTCTTTATTTTACATCCAAGGTCTTCCTGATTCCCCCCATGAGAGGCAGGATCAACTAAACTGAGAGTTTTCAGGTTGATAAAAGTAAGGAAGTATTTATGTATAGATAGGGGGTGTAAATGATGGAATACTGCTTTTTTAGGACACGTAGGCACACAAACAGGATTTCATGATAAAAATAAAACCATTTTTTAAGACAAAAACAAAACTTTTCTTTACATAAGGAATACTGAAAAGAATATCAATATGCTCCATTCCCAACAGAAAGCCCTACAGGTTCCATGTCCTCTAATCCTCGAAAACCAGAAGCAAGAAAGAAATTTAGAGAAGGAAAAGGGTGAGAATTACTTAACATAAATACAGCAAGAAGCTTCCCATCAACAGTCATCCACGAGACCAGAGCCTTACCTCGGGGTCGAGGCTACAGTCTGAGAGGATGATAAGTCTTCTTTGTATGATAATTTCATATTTTCACGATCCTTTTTGCTTGGTTGTTTTTTGTAAATAATAAGCATAATATTTTGAACACGAAGAACAGTTTCACTTGCGGTGATACACAGGCGCCGGCTTAGTAAGGATCTCTCTCACACAGATACACACACGCATGCGCATACAAGCAGACACGCGCACACACGCACTTACCTTGTTAAGCCACTTTAGCCCTGGTATCGTGTTTGAGTTGATCTGTTCTTCCAGCCACGGGCGCATGCGCATCCTCTCCACCGGCATGGTGCCCTTCTGCAGAAGAGAAGCACGACATCAGGCATTTCTGCTACTCACTGTCATGTCTGCACCGTGAAGTCTGACACCCCTGCCTGACCCTCTTCTGTTTTCCTCTTCCTCAAAACCGCACAGCTTGTGTGTACATGGGGGCTGGGGGGCTCTGAGAGCGTATCAGGGGCTTTGCCCTACAGCCCCCTGCCCCCGCTTGCGTGCGCTGCTCATTCCCCAGGGGCCGTCTCGGTGGGGCGGTGGTGCAGGTCACCCCTGCTCTCAGCTGAGAGGGTCCCCATGACGCAGAAACTCAGCCAGTCACAGGGCCCGGACACCTAACGCTAGGCTGTGTTTACGGCAGGCACCTTCAGAGGACCAGGGTCTGACAAATACCTTTGGGTATTATCCTTCCAAGAGCCAAGGGTGGACAGAGTAACCAAGTCATTCCTTGAGGGTATCTGGGTTACAGACATGCGTCGAAGCCCCGGCATGGGCACTTCCAAGCGCTTACGGAATCAATTCACGCGGTTCCAAGGCTTTCACCCACTGGCCACCCCTCCTGATGTGGTCTGTCTCCCTGCAGAGTGCACCAGCCTCTAGCTCTGGCTTCAGCATCGCTCTGACGTGAAAGCATCTCTTATTTGGAGGGTTCCCTCAAGGGTCTTGCCTCACTGCCATCCGCCTCCTCCGACCTGGGGTCACCTTTCCTCCACCAGCCCACATTAACACCTCTCCCCCCTCCTTCCAGCTGCATTTCTAGACAGTCCTTCCCTTGTCCACCTAAATATACCCAGAGCGGGATCACTAACACAGTGCTGTCTACCACTCGTCTTCAGCCTGTTTACACGGAAGTTTAAATTCGGTGCAGGACTCAAAAGCAGAGACAATGGCGACCAAGCATCCATTCCACAGGACTTCGTGCACAGTGGGACATGATCCTCTTTTCAACCCCTGGCTGCCTCATCTTTCCTTTATCCATTTTCTCCTCCAAAAACGAGCTCTGAATATTCTACTCAGATGACTTCAGGCTGAGATGGTCAAAGTCTCAGTAACCTTCTCCTCCAGCTCACAGAGGCCTTCCCGTCTCCTCTACGTGCTGCCTGCAGCTCGCACCAGAGGGCAAGTGCCACTAGCGAGTCACCTGGGGCCCCGCCCTCTGCCTGTAGAGCCTAATTCAATTCTAGAACTAAATTCTAGCCCCTGCCTTTCCCTTGGACCTCTCCCCCACTTTTGACCGACTCGCCGTCTCAGACACGGCCTGCTCCTGCCTCTCTCCTCCTCTTTCCGGGCCTTGCCAATCCCCAGCCGTCCTCCAAGACGCAGCCTCCGCCCTCCTCCACCACAAGGCCTCCCCAGACGCTCCAGCTGAAGGAATCCCTCCTTCATGCCCCACAATACCCACGGATCCTGTACTGCTCATTTGAAAGTCAAACATTGCTTCAGGGCAGCTATTCCAATGTTGTCTTTATTCTTATCCAGCTCTTATCTTAAATGTAAACTTTTCAGCTGTGCTCAGCCTCTCTTCCTAACCAAAGTGTAAATTCGCTGGGAGTAGGAACTCTACCTCTTCTAGGTCTCTGGATAATCCTACAAAGCCTAAATGCGGCCGTCCCGTCCCCCCACCCCGAGACGTGCAATACAAGGACCAGGCCAGTTCTGAAGATCAGCCAAGGTGCGGTCACCACTGCAGGCTGGCCCCGTGCACTCATCTGGTGGCTTCAGGAGTGACAGGAACTGCAGGGACAGTCCAAAAGGACATGGAACAGCCACAGGGAGCCCCCGACACAGCTGCTCTGAGTGGGTCTCAAGTGGTTCCACTCACTCACTCTTTCATCCACCCAAAGATCATATGTCAAGAGCGATGTTCCAGGAATAGGAAGAAAGAAGACAGTCCCTGCCGTCTAGGGACTCCCAGTCTAGCGGGAGACAGGGGAGCAGATAATTCCCACAGCCCACGGAGCATCCTGTGCCCAGGATGATAAGGAGTTATGGAGAGTTCTGGGAACATCAGGAAAGGCCGTCCACATTAGATCCACTGGGTGAGTGAGCCCTGCAAGGGCCCTGCCCAGTCAACCGGTCAGATCCTCCTTCTTGAGAAGATCTTAAGACACAGAAAGGGCGCAGCTAAGTCAGGGCAGTAAGGAGGGTAAAGGAGGAGCAGAAGTTACAGTAGGTACGTAGTGACACGTGCCTCTGAGGGGACAAGGTGACAAGCAGAACCGCAGTGGCTCAGGACCCTGCGGCCCCGCCTAAGCTCAGCAACACGGAAACACGCCTGCTTCCGATCCGTCATCATAATAACATATCCCTCCCCTATGTTTTCCACAGACAACCCATTTGGAAAAAACGGTCGCCTGAAATAGTTCAAAAAGCCTTCTGTCTTTAAAACTAAAGCCTATGTGGGGAGATACACTCAATTTTCATTATTCGAGGACTCCATCTTTGCAAATGTACCTACTCACTAAATATATTTATAACACCCAAATCAATCCTCAGGGTGTTTTCCTGGCCCTTCACAGACATGCACAGAGAGGTGAAAAACTTGAGTCATTCAATGCACACGCTCCCAATTAAGGTCAAACAGGTAACATTCTGCCTTCTTATTTCAGCTCTCACACTATAAATATGCATCCTTTTCACAGTCTATCTAGTGCAACATTTTTCACATTTTCCTGCTGTTTGTTGGTGATTTTGCCGTTTAAAATGGCCCAGAGAGTGGTCCGTCTGAAACGCGATCTAGCATTCCAAGCTGTGATGTGCCTTATGGAGAAAATATGTCTGTGAGATAAACTTCCTTCAGCCATGAGTTCCGGTTTGTTGGCTTTGAGTGCAACGTTACTGAATCTACAATACGTATTAAATATGGAGCCTTTAAACAGAGACACACATAAAACAAGATTATGTAGCAATGGGTTGATGAAAATGTTGTGACCAAAGGCTCACAGGAGCCTAATGTCTATAGAAGAAGAGGGAAATTTGGACACAGACACACACAGAGAGAACATCATATGCAGACAAAGACACAGGGCAGATGGCCATGTGAAGACAGAGGCAGAGACCAGAGTGATGCAGCCACAAGCCAAGGACTGCCTGAAACCACCAGAAGCTGGAAGAGGCAAGGAACAATCCTCCCCTAGAGATCTGAGAGGGAGAACAGCCCTATACTTCAATTTGGTGCTTCCAGCTTCCAGAACTGTTAGAAAATACATTTCTGTTGTTTGAAGCCACACAGTTTTCGGTACTTTGCTATGACCGCCCTAGGAAACCAGTATAGAAGGTAAGATACTCTGAGTCAGAAAATAGGGCTCCTACCCCATCTACAGGTAAAGGAAGGTGAGGAGGGTAGGCAGTGCAAAGGTCCTGGGGCAGGAGGACCAGCTGCAGAAGGCAACCAGCAATAGGGATGATGCCAGAGACAGGCTGACCCTGCAGACCTGGGAAACCATGTCTAGGATTTTGGTCATCAACCCAAGACTAAAGAGAAAACTGGAGATTTATACCAATGATCAGTGTTGTATGATCAGTGTTGTTAATAGCAAAGATAAGAGCTGATTACAAAACCTAGACCAGTGCTTCACCAACGTTAACGCACATACAAATCTCAGTTCAGCAGGGTTTGGTGAGCCCTGGGATTCTCTATTTCTAACAAGCTCCTAGGTCCTTGGACCACACTGCGGAGCAAGGCTCCAGACTCACCTGGCTCTTCCGCGACTCGCTACAAAGTCTGGTCACCCTGGCAGACAGGCCTCCTCTACTGGTCTCAGTGTGGCAGGTTCTGCTGCATCATCTACCCGTTGGCCCAGCCCCTATTTACATCCTGTGTGTTTCTAACAAGGATGCAGCTCAGCCAAACCTCAACATTTATCGCTCACCTAGCCAAAACACTATGGAAATCACACGTGTAAAAACTGTTCTAAGTCAGTCATCAGGGCTGTCATTAATTACAAGCAGATTTTTAGGAAAAGCAAATATAGCAAATATAGCAAATATCTGATCCAAGTAGGGAAAATTCTTTTATCAAGGGCTTCACTTATTTCAGGTTCTATGGTGTTGCTGTTTTTAACAGCTAGGACATCCCCGATGACACACAATGAAAGGTAACCCTTTTACCTGGAGGCACTTCCTCTGTCTTACTTGATTTTATAGCCTGCTCCCCCACCCCCTGCCACAAACACACTGAACAGGTAATGAATTACCAGTGGTCTTGCCACACAACCCAGAATAAAAAGGTTGCCATTTGACATAGATTTCTCATGACTATCAGAGGTCGAGTATGCATCCTCTGGTGAAAGAAAGGAAAGGTAGAATTCTACATGCAGCTAGCACCAGAAACTCATGCCTATGTGGCATGTGTTTTCTAGCTTCTATCAGTGAAATTCAAGATGATAGACTGGTCTTCCTTCTTTAAGGCAAGTTTCCCATGGGCAGCAACACCCAGGCCAGTGTTGCCTGAACAGACCTGAAGAAGGCATGGAACTCGGTAGAGAAGACAAAGAGGTGCTATTTTTGCCAAGAGGACCAAAATACACCAGAAATTGGGACGCTCGTGTTCCAGTCCTGGCTTTGTCATTACCACTGTGTGTCCTTGGGCCAGTCACTCAATCTCTCTGGTGGATACTTTGATCATCTAGAAAAAGGAGAGGTTTCACAAAGATAATTTCTGAGGTTATCTGTGATTCTAGGAATCCGTTTGTAATATGAAGGCTCATAATCTGATTTATCTTTTTTGTAAGCGTCATTTCTTGTACACTGTGCTGTTTTTAAAAGTGAAATGCTTAAATTTATGGTTCTATAAACCTAAAATATGAAGCTTCTACCCTCAAGCCTGACTTTGGAAAATCAGCTATCCTTACATCTTTGAGATTTCGGGTTGGGATCATCTTCAAAACCATGGCATTGGCTACAAATCAATTCAGTACATGGCAAGTATTTAGAGTATTACTGGCACCAGGGCTGCTGCATAAAGGCACGAGCTGTTCACTGTGACACACAGGACATAAATCGCATCCCCCATGAAGCTGACAATGCTAACTATGGTCCTGATTAGTGTTATTAACAGTGATCTTGAATTCTAACTTAGATAATTGAGGTTTGTGTCTTGGAATAGTAACAGCAATGGCTACTACTTACTGAGCACTTCCTATATGCCAGGCATGAAAACCAGGGTTTTCTGTGAGTTTCTCACTTCCCTTTTAACCCTAGGAGGTAGGGACTTTATTACCCCACATTTCAAATGAGGGGATAGGTTGGGGAACTGCCCAAAGGCAACCTGCTGGTCAGTAGGGGAGCCCAGACTCTCGTTCAGGTCTGTCTGCAATCCCCAGGCTCAGAAACCATAATGCCTGCCTTCCTCTCACTTCAGAAAGTATTCAGTTATGATGGTCTTTTAACTGTTCTACTTATGGAGATATTCCCAACTCCTCTCTGTTTTGCATACCACTGACATATCAATCATCCTAAAATACCACTTAAATCACGTTAGTGTTCTGTATTACAGACTTCTAAACATCTCTGCTAGATTTTAGATAATAAAATCCTTGGCTGACAGGGCGCTGCTTCTGGTAATGGCATGGTAGGTAATTCAGACCTAACTCTCCTGGTGAATAACTAAGAAACCTAAACAAAGTGTGTGTTTTTTGTTTTGTTTTTTTTAGCTGCATTGGGTCTTTGTTGCTGTGCGTGGGCTTTGTCTAGTTGAGGCGAGCGGGGGCTACTCTTCACTGTGGTGTGCGGGCTTCTCCTCGCGGTGGCTTCTCTCGTTGCAGAGCACGGGCTCTAGGTGTGTGGGCTTCAGTAGTTGTGGCACATGGGCTCATTAGTTGCGGCTCGTGGGCTCCAGAGTGCAGGCTCAGTAGTTGTGGCACATGGGCTTAGCTGCTCCGCGGCATGTGGGATCTTCCTGGACCAGGGATCGAACCCGTGTCCCCTGCATTGGCAGGCGGATTCTTAACCACTGCGCCACCAGGGAAGTCCCACAAAGTGTGTTTTTAAAAATATGTTTAGAAACATCAGAGAACTAAGATGGTAGTAAAGAATTAGGAGGGCAAGATCTGGGAGAAGAAAGAAACCCAGGATGGTAAGCCTGATGTTTGGGGCAGCTCTTCTCCTAGCCTAGGGGAATCTGCTGAATCCAGAAGAGGAGGCTTTAGGGCATCAAAGCTGAGCAGAGCTGTTGACACACTCAGTGACTAGGGGGATAAGAATTTAAGATAAAGACCCAGCTAGGAAAAGGGAGTCCTGGAAACCTCCCCCTTTCCAAACACGCAAGCTTTGTAATGGATAAAACTAAATGGAAATAGACTAACCTCAAAGACTAAAGCCCAGCTTTGATTAATCTCAATCCTTGACCAAATTAAAATGATCTGGAACTACCAGAAGTTAATTTAAATCATATCTTGAGGAAAGATAACATTATCCTAAGATTCATATTCTCTCTGCTGTTTTTCAGATACAATGGCCAGCATTCAATCAATACAGCTAAGAATACGAGGCTAAAAGACAACAAAATAGAAAACCAAGGGAAGTAATGAACAATAGAAATGGACCAACAGGGATACATACACAGATTTTAAACAGATATAACAAATATACACATACCAAATGTTTCCAGACATAATCTTTAAAACAGCTATACCTAATACATTCAAGGAAATAAAAGACAAGATGGAAAATTTTTTCAGAGAACTGGAAACTACAGAATTTATAAACTATAAATTCTACAACTAAAGTATAAATAATTAAAATTAAGAACTCGATGGATGGGTTTACCAATAGATTAGATATCACTAGGGGAAAAAATAGTGAACCAGAAGACAGGTCAGAACGAAACAGACAGAATGAAGCACTGAGGCAAAAAAGTGGAACATGTAAAAACAGACCTAAAATCCATAAAATCCATAGACTGGATTTTAGACCTAAAAAGGTCTAAACATGGGTAGTTGGAAGTTCCACAAAGACAAGAGAAAGAATGAGGCAGGAGCAAAATTTGAAGAGACAGTGATCAATACTCACTACAGACCCCAAACTGACAACTATAAATAAAACCACACCTAGGCATACTGTAGTACACTTGATGAAAACCAAAAATATAGAGAAAAATCTTTAAAAAAGCCAGAGGAAAAACAGGCTCATGACCTTCAAAAACCAAAAACCACAAAACCCAGAAGGCTTACAGTGACTACTCAACAGAAACAATGGAAAACAGAAGACAATGGAAAGATGCCTTTAAAGCACCCAAAGAAAATAACTGCTATTTTAAAATGTTATATACAGTGAAAATTTCCTTCGGGAACAAAGAGGAAATAAAGGCATCTTCACTCAGAGGAAAACGTAGAGAATTTCTACCAGAAGCCGCACAGCGCACCAGTTCCCAGTTACAGCGTCACAGGAGCTAAGCCACAACCGGGCAAGAGGGAAAGCAAAGGGATGGGAGCTAAGTTGCTAAGCACAGGGCCTAACTTTGAGGCTGTGTCACAGAAGCCAATCAGAGCAGTGCTCAGTGCCATCTCCTCTGCAGCTGCATCATTTGTTTTAAACATGCCTGTGCAGGCTCCTGTCCCCTAATAGTTCTCCCCACATAGCCATGCGCCACCCCTCTTATCAACCTACATAAATGTTACCCTCCCAACAAAAGCCAGCTCAAGTCTATTTTCATCCATTAAACCTTCTCTCACAACTCTAACCACTGGACCCTATCCTCCTGTGGATGTGCTGTCTGCAGTATCCAGTCATCCAGTGTACCAACAAATATTTATTAAATACATGTTATTACAAGGAACCGTGCTAAGTGCTGTGGAGGATTCAAAGACGTGTAAGACAGGATCGCTACCCTCAAGGAATTAATAAATTACCTGGGGGCATGAGACATAAATCATATAAAGCTAACTAATAATACTATAATTATAATAATAAAAGACTGCAATAGAGATCCGAAGGCAGTATATGATTAATTGCCAACTAGGTGAACTCGTTCATAAATCATTATGAGATGGGTTCGTAAGCGAAAGCTTTACGGTAAAGGAAGAGCTTATAAGGTAGGGAGGAATCACTTAGGCAGAGAAAAGGCTGCAAGTCAAGTCAGACAAGGTAAAGGTTGGTATTAATGGCCGAAGCAGAACGGAGGAAGATGTCTTTGCTGATGTGGGCAGAGCAACTGATGTATGTACCACCATGGGGGAAGCTTCATAAGAGCCAGCCAGCGTGTGAGAAGCACGGACTGGGTAGTTCACACACATCATCACTAACCCTCACAACAGCCCTACTCAGTTAAATATTATTATCCTCATTCTAGAGATGAGGTAAAGTATAGATTGAAAAGGTTAACTTGAAAAAAAAAAAGAAAAAAGTGCCCAAGTCACACAAGCCCCCAGATGGGGAACCAAGATTTGAGCCCAGGTCTTTCTGGAGGGTCTCCAATGCCCAGCTAGACACTCAGCTTGTTTACAGGGGCTACTAAAAAGTTCTGAATGGCCTCGTTTCCTCATGAACCAAACAGCACTCTATACAGGAACACGTGGAGGCAAGGAAGCCAGTAGCCAGAGCTACAGCTCTGTCCAGGATGGTGGCTATGGGAACACACAGGAAAAGAAAAACACACACACAAGTGGCAATACGTTTGTAGGAATATAATAGCAATTTTTAGTGGTGATTTTTCCTGAATATGCAGTAATCCTTCCCAAAATATAAGTTCCTCTTACATAACATCCTACACTCCCCACACTGACTTTTGTGTACCTTTTTGGAAAAATAAGAATTTCAGTTCAAAATTATGTGAATTGAGAGGAAGCTGTAGTTTAAAACTGAATATCACCACCACCACCATTATCATCATCATCATCATTCTCTTTATCCCTGTCACATTGGCTCAGGCCCTTACTAAGAATGAGATACCAATGCTTTTCATGCATTATTTCATTCCATCTTCAAACAATCTATATGAGGTATAGTATCTTATCTCCACCTCTACAGATGAGGAAATGAAGCTACTTCCCAAGATGCAGAGCTGTCAAGTGGTAAAGCTAAGATTCAAATCCAGATCTTCCTGACTGGAAGAATACGCCAGAAACCTCTAAAACAGTTTTTTTCCCAAACATCCAGTAGCCACCCATTAGAGGGTCAGGAAATCAATTTATTGGATTAAGATCCGAATTACAGGATGAAGATCAGCACTTTAGTTTTAATGTGTGAGAATACAGAATAGAAACTATGAGAGCTCCCCAAATAAGCATAAGCATTGTTTCATTAAACTTTTGTTTCAATTTTATATTATTATATTGGTACTGTGGCCAAAAAAGTATAAAAAGCATCGTACTGTGCTAGACTGGTTCCCAGCTGTGTGTACAGATGTGTGTGAGCATGTGGATGGTGGGGGAGGCAGAGGTCATGGTGGAAAGTAGAAAACGGAAGAGAAGGATACAGAAGAGAAGCAGCGGCAAACCCTTACAGCGATAACTGACTCCCAGGAGACAGAAGTGAAATGTACAAGAGAAGTTCAACAGCATGTGCTTGGCAAGAAAATACCATGTTCAGAGCTAAGGTGAAAGGACTCTGTGCATTATGGAGGGGGTTTGAGACTTACCCATTTGGCTATACTTAATACTTCTCTGCCTACAATATTCAAATCACTCTACATACTCTGGTGGGACCGTAGGGCCAAGTCAACAATTAGCAGTCAGGAAATCAGAAAGACATTCAACATTTGGATGGAGCGCTCGACACAGAAAAAAGCTTGCCTCTCAGCATAATATTATCCACACCAATGCAAAACCAATTTTAAAGTTTTGTGAAACTTCAGGAGAGCTAGTAAGCAATGGAAATCAATTGTATGCTATCCATTCTATCACGGATATAATTTCATGCATTTACTGTTTTACTTTATTGAACGTTAAAAAGACACATGTCATAGATTCATTTAAGTATTTTAGTCTCTAGCCCAGTGTTTCTCAGGTTTTAAGCAATTCAACCATGAATTCTCCTATTATATAGATTTTTCAGGAACCCAACCTTGAATGATGTGGCAGGGTTGCTATAAATAGCTCAATACATCATAACCCAGTATGGCTCAGTATATCATAAGCATACTTTGCTATACTTTCTTTCCACCTATACCAGCATCCCAAAACTGCCTGTGCAACG
Source organism: Balaenoptera borealis (assembly GCF_965194805.1). Taxonomy (NCBI): domain Eukaryota; kingdom Metazoa; phylum Chordata; class Mammalia; order Artiodactyla; family Balaenopteridae; genus Balaenoptera; species Balaenoptera borealis. Next base: position 24,431,932 of record NC_138880.1, on the reverse strand, counting down.
TTATTACCTCGGGAATCAAAAAAAAAAAAAAAAAAAAAAGGTTCCCTGGCCCCATCCTAGAACTACTGAATAAGAATCTCCAGGGCTTAAGAATCAGTTATTTTTTTATTATCCTCGGATAATTGTTATGCAGCTAAGTGTAGGTATCGCTGCTATTTAGTACCATTAGCCAATGGCCTTCCAGGTCTCGTATGTTTCAGAAATATCTCCAGTTGAGTCATGGGAAAACAGGGAGGCCAATGGGGAATAGATTTCATCATGAATGGAATATAAATGCATATGAAATTAAAAGTCTAAATACTTCTAAATACCAAGAAACAGTTTCCCATACTGAGAATCATCCAAACTATAGATTTTGCATATTTGCCATTCTACCCACAATTTTCTTATTAGGCATGTTTTCTATACCCTTTTAGAAGACATTACCATAGCTCCTTTACAAAAATTTCCCTGCCTCTGACCACAATCTACCCTGGTACCTGAAAGAGTATGATTTAGACTCTGAATCACAACCATAAGCTGACAGAGAAATTGACTTATGGCCTCCACACATGTGCTCGAAAGACACCAAAATATCTCTGGCTTTCAGTACTGCAGGTGAGCCAACGGTCATTCTAGAAAACAGTTCTCAACGCAGCCTAAAGAGAACAGAAGTTCTCCACCCAGGGAGTAAGCCTTAGAAATATATGGCACACATTGCATCTGTGCACATGTGCACTTTTCCAAGAGAGGATCATCCCTGCCCTTCAGGCTCCACTTCCCCGCTTCCTCTCCCTAGTATGTCCACTCTCTGGTCCCACTCTTCCCAAACACAGCTGCCCAACCACTTTACTACATATGGGTCTCTCCCTCTTGTTTGCTCCGGTGGCAAAAATTCTGGACTGGGCTGAATAGTACCCAGTCATAATAATAATAATACCATTATAGATTTATGGTTTATCACCTCACCGGAGCTTTCAAAAAGTCTCTGCAGGTCTTTTTTTTTTTTTTTGCTTCTCTCTCATCAGTGCTTCCTGTTCCCCATGGGAGCACTTTTCAGATTTTTCCAACCTCACTTCCACACTCATCAATCCCAGCAAATGATCTTGCCTCTAGCTCCAGAGAAAAAAACAGAGGTGGGCCACCACTCTTTTTTCTGAATGTCTGACTCCCTTCCTTCTTCAAACTTATCTGTGACCTCCTTTTGCCCTTCTTCAGGCCACTCCGCAACAGGGAACGTGGAAGGTTTAAGAGGAGAAATACTTTGTATGATCATCTTTGGGTCCATCCATGTTGCTGCAAGTGGCCTAGAGGTGCTCATACTGAGCGAAGTAAGTCAGACAGAGAAACACAAATATCATATGATATCACTTATATTGGATCTAAAAAAATGATACACATGAACTTATTTACAAATCATAAATAGACTCACAGACACAGAAAAGAAACTTATGGTTACCAAAGGGATAGTGGGGTGAGGGGAGATAAATTGGGAGTTTGGGATTAACATATACACACCACTGTATGTAAAACAGATAAACAACAAGGATTTCCTGTATAGCACAAGGAACTATATTCAATATCTTGTAATAACCTATAATGGAAAAGAATTTTTTTAAGTATATATATATATATATATATATATATATATAAGCTGAATCACTTTGCTGTACACCTGAAACTAACATGATATTGTAAACCAACTATACTTCAATTTTCAAAAAAAGAGAGGAGAAATACTGAGATTGGTTTCAGGTCTTCTGAATTTGAGATGTCTTTGGGATAGCCCAAGAGACGTTGGATGGGCAATTAGATATCTGAGGCCAGAAGCTCAGGAGAAAGGTCTTGCCTGGAAATAGTCAGGCACCCCTTTACAGACTGTTCAAATGCCATCTCTTCCACAAAGCCCACCCTGGCCAATTCACAACTGCCCTTGAATCCATAAAACACACTGCCTCTAACATACATCTTATGCTGCCTTATATTCTTTGCTGCAATTTTATGTGCCTTTCTCCACTGAAACAAACCTGTTAACATTGCTACATATGTTAACATGTAGCACTAGTCAGCCTTGCACTATGCACCCAGCAGGTAGCCAATAAATGCAGACCAGCCCCATCCGGCGATACTGGACATGTTCTGTATGCACACAGCTCAGCAAGGTAGCCACTGGCCACACACTGCTACCCAACACCCGAGATGTGGCTGGTGTGAATGGGGAACCATTTGTTCCCAAAGATAGACACACAGTTTCAAGGCCGGTTCTAGTCTTTCCAAATCACAGTGAGTGGTCCAGTGTTAGGTAAAAACAAAGTATCTTCAGAAGACACCCCTGTGGGGTTCCTGAAAAGGCAAGTTACCCACCTGAAACTGCACTCTTTTGAGTTTTTAGTCAGGCCAGTTTGAAAAGGCCTGACTCACCCTCGGCAAGCTGAATTAACTTTGGGAAGCCAGCCTGATGTTAAGTGGGGGAGCTTCTGTGTGAGCCATCCTTATTCCCGCCTAGACCTGCGAGCCCTGGAAAACAGGGATTGCCCAGAGTATCCCACGCCACACCACCGTGACACTAACACTAGATAACAGGGATGAAGTGTCAGGCAAGTTCTAAGCTGGTCAGGGGTATTACTTCACTTGATTCACAGCAAACTTGTAAGGTAGGTACTACTAAAATCCCCATTTGATAGATGAAGAAACTGAGGCACATAAAGCTAAGCAACTTGTCCAAGCTCACAGAAGGTGGTAGAGCTCAGATTTAAACAGGAGTCTTAGGCCCTTACTTAGCCTGTGGACTATTGAGGCCAAACTGGGGACCACATAAAGGGGCATTGAGAGCCCAGTGCCTCCCAGTGTGACCCGGCACCCGCCCTAGGAGCCCTGCCGGCGGGAGCACTGCTCAGGCTGCACTCGCCGGGCCTAAAGAATAGAAAGCAGCGTCCCAACCTGGTTACCCAGTCCACCCCCTTCAATGCACACTTCCTGCCCCTTTTAGTACCTTCCTGGCTGGTGGAAATCAGCAAGACGCACTGCATATCCTGTCCAGCTGGAGCTTTATTTTTGTAATTGGTACTAGGAAAACAGTATTTCTCTACTCCCATACTCCAAAATAAAAATATTTTTCCACTCTCCACCCCTTTACCTCCATCCCCTCTTTAGGAAGCAACAGGAAAGAATTAGAGTTTTTTTTTTAAAACTTGAGTCACTGGGTGTATTCTCCAGTTGTTTCATTTTAGTCTCTGCCTCTGCCATAAAACAGAGTCACCTGGCCCCAGCACTGGCCACCTGGGTCCTAGAGGGGTCTTATGAAACCAGGCAAGGAGGAAAGTGCACCCTGCCCGGCTCTGCCTATTACTGATTAACCTGGAGAAGTATTTCAGGAACACAAATAAACCCCATGGAAGCCATGGTCTACCATCTCAGAGTTAATTTCACAGGAACACTCTTGTAAGGTACTGAAAACCAATAAAGTGCTAGGCATTATGGGTATTTGTCCATTTCCACACCCTTCCGTGTGTATGAAGAGCAATCGCTTGCCTGTGGGGCCTTTTTTCTTCTCCCTCATTTTTAGTGTCAGGACCTCTGAAAAGTGCCAAACCCCCAGTCCACAAATTCCACTCCAACCAGCTTCAATCTCTCAGCGCCACTGTGTCCTACACGCTCTATACCAGCTCCCTTCTCTCTTGGAATTCAGGGGCCAGTTTTAAATCTACCCTTCCAAAAAAGCTTTCCCTGACCAATGCAGATTCAACTATTACCACAAGGATCATTTTGTTCACACTGATATGACAGCCCCAAGAAATATCTACATATTAATGATAATCGATCTTGTCTGACTCAGCTAATTAATTTGACCTGGAACTTCTGAATAAGTGATTAGATCTCCACAGGGCCTAGCACTGTCCTTATTTAACTTGGTGGCCAAGATGCAGGACATCATTGGAGGTCTGACTGCCACTGTGACTCTGGGACAGCAGGTCATCCACAGGTAGGTGGAGACTAGGGATGGCCTCGGCAGCTCCTGTGTCTACCACAGCTGGGCAAGGAGTGAGTCTGTGGCTACTGCCACTTCTTTATCACCATACCTTATGTGAGACGAGGACTGGGTAGTTGTGCCCTTAAATGAGAAATCGATGTGCTATTCCCCTAAAACTTCAGAAATTCCTTAGTCTCTGCCACTATTTCCACTCCTGTAGGAGCCGTCCAGGTCTGGGAGTATCTCCATTGGTAACTAAGGCCACTCCCCAGGGCAATGCTTCAGGAACCAAATGCAGAGGGTAGCAGAACCCAAGATCCTTATGCCTCGGTTTTCTCATCTGTAAAATGGGGATAATTGCCTTAGGGTTTGTGGCAATGCTTAAATAAGACATGCAAAGTGCCCAGTCTACTATCTCGCCCTCAGAATGGGAGAAAATATTTGCAAATGAAGCAACTGACAAAGGATTCATCTCAAAAATTTACAAGCAGCTCATGCAGCTCAATATCAAAAAAACAAACAACCTAATCCAAAAATGGGCAGAAGACCTAAATAGACATTTCTCCAAAGAAGGTATACAGATTGCCAACAAACACGTGAAAGGATACTCAACATCACTAATCATTAGAGAAATGCAAATCGAAACTACAATGAGCTATCACCTCACACCAGTCAGAATGGCCATCATCAAAAAATCTACAAACGATAAATGCTGGAGAGGGTGTGGAGAAAAGGGAACCCTCTTGCACTGTTGGTGGGAATGTAAATTGATACAGCCACTATGGAGAACAGTATGGAGGTTCCTTAAAAAACTAGAAATAGAACTACCATACGACCCAGCAATCCTACTACTGGGCATATATCCTGAGAAAACCATAATTCAAAAAGAGTCATGTACCACAATGTTCATTGCAGCTCTATTTACAATAGCCAGGACATGGAAGCAATCTAAGTGTCCATCACTGGATGAATGGATAAAGAAGATGTGGCACATATATACAATGGAATATTACTCAGCCATAAAAAGAAACGAAATTGAGTTATTTGTAGTGAGGTGGATGGACTTAGAGTCTGTCATACAGAGTGAAGTAAGTCAGAAAGAGAGAAACAAATACCGTATATGCTAACACATATATATGGAATCTAAAAAAAAAAAAAAAAAAAAAAGGTTATGTCCTAGGGGCAGGACAGGAATAATGACGCAGATGTAGAGAATGGACTTGAGGACACGGGGAGGGGGAAGGGTAAGCTGGGACGAAGTGAGAGAGTGGCATGGACTAATATACACTACCAAATGTAAAATAGATAGCTAGTGGGAAGCAGCCGCATAGCACAGGGAGATCAGCTCCGTGCTTTGTGTCCACCTAGAGGGTTGGGATAGGGAGGGTGGGAGGGATGGAGACGCAAGAGGGAGGAGATATGGGGATATATGTATATGTATAGCTGATTCACTTTGTTGTAAAGCAGAAACGAACACACCATTGTAAAGCAATTATACTCCAATAAAGATGTTTAAAAAAAAATAGTGGGTATTTAATAATAGTTTCTGCAGACACAAATTTAAGGTCAAGGATGTTTGATGGAGCATTATTTACAGTAGCAAAAATTTTAAGTTGACCCAAATATCAGACAGTAGGAAGATGGTTAAATAAAATGTGGTAGACTCAAATAATGGAATATTGTAACTATGGAAGAATATTTCATTGGCATGGGAAAATGCTCAAAATATATATGTTGATATAGTTAATAAACATAATTATATATTCTATGTATGTATTTTTATATATTCTATACAAGTAATATATAAGTTAATATAGCTCAGAATATAATACAAGGTAATAAGTGAAAAGAAGCAGTGAGTGGGGTCGGTTTTCAGGCATCGGGGCAGTCAACTTCTAGGGCAAGCTGGGCGGTGGTGGCTTCCCCAGGCTGCTGGGTCCCAGCACGGACAGTGCTCCCTTCTCGGCCAGTGCTGATGACAGTCAGGGCTCACCCTTCCCAAGTGCTCCAGCGATTCTTCAGAGACAGCTGGCAGCACCGCCTACTACGGGACTGACAAGGGGCACCAAGACACTGTTGTTTGGAACTGGGCAGCTAGGGGACGGGGGGTCGGGGAGGGGGCACCCCAACCCCAGGCAGCACCATATCAAGTTTCCTGAACAGTTAGAGTAACGGGCTGCGATGCTTTCCAGCAAAGGTATCTTGAGGGGTGCAGTCCCCGTGGGGACTTGTAAAGTCCCACGACATGACAATGAGTGCCATCCTGTGCTCTCTCCAAGTCCTGCATTTTCCAAGAGTCCTGATGTCAGCAGAGCATCCTAATTTTAGCTTAGAAAATAAGAATATGGCAACAGAGAACATTCTTCTCGAAACTACTAAGAGAGTTCCTTCTACCCTTCTTTCCTCCCTCCCTCCCTTTATGAACGCTATAGTCCAAAAGCACATTAGGTGGAACTGAGCAAAGCAGAGGCAATGGATTGAACGGTGTTCCCCCAAATTTATGTCCACCTGGAAACTGTGAATGTGACCTTATTTGGAAATAGGGTCTCTGTAGATGTAATCAAGTTACAATGAGGTCATACTGCCTTAGGACAGGCCCTAAATCCAATATGACCGATGTCCTTACCAGAAGAGGGAAATTCGGACAAAGGCCCACAGACAGAGGAGAAGTGATATGAAGACAGAGATAGAGATTGGACTGATTGAAGATTGGAGTGATGCGTCTACAAGTCAAGGGTTGCCAGCAACCACCAGAGTCAAGGAGAAACTTCTCCCCATGGAGCAGATTTGTGCTTAGAGCCCCAGAAAGAACCAAATCCTGCTGACACCTTGTCTTAGGACTTCTGGCCTACAGAACTGTGAGACAATAAACTCCTGTTGTTTAAGCCACCCAGTTTGTTGGTACTTATGGCTGCCCTAACAGACTTGATATGGCAGACACTAGGGAAGCAGGGCAGAAGCATCCCAGTGTGGAGTACTGGCACAAAGAGGTGGGTGGGAGGAGGCCTGGGGGGCTGAAGCCCACGTGTGGCGGTGAGGATGGATGCAGGAGGGAGAAGCAGCCCAGAGCGGGGTTCAGGGCCCAAGCAGAAGGAAGGGTCTCCTGTACAGGAGGGCAGCAGTCTAGCCCAAAGTGTAGGAACCCACAGAGTGACGTGAGGTGGGGCAGCCGTGGGAACATGAGATCAGAAACATTCAGGCAGTTGAGTAGATCAACTAATACATTAAGGATAATGGGACCCAGGTTTCTCACTATGGGAGAAGGAAGTTCAAATACAGAAAGAAAATGAGACTAACCCTGGGTGTTGCATTAGAATAGGACTGAATTCACGGTTTTTCATATATCTCCATAAATACAGAAATAAATATAGATGTAAATAGTAAGTGTATGTGTAAGTATACATATAAACAGTACAAATATTCCCTCACGCGCTCCACTAAGAGGGTCTGGGGACAGCAATACACCAATGGTGATGAGCACATGTAATGCCCAAGTCTTTGTTTCTAAATACCATTCTCCACTGAAAGGAATCAGGGCTTCTTGGGAAAATGGCTGATTCCAGGGCTAGAGCAGGGAAAGCAAAAGATGAGCCTGAAGCATCTTGGGGGCCAGAAAGTAAGGAAGTGATCAAAGAACCCTGGGAACACATCAAAAGAACATGGCAGCCAACCTGAAGGGGCTCCCACTGGCCAAATGTGAGACAATCTGAGCATCGAAATAATGATAAAATTGTGTTATAGCCCATTGAACGAAGTAGGGATCTACGGAAAAACTAAATAGGGAGGAGAGGAAGCTTTCCCACAAGGTGCAGTGCCTGCCATGGAAAGATGCTGGAACTAGAAGATCACCACCTGGCAGCGATCCAAGTAGTAATTATTCAGTTAAGAAACATCACGGGGGGCTTCCCTGGTGGCGCAGTGGTTAAGAATCCGCCTGCCAAGGCAGGGGACACGGGTTCGAGCCCTGGTCCGGGAAGATCCCACATGCCGCGGAGCAACTAAGCCCGTGCGCCACAACTACTGAGCCTGCGCTCTCGAGCCCGCGAGCCACAACTACTGAGCCCGCGTGCCACAACTACTGAAGCCCACGTGCCTCGAGCCCATGCCCCACAACAAGAGAAGCCACTGCAATGAGAAGCCAGCACACCGCAACCAAGAGTAGCCCCCACTCGCTGAAACTAGGGAAAGCCCTCGTGCAGCAACGAAGACCCAACGCAGCCAAAAATAAATAAATAAATTTATTTAAAAAAAAAAGAAACATCACGGATGTTAAAACCAGTGGGTGAAAACGTTGATGAGAAGGGGACACCTACATAGTCTCAAAGCACCTCCCACAAAATATTTTTTATTACAAAGGGGAAAAGAGTAACTTTACAACGGAGAAGCCTGACAGATACCTCTGTACTCAAACGATCAAATGAACATCACCAATAGAGGAACAAGTCAAAGAAATACACCACCTGAGAGGAGGCAACAAAAAGAACAGAGCATCACGTCTGAAATATCCTTGCAGAAAATGCATAATCTGAATCTAACCATGAGGAAACCACCAACAAACTCAAACTGAAAGACATTCTATGAGATAACTGGCTTATAATCATCAAAAATGTCAAATTCATGGACGTTAAGGAAAGGTGACAACGGCACGACACCTCAGCCTGGATGGAATTTTTTTTTTGCTAAGAGGGACATTATTGAGACAACTGGCAAACCTGAATGGGGTCTGTGGGTTAGATGGTCCTCATGTCAATTGCCTGATTCTGACGGTCACGTGGAGTGTGCCCTTGTCTGCAGGACAGACACGCTCAAGGATTCAGGAGTGATGGGACTTCAGGTTGGCGAGTTACTCTCCAGAGGTTCAGCAAAAAAAAAAATTCTTTACAAATATTTTTGCAACTTTCGTAGAAGTCTTAAACTAGTTGCAAAGAAAAAGACCTGGCACAAAAGACAATAGTGAAGCATTCAAGTGATTTACAGTCCGGAGGGAGAAACGACAGCATTTCTGCAAATACGACAAACTCTAGCAAATTCCCCCTGTGGTGCTTAAATTAAACTGTTGATAGTTTTTTCTTAATCCAGGCACGGCGACTGTATTAAGTACACGCATCAATCACTTCATGCGTCCATCCGTAAGGGGCCGTGCAATCAAACGACAATGACCTGAACAAGGAACCTCGAAGCTTCATTTCCTGGGGAAGATGGTCCACAAGTCATTTGAAGTGTCGGGTGTGTAGAAAACAAAAAGTGAGATGACCCAAAAGCCCACCTGCATATTTTATTTTACTTTTTAAAATAAATCATTTATTTTTGGCCGCATTGGGTCTTTGTTGCTGGGCGCGGGCTTTCTCTAGTTGCTGCGAGCGGGGGCTACTCTTCGTTGCGGTGCGCGGGCTTCTCATTGCGGTGGCTTCTCTTGTTGCGGAGCACAGGCTCTAGGTGCGCGGGCTTCAGTAGTTGTGGCTCACGGGCTTAGTTGCTCCGCGGCATGTGGGATCTTCCCGGACTAGGGCTGAAACCCGTGTCCCCTGCATTGGCAGGCGGATCCTTAACCACTGCGCCACCAGGGAAGTCCCCTGCCTGCATATTTTAGAGAAGGCTCTCAGATTTCAGCATCAAAGATTTACCTCCAGTTAAACTTCTGAACTAATATTTACATGAAGTTATTTAGATTCTAAAACATGAGGTTGGCTTCCAAGTGACACTGCTTCACCTCGTAGGTTAAGTTAGCAGTGGAAGAAAGAAGTCATAAGCACTGGTCCCTGGGCTGCCAGTGACGCAGAGTTTAGATATTCAGTCCTCAGAGGCCCCAGCCACAGGATTCTCTGTAGGGCATTTCAGGCCAGTCTGAGTTGTCACCAGAGCCCCCGAAGCTGGCATTCCTGGCATAGTTTCATTTTCTTTCATGACAATAGTTCCGGATCCCACAGCTTTTCCACCACTTGGCTCAAGAAAAGCCCACCATGAGTAAGGGTTTTGCTTTTTGTTTCTTTTTTTTTTTTCCTTTCTTTCTTTTTTTTTTTTTAACAGATCTTTATTGGCATATAATTGCTTCACAATACTGTGTTAATTTCTGTTGTACAACAAAGTGAATCAGCCATATGCATACATATGTCCCCATATCCCCTCCCTCTCATCCTCCCTATCCCACCCCTCTAGGTCATTGCAAAGCACCGAGCTGATCTCCCTGTGTTACGCTGCTGCTTCCCACTAGCTATTTTACATTCGGTAGTGTATATATGTCGATGCTACTCTCACTTCGCCCCAGCTTCCCCCTCCCACCCCGTGTCCTCAAGTCCATTCTCAATGTCTACATCTTTATTCCTGCCCTGCAACTAGGTTCATCAGTACCATTTTTATTGTTTTTTTTAGATTCCATATATATGCGTTAGCATACAGTATTGGTTTTTCTCTTTCTGACTTAACTTCACTCTGTATGACAGACTCTAGGTCCATCCACCTCACTACAAATAACTCAATTTCGTTTCTTTTTATGGCTGAGTAATACTCCATTGTATATATGCACCACATCTTTATCCAATCATCTGTCGATGGACATTTAGGTTGCTTCCATGTCCTGGCTATTGTAAATAGTGCTGCAATGAGTATTGTGGTACATGCTTTTTTTTGGTTTTGTTTTGTTTTTTGAATTTTTGAATTTTATTTTATTGCTTTTTGTTTATTTACAACTCTTCCTCAACTTGGGGAAAACGGAAGCCTGAATAACCTGCAGTTCTACTTGCTCTCACTTGGCTGATCATTTCAGTAACTGCTCTGGCCTCCAAGTAACAAGCAGAGCACGTATTTACTGTTTCCCAAGAGAGTAACTATAACACTGTAAGAATAGAGAGTGAAACCAGCGGGTCCAGAACAATTCCTTCCTTCAGCAAAGCCGGCACCAAGCAGCCGTTCTGACGGCCCCCCACCACCTCCCAACCCCGGTCTGCTAATCTGCCAGGAAGCCAGAATGCTCTCGTAAAAGCATAAACATGATCTGCTGAAAGCCCACTGTTGTCACCCACACTGGCTCCAGCTTCCCCTCCCTCTGCTGGCCTTACTCCCTGACCCTCCGGCCAGCAGGGCAGCCCCAAGGCCTCTGTACCTGCCATCCTCAAGGGCATTCCCTTTCACTGGCTGACTCACACTGTTCAAGTCTTAGCTTCAAAAGCACGTCACTGGCAGGCCAGGCCAGGCCTCAAATCTGTCTGCCTTCCTAGACAAGAATCTCCATAAGGCCCAAGACCAATTCTGTCTACTCACCACTCTGTTCCCCGGGCCTAAGAGTATGGCAAAGACTGATGCTAAGTTAATAAACTATGACCCGACTGTGAATGCCAGGCATCAAAGGTAATGTGAAGGGGAACAGAGAGGGGGCTTGCAGCCTAGTAAAAAGAAGGCTGGTACACAAGCAGTTATGATAAGGAAAACGATGATTTGCCCTTAAAAAAAAAAAAAGTATATATATAAATACTATGGAGAATTCGTCTAAGAAAGCAGTGGATATGTATTTTTACATTTTAAAAATTATTTCTTATAAACACTGCTTTACATTATTTTAGGCTTTCAAGATATAATCTGGAAGCTTATTTATTTCAAAGTTGTACATATGGAAATTCACAAGAAACTTATGGATGCCCATCAGCATTCCGTTACCCAGAATGCATAGATGGTCAGTATGGTGACCCATCATTTATTGTCCAAAGTGGAACACTTTTGAGCATGAATGGGGCCTTATTAATAATTATACCTTTCCTCTAAACAGATGTAAAGAGAAACTGTCCCTGGAAAAACCAGGATGAGGGGATGTTCAAGTCACGGGAGATAACTGCTCTTTTATTCAAAATCCTTGGACCAGATATGTTTCAGAATTCAGCAGCCTGGGGATTTTAGAGAGATAATATGGTGCCGATACCATATAGAACGTAACACCCCCAGCAATCTCCAGAGCAGAACCCCTTAATCTAACACAGTAATATTTCTGCAGTAAAACGTGAGCATTCACACTGATTGGGATTAGTAAAAGCTATAAATAGCTTCATGCCAATTCGAGGCAGACTCCACTGACAAGTGAGTCATGATAAAAACTTTCAGTTTTCAGAGCTTTTTGGATCGCAAAGAAGGGATTTGGGATCTGTAATTAATTTCAAGTTATTTCTATCCTTGGAATATATTATTGTTCCCATGTTATACAAGAAAATCAGCATCTTCTTCCTTAAATTGTACTTACATTATAAATTAATCTGGCATGCACTGTGCTTGAGTTAGTGAATAACGGCACATTTTTAGTCCTGAAATGGAAAACTTTGATGCAAACTGCTTTTGCATATTAAAAAGTTAGGAAATACTTTTGCTGAATATTTTTTTTTAATTTGACATCTGAGGTAGCCATTTAAAAATTATTACTGCCGTTACAGTAGTTCTACCTAGCAATATGTATACATTTTTCTTTACCAATCTAATACAAAAAAGACTTACTTATAAAAAAAGCTTTAAATAAGATTCAAAATTTCTTTAAAATATCCTCCCTAGGGTTCCCTTACAATAACGTTTGTAATTACATCATTCCTCTTCCTACATTTTAAATATTTGATTTTAAAAATTAGATTTATTACAAAGAATACTTTCATGGGTATCAAGTTAAATCACGTTTATTTGCTGCTGTTCATTATAGTTTATGCAGCGTGAGAACTGCATCATCTGTTGAGACCGGTGCGTGAACCACCCTCCCACTTCTTATAAGCCCTACTGCTCTGTGGAAACCATCATGTGAAACAAGAAGACTAAATACTCCAAGTGGCACAAATGTAAATTCACTCAAGGAATTGTCTGGAAAGTTTAACTCTTACAATTAAAATAATTTTGAATGAAAGCACAGGTATATCATTGCCACGTGAGACGTCTAATGTACGCTGAACTGCTTCGGTTCTGCGGGACTTGGGTAGAGATTCAATTCAGAGATCCTTGCACACACACTTCCTCCAGGCAGTGTGAAGAAAGAAAACATAGCAAGGCTAACGACGGTCAAGGTGAAGGAGCCCCAGAGACCTCCTACCAAAACGGCCAAGGCACTCGCCAGAGATTACATTTACATGCACTGAATTGAATTGCTTATAAATATATGCATTGAAAAAGTCGAACTTGCCTCCAAAAAAATGCTCTCCTGATTCCTCAGCAGGTAAAGATGATGGTGGCATGATGATGGCAACGACTATGATATGTACCTGGTATTAAACTCTACGCTCTTTCTATATTATCCCCTTTAACCCTCACAATAACCCTATGAGGTAGGTACTATTATTATTTCCATTTTCAGAGGAGGCAGCTGTGGCTTAACCCCTGCCAAAGCTGCTTCTCCATCGCTGAGCTCCTTTATCATGAGACCCCAGCGTCCAAGACAGGCTTCAGCCTTGAGTGGACAGGATTCATCTACACGTGCCCTTTGGGTTCTCAAACATACACACTAGAAAACGGGTGCGTTTCCCAAGCTTATCTTGGACACCATGCTAGTTCTGACAGTTGCTTCCTCACGTCAGGAACATTTCAGGAACATGAGCGTTTAAGTCCTGCGGGCCTACACATCCAGAAAGAAAACACAGAGCCGAGTCGTGGTGGCATTTCCCTACACTTTCTGTTTTGTTGGGTCTCCGTTCCGAGGGCAGAGCAACTAAGAATACAAATCACCCACAAACAAGGATGGAACAAGAAGACAGTGAGCTGTCTGGGGCTTTTCCTAAAAGAGGAAGTCTTTTGACCTTGTATGACTCCAGGGCTGCACTGGTGAAAATACTGTGTGTGCGTGTGTGTGTGTGCGTGTGTGTGTGTGTGTGCGCGTGCACGCGCATGATCCGTCTCACCAGATCCAGCAGCAAAGAGAAGCAAGGGTTTAAAAGCTGAAGTCCCCGAGCAAAACTCTGCAAAACCTTCCCACCTCTATTTGACATGCCCCCCGGGGAATGCTGGCAACCACTCGAGCCTCCCAACAGGCATCCATGATGGGTCCTACCAACACCTCCGTGAGGGAGAAGGAGGCAGGAAAAAGGGTCATAAGGGTAAGATTTTAACAGTCTCCTGACTGTCTAAGCCTGCAGCCAGCAGAACAAGGGAGCAAGAAAGAGCTGAGGAAAGGGGCTGGATTTCAAAAGATCTCTCTTTGAGAACACTGTCTGAATCGTTCAGTTTCTGAAAGAATGTAAAGACCAAAGTTTTTGCCTCAGGAAAATCATTCTGCACCTCTCTTATCTGATGCATCCAGAATAAGGGTTAAAGAAGAGCTTCTCTCCACACCCAGGGACTCACAGAAGGAAGAAAGAGTCTCTTCACAGCATCCCTTGGTTAATTTCCTCACAAGGGCTGCCATGGCAGTAACAGAGCAGAAAAGGCAACAGTGTGAACTCCAGCATGGTTCTAAATCCCAGCTCTATCACTTATTAGCTGTGTGACCTTAGGCAGGTTATCAAGCCTATCTGTTCCCAAAGGGCTTTGCAAGGATTAGATAAGGAACCCTGTAACACATCTAGAATAGTACTTTACATCTCATATGTACTATGGGTTGGAGTACAAATAGGTACAAATTTTCCAGACAGTAGCTTGGCCATAGGTATCAAAAATTTTAAAGGATACCTTTTGACCCAGCCATGGATCAAATGTTTCCTAGGCGATTTAACCATGTGTGAAACATGTTTTCTAAAAAAATAAACAAAAAAACAAACAAAAAAACACTACAATGATCTAAATCTATATGTATGTTACATATACAAATGTAATATTCTTTCTTGTAAAAAAAATAAGATGAGAAAGCTGTGTGAAGTCACACAGATAAATTACTTTCCAGATACAACTAAATTATGAAACTCTAAGAGCATTTTTTAAAAATCCATCACCTTTTAAAAGAATATTTTCTAGAAGAACTCATGGAAGGCAGTAAGGACCTAAAAGGGTAGACTGATTTTTAAAAAATATTTCATAAATTTGAAATCATGCTGGGACCATTGGGTGTGTTTGGCCCCAGACCCAAGTACCTAGATGGCATCAGATTCTGCAATTCAGCAAAGCAAGAATCATGGACAGATTTCAAAGCATATGGACTCAGGCTCATACTGCATGTTCAAACCTTCTTTCCATATGGAAAATGGGAAAAGAAGCGACCCTATTTTTCCCTTAATCAGCATGTCCTCTGAGCACTGCCTTTGCAGTAAAGCAAAGTCTGAAAGGCACGACTTCTCCTTTTGGCAGTTAAGTGGGGAATCATTTCAGACTGTCCCTCCTTCCATGAATAGATGGGTGAACCTGGAGCCATCCAGCTAAGCCAGCAATACAAAAGCCCGGAAAAGACATCTTGGTCCTCAAGTTCACGGGGAAAGTACAGGAAAAGTTAAATAAGATGGTGCATGTGAAAAAACTATGGACCACAGAGTGGATCGTTGAGACACACAAAGTAGCTTGGGAAGGAGGAACGTGGCAGGAAATGGGCAGGACCTAAATTCTCTGAGCTGTTTATATCCCCCAAGTCACTGCATACCACCTGCCACTGCCGGATGATTCTCTATGACCTACGATGGGAATGTTTTGGCCCACAGGGAACACAGGAAAGACAAGGGGACGTGAGGAAAAAGGAGATGGCAATGCTTTCATTACTTAAGTTTGGAAAGTCAAATAACAGGGATTCTTAGAAAGGCCAGCATACTGGAAACTTCTAAGAAAACCTATTTGCATAAAATGGCAAAATTATTTGCTACCATCTGATTTCAAATCCATTACTGGCCGATGATGTTGAAAACCGATGCTTCCCCTAAGACAGTTGCCTGAAAATAATTTGCTCTGAAAAAGGTTGGCACTGAAGGGCAATGTCTATCTCTTCCCCTGGATAAGAATAAATGACTCCCTCCCTCATTCCACATCCACAGGGTCCCTGACAGCTTCCTTCTTGCTGCCACTTTTCCTCTGGGGATTTCCTCTGAGTTGTCCCCTCAGCCAGTAAACTCTCAGTAAAGGTTACTACTGTTGCTTCTTCTTTTTCTCCTTCTTCTCCTCTTCCCCTTTCTTCTTCTCCTTCTTCTCCCTCTTCTTCTTCTTCTTCTACTACTACTTGTTATTACACTTGTACTACTACTTATTATTATATAATATTATAGAGCCATTCAATCAGCTCTTTTTGTTCAAATCAGGTTGAGAGCCAACACACAAACTATAACCGTACACACTAATGATTCTATTCCTACAATAAGGCATCCTGATCACCAATGAATTCCAACTGGAAATGAGAGCCGGCATGGCTAGCCACCCTAAATACAATAAGACCTCTGAATCAAGAACACACCTCTCCTCTACAAGCTGCATAAACGTCTTCAAATATTTTTAAAAGATACTTACTGCCACTAAACAAGTTCCAAATGGTACCTGAAAATTGGATTTGGCATCCACTGTATTGTTACCATTTCTCCCTCTCTGCCAACCCCTCCCAGGACCACACTGGTTTCCTTCCCCCTCCTTGCAGAAGCAGACGGTGCTTGCAGAGGGCTCAGGTTTGGTGTCAAGCACACCTGACGGGAACCTCACCGCTCACAACCTGCAACCTCTCCGAATCTTAGTTGCTTCATCTATAAACACAGACCATAATAGCAACTTGGCAGAACTACTGTGAGGAAGAAATAGATAAAAAGGCAGCTTCTAGTAAAAGGAAAAGTACGGGATGACTGCTTTAGTCTCCGCTAGGACTTCCCCAAAGAAATTCCGAAGAGTAGAGCCAGTGCCTCACCTCATAGCAGAGTGGACCCAGCCAGAATCTCTCACAAGAAGCAGGAGGGTACCCAGGGTCCATGTTCTGGAATATTAGCATCATCTCCACCCTGCACAGTGTTGGCCAGATCAATCTTCCCAAACATCTTATCACCTGACTCAAAACCCTTCAGTGGCTCCACAATGCCCACTGAATAAAGTCTGGACTCGCAGCCAGCATAACTCAGCCCCGTCCCACCTTTCTGACTTCTTATCCCACCAATTCCTCCACCTTCTAAACTCAACCAAAGCTCACAGCTTCATGTACTTGAAAATAGGCATAGCTCTGGCTAAAGTCCTTGTGAGCAGGAATCACATCTTACTCATCTTCAGAACTCCCAACATATCAGGTACAGCTCCTTGCATATAATGATATGTAGTAATTATTTACTGATAAGAAAGTGGATGAATCCCTCCTGGAGAACCCTCTGGGGGCAGGGAATGGGGAGGAAAAGGCAGATGACATGAACTACATGTTGTGATGGATAAAACTCAATATGAACAAGTAATAAACCAGCAGGGGAAAAATGACTATAAAAAAGCATGCAACCCAAAGAAGAATAATTTCACTATTTTTATGACATTTTCCAGGTGAATCGAGTTAAGTATGTTAACAACTTTTGAATTACATTTATTTAGCATTTCATTCAAAAAACCTTACGGAGCTTACCCAGATGACGGGGACATGATCTCCGTCCTCAAAAAGTTTACGTGGTAATGATGGAGGCTGGAACATAAACAACCAGCTCGAAAACTAGGCACCATGTCCTGAAGGTGATACTAGAGAAACAAACCACAGATGATAAAACTTTCCAGGATGTGGCTGATGCTACAATACACCCCGATTCTTTTTTTTATTAATTAATTTATTTATTTTTGGCTGTGTTGGGTCTTCGTTTCTGTGCGAGGGCTTTCTCTAGTTGCGGCAAGCGGGGGCCACTCTTCATCGCGGTGCATGGGCCTGTCACTATCGCAGCCTCTCTTGTTGCGGAGCACAGGCTCCAGACGCGCAGGCTCAGTAGTTGTGGCTCACAGGCCTAGTTGCTCCGCGGCATGTGGGCTCTTCCCAGACCAGGGCTCGAACCCGTGTCCCCTGCATTGGCAGGCAGATTCTTAACCACCGCGCCACCAGGGAAGCCCCTCACCCCGATCCTTGAACTCAAGCTTTCAACACAACTGTTTCTTGGTTCATTCTCTGCATCGGACTCACCCCAGTCATTTCATTAACCTCCCAATCCAAGGACCCTGCATTTTATATAGGTGAGTTTTTTGGAAGGCATTTCGGGGGAATTTTACTATATTATGCCAAAGCCCGGAAGAGAGAACACTGGAAGGCTTCAAAGAAGAGGGGGCGTCTGAAGTGGGCCTGGAAAGGCAGGGGATTCTCAGGCGGAAAGGAAGGAAAAACATTCCAAACAAAAGGAAGAATAACAACAAAGGCAAGAGGGAGGAAGCGTGATAGCAGGTTTGAACCATTAGCAATACGGAAAAGCTGTGCCCCAGGAAAACTGGGCGGATATGGTAGAGAAACAGCTGTAAGGCTCACTAAGCCTGGCTAGTTAACAGAGAGACATTTGTCCTTACACCTTAACAAGGGTCCCTGCCGACTGATGAGGGGAAACACCCTGGTACACCCCAGGGCACATGCACACGTGGCTAAGGTGCCTCCCACCTGCTGTCTGGTCCTCCTTTCTCACTAGAAAACCCAGCACATGAGCCCCATTAGCTCTAAGGTCCTACCAAGGAGTCTGTCTGGAGAGGAAATTACGAATGCAGAACTAGGTCAATCATTACGATTTAATTCATCCAACATTTCTTGAGTACCGGGTAGATGCAAGTCATTTTGCTGAGCCCTCACATAACGGCACTCCAAAGTTTATAATCAGGTCAACAAGGCAGTCGTTGATAATAAATGTAGAGCATGATATATTGAAATATGACACAGAAATATCTTGGGACTTTGAATAAAATCTTCAAACCTAAGTGAAGAGCCCAGCATATATCCAATAAATGCCATCAATGCAGCCATCAACCAAGTTATGGCCTTCATACCGGATGGTGGTGCCACTGTCACCTGGTCATGCTGTGGGGATGCAGATGGGAAGAAGCCCCACCTGGTGTACCAATACTCCCGGCTCCCTCCAGGCTTCCTAAGTCCCTGCAGTTGAGGCTTGACTCTAAGGTTCCATGAGCCAGCCCTTCCAGGGTCTTCCACGGTGTCTCTCAGAGAACATGGCCAAGCACACTGCATGTCCTACCGCAAATGCCAGTCTCACTGCTGAGATGACAGCCAGATCTAATCACTCTCGGAGCCACAGGGATGCCTTGTCCCAAACACTTCCGCTGTGCGAAGCTGTTGTTTGGGGGCACCTTGCCATCATCTTGGTTCTCTAACTTGGGTTTCTCATCTGTATTAACGGCAGCCGTCTCTATCTCCCCCGCACATAAGTATTGTAAACCTATTCATAATAACTTCCCTCTCTTTATAAACTAAATCAAAACAAAAGAGGGTACAAAAAATATTTTTGTACCTGTGTATCATTTCCTCTTACAAAGGTATGAAAGCATCTCAAAGACAGGTCTGGTTATTATCAAGAGCACAGTCTGGTCCTTCCTGCAATGCCCATGTGTCTATGAGTGAAATGCATGCGTCATTCTTACACCTTCTCATAGCTCCTCTTAAGTGTGGCAGGCTCACAGCTCTGCCACATCCAACTGCCAAGAGTCATTACGTTACCATCTTCTAAAATGTAAGGGAGGTAGATGTTCCAAATCCTCAATAACCCTTCCTCCCAAAAGCTTGCTCTATGCTCAGAATAAAGCCTTTCCTTGCTAGAAAACACAGGAACACATGCACTGAAGGAACTTTTCGTGGCCACCAGGAACGGTCCCTGACACTCCCTTGACCTGCCTGTTCCCATCAGACCAGAGAACTCTCCATCCTCCAAGAGTGTAAGGAATCTCCAACCCTTCATGGTTTCGCTCTTACTGCGCTTTCGACCAAAGATGCCCTGAGCACCCATGGGCCACCGGTTGACCCTGCCCTCCTCCTACCGCAGGTGGGAGCTCATGGTGAAGCTCATCCCTGGTCAAAGATAGAGCTCCTTCCTCTTCCCTCCCGTAGCCTTTTGCTGCTGTGCTTCTATTAAGCACATATTTCATTCTTTTTGTTCCTATAGATGGTTATTTCCCTGCCTGTCTCTCTAAGTAAATGATAAGCTCTGTGAGAACATGAAATTGTCAAGTTTGCATCTCCCCGCACCAGGCGTCACACCAGCAGTCCAAAAACATCTGTTTGAAGGAATTAACTCTTCTGAGAGTTGTATTTAAAATACTTGTTTGCTGAAAGGAATCTTCAACTTAACTTCATCATCACATTTCTTTTCATATTACTTGAGGCTAATTTTACAGACTTTTTAAAAGCCTTGGGGGACTTCCCTGGTGGCGCAGTTGTTAGGAATCCGCCTGCCAATGCAGGGGACACGGGTTCGATCACTGGTCCAGGAAGATCCCACATGCCACGGAACAACTAAGCCTTTGCGCCACAACTGCTGAAGCCCAAGCGCCTAAAGCCCGTGCTCCGCAACAAGAGAAGCCACCACAATGAGAAGCCCGCGCACCGAAATGAAGAGTAGCCCCGGCTCTCTGCAACTAGAGAAAGCCCGTGCGCAGCAACGAAGACCCAACGCAGCCAAAAATAAATAAATTTATTTTAAAAAATAAAATAAAAGCTTTGGCCCCAAGCCTGAAGGGAATACAAATTTTTGCAGTTATCTATCTGCTTCCCAATTATTTACAACTGACTCCTAGGTATAATCTGTATGTTATCTTGTCAGGCTACCTTATTCAATAAAGACCAACTTCTCAAAAGAATTGAGTGAAGTGAAAAATTTGAGCAGAGCATAAAAGTAAACCAACAATAAATTTGCTACTGTAAAGTTGATATTTCACTGCATTTTTTCATCTACTATAGCTCTTATAAGGACAAATAAATGGCTTCTCATTCTGTTGATTACTCACAATAAATACACAAATGCTTTTATTCATTTTTCCTAAGAGATCTGTTATTACAGCAATATTTTTTTTCATCCACTCAAGTAGTAGTATTGAACCATTACTGAATGTATTATGTTTAAATTCTCATGCCCCCAAATGTTATCCGGAGGCTGCTTTTACTCACTTTTATCCTGAAATACCACAATACTAGGGTTTTTGATGAGCCCCAAGTATTGAAGGTACCATATGAGAGGCTGCTACGATTAATTCACTACCATATTCAAGCACTGCTATGTTTTTCCTCTCACCAGAAATTTTATGATTCAAAATATAACAGAAAAAAATTAACTCTTTACTACAGAGTTCAACAAAATGTACTAAGTACTTAATCCAGCCACATGACCCTGGGCAGGTTGCTTGATTTCTTCAGCTGTAAAAATGAAGGAGCAGACTATAATCTCTAGGAAAACTTCCAATTCTAGTACTCTATGAGAAGGTTAAGTACTTTTAGCTGATTCCCCATTTCCCACTCCACTCTGATGTGTTTTATTCAGTATAATTTAATTCCTCAATAGGTGCTTTATCAGCTCTATAACATCTCAAAATTTGAAAAATGGTTTTGTGCCACATGCTACACATACAGTAATGATGGAGAATCTTTTGAGTTTTCAGACCATACTTGTATGTCACTTTGGAACCCACAAAAAGAATGACTCAATCCTACAACTCAACAAGAAAAAAACAAATAACCAATTCAAAAATGCGCATAGGGAGGGTGAGAGGGAGATGCAGGAGGGAGGGGATATGGGGATATATGTATATGTATAGCTGATTCACTTTGTTATACGGCAGCAACTAACATAACAACGTAAAGCAATTATACTCCAATAAAGATGTTAAAAAAAAATGCGCAAAGAAATGGAATAAACATTTCTCCAAAGAGATATACAAATGGCCAAGAAGCACATGGAAAGATGCTCAACATCACCAACCATTAGGGAAATGCAAATCAAAACCACAATGAGAGACCACCACACACCAATTAGGATGGCTATTATCAAAACAAAAAAAAAAAAAGAAAAGAATTTTTGGCAAGGATATGGAGAAACTGAAACCTTTGTGCATTATCGATGGGAATGTAAAATGGCGCAACCGCTGTGGAAAATGGTTTCTCAGAAGGTTAAACCAAGAATCGCCGTATGATCCACTGGATTGAAAGAACTGAAAGCAGGGACTCAAAACAGATACTTTTACGGCAGTGTTCAAACCAGCAAGATTCACAATAGCCAATGGTAATGACAACCTAAGTGCCCATCAACAGATGAATGGAGAAACAAAATGTAGGAATATTAGTCTTTAAAAGGAAGGACATTCTGACACATGCTCCAACAGGGATGAACCTGGAAAACACTCTGCTAAGTGAAATAAGCCAGACACAAAAGGACAAATACTGTCTGCTGCCACTTAGATGAAGCACCTAGAGGAGTCAAGTTCATAGAGACAGAGAGTAAAATGGCCCAGACACTGTAAATGAACTTCTTGCCATTGGACTTTATACTTAAAGATGATTTTAGGGGCTTCCCTGGTGGCGCAGTGGTTGAGAGTCTGCCTGCCAATGCAGGGGACACGGGTTCGAGCCCTGGTCTGGGAGGATCCCACGTGCCGCGGAGCAACTGGGCCCGTGAGCCACAACTACTGAGCCTGCGCGTCTGGAGCCTGTGCCCCACAACAAGAGAGGCCGCGATAGTGAGAGGCCCGCGCACCGCGATGAAGAGTGGCCCCCGCTCGCCACAACTAGAGAAAGCCCTCGCGCAGAAACGAAGGCCCAACACAGCCAAAAATATAAATAAATAAATAAAATAAAATAAAATAAAATAAGATGATTATAAAAGCAAATTTTGTTAGGTAACTTTTACCATAATAATAAAAAAAAGAATGACAAACACGCATTTATGAATTCACTACTTGCTGTCACTGTTTCTTTGAGTCCTACCGTGGACAAGTCATTCTTTACTTCCAGGTAACTTGAAGGTAACTTACTGACCCCTCCCCTCCAGACACACACAGAGAGAGAGGGAGACAGAGGGAGAGAGAGGACGGATTTTCAAAATTAAATAAGGGCCCACTTCCCCTTCATGGTGATGCCATCTCAAGCCGTGTGAGGGAAAAGCCTCTCCTGGATGGTACGTGAAGAGAGAGGTTCTCCCAGCACAAACCTGCAGGGAGGGCTTCAGAGCCGTCTGTTATCAGCAGCGCTGCCAGTTGCCATCTCCCCTCAGGGAAAGGGAAGTAGAAAGTGGAGATAACTATCAAGGAATCAGCCACTTCGTGACAAAAGACACCAGACTACAGCCAGCCAGCTGAATGCGACATGCCAAACTGAGGGGGGGGGGGGGGAAACGGCAGAGAAACAGCCAGAACAACAAAACAAGATGCTGTTTCATGCCTATTACATGATTTACGAAGACTCTGTCCTTTAGAAAATAAAATGTACACAGTTGGCCCAAAAACGTGCCACGTTAGCACTGTCACCTCCCCTACAATCTGAGACAACCCCGTGCGGCCCATTGATGGGTGGAAGAAGACCTCTAAAAGGGATGCTCAGACACAAATCACTGCCGGAACTGAGGTCTCAGCCGCCCAGACGAAGGCTCCTCGCTGCGGGGAGCGCAGGTCATCTACCGAGCTCACTCAATTCCAAGCTGAGGACTTCGCTACCTTTTTAGACCTACTCCCTCCACATGGAGCTGAGTACACACCTGTTAAGTAAGCGACGACTGGATGAATGACCAGAGTTGTCCACTGTTTCCTTTCAGGGCCCAGACTGCAGCCCAAATTGCACCCTGACTTTGAAAAAAAAAAAAGCAAAAAAAAAAAAAAAAAAGTCTTGATGCATTCAAAGCACCTGTAAGAGAGGCAAATAAATAAATCCTCTCCTATAATATTTTAAACTCACCCAGACTTCCTGAATCACCAGCAGAGCCACACCCGAAAGTGGAAATAGCAGTTCATCCACATTCCCTCCTGGGGCCTTTGGACTTTGCTTTTGTAACGGATAGAAGAAAGGGGACCATCTGGGTTGGTCTTCCGGAGCCACCTAGAGCACCCCACGTGCCCAGGGCACCCTCTGGGGGCACCAGCTTCTTGTCTCACTTCTCTGTCCCTCATCCCTGAGGACCTTAACTTTCCAGGTCAGCTCAACAGTGCACATGAGTTAAGTTTTCCCATACAAACAAAATCCCAACATCCCCACAAAGAGTCAATAAAGATTTACCTTCAGGATTACGATTTTAAAGTGAGATTACACTTTCCTGTTCTTCTGTCAGTTGCAAATCCCCAAACCTACTAGAATTCACTTAAAACTAATCTACAGTGTTTTCATTGGAAGAAAGCAATCACGAAAGCTCTGACCTGCTGAGCAGCTGGGAATTTCTTTGCTGAAGGTTTGGTTTAGTCTTTATTTTTCTAGCTGCTGGCCCTGCTAACATGATTCAGTGAAGGTCGTATTTAATCTTATACAGAAAAGCTACCTAAGCAGTTCTTAGGTAGGCTTCAGTAAAAATAAATTGCCTGGGCTCTGTGGATAAGTCTGTTGCTTCTACCCAACAATTACAGTCAAAGAGAACAAATGAAGGCAACTGTAAGATACCGGTGCTTGATTTCAAAAGAACTTCCCTGCACATAAGTTATAGGCTGAGTGTTTGTTAATAACAAAGTTATTGTTAATAATTAACCCACCAAGAAAGTAGCAGCTCCCAAATGTATACCTCCGGTTTATCAGCAAATACAGCTTATTTACATGTACAGGAAGGTATTACTATCAGCATTGGGACATAAATGTCAAAGGAATAGACTGATAAGACTTTTGTTAAGGCCTCGGTAAAAAGGAGAAAACCGAACAATTTTTTCACCTTCTGGATGTTGAACGCCTAATACAAAGTGACAAATCCTATTGCAAAGTGACAAATCCCAATGTTTATGTGCTCAATACATATACCATTAGGTTTCTAACACAAAGGAGATCTAGCCCATAGGTCCCAAGCTGGAATTCAGCCTTTGAAGCTAACCTTTGCTTTAGGGCTGAAAATCAAATCAACAAATATTTACTTAGTGCTTACTGTATATCAAGCACTAGTGGAGAATGCGAGGAAATACGACACAATCCCAGCTCTCAGATAACCTGCCCATGGAGGTGTTGCAAATGGGAAAATCCAAGGAATCGACCTTTTTCACAATAGTTCAAAGGGTGGAAAAGATTCAAGATGTTTGTGACTAATCGCCAAAGGAATGGCACACACAGTGTGTTGCTTCTGAAGAGATTCAGAGCATCTTATTATTTCAAGCTGATGAGATCGGGTAAGGTTTGTGGAGGGAGGCACAGTGAGATGCAGTTATAACCAAACTACCTAACTCTGCTTTCCTCTGGTTTTTTTAGGTTTAGCCTTGTATTACAATGTTTCCCTGTATTTCTCTTCACAGCTTGCTTCATTTCCTAACCCTGCACCATCCAATATGGTAGCCACGAGCCACATGACTACTGCACACTTGAAACGTGACCAGATTGAATTAAGATGTGTTGAAGGTGTAAAAGATACACTGGATTTTGCAGATTCAGTATGAAAAAAAGAACGTAAATAATCTCATTAATACTTCTACATCCGTTTTATGTTGAAATGATAATATTTTGGACACACTGGGCTAAATAAAATAGTATTAAAATTAACTTCACCTACTTCTTTTTACTTTTCTAACGTGGCTACTAGAAAATTAAAAATGATACCTGTGGCTCACATTCTATTTGTATTGGACAGTATTGTCCTAATCAATACTCATTCTTCTCCGCTGTGCTTTGGCATTCTGCCTCTGAACTCCTTACGGTTACGCCCAACCCTAGTTTCATAATAAATGCAAAAAACGTCTCCCGTATCTATAAAGGGATCAAAACTATTCTAAATTTTTTTCCAGACACAAATTCAGGATTTGTAAGCTTCTTCAGTTATGGAAACTCAGAAGTCACACTCGGATTGAATCACACGAAGTCATTCTCCTGTGGGGACTTGTAAAGGTTGCTGTGTGGGGAAAATAAAACTTCCCTGGATTCCTCAGTGCTCCTGTAAAACAGCTGAGCCACCTGAGACACAGGAATGAACACAACATAAAGATAGTGAATAAAAGATAGTGAATGTTTGCATTCACTTCCCCTGGAAACATTTTACTCTTCACCTACCATGAGAATTGGATGTGTAGCCATTTGTCTAAATTAATTACTCTGATCCAGAAGGATAATCAAACTTCTCTTATCTCCTCAAGAGGGCCAAATGGTTACAGCCTTGACTAGGTCCCTGGGTTAAGTTTGCAGGGTTCCAGGAAGACCTATGTCTCTAAGCATGTACATTTCAAAAGGGATGAAGCCCAGACCTTAGCCCAGACCTTCCAAAAGGTTAGGATGAAAACCCTGGATCCTTTCCACCCTGACTCAAAGGAGCAAAGGCGCTTGCTTGCTCGTGCGCTCTCTCGCTCTCTCTCTCTCTCTCCCCTCCCCCCAACCCCGTGCCCCCTCCTTTGGCAGAGGAGGGGGATGGTTGCTCTGACCGTACCACACCCACATTCCATCAGCTTTCATGGCATCACTTATCACTTCAGGGACTAGGTATGGGGGACCAACACTGCAACATCTCTCTGGCCGCTGACCCGGTTGTAAAGCTCAGTAAAGAACTCTTTCCTCCAACCCCCATGCCTGGGGCGTCTGCAGTATTCACATACATAGAAGACATATCTGTGAAGTGGGGTAACATCTCAGACCCTCCACAGTTCTTGAGAAAACAGTGTGTCCCAGTCTCACCACAGAGCCATCAAGCTCAGTGTCTTCAAGTAGTAAGAGATGAACAGGGACAAGGGCATCTCTCCGCACTGGCTGGGAAAGCCCTGATTCTAGAGCCTGGCTCTGCACATCAAGGCACAAGGGGCCCAGGAAGCGCCAAGTTCACGCGCACCATCCCCCTGAGCAACATCCAACTTACTTGTCCTCCGCCTACGTTTACCAGGCGTGAGGTCAGAGGGAACACTGCAGAGCTGTCTTGAGAATATTTTTCTGGTTATAAAAGTAACTGTGCTGTTGTATTAAATTTGGAAAATACAAGTGTTTCAAGGGGAAAAAAAGAGCCAAACATCCATAATCACACCATCGAAATGCTTCCTCCCAGTTTTTTCTTAATGATGTGTATACAGATACACACACACGTTTTAAAAATAAAATTAGGGTCACAACTGAACATCCTCTTCTTTCCACTCAGCATATTCCACAAACATCTTCCCACCATTAAATACAAACACAGGAATTTCATCGGCTATCTATACTCAGTGTGTGGACTGCGCCGTAACTCATTTAAACGTGCTCCTACTGTTGGGTGTTTAGGGTGTTTCCAAGTTTTCACTATTACAGAAGCTAACAGTAAACATCCTTGTACATAAATCTTCGCTCCACCTCTCGTTAGCTCACATATGTAGGTTCCTAGAAGTGGAATTACGGGAGCAGAGAGTTCAACATTTTAAGACATTAAGTGTAACACTGCCAAACTGAATTCCAGAAAGTTTATTTCAAAGTACAATGCCCCAACTACAGTATGAAGCGCTTAGTTTCAAAACCCAGTGGCCTGCAGTACCAGCGATGCCATCCATGGTTCAGTCTTAACCTGTGCCTTCTATCCTTTAGGGAAACACGGTATCGGCCGATTCTATTTTCCTGACTCCCTATTTACCTCCTGCAGCCTGGTAAAAATAAAACAGCAGCAAGGAGGACCAGCATGGGGGAGGGAGGACAGCCTAAGAGCTATGACAGTATTGCTAATCCATTTCATCAACATGCATCTTCCTCGAGGGGACCACGGTTGCCTCCAAAGGCAATTTAGACTGAGTCTGAGGCCTCAGGTCAGGGCACCAATTCCTCCATCCTCTCCGGCTCCAACACTGCCTCTAACGTGGCTTCAACCATGCCCAAGTGGTGACCACTCACAGCCTCCTGTTTACTTGTCTAAAGTTGGCCGATGCCTAGCAATTTGCCCCCCCAGATAAAAGGGCCAAACTTCAAAGTCAGAAATGGAGGGTCCTCCGGCATTTCATTTCAACTTGTCCTGCAGTCACTATCAATTAACTACCAATCTGTCCCCTCTACCTCAAGACGCCTTCAATGACATCTGTGGCAGACACAGGGTCTACCTGCCTGACTCCCTCGGGTCTCCCACTCAGGAATTCAGGAGGCATTATTCTACTCTCCACCTTAGTCTCTTTTTTCATCACCTCATTCTCCGAACTGTCACCTTCCAACACCCTCCCCACTCATATTCTACCACCCCACACACCCACTAACATCCTAACCACGTGCCAGGACACTCTGGTCCACCACTGTAACTTTTCTCATCATCTTCAAAGATTGTAGGGTAAGGAGAACAGGAAAAGCTCTCTTCAAAAATAACACGTTAGATATTACTTGAAACAAAGTTATTTGTATGCACTTTCTTCTCACTCAAAATGTCAACCTCATGAGATGGGAAAATCAGTTGGATTTTAAGCTTACGGGGCCAGGACAGTGTCTTCTATCTAGAAGGTATTTCTTTGGCTCCTACAAAAACCTGACATCCATAAGCTCAAAAAGAACAAATTAAACAGGAAGCTCATCTTTCCTTTGATCACATTAGGTGTGTGAGTATCAAATGCTCTTACACAGATAGCAACAGATTGCTAAGGACGCTGGATAGGAAATTATTTATGAAAATGACAGAGCAAGTAGTTAACTCTCAAAAATGTTTAATCAAATGGGCGGAAGACCTAAATAGACATTTCTCCAAAGAAGACACACAGATTGCCAACAAACACATGAAAGGATGCTCAACATCACTAATCATTAGAGAAATGCAAATGAAAACTACAATGAGCTATCACCTCACACCAGTCAGAATGGCCATCATCAAGAAATCTACAAACAATAAATGCTGGAGAGGGTGTGGAGAAAAGGGAACCCTCTTGCACTGTTGGTGGGAATGTAAACGGATTACAGCCACTATGGAGAGCAGTATGGAGGTTCCTTAAAAAACTAAAAATAGAACTACCATATGACCCAGCAATCCCACTACTGGGCATATATCCTGAGAAAACCATAATTCAAAAAGACACATGCACCACAATGTTCATTGCAGCTCTATTTACAATAGCCAGGTCATGGAAGCAACCTAAATGCCCATTGACAGACGAATGGATAAAGAAGATGTGGCACATATATACAATGGACTATTACTCAGCCATAAAGAGAAACGAAATTGAGTTATTTATAGTGAGGTGGATGGATCTAGAGTCTGTCATACAGAGTGAAGTAAGCCAGAAAGAGAAAAACAAATATCATATGCTAACGCATATATATGGAATCTAAAAAAACGGTACCGATTAACCTAGTGGCAGGGCAGGAATAAAGATGCAGACGTAGAGAACGGACTTGAGGACACAGGAGAGGAAGGGGAAGCTGGGACGAAGTGAGAGAGTGGTATGGACATATATACACTACCAAATGTAAAATAGATAGCTAGTGGGAAGCAGCCGCATAGCACAGGGAGATCAGCTCAGTGCTTTGTGACCACCTAGAGGGGTGGGATGGGGAGGGTGGGAGGGAGATGCAAGAGGGAGGGGATAGGGAGATATATGTATACATATAGCTGATTCACTTTGTTGTACAGCAGAAACTAACACAACATTTTAAAGCAATTATACTCCAATAAAGACATGAAAAAAAAAAACTGGATAGGCTTTTATCACACAAAACCCTAAAGTAAGATATTTTGTTGAACTAAATTGGTCTTGCCCTTGATATAAAAATGCTTAGAATCCATCACCAGAAAGAACAGCACAGCCTTCTGTTTCTCATAAACATGGGGCTACAAGGCATGCACACAGGGCATGGGACATACGGAGACATTTTTCGCTTGCCTCTGGTTCTTTCTTGCTTATCGAAGCTGAATACTAAATTGATAAAAGGGACTATAAGCCAAAACAGAAACAAACAAAAAACAAACCCATGACTCTGTCTGTGTCCTTCCTAGAGAGAGACATACTCGTGAAACAAAGTCCTTCTTGCTTGTTCAGAATGGAAAATTCAAAGTATCACAACTGTACCACGAATCCCATTTTTGTATGACAAGCAAGGTCAACATGGGCAGAGCCAACAGGGAGGGACCACAGATTCCCTAATCAAAGCACTGCCTAAAAGGTGGGTAACAAGTTCCATCTGCTTGCTTTCCTGCATAGCCTGGCCTCAATGAAACAATGAAAAGGTTTGGCCCTGGGAAGAGATCCTTGATTCAGTGGTTCTCTGCCTTTGCTCTGGCCCACGTACCTGAGTGACAGGGATCCAGGATACACTGGTGAACGTGAGAGGCTTAGTATGGAGCGGGAGGAGGGGTTCTAAGGTCGGGAGAGACAAAGAGAAGAGGGGGCTGCAGACAGTCTCAAGTCTGAAGGTTCTGTGTGGTTTCTAAAAGCCCCCTCCTCTCCATGATTCTGATACACACATAAGTCCCGTCCCTCGAAGATGACAGAACCATGCAGCCCCATTTTATAGATGTGAAAACTAAGGTCCAGAAAGGAGAAGGGATTGGAGAGTTAATGGAAGAGCTGAGTCAACTCTGGGCCTCTGGACTCTTGAGTTCATGCACCTTCCACTACCCAGAGCCTTGTACATATTTGTCTGTCAACAAATATTTAATAAATAAATGAAATAAGGACTCAGTGTTTGCGTTCATTGAACAAAATAATCGCCTGAGTTACTGCAATGGTTCATATCATGGGGTCCCTGGACCCCCAGTAGAACTCAAAGTTACTGATGGGAGTGGGTAGGTGGTAACTAGTTTTAGGACCTCAGAAGGCCCGACAGGTCTAACAGCTTATCTGAGAAACGGCTGCCCAGGCTGCCGACAACGTCGAGGTTCTCTATTTTGGGCTGGAATTAGATCAACTAGATTTGCTGATGCTGGTTCTCTCAAGCCAACCGGGAGTTCTGACTGCAAGTCTAACGTGTTTCTGAGTAATAAAAATGGCCATATGAAGTCTTCCTAACTACACACAATCTGTTTCAGAGACCATTTGTCAAAAGATGGAGCTGGGGAGAGGGGAAATCATTTTAAAAGGCTCTCTCAAGGCAAAACGCTGGTGACTGTGGGTCCTCTGGACGGGTCAGAGCCCAGCCTCAGGTGCCTGTGGACGTGACTTCCTGCCTGTGTATTTCCCTTGGTATCATATATATATAATACTGACTTCAGGTTTAAATCTGGACCCTATAGATAACTTACCATTCTTTGCTGAAAAAAATCAACATTTAATCAAATCTCGTCACTCCCAAGCCCACCAGCACCCCTGCACCGTGAGGGCCACTGCTTGACCCTGCCTTGGGCAGACATCACAACCAAATACTGATCACACTCAGGCCAAAAGTAGGGCACGAATGGGGCCAACAGGGACAGAAAGCCCTGACTTCCTACCCCTGTGTGAGAAGGAACACTGTGTCCCATACAGACCAAAAGAAGAACTGGTTTTATTGTTAACAATGACTATTTCACAGCAATTTATGTTATTTTTATATACCACTTTATGTATTTTATATCTATTGTAAATAAATACTATCTATTTATTTTCACATATGCTGTCACATTATCATTTTCACATATATAGTGTTAGGTACATAGTAAGCATTCAATACATGCAAGTTCACTGAGTCCCTTTAAAGATGTTACAGCAAAAACTAAAATCAGTTAAGGGCATACAATTAATAACATAATGAACTGAAGAGTCTTCAGCAATGATGAAGAAAATTCAGACTACAGCAAAGTGAGCTTGGGAAGGTTTTTTCTTGATATGAAGAGGGAAAATACATTGGTCCAATCATTTTTATTTCCATATCATTTGGTCTCCATGGACACCATCTAACTTCTCTTCTGACAGAAAAAAAACTCACTGACAATATCATATGTCACTGTTAAATACTTTAATGCTTTACATAAAATAGTTATGCTGTGTTTAATTTCTTACCATTATTATTTTCTCTCAGAACAAGTAAAATCCCTCCTTGCTGAAAATTCTATAAGAGAAAGTCAGTGCTTAATCCACAGTCATGATTCCCTGGCTTTTCAAGTTAAGAATAACCTGATAAAATTCTGAAAGTGAATGCCTTACACATTTGTAGATTGCTATAACTTACGCAACCTTCTTTCATAACAGTATCTCATTTGTTCCCAAAAGCAACCTTATCAGATATACAGTTAAGTATTATCACCTTCTGTAGCACTCACCCCTAAAGGTAATTACTGTCTTTATTTTTTAGCTGGGTATTGTCAGCTCACCAACTAGAATGCAATCTCCCCAGAGGGTAAAGAAACTGTCTTCCTGTTCCCAGTTGAACCCACAGAACGTAGCACTGTGTCTGGGGCATAGTGAATGTTCTAGGAATAGTTATTAAATGAATAAACTCCCTTATCTGCTTTAAGCCTTTTTTGGTATAAAGAACATAATAGAACCATGTCCCAGATACCCCATTTAGAGTTCAGTGGTCTGTTCTCTATCAAAAGGAAACTGTGCAAAAATGCTCTAAAAACAAGGAAGCTTATACGCCATAATACTAAGAATAAAAGTACAGTGTCCTTGGAAACATGAGAAAATCGATGCATGTCAAACATCCAAATGTTAAACATCCAAAGTTTCAAATTTTCCACTACTAGGTTTAAACATGTTTAACTAGCTTTGGTATACTAAATATTGGCCTAATAAAGCGGGAAAGTAGAGGAAGAGAAAAGTTTGGTCATGGTTCACTGAGCTGTCAGGACTTTTGTTTGCCATAATTGGCTTCCAATTTAACCACAAACGCTTACTTTTGATTATGACGACATTTTTACAGGTAAGTAAGTCTGAAATATGCAGAGTTATCTCTAACTTTTGAATGTCAAAAGAAAAAAAAAACCCAACTCATTGAGAATAAAGTATGTAAATGTTTAATATTAAGACTCAATTACGAATCATAACAGACAAGAACCCGGATCTAAGAGGCCAAAATCTAACTTCTTACACAACAGGCTAAGTTATAAATTATAATCATTCACTAATTACAGTGAAATTCTGGACTCTGCCCCATCAATCAATAGATTTTTCAAGGTTACCCCTTAAAATTACCAGGTTAAGTCCTAAATATTCCATCTGCTGAACTTTCCTTAGAAAACACAAGTTTTTCCAGAATTTCACCCTTTCCCTCTCCAAGGAAGGAATGATGGGGGGGGGGGGGCGGGTGAGAAAACTAGAAAATCCTGAATCTGTGCGCATGAAGTTAAACAGGCGTCCCCCTCCAGGTCGTGGCAAGGAGCGTGCATCTGCCTAACATCAAGACCATCCACCTTTCCCATTCAGTCTGTCACCAGGCCCCTGTCTGCACCTGCCCCTAAGCACCAAAAAGCGCAGGCTGCTAAATCCCAATGTTATCTGCAGTCGGTCTGAAACTAATAAATGAATGCAGGCTTGACAGCAACCTTGGTGATTCCTGAAAATCCACAACAGGAAATGTAACTATCCTCCACCCTCCCTCGCCATTCATCAAAAGCAGACCGAGTCACAGCAACTGGGAGGCCGGTGGCAGAAGGCAAATGCCAGCACTTTTCCTCAAGTAGGAAGCTTCTGCGTTTTCTTAACCAAGGACAGGGCGCACTACCCGTTGCCCACACTGCAGGCAGGAGGTTGCAGAGGGAGGGAGCAGGTAAAATGTCCCCAAGTTCCAAACACTATACTCTGGGGGCAAAAACGACTGAAAGCCGCGCCGCTCGCATGTGGCAACCTCGACTGCTAGTGCCAGGGGTCACATTCACAGCGATGACCAGCGGTCCTGCCTACACCGACTGACCTCAGCGCCTCGCCTGGTGCCCAGAAGGCTGTTTCTGCGCCCGGCTCGGGCTGCCAGCCTCCTTCCCGCTTCTCCCCCTCTAAAGGGGTAAGGGGGTGAGGGCGGCCCACGCAGCCACACCTGGGGCCCAAACAGAGATGCCGGCGCGTCCCAGGGGGGGGATGAGCTGCATCCTGAAACCCTCTGAACTTGGAAAGGCTGCCCGAGCCCTCTCGGGGCCGGCTTCCAGGCCGTAACACCCCGAGCGGGCGGGCGCCACGATCGGCCACGGCTGGCATCGCTCGGTGGGCGAGCCCGGCCCGCGAGGCGGAAAGGAAGTGGCTGCCGCGGCTTTGCACCAACCACGTTCGGCCGGCGGGCGAATGCCACTCGGCGCCCCGAGCGGGGTCGGAGGGCGCGGGGCGGGCACTCCCGTCCCCACCCCGCCGCCGCCGGCGCCCCGGGACCCTCAGGGGACGCCGGCCCCGGGCCTGCCAGCAGGGCGCCGCTCGGTCCCCGGAGGCTCCCCGCCCCCACCTCGCCCGCTCCGTAGCCAAGGCGGGTCAGGCCCAGCGCGCGAGTACGGCCCGGGGGCGCCCGCGGGGACCCGGAGGCGCCCGGCGCTAGGCCGCGGCCGGGCCGCTGACCCCTGGGCGCGGCGCCCTCCCGAGACGCGCCGCCCGAGCCCCCCGCGCGCCGGGACAAGTGCAGTGACAAAGCCCCAGGGCCAGGCCGGGCGCTGGCCGGCGGGAAGGAGGACGCGGCGTCCCTCCCGAGCGGTGGCGGCAGCGGCCCAGCCCCCAGGAAGCCGGGCGCGCCGGCCAGGCCCCGCGCGCAGCCCCGCTCCGAGCCCGCCCGCCGGCCCCGGCCGCTGGCACCCGACGCCCGCGACTCTGCTCCGAGCCCGGCGGGCGGGCGAGCCCCGGGACCGCCGCCGGGCGCCCCATCAAGTTTCCTTTGGCCGCGGCGGGAGGCGCCTCTCCCGGCCCGGGCGCGGGGCGCAGGCTGAGGGTGGACTGCGGGTTCCTGCCTATTTACGCCAGAGGCTGCCTGGAGAGAGGCACCGCCGCCGGGCAAGGAGAAGGACCCGCTCCCCTCCTTCGGACCTGGTGGCGACGGCCTCCGTAAACATACACACGCACACACATGCACGCGAGAATTTTGTTTTAAAAGGAGGCCCGACTCCAGCGGACCTGCACCCCCCCCCCAACCACCTGGGGCGCAGAATCACACAGAGCAGGTCTGTGTCCACGGAGCCACCTCTCCGCATCTGCAAATCCAAAAGTGAAATTAAACCTCCACCAACCTCCTCCTCCTCCTCCTCCTCCTCCTCCTCCTCGCAGCCTCAGCAGCCCCAGTGGCAGCAGCAACAGCAGCAGAACCTGCTTCCCCTAAAATCAGATGATCCATAACAGCGCCGACTGTTCCTCCAAAAATCAGTATTAATATTTATGAACCTCAGCATTTTCCGTCTGCAAAACATCGTGTCAAACCATCAGGACGCGCGCACACACGTATCCCCTCCAGTCCTCATAAACATGCCCTCGAGAAAAACACACACGCACAGTCACAACTATTATTTGAAAAATGTTACCTCTCAGTGTGCTTTTTCACGCTATCAATACAATTCCGCAAGGCTTAAGTGTTGCTAGGATGTGTGAAATGGAAATGAAAGCCCGTCAGTTGAATAATCGCAGGAACAAAACTAAAAGTTACTCCCCGGCTTGCCTGAGAACAGTCCAGATCGAAAGCAAAACAAGGAGAGGAAACTGCGAAGCGCTGAGGCTGGAAATCCCCCCACCCCCCGCCCTCCTGGTGCCTCGCTCCCTCCCTCCCTCCGTCCCTCGCTCGCTCCCCCCTCCGCCCTCCTCCCTCCGCCCTTCCTCCCCAGTGTTTGTTTCAAGCTTGTGCAACTGGGAGGTGGAGGCGGAGGGAGGGCGCGAGCTGCCCGGCCTGGAGGTGCGGAAGTTCGCCGCCGCTGTTCATTGGCAGGCAGCGCCGCTTTCATCATTTCTCAGAAAAGTCAATTTCATTTTCACTTCCCCACGTCGCGGCAGCGGGAGCAACAAGCGGCTGCGCGTGAGTCTGCTGCTCGCACACCCGGGCGCTCACACTCGAGTGGGGGTCCGGGGGGTGGGGTACTGGGCGCGAGCTTGGGTTCCGGCCGTAAGCTGGCGGCGGTAGGAGGGGACAGCAGGTACCTACCTGACTCTCCATCCTAAGGGTCACCTGAAGGTAGGGAAGGAGGGAGGAAGAGGGCGTGTCGGGGAGGCAAAGCTCTTAACATGCAGTTGGTGGGGCAGGTGGCAGCGGTGTTTAGAGCCTGTTTTCTGAGTGAATAAAAATTCACTTTGTAACACTGCCCACTTCCAAGGAACACGAGGAGCAATTAACTGACAAGAGAGCATTACTTGGATACTAGTGCAATAACTGGGCCAAGTAACGCATCCTTAACTTTATTTGAACCCTTATCAGTAGCTGAGTGTGTAACCATTTGAAGGGCAGCTGTCATCAGGGACACCACCTGGAGCTCCGTCTGGGGGTGAAAAGGAAGGCCTTCCCCTAGTAAGTCACCAGCAGCGTCCTCCCAGACTGAGTGTGCAACAGAAGTTCCCTCCCTGCAGGATGAGATGGGCAAGGGTGAGAGCTAATTTTCCTGAAAGATGTCTTAATGTGGCTGGTCCAGGAGAGGGGTTTTATACTGTAGTACATGCAGCTAGGTTCAAATTTGGCCTCTTTAACTTACTAGCTGGGCATCTCCAGTCAAGTTGCTTAACCTAACGCCTCAGTATTCAATGCCTTGAAATGGGGATGAGTGAGAGAATGCAAGAATACAGGGGCAGCACCTGTCACCTTCAAGGTGTGTTAGCTCAAACTGATACAGTTCACTTGGGACCTGCCGTTTTTGGGGTCCCTTGTTTTAAAGTATAGATTCTCACCTGGTTATACCTGTTTCTTCCCCCACATGCAGTTTCATTGGCCTTCTCCCAAACTTCTCTCCCCGACACAGAAAGTCCCTTCCTGAGAGGCCAGAGCTACATATATGTAAACACTTTTCTCAAAACATAGCTCCAACACCCTCTTTGTCACAGAAGTATTGAGTTCTATGGACTGGAAAAAGAAAAGTATCTCAATGCTTTTGGTGAGGAGACAGCTGAGGGTTTAGGCTTCTGTTTTGTGGCCGTGGTCTCAAAAATAGATTTCCCATGCACCATTATTTCTTATCCCCTCATAGAATACTATTTGACCCAGCCAGTCACTTTCTTATTTCATAAAGCAATGACTATTATAGGTGATTAGAGTAACTGTATACAAACTCTGTAGGACAGTTGTCACTCTTTACCACCCATGGGCCCAAGTTAAAAACCCAGTAGTCCTTAATGTTTTCCTTCCCCCCAACACACATCCAATCAGTAGTATCCTACTGACCTGTTGATGCTGACCCCAAATCTCTCTGGGCCTGGCCCCTCCTCCATCCCCTTTGCATCGCCTTTATTCAGCTATGGCAGTGGCCTCAGAACTGGGCTTCTTAACTCGGGCTCATCCAGGTTAACAGCCAAGTTAAGCAGAAAATCAACTTCAGGTGAAGCACAATTCCAATCCAAACTCCACCCCTCAAAAATCTCTCCACAGCCTTCAGAATAAAGTCCATATTATTTGACAAGACATAAAAAGCCCATTATAATCTGGCACCAAACTTCTTTTCCAGCCCCATCTCCTGCTACTGTGCCCCACAAGCTCTACACCCCTCCCTTGTCAACCCAGCTTCCATTCCTTTTGGTAAAACAGCAGAGCCATCCTCTTGTTCGTCGTTTTGTCCTTAGCATGGTGTCCAGCACAGAGGCACTCAACTACTTGGGAATTAATAGGTACTTGCCCTGGGTTCTCAAAAAATATTTTAGACTTTATCAGAGTATTTTTAATGTAATCGATATTTATTGTGCAGAATGCAGGAAGTACAGAAAAGTTGAAAAGAAAATATGACACCTGCAATCTTACCAGTAAGGAATAGACCTGGTGATATTTTTATGTATTTCCTTCTAGTAATTTTTTTTTTTTTTTTTGGCTCGACCACGCAGCATGCAGGGCTCTTAGTTCCCTGACCAGGAATCGAACCTGTGCCCCCTGCAGTGGAAGCACCGAGTCTTAACCACTGGACTGCCAGAGAAGTCCCTCTAGTAATTTTTCTAAAGGGCCATTTCCAGTCCTCATCTGCTCAGCGTCTCTGTATCATTTAATAATTCCCATCATACTGCCCGATGCCTATGTGACATCCTTCTCCTGTTTTATTTCTCGGCTGGCTCCTCTTCTGCTGCCAGCCTCCTAAATTATGGTGTTTCTAGATATTCTGTCTTCACCCCTCCTATTTTCTAATTCTACATGCTTTCTCTTTGAGTGCTCTCACCCACATCCAAAGCTTCAGATATCACTATTTGGTGATAACTCCATCATCTATAATTTCTAAGCTCTGGATGCATTTATTCTAGATGTTCCTCGGGTACAACAAATTATTTATGTCCAAAACTAAACTCATAACATCTTTCCCTACCACCTTGTATTTGTCACTTCATTAACCAGCCAGGAAACTGGGAGACATCACCAACTCCCACCTTTCCTGAGCCCCTGGAGCTCCCTGGGCATGGGTATCATTTCCAATTTCCAGGCCCCTAAACTCATAAAGCATAGACTGAATTTCATTCTGTTCTTATGCCCTTGAAGACATGTAAATATGACCCCAAAATCCACTGTGTATTGATATACATCGTCAAGAAATATTTTAGCCCTTTGATGAGATGCATAGTCATAAATCTCTGTGGAAAACGGATCAGTATAGCAAAATATAACCTTTTTGAAAGTTTCTGGAAAAAATAGCCTTTGCCATACCAAAGAAATCTGACCAAACACCTGGTCTAAAGCAACAGATGTTGTTTGAGCAGTGTAGTATATTGAAACTAGAGTGAGCTCCTGAGTGAGGCGTGTTTATGTTTCACCTGCAGGATGGAACATCCTAGGACCGTCTACCTGGATGCATCAGGACTCATTTCTTTTCAAGGGAGTCGAGAAAGGAGAGTGATTACTTGGCCATGCAGCAATTGACCTCTCCATGATTGAAACTTAAAGATACATTCAAGGTTAGCCCCTCTCAAATGGGTTTTTAATTTATTTTTCTAATAAATGAGAATAGTTTGATAAAATAATCATTTAAGCAATAATCCTTTATTGAGTCAAGTAATAATAATTTATTGAATCATTTATTGAGTCAAGTAATAATCATTTATTGAATGCCCAAGAACTTTTCTTGTGAACAAAACAAATGAAAATATCTGCCTTCCAAGAAGTTTTCTTACAGTCTAGTAAATTGGAATGTTAATTTCCATTGTATCATCCTAGTAATGGCTCGGACATCACCTCCATCTATAATCGCAGTCTTTATAACTGTACGTTAAAGTTATGAATGTAGAATATGATGGCATGCTCACTAAAGGGTTAAGTATTTATAGCTGTGATTAAATCAGTGCCCCCCTCATCAGTCTGTCAGTTGATGCCCTAATTTTCCCCACAACATCTCTGGTACCACTTCGGTCCTGGCCACCAAGGCTCTCTTCCATGCTGCTATAATTTAGCAGAGGTTATAAAATCATGGAAAATGAGTGTTCCACACTTGCCAGAGCAGTTGGCCAATACAAAGCAAAGAATATCATTGTGAAGTCCACACTGAATAAATATACAGCCATATTAGATTGCAGTTGAAACAGCAGAACTGCAAAGATGTTGAAAAAGCCATCAATCAAAGTTCAGGGACCATAGGCATCAATTTGGAGAAATATTACCTCATGTAACAGTTTCTTCCATTTTGCTAGAAACTCTAAAATGAGGTGCATTTTGTTGCAATTATTCTCTGAAAATAATGAATTTAAATTGAGTAATATATTGCCCAAACCTTAGTAATAAATATTAATTTTGTCCTGTTCTTCTGATGAAGTAAGGGAAGAAATGCTCTTTAAAAGTGCCAAGATGTGTGTGTGTGTGTGTGTGTGTGTGTGTGTGTGTATGGGCAGAGAGGGAGAGAGAGATGAGTGAATTTTTCTTGTCCAAAAGGAAGGGTTTCAACTTTGAAAACTTCAAAATTTTTTTTTTGCTGTAATTTCTCTGTTTCATCCCAAATGGCTTTGAAATATTCATTATTTCTCTAAGGTGATAAACTATAAAGTAGTGCTTTTAAAGTCAGAAAGAAAAAGTGCCTATAGCCTTGCCTTGAGGTTCTTTAGAAAAAATTACTATAATAGTTTCAAGTATTAAAAAGATTTTAGGGACTTTGCTGGTGGCGCAGTGGTTAAGAATCCGCCTGCCAATGCAGGGGACACAGGTTCGAGCCCTGGTCCAGGAAGATCCCACATGCCTCGGAGCAACTAAGCCCATGCGCCACAACTACTGAGCCTGCGCTCTAGAGCCCATGAGCCACAACTACTGAGCCCGCGAGCCACAACTACTGAAGCCCATGCACCTAGAGCCTGTGCTCCGCAACAAGAGAAGCCACCGCAATGAGAAGCCCGTGAACCGCAATGAAGAGTAGCCCCTGCTCAACGCAACTAGAGAAAGCCCGCTCACAGCAACAAAGACCCAACGCAGCCAAAAATAAATAAATAAAATTAAAAAAAATTTTTTTAAATAAATTTCCAGTTTGTAACATAAATTCAGCAAACCACATAATTCACTGAATCCGAATATTTGAAGAATTTTTGTTACAGCTTCCACCGTTTTCCTATAAGCTCCTCATTCACAGCATGTGAACCTTGATGATGTTCAGTCTGTTCTCTTTGTCCCCAAACTTCTGAGCATTTTGAATAACACACCTTATCCTATTGGAAAGTGTTTGGAAGTTTGCCAATCAGAAAGACAGAAGAGTCAGAAAACAAAGGATTGACAGTATTTTTAAATACTCCTACTTCCTCAGAAAGTTTCATCTCCACTACATCCAAAAGGTGCACGACAATTCACACACACACCTCTCGGCGCTGCCTCCTTCTCCTGAGATGCAACTCCAAGACATTTCCTAGCCGTGCTCCTGACAAGCCGGTAAGAACAAGGCAGGACCAACCCCTGCTCTCCTGGAGCTTACATTCTAGTGGGGGTGATGCCAACAGACAGACAGACAAACCAAGGAAATAGTTACAGATTTGTATCCGTGTCCTGAGGGAAACAAACAGGACTTTGGATAGAAAATACTGGGGGATCTAGGCGGTCAAGGAAGGTTTCTCAAGGAGAAAATGACATTTAAGCCAAAAGTTGGAGGAGAGGAGACTGTATTCATTTCCTGGGGCTGCCACAACACAGTACCACAAGCCAGGTGGTGGAAGTAACAGAAATGCATTGCCTCTCAGTTCTGGAAGCTGGAAGTCCAAGATCAAGGTGTCCACAGGGTTGGCTCCTTCTGAGGGTTATGGGGGAAGGACGTGTTCCTTGCCTCCTGGCTTCTGGTGGTTGGCCAGCAATCCTGGGCACTCTTTGGCTTGTAGCAGCATCACTCCATCTCTGCCTTCATCTTCACGTGGTGTTCTCCCTGGATGTGTGTCTGTATCCAAATTTCCCTGTTTTATAGGGACACTAGTCTTACTGGATTAGGGGCCCACCATACTCCAATATGATCTCATCTTAATTCATTACATCTGCAAAGACAATCTGAGGTATTGCGGGATTGGGATTTCAACATATGAATTTTGAGGGGGACACACTTCAACACGTAACTGATATCAACTGTGTGATGAAGCCCCGAGCCAGGGGAAAGATTGAAGACAAAGGCCCTGAAAAGCAAAAGGGTCTAGCATATTCTGGAAACCAAAAGAAGGTGAATGTGACTTCAGAGTTCTGAATGAGGGTAAGAAGGACACAGGCAGGTGGGCAGAGGCCAGATCAAGGACTTCGGATTTTATTCTAAGATCAATGGGAAGATTTTGAAGGGTTCTGTGGTTTTAAAAGGTCACGCTATAAATTTCCCAACTGTCTCCTCAACGTCAATGAGATGCAAGGATTTCTTAATTTGTGGATTTCTCAGAAGAATTTGTAACTGTTCTTGCACTGACCTCTCAGTTCATTACATGATGAATTTGTTGAGGAAACAATGCGTTGGGGATATTTTGAAACAGTTTAATCTTCTTTTTCATTTCTTTTTGGTATTCCTAAGGTATTTCTTTCCCTTTAACTTTCTCTCTGATTTTCATCTCCACAAATAAATGAAGTAAATTTTTACTTCATTCTTTTTACCCTACCCCCATAAAAACTTCCCTTAAAAAAAAAGAAGATATATTCAACTGTGGATTCCAGGCACATGCTATTTTCCTCAGACTGTTTTGAGTGAATGATGCTAATTTTCAGAGATTGTGTCACCACAAATTCAACATTCATTCCAAAATTTAATGGTTTCAAATGTATTTCTTTTTTTGGATTTCTAAAAATTTTCAAATTTCTTTTCCATCAGAAACCCCTTGTGTGTAATAAATAGTTTCCACAAAACTGAATTTTTGTTGGCAGAACAATCGGCGTAAGTAAAACTTCACG
This sequence comes from Balaenoptera borealis, assembly GCF_965194805.1. NCBI lineage: Eukaryota > Metazoa > Chordata > Mammalia > Artiodactyla > Balaenopteridae > Balaenoptera > Balaenoptera borealis. The sequence goes on along the minus strand of NC_138880.1, from coordinate 24,389,762 downwards.
ATTTGCCTTGGATGTTTTGTAATTTGAAAGCAAATGTTGATTTAAACAGCCCACCACTATTTTCTCAATGTCCAGCTGTGGATGCTGGGTTTTTAGCACCACTTCTCTCCGGACAACCAAAAAAAAAATATCACTTTCTTTCCTGTTTTACATATTGAGTTGCTGCGTAAGATTTCATTTGGGGAAAAGGTTCTGTCGCTTTAAAAAAAAATGTGAAAAAGATCAAAGCCACCAATACTACTGGCAGTTAGTTTTGTTTCATTTTCCTATAACTGGAGATAAGAAAGAAAACACGACAAACCATAAGTGAAGAACCTTAAGACTGAAGGAGAGAAAGAAATATGCAGACCCAGGAACAGACGCCCGAGGGAGGGTTGATGGGTGAGTTCACGCTGGGTGGCTGGGCGGAGCCAGCCTCGGCGGAGGGGCCAACATTGTAGGTTCACCCTCACTTGAGTTGCTCAGATTGTCTCCATAGTTCCTTGTTTTTATTTCCTACCTTGATGAGAACTTTTCATCTTTTCAGGGATGCAGAACCAACAGATTCATGACGACTCGTTTCACAATGTATGTGGTTGATGTCATGTTTATATGACACTTTTCACCAAGCCTTTTCGCTCATTGAGAAATTAGAGGAACACTAACCCAGCCCTGTCATCTTCCACAATGCTTACAAATATTTTACCACATATACACTCTTATTGGTATTTTTGCTTATGATGAACTTAAGTAAGATAGTAGGAAATTTATGCTCCATCGAGGGTAAAAGGAAAACAAAGTTTTATATGTACAGTAAGGTCACCCTAAAGATGTTCATATAAGTAAGGTGAAAAGGAACTACATCAAAACATTAATAGTGGGTGTCTTTGAGGAGTGGAACTATGGGTGATTTTCTTCCTTTTGAAAAATTAACATTTTTAAGAATAGATTTTCCTTTTATTAATGTAAACATTTTAATATATTTTTATAGGTGATTTCAGAAAATTATTTCTTGATATGCTTATGATTTTTATGTAAAGGACTTGTAAGGTTTTTTTTTAATTTATTTATTTTATTTTTGGCTGCGTTGGGTCTTCGATGCTGTGCGTGGGCTTTTCTCTAGTTGCGGTGAATGGGGGCTACTCTTCATTGCAGTGCACGGGCTTCTCATCGCGGTGGCTTCTCTTGTTGCAGAGCACGGCCTCTAGGCGTGCGGGCTTCAGTAGTTGTGGCTCGCGGGTTCTAGAGCACAGGCTCAGTAGTTGTGGCGCACGGGCTTAGTTGCTCGTGGCATGTGGGATCTTCCCGGACCAGGGCTTGAACCTGTGTCCCCTGCATTGGCAGGTGGATTCTTAACCACTGCACCACCAGGGAAGCCCGACTTGTAAGTTTTAGCTAGTTTTATCCATGGGACTTCAAAAAACAAAGCACTGGTTAATACATCTTATATTTTACACTACATTCTTATAAGAATTTTTAAATCTCTGTGTAGAAGATAATTTTTTCCTACAAATGCTATATAGTTTCTCCCAGTTTTCAATTTTATCAAAATATTCATTTTTAATGACTCTCCAAACAGGACTCTCCAAAGGAACATATAAAAACAAACTAACGTGTGTCCAGATCAATGGCTATTAATAAGTGATACATTCCATAATCATTATTAATATTTAAATAAGCTTTTGCTTTGATTCACATCATGTTTTAAATATGCCGTTTGAAAAAGTTTGACTTAGGAGAAATCTATAACAACTAAAGAATCTCTTCTACTTGTAAAGTTTCATTTCATTTGTATGCAAGAATATTACTATATTCTTAGCAATCAAATTCAAATTCTTAGATCTCAAACATGAATGAAGACTCTAAGCAAAATATCAAAATTTTATGTTAAATTTTTTCTTTTTTTGCCTTTCTTCTTTCTGGCACTTTCACATTTAGTCATCATATTTCCTATTTTGCTTGCTCAATTTCCACGTATAACAGGATTAGCAGAAGGGAGAGAAAACAACTCATTTGAAGGCAGTAAAGGGTAGGATGTCTCTCTCTCTCTCTCTCTCTGTCTCTGTCTCTGTCTCTCACACACGCACACACACACACACACACACGCACACACACACACAGTAGAGGAGGATTCTCTGCATGCAGAAACTCAATTCAGAACATTTTTCCCACAGAAGTAATAAGAAACCATGATGGTACAAGTATATAGTTTTCCTTCATTATGGGTTAAATTAAGAGTTTGTGGGCTGGCCCGGGAATACACCATTTTATAACATTGTACACATGGGAAACTTTCATTCTGAAGTCTAGACAGCTGTTTTCAAAAGACACTATGAGGGCTCAGTGCGTTGTGTGGGCCTGCGGCTGCCCACCCTCCACAGGACCGTGCTCAGCAATTTTGGAGGCGACGAAGAAGAAAGAGGCCTGCTTCCCGATCTTGAGGCATTTGCGGTCCACGTTAGGAGACAGGGCCCACAGTGCAAAGATGATTATTTCAAGACAGAAATGGCATGTGGCCCCACTCCCAGGTAACATTTTAATACATTCATTTATCTGTTCATTCAGCATCTGTTTCTTGACTTTATAGTAATTATCTCTCTATTTTTATAGTCTAAATGATATTTTCTAATATAAATAATACGTGATTATAGAAGAATATTAGAGCAATACAGACTTCTTTGTAGTGACAAAATCAGAAAGAACTTGAATGTTGATAACTGAATGATTGAATAAACTGGGGTTGATCCATTCTATGGGATGTTATGCACCAATAAAAAAGAACAAATTAAGAATATCTGTTGTTCTGGACAGGGGACCAGGATGTATTATAAAGAATGAAGATCAAGATGCAAAGAAAGGTTCATATTTTGATCTCCTTTTTGCAAAGACAACAGTGGACACCCCCCAAAAAAGTTTGAATTTAAAAGGATAAAGGTGTAGATATGAAGCTGTTAATATTGGTCACCTTAAGGACAGGTGAGCTACTAATTTTTTTCTTTATTTATTTTTGTACTGAGGAGAAAGATGATAGGGCTTCCCTGGTGGCGCAGTGGTTGAGAATCTGCCTGCCAATGCAGGGGACACGGGTTTGAGCCCTGGTCTGGGAAGATCCCACATGCCGCGGAGCAACTAGGCCCTTGAGCCACAACTACTGAGCCTGCGCGTCTGGAGCCTGTGCTCCCCAACGAGAGAGGCCGCGACAGTGAGAGGCCCGCGCACCGTGATGAAGAGTGGCCCCCGCTCGCCACAACTAAAGAAAGCCCTCGCACAGAAACGAAGACCCAACACAGTCAAAAATAAATAAATAAACAAATTTAAGAACAGTTTTTCCTTTAAAAAAAAAAAAACGATGATAATTTTAAAACAAAATGAAAATTTGGAAATACAGAGCAGATTAAAGAGAAAGATTAAAATCACTTTGATTTCTGATTTCTGTTTTGCTTGGTATTGTATGTGTGTGTCAGAGAGACAGAAGGAGAGAGAGAGAGAAACTGCCCTTGATAATTAATTATCAATAGACTTTTTTTTTTTTTTAATAATTTTGCTTGTGGCCTTTTTTCAAGTTTATTTATTTATTTATTTATTTTTGGCTGTGTTGGGTCTTCGTTTCTGTGCGAGGGTTTCCTCTAGTTGCGGCAAGCAGGGGCCACTCTTCATCACAATGCGCGGGCCTCTCACTATCGCGGCCTCTCTTGTTGCGGGGCACAGGCTCCAGACGCGCAGGCTCAGTAGTCGTGGCTCACGGGCCTAGTTGCTCCGCGGCATGTGGGATCCTCCCAGACCAGGGCTCGAACCCGTGTCCCCTGCATTGGCAGACAGACTCTCAACCACTGCGACACCAGGGAAGCCCTAGGCTTTTCTTGAGTGTCCACTATGTTTATGTCACTTCAGGGCCCTTCTGGTAAGAGTGCTTTAACCCAGAGCCACCCAATAGACCCACGATGGAGACACTTTTAAGCAGCTGGCGTTTCACTTCCCTATAAGATCCTCCTGCTCTCCCCGTGGGAAAGGCCCATCGTGGCCCTTTCTGTGCGTATCTGCTACCTGAAAGGTAAGGAGGAGTTTCCTAAAGTGTAAAACCGTGGGAATAAAGGCTGTTGCTCTCATGGCAGCTTGAGCCCTGCTCTTGTTAAGGGTTCTCTGCTTCACCCTGATGAATTCTCCTACAGCATCTTACAGAACCAACACGGCTTCCCCTCCAGGCAGGTTGGATGCATTCACAGGAGGGAAGCAAGCAGCTGCTGGAGGCTGGCCCACTGAATACACTTGGAGAAAGTGCTGTGTGCGTTTCTGTTCAACATTACTTGTATGTCCATGATAGTTCAGTGGCCTCAGGAAAAGTAGAGACCTTAGTCCAGTTTTCTCTGTACCTATTCTGAGGATTATTCACCGAGTAATAGGTGTCCATTACATCAGCATGACACCTTCATCAGTCAAGCCCAAAAATAAATGATTCCACATGGTAAACAACAAAGCATAGTAAGGATACCAAAGAACGGCTCAGGCTTCCTACAGGTAGTGGGATTTGAGCTGTACCTTAAAGAATAGGTTAAAAATAAATAAGCAATTAAAACAACTATACCCCAATAAAAAAAATAAAAATAAAAATAAAATAAAATGCTCACACAATAAATAAATGAGCAATTAAAAATAGATTTGTGTGTGTGTGTGTGTGTGTGTGTGTATACTTAACAGCCAGCTTTAAAAATCCTTCACAGAAGCTTTCAGACTTTAAAATGTCCTCTCATCCCACACAAAACACCCATCTAACAAATTCATCTGGTCCTACAGTCCAGGCCAGTTCTGTGTTTAGGCCAAAGGGATTTTGTTGAATTATACATTAAATATATTGGTATAGTTAGGAAACTAGTTTTTTCAGTTAAAAAGTGGATATGGGGTCAGAAAGACTCCTACATCCAACATGTGGAAGAAATATGTGCATTTAAGAAGATCGCTAAGGCAGCTCTTTGGCCTCTAAAACTATAGGCTGAGAACTATTTCCTTGGGATACTTTAACTGATTCCATGGAATGAAAGCGAAAGGTGACAGTCACCAGATCAGTGCCTGCAGATGTGAATTCCTTGGAAGCTCTTAGGTTAGGGCGTGTATCAGCGGACGGGCTGATGTAATGTAGTGGATCTGTCCATGGCCACGTTCAGCATGTACAGAAGAGTAGCCTCAAGTTATTTGTTAAATCAGCATTCCGCTCACAAGTTACTTTAATTACATGGCTATGATGATTCCAGACAGCGGTGAAAACTAAAGAAGAAAATATCTAATGCTCAGATGTTGAGCTTGTGGTCACGTAGGCAAAACACCTGTGCACTAAACTAGTATTTTATCTAGATGTTTGATGACCTCTAACCCTTTTTCTATATACTTCATTTCTTCCTATTAGCCAGTATAAAGCTCAAATTAGATTAAAATTTAATTTATCTCCAAGTTTAGGCTTTAATGAAACAAAAATAAAGGAATTATAAGAGTCCTGTTTTCTGCTACAAAAATGTGGGAGACTCTGGTTTCAGAATGACAGAGTAAAGACATACCCACCCAACCACCTTCTCTCAAAATTCACCAAGAAACATCAAGGAAAACAGGTAACAGAAATGCATATCCATCATTCGGAAACTAGGAGATGTCTGTGCCCACAGTATATAGAGAGAGAATTTGGAAAGATGAATATCAAAGACTAAGCAGAGAGAAGGAAGGTCGAACCTTAGTGGCTGCAAAGGGAGTTGAGGAGTGAGCTAATTTTCCATACAGAACCCAGAAAAGCACAGGAATGGGAACAACTGGGCAGGGGGCAGCAGGATTAAATTGATCCCTCCAGTTCTCCACCCCCACCCAGTTCCCAAGCAGTTTGTTGACCTCTCTTCTCCCTCCAGACTCTGAGGTGAGCAGAGGTGGAGTTCCATCTGAAGCAAGAGAATTGAGGGAGTCTGTGTGTGGAACAGTGAAATCTCCATCTCTTTTCTACTGCTCAGACCCAGAACACCAACATCCAGAATAAAATTCCAAGAGAGGAGATTGGAGGGTGCTCCCCCAGAGAAAATACTTGTAAACAGTGATATTTGCAGGGCCTCAGTAAAAACAACAACTGGTCCCCCGATCTGCCTCAGTGAAGACCACCAGTGTATAAGACCAACACATGTATGCTGAGCTTCTGGTCAGGTGAGCTTTTTGGTGCCTTACTTTTAAGAGTGAACACTCAAGGGCCAAGAGACACTCTAATATAACCATGATGAAAAAAAACAGAACAAAGAACTCAGAGGAAACAAAGATGGTGTGGGAAAGAAAATGTCAAAAAATGTTAATATCATTAAAGATGTGAGAGAAGATATTACATCTACAAAAGAAGAACAAAATGATATTAAAAGGAACAATTAGAGAATACAAAAGGGTTCCTAGAAATTAAAAATATGACAGAACATTTTTTTAATTCTATAGAATAACTGGAAGATAAAGTCAAGTAAATCTCAATATAAAGCATAATAAAATAATAAAGAAATGGACAATAGGAAAAAATAATAAAAAATGGATACTCAATGCAAGAGATCCAATATCTAGTACAAATTTTAGAAGATGAGAATTGAGATAACCGTGGATAGGAAATTAGTAGAGGCATAAGAAAATTCCTCAGGAAATTTTGAGGGACATGATTTTCCAAATTTAAAAGGCACCCCAATGTCTAATTCAATATGTAAATGAAGATATGATGTGAAGATCTATATCAAGACATCACAATTAAGAAAGGAAGGGATAGTTTGGCCATGAAAGAGTGATAAGGACTAGACTTGACAACCTGCAGTAAACAACTAGAAAACTGGACAAAACATATGAAACAACAGTTTTTCAGGCAGCACAGGACAATGATCCTTGAGAAAAGGGAATCAGATGAAGTGAGCCCTGGGTTTTCTGTTGGAGGTGATTTCCATGCTGCAGCTGCAGGGATGGGGGGACCCAAATAGAAGCAGGGAAGAAACTGAGGAAACAAAGATCAGACATCAGAGAAGCTTAGGTAGATGGAAGTTGTGAGGCAGAGTTCTCAAAAAGACATAGTTACACAGAAAAAGAGCTCCAGAAATTTGTACGGTCCCCTCTAGCGTTTGCTGAGTTCTGGACTAGGCATGTGAAAACCAGAACTCCAAAAGGCTGGACAAACAATGACTGGGGCATGGTAAACGAAATATTCCCAGAGCTTACACAGACCTTGGAATTGATCAAATTCCCAACAGGCAGAATGGAGATGCCAAGCCATTTATGCCTCTCTGGTAGGGCTGAACAAACGCTGGAGCGGGGCTACTTTCCATATGTCTTAGAAAAATTAAAATCAGGTCTTGAAGGGATAAAGCTGAAATGCGAGTAAAACTATTTGCCTAGGGCTTCCCTGGTGGCGCAGTGGTTAAGAATCTGCCTGCCAATGCAGGGGACACGGGTTCGAGCCCTGGTCTGGGACGATCCCACATGCCGCGGAGCAACTAAGCCCATGAGCCACAGCTACTGAGCCTGCGCGTCTGGAGCCTGTGCTCCGCAACGGGAGAGGCCACGACAGTGAGAGGCCCGTGCACCGCGATGAAGAGTGGCCCCCGCTCGCCGCAACTGGAGAAAGCCCTCGCACAGAAACGAAGACCCAACACAGCCAAAAATAAATAAATAAATAAATAAATAAATAAATAAATAAATTTAAAAAACAAAACAAAACAAAAAAAACTATTTGCCTAAACAAAGCCAAAAACTCATTAAAGATGAAAAATCAAACAAGAATTCAAACATTCAGCAACATAAAATACACAATGTCTAAAATCTAATAAAAAATTACTAAACATGCCAAGAAGTAAGAAAACATGACCGAGAATCAAGAAAAAAAAGCAGTAGGAATAGATACAAATAAAAGCTAGATATGATGGAAGTAGAAGACAAAGATTTTTTTTTAAAGATCTTATAATTGTGAACACATATTTAAAGGAAAATATGAACCTAATGAGAAAGAGAAAAGGAAGATATCAAAAAGAAATAAATGAAAATTCTAAGATAAAAAGTACACCATCTTAAAGTTTAACTGGATGAACCCAGAACCAGATCTTGGTTTCTAAATCCATTCTCCAATAAAAGAAACCAGGACTTCTTGGAGAAATGAGATTCTAGAGCTGGGGCAGAGAATATACAGAAAGCAAGAAAGTTCTCAAAAAAACAAAATGATGGAGGCATGTCAAAGGAACAAAGGAGCCAAATGAAAGACCTATGCTGAAACAGTTTGAACAAAAAAAAAAAAAAGAAAATATTGGATTATAACTCAAAGTATAAAATAAATATTGATGAGTCCATACTAATAAAAATCAATGATAATAAATAAATAAATGCAAATATGCATACAGAAAAATTTCAAATAATTTTATGTAGGTCCTACTCCCTCAAGGAGGTAGAGCATAATTCTAATCCCTTAAGTGTGGTATGCGCCTAGTGATTTCCTTCCAAAGAGAACAGTATGGAAATAGAGGCAAAGATAACTTTATAGTGGAGAAACTTGACAAACTACCTCACCCAAGTGATCAAAGTTAACATCATCAGTGATAAATCATGTTGATAGCATGAACCCTTAATATGATGTAATGAAAATGACTCAGTGGCCTTTGTATCAAAAATCCGTAACTCCAATGTGGTAGGCAGAATAATGGCCCCCAAAATGTCCATATTCTAAACCCCAGAATATATTACTTTATGGGAAAAGAGACTTTGCAGATGAGATTAAGGATAGGGACCTTGAGATCCAGAGACTACCCTGGATTATCTGGGTGAACCCAGTCTAATCACATGAGTCCTTAAAAGTGGAGACCTTTTACTGCTCTGTCGCCAGAGACAGAGAGAGAGATGTGACGATGGTAGCAGGTCAGAGACAGAAGGTCAGAGAGAGTTGCTCGGTTTGTAGATGGAGGAAGGGACCCCCAGCCAAGGGGTTGTAAATGGCCTCTAGAAGCTGAGACAAGGACACAGAATCCCCCAGAACTTCCAGAGAGGAATACAGCCCTCTGACACTTTGATTTTGACCCAGTGAGACTCACGTCAGACTTCTGACCTACAGAATTGTAAGTAATATATTTGTGTTGTATTGTTTAAGCCACTAAGTTTGTAGTAATTTATTACGACAGCAAAAAAAACCTAATACACTCGGTCTAACCATGCGGAAAACATCAGACCAACCCAAACTGAGGGACATTCCGCAAAATACCTCCTCAAAACTCTCAAAGGCATCCAAAACAAAAAAGTATGAGAAACTGTCACAACCTAGCGAAGCCTAAGGAGGCATGATAACTACATGTAATGTGGCATCCTAGAGGTGAAAAAGGACATTAGGTAAAAACTAAGGAAATCTGAATAAAGTATGGACTTTAGTTAATAGTAATATACCAACGTTGGTTCATTAGCTGTAACAAATGTGTCACAGTAATGTAAAATGTTAGCAATAGGGGAAACTGGGTGAGGAGTATACAGGAACTCTGTACTATCTTTGCAGTTTTTCTGTAAATCTAAGACTCTTCTCAAATAAAAGTTTATTTCAAAAAAAATTCACTGGATAGGAATAGCAGCAGATTAGGCACAAAAGGCCAGGGAATATGAAGTGATAGCAATACGATCTATCCACAATGAAGCACAGAGATTAAAAAAAAAAAAAAGACGGAAAGAAAATGAAAATATAAACAAAGACTGAGTGATCCTTTGGGGTAATGCGAAGCAATCTGACACACATATATTTAACAGAAATCCCAGAAAGAGAAAGAGAGAGGAGTGGGGGGGAGGCCAGAAAAAAATCTTTGAGGAAATAATGATCAAAAATTTTCCAAGTTTGATGAATCCCATAGATGCAAGAAGCTCAACAAACCTTAAGCAGGACAATCAATCAAACAAACAATAAAACACAGTGAGGCAAATCATAACCAAATTTCTGAAAACACATGATAAAGAGAAAAATCTTCAGAGCAGCCAGAGAAGAAAAAGGTATTATATAAAAAAGAACAAAAATAAAGATGACAGCAGACTTGTCATCAGTTAAGGATCTGGAAATGAGATCATTCTGGGTCATCCTGGTGGGCCCTCAATCCAAAGACAAGTGTCCTTATAAAGAAGAGAAGAAGACACACCCACAGAGGACAAATCCACGTGAGGACAAAGGCAGAGACTACAGTGGTGCAGCTGCAAGCCAAGGAATGCTTGGAGCCACGGAAACTGGAAGAGGCGAGGAAGGGTTCTCCCCAGAGCCGTCCTGGGCCAAGAACTACGGTCATATGTATGCTTTGCTGTAAATATAATATTAATAACTACTGATTAACCACCTCTACCTTTCTAAGTACATAAAATCAAATAGGTCTAAAATCTTTAACCCTACAACTGTCTTACTTCATGCCCAGATTCCGGGTTGGTTAGCTTTTTATCACGCCTCATCTCAACCTCATGGTCTTATGTGGTCCCGTATGGGATCCAGGGTGATTCATCCCCCTTTTCCAAGTTGATAATTTGCCAATATCAGGCAAATTCGTGACTTTGGTGTTTCTTACATTTTTATGCCGATTCAATGCCAGGTGAGATTAAGAGACTGGGAGAACATGGAATGGTGTATAAAGGTTGGTTTTTGTTAATTCTGGCAAAATGATCAAGTTTGTTTTTTTCTCTCGGTACTTAAGGATAATTTTTAAAAACCTTTTCAATATATTAATTCTTTTTTCCAGTTTTATTGAGAAATAATTGACATACATCATTATATAAATTTAAGGCATACAGCATGATGGTTTGATTTACATATTAATACTTTTAATGAGGACAACTAAATAGATTAAAACTAAATGTATTTTCAGAGCACCAATAAGGCCAGTGATCTCAATAAACCTTAATCAGTAGAAAATTTTAGCTATTTCATGTGGCTCAACAAAAATATGAATACACACACACACACACACACACACACACACACAAAACCTATCACAGAGTCATTAACAAAACTTAAGTGTGTGTCCACTCACTTTTCATGATATTATCTGACTTATTTTTAGTAGAATGACTCATTTTTCTGAGAGTGGTGAGAGATTTGGACCAAACCAGTATTCCAGCCTTTTTATCACCAAAGAAGGAAGGAAAGTGTAGGGAACGTACACTTACTGAGAACATGCTATGTACCAGGTGCTCTGCTCAAACACCTATCCCCCTGATGGGCCACTCCCTTTGAGGCTGGGGATCTAATTCCCATTCCAGGATTTTGTCGTCTCTTCCTGGTCTGATGGAGAAGGCTCCTTACTGGTATCTCTGCTTCTACTTTTGTCTCCTGACAGTCCACTCTAGACTCAGATGCACCAGAGTGTTATTAAAATATATCACGTCACACTCCTGCCTAAAGCCCCTCAGGCATTCCCCACAGCAATTAGAATAAAATCTGCTCTTGCTTCCATGGCCTACAAAACCCCTGCATGGGGTCTGGCCTGCGCCCACCTCATTCTCTCTCACTCCATCTGGGACTACTCTTTCTCCCACTTGCTCCCCATGCTTTAGCCCTGGGGTCAGCAAATGACAGCCCACGGGCAAAACCCAGCCGACTGCCTGTTTTTGTACAGCTCCTGAGCTGAGAATGGTTTTTACATTTTTAAACGGTTGGGAAAAAAATCAAAAGAAGAACACTATATTGTGACATGTGAAAATGATAGGCAATTCAATTACCAGTGTCCATAAATACGGTTTTGTTGGAACACAGCCATGCCCATCCGTGTATGCATTGTCCAGGGCGGCTTCTGTGCTACAAGAGCAGAGCAGTTGCGACCAAGACCGACTGGCCTAAAAGCTTAAGATATTTACTAGCTGGCCCTTTGCAAGAAAAGTTTGCTGAACCCCGCTTTCGTCACACTGGTCTCCTTCCTGTTTCTAAAACTCACCCTGTTCATTCTCTCCTCAGGGCTTTCTAGTTCCTGTTCTCTCTTCCTAGAATGTTCTTCTCCAGCTCTTTGCATGGCTGCTTTGTTCCATGAGGTCTCACTTAACATGGGCAAAACCAGCGGAAGGTCATACACTATCAGACTGCATCTCTTACCTGTAAGAGGGTCCCTGGGTAGAGAGATTGGATTGAAGGTCCGTTCTTTCCTTTCTGGCAGCAGCGAGGAAAGGAGACGCTTTCTGGAGGCCAGGCTCCGAACTGCACTGACCTGGTGATCCGTCGTCCTGCAGTCCGGTCGGTGCGAATGGATGCTCCTCACCTGCACAGCAGAGCCTGAGGAGCTGCAGGAAGGGAGGGGGAGCTCCATCTCCCAGGCTCCAGGGAACAGAGGAGCCGGCAGGGACCCTCCCCGGGGCCATTGCAGCCACGGCCCTGTCAGATTATAGCCAGCGAGGCGGTGCGCACTGCCCAGAACTCTTGGCACACCGTGTGAACAGGGGAAGGAGGGTGGGGTGTTCTTTCATCACAGCGCCCTGGTCCACAGGAGAAGTCGGTCGCCCTGTGGATAAAAAGGAACCTAGGGGCAGGACAGGAGTAAAGACGCAGATGTAGAGAATGGACTTGAGGACACGGGGACGGGGAAGGGTAAGCTGGGACGAAGTGAGAGAGTGGCATGGACATATATACACTACCAAATGTAAAATAGATGGCTAGTGGGAAGCAGCCGCATAGCACAGGGAGATCAGCTCGGGGCTTTGTGACCACCTAGAAGGGTGGGATAGGGAGGGAGGGAGGGAGACGCAAGAGGGAGGAGATATGGGGATATATGTTCATAAAAAAAGAAAAAAAAAGGACCTGAATTGAGTGTGAGGTGGAGTAAAAGCGTACAGCTCTCAGACCAGAAGGGCTTCTCTCTCCACGCCAGCTGCAGGATCACGGACAGTCACCCTCCCTCCTCCGTGACATACCAACTGGTCTAAGCCTCTGAGAGATTCTTAAGGGGCCAGTGAGAAAACATTTGTAAAACTGCCTTGTAAATTATGACTTAACGGAATATAAAGTCGCTCACTCACCCTCTCTTAATACCGTGAAACGAGAACACGAAATTCTACCAAATACACACCGCTGTGACAGCCCCACAATTAAGCCTATTTGGTTAAATTGGTACGTTCTTAAGTGTATCATTTTGTTCTTAAAATATAAAAAGGAAAGATGTGTATAAGATTTTAAGGGATGTTGGCTTAAAACGCAACTACATTCTGTGAGATGGAGGGCGGGCGTTGCTGGACGCAGCCATGAGAAAGGGAGATTCTGAAAAAGAAAAGGCGCAGACATAACAGATCGCGGCCAGCCAGGGAGAGAAATGCACCAATACCTCCCCTCACATTTATGTGGCAGTTTCAATTTGGAAACAGTATATTTCCCAAAGCAACTCAGTGAACCGGGCTCGGGGTACGAATGGTTTTCATGGAACCGAGTGTACTGAGTTCCAAGGGGAGCGTTCTGACAGAGGCTATGGCCGGGGGAGGAGGGGCACTCACTCTGAATCGGGATTTAGAGTGAAATGCAGTAAATCCATAGAGAGTGAGGACAGTGCTGTGCTAAGGGCTGTTTTAACATAAACCAGTATGTCTGTGAAGGCTCGTGTGAGGGCCCCGGCCCTGGGGTCGGGAGACGGGGGCCCGCGCTGACGCTCTGACACGCTCTAGCCATGAGAAGCTGCTCTCTGGGAGCCCAGTTTCTCTGTAAAATTGGGACAACGTGCTCTCTTGTGAGGAGTAGAGATACTGCATGTAAAGCAACTTGCACCGTGCCCTGCTCAAACGAAAGCTGTCATTACTGTGCTAACCTGCCGGGTCAGTCGCTGTTGAGACGCACACTTCGTTAAAATCATATCATCTTCACTAGGCTGCGAAGATACCAGTTTGAAAGCTTAGCTGACATTAGAAGCTGACAAATTCTACCTGCAATGCCTGGAGATGATTCACAATGAGAGCACGACGAGAACAGAAAGAACCATCCGCTTCCGCAGGTGCCAAGGTAGTGGCGAGGGTCCTCCCTTGGCTGAGGTGTGGAGTGAGTCTGGGGTCTGACTCAGATAATTCCTGCAAGGCCAGAGCCACAGGAATTGCTCAGAATGGGACGCAGGGCCCAGGGAAAGAACTCTAGCTGAAATGAGCATTAGGCTGGAAAGGTAAGATTAGGAAGCAGAAAGTAGGCCGCGGGCCGGGAAAGGCCCGAGCGAGTGGTATATACAGCTAGATGGCTGACTGGGTTCTCTGAGCTGGGCTGTGGCCAGGGGCTCTTTCTTCCACTGCCACTGCAGAACTAGCTGCCCGTGCAAGTCAGTAACCTTTGTCACCCATCCCCACCCACTCAGAACTGGCCTCACCTTCCTGGATGGGTCCTTGCCCAGCTGCCTGTCACACCCCAGTGGTGTCCACAGCTCTGCTCCTTTCCTCACCTGCAAAGAACAAGAAAACAAAGAAGTGAGCAGAGGCTGGGCCAGGTGAAAGGCCAGCAGCTATAGGTGAGCAAGGAGACTCCAGGCCCCTAGCAGTCTGGAAGATGCCCTTGGTACAGGTGGAAGAGGCAATTCCATGTGGCAAAGGCCAACCCTTTTGCCCCCTTACAAAGCGATCTCTCAGCGTAGATCTACAGAAACTCACTAAGCATCTTCGAAGTTTGAGGCTTGGAGGGGCCGAGAGAGCAGCATAGGTTCTGATGAGAGTTGGACCTGAGTTCTAGTTTGTACTTGCTTTCCTCCGCCTCACGTGCATTTCCCTGCCTGACTGCCACCACCAGCTGGCAGGTTGGATCACCATGCAATTGTCCAACATTACTGGCCAATGTATAAGAGACAAAAGACGGTTTAGGATTATCGACAAAGAATGTATACAATGGTGGGGTGTGTTAAAGATGAATACTGGATATTTTTCAAGACTTAGTATAATCTTTCATATACAAATAGACTTTGTGGATTTCCAAGAAGAAAATAGAGCATGTACTATTGCTCAAACTTTATTGTACTACAGAAAATGTTATGGGCTGAATTGTGTCCCCCCCTCTAAATTCATATGTTGAAGTCCTAAACCTCAGTACCTCAGCACGTGACTGTATTTGGAGATGGGACCTTTAAAGAAGTAATTAACTTAAAGTAGAGTCATCAGAGTGGGCCCTAATCCAATGACTGGTGTCTTTATAAGAGGAGATTAGGACACAGAGACACCAACAGGTGCACCCACAGAGAGATGACCGTCTGAACACAAAGCAAGAAGGCGCCGTCTGCAAGCCAAGGAGAGAGGCCTCGGAAGAAACCAACGCTGCCAACACCTTGATCTCAGACTCAGAACTGTGAGAATATACATTTCTGTTGTTTAAGCCACCCAGTCTGTGGTACTTTGTTGTGGCTGCCCTAGCAGACTAACGCAGAAAACCTATCAGCATCTTAATGATCAGTTTGGTATATGCTGGAACAGCATTAATCATCACTTTAATAGTTTTATTAAAATTTATTCTGGACATTTATTCATTTTTATTTGCTAGTTTTGTAGTATCACTGGTTTATAAATACTAACTTTCCTACCTTTACGTGTGTTCTTTGCACTTGATTCACACACATCCTCAAATGGCCAATCTCTGCCATTACAGAGAGACAAACACTTCCTGTGCATTCTCGGGCTATACCCCTAACCCCTGGGCAGCAGCTTGGAGACTGTGGTGGTTTTGTACAATGTCAGTGTAGCTAAGCTGGAACTATGGATCCCAGAAAACCTGAGCAACATTTGGAAGGCAGAAGTGAAACGGGAGCAGTGTTTGCAGGAAGTCAGAAGGTCCATGTGGGGTCAGGTGCCGTGGCAGCTCCCAGCACAGCGGTGCCTCCACTCGCTCACCTGGCGATGGAGGGCAGCAGCTTGGCCTCCAGGCCCTCCAGCTGCTTATTCAGCTTCTCCAAATCCTGGTTAGGTTTGCGTGTAACTCCACAGCGAAGTGCACCAGCTCTTCTGCAGGTCACCTTCATCACCGAAGTTGGAGGATTGGAGGCACGAGAGACCGAGGTGGGACACACGGGTTCCCATTCATCCGTCCACACAGGTTCCAGTTTGCCCCGCCATCTTCACTTCTCCACTTAGCATCCTTGCCCCCCTTCCCCCCACCCACCCCATGAAGCTTGTCCATCCCGCTGACTCAGGCCCAGGTCTTGACTCAGCATGGACAGATTGCACAGACTGCATCACCAGCTCCCATAATCATGTGTGTTCTAATCCCCACAATATATGCCTTACTTTGCTTAAAGTGGTTTTGCAACTCTGATCAAACTTTAACTGATACAGAAGTTGGAACCAGGGTGAGTGACACTGTAATAAAAACCTAAAACACGTGCACTGGCTTTGGGACCGGCCTTGCACTTCTGTCGGTGGAGGCTCAAATAAACATGAGGAAAATATTCTTGGAATCTGGAAGGAAGGAGACATTTTTATACAGTGGTGGGAAGTTTAGCAACATTGACATCCATGGTAACTTGGAAAATAGAAACTGTACCGATGAACCATGTGATCTAGCCACAGAATTGTCCAGGCACAGTGTTGACAGTGCCACCTGGCCTCTTCCAACTCCTACGTTAAAATGAGAGGGTATAAAGATAAGCTAAAGAACAAACACTTAAATATAAAGGTGACAGGTCTTGCTGAGTTTGAAAATAAAATTGTTTCTCATTCTCAGATGACAAGCAAATCTAAAATTATTAAATGGCTCTGGATCTGGTTCCGGTCAAGATGGAGTAAGCAGACTCCTCGGTCTCTCTCCCACTGATTCCGTCTATAAACCCTAGACAGAACACATAAAGCAACTAACGAAGACTGAAAGGAAATAATAGCAGGTAGATTGGGGAGGGAAATCAAAACTCCAAGAAGGTCCAGTAAGATGGTGAGTGTCCTGGGTTTTTTTCCTTCCACATTTCTTGGCATAGATGCAGGACAACCTGGAACTCAGAACTGCTTAAGTGGCACACACAGGAAAAAGTGCAAGAGAAACTCTCTCTTTCTGATCAAAGGAAAGGACAGAGAGAGTCACAGTCTTTGATGGTCTTGGGGAGGGGAAGGGGCGTGAGTCACTGTGGCAGAGGGCAGCCTGTGGCTGACTGGATCACCCGAAGACGGCCACCACAGTATCTCCCTTCCCACATGCTCCTTTGACAATGTGGTCTTGTCATCTCCCATCGAGAGGTGGAGTCTGTGTCTCTTCCCCTTGAACCTGGGTGGACCTTTGTGACTACCTCAACCAACAGAGTATAGCAGAAGGGATACTATGTGACTTCTAAGAGTAGATCATAAAAGGCAATGCAGTTTCCTCCTGGATTTCTCTTTGGATACTTGCTTTTAGAGCCCAGCTGCCATGCCGTCCAGAAGCCCAGATACACGAAGAAGTCACATGTAGTTCTGACTGACAGCTGCAGCTGAAGTCCTAGCTGACAGCCAGCGTTAACCCCAGATTCCAGCCCCAGCCCCTACCTGACTGCATCCACATAAGAGACCCCAACTGAGAACCGCCTGCCAAAACCAAATCAACCCTACAATTTTGAGGGGTAATAGCACTGACTGATTTTTGTTGTTTGATGCCAGGGAAGTTGGGGTGGTTTGCTACACAGCAATAGGGAACTAGAACAGGGATCATAAAAACAGCTGTTTTGGTGTCTTGCTCATGAGCTCTCAGACTTTCTCCAGATCTACTGTCCTACCTCCCACCTACATCTCAGTCGCTAAAGTTTCCCCACCCTGTTGTTCTCATAGTGTGGTTTGCCCTTCTCATCTTGGTCTTCAGGAAAACCACTGACTAGTCAATCCCTCATTGACTAAGGATCCCCATACCCCAGATACTGACACTAGGAACACCTCCAAGATCCACCCCCAGTAACCTCACCCATCAGATGTGGAACCAGCAAAGTAGGAAGTTCCTCACCTGTCATGAGGTGGGAACAATAAGCCTCGATAGATCAGAAGCTCAGCAACCCCTTGTGAATGTGGGGAAGAGTAATGACTGTAATTATTATAATCAAAGTATCACATTATGGAAATCTAAAGAAATGTTTTAGAGAAATACAGAATAAATAATGACGGAAGAGAGAAAAGGAGGAAAAGATAAAAGAGGAAATTAAAAGAAAATGGGCAAAAAAATGAAAAAAAAAATAGATACAGGGTCAGAGAAATACCGAGAGAAGAGATAAAGATCATTAGGTGAGAAACAAAAAATGAGGAGAAAGAAGATCAAGTACAGTCCCTAACACTTGAGAGGTATGCCAAAAATACCTGCTGAAGGCATGCAAACTCGAGTGCGCACGAGCCAAGGGACTGTGCAAAAAATGTACTAGCACTTCACTGTATGTAATCTATACTTCATTTAAAAAGTAAACAAGGGACTTCCCTGGCGGTCCAGTGGTTAAGACTCCACGCTTCCAGTGCAGGGGGCACGGGTTCAATCCCTAGTTGGGGAACTAAAATCCCACATGCCTTGCGGCCAAAAATTAAAATAAAATAAAGTAAAAAGTAAACAGCAAGAAAAAAATGTACTAACTAGACTGATGCATATTGATCTTACATCTCTGCTGTTAGAACAGTAGCATTCGAGTGAGTTACTATCTATTTACAATGCAAAATTATGACATTTGGAGATGGGACCTGAAATTTGAGTATATTATTAGAAAAGACGTTATAAGGATGACTCTGCTTTTTATGGTACATACAGAAAGACTGAGAGAATGTATTGAATGCTGGAAGTTGGCTTCCTGACCATCTGTTAGGATGTTAATCATTAAGGAACAAAGCGTACTGTACCATTAAATAAAGCATGCTGAAAGAAGACAATAGTCATGATAAGTGTAGAAATAAGCAAGAACAAAATAAGCAACAGTGTAGAAGCCAACAGTCCTCCCTTTACAGAGAGACACCAAACCAAAGAAGCATATTCTCTCCTACCTGCAGCCCTTGTACAATAAACCATCACTGTATGTGGAGGACAAAGGGAGGTTGTGACCTGCATCTCCAGTTTTGGGTGAGGAGAAATTACTCTACCAATCAGAGACAGATGCCAAGAAGAGAAGACAACTTAATCTAGTTTTACTCCTGGTAGCACCCGGGTTTGAGGGGGCCTGTGACACAGCATTCCAGACAGTGTATTTGGGCAAATGGGCTACAGGCGGGGCCAAAACATTGAGTCCCTCGTCCCTTGGGGTGGCCACGTGCAGCTCCACACATTTATCCCAGCATGCAATACACAAATACAATTTTCTATCATTATCACTCTCTATATGTGTCCAGTGGGATGAAGAAGGTTGGGAGACTGTGTTGTGGTTGAAATGGTTCTTGATTTATGAGGCCTTCATCTAGGTAACAAAATTCTGTGCATAATCTACCCTGATTCCAACCAGTTAAGGAGAAGTAAAATCCCCTTCAGACTATCTCACTATTCCCTTGGGACTCTCCCTGCCCTCACTAACCCACACTCTGCTCCCAAATTTACACAGAGAGAAGTAAAGTTGGAGAAGGGTAACGGGGTAAATGTTCAGTTGTCACTGATCAGCTTAGTGACCTTGGGCAAATTACAAAGATCATATAGTGAAATCACTTCAACGTATAGATGAGGAAACCTAGACTGAGGTTAAATAGTTAGAAATATCAAAGATGTGCCCAGTGGTAGCACCAAGACAAGAACCCCTATTTTCTCCAGTCCCAGTATGCGGCTGCAACTGCCCTTGAACCAGACTACTGCCCTACATGCCTCAAGTAAATTATTCATTTAAATAAAAGAAAAAAGCACCACGTGCACTGTCACTATGGGAGATCAGCAGAGCTGTGATCCAAGGATACTGGCTTCCACCAGACGGGACGGTCGAAACGGGCAAAGAGCCTTGGTATGCTCACCCCACTTAAAGATCCGGGTTCTGCTTTGCTGATGCAGAAACCCCAGAACTGGTTGCATCATGGGAGAACAGACTCACACCAACTATCCCCAAAGACCTGAAAGCTAAACCAGAATGCTAGTTTACTACTGTATAAGGGGGAATAGGTCTTTCCAGACTGTTTACTCCAACCTCAGCAGCCCCTTCTCATTTTCCAGGTCCCTTGGAGGCTGCTTGATGAGCATGAAATCAGAGCACAGGGATTCCCAGGCCCCGGAACACCTGATGAAGCATCCTGTGCCATAATAGGGGATTTCAGTGACTGCCAGTTACTTCCTTCTCCCACCCCCTCACCTTCCCCCCACCCCTACTGCCGAATTCCTGCTTGAGAAGGTGGTGTTCAGCCATCCGCCTCCTATTAACAGTCATTCTTTCCTAGATAATGCAAACACAGTTGATTCGTATTCCTCCAGGTTAATAACACCTATTATGTTCAGCCTCAGATAAGTTAATACAGATGTCCTGATATAAAGTATTGATTAGCTTAGGGCATCTCTATCTCCTTAGTCAATAATTTACTGACTACATTCATTATCTTTTGATACTTCCTCATTGAGTCCCAGAGGTTAACCTCATCTCAAAGCTGTGTCTTATTGTTACTCCATGTACTAACTACAATATCTGCTACAAGCAATGCCTAGCAACTAGTTAGGGTGTCAACCAAAGAATTCTCACGGACCATCTTTTGAGAAATCATGAAGTGTAGCACATATTATAGCTGCTCATTTCATATTTTCACCCTATGGCACATGGGGCTGATTCTGCTGCACTGAACCACACTTTTCCATAACTTTTCTAGTTATTCTCACCCCCTTTTAGTTCATTTGTCATTTCTTTTTTTTTTTTCTTTTTTAATCTTCCAGCTACCTTTCGTCTCCATACTTATACCAGGGCACGCACGCAAGTATCGGCTGTACTGACAAACAGCCTCGGTTCCTTCTGGAAGGCAGCAAAGATGAAATCCTTATTTTTGGTGCAGAGTGCCACTGCCAGTTCTCAGCCCTGAGACCTTGGAGCCTCAGTTTCCTCACCTGCAAAATGATGACAGTCACTTTTGTCACCTGTTTTCTTCACAAGATTGCTGAGAAATTCAAATAAGATAATGCAGGTAAGAACACTGTGAAAGGCTCAGCAAGCCACACAAAGGTAAGGAAAAAAATGCAGATAATTTGCAAAAAAAATAATTAGGCATTCATGTTCATTCATTTAAATGTGGCTTTGCTCCTTTTTTGCATCAATTAAATCAAGAGAAATGTCAGGTATGATTCTTAGGGACCAAGATTATGTTTTTGCTGGGCAAGAGAAATATGCCCTCGAGTGCCTTGGGGATATAGTTAATTTGGTTTTCCTATGCTTTAGAATTAAAGCCCTATCTGGAATTCTCATGCCTTTTTATCCTTCTAAGCATTTTGTTGCTAATGTAGGAAAGTTCAGAAGCGATGACTATTCTAAATATATATTACTTTATTTAATGAGTATCTTCATTAATACTTATGGTTCATCACATGACTGGCTTTTTCAAAAGCAAGAGTAGGTGGATGGCAAGCCAGCCCTTGTGCCTGCACACACAGAAAATTTGGAGACCCAAATAAGTAAATTTAATTAGAGATTGCACATGGCATGATTGTGGGATGCAGGCAAATTTACCCTGCCCTACAGCAGGAGGGCTTTGTCCTGCTGTGTAACATTTCAAAGGCCCTTGTTCATGGGAACCATTTCTCCCTTCTGCATAGATGATTTTGCAGCTGCTGTCAGGTGTAGAGATTTCATTTTAAATACTGAATGTTGGGCTTCCCTGGTGGCGCAGTGGTTGAGAATCTGCCTGCCAGTGCAGGGGACACGGGTTCGAGCCCTGGTCTGGGAAGATCCCACATGCCGCGGAGCGACTAGGCCCGTGAGCCACAACTACTGAGCCTGCGCGTCTGGAGCCTGTGCTCCCAACAAGAGAGGCCGCGATAGTGAGAGGCCCGTGCACCGCGATGAAGAGTGGCCCCCGCTTGCCACAACTAGAGAAAGCCCTTGCACAGAAACGAAGACCCAACACAGCCAAAAATAAATAAATTAATTAATAAATACTGAATGTTCTCCAGCTCCTGTAATAACCTGCAGCTGTTTGACCACTCGGTGCAAGAGGCTGAATGTTGTGCATTGTCCCTGGAGCTGCTTCAGACCAAAGCAAAATATTTTCCACTTCCAAAAATCAGTGAAGGGCCACCTATCAGTGGAATTTAAAGTATTTCTCCAATTAAGCTCCAGACCTACAGAGTCAGTTTTGAATGTGAGAAGAAAGGGACAGCAAGTCAGCAGAGTTGCTCTAAAAAGAACTGTTCTTGAGATGACAGAGTTCTCTGTTTGGAGCAGCCTTCGGCCCTCTTTCTGAATAAGGAAACACCTGCGTGCAGCAGGGGTGCAAAGCCCTCATTCCCTCCAGGCAAAATGAGAGAGAAAAGTCTGTGGATTTTTCAGTGCTGTTATCTAACGGTCAAGAAGTGAGTGCCTAACTAACAAGCAGCGTATATAGTGGATAGACAATACATGTTAGTCGAATGAATTAATTAGTGAACACCATAATTTTAATAACATTTTAACATTGCAAAACTCCATCAGTCTGAGTTCGAGTTTTTTCCTTAAAATTCTAAAAATACATGCTTGTGAGGTTGCAGCACCGCTCCAGGAGGGGCACCCACAAATGAGTGAAGGGAGAAGGTGCATATCTGCCTGGCAAGCCAGATCAGTGAACCCAAACCTGGCTTGGCACTTAACGGGATCAGAGAGATCCTGGCAGATTTCACTTATATCCCATGTCCTTTTCTATCTGGGCATTTCAGGAGCAGACATTAGACGCTGGTTTATTGCTTGGCTATTAACTTTTTTTTTCTTTTTAGATTGTTCAGGATTGACCACACTAGAGTTGGTCATATTCCAAATACTTGCACCAAGTATCTGTAACAATAAGTGCAAACCTAATGGTATTTAGTTGTGTTCTGGAGGAATTTTGGGTAATGATTATAGATTCTAGAATTAGGAAAAGAAATAATGGGTGTGATTATCATTGCCTTCTGTTATCTATTCAACCCCTCTGTCTTGCTTTTCTTTCCATCATAAAAATAGAATAGAAACAAAATGTCAAGGTTTTGTTTTTGCCACTGGATTGTCATATGTATTCATTTAATTTTTCTCCTCCACAGAAACAAGATGTCCTTGACTGAGGGGACATTTAGGGCCTAGAATACAAGGTTACACAATAGGGTTTGGTGCACAGAGATGCTGAAGCTGACCCCTTCTGTCTCCTTGTCCCAAACCTGAGGACCTTACTCAGAAGAGACTCTGGGATTTGTCATATTGTAATGTCCACAGGAAACAAGCTGTGGGTCTGAGAAAGCCGAAGCCTGCATACTTGGACACCAGAATCCCAAGAGCAAATGTCTTAACTCAGAGCTGTGACTCAGGGGCCTCGGTAGAGGGTCTTCATCTTAACTGTGTTTGCCCAAGAACTGAAGGGCCCTTTACAGTAGAGTCCTTCAACCACGAAGGGAATTACAATTTGGGATCCTTGTAAGATACACTAAGAGGATACAGGAAAGAAGGAGGGCAATGGAGAGGAGAAAGGGAACATTCCTTCATTTACGCCCCTGCATTGTACCTAACCTCACAGCCTCACCAAAGTCACGGACCACAGCTTCCGGCAGCAAAGCTGCGGGATCCAGGAGTCTCCCGGGACAACTCCTGATGAATGGTTATGCTGAATTGTTGATCCAACCTGGAGCAACTTGCCTTTCCTTCTCTCTACACCTCTGACGTCTCTGAGCTTCTTTCCAATGAGATCACTAGTTTGAGGGCAGTGCAAATGAAACCTAACCACACTGCTGTGCCTCTTTTTATTACAAACTTTTTCCTCCCAACACATTTCAGGGTGCGGTGCGTAAATGTACACGCGAACTTTTTTTTTTGTCGGAACTGAGAAAAACGATGAAGCATTAGGGATGGCCTAGGTTTGGATATGCAATAGCAGCAGATCCTTCTGCTTAACCCCATGCAAAAAAAAAAAAAAAAAAAAAGAGAGAGATTCTGTGTATTCCAGCCTCTGTCACCCTGGCAGCGCCTCCTTCAGGTCACTCCTGTGAGCTCGGACTTATGACCAGTTTTCAAAGACCGTCCCTGAGCGGAACCGAGAGGCTAAGGTACAGTTTTCAAATGTGGAGTTTCCTCTTCAGGACCTCCCGACTCATTTGTGTCCCAGCCCATCCGGGGGAGGACGGAGAGAGTCGCTTGCTAAAAGGCTGAGTGCCCACAGCTGGCCGCACTGAGCTGTTTCTGAAGCTCAGAGCAGCTCTGACTCATCCCTCCCACAGCCCGTTAACTTCTCACTCCTCTCAGGAGGCCAGCTCCCCTTCTCACTCTGACTCCTACGAACCCACTTATTTTCAAATTTGCTCAATAACCGTGACATTCAAACCCAACCTGCTCCTTGCACAGGATGCTGAGAAAACACACAGGGGAAGTCGAGGGTCTGCAGTAAAAAATAATGACCATAAGGTGAGGGCTATTTTCTTGGACTCTGGGTGGTAAGAAATAGGTGCTAGGAAGAGACTCCAGCACGTTTTAGGACATGTGCCCTCTTGCCCAATCAAGTTAAAGGAATTCAGTCATCCTAAATGGTGATTTTCAGGAAGTCACACCAGATTTTAACTGAATTCACAGGCTCCTGCATGATTAGGAACATAATACTTTGGGTACCCAAACAGGATTGAGCTGGTAACAATAGAGCTAAAATGATTTTCTGCCATAAAGTAGTAATGCTCAAAGTTATTCTCCCTGTGACACCTTCAGGCCCTGTTGCCAAAGTCACAAAAGTTAAAAAAAAAAAAATTTTTTTTCAGAGAAGGTTCAGGTCTTTCCTCCATGGCTCCAGCTGCCAATGCGATTAAAAAATGCAACAAATGCATAAAGGAGATTTGCAGCTAGATTTAAGAGAAACGTTTTTGGAAGAAAGGGCAAAAAAAAAAAAAAAAAAAAGCCATCAGTTTGGTGCAAAGTCACTGAAACCAGGTAGCAAGTAGCACCAACTCCTCCCATCCTTCCATCAGACACTGTGAATTTAAATGCATCTTCAGTTGTGCAGCCATTTCTGAGTTTGCCTCCTAAGCCCACCTACATTCAGTCCAGGGAATCCAGAAGCCTCCAAAACTTGGCAAAGAGGAAATGTTCAACTGATTCACTTAGCAAATATTTGTTGAGTGCCTACCATGTTTCAGCACTAAGACATAGACAATTATCCTAACAATAGTTGGCTTGGATATCAGCCCCCAAAAATTAACCACTGGACTATCAGTGGCAACCCCAGATATATATATATATATTCAACATAAGCCTGAATTAAAAATACAACTAATTTTCCACATTGTGATTTTTTTCGTATTTCTTTGCTTTAAAAGTTAGATTAGTATGGGCTATAGCCTTTTACTTTGAGCTCTGGACATCTGTATGCAACTCTCAGTGGAAGGGTCACCAAGGTGTCTGTCTAAGCGGCTCTTTAATCTCAGAGTGTTTAAATCTGAACTCATTGTCTTCCCTCCAATACTGTATGTCAGCTGGTGGCAGTCAATCACCCAAATCCATTCCTGTGAACACCCTTACCTCCAAGATCTGATCAATCGCCACACCACATCACTTTTACCTTTTAAACACTACTTTAAACAACACAATAATGATCTCTTTTGTAGACACTGTACTAAGCATTGATAGATGGGTACTATTATTATTACCCCCATTTTACATGTGAACAAACAGGACTACAGAGGTTAAGTAACTTGCCTAAGATCACACAACTGTATATGGCAAACCCAAGTCTGTCTGATTCCAAAGACCAGGGTGCTTAAACGCTGTGCCTCTAATTTAGCAATCAATGCCCTAGTTTAAGCCTCATCCCTTCTTCTGTCTCCTTATTGGTTTCTCTGCCTTCAATCTTTTTTCTCATTTCTTTTTTACCTTTATTATATTTTTGAAAGTCAAGCTTATAAAGGTATAAGATATAAAAATAAAATTCACTCCCTTAAGAACAGTTTGATAGGTTTTGACAAATGTATATGGGTGTGTAACCACCACCATAATCAAGATATAGAACATTTCCATCACCCCAAAAAGTTCTTGACCTTTGACAGTCAATCCTCTTTCCTGGTTCTTGACTTTGGCAATTGCTAATTGATTTTTCTCTCTGTAATTCTGCCTTTTAAAGAATACAATGTAAATTGATATGTAACCTTTGTATCTGGCTACTTTCACTTAACATAAGCCTTTTGATTTCATCCATGTTGTTGTGGGTATCAATAGTTCAGTCCTTTTTTTTTTTTTTTAACTTTTTTTTAAAAAATTATTTAATTATTTAATTATTTATGGCTGTGTTGGGTCTTCGTTTCTGTGCGAGTGCTTTCTCTAGTTGTGGCAAGCGGGGACCACTCTTCATCGCGGTGCGCGGGCCTCTCACTATCGCGGCCTCTCTTGTTGCATGCGGAGCACAGGCTCCAGACGCGCAGGCTCAGTAATTGTGGCTCACGGGCCCAGTTGCTCCGTGGCATGTGGGATCTTCCCAGACCAGGGCTCGAACCCGTGTCCCCTGCATTGGCAGGCAGATTCTCAACCACTGCGCCACCAGGGAAGCCCAGTTCAGTCCTTTTTATGGATGAGTTGTATTCCTTTGCATGGATGTGTAGAGATACATTGGTTTATCCATTCACCAGATGAAAGACATTTGAGTTGCTTCCATTTTGGGGCTACTGTGAATAAAGCCTCTAGAAACATTCACAGATGGGTCTCTGAATGAACACATGTCTTCCTTTCTCTTGATTCCATAAATACATAGGAATGGGGTTATGGGTCATATAGAAAATGTATGTGTACACTTGGCTTTATAAGAATCTTTTGAACTGTTTCCCAAAGTGGCTGTATAATTTTGTATACCAACTGGCAGTGAATAAGTTCCAATTGCTCTGCATCCTTACCAGCACTTAGTATCGCTAGTCTTTTAAATTATCTAAGAAATCTTTGCCTAAGCCAAGGTCGCAAAAACTGTTTGTGTGTAGAATTGATACTATATACTGATATTTCTTAAACGGTTGGTAAAATTCACCATTGAAGTCATCTGGTGTGGAATTTCTTTGTGGAAAGGTTTTTAATTACAAATCCGATTTCTTTAATTCAATTTCTTTAATAGAAGGCTGTTCAGGTTATCTGTTTCTTCTTGAGCTTTTTTTTTTTTTGAGACGTTTTTAAATAAATTTATTTTGTTTATTTATTTTTGGCTGCATTGGGTCTTCATTGCTGCACACAGACTTTCTCTAGTTACGGCTAGCAGAGGCTCCTCCGTGGCAGTGCATAGGCTTCTCATTGCAGTGGCTTCTCTTGTTGTGGAACATGGGCTCTAGGCGCACAGGCTTCAGTAGTTGTGGCACATGGGCTCAGTAGTTGTGGCTCACGGGCTCTAGAGCGCAGGCTCAGTAGTTATGGCACACGGGCTTAGTTGCTCCGCGGCATGTGGGATCTTCCCAGACCACGGCTCGAACCCGTGTCTCCTACATTGAGGGCAGATTCTTAACCACTGTGCCACCAGGGAAGCCCGAGTGGGCTTTAATAGTTTGTGTTTTTCAAGAAATGTCTATATCTAAGCTATCAAACTTATTGGCATAAAGTTGACCATAATATTTCCTTATTATCATTTTAATATCTGTAGAATCTGTAGTGATGGCCCTCTTTCATTCATAATATTGCTCATTTGTGTCTTTGTTGTTCTTTTTTGTCAGTCTGCCTAGAGGTTTATCAATTTTATTGATCTTTTCAAAGAAACAGCTTTTTGTCTTATCTATTTTCCCCGTTTTCTAGTACATTAATTTCTGCCTTTATTTTCATTGTTTCTTTCCTTCCACTTGCTTTGGGTTTAATTTGTTCTTGTTTTTTATAAGGTGAAAGCTTAGGTTAATAATTTGAGAACTTTCTTCCTTTCTAATATAAGCGTTTAATGCTATAAATTTCCCTGTAAGCCCTGCTTTAGCTTTATCCTAGAAATTTGATATGTATGTCATCAATTTTATTAAAATTATATTTTCTAACTTTCTTTGTAATTTCTTCTTTAACCATGGGTCATTTAGAAGGGTAATGATTAATATTCAATATTTGAAGGTTTTTTCCAGATATATTTCTGTTATTGATATATAGTTTAATTTCATGTGATCAGAAAAGTTACTTTGTATGAATTTCTGCATTCCACACTTTTCTCCTCAAAACCACACTAAATGAAAAACATCTCTCTGTATTGCTATGGAGTGGTTTCCAGAATACAGTGTGAATAAAGCAAGGTGGAGCTATATTTATATATGTTTTTAAATAGAAGGCTAAATCACAAATAAATTTGAAAAAATAATTCCCTAGATTGAGGGAACCAGTTAGAGGTGAAGGGTAGAAACTAGATTTCTCTGAAAAAACTTTGTTTTATAGATTTTACTTGGGAAGCATGATTATAAAACAAAATTGAATAAAAGAGAAAAAGACAAAACTGTTAAAATAAAAAACAATAGGCTCACAAAATCATACAGATGAGCAAACTTTCTAAGCAAATACAGTGCTTTGTATTTGCTTAGGAAAATAAACAAATGTTTCTTCATTTGGACCTTCTTAAAAGAAGTATTGTGGCTTAATGAACAAGCATGATACACATTCCCTCAGGGGTATCTGAGATGATTTTAAGTGATCCATGGATAAATATTTTCTAAATTTTTAATTGTAATGCATTTATTGTACAGTGTATTAGAAAAATAAAACTGGTATAACAAAACTGTGATTTCAGGGATATTATTGCTTAGGCCAAGATTAAGTAAAAATGAAGTGATTTTAATATTAAATAATATTATAGAGACAACACGGATACGGCAAAAATTTAAAGAGAGTGGGAAAAAAGCTGTTTTGGAAACAGTGGCTGACGAGATGGAGTTCAAGTTTTTGCACATGGCACACACGGTGCTTACCTCTCCAACCTCATTTCTTGCCACCTCTTGCTCAGCATTTTACGCTTCAGCAACAAACACCAAATACCACTGGTTTTCCACTCTCCCATCGGTGTCTTGCGTTCCTAAGCCCACCTTTTTCTACTCACCTACCCTATGAACTCCAAATTATCCTTTAAAACAGCTTTCAGGCAGACCATACACCTGTACTTCTGCTCTAACTGCACTTGCCCACAATATCTGGGAGTGATCTCTTTGTGTGTTTTTAACCCACAGGACTTTGAGCTCTCAGGGCAAGGACTGTCTTATTTATCTTTGTATCCCCAGTGGTAACACAGTAATTATTAACTCAGTAATTTCTTGCGTAAAACCTAGAGTCGGTATGGAATATGTTTAGTCATAAAATGGTAGTGCTTTTATTGAAATCTCTTCTATGTGCAAGGCACAGTAATGGACAATTGGAATCAAAGAAGAATGAGAATAAACCGTTCAGGGAGGTTATAATGATCTCATTTAACCCTCAGAATGATTTTATGGGTTAGGAATTATCCTCTATCTTACAGATGAGAAATCTGAAGCTGAGTGGCAGCAATATAGCATAATGGCTAAACGACTGATTTCTGCCATTAGAAAGCCTGTGTTCAAATCCATTTAATAGCTCTGAATGGGTTACTCAAGCCCTGTAAATCTTGGTTTCCTCTTCCATAAAAGGGAATACTGATAACAATACCTATCTCTTAGGGTTGTTTTCAGGATTAAATGAGATAAGGTTGATAAGGCCACTTCAACAGTGCCTGGCACATAGTATTTATTAAATCTGCATATATATATCACATTTATTAAAATATATATCACAATAAGTATAATATAATAAATAAAAAAGACTGTTGTGCTGCTTCAAGGTCTGCCTCAAAAACAGAAGACATAAGTAAATTATATCCAAAACTAATTTAAAAGCAATTTAAAACTTTATATCATCTTTTGAAAATGCCATAGAAATTTTCCTTTATAATACACAACATAATGTCTATAATATCCTCCTCATCCAGCAAAAAAGCCCTACTGATCACAGCATTCAACTACATCCAATCTTTTTTTTCCATGTCTCAACCCCATCCTCCCAAAACAGAACAAATCTCTCTCTTCAAACACACCTTATGCTGGCTCTTTTACTTTTTGCCCGTCTCATTTCATCTCCCAAACCTTTTATCTTCTTTCCCCAAGTAACTTTCTACCTGTTCATTGTAAATCAATTTTGCCGTGAACCTAAAACTGCTCTAAAAAATCAACTCTATATTTTAAAAACATCTTCAGAGCCTTCTTGGTGTATATGCTACATCACAACTCTTCAGAATAGTCTGGACAAAACCGACTATATTTTTCATTAGAGTAATAATAAAATTATAACAGCTAGTATGTTTTGAACATTTCTTATATGACAAGCACTGTTGTAAGTACTTCACATACATTATCTCATTTAGTCCAGACCACCCCATCCCCACGCCGCCAGCCCTTAACTTCACTCTGATCTGTTGAGTAAGGCAAAGATACCAAGATGGCAAAGAGAGATGTATCCTCATCGGGCAGGACCTTCTAAATATGTTACCTCTTCTTTCCATGTCTCATTAAGTTAACCTCCCCAAATCACATACTTAGTAATGGAAGAGGTAACATTTCTCTCTGACCCAAAAACCCACAGTTTTTGCAAACTCCATGAGGATAAAAGACAAAATTATTCAAAGCAGAGCTGTCTCAAACTACAGTGTTGAAGAACAGATCAGTGGCTGCCAGAGGTGAGTGTGAGTACAAAGATAGAGCACAGGGAACTTTATGTGGTGGCAGAATTGTTGTGTATCCTGACTGCTGCTGGTTACATGAATTTATATGTGTTAACATTCCTACAAAGTCCATTTACCTGTATGACGATTTTTTTTTTCAAAGCAAAGCTGTTTCAACACTTAGAAATTTTCTCCTATACAATGTGGATAAAATTGAAATCGATTCCAAAATTAAAAAGTAAAAAAATCTAAGCTGTCTTTCCGTTCTTCCTCTAGCAGAGCTGTACCCAAGGGTCAGCCCTTGGTAAAGCTGTGACTAAGCAAAGGCTCCTCTTACCCTCTTCCTCCCTTTCTGAGCACCTGTCTTCCTCTCCCGATTCCCCACACCCCCACAAACCACAAGCAGGGAACCCATGGGTTCATGCTGCCCTCCCCCCAAATGCACAGGCTTTGCTATGTGCAACATCCAGGCCCACTGCCCTTGAGCCCCTGCACTGGGGAGCTCCCCCATTCCACAACTGTTTATCAAAACTCATTTCCTTCACATGAGGTTCCGCTCTCAGCTAACTGCCAGAGCAGGAAGGATCCAGCAAACCCATCTCACCCGTGGAGGTGTTAATAACCAAGAATGATTGAATGGGATAGAAATATCAGTCTGGAGGAGACAGATCACAGGGAAATCTTGGGCAGAGAAGCTTTCAGAACATCATTCAACTCATCCTTTGTAGTATGAGAGGCCTGCCCAGTCCAGCCTCAAAATATACACAAGCCATCTCAGAAAGATGTCATTCCTTAGAAGCCTTCAGAATCGTAGGAGAGGCTGTACGTGTGTTGGGAGGCAGACTCTCTGTACTTTCTGCTCAATTTTGCTGTGACCCTAAAACTGCTTTAAAAAATAAAGTCTATTTAAAAGAGGTCTTCAGGGACTTCCCTGGTGGCGCACTGGTTAAGAATCCGCCTGCCAGTGTAGGGGACACAGGTTCGATCCCTGGTCCAGGAAGATCCCACATGCACGGAGCAACTAAGCCCGTGGGCCACAACTACCGAGCCTGCTCTCTAGAGCCCGTGAGCCACAACTACTGACCCCATGTGCTGCAACTACTGAAGCCCGCGCGCCTAGAGCCAGTGCTCCGCAGCAAGAGAAGCCACCGCAATGAGAAGCCCGCGCACCGCAACGAAGAGTAGCCCCCACTCAACGCAACTAGAGAAAGCCCGTGTGCAGCAATGAAGACCCAACGCAGCCAAAAATAAATAAATAAATAAATAAAATTTAAAAAATAAAAGAGGTCTTCAGAGCCTTCTCAGGCTATATGCTACATTACAATTCTTCAAAACTGACTAGGGGCTTCCCTGGTGGCTCAGTGGTTGAGAATCTGCCTGCCAATGCAGAGGACACGGGTTCGAGCCCTGGTCTGGGAAGATCCCACATGCCGCGGAGCAACTAGGCCCATGAGCCACAACTACTGAGCCTGCGCGTCTGGAGTCTGTGCTCCTCAACAAGAGAGGCCGCGATAGTGAGAGGCCCACGCATCGCAATGAAGAGTGGCCCTCGCTCGCCGCAACTGGAGAAAGCCCTCGCACAGAAACGAAGACCCAACACAGCCAAAAATAAATAAATAAGTAAATAAAATTTTTTAAAAAACCAAAAACTGACTATTATTCATTAATAACAATAGTAATAAATATTATACTATAGATAGTATGTATATATATTTAATAATTTTAGTATTATAAATTTATATTTATAAATTATATTTAATAATATATAGTATTATAAATAATGATAGGATAATAAAATAATAACAGCTAGTATTTTTTGAACACTTATGACAAGCACTGTTCTAAGTGTCCCCTATGTGTTACCTCATTTAGTTCTCTAACAATCCTAACAGGTAGATAGTATTATTATCTCAGTTTAACAGGTGAAGAAATTGAGGCAAAAGAGGTTAAAGCAATTTCTTGTGATTGACATGGAGATGTTGCACCCAGATGTCCGGTCATGCTGCCCACCTGCGGGGAGCAGAGTGGTCAGCCTTCTGCTGTCAGCTCGTTCAGAGTCGGCCGCAGGTGCAGAGCACCCCTGGCCTGCAGTCCTCCCGCTCTGGGGCAGCACACACCAAACTTCTGCACAAGGTCCCTGTAAAAAAGGCCTGGCCATTTCAGCCCAATGCAGGATACTGACAGTTGGGGTTGGCTGAGGCTGTGTCAGACCTGCATCTCACTTCCGTCCCTTCCTCCAGCCAGTCCGGCTCTTGCCTTGCCTTCCTAAGTCCTGATCCTTCATAAACATCCTGCCCCCCAAACTCTGTCTCGGTATAGGCTTCCGGAGGACGCAACCTACGGCACTCACCAGGGGTCACGCAGCTGCTAAGTGGTGATGCCATTTGGCAGTCTGACGATCTTAAGCACTGTGAAACGCTGCTTCCAAATATAAAAACAAATACAGGACACTCTGATAGTAATTTAGCAAGGGCTGAAACAATTACTTGGAATATCTGAAATTGTCTTTAATTTTTTATATCTGCTTTATTAAAATTCACATACCATAAAAATTCACCCCTCTCAAGTATACACACAATTCAGTTTTCAGTATATTCCCAAAGCCGTGCAACCATCGCTACTATCTAATTCCAGAACATTTCATCACCTCAGAAAGAAAGCCTGTACCCTTGAGCAGTCACTCCCCATTTGTCTTCAATTTTGGTCTTCCTGAACAATAATTAAACTATTCATCTGTTTGTGCCAGTTATGAAATTTATCTACCATCATCCAAGGTACAAACTTTCCTAATTTCACCCTCTTTTAAAGTACCAAAGACATAAACATGTTCAAATTCTTGTTTGGTAATCTCATTCTTGGGAATTTATTCTTTTTAAAAAAATTACGAAAGATGGGGGAAAAATCAGTTTGCATAGTTTATAAAACTGAAAAACTGGGTACACCTTTTGTTCATCAAGGGGATTTGGTTAATTAAATCACGGCACATTAACAAAGTGGAATATTATGTATCCATTAAAGACTAAAGAGCAACAAGAAAAATGCCTGGTGTAACATTAACCATAAAAGCAGAATATAACATGGCATCTACAACTATGTGAAATATGTACACATGGATAAGGATCTAAAGGAAATGGAGAAAGATGAAAACAGTTGCTGATTCCATTGTGTAATGGTTAGCACTCTGGACTCTGAAAACAGTTGCTGAGGCAGGATGTTGAAAATGAATTATTTTCATTCGTCTGAGTTCCTTTATTATTGTCAAAAGGTGGTCCCTGCAATGAATAAGAACTGGAGGGAAATTCCATATGATCTACTCTTGCCAGTGAAACTTCTCATTCAGAAGGGGAGGTAAGTACAGCATACAATTCTTGTTAAGAGCAAGGATTTTGGAGTCATACGGACTTGGATTTTAATTCTGGCTCTGATACTTCGGAGATGTGACCTCAGGCAACAATCTAACCTCTGTAAGACTCATTTTCCCCAACTATTAACAGGGGCTCATGGCACATCTGCCCCATAGGGCTGTTGCGAAGATGCAGTGAGATAGTTGTTTCGTGTCTAGCACCACTTTGGTAGCTACTGCTAGTTTTGCTGCAATGGTTCTGCGAGTGACGGTGATGGTACCGACAAGGGGACAGGAGAACAGAGGTTTTTGTTTATGAAAATATTACTAACACTGAAAAACGTGAATGGCAGTAAAATTTTACACTGAATACACAGGCAGAGGACTTTCCATTCTATCAATTGATTACTCCAATTCAGACCAAATGAGCATTGCTTCAAAGGAGAGCTGGAGTTGCAGGCATTATTTTCCCTTCTCAGCTGGAGATACCCAGAAATCTGTACCAACAAGATGCTCATTGGTGTCCTGGTTGAAAACATCATCAAAGAAAATCAATTACTGCGGTATTTGTGTGACTCATTTTATTAATGAAGACAGTGCCTACTAACTGTTCTCATTGTTGTAATTGTTGACATTATCATCATTACTAACAAAGAGCCGGTGTGGCACATCAAGCAAGCCTCACCCTTGCCTTTGTCTTTACTCCCGTTGTGGACGAGCTGTCCTCTTCCCCAAGGCCCATGCCTCCTTTGCACACAGGATACCAGCCCAGACTTTCCTGCCCACTCAAGGACTCTGTCAGTTCCTCTTACTTTTGCATCTGTTTGTCCTCTCCCCTCAACAGAATATAAACATGCTATAGCATATCCCAACTTAACAAAAAACCAAAATCCACGCTTGATCCCATATCCCCTTCTAAGTACGCCGCATTTCTCTACTCCCCTTTACCCCCAAACTCCCTGAAAGAGAATAGTAGAATCCTGAAAATTACTGAAGCTATAATTGGCACACAGTAAACTGTATGTATTTCATATGTACAATTTAATAATGTACAGTGGGCATATGCATATACCTATGAAACCCTCACCACATTCAAGATAGTGAACATATCACCCTTGAAAGTTGCCTCATGCCCCTTGGAAATCCCTTCCCTCCCACCCCTTACTCCCGGCAACCACTGATTTCATTCTGTCACTATGTATTCATTTGCGTTTTTCCAGAATTCTTATAAATGAAATCATACAATATGTACTCCTTTTTTTCGGTCTGTCTTCTTTCACATAGCTTAATGCTTGTGAGATTCATCCATGTTGCAACATGTACAAATGTTTCATTCCTTTTTATTGCTGAGTATTATTTATTTATACCACAGTTTATCCATTTACCTGTTGATGGATGCTTGGGTTACTTCCAGTTTAGGGCTATTACAAATAAAGCTACCATAAACATTCATGTACAAATCTTCGTATAGAGATATGCTCTCATTTATCCTGGTAAATACCTAGATGGAATGTCTGGATCATTTCAAAACAAATGCAAAATTTTTCCAGGGTGTTTGTACAATTTTACATTCCCACCAGCAGTGTAGGAGAGTTCCAGATCCTCCACATCCTAATCAACACTTGGGATGTAATCAGATTTTATTTTTTTATGATTCCAATAGTTGTGGTTTCTCATCGTGGTTTTAATTTACATGTTCCTACTGACGAATGAAGTTGAGCATCTTTTCATGTGTTTGTTTGCCATCCAGAAACTTTTTTTGGTGAAGCGTCTGTTCAAATCTTTGCCCATTTTTTACTGAGTTGTTTTCTTATTGTTGAGTTTTGAGAGTTTTTTTTTAATATCCTGGATATATATCCTTTCTTGGACATAATTTACAAATATTTTATCCCAGTCTTTTCATTCTCTTGACAGTGTCTTTTAAAGAGCAGAAATTTAAATTTTGATAAGTACAATTTATAATTTTTTTATGCATAGTACTTTAGGTGTTATATCTAAGAAATCTGTGCCAAATTCAATGTCATGAATGTTTTATCCTATGTTTTTGTCTAGAAGTTTCATAGTTTTAGGTTTCATATTTGTCTATAATCCATTTAATTTTTGTATATTGTGTGCGGTATATGAATTGAAGTCTTTTTCTTTTCTTTTCTTTCTTTCTTTTTTTTTTTTTTTTGGTATCTAATTGTTCCAGCACCACTGGTCGGAAAAACCATCCTTTCTTCACAGAATTCCCTTTGCAGCTTTGTTGAAAATCAATTGTTCATATGTCCGTGGAAATACTTCTGGTATCTTCTTTCTGCTCCACTGATCTATTTGTCTCTATGACAATATTACACTGTCCTGATTACTGTACCTTTATAATAAACCTTGAAATCAAGTAGCGTTAGGCCTCCAACTTCATTCTTCTTTATAAAAGTTGTTTTGATTGTTTTAGGTCCTTTCATTTCCACATGAATTTTAGAATCAATTTTTCAATTTCTACAAAAAAGCCTGTTGAGATTGTAATCTGGATTGTGTTAAATCTATAGACCAATTTGAGGAGATTAACATCTTAACGATAATGAGTCATATATATGTATGCCATTGAATAAGGATCCTCCACACACTTAGGTCTTCCTCTCAGCAACATCTTACAGTTTTCAGTGTACAGATATTCCACATCTTTTTCAGATTTATCCCAAAATATTTTATATTTTTGATGCTATTATAAATGGAATTGTTATTTTTAAATTTCAATTTCTGATTGTTCATTGTTTTTATATGGAAACAAAATTGGTTTCTGTGTGTTGGTCTTGTATCCTGCAACCTTTCTAACTTCACTAGTTCTAGTAACTTTTTTGTAGATTCCAAGAGATTTTCTACATAGACCAAGGGTTGCAAACTACGGCCCATGGGCCAGATGTGGTCTGATGCTTGTTTTTTAAGTGAAGTTTTACTGCAATACACACATGCTCATTTGGTTATATATTGTCTACGGCTGCTTTGGCATTACAATGGCAAAGGTGAGTAGTGCAACAGAGATAATACAGTTAAGCATGTCACATGCAAATAAAGACAGTTTTGTTTCTACAATCTTCAGTACAATGCTGAATAGAAGTGACAAAAAGCATTCCTGTAAGTATTCTTGAGCTTTGTCCTGGGATGTTAAGATACTTGGAAATGATTTGATCTTTTTGGATCTTGCCTTTAAGGTCTTGTTCTTGTCGGGCAAGAGCACAGAAACGTTCCAACTATGGCTAATTAGTCTCATTACTGAGGCAAAAACTTCTGGGTACAGTACCAAATGCCATGTGAATCTTGCTGTTTTCCACTGTGGATAGAGGAAAAAGGCACTGTTACCAATACTGTGTGAGCACCAGACACTGTTTCTGCTAATCATTTTAGAGGGACCATATTCAGATGAGTATTCGGATAAAAAATCAAGAGGGACCCTCTGCAGATCTTTGAAATTCTCTCTCAGTGCTCTCTTCTCTCCAGTACTCTGTCCTGTGACCTCCAGCCACCTTGGTCTCCCTAGACTCTCAGCTCTATCTCCTCAACTCATGGAGTCCACCAGGCTCTGTCCCCCTCCCTGTGCTGAGACCTGAAAACTCTCTCAAGGCAGTAAGCTGTAGCAGTCATATGTCTCACTCATTTTTTTTCTTGCCTCTCAGGCATCATTGTCTTTTGTTGCCCGTTGCCCAAAGTCTTTCAAACCACTCTTTCATATATTTTGTCCATTTTTAAATTGTTTCATGCAAGAAAGTAAAAATGGTCCCTGTTATTCCATCTTGGCTAGAAGTGAAAGTCTTCCTTCCTGCTACTTATGTTCATGAAAATGTCTGTAAGTAAAACATATTAAGAAAAAAAAGGCGGGGGGGGGGGGAGAAAAAAAGAGAGACTCCTTGAAAGAGTCTTCCACTTCCACTTCATTCCTTCCCATTCTTTCTCAAACTCACTCCAATCTCTTGTCCCCAACACTGCTGAATCAAGTTCTTCAGTGAACTCCCAATACACGACTCTCAGTCTTCATTTTACTCACGCTCACAGCTTGTGACACAGTTAATCACTTCCTCCATCTTTTTCCCCTTCACATCCAAGATACCACACACACACTCTCCTGGTTTTGCAGCTATCTGCATCTCTTTTATTGGACCCTCTTCCTTTCTCCAACCTCTCAAAGTTGGGGTACCCCGCAATCTATCTTCGAAACTCTTCTTTCCTCTATTCATACTCCTTCCTTTAATCACTTCATTCAGTCCCAAGATATTGAATACTATCTGCACACTCACTTATATTACTGCTCTGATCTCTTCCAGAATTATACACATATAATTTTTCACTTGACAGTTCTATAAGGATTTCTAATAGGCATCTCAGACTCGCATGTAAAAAGCAAAGTCTTGATTTTTTGTCCTCTAACCTGCTCTCTTTCATGAGGGTTCCCCATGTCAGTAAATGGCAACAGTGTTCACTCAGTTGCCTACATCAAAACCTTTAATCACCCCCAGTTCCTCTCTTTCTCTCACACCAAAATCCATCTACAAACCCAGAGAGTCATATCTTCAAACTCTAACCACTTAACAGTTCTACAGCTAACACCCCGTTCCAAGCCAATACCATCCTTCACCTGGACTACTAAAAGTAACCTCTTAACTGGTTTCTCTACAGTATGTTCTCCATATAAACAGCTGTAGTGTTACTTTTAAAGCATAAGTCATCCTAGTTGGCTTTTTTACAGAAATTGATGAGGTGATCCTAAAATTCATATGGAATTTCAAGGGACTCAAAATAGCCAAAAAAATACTGAAAAAGAAGAAAAAATTGGAAGGCTCATACGTCCCAATTTCAAAACATATTACAAAACTACAGTTTTCAAGACTGTGTGGCACTGGCATAAGGATAACATATAGCTCAATGGAAGAGAATAAGAATCCAGAAATAAACCCACACATCAATGGTCAATTGACTTTTGACAAGGGTGCTAAGATAATTCAATTAGGGAAATAGTCTTTTTATTTTTATTTTTTTTGGCTATGCCGTGTGGCTTGTGGGATCTTAGTTCCCCAACCAGGGATTGAACCTGGGCCCACGGCAGTGAAAGTGCCGAGTCCTAACCACTGGACTGCCAGGGAATTCCCGGAAATAGTTTTTTAAATAAATGATGCTGGGACAACTGGATATCTATGTGCAAAAGAATGTATTTGGGCCCTACCTCACACTATTTACAAAAATTAATTCAAAATGGATCAAAGATCTAAATATGAAAGCTAAAACTATAAAACTCTTAGAAAGAAATGTAGATATAAATCTTCATGTTCCTGGGTTAGACAATGGTTTCTTGGGTAGGAAACCAAAAGCACAAGCAATTAAAGAAAAAATCAATAAATTGGACTTAACAAAATTAAAAACTTGCTTCAATATATACTACCAAGGCAGTGAAAAGACAACCTACAGAATGGGGGGGAAAAATCTGCAGATCACATGTCTGATAAGGGTCTATTACTGAGATTATATAAAGGACTAAACTCAATAATAAAAAGACATAATCCAATTTAAAAATGGGCAAAACATTTGAATAGACGTTTCTCCAAAGAAGATAAACAAATGACCAATAAGCATATGAAAAGAAGCACAACTTCATTTTTCATACTTATTAGGGAAATGCAAATCAAACCATAATAGGATACCATTTAACACACACTAGATGACTATAATCAGAAGAAAGAAAATAATAAGTGTTGGTGAGGATGAGAACCCTCATACAGCTGCTATGGAAAACAGTCTGGCAGTTCCTTAAGACGTTAAGTATGGAGTTACCACATGATCCAACAATTCCACTCCTAGTTATATTATCCAGGAGAAATGAAAACACACAACCACACAAAAACTTATACCCAAATGCTCATAGCAACTTCATTCATAATTGCCAAAAAGCGTAAACAACCCAAATATCCATCACCGGATAAATAAAATGTGGTATATCCATATAATAGAATACTATTCAGCTATAAAAGGGAATGAAATACTGATACATGCTACAACATGAGTGAACCTTGAAAACATTATGCTAAGTGAAAGAAGCCAGACACAAAACACCACATGTTATATGATTCCTTTATGTGAAATGTCCAGAATCAGTAAATCCATAGAGACAGGAAGTAGGTTAGGGGTTTCATGGGCCTGGGGGAGGAGAATGGGGAGTGACTGCTCACCGGCACTGCTAAGAGGTTTCTTTGGGGGATGACGAAAGGTTCTGGAATAATATAGTGGTGGAGGTCGCACAATCTCGTGACTGTATGAAAACCACTGAATTGTACACTTTAAAAGGGTAGGTTTTACAGTTTATGAAATATATCTCAACAAAAGTAAAATATGGAATATAAGCCACATCTTGTTACTCTCCTGCACAAAACTCTCCAATGGCTTCTCATCACACTTAAAATAAAATCCAAAGTCCTTCCTTAGACTACAAGACTCTACATGATCTGGCCCTTGGTTTCCTCTGCAGTGTCTTCACCCATCACTCTTGCCATCTCTCACGTGTGCCAGTCACTCTGCCCTCCCTGCTGTTCCACGGCTCCCTCCAGCTTCAGGCCTTTGCATTTGCTATGTCCTTCTTTGGAATGTTCTTCTCCAAGACCTTTGTGTGGCTCATTTCCTCACTTTATTCTGGAACCCGTCACTTTCTCCAAAAGACTTTCCTTAGGCATTCTATCAAAAATAACAGTACCGGGGGCTCCCCTGGTGGCACAGTGGTTGAGAATTTGCCTGCCAGTGCAGGGGACACGGGTTCGAGCCCTGGTCTGGGAAGATCCCACATGCCGCGGAGCAACTAGGCCCGTGAGCCACAACTATTGAGCCTGCGCGTCTGGAGCCTGTGCTCCGCAACAAGAGAGGCCGCGATAGTGAGAGGCCCGCGCACCGCAATGAAGAGTGGCCCCTGCTTGCCACAACTAGAGAAAGCCCTCGCACAGAAACGAAGACCCAACACAGCCATAAAATAATAACTAAATAAATAAATAAATAAAATTAAGAAAAAAAAAAAGCTTAAAAAAAAAATAACAGTACCATCATTTTCTAATCCTTTACCATTGCCTGTCATTATATAATCTGTAAACTTGTTTATTGTATGTCTCTCACTAGAATGTAAACTTTATGAGGGAAGGGCCTTTTCTTGTGTCCTGTTCACTGTTATATTCCCATACCTATTATCTTTGCCTGGGACCTAATAGGGGTCCAGTATTTATTTATCAAGTTAAATAATGAAGAGGATAATCTATCTAGCTGTGTAAAAAATACTTTAAATTAAAAAAATTGCTTCTCTTCTTTTTAAGGAAGTATAACATAATTCATATCAGTTAAAAAGTAAGACTCGTATCCACTTAAAATAAATGATAGAGAAGGGAGAAAAGACTCAACATTTTGAAACTCTTGTCAATGCTGAGGGGTAGATGAACATTGGCGAGCAGGACACGTTAATGTGATTTTTGGATATGCAAACATAAAGCCCAAAGCTGAGGTGGGCGTGTAAGGCTAAACTGCCCTGTATGCTAAAGACAAAAATTTTAATTTCCTTGGAGAGCCTAAATGAAAAGAGGCCCAAGAAGTAAAACCTGGGACTTCATGTGAGTTGGAAAGGTGAGGGGAACCACACACATGAAAGGAAGCAAGAGTTCGAAAAAAAGATGTCTGGTGAAAATCTGGCAAGATAGAACAAAGGGTCCTTCCACGGAGGCTGAGATAGTGAGTCAGGTGAGAACAAACAACTCAGAGCCAGAGCGTCCCTGGAAAGTGGAGGGAACCATGGGAGCTCAATCCCCATTTCACTCAAAAAGTGACCACAACTGTCATATCTCAGGAATGAAAAGAACAAGGTAAAAATAGAACATCAATTACCCACCTTTTAGGAAGATGACGGAAATAAGTCATCAAGGTCCCCTCCTTGAAAAAAACTCACAGTTTGATGTGAATGACACCTCCTGGGATTGTGCAGTGAAAGGCCTGACGCTCTGAAACAAGGTTAACTCAGGAGGCAAGGATTCCATCTCTGCTAGGTGCTTTAGTTATCAGAAAGGATACAGATATGGACAACCCACCATGAAAACAAAACGAAGTGTTGAAAACAAAACAAAGTGTTAAGTCCCACCCAATTTCATCCAAGGTTATTCCTATTAGAAAAGGGTTTATCAAGATATTCTAATGCTTTGGACAGGACATCAATCAGTCTTAATTTGACACTGAATTAAACTGACATTTGATTATCCTTAATTTGAAAATAATAAATGTGAAATTACTGTTTTGATTCTTTATTATGAGCATGTCTCAAACAAAATACACAGGAAAGCAAGGAGGAACTCCATTTAAATCAGTGGGGTTTTTTTTTTTTCACTTGGGAAGCAGCACAGAACAGTGATCCTTTTTTGAGCCACACCTAACATTTAGACAAGAAATTATCTTGTAATCTTGAAGGAAGGTCGAGGTGACCACTGTTCCCCACCAAAGTCCAGCCATCCACAATTGGATGACACTCAAAAAAAATGTTACTCCAAATTCCACAGTCCTCTATGTGAAGAAATGACCTTGGGTCAAAAAAAGAACTGCTGAAAGAATCTCTCATTCTTAAACGCGGCTCTCACTCCCGTTTATTTCTTATAACAACGGAGCAAAGCAGAAATCAAGAAGCAAAAACATAGCTCAGAATGCTGCAGCCAACTGTCTATTTTTTCACAATCTGCTCACTCCTTAAACAAACATGAAACGTTGTAACTAGCTGTAGTCAGATACTATGGGAAGCAGGAAGACCAGAAGAAAAACCTCAAACATCCGGCCTTCATCTTTCTTCTACATGAAATCTACTTGTCTTCGTGACTATAAATATTTCCTCCCAAGAAGTTAAAATCAGACATGATGTCACAGAATGACCAGGTCCACACTATGTCTTTCAAAATTAGTATTTTTCTGACGAACACACAACCCACATATCGGAAAAACTATTATGTTTTATCAGAGGGGACCAAAACTAGAAATTCTGTTTGTATCAACAGGTAAGCCACAAGACATGCACTGGGTTCAATGTGAGTATGTATTCCTTTGGATCTTTTTAAAAACGCCTGTTAGCTGTATATGGTAATAATTATGGTGGAGTTGGGTCAGGGTAGATAGAAAGCTGTTTTGGAATCTACCATCTCTCTTGCTGCCCAAAGCAAGAACCTCAGGAGAAAACAAAAGAATCCTGGTGGGCAAAACATCAGCAGCAAAAATGTACATTTTTCTCTCAA
Source organism: Balaenoptera borealis (assembly GCF_965194805.1). Classification (NCBI taxonomy): domain Eukaryota; kingdom Metazoa; phylum Chordata; class Mammalia; order Artiodactyla; family Balaenopteridae; genus Balaenoptera; species Balaenoptera borealis. Next base: position 24,346,544 of record NC_138880.1, on the reverse strand, counting down.
GTGTCGGTAGGAAGCAAATGAATGGGACCTCTGACCTGGAACCAATTAGCCCTGCAGTTAAAATGGCAGCCTGGGGCAAACTGAAGGGTTTGGTGTCAATTAATCTGTCTTCTGGGCTGCATACACTGAAAGATGTTCATTCTGTTTTGAAACAAAATTAAAGGACCCTGACCTAAAGTGAACTATGCCCCTAACCCTCTGCAGGACCCAAACTTGTGTATTAACATCACTTCAGACTTTAGCATCCAACCTCACAGGCCCTTCGTCTTTTAAATTCCAATAATTTTACTTTTAGTCTACTTCAATGATTCTTATTAATGTCTCCACTTTGATATTGAATGATAGCGATGATATTGACAACAGCTACCTCTTACTTGCTCACCATGTGGCAGGTCCTAGGCTAAACCTATTATTACATCAATTCTTCATTATTGGAACAACCCTGTGTACTAAGTATTATTATCCTCAGTTTACAAATGAAGAAACTGAGGCCCAGAGACATTAGATAACCTGCCCAAAGTCACACAGCTAAGTAATAGGGCAAAGGGAATGCACACCCTGATCTGTCTATGCTGTTTCTTCACTACTTCTTCCACCTCCTAGATATGAACTCTGAAATTCTTCCTTTTTTTCCTACAATCTACTATCCTTCCACCCTTCAAGAGAGTCTGTTCAGGAATACTTCAGGATGAAACCCTCCATGTATTCCACAAGTATTTACTGAGTACCCACCTTCAAAATTCCTTCAGTCATTCACAAAGATTTATTGAGGGCCTACTGTGTGTTAGGTACCGTTCAACGTGCTGAGGATACATCAGTAAACAACACACACAAAAATCCCTGCCCTGTGGAGCTTATACTCTACAAGGGGCAGAAAGACAGTAAACATAAGAAATCAAAAATAGGGCAATGGATCAAAGATAATAGGTGCTAAGGGAAACATTAGAAAAAGAAGAGGAGGGTAGGGAATGTAAGGCTGTGTGTGTGGAGGATTGCAATTTTAAATGTTATGAAAACATAATGTTGAGCAAAGACTTTCCAGGATATGATGGTCAGTTTTACGTGTCAACTTGGCTGGGATATAGTACCCAGCTATTTAATCAAACACTCACCTAGATGTTGCTGTGAAGCTATTTTGGAGCTGTGGTTAACATCTACAAGCTGTAAGGGGGAGACTACCCTCCATAATGTGGGTGGGCCTCATCCAATCACTTGAAAGGCCTTAAGAGCAAAACTGAGGTTTCCCCAAGATAGAAGTTTTGCCCCAAGACCGCAACATTAGCTCCCACTTAAGTTTCCAAACTGCCTACAGATTTCAGACTTGCCACAATTACAGAAGCCAATTCCTTGAAACAAATCTCTTAGTATACCTTATATATGTGTGTGTGTGCTACCATATGTGCATATATGTATGTGTATACTGTATACATATAGTATACATGCATATATATAGTGAGTATACATATATGTATGTATACTCATTAATATATACATATATGTGTGTATACATACACACACACACACACATTTCCTACTGGCTGTGTTTCTCTAGAGAATCCTGACTGATAACATGGGATAACAGTGTTCCAGGCAAAGGGAAGGTAAGAGCAAAGGCACCTTATGCTGGACACTGTGTCAGACATCAAGCAGACAACTGTGAACATCAGATGTGGCTCCTACCTTTCTCAAGCTTAGCAACAAGACAGAAAGAGAGAGATACTGCCAGCTGACCCATCTGTCTTCTCCCAGAATCTCAGGCCCTTCCCAGTTTCATTTGCTTTACTCTTCAGCCTTGGCCCCATGGTCATTAGTTTCAACCCTTCTTTTAACTGGTGTTCCTAGTTGCCCTGGCCTTTCATTACACTTGCCACATTACTATCATTACCAACTCACTTTCCGGTGATTATGGAGTTTAAGAACTATGTTCACATATTATACTTTAACTTCCCTTCACAAAAACTGTCATGTGGGGAGGAAAGGTAAAATCATCCTTATTTCACAGATGAGGAAACTGAGATTCAAAGAGGTAAACTAACCTGTATGAAACTACAGAGTTAATAAATGGCAAAGATGGGTCTCAACCCACCATCCAGCTTTCTCCTCAACAAGAACACATTTTTTGAAAAAGCAATTTGTGGTCACCTGTAATTGTTCACCTCCCACCCACCATTCACTCTTCAACCCATTTCTCTCTGACATTCCCCACTCTGGAACTGGAGCGTTTCTGCTTTCAGCGGGATGGGGTGGGGATTGTAGTTTCCCATACATTACATTTATTAATCATGTCATATCACATATATTAATTACATATACCAAGAGTGTTAGTCAAGAGGTGCGTTAGGAGACTTCTTATTTCCCCTTAAATACAGGCATTCCTCCAGGATTCTGTCTTCAGAGCACATTAACAATTACGAGTTGAAAGATCATGAAAACAGGGATCCCAGGCCCAACCGAAACAAAGTACGAAACCATAACTAGGAGCAATCTTTCAAGAAACGCGCGTGGATTTCCAGGGTAAAATATCTGACTTGCAGCCTCCTCTACAGTCTACTAATTTCCCATGAAATGCCTGCGAAGATATAAAGAAAAGAAGGGAAAAAAAATCCACCACTCCAATAAAACCCAGGACTGTCAGCCTCTCCCACAACCTGGGAAGGATGTTGGACAACTCCAAGGACAAGCTGACTGCAAGGACCAGCTCAAGGCGTAACCACCTGTGCAAGTACCTGAAAGACCCCTCTCCCGGTTCAGAAAAGCCAAGCCCGTGCACACCCGATATCTAGGCAGCTGCACATCAGAAATCTGCTGCAAACCTGCTGCTTTCTTGTGACAGAAAACAAGTAAGCAACTCCTAACAGCCTCCCAAGCAGCCCACAAACTCCGCCCACCTTTAACTTTTCTTGGACTCGCAGAGACGCTGTCACTCATGAAACGCCCCAGCAGGAAGTAGAGGGGAGAGGGCGGCAGCACGATGCAGTCTGGGAGTTGTAGTCCATGCTCAGAATGCGCAAGCGCAGGGGTGGAAGCGGGCGCCCAGGAGCAGAGCCCCACGGGAACTGTAGTTTCTCCTGCATTACGTAGACTAAGAGTGTCAGAAGGTCAGACGGTGGCGTTCTGAGAGTTCTCATTTCAGACAGCGAGGGTGCTCTCAGCGAATGCCTGACGGACGGGGAGACTTGGTTTGGCAACTGTGCGTGTCGTCTTCCGTTCGACAGTAGAGCTCAGATGGGTTGAGATAGCCCCCAAGTGGACTGAGTGGGGCGAAAGACAAGGCACCAAATCTGCAAACAGGACTATGGAACTGTGAGAAAATAGTGTAGAATTAAGGTAAGAAGCCGTCCCAAAGACTCAGAGAAAAAGCGGACTTCAGTATCATTCACCTCATGAATCAGAAGAACATTTTTGAGAAATGTTTGCCTCTTCGAAAAGGATACCAAAAAAATTATGTATATAACGTGCAGGCTAATGAAAGTATGGCCCAGTCTGGAAAAATATGCAGCAAAATGTTAACATTCTTTTTAAAATTAATCAATTTATTTATTTATTTATTTTTGGCTGTGTTGGGTCTTCGTATCTGTGTGAGGGCTTTCTCTAGTTGCGGCAAGCGGGGGCCTCTCACTATCGCAGCCTCTCTTGTTGCGCAGCACAGGCTCCAGACGCGCAGGCTCAGTAGTTGTGGCTCACGGGCTTAGTTGCTCCGCGGCATGTGGGATCTTCCCAGACCAGGGCTCGAACGCATGTTGTTCCCTGCATTGGCAGGCAGACTCTCAACCACTGCGCCACCAGGGAAGCCCCGACATTCATTTTTTAAAATGAGGGATTACTTTTTTTTTTTTTCACTACATATTTTCTGAATTGTTTACAAGGACTAAGTCTTCGTTTTTTGGTATAAAATACTTAAAATATGAAGAAAAGTATATAGAGCAATTTTTAATCCCCCTGGAATCTACCACAAAGTTTTGTCTTACTTACTTTAGGTCCTCCCTCCCTCCCTTCCTTCCTTCCCGCTTCCTTCCTCCCTCCCTCTCTTCCTTCCTTCCTTCCCCCCTTCCTTCCCCCTTCCTTCCTTCCCCCTCCCTTCCTCCCTCCCTTCCTCCCTCCCTTCCTTCCTTCCTTCCTTCCTCTTTTTCTCCTACCCTCCCTCTTTCTTTCCTGCATTCTGAAAGAAAAAAATTACCGGGGAGTGGGGGTGAGGAACGCTACAAATAGAGATGTCCCGTATGTAGTCCTTTCTCCTCTGCGGAGAAATACACACACACACACGCACACACAAACACACACATTCTTAAGAGTTTTTATGTATATGTTTGTGTATATCAACATACAAGTGTGTGTATATTGTATGTTTTTCAGATAATGGTATCATACATACTGTACGAATCATTATGTAATTTGCTTTTCTCACTATGCTGCATCCTGTTTTGTTTTTTTTCAGGTTTATCAAAAAACAGAATACATATAGTTCTAATTCATTTATTTTAACTTCTATAGGCTATTGCATTGTGTGACAATGACACAATTTAATTAATCTGATAAGGGATATTTACTCTGTCCCAAATATTTTGCTCTTATAAACAATACTGTTATACAGATTCTTAAGCAAACGTGCAAAAATTTCTCTAGGGCATTTACCTGTGAAATTGCCAGGTCTTGGGAGTATACCTGCTTTTAGCTTCACCAGATGCTGCCCAAATGCTCTACAAAGTACTTGAACCTCTTTTCACTCCACCAAAATAGACTGTGAATCTCCTCTGATCCACATTCTTGCCATAACTGAGTGTTGTCATAACATCTTCTTTGTTAGCCTGATAGACTTACACTAGTATCTGGTTATTATTTTAATTTAAATTTACTTGATTTTGTCAGAATTTTAAAATTTTAAAAATGGGGCTCTTATTCATTTTCTCCTTTGGTTCATCTAGGTATGGTAATTTTCTACAAGAAACACATATTATTTATGTGGCAAAGTAATCTATTTTAGATTTACATTGTGTTTAGATAATGGTGTCTTTCTCTTTAAGTTTTCCATAATACTTTATATTATTTCTATATTTTAATTATTTTAAATTTTATTACAGTACTTCTCAATATTTTTCTTTATGCATGCCAAGGACTGAGCAACATTTCCCTGATAGTGTAGAGAGCACCATATTTCTAATGAGTTCTGCTTAAGGCTGCCTTAAGTTTTTAGCTGTTATGGCAACAAACACAGAGTATTGTATATTGTGTACTCTTTACTCAGAGTATGTGTATGTATTAAACCTGTAGGCCACAGAAAGCTCCTGATCTTTTTCTCCTGAATGGCTTCTCACCAGAAACTAGCTTTTCCTATTTTTGGTTACTTTCAATATTCCTAATTATTTATTATTTTGTTGTCTTTTTCTTTGCCCATTTACATCTAAGCCAGTTCACTGTTCTACTCATTTTTTCCCCAGGCATTGACTTTGTATCTTGCTGTCATACATAACATTTTTAGGGGTCAGGTTTATTGAGATATAATTTACACATGGTAAAATTCACCCTTTTTAGCGTACAGTTCTATAAGTTTAGACAAACACATATAGTGATGTATCCACCACCATAATGAAGACAGATCCATCACCCCCAAAATATTCCTTCGTGCCTCTTTCTAGACAACTGCTCCAACCTGAAGCCCTGGCAACCACTTACAGGTTTTCTGTCCCTGTAGTTTTGCCTTTTTTTGAGTCTGTGATTGTGTTTGCCTGCTCTGTTTGCTATAACAAAATATCACAGACCTGGTAGCTTAAACAACAGACATTTATTATTATTATTATTTTTTAAATTTAATTAATTTATTTATTTTTGGCTGAGTTGGATCTTTGTTGGTGCGCGCAGGTTTTCTCTAGTTGCGGCGAGCGGGGGCAACTCTTTGTTGCGGTGCGCAGGCTTCTCATTGCAGTGGCTTCTCTTGTTGCGGAGCATGGGCTCTAGGTGCACACGGGCTTCAGTAGTTGCAGCATGTGGGCTCAGTAGTTGTGGCTCGTGGGCTCTAGAGCTCAGGCTCAGTAGTTGTGGCGCATGGGCTTAGTTGCTCCGTGGCGTGTGGGATCTTCCCGGGCCAGGGATGGAACACATGTCCCCTGCATTGGCAGGCGGATTCTCAACCACTGCGCCACCAGGGGAGCCCCAACAGACATTCATTTCTCACCATTCTGGAGCCTGGGAAGTCCAGGATCAAGGTGCCAGCATATCCGGTTCCTGGTACGAACCTGCTTCCTCACTTACAGACATCTGCCTTCTCACTATGAGAGTGCTGGTCTCTCTTCCTCTTCTTATAAGGACACTAATCCCATCGTGGAGGTTCCACCTTCATGACCTCATCTAAACCTAATTTCCTCTCAAAGGCCCCACCTCCAAATACCATCGAATTTGGGGTTCAGGTTTCAACATAATCAATTTGGGGATGGGGGATATGAACCTTCAGCTCACAACAGTGATACGAGCAGAATTATACATTACATAGCCTTTTGGGTGTCGGCAAAATGCATTTCAGATTAAATGATGTTGTTGTGTCAGTAGATTTTTTATTGCCAAGTAGCATCCCCAATACATAGATGTTCTGTAATTTTTTTTTTTTTGGCTGTGTTGGGTCTTCGTTTCTGTGCGAGGGCTTTCTCTAGTTGAGGCAAGCGGGGGCCACTCTTCATCGCGGTGCGTGGGCCTCTCACTATCGCGGCCTCTCTTGTTGCGGAGCACAGGCTCCAGACGCGCAGGCTCAGTAGTTGTGGCTCACGGGCCCAGTTGCTCCGCGGCATGTGGGATCTTCCCAGACCAGGGCTTGAACCCATGTCCCCTGCATTGGCAGGCAGATTCTCAACCACTGCACCACCAGGGAAGCCCGATGTTCTGTAATTTGTTCGTATACTCATCAGTTGAAGGAAATTTGGGGTTGTTTACAGTTTGGGACAAATACACATCAAGCTGCTATAACCATATGCATAGAGGTTTTTGGGTGAAGGTTAGCTTTTATTTCTCTTGGGTAGTTGCACAAGAGTGGGTTTGTCATGTCGTATTTTATTTTATTTTCAGAAAAGTGTAAATTTATTCACTGCTGCATTATTCACAATGCGGAAAATAAGAAACAATCCAAGTGTTCATCCATAGGGAATAACTAAATAAACTGTGGTACAATCATACAATGGAGTACTCTTCAGCAATTCAATGAGGGAGCTCTCTGTATACCTATATTGGAAAGCTCTTCAGTATACCATTTGAGATTTAAAAAGAAAAGGCAATGTCCAATTGTGTATGCTACCTTTTCCATAATAGAAAGTAAGAAAAGTAAGAACGTATATTCATATTTGCTTATTTTTGCTTAATAAAGCCATGTCATAAAGTGTATGTTTAACTTTATAAGAAATTGCCAAACTATTATGATGGATCAGTCAGATTTTTCCTTCTTTTGCCTGTCCTGTAAATGTTTGTGCTTCCTAGTATTTCCTCCTTGGATTTCTTCTCTTGCTGCTCTTTGCTCTCCCCTTGGACAGTCTCAACCATTCCCTTGGATTTTGCTAACCACCGATGAACCTTATTCAATAGCTCCAACCCTGATTTTCTTGCTTGTATATCCACCTGCCTTCAGAATACCTATCTCCACATTTCTACAGCCTTGCCCAGTTTGTCCAAATGACCTGGCTAACACTATGACCATCACCGCTGTGTTCTCCTCTGTGACTGACCTCAGTCATGAAAACCAGTCATCGAAGCCAATAATCCAGGAAATGTTCCAAGCTTCTCTCTTTCACAATTCACATTCATTAAGTTCTATAAATTCCACTGCTAAAATAGATCTTGATACTCTCCCTTCCTTTTCATTTTCCCACCATTATTGCCTCAGCTCAGAACCTTGCCTGTATTACTGCACTAGCCCATTTACTGACTTCTCTGCTTTATACAACCTCACATTCTAAACAAATCCTTGCCCAAGTGTGTCTCTAACCTGCCTGCATCTCCAGCTACCTCTTCCACTCATCCCTACCTCATTCCCTATGTCCCAGTTGCACTAAACTATTAGAAGTTCTTTGGAAAAATTATGTTGTTCATCATATGACATATTCCATGTCATTGTACATGCTGGCTAAGGGATAAGTATAAATCAGAGAATTTGGATGAAACCTAGTAAATTCAGAGAATAGAAATTTGGAAATTTTTGAAATTTAAATATAAACAAACAAATGAGTCTAGTTAGAGCCTCTGGCTTTTGATTTTTATTTCTTTAATTATTTAATATATGGATACTCTTCTGCACTCTCATTGGAAGGGTGTATTGGGGCTATCTTCAAGGAAAATTGTCATATTAAAATTATAGTCTTCAACTCAGATATTCAGCGTCTTGTTATTTATCCTAGAGAAACACTTGAACCTATGCGTAAAGAGGCATGTACAAGGATTTTCATTGCTTCTTAGTTGTAATTGTGGAAGATTGAAAACAACCTAAAAATTGGCAATAGGAGAATAATTAAACTACGGTGCATCTATAGAATGAAATATGTTGCAGTAATTAAAGATAACATGTTAAACCTGACATAAAAAGCTCTTAAGGGTATACAATTTAGTGGGAGGGAGAAGAGAAGTAAGCTGTGGGATAAAATACATGGTATGATATGGTTTATGGCATTTTAAAAGGTCTAGAAGAATCATTTAAGACCAATGACAGTATTTACCTCCAGAGAGAGGATTGGGATTGGGGTAGTGATCAAGACAGATTTTGCTTAGTCTTGTGTGATTTTTCTAACTGGCGTGTTGTCTTCATGTATTATTACTCACATTTTTTTTTTTTTTAATTTATAAAATAAAAAGCATGAAGAAAAGAGGGCAAAGCATTCAGACAGGTTTGGCACAAAAGGAGAAATGTAAATAGCAAAAAAAAAAAGTTCCAAAAATATTTTGAAGAAAATTTATCAAGAATTAATGATAGCTCTGTTTGGGTGATGAAGCTATGAATAATTCGTTTTTGGCTTTCTACTCTTTCTACCCAGCTGTATTTTTCAATCTTTTTAAATAATGGAAATACATAGATATTTTTAAAGGGCTAAGAAATGGCTGGAAAATCCTAACTACATGCATCCACCTTTAATTCTCACTCTGCCAGGTGCCATTTGGAGTATGAGGAAGTTTCTGATGAAGAACTCCCATGGAAAAGTGATATTTGAGGTGAGTGGCCCTCTCCTGGTGTCATGTGACAGACCAACACACTGATATGCTGGAAACCAACTCCCCCCTCCAAAAAAGCCCTGACTCGTGGCATTTGCTGATTTCCGCAGTGTTATTTATGCGTTGAATTGTGACACCCCCAAAATATATGTTGAAGTCCTAACCCTCAGTACAGTACTTCAGAATGTGACCTTGTTTGGAAATAGGGTCATTGTAGATGTAATTAGTTAAGATGAGGTCATACTGGGAGGGCACTTAATCCAATATTACTGGTATCCTTATAAGAAGAGGCACAGAGACAAAGACACACAGGGAGAATGCCAGCAACCACAGAGGTGCAGATTGGAGAGATGCATCTACAAGCCAAAGAACACCAAAGGTTGACAGCCACCACTGGAAGCTGTGAAGAAGCAGAGAAGAATTCCACCCAGCATCTCAGAGGGCACAGAGCCTGGGTGACACCTTGATTTCAGACTTCTGGCCTCCAGAACTATAAGGGAATACAGTACATTTAAATCACTAGGGGCTTCCCTGGTGGTGCAGTGGTTGAGAATCTGCCTGCTAATGCAGGGGACATGGGTTCGAGCCCTGGTCTGGGAAGATCCCACATGCCGCGGAGCAACTAGGCCTGTGAGCAACAACTACTGAGCCTGCGCGTCTGGAGCCTGTGCTCCACAACAAGAGAGGCCGCGATAGTGAGAGGCCCGTGCACCGCGATGAAGAGTGGCCCCCGCTTGCCACAACTAGAGAAAGCCCTCGCACGGAAACGAAGACCCAACACAGCCAAAAATAAATAAATAAACAAATAAATCACTATATTATCCTTTATAATATCAATTAGTTGCATTATTATATTGGTTAAGAAAATAATTTATACTGCATACTAAATAATTAATAAACACATAATAATAGTTAACTCTCAATTATGGTACTTTGTGTTAATTTTTAAGGCAGCCCTAGGAAACGAATACACCTGCTGTAAATACTTCTGTCGCGGCCAACTGACATGACTTCACTGAATGCAGAGTTGAAAGGGCCGTCCACAACCAATTCTCATGAGCCAGTATAAGCTGTACCACTGAACAGCTGATTTCGGGCTCATCTAAGCCATAGAGAGTTCCAAGTGTGTTCAGAGAAGAGTTTGACATAGGTTTAACCAAGAACTTTCAGTATAGAAGTATCATCAGTGGACATTGTCTTATGTGGTATGCACTTTACTTTTAAAATCTCCATGTTGGGTTCAAGATGTACATTAACCTATTTCAATTCTGGAGAAGCAAGTAAGAACATGAATGTGAAACTACCTGATAACCATTCAAGTAGCAATGACAACATGAGGATATATAGGTCAAGTTACCCAGCTGAGACTAATTCCTGTGTAATTCTTTTTTTTTTTTCTTTTTGGGTTTTTTTTTGGGGAGGTTGTTTTTAATTTTTGTTTCTTTCCTATGTTATTCTGACTGTTTCAGTTGGGAGTTTTAAAACTGCTTAGCGCTGATATATCCCGGATCAAGACACACACACACACACACACACACACACACACACACACACACACACACACACACAGAGTGATTGATAATGGACACATACAGGAGTGTCAGGCAGTTGTCACCAAAATGTACTCATCAACTTCTCAGTGAATTTGACAGAGGAGATGACGTTCACTCAGTGATACTATGTGTGACAGAATTAAAAGACTGAGAAGAAAATAAGAATCACTTTACAATCATTTCTGGCTTTGCTGTCAAGATTAAAACTGCTGAGATTTACAGAACCTCCTTCCAAGGTCAAGGTCCAGAGGAGGCGCTGCGGGCTGTGGGAGCTGGAACAGGAGGACCAATGATGAGCACTTACGATGCAAAGACAGACCGACTTCGTATAGACCGCATTCCTGGACGCCATTTCCTCACGTAGATTCCTGGTTCCAGCAAGATGATAAGCAAATAGTAGAGAACCCTTCCACGTCACATTTGGCTAAGCCCCTCCTCTTTGTGGAACATATTAGATCTACCTTGATGTTTTTAAAAAAATATCCATCCCCAACTAACTGTTTCCTGGAAAGAAATGAAGAAAAAAGAGAAGAAAAGAAAGAGAAAAAGAAAGAAAGGAAGAAAGAAAAAAAGGAAAGAAGGAAGGGAAGAAACAAGGGAGGGAGGAAGGAAAAAAAAAATGGCTTGGCTTATGGAATAAGATCTCTCCTCCAGAGAGCTTAAAATAGGAATTACCAAAAAAAGCAACTTTTTGGCATGACAAAGACCGTTGGTGGCAGTTGGAAAGAATATAACTTTGGAATCTACATCCGTTGAGTGTTAGTTCTCCTTCCTTACCAGTGTCTTTCAAATAACTTTCAAAATAAAATCTTATTTTGGCAAAAGAAAAAAAAAAAAGAATCTCACTACCACCTTGCCATACACATAATCATTAAAACCTTTATTAAGTGCTGTGTTTCTCTTCAGAATAAGTTGCCAGACTAAAGGAATTATACAGACATAGCGCCACAGTTCTTGAAGCTAACAAACTCAAGTTTCCTTCTTAGGAAAGGATAAGGAGAGCTCGTAACATTTACACATTGGGCTGCCTCCCTTCTCGCTTTAAATCCTTAAACAGTTTTCCAGGGTAATGTCCACTCCTTCAAGAGGAATACCAGACCCTTTGGGACCAGCGTCCAGCACACACATTTACTCTCCCATCTGTAATCTTCCACTTCCTGTTTCCCATCCTCCTCCCTCCAGCCATATGGGATGCTATGCTGTTTCTTTCTTTCTTTTTTTTTTTTTTTTAATATTTATTTGTTTATTTGGCTGTGTCGAGTCTTAGTTGCAGCACATGGGATCTTCGCTGCGGCACATGGGCTCCTCATTGCGACGTGCAGGCTTCTTGTTGCAGTGCACGGGCTCTCTCGTTGTGGCATGCGGGCTCTAGAGCACACGGGCTTAGTTTCCCCGCAGCATGTGGGATCTTAGTTCCCGACCAAGGATCAAACCCGTGTCCCCTGCATTGGAAGGCGGGTTCTTAACCACTGGATCACCAGGGAAGTCCCACTATGCTGCTTCTTGAAGGCGCTCTGTTCCTGCACCTGTCTCCTTGGTCCAGAGCACTCCCCCTCCCTGGACCACTCTCCCCACCCCACTCATTACCTACCCACCCTCCAAGTCAGGCCTGAACACTTGCCTTTTCTGCCAGGACTTCCCCTGCCCCTCAGTCCTTCTCTACCACATTATACTTGGTCATTACCTCTACTATACTATTTATCAATTTTGATTATAATCATTTATATTCCTCCCTTCCAGGAGAGATAAGCCTCTTAAACACAGAGACAATTTTGTTTTTCTCTTTGTCTCCCCAGGGCTTGGCACACTTAGTGGATGTTTAAATACTATTGAATGAAAACCAGTAATTTATAAAGTGCTTAGCTATTTACAAAATGTTTTTCAAGTGCATTATTTCTATTACTATTCTAGAAGTGACTCCATTTTTACCAATTATTAGCCATTATCATCAGCGCAATTATTTTGCAAATGAGAACGCTAAGGTTCACAGAGGGTAAGGAACTTGGCTTAAGATATTCAGCTGGTATATGGTCAGGCTGGGCTACAAAGCTTGGATCTACTGACCAGAAGGCAGAGAGACAGGAACAGGAAGAATAGAAACCTCAGCAGACTATCAAGTTCATCAGGTCTTTTTACTGAACAGTCTGACAAGGGAGCTAGGAGGCTGGGTATTTAAGACTCACTAGTTTTAAGATTTTAACCACGCTGGACCTCAGTGTTCTCCTCTATAAGATGACAGGATTGCACTATATAAGTAATTCTCAATTCTCTTACATTTCATATCCACTAATCTTTCTAATCTAGAGATTCCCAAACTTTCCTGGTTCCTGGTGCCCCCGGGCCAAAAGAAATACCTGAACAATTCTCTTTATTAAGTAGTGAGGTCTAAACAACTTAGTAGTAGTAGTTGGCGTGGTATCCAACAGTTGTCTGTGCCCCTCAAAAACTTAAAAGAATCCACAGTGCCTCTGTAAGTTTGCTTGTCACACTAGGGTGGTTCAGCACACAACTTAAGAATCACAGTTTTAATCAGAGAAACTCAGCTCTACTCTGATAGAAATAAGAAGTCTCTTTTTTAGAGAAAAATGCTTATATCATAGTTATTTACACAAGTTTTAAACACATGATCATTATAATGGCATTATTGAAGGTATATTTTAATGCCAAAGTTTTAAAACACAGATAATTCTGTTAATAAGCTGAAACATAGCAAAATGTTGCTGGGAATATGGTTTACTGATATCATCCTCATAAAGCACAAAATAAATTCTGGTAATATTATTAGAATTATTATAGCTCTAACACATAAAAATAAAAATCATTCTATTAGAAATTAAATGATAGTAATACTATTGACATTCACTTTTACAGCTATCATTGTAAACTTCAAAGATAAAAGATAAATCCATCACCAGGAAACATATAACGATTATGGAACCTTATTGTTGAGAAGCCTGTAGTTGCATTTTGTTGAATAGCATCTCAGTTCTTGGAATAAAGTTTTAAACAGCAACTGGAAGAACAGCTTTAAGTTAAAAATGTTTTATTTTTAGAGTTGTCATGGTGTAAAAGTTATTCTCACATAGCTAAGTTGCTGGAAAGAGTCCAAGTTTTGTGAAAGTTTTTCATTAAGTGTTTCATGTTGTCCCTGCTTTAAACCCAAACAATTGCAAACTCTTCATAAGCTGTTGTAATACTGGTTTAGCTGATAAATTAAGAAAATCCCCCTTCTTTGAAATCCTAAGCCACAAAACATGTGTTGTTACATTGCTAATAAGGAGGAGTGGACAGAGATGGGCCACCCAAAGATTCTCCTATTCCTGCATCATCTGCAAGGAGAAAACAGCAATTTAATTGTAATTCTTGCTTATCCAGGTCAACAGTTACCACCAATACAAGGTACCCAACTGCACAGAGATGGAGCCTAGAGCAGCAGGAGGTGGTACATAAAAACACAGGTACTCCAGGAAACTGGGGGAGGGGCAGAACAATAATTAATAGCTGTCAGGTGTGGTTTGCAGGATGTAGGATGTGGCTGGTGGGCTAGAGGAAGAGAATTAGAAGAAATGATGCTCATCCAAGGTTATTTTGATTAACTAGCCAGAAGCCCACAGATGGATACTCACAGTAAAACGATCAAAGCAGAAACAGCACATTTGGCACATAGATGTGGGGACTGAGGGAGAATTAATTTTAGCTTTAATTTTTAAATAGTTTTAATTCATTTTTATTTTACTTTAATTAATTTTTAAAAGCTTTAATTTTAAAAAAGCTTTTAGTTTCTTATTGTGGAGATATATATGTATATATATAACAAAATATACCATTTTAACCATTCCTAAGTGTAGAATTCAGTGGCATTAAGTACATTCACATTGTTGTACACTCATTACCATCATCCATCTCCAGAGTGTTTTCATCTTCCCAAACTGAAACTCTGCACCCATTAAACAACCCTCTGTTACCCTCTCCACTCCCACCCCAGCCCCTTGCAACCACCATTGTACTGTCTGCCTCTGTGAATTTGACTGTTGTTAAGTACCTCATGTAAGTGTAATTGTACAATATTTGTCCTTTTGTGTCAGACTTCTTCATTTAGCATAACGTCGAGGTTCATCCATATTATAGACATGTCAGAAGTTCCTTACTTTCTAAGGCTAAATAATATCCCACTGCATGCATATATCACATTTTATTTGTCCATTCATCTGTCACTGGACACTTGGGTGCTTCCACCTTTAGGTTATTGGGAATAACGCCACTATGAACATGGATTTAGAAATATCTGTTTAAGTCCCTGCTTTCAGTTCCTTTGGGTAAATATCCAGAAGTGGAATTGTTGGCTCATACGGTAATTCTATGTTTCTTTTTTCTTTGTCCTTTCTTTTTTCTTTTTTTTTTTCAGGAACTGCTATACCGTTTTCCACAATAGCTGCACCATTTTACATCCCTAACAGCAATGCATGTGTTCTAATTTCACCACATCCTTGCCAACACTTGTTATTTTCTGGGTTTTGTTTGTTTTAATAATAGCTATCCCAATGGGTATAAAGTGTCGTCTCATGATTTTGATTTGCATTTCCCTAAGAGCTACTGATGCTAAGCATCTTTTCATGTGCTTCTTGGCCAATTGCATATCTTCTTTGGAGAAATAGCTATTCAAGTTCTTTACCCATTTTTATTTTATTTTATTTTATTTATTTATTTGTTTATGTTTGGCTGCATTGAGTCTTCGTTGCTGCGTATGGGCCTTCTCTAGTTGCGGCAAGCAGGGGCTACTCTTCATTTTGGTGCGCGGGCTTCTCATTGTGGTGGCCTCTCCCACTGTGGAGCATGGGCTGTAGGCGCGTGGGCTTCAGTAGTTGTGGCACGCAGGCTCAGTAGCTGTGGCTCATGGGCTTAGTTGCTCTGCAGCATGTGGGATCTTCCCGGACCAGGGCTGGAACCTGTGTCCCCTGCATTGGCAGTCGGATTCCCAACCACTGTGCCACCAGGGAAGCCCCTTTACCCATTTTTAAATTGTTTTTGTTGTTGTTACAGTCATTGAGTTGTAGGAGTTCTTTAAGTATTCTGGATATTAATCTCTTATCAGATATATGATTCACAAATAATTTCTCCCATTCCATGGGTTCTCTTTTCACTCTGTTGATAGTGTTCTTTGATGCACAGAAGTTTTTGATTTTGATGAAATCCAGTTTACCTATTTTTGTTTTGTTGCCTGTGCTTTTGGTGTCAGAAAATTTTTAGTTTTTAGTTTAAAAACATCATGTCTCCTGCCTCATAGGTACCACTGGACCAGGTCTTTGTTTGCTAGGATTCTGTCAGAGGTAAATGCATTTTGAAGTAGAGAACATGGATAATTGCACGCTTGGAATGGAAAACTAATTATGAATGTTCCAGATGCAAACACAGAGGGTTCACCAATCCATCCTGGAAGTCTTTTGTCAGAATTGCCTAAATAATGCAGGGGTGGAGTTTAGGACACAAGGCCTTTGGGGACCAAGCAAACAAGGCATGGAGATGAGATGGAGATAAGACAGAATGAGATAAGAATAGGAAGAAGCCCTTTGTTTAGAAGATTGGGAAGGGGGCAGCTTCACTTTGCTGAGGGATACAAGGTGTTAATCACACTCTGGTGGAAGACCCCTGCTTATTCTAACACAGAGAGAAGGGTTTGACCTCTTCCCGAAATTCAGTTGTATTAAGGTGTGAACCCTCAGTGATATTGTAGGCTCATTTTAGACTATAGGGCAATGGATTGCCATTACTCATTGCAACCTGCTCTCCTAAGAAATTCAAACTTACATTCAACTTGGTTTACCCTCTGCTGTCTAGAAGAAGTTCCTCTGGGTCAAGTTCAAGGCATGGTATGCCCATGGTACATAGACTTCTTGCTACTTCACAAACACACAGCCTCACCTGGGACAGGATGCTGCAGGAAAGTTAACGGTGGTCATTGCTTGCCTCTTAGGGTCTCTAGACAGTTTGGTCATTGCCTCCCAGGACTTTATTACCTTGCAGTCTCCTGGGCCAATGAGAAATATTTCCCCTGAGGACAGGGTAATCAGCCCGATGTGACCTACTTACTAGTTAAGTCTCCAACCTGATCAAAAGGGCCTTTTGCTCAGACACCTCCTGCTCGTTAGTTAGAGCACAGACCTGTGTCCACTCGAGAAAGCCTGGAACCAGGAGAAAGGTGACTTCACGAGCAGAGGACGCCACACTCC
Organism: Balaenoptera borealis; assembly: GCF_965194805.1. Lineage (NCBI taxonomy): Eukaryota > Metazoa > Chordata > Mammalia > Artiodactyla > Balaenopteridae > Balaenoptera > Balaenoptera borealis. The sequence goes on along the minus strand of NC_138880.1, from coordinate 24,329,590 downwards.
GTGTGATCAGCAGGTAGCAGTGATCTTGCCACATGGGCTGAAGTAGTGGCAATGGGGACACTTTGGGGAGGGGGGGAGGGCCTTGGTATGAAAAGCATTTATCAGGGTGTTAAAGTGATATCAGGGAAAACTTATAATGGGAAACTACTGAAATCAATCTATTGTAGAGCATCTGTGACTATGATTTCTCTTGGAGGACTTGGTGCCAGCCTAGTGAAACATCCGGATTTCTGGTTGGAAGTTGCCACCAGATTTCCATAAATTATCCATGCACATCTTTTAGAAAGTGTTAAAGGCAAAATCTCTGACCTTCTGTCTTCTCCTGACCCCCATGCCCTGATACCATGTCTCTCCTGCCTGTGTCTCTCTGATAGTTTGCCCAGAAAAACTCAATTCGTGTCCATTTCTATTTTAATCAGAGTCAAACCCTCTGGAGGGAAGGCAGCTATTAGAAGTGGGGAATAGTATGAGGTTAGCCTGTTGTTGTAATGAAAAGGAAACAAACAACAAAAGATAAAAAATAATAACATTACATGCAAGGGAGTTCACCAGGAACTTTTGCTGCTATTTACAGTATTTTTAGGAGGAAAAAAGAAATAAATATGGTGCTAGAAAACCTCAGATATTTAAGTGATTTTTGCCAAAGTCACACTGTCAAAAACAAATTAAGCAGTTTGATATTAGATATTTTTTGGAAGAACGTGGAGAATGAACAAACCAGCAAAGAAAGAAATTGTTCATGGAAATTAAGTCTCCTGACTTCCAGATCAGATTCAGCTAAAAATACTCTTACTTTTATATATGCCTCATCTTCATGTCACAATCCTGATGCACCTGGAGTTTGCACACACTAATTGCTGTACCATGCTGTATGCAGGTGTATGATTCATTCATCTTTGAAAATCTTATTTACTTTTTCAAGTCAATTAGTTTCTCTGAAACATCGTGTTGCTGCCTGATAGTCAACAGTTCATCATTTTTTTTTTTTTTTGCTTCAAGAAATAGCAGAGAAAATGATATTAGCATTTTAAGGTGGGTTTTATTTCTCCATATGTAAATATATATATATCGTTTGATCAAAAAATGTATTAGTATTCAGGTGAAGATTATAGCGATCTTTTTGAACATCTGTTTTATCTTGACTAGTTTTAAATTCAGGAGCAGCAATTTCATTGCAATTCAACTTGTTTCTGTTTTATTATATCATACTAGGCTAATCTTAAAGACCCCTAATAGCTTTCATTCAATTTAGACCAGAATATCACAAATCTCTAGACTGAGTAGTATAATGCCCACTATTCAAATAAAAGCAAGTTATTGTAATATAATGACACCTCCAAATGCTAAAAGCAGACCCATGGATATTAGGTTGAGGTAGAGGGACCAGTATTCCTACTTATTATTTTAGGGCAGAAATATCTCAGTTACGCTGATTGCAAAGTAAAATGGAAACTATATGGTGGAGAGGGACTTGGGAACCACACAGACTAGATTATAATTCCAGCCCTTACACATAGAAACTGCATGACTTTGGGTAGATTATGAACTACCCCAGAATTTGAATTTCCTCACCTGCAAAATGGAGATTAACATCTACACATTATGATTGATGTGGCGTAAAAGAAAACTAACACAAATGCCATGGGCAGTGCCTGGTCCTTAAAGCAGGTGGCATTCAACAAAGATTAGTCCCCTTCCCACCTTTTCTTTGCTTGCAGTACAAAGTTGGAAATATACAGCTATAAAATGTTGTCTTGGAAGAGACTGAATCGGAAACTTTTGTTATGAAAAACAAAAGGTGGATTGTAAGGGTGTCAGTTTTGAGGCATGAGGATTTGTGAGCATACACTTGGAGCTTTATGCCTGCAAGATATTTGTAGAGCTTTTATATTTAAGAGAACAGTCTGGATGCCATCTTTGTCCTCTACCATAGAACTTCCTTTCCTTTTCTGAGATTTGTGGACAGTACCTTGTACAGCTCTAAAATAATGCAATTCTTTCCCTATTGTCTGGACTATTCTAATAGTTACAAAACAGTATTTCACCAGCAGAGGCTACTACAGTTTATATAAAGGCTACAAACTGAAACTTCCTCTAAGATTATGCAATGAATTTTGGGGGGAAAAGGGAGGAAATACTTTAAGTTTAAAATTTTATAAAATAAATAAAAAATGATGATTACTTGTTGCATATATCTATCACACTATATTATATTTATATACATATTTGTTTCCTATTTTATTTATTTATTTTAAAATATTTATTTATTTATTTGGCTGCACTGGGTCTTAGTTGTGGCATGCGGGATCTTCGTTGCCTTGTGCAGAATCTTCATTGCAGCATCTTCGTTGCGGCACATGGGATCTTTTAGTTGCCGCATGCAGGTTCTCAGTTGTAGTATGTGGGATCTAGTTCCCTGACCAGGGATTGAACCCGGACCCCCTACATTGGGAGTGCGGAGTCTTAGCCACGGGACCACCAGGGAAGTCCCCTGTTTCCTATTTTAGTGTGTAAGTTCCTTGAGGGCAGAGACTGTGTCTTAAGTTTCCTGCACTCTTGGTGCCTTGCTAAGCACAGAGTACACAGTAGGTGCTCAATAAACACTTTTTAAAATGTACTAAGAATAAATCTTGGTAGACATAAAAATACATGATTACAAATCTATTGACATGGCCAGGCCCACAAAATTCAATTTCCAGCTGTCAGAATCTTCCCCATCTTTCAAGGCCCAACCCAGAAGCAAAGGAAGTTCTTCCCAGACTCTTCCCTAATCCTTCCACAACCCTGAGAGGTAATATTCCTCACTTTTGCCTTCTCATAGCTGTTTATACCTCTTCTTTTTGAACACCTGGCACTTTCTGCCTCGTGTTATAATCTGTTCAATGACTTAGGTATAAATTATTATTAACTCCTGCCTATCCATTATTGCATCATCCTCAAATGTCTCAGAGTCCTCAACAAATGCATGTCGAATCCACCCCTTATTCAACAGCTAACCTCTGAAATCCTAAAGTTAAAAAACAAAGTTTTAAAGTAGCTTCAGAACCCTTTTGGAAATACGTATATTCATAACAACATGAATATAGGAAAATACTGAACTTCATATAATAGAAGGATACTACCTGGATTTGCATCTGGGCTCCATCATTTATTTGCTGCTGGATCATGGTCAAGTTACGTAGCCTCTCTGTGCCTCAGTTCCTTCATCTGTAAAATGGGGATGATAATAATACCTAACACTTATGGTTGGAGACAGTATAGGCAGAGGTCTTTGAGGAGAGCTTGTCACATAGTGAGCGCTCAGTCATTGTCATCTACTATTTAATCATCACCATCATCATCATCACCATCATCGACTCAGAGAAAGATTCCTACTCTGTATTCAGCTTCTCGAAAGAATACCAGACATTGGTGATGTGAAAGGAAATGACATTGATATGATTTTTAAAAATTCTATTGTGGTAAGAACACTTAACATGAGATGTACCCTCTTAACAGATTTTTAAGTTCACAGTACAGTATTGTCATCTATAGCACAATGATATACAGCAGATTTCTAGAACTTGCATCATTTTGCATAATTGAAACTGTGCCTGTTGATTAGCTGTTGCTCATTTCCCCCTCCCTGCAGCCCCTGGCAACTACCATTCTGCTCTCTGCTTGTGTGAGTCTGACTGTTTAAAATACCTCAAATAAGTGGATCATGTAGTATTTGTCCTTCTGTAACTGGCTTATTTCCCTTAGCATAATGTCTTCAAGGTTCATCCATATTGTCACATATTACAGGCTTTCCCTGTTTTTAAAGGCTAGAGGTATATCCATTATATGGATATAGCATATTTTTCTTTATCCATTCATCTGTTGATAGGTATAATAGGTATTTAGGTTGTTTCCACATCTTGACCTTTGTGAATAGCGCTGTAAGGAACATGGGAGTGTCAATATGTTGTCAAGATCCTGATTTCAATTATTTTGGATAAATACTCAGAAGTGGGATTGCTGAATCACATGGGAGCTCTATTTTTAATATTTTGAGGAACTTCCATACTGTTTTCCATGGTGGCTGCACCATTTTGCATTCCCTCGAACTTTGTACAAGGGTTCCAGTTTCTCCACATCCTCACCAACACTTGCTATCTTTTCCTTTTTTAATAGTAGCCATCTTAATAGGCGTGAGGTGATGTCTCATTGTGGTTTTGACTTGCATTTCCCTGATGATTAGTGTGTTAAACATCTTTTCCTATACCTGTTGGCCATGTGTATGTCCTTTTTGGAGAAATGTCTATTCTGGTCTTTGCCCATTTTTGACCAGATTATTTGTTTTTTTGCTATTGTATTGTATGTGTTCCTTATATATTTTGGAAATTAACCACTCTCTGATATATGGATTGCAGATATTTTCTCTATGTTGTAGGGTGCCTTCTCACTCAGTTTTTATTTTCTGTGCTTGGCAGAACCTTTTAATCTGACGTAGTCCCATTTATTTATTTTTGCTTTTGTTGCCTTTGCTTTTGGTGTGATATCCAAGAAATCATTGACAAGACCAATGCTCTGAAGATTGTCCCCTATGTTTTCTTCTAGGAGTTTTACAGTTTCAGGTCTTTCATTTAAGTCTTTTATCCACTTTGAGTTGATTTTTGAATATCGTGTAACACGTGGGTCCGGTTTCTGATATGTATTTTTACATTGATAAATCGGTTCTTTATTTTGCCATTCAGTTTCTGCAGCCGCACTTCAACCTCACAGGCCACCTTTTTTTTTTTGTCTTCTAAAATTTCTTCCCTTCTTGTAAGGTTCATCTTTGCCTAGACAGGGCCCAGTTCTCTCTGCTTTGCTTCCCGCATTGCTTACTGACCCAGATCTGCACCGCTCCTGGTGCCCTCCTGCCCCGCCTGCAGCCAGCACTGAGTCAACAAGCAAAATCTCACATGTAATATTCTGAGATTCAACCCTCCGGTAATAATTCTTCTGCTTTTAGTCAGTCATATCCTTTGGTTCACAGAGATGTTGAGTCTAGTGCCTTCGAATGGCTGACCTAAATAATATCCCTAGATTTTTGAAGATAATATAAAGTTTATTTTAGTAACAACCGTGAGTCATTACAGAAGCTAATGAACTTGGGAATTCTATATAAAATCATCCAAGCATATAAAGCCTATTTTCCAAGGTTCCTTTTTCTCAGCTCAAGGCCACAAAAATTAGAACGTGATAGAACTTGACTCCTACATTTGCCATATGTCTAAATAATTATGAGGTATAAATGAAGCCAGCAAAGTGTTAAATAAAACATGCTCTGTTCGCCTACCTTGACAAATATACCACAGTAATGACCTATAAAGGCCAAGGTTAAAGTTAGAATTCTCAGACTCCTTGGTGGTCTGTACAGGAATGTGGTAGCAGAGGGAAAGCTGGCCCCAACCCTGGGCCAATCGCCTTCCCCTTCACCCCAGCCCTGTTCTCACATGAGGGGCCTTGCATCCCCTGTGTGGACTCCCTAAGCCCCATTCAAGCTCCATCCACACATCCTCACCCCCTTCAGACAGCAGCACTTTGGGTACCGTTTGGCTAAGCAGCCTGCCTTTGAAGATAGAAGAGGCCATGCAGTCTCACAGCCATTTGAGGAGGGTCCTCAGTACGTAGTCTGTTCCAGAAGAGAGGGCACAAGCTCTGGGTGGGAAGGGGTGCAGTGGGGGGAAGGCCAGAGAGGCACGTTCTAAAGCACAAGGTCTAGGCAGGGGCCTTCTTACCCAAATCAACTGCTCAACCAACAGTGGTACATCATGTGCCCTCAGCCCTTTCATTTCAGTCTCAGCCACAGTGAACGTTTCCGTGGAAGCACAGACTTTCCTTGTGCTGTCAGCATCTTACCTCAAGCTCAAGCTCAAGCCAGACTTTCTGCCCCAAGGTCATCTCCAACACACACAAATGCAGCCCGGAAATACCAGGAAGTTCCCAGCCTAGGAGGAAACCTCAGCTAGTCCAGGTCAGAAGCAGGTGGGCAAATCTCAAGCTGTCCATTTTTTTCAGGTGGACAATTCTGAACAGCTTTCCCTGGGCTTCTTTTGAGACCCCGGTGGGAACAAGCCCACCGCTCACAGCAGCAACCTCAGCAGCCCACCCTGGTCTCAGCTTTTCCTCCTTCCCTGTCTCACTCTCTTGCTTCCTGGAATCACCACCCAAATAAACCACCCACACCCCTCAGGCTCTGCTTTGGGGGGTACTCAAAGGAATGAAGGGACAAATCCAGGAAACAGGAGGACCAGCCCCTTCCAAGAACAGCCGCATCGTCAACACAGTCTCACTGGTGACCTGTATCAACGATCATGTAAGCACGTTTCCTAAGGGGAAAGTGTCCTCGACATTTAAATTACAACCTAAACTCTTATTAAAGAGGTCTTCGGTTTGGTTTTATTTTTCTTGGAGGGGGCGGTCCCTTTGCTCTTTCCTCTACTTCAGTGTCTAAATTCCTCCTGTGACGCCTCACTTTCCTGGTTAAAATTTCCCCGAATTGACTGTGGCCTGTTGGGAGACAGGATGGAGGGAGCTGCTTATGGAAAATGAACAAGAAGCGGGAGCAGACCAGAGGCGAAAAGCTGCGACTAATTTTGACATCAAAGATGACAATGAACATGACAAAGTGCAAACAGCCCTTTTTACAGCTGACCATCATGCTGAAGACTGGGGACTCCAGATTTTCCTGGACAGTCCCATTTCATGTTTTTGACATGAGATTTGGGAACACATCCTTCTGGTCAGACCATTGTCCAGATTTAAGCTTCAGAAAATAGGGTCCCAGACCATCCACGGCTATGGCCAGGCCAGGGGCTACTTGTGTCGCCTGGGCACCTTGTGTGAATCCGGGGCCTCCTATGGGGCACATAGCACCCAGGTCCTGGGTGCCCATGAGAAGGGGCTCTTTGACAAGGCCAATCAACACCTCTTCTTGCACAGCCTGGCCCTGTTAGGGGTGCGCCACTGCAGAAAGCCCCTCTGGGCCGGGTTATTACCAGCCTCTAGAACCACCTTATTCTGCACCAGCTTTTACTAATGGCTCTGAGTGGAGACCCCTTTGCCCAGACTTTGGCCCCCGTGGGAGGGAGCCTGCTACCTGGGGCTGGCTTGCCTTGACTCTTTGACAGCTTTCTTCTGTTTAATTTCCGGCAATTTTTTGAGTTGGAGCAGGCAGAGGATTAAAAGAGAAAAGCAAATTAAAAAAAAAGAAAAAGAAAAAGAAAATAGGGTCACCATGCAATGGGAGGCCTAGTTCGGGTCATGGGGCTCTTCTTCCTCACAGCCTGATTCTGCCCTGAGGCCTTCAGCCACTCCTGACCTGAAGGTGAACCTGATCACCTCCTATTTCCCTCCACATTTCAAAACCAAAACTGGGGTGGGTGGCAGAGAGAAGATCAGCCTGGGAAACCAATCGTCTTAGAGCTGGAAGCAACCTTAGACTAATCCCTCACTTAAAACATGAGATTCTGTCATAGGATTATAGTCTAAGGTATTGTATTGGAGTTTTCTATAGATTTGGAGAAAAGAATCCTAAAACCTGAAATGGTTGCACATTGCTATTTAATAACGTTTTCTACAAGCAAGGGGCTATTTTGTACAGACTGGTGTGGAGGGATCCTGCAAGGTGTAAACGGAGGGAATTGATTTCATTACCTGTGCTGCCCCCTAGTGGTGGAGGTAAAAAGGCACACCCAGGACAGGGCACAGGCATTAGGGCCTCCAGGAAACAGACATGAGAATAGACAATTACCCATCATTAGAAACAATGCTACAATAACCTAGGTTTTGTCCTCCTCTTCAGAAATTAGAATAGCATCCATATGATTATGAATAAACACCTTTTATGTACAAGCACTGGAAAATCACATTTCAACCTTCAACACAAGACCATGGAAAGATGTTTTAAATATTCCAAGTATTATTCAGCAAACATTTATTGAAATGAGCAATGAGCCAGGCACTGTTCTAGGCTCTTGGGATAGAAAGGTGAATAATACAGAGTTTTTGACTAAAAGAACTCACAGTTCTTGCCCCAGAATGAACAATCAACAAATCATTACACAGTGTGATGTGCACGATAATGGTATAATATTTTTCATATTTTCCCTCTAAACAACAGCAATTCAACAAAATGTAAATGGAGGAGTACAGGGATACTCTCTTCCCTCTCCTAATATCTGAAACAAACCTTCCATATCTGCCACTCCAGGCTCCTCTTTTAAGATGCAAACACCCAAGAAGGCTGATGTCCTTGTCAAAGCCTGAAGTCAGCCTGAAGTCACAAGATGCAACTTTCAGCAGATAATTTTCCCCATCTTCCATAAACTTTTAAATGTAGTCTTTGAAGACAAAACAAAACAAAAAACAACAACCAAAAAAAAAAACCCAAAAAACCCCACTTGCCTACTAGTCACATTTTAAAAAAACACCTATTAACTTTATCACTTTATTATTTTTCCAGTATCAGTGTAGAAGCAACAAATTGTCTTTTTACAGTAATATTATTAACAGCATCAAACATGAGAGATATCAGGGAAGAAAAACTAACTTGTTAGATATAGGATTGCCAGAACAAAACAATGGAAAGGCAAAACTTTTAAAATAGGCCAAATTACAAATTAAATAGAAAATAGTTGGAAGTGTGGTAATGAAACAAACAGAAAAAACTTGGCAAGCAGTATTGGGAAAAGAAAATAGTGTCCAGAGCTTTGGGTGTCTTTGTCATCAAAATGGAAGATGGAAAAGAGGCAATATGCATTGATCCAACTGTGTTAACAAATTTCAGTAAAAAGCAAGTTGAGGGACTTCCCTGGTGGCACAGTTGTTAAGAAACCACCAGCCAATTCAGGGGACACGGGTTCGAGCCCTGGTCCGGGAGGATTCCACATGCCCAGGAACAACTAAGCCCGTGTGCCACAGCTACTGAGCCTGCGTCTAGAGCCTACGTGCCATAACTACTGAAGCCTGCGTGCCTAGAGCCCGTGCTCCACAACAAGAGAAGCCACCGCAATGAGAAGCCCGCGCACCTCAATGAAAAGTAGCCCTGCTCGCCGCAACTAGAGAAAGCCCGCGCGCAGCAGTGAAGACCCAGTGCAGCCAAAAATAAATAAATAAATAATTTTTTAAAAGTTAAAAAAAAAGAAAAAAGTTCATTGAAATATATTCATCCTCAGTAGGTAAACAAAAGGAATAATGCTTTAGATTTGGGCAAATTTGGTTAAAAATATGGAAGCAATTTTGAACCAATTAAAAAGAAAGAATCAGGCCAAAATTTAGGATTAATTTAATTGGGATTTAATTAGTAATTTAGGGGGAAATGTTACCTAAACAAGTGATAACCAACGAATGACAGGCACATTCTAAAATATCAAAAGCTAACAATGTCTTCATGTCGGTGTCTCTGAGAAAGGACTAAAAATGATAGTTTTCACTTTTAAAGAAGGTTGAATGAAGTTGGATCACAGAATCTACCTCCCTCAATACCTAATGATATAAATCACCCCAAAAGAAACAGCATAATTTCCTGGGAGTAACCAACATGGAAAAGGGTATAATGCCATGCTATAAACTTCAGAAGGAGATGTTGGTTAATGATAGAGAAAAAAATTTTTGACAAGGCTCTGCCAGGTATCAAACCTACTCTCATCAACAAAATGAGTCCAGAGCCATTGGACAGCACAGGTGCAGAGTCTAGGACCGCAAAACCATAAGGACTTCCAAGAATGTTCACTGTTGTCTCAAAATGAAAAAAAAAAAAATGAAAATTAATAAAAATTTCATTGCTGTATTATTAAAATCCCTTCAAATATTTTTATAGGGAAATTATATGTAATGTGAAATATGTGATCCTTTTAACATGTTTGATATAGTAAAGAACAAGAGTGTCTCCAAAATCGAAGACCTGCCATAATTTCTAAGAGGCCCTGCTGCTATTTTCTGTATTGAGAAGAAGGGAGCTGAGGGAATAGCTTTATCTTGTCATGGAGTGAAAAAAAATTGTTCTAAAGGTCAGCATTGACTTCACTTTTGCTTCAGTTATTTTTTTCTGTTAAATTCAAACAAAATATGACAACTCAAAAAAATTTTTTTTTTAATCTTGCTGGATAGGCTCAACAGGAGAGTGGAAATGACAGAAGATTAAAAACTTAAGAACAGTGACTAGAAATTACTCAATCTGAAAAACAGAAAATATATTGGGGAAAAAAAAAATGAACAGAGCCTCAGGGACCTGTGGAACAATAATAAAAGTTATACTACTTGTGTCATTGGAGTCCCAGAAGGAGAGAGAAAGAATCGGGAACTGAAAAAAACATTTGAAGAAATAATGACTGAAAGATGTAAACATACTGATTCACAGAACTGAATGAAATCCAAATCAAAGAAATCCGTGCCAAGACACATTGTAATCAAACATTTGAAAACTAAAGACAAAGAAAAAAATCTAAATTCAATCAGAGAAAAATGACACATTGACTATAGGGGAACGGCAATTCAAATAACAGCAGATTACTCATCTGAAACCATGAACCATGGAGGTTGGCAGGAAGTGGCACAACATTTTTCAAGTAATAAAAGAAAGGAATAGGTGATGTGAATTCTGTGTCCAGAGAAACTGTCCTCAGGAAGGAAAAAGAAATAGACATCCTCAGATGAAAGAAAACTAAGACAATGTGTCATCACCAGACCTACCCTTAAAGAATGGTGAAAGGAAGTTCTCCAGATAGAAAATGATAACAGAAGAAGGCCTGGGATTTCAGAAAGAAAAAAACAACAGCAAGGGAATGGGTAAAAATATGGGTAAATGTAGTAAGCTATCTTTCTCATGAGTTTCTGAAGTCATATTTGATGGTTGAAGCAAAAATTAAAATAGCACCTGTTTGGTGCTCAATATATGTAAAAGAAACACTTGAAAGAATTATGTTTTAAAAGTAGGGGGTAAAAAGGACCTAAATGGAAGTAAGTTTTCAATACTTCACTTGTAGTTAAACATCAAAATCAATAGATTGTGATGTCATGTATGTATATTGTAATACCTAGAGCAACCACAAAGAAAGGTATACAAAGCAATATGCTCAAAAAAAGTGAAAATTAAACAAGATGGAATCCTAAAAAAAGAGGCCAGGCACCCCACAAAAAAGCAAGAAAAGAGAAATAGGCAACAAACAGAAAACAATAAAGTAGCAGACTTCAGCTCTGACATTTCAAGAATTGCTTTAAAGGGAAAGGGTCTACACATACTAATTAAAGGGCAGAGATTAGTAGAATAGATTTTTAAAAAGAAAAAGTGTAATCCAGCTACTTGCTGTCTACAAGAAACTCACTTCAAACACAATGACATAGGTAATTTGAAAGTAAAAGGATAAAAAAAGATTTGTCAAGCTAACATGAATAATAGTAAAAGCAAGAGTGGTGCTATATTGATAACAGAAAAAAATTAAAGGGACTTCCCTGGTGGTGCAGTGGTTGAGAATCCACCTGCCAATGCAGGGGACACGGGTTGGAGCCCTGGTCCGGGAAGATCCCACATGCCGCGGAGCAACTAAGCCTGTGCACCACAACTACTGAGCCCACGTGCCACAACTACTGAAGCCTGCGTGCCTAGAGCCTGTGCTCCGCAATAAGAGAAGCCACCGCAATGAGAAGCCTGCGCACCGCCAACGAAGACTAGCCCCCGCTCGCTGCAGCTAGAGAAAAGCCCGCGCACAGCAACAAGGACCCAACGCAGCCAAAAATAAATAAATAAAATAAATAAATTTATTTAAAAAAAAATTTTAAAGGATAAAGAGGGTTATTATATAATGATTTTAAAAAATCCACCAAGGAGACATATAGACACTAAATGTGTATGTACTAAACAACAGAGCTTTAAAATTCAATTAAATGTAAAACTTTTAATCAAAATTAGCATTATAGTGATACCATTTATTCAGAATTACTTTAGTCTATCCACCCTTCCGTCATCTATCTTTCAGTCTTCCTATTGATCCGTCTATGAGCCCAGAGGGTGAACGGCATGTATTTTCCAGTATTAACGATGGTTGTTTGTAGGCTGTGGGGTTGGGAATGGTTCTTTACCATCTTCTTTGTCCTTGCTATGATCGTTGATTTTTTATTAGATGGGCACTTTTTAGAACAGTAAAGTCATAGAAATAAGTAACTAAATTAAAGTAAAATAATATGTAAATTAATTTGTTCAGTGTTTAAACTTTTTATTGACATTCTGTTAGATTCAAATTAGATTTTGGAATAGTATCTCACAGAAGACAGATGTGCTCAACTTATGTTAACGCTGCATTTGCCTGTGGTTTAATTTAAGTAATTTGCTTTTGTAAAGGGACACAGATCCAACCTATTTTAAATATATGTAAATGCTTACTTATTTAATTAAAATGAAATAGTGTCAACTACTCATTTGAATAACGCAGAGCATCTTGATCTGTGTTCTGGGGGACCGTGTGTTATATGTGTGTGGAGATTACTGACGCTCTCAGCCATCAGGAGGGCTCAGTGGGGCCTGGGGCCCTGGGCATTTATCTTAGGCCACAAGCATTGTTGTCCATTAACCCCCATCTGCTATAGAAATGTTATTTTCTGTGCGTGCTATGATTAAAAAAAAAAGGAGCTGGGAGATTTATTACACCCTAATGCATAAGTCATGTTGGTCAATGAAGGTGAAGCTTCTTCTGAATTAACAAGAAACCTCACTAATATTTATGCCAATTTAAATATAATTAAACAGAGCAATTGATTATTAAGTAAAACAACCCATTTGAATTGCAGAATTGTAAGGTCATAGGTTACATTTCATAGATCATAGCAATAATCTATCATTAAGACAAGAGCCAAGAACATCCAAGACATTATTAAAGAGGAAAGAGAAGAAATTTACCCTGCCAAACATCCGAACTTTTATGAAGCTACAGCAATTAAGACAGTGTGGTATTGCTACAAAGATAAACAAACTGACCAATGAAACTGGCCCATGAAGGAGAATACAGAACTCCCAAACAGTCCTCACATATTTAATCTTTGATATATGATACAGATGGCATGGCAGATCAGCAAGGAAAGGAGGGATTTTTCAATAAGCACAACTAGAAAAAAATGGTTATTGGTATAGGGAAAAAATAAAATTATAGTCCTAACTCCCTCTATATACAAAAATTAATTCCAGAGGATCATTCTTTTTTTTTTTTAACATCTTTATTGGAGTATAATTGCTTACAGTGTTTTGTTAGTTGCTGCTGTATAACAAAGTGAATCAGCCATATGTATACATATATTCCCATATCTCCTCCCTCTTGCGTCTCCCTCCCAATCCTACCCCTTTAGGTGGATACAAAGCACCGAGCTGATCTCCCTGTGCCATGCGGCTGCTTCCCACTAGCTAGCTATTTTATGTTTGGTAGTGTATATATGTCCATGCCACTCTCTCACTTCGTCCCAGCTTGCCCTTCCCCGTCCCCGTGTCCTCAAGTCCATTCTCTACATCTTTGTCTTTATTCCTGTCCTGCCCCTAGCTTCTTCAGAACCTTTTTTTTAATTTTTATATTCCATATATATGTGTTAGCATATGGTACTCGTTTTTCTCTTTCTGACTTACTTCACTCTGTGTGACAGTCTCTAGGTCCATCCACAGAGGATCATTCTTAAATGTCAGAAGCAAAATGTTAAAATGTTTAGTAGAAAGTAGAAGCAAGTGGGATGCAAAAATGCATTTAACCATTAAAGGAGATTAAAATTTTGGACTATAGCAAAATTAAGAAATTCTTTCATCAAACGGTGAAAAGAGAAACTATAAAATGGAAAAAGATATTTGCAGCACATAAAACCTTCAAAGCGTTAACATATCAGCACAGTTTAAGGAGCTCTTACAAATTAATGAAAAACAACAATAGAAAATTGGCAAAAGACATTAATAGGAATTTCACAGAAGAGGAAACATCTGGCCAATAAACACATAAAAATTGCTCAATCTCAGTAATTAGGAAAATGAACAATGAGACGTTTTGTGTCTATTCTATTGGCAAATATTAAGAAGTTTGACAATACCAAATATGGAGAGATTGTGGATCAAATATGAAGAGAAAACTATTTATTATTTGGTCAGAGTTTAAATTAGAACCACCACTTTGGAAAACAATTTGGATTATCTCATGAAGTTGAGCATTCTTATACTTTACGACAGAAAAATTCCTCTAAGTATAAGCTGTAGGGAAACTTGCCCATGTGTACCAGAAGACAAAAAAAAAAAAAAAAAACCCTCACATAGTGCCATTCATAATAGCAAAAATCTGGAAATAAACCAAATGTTCATTCATAAGAGAATGGGTAAATTAACAGGAGAATGGATATAAGTTATACATTTAAAAAAGAAAAACAACCAAGCAATATGTTGCTTAAGCAATCATATATATACGATAAAACATTTTTTTGAAAGCCCAGGAATCATAAGCATAAATTCAGGGCAGTGGTTACCCCTGGGCTGGAGGGTATGAAGCAAGGAGAAGAACAGGGGTAGAACAGATGTTAGTAGATGTTAGGCCAGAGTTCTTGTTCTTGGGTTGTGTGGTGGGTTCACAGGTGATCACTGGTTTATTCAAATACACTCAAATATATTTACATAGAGGCCCAGGAACAGTCAAGGATGACCTATGAACCAAGATGTGCCATGAACCAAGGATTATGATTAATCCATTTGGTGTACTTTAAGTCATTTTAAAAACAGAGAAGAGTAAACCAACAGAAAAGAATTTTTAACAAATGGAATATTGGACTTCTTGTCATTTTCTTATTCTACAATTCTTCATTGCCTCTTTAGCAAGGTTTTATTTTAAATTTGATTCCTCGTAAGATTTCTTACATTTGGTTCTTCAGATTTCTTTTACAAGTCTATTCTTAAATATATAGCGTTCACTATTTGTTAGTATCCAGGTGAGAAAATTCAGAATATGTGCTTTTATTTATTTTTTAAAATATTTATTTATTTATTTGTCTGTGCCGGGTCTTAGTTGTGGCATGTGGGATCTTTTAGTTGCGGCATGCGGGATCTTTAGCTGCAGCATGTGAACTCTAAGCTGCAGCTTGTGGGATCTAGTTCCCTGACCAGGGATCAAACCCGCTGCATTGGGAGTGCAGAGTCTTAGCCACTGGACCACCAGGGAAGTCCCCAGAATATGTGCTTTTAAAGGTTCAGTTCCTGCAACATGTTCTAAGTATTCATGTTTCATGTAAACTATTATTTCCTTTCCAATTGTAACTGTCGTCTAGAACACAGTGGCAGTACACTTACTCTACAAGTGTTTGGGTGGATTTTTAAAGTAGCCTAAGGTAGGATTAAATGCTAGTTTCTAACAATACAGATTAATCAGTGGCCTAGCACACTCGTCTTCAGTTGCTAGTTATCTCTGTTTTTTTCCACTGAGTTGGAAAGGGAAAGTACAAACTCTGTGAAGTTAGACTATTTGTGTTACCCATAACATCTGGAGGGCTTTGTTCTTTCAGCCTTTTGCTGTTCAACTGTCACACGCAGCATCTTAGGTGAAAAGGTCCTCTTGTATGGGGATTTTCCCATAGTGCCTTGTGATGCATGAGCGCAGACCCTGCATTTAGAAGCATTTAAGTATTTTGTATATCAGTGTGACAATTAAAGGAACAAATTGTTATTGTATGTTTAGTTCCTGAAGATAAGACCACAGTGACAGTAATGAGGTCAGGACATGGTATCCAGAGAGGGTGAGACTTGGTCTTTAAGAGTGAATTCCCTCTACCTCTCTGCCATGACTCATTGACCAGAAAGTTTAGATGGAGCAATGCAGCAAATAACAAACATCCTGGTGTGTAATCACTATCGTATGCTGCTGATACACGTGATGGTCACTAGACCTGTCTTCCTGTTGTGACAACAGGTAGGTTGAAAAAAAATGTCTCCTTGGGGATTTTCTTGAGTCTTTAAATTGTATCAGAATGAACTTAGAGTTCAGGAAGCTTGGAACACAGGTTGAATTTTAGTCTCTGGCAGATGTAGGTTAGAGTTACGGGCCTGTCCTTTGTCCTTGTAGCCTCAGGTCACCCTTGGGAAAACATCATGATGCCACTACTGATTTTGAACTTGATGGAGAGTAGGTTGCTAACCCCTGTGTCTAGGGAGAAAAAGAGACATTAATGTCAAGAGTTATGAAACGAGTGGGACTGACATCTGCTTATTATGGGAGGTAGGGGTTTAAGATATAAGAACTTAGGACTTGACAGCTATATTTGTTCGTGGGGCTTGAAAAAACCCTGTCCAGTGACCTTTAGGCAGTGTGAAAACTGATGAACCCAAATGTGAAACCAATGTTATTTCATGATCATCCAGATCAATTGGTAGAGCTCTCTTACTTGTAAATGAAGTATCACACCTCAGAGGTATTGTTATAATCCAACACAGCACCATTCAGCTCATGTCTATTCTTCCAGAAGTGCCTGAAATACCCAAAATCCTACAAATTAATATTTCATATGGCGAGAGTGCCTGTCTTTTTTAAGCTATAGATTTCATGTTAAAAGAGCTATGGGTAGGGCCAGTTTTTGGGGGTTTTTAAAATTTATTTATTTTTGGCTGCGTTGGGTCTTCATTGTTGCACGCGGGCTTTCTCTAGTTGCGACCAGCGGGGGCTACTCTTCGTTGCGGTGCACAGGCTTCTCATTGCGGTGGCTTCTCTTGTTTCGGAGCCCGGGCTCTAGGTGTGCGGGCTTCAGTAGTTGTGACACGCAGGCTCAGTAGTTGTGGCTTGCGGGCTCTAGAGCGCAGGCTCAGTAGTTGCGGCGCACGGGCTTAGTTGCTCCTTGGCATGTGGGATCTTCCCGGACCAGGGCTCGAACCCGTGTCCTCTGCCTTAGCAGGCAGATTCTTAACCACTGCGCCACCAGGGAAGTACAGGGCCAGTTTTAACACAGATCATGGCAAGTTTATTTTTCAAAATGCAATTTTGATATTTTACTATTCCTGTTAGGTAGTGGAGGCATTGTTGATGTATAGGGCTTTACAAACTGTTTACACCATCCCATAAAAAGCCCACTCGCTCTTTATGGACAAGGTGTTTCAAATGTTGGAATAAAGTCTTTTAAAACTTGCTGATAAGTATTTGAATGTGAGCTGCTTCTACCCATCCTGAAAAGATACTAGAGCATATATCTATAAGGATAACATTTTATTTGAATAGATTGTCTGAATAATTACAAATATCCTTCCAGGAGAAGGATGAGCTACCTTCTTTGTCTTTAAGGTTTTTCTCTTTTGTGAGCTTGAAAAATAGGGCAGTTCTGACAGTCCTGGTGAGCTCCACTGGCACAACTGTGGAGCATGTTACTCACAGCTAATTATTCACAGAAGCCCTTCTTTGTTCCTGTGTGCCAAGCTGTGAGTTAAATTAGTGGGAGATGGAAGTAATTTTTTGGCAATACCAAGTGGCCATCGAGGGAGTGCCAAAGATAATTTGGGTGCAAAGTCACCCTAACAGATTCCTAAGTATTTTCCCCCACTGAATTTAGTGTTGTCCGAGAAGACTGGTCATTTTTTTAAAATCCAGGGTCCAATCTGGGGACAAGGAATAGCAATGACTTGTGTTAGCGACCTAGCAATTTAATCATCACAGAGGTGGTCACAGAAGGACCATTTGGACCTCACCTCCTGCGCAAGTGAGACACCCTTATGGTTTTATAACCATCATTAGCCATGAATTACCTCAAAGCATAGCCAGTGCCGTTGAAAATGTTAACAGGTTTTTTTAAAAGAGGAAACAGTACTCACTTGAGGAAGAAGAGGTTCTGCTGCCTGGGTGCCCTTGGTGATCAGGTGGGTGTGGAGCGAGGTTTTTTCCTGTCGTGTTGGCTTGAGCGGGCTGGTTATTGTCTAAAAGTTTTCTGTCTTCCTAGGCTGCCCCTTTCTTTGGAAGCTTTTTTTTTTTTTTGGTTTGCACCCACTGCCCTTTCTGTATTGCCAGCTTCTCTGTTATTCAATCCAGGATGCATGAGACAATAAGAAAACTCAGGGAACTCACTGCCACATCACTCCCTGTGTTCTGAGGTCACTTCCCCGTCTTCCTCCTCCTCTCCCCTTTCAGAGTTTTCTATATTTGCTTTATAATATCCAGGCTTTCTAGCAGAAGGAATAGGAAGAGTGAATTGACTCCACCTTGGTCTCTATAGTATTTTTATATCAGTTAAATAGGAATTCCACTGGAATTGAGACACACAGCATAAATTTCAGAGGTCTCTAGGGATGCACAGAGTGATCTTCATCAGAGTTTTCTCCAGTAGAAACCCTGCACCTGGGTCATTCTTTAAAAATCAACTTTTGGGAATTCCCTGGTGGTCCAGTGGTTAGGACTCCTCGCTTTCATTGCTGAAGGAGCGGGTTTGATCCCTGGTCAGGGAACTAAGATCCCACAAGCTGCATGGTGCAGCCAAAAAACAAAAAATCAACTTTTGGTTGGCCTAATATTTGTATAACAGTGAATATCTTATACACAATTGAATGCACTTAAGACTCTGCACTTCGATGTGTTTCGACAAATACGTACACCCATGTAGCCATCACCACCATCAAGATACCGAATATTCCCATTACCTCCTAAAATCTTCCTTCTGACCCTTTGCAGTTTCTAGAGTCCTAATCTCTTCCCCAGGCAAGTACTAATATGATTTTTCTCACTGAGAGCTTGGTTTTTTGCCTGTTCTCGTCCCTTATGTAAATGGAACCTTATAGTATGTACTCCTGTCTGGCTTCTTTCACTCAGCAAGATGCGTCTAAGATTCAACCATGTTGTGTGTATTGGTAGTTTGTTACTTTTTACTGGTGATGACTATTCCATGGTACAACTATACCTCAGTTTGTGTATCCATTCACCTCCTGATGGACATCTGTGTTGTTTCCATTTGGGGCCCTTATGAATAAAGGTGCTATGAACATTCACGTACGTACAAGTCTTTTGGTGGACATGTATCTCTATTTCTCTTGAGTAAACACCTAGAAGTGGAACGAGCGGCTCATATAATAAGTGTATATTTAACTTTTAAGAAAGTGCCAAACTGATTTCACAAGTGGCTGTCCAAGTTTGCATTACCAACAGCGGGGCATGAGAATCTGATTACTTCACATCACATCCTTGGGCTCTGGCGCGGGTCCCTGCCGCCAACATTGATGAGGATCCCTCCAAAGCCAGTATGGTTTCGGTGCGACGCTCAGCCGATGGCGCTTCTCCGTAAAGCTAGTCCATGCCCGCTCCCCACGGCCCCCCATCTTGGCTCTTTAAATTCCCTTCACTGGAGTGCTGGGTTAGGACAGACTCTGGGATCTTCTCTTGCACAACCCAGAACCACTCTTCCCATTTGACTTTTGACTCCGAGAGGTCTTTCTCAAATCTAACCCCACATTTTTTTCAGCACAGGGGAATCCTTTTTTTTTTTTTTTTAAACATCTTTATTGGAGTATAATTGCTTTACAGTGGTGTGTTAGTTTCTGCTTTATAACAAAGTGAATCAGCTATACATATACATACATCCCCATATCTCCTCCCTCTTGTGTCTCCCTCCCACCCTCCTTATCCCACCCGGGGAATCCTTCTTTAAGGGAAAACTAATACTGTCAGGTGTTGTTAAGAAGCTCAGCCTGAAAGAGATGTAAAAATCATTTGGAGGGGTACTAGAGACTGGTAAACCAATCAGGTTTCAGTGATCTGGATAGGAGAGGTAATGAACAAGATAACTTTGTAGCTGTTTTAATCCCAGTAGACCTGGAAAGATTTGCAAGCTACTTACTTTCAAAATGTGGTTTGTCTCCTGGAGCCTATTAATATTAATACAAAATTTTTTTCATTGCAAATGAGGAAAAAAGACTTTATGCAAAAGAAATATTCCTCAATTAATTCCAATAATTCAGTTTCAATTAATTTGAAAATAACTTTTACCATCTCTTTCTCTTTATAGTGGTAGTCATCAGGACATTAAATTTTATTTGGAAAATCCCTCAACCCACCCAACACTGGCTAGTATTTTTTCCATTTTCTGGTGGTCACCTACTCATTAGACCACCTACTAGGAATCCTACTCAATTGATACGTCTCTCCTTAAACAGCAGGGACATTTTGGTCAGGACATCACTGCAAGAGGCCCAGAGCAGGGGGCCAGGGGAATTTAGTCCTGTATGGGCCTTAGTTTCCCCATATTTAGATTGAGAGTATTTTAAAAAGTATATCTCAGGCCACGTGACCTGAATTCTTATGAATGTACATTACAGCCTCAAGAAGTCTGCAGAACAGAATGGAAAGTGTCTGAGATGGTAAGAGATGCTTCCTCCAGGGCAAAGCATTTCCCAAAAGGACAATTTTCTTTCAGGGTGTGGTATCCGGAATTTTTTTGCTGTAATTCTGTAGACTACGTTAATCTAGCAAGAAGAAAAATCACCTGGTGAACTTCCAACTGAATCAAAGCTGATTCACGAGGTGTCTACCAAGTGTTACTTCCGTGCTCAGCCCTCAGCCCTCACTTGGAGCTGGGCATGACCAGGCAGGCATAGTGGGTAGAATTCTCAGATGCCCCCCCAATTCCTGCCCTCTGGTGTCCATGCCCTGTATGATTCTCGCCCCTTGAGCGCAGGCGAGACCTGGGAATATGGTGGGATTTCACTCCTATCATAGGTTAGGTTACATGGCAGAAGTGAAGGGATTTTGCACATGTAAACTAAGGTCTCCAACTGGTTGCCTGTGAATAATCAAAAGGGAGATGATCCTGGCTGAGCCTGACCTGAGCAAGTGAACCCCTCAAAAGGGGGCCTGGGCCTTCTCTGGAGGGAGGAGATATTTTAAGTGAGAAATCCTCCTGCTGGCCTAAAAGCAAACAGCATGTCATGAACCTCCTGTAAAGGGGCCCTCGAGGCGAGGACCCAAGGGTGGCTCGTAGTTGCTGAGGGTGGTGTCCCGCTGACAGTCAGCAAGAAAACAGCCATAAGGAACTGAGTTCTACCAATAACTTTAATGAGCCTGGAAATGGTTTCTTCCTGAGTCAAACTTCCAGATGAGAACACAGCCCACTGGCACCTTGATTTCAGCTTGGTTGGCCCCTGACCTGAGGACCTAGCTCCACTGTGCCTGGACTCCAGACCACAGAAACTGTACGAGAATAAACATGTTGTTTTAAGATGCTGAGTGTGTGGTAAATGGTTTTGCATCAGTAGAAAATGAAAGCAGCAGGGACCAATCCACATTCACATTTCTGCAGCTTTCTGCAGAAGCTGCTTGCACCTTGAATTCACAGCACTAGCACAGCCGCCTTGCACGTACATACGTGCAGTGAATTCAACCTATTATGAGCTCTAGGAATCTGAGGGGAGCCATGGACGATCCCTTAGGAAATACATGAGCCTTGATGTAGGACAGAACTGATTGCTCGTGAAGTCCTAAGCTGTGTGCTTTATATGCATCCTCTAATCTTCCCAACCACACTGCAAGGATGATGTTATGGTTATAATTATTTTACGAATAAGAAAACTGAGGTTCACGGAGGTGAACGAAAATGCCCAAGGTCATGTAGTAAACGAGCAGAGACATCAGGCTTCGTGACTGGATCTTGCTGACCCCAAAGCCAGTGAACTTTCAATTTCACAATGCTCCTTCCTGTTTCTCACCTCCACTTTGTTTTTGAGTTCCTAAAAACCACATCATCATTCGGCTTCCCAATTGCCCGACTCTGTGGCATGCTCACGCAGTTACTCCTGCTTGGAGCGATGCTTGGAGCCCAAACTCTCCTTGTTGGTCTTCTTGCTCATGTATGTTTGCTGCTACCCACACACAACACCATGGACAGATGCTCCCGACTTCATTCCGTCAGCTATAGCAGCTGCTGCTGCTTTGCTTTCTGGATCCTAAGGCAACAGATGGGTGAAAGAAGAATGGAGTTGGATAGAAAATCGAAAAGGAAAGTAAAAAGAAAATTATGGTGTTTTAAATGCATTGCCAAGAGACTTCGAATTTTTTAGTTAAGAAAACCAGTGTATACATCACAGGATAGGGGTCTGCCCATTTTCAACCAAATTTGACTCCAAATCTGTAGTGTTCCGGCTCTATCCTGAGGCTTGTTTACCCTCCTTTAAGGCGGCTTCTTTAAGTGATGCACTAAAGTATAGTTGTGGGCCATCTTGAGGGCAGGTTCTGGAAAAGTGAGTCTCTGCCATTTGTTCACATTGTTCATAAGGATCTGAGATCTTGTATTCTTCTGCTCTCTCCTCCAGCTACTCCTCCCCGCCCCACCAAGAAAAGATCCTTTCTGATCGTCTATCCCTTTGACCAACTCTCCATACACATGCTGCTTCAGTATCTCACAAGGACAAAGCTCTAAGGATCAGGTGTAAGGTGTTTTCCCCATCTGTTTTACAGACACATGCTCTCTGCTAGATTCCAGGTGCATGCTTCGGCTTGTGTTTTTCATTTGGTGTCCTTTAAAGAAGTGAATAGTCGGGGGATTGTAGAAAGAGCAACGACCTGGGAAGCAGAAATACCTGGATTCATGTTCAGGCACTACCAATCACGGGCTGTGTGACCTTAGGCCAGTTGTTTAACCTCTGAGCTTTCAATTACAAAATTTCAACTTCAGTTAGCAAATTGAGATGATAATGCTACTTCCTAAGATTCTTGTGAGAATTAAGGGAGATACTGTTTGTGAAGAGCTTGGCATAGAGAAATTGCATAAGGGTAACTACTGTCATAAGCACATGTGGCAAAATCTGCATCCTCACTTCCTTTCACCCTGTCACAACCTCCTGTTCCCGCACTGTCGATTTGGCTGTGAGGCACAAGGCCTTCCTGGCCCCAAGGAGACTTGTCGCATTAAGTTCTTGTGTTTTGATGTTTAACAGCTGAAGGCCAGGTGTGACACAGACAGAGAAGGCTGATCTGCCTCTTCCCTCTCTGTCCTCCCCGCCACCAGGTCGAAATCCTCTGAGCTGGGGAAGGGAGGAGACCTGGTAAGGAAAGAGCCGGGGTGAGTCAGTGCTGAGGGCCTCACAGAAGGAGCCCTGCTGTGCAGCCCCTTAGATTTGGGGTTCTGCAACTTAGAACGGACTGGCACCCCATTTCCTGCTTGGATCCCTGAAGGAGAAGCTCCCGCCGTGCCCTCCCCATCATGGTAGCTGTAGAAAAGGCATAAGCTGTAGAAAGGGCTTAAGTAGGTGGGCTGAGGGCAGCCTCCCAGACACCCTGCTTGTCCCGCCAGGGCTCAAGAAACAGCTCAATAACCTTCCTCTGTGGTCTGAGATGCAGCTGACTTTGACGGGTGAAGGGCAGCAGCAGAATACGCCGCCCTAAAAAATACCTCTTTGGCATAGGATTCGTTTGAGAAACTACAGACACAGGAGAAGCTCTGAAAACAAAGGAGAAATTACTCTTTTGCAAGAGAAATGTACATTTACAAAGGAAATTTCCACTTGTAGGGTTATCTCCCTCTCCGTACCAGGAAGGGAAAGAAAACCCTTAATCACAAGGGACCTATCCACGGAGGAGGTACAGACTGAAATCTGTGTAACAAACTTACCCTTGTTTACCTTGCTCTTGCTGGTAACCGTCCCCATAACTGAGCTTCCCTCTCTTTTCTTTCTTTTGTCTTTAGTGAAGAGGTTATTCAAGCCAGAGGTTTAGGTCATGTTGGGGAGTTACTCAGTTTTGCTGGGTGTCTCCCATGTACACACAGGTTCATAAACTTCTGTTCGTTTATTGTCTTGTGAATCTGTCTTTTATTACAGGGACCTCAGCCAAGAACTCAGAAGGGTAGAGGGAAAATTATTTTTCCTCCCTAACAAGGGCCTCGTGACTGGGAATGAGAGGACGCAGAGTGGCCGCAAAGTACACCGTGAGAGCAGAAACCCCACGGGAACGCAAGTGTCCTGAGGGATGCCAGAGAGAGGAGGGGAGGAGGACAGCCAAACAGAATGACATTCATCTCAGCAGGACCCACGGGGCACCTGTGACACTGGAAGACCAGATACCTCCAACCTCCTCCTCCCTCCGTGTCATGATGCTTCACAAACTTGCAGGCAGGGAGTGAGCCCCAAGTTGGATGGTTTAACTCTGAGTGGATTGGGTTTGCCCTAAATGATGAGTTCTCCACTACCAAGCAGAATTGAGGTTCAAGTAACTTGACATAGTAACAGAGTGATAAAGACAGTTCACGTATGGGGAGCCTCAAAATGGAGGCCGCCCCAGTGACCCCATGTCTGTGACCCACGTCACAGATCTAAGCCTAAATCAGCCTGCTTTTACCAGAAACTCCTGCCAAGGAAACCTGACATACACCACTCACAATCCTCCAACTCAGCTTTAGCTAGTTTACCTTACCCTGGAGAACAGGACCTGCTAGTTTTGTAAGGAAATCCCCACCCTCCTACCCAGGCGTGCTGTTTCCACGTGGCCTCTTCTCTCTGTAAGCCTCCTTCTTGCCCAAAATCCCTCCGGGAGCGGGTTCCACTGCTTGTGAGACGCTGTGCACCCCAAATCCTTGAATAAGGGACATCAAACTCATTACTAACTCATTTTCGTTTTGTCATTAAATGAGAAAGTTGTGAGGGGAACCAGAATATGCCACCCCCAGATAGCCACTTTGACACGTGGCTGTTTTGGCCTGAGGCCATGAAGACCCAGCAGTCTCTGGAAAAGCTTTTTGCCTCTCCCTTAACTGCCTAAAGGAGTTTAGATAAAGGGCTTGTTGCAGGAAAAGCGCTATTACTAGAGAGAACTTTTATATCGGAAAGACTTCTCTGCAAGGCAAGGCAGACATTTGTTCACCAGACATTTTTTTCTTCTCCTCTTTCTGTGATTTGTCTTCCTCCCCTTTGAAGCCCAGACCCCTACCCCCTTCTTCTTGGCTCAGGATGGTTATGTAAGCCTCACTTAGAGTAGAAGGGGCACAAAGTTGAGAGCTATAAGTACAGATAAGTCAAGAAAGTAGTTTCCCTAGTTCTACTGGCATTTCCAACAACAGCAAACTCATGGATACGTAGAATAACCTGCCATGGTTCTCTAGAGCTTTAATCTGTCAAGACAACTTTTCCAACGTTATCTTTTAAAAAATTCTCATGTCACTACTACTGGAAGGAAGATATTATTGCCCCCATTTTAGAGAAAGAGAAACGAGTTCAGAGTGGGGAAGAGGCAGCTAGTGAGCGGATTCCAGAGGTGGTACTACCCAAACTACGCGAAACCAACCCAGCGGAGGAAGTGGGCACGTGGGCGGTGAAGCGGGGCCGGGCGGTGGCGGGGTGGGGGGGGAACTCTGAGCTGAAATGAACTGTGGCTGTATTTAGTGAAAAACATTTCTTAGTCATAGTTTACCTATAAGTTTCACATGCTGAAAAAAATGGGCTGCCCAACATAAGACCTTCAAAGATAGTGCAGATGTCAACTAGGAATTTCCCAGAATTTACTTGATGCGATTCAAAATTATGCTCCTGTCCAACTAAGCAAGTTGATATCAGTGCAGTGGTTTGAAGGGACTTTTACTTCAGGGCTTGAACACAGAGTAGATGCCCGCAAGGCTCATAGATAAACTTTCACAATAAGCTTCCATCGGTGACTTGATGACTTTCAAGGAGAAAACCGTAAAGAGAATCTCTAACACTTTTAGTGGTTAACTTTAAGGATGTGACTGTGTTATAGTGGCTCTGAGTCTAGCCTATCTTTTTTGTTTTCCTTGGGTAAACCAAACCACTGTTCTGGTTCAACTATTTCAACCTATTCTGCTCTATGCTTGAGGGCATGTGAGGAGATGAGGAGAGAACCCAGGGGGTAAATCAGGTTCTAATTTTGTCCCATTTTGTACTTACATGAGAAATTCAAATGAAATATAAAGGATATTTGATTACTTTTAATATCAGAGAGATATACCCAGAGTTCATATTAAATTTCTCACATTAAAGGTTTTTTGAAAAGAATTTGTTTAGAAGGTACCAAGGGTACCTTCAACAGGGATAAACTGAAACGAAAATAGGCAGATGGAATCTGTCCTTAATGGACAGACTTTTAATATTTAGATCATTTAATTCTGTATCAGCCTGGGTTGGGTCAAGGGTGTGATGATAAATCAGACCAGAGTTGATACACACAAGCCAGACAAATCTGATTTGTTTGTCAGTGCAAGGTCCCAAGCTCATAGCTGGGGACGGAGAGCCACGAGGAGGGGGAGCAGGAGATGGGGAGAGCAGGGTGAGGTGTGGGTGCAGAACAAGATTTTGGTACCCAGACTGCCTCCATCACTTAACCCCGCTGGAGTTCAACTCATTCTCACAGATTTACAAATAATTGAAACTCTCAACAGGCACCACTTGCAAATTTTATTGCTCAGTCTCTTCCGTCTGAATTTGCATCAGCAACAGTAGCTCTGGAAGCAAATGTTCAGAACAGAGACCCAGCAGCATTGGCTGGAAACAGGCAACTACAATTTCTACCTGGTGCTTTTGTCTATTTTATGTTCCAATTACAAATTGGAAACAAAAAAATATATATTTTAAGGTTTTGAGCAGAATTATCGGTTATTTTTTCTAAGCTTTAAAAGTGAGCAGGGACCTTGGAAAATGTGAGATTATGTCCCTCCTTATTTTGGGAGTTGAGGAGGAAATGAAGGAGGTGGGAGTTAAAATGCCCTTTCTTTTATGAATGGTGATAACAGGTGGTAGTTTAAAACAGTGTTATTTGGCAAAAACAGAAGGTGGATTTTTAAAAGTTCCCTAAAAGCAAAGGTTTATAAACAAAACTACATTTTATCACATTATCTTATACTATACTCCTGCACATGGAATCTCATTTCAGCAAATCAGTGCCATAGGGAGGAGGACACATCCAGCATTCTCACCCCTTAGTTCCATGACCTCAGTTCCAAAATGGTCTTTCGTACTACTTCATTCTTCAACTTAATCAGTCACATCTTTTTCATGATTGAATTTGCCCCACGTCCCATCCATTCTCTGACTACAATCTGCTTATTGTTCCACTACTTGTATGATGAGGGTTCTTCAAATTCATCAGGACCATCAGGCCACGGACCACTCTTCTTATTCCCTAAAATTACCCCCCTTCTGTGTTCATTGCCCTGTCTCTCCAGCTTAGCTTCCATGGTCCATCAGTTGAGTAGTAACTCATTTTGCAGTCTCCTGAAATCCGTGGCTCCTCTTTTTTTTTTATAAATGTGGGCAAATACCCAAAGTTGGATGAAGCCAACACATACCAAGCAGCTGAATGTTCCTAGATAAAACCCCACAACAGGGCAGGCTGGTACCACTGTGATTCACCATTGCTGGTTTCAACTGGGTCCTAAACACTGCCCAGCGATCTCACTAAACTTCTCCAGTCAACTCACTCTCCAGCTCTTGACGATGATGGTTTCAAAGCTTCCTTATCCTTCTAACCCTTTGAACAGTTAACTTTGAGCAGAGTCATTGTCTTCTACTTCTTAAAAAATAGAGAGTATTATAACCTCCTGCTACAAAACTTACAAGCCTAGCTTTATTCACACCCAGCTTCTCATATTTCCTCCCGTTAAAAACAAACAAAAAACACACCTCCTCTCTGCATCCCCACAATTAGCTCAGATTTAACGCTCTCTCATTTCTTAGGAACCCTACACTGTCAATTACTTTTCCCTCCAGTATTTTCAGTCTTTTTCCTGACAGGATTCTTGCCATCAGCATTTAAACATGCTCAAATCTCTCACACAACATTTCAACTCACTTCCCCCTCTAGCTACTTCTTCTCCCCAATCCTGCCCTTCCTTCGAAGCCAATTTCTCAAGTTTTCTATACTTTTCCGTTTCCTCACTTGGCACTCATATATCAGTCCTCTCTAAGCTGGCTTCTGCCTCAATATTTGCACAGAATCCCCTTTGTCAAGATCACCTGTAACCTCCTGTCACAAATCCGATGCATATTTCAAATGTTCATTTTCTCTGAATTTTCAGTAGTTCGTCCCAGCAGGCCACTTCCTTGGGAAGCAGTTTCTTCCCTTGGCTTTCTCACCCTATACTCTCCTGTTTTCCCACCTGCAACCCTGGCAGTCCTTTTCGGTCTCCTTTCCTGGGTCCCTAGATGCTGGAGCCTCTTCCCGTTGCACCAGTACTCTGTCCCTAGGCGGGACCTGTAGGTATAGCACCCTCAAGGCCCCACCTCCCCGTCAGCCTCACCTGCTCTCCTGCTGACTCCCCTCCACCCACAGTGGCCTCCTCAATGCTCCTTAAACCTGCCAGGCAGAAATGAGTCTTTGGAAATATTTCAGTAAAATCAGTGAATTAGCTTTCAGTACATTGGCCAAACATGCTTCCCTCTTGGGAAACTGTATATGAGGCTGTTAGGTCCCTGAGCTGACATTTAAGTTACCTAAAACCAAAGCATAAGGTGTAGATCAGACATTGGCCTCTTAGCTCAAACACGCTACTTAATAGCTTTTGCACCAACTTTAAATCTGGAAGAACATTTTCTTGAAAGGGAGATGCTTTCTTTTTCTGAACATCCCTAAGCATGTCAGTTCCTCAGTTCTTTCAATTATCAATGTAGCAGACAGTAGAGATTCTGTGCACAAAAATTCTTTGATGGATATTTCTTGGTCTGCCTCATCA
The DNA here is from genome assembly GCF_965194805.1 of Balaenoptera borealis. NCBI lineage: Eukaryota > Metazoa > Chordata > Mammalia > Artiodactyla > Balaenopteridae > Balaenoptera > Balaenoptera borealis. The sequence continues at coordinate 24,300,949 of NC_138880.1, read as the reverse complement.
TGTGATAATGTATTACAATCGTATTGCAAAGGATAAGGATGGAACACCTAGAGAGTGAATTAAGAAACGAATGTGAATAGTCTAGTTTGCTCCTTGAGCTATAAAAAGCTGATGCTGAGTATTACTTTAGGCTCAAGTTCTAATATCAAGCATGTTACGATTTCTCAACTAATACCTACAGAGGTTGAAGCAAAGAAGAAAATAAACAAGCTAAACAAAATCCTGCAACATGGCTATGGACGGCTGTGGCATCCCTTCCAGCCCTACCCCCGTACGGATCCACGTCCTCATTCCTGAAAGTTTTGTGCCATCCCCATCCCCCCTTGGTTTGATTCCATTTTTGAAGCCAGGTAATACATTGATATGGTTCCAAAAAGTCAAAATGATATAGAAAAGTCAACACAAAAGAAATTTCACTTCCATCCCTGTCCCCATCCACCATTTACATTTGTATTAGTTTCCTTTATCCTCCTGGTGTTACTTTATGCATATTCTTATACTCTCCCTGCCCCCTAGTCCTTTTTTACACAAATTACAGCATACTGTCTATAGCGTTCTGTGTTTCATCCTTTCCCACCTAATCATACATGCTGGAGATCTTTATCAGTTCAAGAGGGTCCTCCTCATTCTGTTTTACAGCAAGTCGTGTTCCACTGTGTGGATGTATCAGTGTATCTAACCTATCTTTTTTACAGCTGGGTTGCTGTATTAAAACAATGCTGAGGGGCTTCCCTGTTGGTGCAGTGGTTAAGAATCTGCCTGCCAATGCAGAGGACGTGGGTTCAAGCCCTGGTCCAGGAAGATCCCACATGCCACGGAGCAACTAAGCCCGTGCGCCACAACTACTGAGTCTACGCTCTAGAGCTCACGAGCCGCAACTACTGAGCCTGTGTGCCACAACTACTGAAGCCCGGGCACCTAGAGCCTGTGCTCCGCAACAAGAGAAGCCACCGCAGTAAGAAGCCTGTGCACCGCAAGGAAGAGTAGCCCCCGCTGGCCGCAACTAGACAAAGCCCGCACACAGCAACGAAGACCCAACACAGCCAAAAATAAATAAATAAAATAAAATAAAAAAACCCAAAAAAACCAAAAAACAATGCTGAGGTGAATAATTGTGTATATACTTTTGTACATGTACGGGTGTATGGGTAGTTTGAGCTCCAAGACCTGAGATTGACACTTCAAGAGTAAATAATTGGATACATATTGCCGGATTCTCCTCCACACGCCGTTGTGCGCTCCCACCAACGGGGGATACATTTCCCCACAGCTCAGCCAACAGAATGTTGTCAAATGAGGTCTTTTGTCCGTCTGCTAGATGACAGATGATACCTTAGTTTAATCTGCATTTCTCTTGTGATGATTAAGATTTTCATCTGAGGTGTAAGGGGCATTTGGTCTTTTTCTGTGAACTGTTCATGGCCCTTAGTCCATTTTTCTATTGGGTTCTAGGGCTTGGTATTTTTCTTTTTAATATTGAAGACTTCTTTATTTAGCAGAGATTAGAATGGGCTCTACTGTCAACGTACTACAGAACTATAGCTTTAAAAAGGTCTTAAAGGAGTTATTCATGTCACCCTCTACTCCTTGGAAACAGGAATCCCCTAGTCCCAATTAGGAGAATTTTATTAGTTTTCTGACTTAAAAGTAATGTACATTCACTATAGAAATACTGGAAGAAATGTAAACCACTCATGTTTGCACTTTCTCATATTTCTTTTCTAAGTACGTAAAACACAAAGGGGACTTCTTCCCCTGTCACAGCTCCTCTCCCAGAGCTGACCATCTGGGAACATCATAGGTTTTTTCCATCCCCCCCCCCGCCCCAGTTCTTCCCCCCACCCTCTATTCGCCCTACTAAAAATTTATGGGTTGAAAATGATTCATTTCAGCAATATCCTTTATACTGTGCTACTCCCCATTCCTCAAAGCAAGGAAACAAACAAAAATATGGTCATATTTAGGGGCTGTGATCTCTGCAAACTTAGTATCCTTCCTGGCACCATGGTAACTTTAGAAATGGTCTTCTGAGAGGGACCTGGGAGAAAAGGAAGGCTGCTTATCCTATTCGGTAACTTGCCACCATCTCAAAGTATTTGATTAAAGGGTCCTGTTGCATCTTCTCTGGCCCTTCCAAATCAAACGCTTGGTTAAAAATATTTTAATTTCAGTGAGTAGCACATCAGAAACAACAACAAGAAAAACTTGAATGTGATGGTAATTTTAAGTTAGAATTTATATTTGGAAATAAAAATTCATAATAACAAATTTTTTATAAAATTGTCACGTAGGAACACACTTTAAGATACTTCATTGACTTAGAAAAAGTTATAGACATAGCCAAAACAAATAGCTCTCATTTATAAATGTGAGTTCCTTTCTTGTAGCAAAAGAAAGCTCACGGGAAATGGGAGACTGAAAACCCGCGGGACACAGCGATGCAGGGCCAGCCCAGCACCTCCTGAGCTAGGGGGCTCCTTGCCTGCTCTCCCTGGCTCGGGACCGCGCTGCTGCTCCCCTCTGGCCTTCAGTTTCCCTGGGCACCAAAGGGGGGAAGACTGGATGACTGCTAACATCCTGGGTGCCATGGTCCTTTCATTCCAGAGAACCGTATATGATCATAACAGTATCATTCTCCTTTGATTATAAATGTCAACAAAATACCACTTAACATGCTCAAAAATTTTACCACAAAGAGTGCTATGATTTTTCCCATCCTTGGCAAAGGATGATTGAGGGCCCATATTATTAGGCCACACTCACCACTTATATTGGAAAATGAAGAAATGCTAATGAAATTGCTTTTATGGGCTGACACTCATGGATGGCAGAAAGGGACATTCCAGAAGGAGTCCCGGATTTGCTCTTCGGGAGTACTTCAGCTCCCAAAGCTTGGTGGCCACGTGCACACGTGGCCACACCCATGTCTGCGTGCAGTCTGTCAAGGTCACTGAGCACTTGTTAACGCTGAAGGGGAATGAGAGACCTCAGGATTTTCCCCCAACAACACTCCGAGCCTCTTGTAAATCATACTCATATTCATACACTTAAGCATTAATTTACATACTTAATTTCTGACAGGCTGACAACTGCTGCAGCCCTTCTCCCCCTCGGTATAAAGTGAGAAGTGAACTGTTATTCAGTGTATGCGGTACAGTGGTAATGGTGCTAGCTGTATTTTATATAATGTGCTATCTGCAGAAAGGCAGATAAGAATTTGATTTAACATCCAATTAAAAGCTGTCAAAAAAAAAAAAAAAGCTGTCATTGAAAAAATTGAAAAAAAAAAAAGTGCTACAATTTTTATTATGACTCTCACCATCTTTTGAAAATTTCCGTTTCAGAAGTTTGATTTGGTTCAGTTTCTTGGAGCTTCTTGCCTGGGGAGCATCGTCCACGCACACCAGTACCTATGAAGATAATTAGCCAGCATTCCTTTTCCTGAAGCCGTAGTCTAGGGCTCTGCCTTCATCACATAGGCTGCGCTGTGTCCCTGTTCAGGCTCAAGTCATCTTCTACTTACGAGTGCCTAGCTGATTGACTTACTGTTTCTTCCTCACACCTCGCTGTGTATTCTGTAAGTTGTATTTTAGTATGTTCCTATAGAATTTCTTCAATTCACGCTGCTATCAGTGTGATCAAAGTTTGAGGTTTTGCATAAGGGCCCTTCAGCTATTCTGTGGGTATGCGAGGCCCAGCAGCTGGTGGGAAGAGTTGCATTTCAGCACCTTATAGTCCTAACTCTGTCTCCCTCTATTAATGTTGCATTTAACCTGAGAGAGTCAACTTAGTTTTCTTGCATATTCTCAAGTAAAACATTTAGTTCCTTTTTCAATACTAAAGATGATTTTTTCTTTTTTTTTTAAACAACAAAGACATGCTCGGGACAGACATCACAACACCATGTGCTCAGATGAGTGACGTAAAAATACCATTGTCTTGTCTCCAAATACTAATTCTAAGATCAAGGTCTTCAAGCATTTGACCGTGCACATGGACCACCAAGTTCGAGGATACATTATTCCACATCGTCATGTCTACAGTTTGACAAAAACCAGAACATGTTCTCTGAAACAAGAGCATTGTCAATATCACTGAAACACATTACAGCAATGTTTAAATTCTTCCATAATTCCTTGAAAATTTGTAGCACGGCATAATCACTTAAAACTTGCTAATTATGAGAGCTGTTAATTTACAATCATTTCCTCTCATAATGACTGTACCATTATCCATTTTTATTTATTCTTAATTAAATTCAATTTCAACTACCTGATTGTGTTTGAGGTAGCTTCACAGTAGTTTTATTGCTATGAAAGTGACATGTTTCCATGTATCAGCTGGGGGATTAGATTAGATTTAAATGAGAGAGGAAAATATGGTTTATCAGTCACACCATTTCCTCACTTGGCATACAGATTAAAAAAAAAAATCATCCATTTCTTCAGTGATTAAAAATACAGTTCTTTTGTGAGCATAGACACAATACAAGGAATCTGTTTCTTTGCATGAAAAGTAGAATCAGTGGAAAAGGACTCGAATTCTATTGCTACCTTGCGGTTAACACGAGTGAGGATATGCATGAGCTCAAGCTTGTGAGCGCACTGCTTCAGCACCGCACAAAGTGCCTGGATGAACCAGGATCCGTCCTTGGAGTTTCGCCAGGAATAGTAACCTACAAGGCAAAATGCAACCAAAATATCATGCCTATCCAGTGTCAGCTGATGTAGTAAATTACGACATAATCATGAAGGTAAAAACAAGCACAAACATCCATAGGTGTTATCAGCCATAAAAAGGAAATAATAAATAAATGACACCTTTGATTCCAGGGGAAAACAAAACAAAAACCAAATGGGTGCTTTATGTATACCTCTGCTTTGACAAGGAAAAGAGTTGTGGACTAACTTCACCACTGAGTTACTGAGAATTTTACTTCCTGGGCTTCCCTTCCAATAGGGAACAACAGGGTAACGTGCAGAAGATGCAAAAGCGAAGAAATAAAAAGGATCATTATAAGTAGCATCGTGTTGCAATCAGATTATTGGCTTATCCAAGAAATAACCTGCTTACATATGCACGCACATTTGAGTGTCCTAAATTTGTCTACAGGGCATCTGAATAGAGTATAATAAACACATTATAGTATATTCAAAAGTCCAAAAAGGGGAAACAGTGTATTTATTGTTCTTTTCCCAGATTAACTATTGGATCCATTCCTTTTTTTCAGCTGTGCCGCGCGGCTTGTGGGACCTTAGTTCCCCAACCAGGGATCGAACCCGGGCCCGTGGCAGTGAAAGCACTGAGTCCTAACCACTGGACCGCCGGGGAATTCCCTGGATCCATTGCTTTTAATTTGAAATTACTTTATCTGGAAAGATGCCTGGAGGTTAAAAGAAATCACATTGACTATATTTTAAAATGTAATACTGTTTAAAAATACATTTGCCCTATATTTCCAAACTTTGCGACACCCTTAGTTGTATAAGTAAACAACTGTATGATCAATAAATATTTATTTATATGATGACGCGTATAATACAACCACAAAAAAGTGGAGGTTGATAACCTCTTCATAAATCATTTTTAACTCTATTTTCCCTCATTCCATTTCTACCTGCGCATATGCTATTCATGCTTATCCTTTCAATTTCCTATCTTCCAAAGAATTCCTGGAAAACGCAGTTCTCTCCTATTCCAGGAAGTGGGCAAAGCTCTGACTTGTCCTATGTTTTAATAGAGTTTCCATGTGGTATCAAGTTCATGAATGACACTATGTAAGTATGCTTTCTTATAGATGCATATTTTCTAGCCCAACTTTGCTAAAGACTACTTTTTGAGACTTGCCTGTGGTTAAGGCACCCTAAAATACAGACAAGTTGGCTTTTTATGGATATCAGAATCATGGCAGCCTTTGGAACACACTCTCCGTTGTTTAAAATCTACATATAATGTTCAGTATGTGTAAGTTTCTTACCAGGTGCTGTAGAATATGCATACAAGAAGTCTGCCTCAACCGGTATTTTCTGACAGGCCATATCATCCTCAACACCACTGTCTGTCTCAATACCACAGTCCAGTTCTGTGCCTCGGCAAGCCTAGAGGTTAGAAAATAAACATTTATTTAAAAAGTTAAAAAAAAAAAAGAAGAAAAAGAAACTAAACATTTATTTTAAAAAATGTGTGTACATGCATCACTGTTATTTCTAAGAAATGCAAAGGCTTTGTAAAAATTGATGTTAATTATGCAGAATCCTTTTGCTAGAAGTCTAAAATTAAAATTTATTCTCTATCTCCTAAGTGGTAGTTTAAATAAACAAAAAACTAACAATAGTTCAGTAGCTTCAGGGAAAAAAATAAATTTTTTTGATAATCCACAGTTGAGTAAATTAATCCCTAATGAATCCTCAATAACCAAGTTGCTCAGTTATATATTACCTGAATAATGAAAAGTTTAGGTTTTCCAGTTAGACTTATACAACAATCCCCTCTGAAGAAACCTGCTAATTTTTTCAGATCGACAGGTCCATTTGTTCCAAAAATTTTTCCTTCCTCGCCATGGCTTAGAAGCACACAAATAAAACTGCTCCTTTTGCTATGATCTTCTTTAGAAACTGGGAAAACGTTTACAAACAAGAAAAACAAACAGAAAACCAATGCAATTTTATTCAACCATCTCATATGCACTGTATGGGAATAAGATGAAGAAACCTGAGAACAGAACTAAGAGATCGTGTAAACCCAACTTGGGGCAGAGCAACACACCTCAAACCACTCTAGGGAGCTGGTACGAATAACTTGTTTTACTTACATAAAATATATAGAGTAGGATTGTGTACAGTTTAGTTCCACAATTCTCATGCTTTACTTTTATATGTGTATAATTACAGCTAGATTGTAACATAAATTGGACAACGAAGGTCATCCTGTTCATTATTTCTTACCACTGTACATTAATTCCAAAATTTCTTCACATGTAAGATCATTTTTATTCCTAACTTCATATTTCAAGTTCGTGAAGGTTTCCCAGAGGTTGGCTGCATCGACGTCTGTACCAGACCGACATGCCATCCCTTGAACAGAAAAAGTTACTTTTAGTTGCATTAAAAAAAAAAACATTTGACTTAACCTGGTGGCGCAGTGGTTAAGAATCTGCCTGCCAATGCAGGGGATACGGGTTCGAGCCCTGGTCCGGGAAGATCCCACATGCCACGGAGCAACTAAGCCCGTGCACCACAACTACTGAGCCTGCGCTCTAGAGCCCGTGAGCCACAACTACTGAGCCCACATGCTGCAACTACTGAAGCCCGTGCGCCTCAAGCCCGTGCTCCGCAACAAAAGAAGCCACCGCCATGAGAAGCCCGCGCACCACAACTAGAGTAAGCTCGTGTGCAGCAACGAAGACCCAACGCAGCCAAAAAACAAAAACAAAAAAAAAAAAAACCTGCTTTGAAATGAACTATTCAGTGATTCACACAATCCACAGTAAACTCTTCCTTGCAAATGCTAAGAAAATTCAATACTCTGATCGTGGTGACACAAAGTCTCTTTCATTTCTTAGCATATAAGACACTTCATAACATAAACTGTTATAGTGCTACAGTCACAAAGACGTCTTTCACTGCTGCTTAGATAGTGAAAAACAAACTTAAATGCCTAACAAGAGAGGTTTGGTTAAATAAATTAAAAGTCATTTATATAATGGGATACTATATTGCCACTGAAATTTTGTAGACAAAATTTTGGTATGGGAAAATGGTCACTTAAAAAAAAAAGAATAGGATCCTACTTTAAAGAAAAAATTATAAGTATATATATATATATATATACACACCCACACCCACATACATATTGTACATACACAAACACACACATACCACCACACACACATATGTATCAATACACACCTCACAAACTCAGAGGAACTATTTCTTTGATTTCAAGTTCCCAACAATTCTAAGATACATTAGTACTTTCATAACACCTTTTCAGGAAAAACCCCACAAACCACTAGGCACTTTAGCACTGTTCATCAGGCATTCTGCTCTGTGTGGTCTCCATTAAGCCTTCTAACCACCATGAGACCGTTATCATGACTGGCTTCATTTGCACAAATGTGGGAGCACAGAGGAGTCCAGGAACTTGGACAAAGTACTGAAGCTGGTGTGCGGACTGTACCCAGGAGTCCTGGGCTTTCCTCATGCCTTTACAGCGCCTTCCACATACACGTGCGGATTGACTGAACAGTGAATTCAGATTTAAAAATCCTAAAGTGCTGCCGGAGGAGGGCACACATTGAGTAAACTTAACACATATGCACAGAAAAAAGACTAGATGTTTCCAGCTCCAAATTATTGTTGTTTATCTGAGTAGTGTCATTAGGAGTGATTTCAATTTTTCTTTTGCTACTCTGTAATTTCTGAAATGTATATTATGGCCATATATTATTTTTATAAAATTAAAGTAAGCTCATCAAGGTTTTGACATTGGAAAGGCTGAGGACGCCATGCAGCTGTGTGACAAGGTGACTGAATTCTGGTCCTGGTTTGTGAGCCACTTAGTAGTTGAACAGAAAATACCAGGCTGTCAGAGACAGTTGTGAGAAACTGACCTTCAAATTTCAAAGCAGAAAAGGGGCTCACTCTAAGGCTAAAGCCAGACTACAGGCCTAAGTATTTTTGGGGGGAGAGTAGAACAATTTCCGCCCCCCCCTTTAAAGATAAGTAAGTACTCGGGATGTACTAGAGAGACAACGTAAAACGTGATAAACATAATTAACACTGTTGTATGTTATATATGAAAGTTGTTAAGAGAGGAAATCCTAAGAGTTCTCATCACAAGGAAAAAAGCATTTTTCTAGCTCTTTAATGTTGTATCTGTTGGAGTTGATGGACGTTCACTAAACTTATTGTGATAATCATTTCATGATCTATGGAAGTCGAATCATTATGCTGTACACCTTAAACTTATAAGTGCTGTCTGTAAATTATATCTCAATAAAACTGGAAGAAAAAAAAACTCCAAGAAGTTCAACAATGAAAAATTCTATGGGACGAGGGCATTATAACTAGCAACGTGAGGCAGAATACCTAACGGTTGAAGGTGGTATCTCAACTTAGAGCCGAAAGCAATACAAATGGTGCCATTCAGGTTCAGACACTCATTTTCAACTACTTTTTCCTCACTCCTTATAATGAATCTAACATCAAATCCGGCTTATCTTTCCAGTGTAATCTGGCTTCTTTCCCTTTTCACCAGCACTCTGGTAGATAGCCTCCTAAACTGAATCAGCAGATTCTAGTTTCTTTAACTAAAATTAATTCTAATACGATTAATATGCAAATTCAAAGAATTATCACAGCACCAATTTAAAAATGAAAAATGAAGAAACAGCCAAAGTATTCATTCATATGGTAAATTATGCAAGTCAAGTGAATGCTATATTTAGGGAATGAAATATTATATAATCATTAAAATAACAGATATGAAAATTATACAGCAACACAAAAAATGCTTATATTACATTAAATGGAACAAGCAAAATACAATATTGCTTACTATTATGGATAAAATTAAGCTTTGAAAGAAACTGTCAAGGAAAAAATATCAAGTAATACAGTAAGATGTTAAATAGCTTTTTAGGATCGTGAGGGATTTTATTTTTTAAATTCTCTTAAAAAAAAAACCTCTGAAAGTATTATTAGATTCAAGCCATACATAGTATAGAGACTGAGAAGGGGATCTGGTGATCAGGCTATGGTGAACCTAACAGCAACTTCTACAGAGCAGTTGAGGTAGAAACAGAGAAAACAGGATCAAAGGGATGGAAAGAAGTGAAGATGGCAAGTTTAAAGTACGTGTCTTTAAGATTTAGGGAAGGAGACAAAAATCAGATCAAAGCTTAAGAGGCAGCAGGGTAAAAGAAAGGTCTCTTTAAGGGTGGGGAGTCTGCTTTTCAGGGGAAGAAGAGAAAGTCAACAATGAATGAAGGCACAGGTGAAGTGGCACAGAAAGTGGATTCAGAGCACCAATGCTGAGTCCCAGTTCTGCTACTAAATCATCTGTGGGACTCTGTGGAAGGATTTTTAACCTTTTGGCATCTAATGGTGGTTAGTTTTCAGGGTTGCTCTAAGAATTAAATAAGACAATTTCTGTGAGGTGCCTTGCACAGTTCCTGGAATGGAAAAATACTTCTACTTACTATTTGTTGAGATCCTTCCATTAACATGAAAGAGGGAGCAGGAAGATAAAGAAGCAAGGGTTACACAGAAGTCAGGGCAGAAGAGATAAACATACAGATAGAAGAGGGAGAGATTTTGATGATGGGTAGAAGATTAAGAGTTCATGTTGAATTGTAGGACCCGTAGGGTCCTGCTCTATCTCTACTTCATGGCTATTCTGTGTCATTAGTTTACTAACTAATAACATCAATTCTGTTTTTTATACTACACCAAATATAAATGGTACAAATACTTGTAAAGGATTAAAAACTATCTTATGGTACATACCAGTACTTTCATGAAAGTTCTTATTATTAATTATTATACATAAACCCATTTCAGGATAATCCATTTTGTAACTATCATCCAAGGATATTCCAGAGTCCATTGATTTGCTTCCATGTAAGATCTTTCTGTTTGGAAATCAAACAACAGTTTACAAAGAGAGAAATGACTAATGCTGCTGTTCACATTAACACAACTTCTCTAACACATAAGAACAGTTAACATTTGTTGAATATAATATGCCAGGTTGTGTGCAACAGGCTTTCCCTCACTAAAATTTCATAAAAACCCATTTCACAGATGAGGAAGTGACCACTATGAGGCTGATGGTTATGCAGATACAGTGTCAGACCCAAGGCAGAAAGCATCTGTTGAACTTCAGAGTTCAGACTTTTAATCTCTATATTATGCTTTCCTCTAAATTTTATTAAAATTTCATCAAATACATTTTATACGTAAATTTTTAAAAACTTTCTAAAATATTTTATCCTTCAAGGTAAGAGTGAAATCATAAAAATTACCCTGAAATGATAAGGAAATCAACAAAAGGCAACTATGACTCAAAACACAATATTTATCACAATTCCTAAATTGTTCCTTAAACCCTGTGCACTGAACAAACTAATAATTTATTGCTACATAGAATCACTGTTGTAAATAATTGAAAATACTTGTCTAAAGGTCACTTATCCAAAAACCTCTGTTATCTAGACCAGGGTCAATAAACTTTTTCTCAAAGCGCCAAATATTAAGTATTTTAGGCTGGCTGGCTGTACAGACTCTGTTGCAGCCCACTCCATCCAGCTGGTGGAAGTCACCCAGGACAATATGTAAACGAATGGGTGTGGCTATGCTTCAATAAAACTTGACCAAAACAGGCTGCAAACCTGACCCTTGACCTGGACCAGGAATCAGGAAACAACAGCCAAACACTGATGCCTAACGTCCATGTACCCACACACTCAACCTGCGAATATTTCACGTTATATGCAATTCTAAAAATACTGTTGGAAAAGGATAGTAAATTACTATCTTTTAAAATAGTAAATTATGTTCTGTATGATAGGAAAAGGTAGGAAAATGTGTAAATCAGTTTAAAAGGGTTTTAAAAAAGGCAAGAAACCTCTAAAATGAGACTGCCTTTCAAAAGGTTAATTTCTAGGCAAACTCCTTTGCTAAACAAATATTGCAAAAATTTTTATTGGTAACCTGTTAATAGTTCTGCTGTAACAGTATTGTTTACTACTAAAATTAGTTTATAATTCCCTGGGTGGTCCAGAATAATAATACTGGACCCCAGAAATAAACTTTTAGAATTAAATGTACCACAAGAGATCCTAAATGGATAATAACAGACATGAATTAAGAGTGTTTGGGGGCTTCCCTGGCGGCGCAGTGGTTGAGAATCTGCCTGCCAATGCAGGGGACACGGGTTCGAGCCCTGGTCTGGGAAGATCCCACATGCCGCGGAGCAACTGGACCCGTGAGCCACAACTACTGAGCCTGCGTGTCTGGAGCCTGTGCTCCGTAACAAGAGAGGCCGCGATAGTGAGAGGCCTGCGCTCCGCGATGAAGAGTGGCCCCCGCTCGCCGCAACTAGAGAAAGCCCTCGCACAGAAACGAAGACCCAACACAGCCAAAAATAAATAAATTAATTAAAAAAAAAAAAAAAGAGTGTTTGAGTTCTATCTTTTCCCTTTCTCCATCTGCTGGTTATTGGAAGCATTAATGAGCAGAATATTCCAAAAAGGAAGACTGAGACAAAGGGTAAAAGATAATCTATAACCAGGCAATTCTTCCCCAGACTGAGAACTGGCATTTTATTTTAGCCTTAAAACTCACAAATAAACAGGAGGCCAAAAGACTCCCCCAAACACAAAACCTCTCATCCTGCACAGAGGTTCGGAAGGTGCATCTGCCTCTCCTGGGTCATCCTTCTGCTACGAGGGCAGGGTTTCTGACTACACGTCAGGCACCCTCCAACCTCCCCGCAGTTCCGTGAAAGTTTTATTTTAAGGAGGAGATTCAGAGAGGATAATTTAACATGTGTATAGACATGCAGCTGTCACATGAGGTAGGAAGTCATCTGGGCCTCTCTGGCTTGAAAGCCCATATTCTTTCTGCTTCCTCAAAGTTTGCTGTATTACATACACCCATCTTTCTCTGCTTGTATGAGATTCCATTTAAATACTCACGTCTCTGAAGTTTTAATGGATTTTGAATCCACTGAATTTTCATTGTTCTCCATGGATACTCCTATTAACTAGAATATAAAGAAAATAGATGTTAATCAAAATCAGTCATTATAAGATCACTGCATTAATTATTCCAATGATTATTTCTCTATGTTAATCAAAATCAGTCATTATAAGATCACTGCATTAATTATTCCAATGATTATTTCTCTAAATAAACACACTATATGGATATTTTCATATTAGCAGTACCATCACTCTCCCAGCTTCACCTCTACTGTTCAAGGCTTCTGTGAGTCAAACCTGAGAACAATCCTTTGTAAAGGTATGTATAAGGTCGCCCATTTCTCAATCTCTTTCGTTTTTAGTTGAGCTATGAAGTACATATAGTGCACAGATAGGAAGTGTGCAGCCTGATACAGTTTTACATTTGGATACCCCACCAGATCAAGATACACACTGCAACTTGTTTCTATTACAACAGATCTGGTCATTGGTAAGAACTCTGCCTTCCAACTCAACACAGTTAAAACAAAAACCAAAAACGGTATACCTCACATAACACTATTCTACGATGCTTAGATTCCCAAGAGATTCAGCACCAGGAAGTTCCAAACCTCCACATAATCTTTACTCTTAAACTAGACATGAAAATCCCACTTTCTCATTTAAGGTGGTGGACTGGCTTTAGGAAACCTGGAAGTAAAAACTAAAGTTCCTGCTTTCATTCTTCTGTCAGACGATTCTGTTTACCTCCCACAGTGAGTGAGTGAGTCCTAATCAAAGCAGCTCTCACTTACGGAGCATTTATTATACAGCAGGTACTGTGCTAGGCATCTTATCTTTTATTTTCCCAACCATCTGAAAAGTCAGGAAACCCAGCTCCTAGTGATTAAGTGACTTTGTCCACAGACGCAAAGCTTAGTGATGGAGGCCCTCTTCTTCCCACTCTTCCCTACTGCCTCTGAAGAAGCCAGTTCCTTACTACCTGTCTGGAGTTCTACCATGTCTTCTCTAGCTTCCCCAAAGCAAAGGTACTTCATGTGGCCTCCCTAAATAAAGAATACAGAAAAACAAGGACAGAAAATTTTTCTCCAGCCTCTAGAAGTCCTGCCTATCTCAAAAATTCCAATCAAAATAGAACTTTTAACCTAACTCCCATGCTAAAATCAGACATCTTAAAAAGAATACACACCCCATCAACAGGACTCACTCAACCACAAAAGCCTTTACAGAAAGTCCTAGGCTCCCTCCCCCTTTTTAAATTTAAATTTTTAAAATTGTGATAAAATATACATAAAATCTATCATTTTAACCATTTTTAAGTGTACAGTTCAGTGACATTAAGGACAGTCACAGTGTTGTATAAACATCACCACCATCCATTTCCAGAACTTTTTTATCTTCCCACACTTCCCCGTTACCAAAGTCCCCCCTTTCGAGGTCTCTTGAAAATTAAGGAGACATCTCTTCTCTTCTCCAAAGCTCAGTTCCTTCCTCCTCTGTCCCTAAGCACTGTGTGCACCTATCGTGGGGGAAGGTGGAGAAACAAATATGGAGAGGAACTGTCACCATTTTGGAACCACCGAAGGGGGTAGCGTTTCACCTTCTCTCAAAGTCAGTCTTTGCTGTGCATTTCTACAAAAGCTCTTTGCTTTTCTATCATCTTACTTCCTGCGGTTTTTCTAGAAATCTAAGGGAGGACGCTGTGTACAACTGGGATGAAGCATCTTGCAGTCGATGAGCAAATACTTCGTGAGCACATGCTTTGTACCAGGCGCCATTCTAGGCTCTAGGACAGAGTGGAAGACAAAATTCCTACCTTCAAGAAACTTTCATTCTAGAGAGGAAGAAGAATTACAGACTGATAAGATTTCAGATACTGATAGGGGCTATGAAGGAAATAAAATAGGGTAGAGTAATAGAGAGACTGGTAGTGTGAGCTACTTTAGCTGAGGAGGCTGGGAAAGCCAGCTCTGAGGTGACATTGACAGAAAGAGCTAAATGACATAGAGGCCACCCAGAGAGGCTGCCTTGCTGGGGAAAGGTCCGGCAAGTACAAAGGCCCTGAAAGAGTTTCGTGTATTCATGGTGCAGGAAAGAAAACCAGTTTGATTAGTGCGTGGAAAAGGAAGGGAAGGAGTGAAGGGAATTGAAGTGAGAAAGGCAAGATCATATAGGGCCTTAGGAGCCAAGAGGAGCTTTGATTCTATCCTTACTGCAAGAAGGAGAAACCACTGGAGTGCTTGAAGCACAGGAGGGACAGCATGCTTTAAAAAGATCACTCTAGCTGCTGAGTGGAGAATCCACTGCGGAAGCACAGAGGCCAATGAGAAGCCCTCTGGAATAGTCCCGGAAAGAGATGATAAAGTTTGGACTACAGTTAAATAGTGGATATAGGTAATTAAGAGTCTGGAACTCGGGGAGAGAGCAGGGCTGGAGATATACTGGGGCACCCTGATGATTAGAGGGTTACTGGAGGAAGTGGAGCCAGCAGGAGACTAAAGAGAAGTGAGTGAAACGGGGGGAAATCAGGTAGCTGGGGTGTACCAAAATATGCAGAAGTCTTCCAAAGAGAGTTTGATCATTTCAGATGTTGCTAAGAGGTCATTTCAGCTGAGGACAGAAGACCATTAGCTTTGGCAAGAAAGTTATGGGCATAGTGGGGATTGTCAGGAAAAATTGTCCCAGACTTGGAAATGGGCGAAAGAAATTACTGGATGTTATTTCAGGGTGGTACTAGGCATTGGCTAGAGAAAGCTTGGGGATTATCTGATTTTACAGGGTGTCTTTTGTTTTCATTTTAAGACTTTATTATTTTTAAAAAAATTTTTTTGGAGTATAGTTGATTTACAATGTTGTGTTAGTTTCAGGTGCACAGCAAAGTGAATCAGTTATACGTATACATATATCCATTCTTTTTTAGATTCTTTTCCCATATAGGCCATTACAGAGTATTGAGTAGAGTTCCCTGTGCTATACAGTAGGTCCTTATTAGTTGTCTATATATAGTAGTATATATATGTCAATCCCAATCTCCCATTTATCCCTCCCCTAACCCGTAACCATAAGTTTGTTTTCTATACCTGTGACTCTATTTCCGATTTGTAGATAAGTTCATTTGTATAGTGTGTCCTCTTTTGACTGACCTTCTCCTGACTAGGCTATTTTACAACTTTGTAGGAAGTTAAGCCACAAAAAATGGAAGCCGTGCAGATGATTCTTACTGATAGCAATGAAAACAAGTTTTGTCGTGTAATGACGTAACGGATTTGCCACTTGTAGAAAAGATGACCCTCCCAAATTACACTTTATTGCCCTATAGGGTATTAACCAGTTTTGCTTCTATTAGCAAATTCATTTCATTATACCCAACCATTTACATCTATGTTTATTGTTCAAAGTCTCCTTTGAACTGGTCCTAACAACGGACTGGTTCTATTATCAATTAATTGAATAAAATGTTTGACATATTTTATATTTACACAACAGTCAAGTTTCATACTTTTTGAAAAGTACACTTTAAAAGGATCAATGTTGCTGCAATGGGTTGAGGAGAAAATGGGAAAAGAAAAATGAGTAAAGACAACAAAAGTGAGTCAACATAGTTTTACCGTGAAGGGGCAAGGAGAGGGGATGGTAGCTGAAAGGGGACCAGGGGTAGAGGACATTCCTTGTTTGGCTTGGTTTTAAAGATGAGCCATTTAAAGCATGATTTTATGCTGATGAGAATGATCCATAGAAAGTGAGAAATTAATAAGGCAAGAGGAGAAGAAGAGCGAAGTTCTTCGAGGCATGAGGGGGGTCTGTGAATCTAGCTCACATATGGGGAGGTATTAGCCTCAGATAAGAACAAGTGAGGGCTCATCCACTATAATAACGCAAGGAAGACAAATTGTTTGGGCACAACGTATGAAGGCTGGCGAACTGGACGCAAGGAGGACGAGGCACTTCTCACGTGATGGCACCCATTTCCTCTCTGTTTAGAAGAGAGAACTTTGAGACAAAAATCCCCAAATGTCCTATCTATACCTTCATGAGTATTTATGCATGCATTTTACCAAGTAATACAAAAACTAATCATGCATACGTCTAGCAAAGCTGTGTGAGACAGGCATTCCCAGACATGAGTAGAAGGGACATAAATTGGTATCACCTCCCGAAACATGTCCCTCCCAGACCCCTCAATAAAAGGCTTGACATCTGCTCTAGGAAACTTACACTTCTAAG
This sequence comes from Balaenoptera borealis, assembly GCF_965194805.1. NCBI lineage: Eukaryota > Metazoa > Chordata > Mammalia > Artiodactyla > Balaenopteridae > Balaenoptera > Balaenoptera borealis. The sequence continues at coordinate 24,284,019 of NC_138880.1, read as the reverse complement.
AATGCAGCCTCAGGAAAAAACTCTAGGGATAAGGGAGAGGAGGGAAGGGGAAGGATATGTATTACTCATCAAAACATTGAAAATCTGTGCAGAGAAATAGTGAAGTCATGGTGTATCCAATACACTGGTTCTATAGTATCTTTACCTTTTAACCTGTTTATTAACAGTGGCTATCTCTGGGTGATGGCATCACTGGCAACTTAATTACTCCTTAATATTTTTCTATATTTTCTATAATGTCTACTTTTTTTAAGTTAGGAAACTGTAGTAAACATTATTTTATAAAATATCTTCCAACAATGGTAGACTATACCAACCAGTATTGTGTTAGCCAGTTTCAACTCTCAGCCCTGTTTCGAGAGCGATAAAAATAGTGGTACTTTACTACTATGAAAGCAGCAACCCTTCCTTGACTGCTGTGTACCACGTCCCAGTCTATCTGTCTTTCTCTTCTTCTTTCGTATGTATGATAAACACATTAATAGGCACATGGAAATCTCAAACTTCCTTCAACCATAAATACAGAGGCCAACTTGCCCCAATGCAAGTCAAAATAATTATCCATCCGTGGTTGAAAAACAAAGTTGTTAACTTGACTAATTGAGAGAACAGTACAGGTTGGCTAACAATTCTGGAAATGCAGGCAGATACATAATAAATGGCTTATTGATATTATATTATCATCCATGAGAAAATAGTGTTATTTATGTTTCAAGACTTTCTGGCCAGCCTGTGGAAAATCTGGAGTGAAAACACAGTGGGATGGGAAAAAAGACTTAATAAAATTTCTGAAGGTGAACCCAGAGCCCCTGCCAGTGTCTTTCTGGCCCCAGGGTTTTGCCTCAAATTGGCGCTTCGAATGAGTTTGCCAAATGTAGGGTGCACAGTAGCTGTTCAGGAACCCCTAAAGGCTGCTATGTTCCCACCAATGATCAAGGGCATAAGACGTCTTACCAAACACTTCTGCAACAGCGCAGTGATTCTTGGACTGAAATACTAACTTCTAACAATCTTTTATTTCTTGCCAACAATAAAGCTGTGGGACAAGGCGATTCTATCCTTAAGACCGGTAATAGAAGGTTTAGATTTAAACAGTGGCAAGCTTTCCAGAATTTTAAAATACAGTTGACTCTTGAACAACTCAGGTTTGAACTCTACAGGTCCACTTACACATGGATTTTTTTTTTTTAAACACGTGGCTTTTTAAAAATAGCAAATACTACATCACTACACCATCTGAGGTTAGCTGAATCCATGGATACAGAACCATGGCTGTGGAGTGCCAACTAAAAATTATACACTCAGATTTTCGACTATAGGGAGGGTCCCCTAACCCCTCGTTGTTCAAGAATCAATTGCATTTGGCTTCTTGGTTCATACCAAGGTTAAGATGTAACCTAAATATAAAGTGACTTTCAAGTAGTCATTTCCTTTTCATATATTTAATCAACTTTCTTTAACCAAATCATTTTTAAAAGTTAAAAACGTTTCAGCCTGATTAGCCTTAATACAAGTACTTGTAATTAATAATTTCCAATATTAGACATCAAACAGACAATTTTGTTTCAGAAGGTACTTGATGGCTGAAAGAAAAAAAAATCTGAATTTTTAAAGACTAGTATTTAAAACAGTTTCTCTGATAAGGATTTCTCAGGAACAAATACTATGATGTATTTTGTTCCCTTTGTGTGTGTTTTTTTTTTTTTTTTTTTACCAATGACGACTTTATGAAGTCATGTGTCAGGGTCAACAAACTCACACTTTTACATAAACAAGAAATAAACCCCTTCCTTTAAAGTCTTTCACAGAATCATACCTGATCCACCATGCCAGAATTAATCTCTTCCATCTATATATTTACTTAGCATGTAATTAGAACCCTTCTTGTATTTTCATTTTATCCTGTTTTGGATTGTTTTTTTTTAAAGATTTATTTATTTATTTATTTTTGGCTGCACTGGGTCTTCGTTGCTGCACACGGGCTTTCTCTAGTTGGGGTGAGCAGGGGCTACTCTTCATTGCAGCGCATGGGCTTCTCATTGCGGTGGCTTCTCTTCCTGCGGAGCACGGGCTCTAGGCCCTTGGACTTCAGTAGTTGTGGTGCACGGGCCTAGGTGCTCCGTGACATGTGGGATCTTCCCAGACCAGGGCTCGAACCCGTGTCCCTTGCATTGGCAGGCGGATTCTTAACCACTGTGCCACCAGGGAAGTCCTGGATTGCTTTTTATGTGTGTGTATTTGTTATTCTCATAACACTATGACACAGTGATGGTTTTTCCTCTCTCAATTCCACCAATCAGCAACTAGCATGCTATATTCCGGTCCCACTGGATTCTTTGAACGGTTTAAAAATAATTTTCTCTCAGGGTCTTCACATTTGCTATTCCCACTACCCGGAATACTAGTCTCACTGATGTATTATGTTATATAATATTATATAATATGACTTATTTCGCTCAGGTCTCTATTGAAAGGTCACCTCTCCCAGATGTCTTCCCTCATCCTATTTCACTTTCTTTACTCTGCTGATACGCAATCAACAAGGATCCTGGAGCAGAAATCTTGAGGAATTGCTGAGACAGAAAGTAGGAAATATCAGGGAAAGATTCCTGAGGTGATGGGAATGATTTTGGGAAACTGAGCTGAGAGAACATAGGTAGAAGTGGAAGGAAGGAGAATTTTAGGGTCATCTCTTGGTGAGCTGCATTTGGAGCAGTTGAGGGATTGTCCCTTTTTTTTCTTATGGTTGGCTGAATAGTGAGTAGTCAGAGTATTTCTCCACAGGTTTTAAGGAAAAAAAGTGTACATTGAAACCTGGTAAACAGAGTACCCACATTAGCAAATAACACAAACTGGAGTTTGGCATCCAACTTGTTTGCCAAACCCAACTGATTTGGCACCTAAACTCCGAAGATAAGTCCAGCCATTCCAGTGTCCCATCACAAGCAACACAGGCAGACAGAAAAAGAGAATAACCAAGAATAATTGACTGTTCAAGAAAAACTGACACCATGAAAGAGACACCAAACTCAACAAAAATATTAAAACAAACAGAAAAAGAAGTAATTATGAGTTTTTCTGAGGCTACTGTGTGTAATTTAAAAACTAGAAACACTGGAAATCAGCGAGAAGGCAGATAATGACTAGAACAAAAAAGTCATTGCTCAGTTTTGGGTTTCAAAAGAGATTTAAATTCCAAGACTGAGACAGTGGTTTGAAAGCCAAACATATTTGACTTTAGTTGAAAGAAAAGGTTGTCTGCTGCCAGTGTCCTTGTCCACACGGTGAGACACAGCCGCCCCCCCGCCTCTGCAGGAGACCCTCCACCACTAGCAGGTAGGTCTGGCTCAGTCTCCTCTGGGGTCACTGCTCCTTCCCCTGGGTCCCCATGCGAACACTACTTTGTGTGTGCCCTCCAAGAGTGGAGTCTCTGTTTCCCCCAGTCCTGTCAGCTGACCTTCATATACTACTGAAAATTTATGTAATGAGAAATAAAATCCTCACGGCATCAGACTTGCGCACATTTGCTTTCTGCTTGTCACCACCTGCTTTTCCCACATGAAAGCACCAAATCCACACACTTGGGAGCAGAGCTTTGGTTCCTGCAGAGCTTACTTAAGAGTTACACTCAGCATTACCTCACCTCCATTAGCTAATGCCTGGCTGAATATAAGTTATTCTGGACATGGTGATCTCATCTCAGAAGGATAAAAAAAATTGTCCCCCAAGGGAAAAAGTGCCCTATATGATGACGAGAGTTTAAGTTCTTAGAACACTTTCGTTTGACAAAACACAAATAGGAAAATATACAATAGGGGCTTAAAAAATATATTGTGTGTGTGTGTGTGTGTGTGTATATATATATATATATATATATATATATATATATATATATATATATATATATATGATGAATTACTACTTGGCCAGAAAAAAGAATGAAATTTTCAATAAATCCATAGAAACAGAAAGTAAATTAGTGGCTGCCTAAGTTTAGGGGTTTGGATAGAGATTGGGGATGACTGCTAATGGTTATGAGGTTTCTTCTGGGGTGATAAAAATGTTCTAAAATTGGTTGTGGTGATGGATACATTACCCTGTGAATATACTAAAAACCATTGAATTCTATAGTTTAAATTGATAAACTGTGTAGTATGTGAATTACGTCTCAATAAAGCTATTTAAAACGTAAAAAAAAAAAATAATAAAAATAACAAATATATTGTAGCCCCGCAATGGACTTAACACTAATTGTTTCTTACTGTACTGAGTATGTAATTCTTTCCATCAATTCAGGATGCTGATGATAATAAATTTCTAAACATATATTGGATCCCAGAGAAGTTCTAAGTAGATAAATTGACATTAGATGGCAACCTGGAACCTGGGTCTTAGAATCAGGTCTCTGAGTTCCTAGATCCCTTTAATACTTGCCACTGAAGCTACAACAGTCAGATTTTTCAAAAGTTAAAAAATGTTGTCAGTACAAATTTACTGTCACTCTAAAATACATAAGCATTTCAGGCTGTGTTTTCCTAAAGTGAAAAGTTGCAATGATTTCCCAGTTTTTATTGTGGTTTGCCAACTAAAGGGACCGTTGCATAATGCAATAATGAAGTTAAGCAGAATAAATTATCTACAGAGTTCAAAGAGAGGAATAAAAATTAATTTCTAAAATTGAAATTTCTATATGAAGTTACAAAGTATCAACATTTTAGGAAAAAACACCCAACAACAACCTGTTATTAAAAATGGCTTGAGGACTTCCCTGGTGGTGCAGTGGTTAAGAATCTGCCTGCCAATGCAGGGGACAGAGGTTCGAGCCCTGGTCTGGGAAGATCCCACATGCCGCGGAGAAACTAAGCCCATGCGCCACAACTACTGAGACTGCGTCTAGAGCCCACACACCACAACTACTGAGCCTGCGTGCCACAACTACTGAAGCCCATGCGCCTAGAGCCCGTGCTCCGCAACAAGAGAAGCCACTGCAATGAGAAGCCCGCGCACCACAACGAAGAGTAGCCCCCGCTCGCCGCAACTAGAGAAAGCCCATGCTCAGCAACAAAGACCCAACACAGCCACAAATAAATAAATAAATAAATTTATTTTTTTAAAAAAAATGGCTTGAAAGTTGTGCCTATAGTAGAGATTTCAAAATGAGATATTAAATTAGGATAACCAGTTTAAGTTATTCCTACTTAGTTAACCTGTCACCCATCAGTGGGTTGTTCTTGGTGCCTGTCCTATAAGGAAACTGAGGTAAGGTCTAAAACCTGGTCTTTGCCCTACCAAACGGGTTTTAAATCTCAAAATGAGACATAAGAACCAACATCACTCACTTCTGAATCATCTCCACAAATACAAGTATCTTCAAAAAAATTATAAGTAAAAATTTACCAAAACAGGTAGCCAAAGAAAAGCCCAAAGAATCATAACACAATATGCGACTTGAGTGTTGTGTACTAACAGGTCCTCTTACTGTTGGCTAATAGGGGCTAGACTCTGAGCTAAAAGGTACATTTATCTATGCATGTATTCATTATTTACGTATTTCTAGTTAGTCCTTCCAACGATGTTTTGAGGCATAATGAGATTTCCATTTTATAGTTCAGTTGACTGAGGCTGAAAGCAGTTAAGTAACTTTTAAATGGCAGAGCCTGGATTCAAACTCAGATCTGTCAGCTTCCCACACTTCTACATGGCTTAGTTCTACATAGGAGGGGTAATGCTATCAATAATTTCAAGAAAGGAAACAAAAATCCATAACCTAGAAACACTAAGATGAGAGAGGAAGCATACAAAAACATGATAGAAACTGACTGCAAGGACAGTGAAATAGTATAAAGTGCACTCACTCCAACTCACGAAGAAACCAGGAATGATGTTTATGGTGTTTGGGGTGCCACTGGGTAATTTACTTCTAAAAGTAAAATTACTCACAAAATATTAATAACTTTCATATTAAGCATTTAGGATGTCATTAAGACACTTTTTTCTATGTCTCTATTTGCCTCTAAAGGAGAGGTGAAGCCTTTTCACTATGACTTGTGGGGAGATTATTCAGTCCTCCCTCAGTATCCATGGAAGATTGGTTCTAGGACACCCCCCTTGCTCCTCCTTCCAGGGATACCAAAATCTGCAGATGCTCAAGTCCTTTATGTACAATGGTGTAGGAGAATTGGCCCTCCATATCTGGTTAAGAACCTACAGACAAGGAGGGTGGCCCATACTTTGGCCAAAGAACTTGAAAAACATCAGGATTATATTTATTACCAATTAGAGAGGACAAAGTCTCAAAAGCAGTCGTGTTTCCAGATTTGGTAAGTGCAACAGAAAGAAGAAAATACTTTTCTCACAACAGTTTGGATAAGAGGAGATTTCTGCTGTGACGTACTAGAGGTTTTATTGAAATCATTTCCCATCTGGTCCCTGCATTTCTTTGGGAAGAGTCACCAAACTGGATATTGTCATTGGGCCTGGTAAAAGTCAGACTTTTAATATTTATTTTGTAATAAAGGCGGAATCTCACACATGGCAAGTAAAATTAAACACAGAAGAAACTTAAATAAGTTCAGTTGTGCCACACAAACAAAACCATTCTTTCTTTTTCTCTGGCAAGGACCACACCACCAGGAAGACACAGACAGGAGGGCTTCCCCACTACTCAAAGCCACAAGCCAGAAAGGACACAATGCTTACTAAGTGCAAGGGGCCCGTTTCCCCTCACTTGAAGTCTTGTCCTAAGATGGTATCTCTGGAGGGGCAGAAGGAGAAATGGGAAAGTCCTTGCAGACCTAAATATTGTGTTATGAAATAAATGTAGAATGAAGGATCTTGGATGCCTTTTATAAAAACTATAGATAACCTGTAAGGCCTCCTCCCTCCCACTGAGAGTCACTCCTCTGTAGAAGTGATTCAGTTTTACAACCACCTGCCAGAGAAGGTCTGAAACTGCGAAAAGCCAGGGTCAGTAGTATTTATTTATTTGTCATTTGTGCCATAACAATTGACTGAACACCAACTGTGTGCACTCGTAAACCCTGAGTGTTTGAAGTAGTGGAGACCAAGATTCTACCCCTATGTGTGACTTGCACCAGAGCTCACTGTATTCAAAAGTGGCTCAACAAGACAGATGCCAGTGTTCAGTACAAAATAGATAACTTTATTTTATTCTACCCTAATGCAGAAATTCCATAAGCAACTTGAAGATCAAAACAGGCAGAGAATTAACAACGTTACTTAGAGATTTACAAGGCACTGTCACAGACATTATCTCATTTTATCCCTATAATAACCCTGCGAGGTATGTATATTACTCCTGCCTAATTTATGGATGAAATAGAAAGTGTTGCCCTTGGGATGTGGCCTCGGGTCCTATGACAGCAGCGTACCTATCCCCCTCCATTACATTTGTATTTGTTAAATGTGTTCACAACAGTATCTAACAGTCTAAGAATTCCACATCTTTTTTTTAGATCCAACACCACTGCTTCCCATCTTTGAGACAGAGCCTAAGGAACTATCTGATACTAGGCACCAGAACTGACCTAATGCCATTCATGAAACTGAAGACTGCTTTCCAGCATCAGAAGGGGGATGAAGCAATAGGAGATTGTGTTAAACTGGATTTGAAAGTAAAACTGAAAAAAAGCATTATAATTGCCTCTATCAGATGTCAGTCTCTTAAAATCACAGGAGGTAAGACTTTTTTTTCAGGAAAGCAAAAGCAAATCTGATGTAATTGGATACAATGTTTCACTTCTTTCTTACTAGGAACAGGTTTTATTGCTACACTCCAATAAACTGTTCATTCCTTCATTCATTAAAACACATTCTAACTTTCAAAAGCCTCCACTGCAAAAGCCCAAAGCAAAACCATCAGGTTGGGATAGGGGTGATTTAAGCTTTGTATTTCATTCTTAGAGATCACATAACCACAATGCATTCAAAGTGGCTGAGCGCATTTTGACACAGGCTGGTCTATGCAGCTGGCTTAGCACCTCCTAATACGATCCTGCATACACACATTGTTACAGCAACTCTGCATTTCACCTCTACCATTCCTTTCTAGTCTGCATCATTTAATTATAATTTGCTAAGCAACCTTAAAATAGTTTTTTTTTCTACATAGGGCATAATTATTAAAAAGCATAATACTGTAGTATTGGCATTCATTTGTGCCAGGCCCCAAATATGGGGAAAGACAATACGGAACAAGATAACGAGAAAAACACAGTTCCTTGTGGAATTTGCTTAGGAGCTAATAGGGGAGAGTGTAAAAATAAGCAACTGTAAAGGATATGACACTTTCCTCTTAGGATGAGACCGATGTCAAAGGAACACATAATAGATAGACTTAACCTTGAAATGTTTAATGAGAACAGAAACATAAATAGGAGTTCCTCAAGCAAGTGTGTGGTGACGGGAAGAGAGAGGTAACGCAAGAGTGTTCCAGGCAGAGAACAGTTAGTGTTAAGATCAGCATGGCTGTGCAAAAAGTGAAACGGTGCCATAATGAAAGATAAGGCAGGGGAAGGGGACCAAGGAGCCAACCTATGCTTGGCTTTGTTAACCGTGTTAAGGGACTGGGTTATCCTATGACCAAAGGAACAGCTTTCTGGATTTTTATTCTGTAAAGATCCCTCAGCCTGTGCTATAAAGAATGGACTGGAGAGGGGCCAGAGGGGCCTCCTGTAGGCAGGTAAGAGCTTAGGGTGGCTTAAATCTGAGATGGAGAGAAGGGGCCAGATCCAGTGGATATTTAGGAGGGCCAGGAGGCTTCGTGGCTAACTGGAGGAGCCAGGAGAGGAAGCTGATAAGGTTGGTTCCCAGTTTCTTGGCTTGGGAGCCACTTATTGAGAACTGGGAAACAGGCAGCTGCCTTGGGAAGTAAGGCTTGAGAGCACAGCCACTGAAAACAAGAGTGACTAAGGCACTCTTATTCAACATGCGCTGAGGGGATTTCAAAGCCTAAGGGATTTGGGCCACGGACACATAGTCACCCGCAGGAGCCAGAAGGATGCATGGAGGCCTTCAGGTCTGAAAGTGAACAGGAGTTTAATACTTGAAACTACCTCTTTGGAAAGCGGAGTCACCCGTCAACCTGATAAAATCTAGACAAAGAAGGCAGCAGAGACCAAATCCTCACCAGCAATGGGAGGATAAGCCCTGAGGGCCAGAGCCCTTAGGACAGAACCAGCCCGCCTCCTGCCCTCAGGTCATCTTTTCTCCGCGCCCAGCCTCCTCACCTCCTTCCCGATTAAAATTTCAGCCTTCGATCCCCGCTGCCTCCAGCTCCCGGGTCCGACCTCCTAACCCCCGGCCTCAGCGCCCCCGCCTGGGCCTCCCGCGCCTCTCCTCCCCCGGCTCAGCGACCCGTGTCAAGCCTCCTGCTACCAGGCTTCAGCGAGCCGACCCGGGTCTCCCGACACCCCCCATTCTCGGCCCGGCCACCTGTCCCCCGGGCTCGGCGTCTCCGGCTGGGTCTCCGCTCCCCAGCCTCCCGCTGTCCGCCCTCCACCTCCCACGCGGGTCTCCCACCACCCCCGTCCCAGCCTCTCGATCCTCGGTCCGGCTCCCCCGTCCCCCAGGCTCGGCGTCTCCAGCCGGATCTCCGCTCCGCGGCCCGGCCTCCCGTCCCCGGGCCGGGTCTCTCGATCTGCGGGCTTCAGGGCTCGTCCCCGCCCCCGTTGTCGCGCCAAAACAAAGGATCCGCCGTCCGGACCAGGCCCGTCTCCTCCGTCTCCCCGGGGCAGCTGCAGGCCGGTGCAGGCCCCCGGGGCAGGCGCTGAGCTTGGGAGAGAGGAGGGAACCAGCCCAGGGCCTATGGCACCAAAGCGAGAAGCGTCGAGGGCATATCTCACCTCTCAGCCCACACGCCGCAGCCACCGGCTCGCTCTGCTGGGCTCGATTACTGCTCTGTTTCCGCCGCAGCCGCGCTCAGAGGTAGGCGCCCGAGCAGGCCCCGCCCCGCTCTGGCCCCACCCCGGCCCCGCCCCTCAGCTCTGCGAGCTCCGCGACGCGCCGACACGTCCATCAGGCCCCGGCTCCCCCCGCCCGAGAACACCGCCCCCTCACAGGCCCCGTCCCGCCCGAGAACACCGCCCCCTCACGGTCCCGCCCCGCCTGAGGACGCCGCTCCGCCCGAGAACACCGCCCCCTCACGGGTCCCGCGAGCTCCTGGCTTCCAGGTCCGCTTCCGGGCCATTCTAGGCCCTTCCCGGCCTCCGCTCCCTTGCAGTCAGCGTCCTGCCCCAGAACGCTGTCGTCTCACAGGCACGCGCTCTCCCCACTTCCCGCCCCGGCCCCGCCCCCGCGCCAGGTTTGAAGACTCGGTCCCGCCACGGTGGGCGGGTCGTGTGTCCTACCAGCCGCAGAGGACCCATGGCTTCCCGCCCACGGCGAGCGTCTCTGGAGGTAAACGGAGGGAAACCCGAAGGCCTCGCCGGGTCCCGGGGGCAGGGAGAAGGGAGTCACGGGCGGGCCCTGCGGGAGGACGGAGAGCGGGTCGCGGCCTGCCGGTAATCCCCGCTTCCCCTCGGGCGACCGGAGGCCTTCCCTTAGGTCACCCCGAATTCCCTATCCCGAAACCAAAAGCTTTAACCGCCCTGCTGGGCGTCCGCCTGTCTTGGGTCACGAACTCTTTTCAGACTCTGAGTCATTTTCGCAGAAGAATGTACCAACCCAATTGAGCACGAAATTCTCCATCAAATTTCAAGAGGTTCAGGACATTCTGACAAGTCAGGGGCCCCAGGTGAAGAACTCACCCACTTCCAGCACATTTGTTTACTTGGGTATAAATCAGGGCGCTGTTTTGTTCACAGAGATGAGTATGGCTACCGTTCCTTGAGTGCTTATCTGTGCTCTTACATTGTGGCAATGCATTTTCTTTTTCTTTCAGCAGCCCCTGCAGGTAGGAATTCCAGTTTCCACCTGGGCTTAATTAAAAAGGCTAAGTGGTTTGCTCTTGTTAAGGGCTACACGAGTTAAACTCAGATCCCAGGAATAAAACCCAGGCCTTGATCCCTCCCAAGTTGAGAGAGGACCAGTATTTGGCAGTCCTTTTTCTGCTGCAGTAAAACTGAAGAATAGGACCCGCTTCCAACCTGCGCAGTGGTTGGCATGCAGTTATTTGTAAGGCAGGCACTAGTGTACTAGTTTTTTTTTTTTTTTTAAAGATGTTTTCTGGCTTTACTTATTTATTTATTTTTGGCTGTGTTGGGTCTTCGCCTCTGTGCGAGGGCTTTCTCCAGTTGCGGCGAGCGGGGGCCACTCTTCATCGCGGTGCGCGGGCCTCTCACTATCGCAGCCTCTCTTGTTGCGGAGCACAGGCTCCAGACGCGCAGGCTCAGTAGTTGTGGCTCACGGGCCTAGTTGCTCCGCGGCATGTGGGATCTTCCCAGATCAGGGCTCGAACCCGTGTCCCCTGCATTGGCAGGCAGATTCTCAACCACTGTGCCACCAGGGAAGCCCTGTACTAGGTTTTTTTAATCAGTACTATTACCCCGTATTGATGCTCAAACCCCTTCCTGTGCTAAACTTTCTTGCCAAAATTACGCTCTAGTTAAAGCAGCAGCAGCAGCAGCCGTTTTCTGTTTTTGTGTAGATTACACTTATTAGTCTGGAGAAACTTTAATTATAGTAAAATAGCTGGCTAGAAGCAATGTTGGAAGTTTCTTTTTACAGAGGCGTCTCGGAGGTGGCAGAACCTGATCTGGGCCTGGCAGGGGAAGACTTCAGGACAGGTGAGTGGGGCCTTCCGGGGGAGGGAAACGTGCAGGAGGGCTGCTGGAGTGGGCCAGGTGCAGGCAGTGGTCATCATCATTCATTTGGTGAGAAGGCTGAACAAGAAGAAATCGAACGGTAAGTGGTTGAGGGCCAGATTCTGGAGAGTTTGGACTTCTTGAGGTAAACTTTAACGTGCATTAAGTGATGCTCTGAATCATTAATCAGTGTCCCTAGGAAAAGCTATGAAAATGGTCTTTTTAAAAAAAATTTTATTGGCGTATAGTTGATTTACAATGTTAATGAGTTCGTTTCAGGTGTAGAGCAGAGTGATTCAGTTACGCCTGTATTCATTCTTTTTCAGATTCTCATATAGGTCATCACAGAGTGTTGAGTAGAGGTCCTATGCTGTACAGTAGGCCCTTGTTGGTTATCCGTCTCGTAGATAGTGTGTGTGTGTTCATCCCAAGCTCCTGATTTACAATCCCCCCCCGCCCCCCGTTTCCTCGTTGGTAACTGTGAGTTTGTTTTCAATATCTGGAAGTCTGTTTCTGTTTTGTAAATAAGTTCATTTGTATCATTTTTTAAAAAAATTAGATTCCACATATGAGTGATATGATATGTCTTTCTTTGTCTGACTTCACGTAGTATGATAATCTCTAGGTCCACCCATGTTGCTGCAAATGGCATTATTTCGTTCTTTTTTATGGCTGAGTAATATTCCATTGTATATGTGTACCACATGTCTTCATCCATTCTTCTGTCGATGGACATTTAGGTTGCTTCCACGTCTTGGCTGTTGAGCATGGTCTTAAGGTGATTAGTCTGGCAGAATTAGGCTGTTTGGATGGGAGATCCTGTGGGGATGGTAGAAAGGTGGAACTGGAAAAAACTGTACTGCTGGATGTTTTCTTCCTTATATAGGAGACTTCTGGGAAGTTTAAATATGAGTTACTCTGTTCAAGCATAGACAGGCAAGGTGACTAAAGTAGGAAAAAAAAAAAGTTAGTATATTTAATAATTTTGTAAGGTGTTATTCATCTGGGAAGTAAACTATTATTACTGTAAATGAAGTTTAATCACATACTTTATTATGAATACTTTAGCAGCGGGAGAAATAGTGTAAATGTATTACAAGAGGCCGTAAAGGGAATTATATTAAGAAAACATTGCCAAATACCAGAACATTACTAAATGGTAGAACTGGAACATATATGCAGAAAACACAAGATACTGTTGAGTCAGTCTGTTCTCAGGGCAGAGGGAGAAGTTCGAGTTGGGGAATAGGAATTGACTTGTGATTAGACAAGAGAAGAAACTAGGAGAACTGGGCTAGAGAGAGCCATGCGAGGCAGGCTTCAGCTGTCCCTAGAAAGCAGTAGTCGTGAACCATGGGCCTCATGGCCCAGCTGCTCCTGGGGACCAGGCCGTCAGTGTCACCGACGAACAAGTCTAGGCATAAACGTCTGGAAACCAGGGCTGCTTAGGTCAGCTGTCTGAGTCATCTCCTCACCCTCCCTCTCGCTGTCCCTTCTCCCACTATAGTTACTCTAAAAAGACTAAGCCAACCTTTTTTCTAGCCTGACCACCTTTAGTTGTAAAACTGGTATCAAAAATGGTTAAACAATCATTCCCATGCAATGCTAAGAAATAAATAATAGAGCTCTTAAGCCTGCTATTTTAAAATACAACAAATATTTTTCTTTGGGTCTTGGAAACTGTTACAAAAGTAGTTATGGTCCCTGTGTGAAAAGGGGTTTTCATGTGTAATTATATGTATATAGAAAAAGACAGCACTATTTCCCCACCAGCATTTCTGGAATGGTGATATGTTCTCCCAGGGGGTAGGGATGAGGAATATGATAGTCCAAAACCAGAATACCAGATGCCTTCCTGTTCTCCATTTCCTTTGCTTTTAATATTCAACCCTGCTGCTTGAATAGTCTAAGCCCCAGTTGTCTTTCAGCCCAGCTGTTAAAATTTTAAAACTGTGCAAAGAACAAGGGGGCATAACATATTTTGAGCTTCTCTCTTTTTTTCTGTTGACGTGCGTGGTTTCCTCCGTCCAGTAAGTGTTAAACTGGTTTTCCATTGTGACTGTGACTTTCATATATGATATACTCCCATGGTCATACCAATATTTTTACAAAACCAGAAAAAATTTTCCCGATGTCGTTGTAACTAAGTGTGAATATCCACATGGTTATTTCTAGTCAGTTATTTGCTAGATACTAGAGTCATTAATTCACCTCTGATCGCATTATGTGTTTATTGTCTTTGTTAAGTAATTGGTGGGCTTTATTAAAGTTAGTCAGTTTCTTAGAAGAAAGTTTCTCAATTAGGTTATCTAAATGGAGGGGATTTTTATCTGTGCGTGAAGCAGATTAAATAAACTAATACTCAGAATCTATCTAGCAATAAGGAGCCCTGTCACATATATTGAAAAATTAACACAGTTGTATTAAAAATTGCCCCATCTCTTCAATCCAAAGAAATTGTATTCCTTTCCTAGGCATATCTGTTACGAAATTTATGTTGATAGCTTTAGAATTTTATTTCTGTTTCTTGGTTTATAATTTATAATATCCATGTGGATTAAGTGTAATTCTGAGAGTATAATCTTAAGTCTGTTATGGTTGAAGTCAAATTTGAAATCTATGGATAATATGCCTTTTTTTCTAACAGTGCATGAGGATATTCCTACCCTCTCTTAATCTTTTTGGGTGATTCTGTTTTTCTTTCCAGGGAATATTTCATTTGCCAGTGAGTTTATGTTGCAAAGTTTTCTGCTAAAATTCAAGAGCATATTTATCAATGCAAGTACTAGCTAGATAGGCATTGACAAAGGTAAATAGGGATTTTACCTTCAAATGCTTTAGCGTATGATATTATGTCACTTAAAACCTAATATATCTGTTTTCTGCATACATAAATTACAACATAGTTGATGTTGGTGAAGAAGGAAACTATTAGTTATTTCTATTTCTGTGTAAAACCCAGGCCAAAACTTGCTGGCTTTAAAAACAACAAGTTAATTTTTTCTTAGAGTTCTGTGGGTTGCCTGGGCAGTTTGCTGGATCTCTCACCTGAACTCACTCAGGCTTACTCAAACATTGAATTCAGATGATGGCTGGATGATCCAAAATGGCTTAACTCACGTGTCTGATAGTTGGTGCTTGCTATCAGCTGGGGTACCTTGGTTCTTCTCCAGAGAGCCTTTTATCCTCTGTGAGGCTAGAGTTATAGCATGATGATTTCAGAGCAGGACTCCACGATAGCCAAGTCTAATGCAAAAGCACTTATTAAACCTCTGCTTGCTTCACATTTGTCGATGTGACATTGGCCAAAGCAAGTCACATGGCCGAGAGTCTGTATGGGAGTGGGCTTAGATGGCATCTCTTGATGGGACGAATGCCAGAGAATTGTCCCCATTTTTTCTCTATACTGGAAGCTTTTCCCTCCTCTTCTAAAAACCTATCCTTTTTCCTTTGTAAGTAAACCGTAATCCCAAATTGGAAAAGTGTTGCCTGGTCCCCTTACTTTGGCATGGCTAACATGGAAGCATTGTATGCAAACAAAACATATATCATTAGGAAACGAGGGTTAAAATGTAATCATTTCAATTGACTCATCACAAAAATAGTCATTAAATTAACAGATTAACATTTATTCTTTTTTTTAAAGTCATGCTTATGATTACCATACATCCCAAACCAAAACTAGCTGATATTGTAATTCCCATTCATACACTGGTTATCCTCCCAGCTAATAGTTGTTTGAGTAGAAAAGAAGAGCAATGGGCAGGAAAAAGAGGAAAAGGGAGCTAAGAGCTAGACAGTGGTGCCTAGAAATGAATTCTACACTAAGAAATAATAGTACTGGAATGATGCCCACCATCTGGGTGAGGTACATGGCACTTGATGCAACAAAATGGTTATAATAAAAACCATAGTGATGCAAAAAACACTCATATTTACATGAGGCATTGGAATTTGCAAAACATTTTCATGTCTTATGACATGTATCCTCAAGATAACTACATAAAGATCATGTTGATCCCCATTTTGCAGCTGATTACAATTTAGGGAGCTTCATTAACCTGTTCAAAACTGTAGCACTGTTAGATGGACGAGCCAGGATCTAAAGATTTCTGATAACCAGCCCTGTCCTTGTTTCACAATAAAACTTCACACAAAACATAAACTGTAAAGCAAAGAAATAAGCAGAAATGAGCTTTGAAGTTTTACCAAACAAAATACATCTTAAACAAAGAAACTGACGTCCATGTTTGTTTGTTTTAGTAGTAATTGACAGAGATCCTACCTGGGATAGGATTTAGTCTCCCCATACTTCTGAACCAATGAAGAGAAAATGGGAAGCGAAACTGAAGCAAATTGAAGAACGAGCATCCCATTATGAGAGGGAACCATTGTCCTTGGTGTACAGACCAAGATTGTCTAAGCCAGAAGAACCACCATCCATTTGGAAACTATTTCATCGGCAAACTCAAGCTTTTAATTTTGTTAAAAGCTGTAAAGAGGTAATTTTTCTAATCTTTTTTTAGGGCTACTATAACTTAAGATTTCCAGAAAAAAATCTATTGTTTGTTTTCATTTCAGTCCACATATTTTACCAGAAGAATTTAATTGCAGTCTCTTTGTACTATTTAGGAAAGATATCCATGAATCATTAACCATTTACTTTATATTAATAATGAAAAAAATGACATGTCTAGTGCCAAATAGTTTGAAAAATCTGTAATGACATAGAAATGAAGCTATGCTTAGAGGAGAAGTGACTGTATTCATGGACTGAAAAATAATAGAATGAGTGTAAGAGTTAAACTAAAATAATACCCACAGAAATATCAGGGAATGAGTAAGTAGAGTGTGAGTTTTTTTTTTTTTTTTGGTCTGCATTGGGTCTTCGTTGCTGCGTGTGGGCTTTCTCTAGTTGCAGCGAGCGGGGGCTACTCTTCGTTGCCGTGCGCAGGCTTCTCATTGTGGTGGCTTCTCATTGTGGAGCACAGGCTCTAGGTGTGTGGGCTTCAGTAGTTGTGGCTCACGGGTTCTAGAGCGCAGGCTCAGTAGTTGTGGTACACGGACTTAGTTGCTCCGCGGCATGTAGGATCTTCCCGGACCAGGGCTTGAACCCCTGTCGCCTGCATTGGCAGGCAGATTCCTAACCACTGTGCCACCAGGGAAGCCCAGAGTGTGAGATTTTAAGGATGAAATTAGGGATTGGAGATTTGAATTTAAACAATAGCAAATGAAAATGTCTCAAATGTCATAGCTTAGAGTTAATAAGCCCTGAAACTTAAATCATAGCACCAAAGCACACATGTTTTTTATCTTTCTACTGTCCCTTTTGTGCTTTGGAGTAGTAGAGTAGATTTATCATAATTTCCAACACATTAGGAAAGTGGGAGGAAGAAGTGCTTGCTACATCCTAGCCTCACAAAGGGAATGGTTCTCAAAAATAAACAGGTGTGTATTGCACATCTTTTTTTGTTGGGCACTGTGGGGAATATAAAGAAATATAATGAAAAGATGCATCTATCCAACATAAATCCAGCATAAATAAATTGTGATTCTGAAAATTGATGATATATAAAAACTCAAAATGCTATAAGTATTTAAGGAGGAGGACCTTCTTTCCCTGGTAAAGAGAAGCTTGCTCACATCAGAATAGTTTAGGAAATAGAAGAAAAGCCTTTTGTGTGCATTTTGTGTAACCCTAATTCAGGTATCAGAAATTAAAATACAGATTCGTTTAATCTTGACTTCAAAAAAAATATAGCTGTATGATTGCTGGATTTACCAATCATCAGTTTATAAAATTTATCTGGAGAAGATTTTTAATAGGGTCGGGTAACTTAGTCTTCTTATGATTTCTCTCATGAAAATGGAAGTTTAGTTCCTTTGTAGGCTCAACAGCTACCTTTAGCTAAGTGGAAACAAAAGAACTTGTGTATTCCTTTTCCATGAGAAACAATAATTTATAGTTACTTGTTCTGCATTTTAAAACTTTCCTTAAACTTTTAAGATTTACGTACAAATATATTTTTTAAAACGGTTCTCATGTATTTTTATATACTCTAGGAAATTTATTAACTTTAGTCCAAATTATTTACAATAATGTTCAGGTAGTTTTAAAAAATAAGTTCTTTTTCATAAACTGGCAGATAAAACTATAATAGGAAGTCAAACGAGTGACTGAAAAATGATTTCTTTTTTTTTTTTTCTTTTTAGTCTGGATGTTCTAATTGTTCCTGCCTTGAACATGTATTACTTGAGTGACTAAATATAAATAAATACAAATAACTAGATTTTGATTGGCATAGATTTAGTGATTAATTTTCTTGTTTTCAATAATACAAATGTTCCAGGTTTTGAAAATTTGAATGATAAAATCTTTATGAACATTTAATAGCTACAGTTGATTTTAAATTTGCATTTTACTAATTTTTTGAATATTAATTTTGGTTTTATAAAGGACGTTCATGTATTTGGTTTGGAATGCAAAGTGGGTGATGGACAACGTATTTACCTCGTAACAACGTATGCTCAACTTTGGTTTTACTATAAATCCCGGTAAGTAGCTTTTAAAGGACAACACGTTAAATTATATTTCCTTCATCTGGAAATGCTTGTGAAGTTAAATCAGGCTGCCTTGGCTTTCATAGTTCTCAGTCACGCAGTTAGTTACTACTTTACTATTAGAATTGAATTCTGGAGTTTCCTTGTGATAGCAACACTGAATTATCTCACCAGGTGCTAGGAGAGAGAAATTGCGTGTGTTTTGAATTCCTGTACCACGTGATGACACAATTCCCACCATCACTTTTCTTTGTTCAAATTACTGTAAACCTTTTATTTGTATATAATGCCACTAAGCAGTTTATCATTTACTAATCAGGTCAGCATCTCTTCTTAATAACCCATCTTAAAGTCATACCTCTATATACCAGTGAGAATGAAACTGCACATGTGAGCATTGAAAGCTCATTGAAGTCAGGTGATTCAGAATGTATGTAACCAGTGTTTAAAATATTCCTAATGAAAATATGGAACTTAAAAATTCTCATTAAAAAATTCATGGAATCCCAAGAATATGTGATTGTGGGATCGCAGTTTGAGAAAGTTCTTAAAATTTGCTTCATGGTGATACCGAAAACAAATGTAGAAGTGTTACCTGATATCAAAATTATCTGTGAATAAGTAGCAGTATGAAGTTGACTATATTTTCCAGTTAAATAATGTTACAGAAAATGATTGTTACATCTTGTTTGATGGAAACTCTTGATACTGTGTTCCGTAAACCTGTGGTAAGCAGTTGTTCACTTTATCTTGTCTTCATTATGTCATAGTTATTTGTCATTAAATCACAGTTAATATACTATCTTGAGATACAAGAGCAACTTCTGTGATTTAAAAGGTGTGAGATATAAACCTAACAATCTTGAATTATTCAATTCAGAAGAACTCTCTTACACTGTTATGAAGTCATTCCTGAAAATGCTGTGTGCAAGCTTTATTTTGATTTGGAATTTAACAGACTTGCCAATCCAGGAGCTGATGGGAAAAAGATGGTTGCATTACTCATTGAGGTAAATTACAGACTCAGGTTTTTCTCCTTATATCTACCTGTATATCTTTTCATTCACTCATTCAGTCATTAAAGGAATCCAACCTATGTAACATATAGGTTCTGTGTTTCTCCTCCTTTTTCTTGTTACTCTTCCTTTTGACTTAGTTTCTTAATGTCACTTCTCTGAGTAAACTTCTGGAAAGGAGGAAGGTTCAGTTTATGCCCATATATTTCGTAATATTGCTGTATCAAAAAAAACTGAGAGGACTTCCCTGGTGGCGAAGTGGTTAAGAATCCGCCTGCTAATGCAGGGGACACGGGTTCAATCCCTGGTCCGGGAAGATCCCACATGCCGCGGAGCAGCTAAGCCCGTACGCCACAGGTACTGAGCCTGCGCTCTAGAGCCAGCGAGCCACAACTACTGAGCCCATGTGCCTAGAGCCCGTGCTCCGCAGCAAGAGAAGCCACTGCAATGAGAAGCCTGTGCACCGCAACAAAAAGTAGCCCCGCTAGCCACAACTAGAGAAAGCCCGCGCACAGCAACGTAGACTCAATGCAGCCAAAAACAAATACATTAAAAAAAAAACTGAGAAAGGTGGCAGTTTGGGAATTTTCCATTTCTTAATTATATATTCTTTTACATTACAAATAGTTGACTCTGGTGAAGATTAGGTGAAGTAATTTTTACTGAAAAATTGAGTACTAAGATAAACTTCAAGAAAATTTTGATAAAAATAGTATCAGAAGTTTCGAGCTGGCAGAAATTTTGGAAACTATTCTGTCTTACATCATCATAAATGAGGAAGCTAAAGCCTAGAGAGACTTATTTCCAACTCCAGGTCCAACAACTAGTTACTGGCAAAACCTGGTCTAGAACTACAATTATCATTTCTCCTTGTTTTTAACAAA
Source organism: Balaenoptera borealis (assembly GCF_965194805.1). Classification (NCBI taxonomy): domain Eukaryota; kingdom Metazoa; phylum Chordata; class Mammalia; order Artiodactyla; family Balaenopteridae; genus Balaenoptera; species Balaenoptera borealis. The sequence goes on along the minus strand of NC_138880.1, from coordinate 24,263,796 downwards.
GAGAAAAAGTGTAGTTCTAGTATATATTTTTGATTTAGCAGTGTCAACCAGGAAGTTAGTAATAAAAGGAATATGGGCTTGTGCAACTAAGCTCTATTAGGTTCGTTTATAAAATCTTTTAAGATTGTAGTGTATTAAGGTGTACTAAAATTATATTGACTATTATTTGGCCTCAGAGTAGGTATTAACATTAACTATTTTTTGTTCTAGATGTTAACTGTAGATGACTCATTTTATAATGTTAAAAATACATCCAAATTAAAATGTTTTTGATTAAAAGTATCTGCTGATTTTGTCAGATCTGTACATGTTTTATTTTAAATTTATTTGAAAAATGTATGCAAATACTGTTTTTTAAAAAAACATGTTAGCTTTCTCCTGACTTTGAAGCAAAAGAAATGTACATAAGTTCCCCCCAGCCCTCCCAAAAACAACAGAAAAGTTATGTTTTTCTTAAGATAGCCATTGGACCCTTAAAAATAAATATAAATGTTTTATTTCATTACAGTTGGTAAGTTGTATTTAATTTTTAACCTTAATTACGTTTTTAATAATCCATAGATATTGACTCTTTACTAGTGTATGATACACTTCTATGGTCTAAGGTAGGATTTGTTATGTGGGTTCTGTGTGGCCAAGAAGGAATTAAGATTCAGAGATTTTCACTAGCACTTTAATATGGTGATACTGTTAAAAAAGAAGTATTAGTACTTCATTGTATTAGAAACTAGAAACTTATCCCGAATTGAATCAACACTAGTGCAAATCCCATTTGTAACAAGGATTAATAAACACTGGTATGGCAAAGATCATGCAGGTGTTTAAATTATTTTCCTGCTAATTCTTTATACAATCTTATCCAAGTTAGTCTTGAGCAACTAATCTTTAACATCAACAAAAGTTGGAAAAAGTTGTAGAAATCTGAGTTTAAAATTATACAGCATTTTTATTTAACATGCTCATGTTGGTAGAAAAGTTATTAGGATTATTTTACTTAATATAACCTTTACAAATGATTATATTGAAATTAATTTCATTTACTGGTTACTTTGTATGTAACAAGTGTATAATACAATAAGTTCTTTTCCTTTAGTGTCTCTGCGTGAGGAGGCATAAGTTAGGTTAGCTGTTATCATAACAGATGGTTAATAAATAACTGGCTAATAATAACTAGTGATAATATGTAATGCCCTTTGATACAATTTTTAACTGACAATTCCAGTAAGCCACTTCTGCCAGATGGAATGACTTCTGGTGCTAAAGCATTTTATAAAACTATGTTGACAGGTAACATTGCTCAAATAATCATATATTTTTAACTTCTGGATTTTACAACTGAAATATTTAAATAAATAAAAAACTTTTAAAGTTGAGGTGTAATTGATTTATGATATATTAGTTTCAGGTGTACAACACAGTGATTCAAAATTTTTACAGACTATACTCCATTTATGGTTATTATAAAATATTGGCTATATTCCCTGTAACTTAAAATTTTATTTAAAATTTAACTTGGGAAAAAGAACTTAAGGGGACTATGATTACTTTTATTATCTACAGTTACTACATTTATTCTGTATAGCTCCAAAGTACATAACTAGACTTTATTCATTTATCAATATTTTTTCAGCCTCTTAGTGTCAGTGTGCCTAGGCATTAAGAATACAATGGTTAGCCCAAAGAGACATGATTTCTGCCTTCACAGAATTTATCATGTAATGGAGGATAATAAGTTAGGATAAGATTTAGCTGCCATAATAAAGACCTCAAATTAAAGGGGCATAAACAAGATAGAAAGTTATTTCTCTCTCATGTAACACCTGGATGTGGCTCCATTGTGTTAGGGGACTAGGCTTGTTTCTTTGCTGTTCCTAAGATGCCATTATTTACATTGTCCAAGATGGCTCAGCACCGCTGTGTCTACATTTTAGACAGTAGAAAATGGGGAAGGGGCGAGCATGCCCCTTTCCTTTAAGATTATAATGTAGAAGTGGATATTTTCCTTCTGCTCACATCCTGTTGGCCAGAACGTAATCACATGGCCACACCTTACTGCAAGGGAGTCTGGGGAACATGGTCTTTATTCTTGATGACCTCATATCTAGCGAATAATCGGGGTTCTATTTCTACAGAAGCAGGAGAGAACAGATCATGAGGGATATTCTCTATGATATAGAGGAAACTTATCAAAATAATCACACAACAATTGCAGCTGTGTAAAAGTACTACAAATAGAGGTAGAATATATATGGGGCAATTTGATGTAGATAAGGAAACTGAGGAAGCCTTCTCTGAGAAAGAATTTACTGAAGAAGAGTAGGATCAGAGAGCATGATGGGAGGTGGTATGCTATTATAATACCAAAATAACATTAATAAACACAATTTATTGCATAACTATTAGGTATCTAAGTGTTTGGCAGTGTACAGACATTTTTGGTAATCCCAAGATAACCCTGTGTGGTGTTTCTTTTTTTTTTTAAACATCTTTATTGGAGTATAATTGCTTTACAATGGTGTGTTAGTTTCTGCTTTATAACAAAGTGAATCAGTTATACATATGTCCCCATATGTCTTCCCTCTTGTGTCTCTCTCCCTCCCACCCTCCCTATCCCACCCCTCTAGGTGGTCACAAAGCACCGAGCTGATTTCCCTGTGCTATGCGGCTGCTTCCCACTAGCTATCTATTTTGTGTTTGGTAGTGTATATATGTCCATGCCACTCTCTCACTTTGTCCCAGCTTACCCTTTTCCGTCCCTGTATCCTCAAGTCCATTCTCTAGTAGGTCTGTGTCTTTATTCCCGTCTTGCCCCTAGGTTCTTCATGACCTTTTTTTTTTTTTTTTTTAAGATTCCATATATATGTGTTAGCATACGGTATTTGTTTTTCTCTTTCTGACTTACTTCACTCTGTAGGACAGACTCTAGGTCCATCCACCTCACTACAGATAACTCAATTTCGTTTCTTTTTACGGCTGAGTAATATTCCATTGTATGTATGTGCCACATCTTCTTTATCCATTCATCTGTTGATGGACACTTAGGTTGCTTCCATGTCCTGGCTATTGTAAATAGAGCTGCAGTGAACATTTTGGTACATGACTCATCTTGCATTATGGTTTTCTCAGTGTATATGCCCAGTAGTGGGATTGCTGGGTCATATGGTAGTTCCATTTTTAGTTTTTTAAGGAACCTCCATACTGTTCTCCATAGTGGCTGGATCAATTTAGATTCCCACCAACAGTGCAAGAGGGTTCCCTTTTCTCCATACCCTCTCCAGCATTTATTGTTTGTAGATTTTTTGATGATGGCCGTTCTGATCGGTGTGAGGTGATACCTCATTGTAGTTTTGATTTGCATTTCTCTAATGATTAATGATGTTGAGCATTCTTTCATGTGTCTGTTGGCCATCTGTAAATCTTCTTTGGAGAAATGTCTGTTTAGGTCTTCTGCCCATTTTTGATTTTTACCTTCTTTATTGTTTTTAATTTTCTTGATTTAATTTTATTCATTTTTTTTTATACAGCAGGTTTTTTTTTTTTTTTTTTAATAGAGAGAAAGTCTTTATTTATTTATTTATTTATTTATTTATTTATGGCTGTGTTGGGTCTTCGTTTCTGTGCAAGGGCTTTCTCTAGTTGTGGCAAGTGGGGGCCATCTCTTCATCGCGGTGCACGGGCTTCTCACTATCACGGCCTCTCTTGTTGCGGAGCACAGGCTCCAGACGCGCAGGCTCAGTAATTGTGGCTCACGGGCCCAGTTGCTCCGTGGTATGTGGGATCTTCCCAGACCAGGGCTCGAACCCGTGTCCCCTGCATTGGCAGGCAGATTCTCAACCACTGCGCCACCAGGGAAGCCCCTTCTGCCCATTTTTGGATTGGGTTGTTTGTTTTTTTGATATTGAGCTTCATGAGCTGCTTGTAAATTTTGGAGATTAATCCTTTGTCAGTTGCTTCATTTGCAAATATTTTCTCCCATTCTGAGGGTTGTCTTTTTGTCTTATTTATGGTTTCCTTTGCTGTGCAAAAGCTGTTAAGTTTCATTAGGTCCCATTTGTTTATTTTTGTTTTTATTTCCATTTCTCTAAGAGGTGGGTCAAAAGGGATCTTGCTGTGATTTATGTCATAGAGTGTTCTGCCTATGTTTTCTTCTAAGAGTTTGATAGTGGCTGGCCTTACATTTAGGTCTTTAATCCATTTTGAGTTTATTTTTGTGTATGGTGTTAGGGAGTGTTCTAATTTCATTCTTTTACATGTAGCTGTCCAGTTTTCCCAGCACCACTTATTGAAGAGGCTGTCTTTTCTCCACTGTATATTCTTGCCTCCTTTATCAAAGATAAGGTGACCATATGTGTGTGGGTTTATCTCTGGGCTTTCTATCCTGTTCCATTGATCTATATTTCTGCTTTTGTGCCAGTACCATACCTGTTAGGTGTTTCTTAGTACCTTCGTTTTGCAAAAGAGAAGACAGGCTTCAGGAGAAGTGACTTGTCCTGTGGCTGCACAGCTAATGCTTTTAAGCAGTTACATGTGCCAAGCATTGGGCCAACTCTTAACTCTCATTTTCTCTTTGCTCCTTACAACAACCTGAAATGTTAGGTTCTATTATTATCCCATTTTGCAGTTGAGGAATGTTAGGTTTGGACTTGACTAAAGCGACAGAGCTGGTAAGTGGCAAAGCCAGAACTCAAACCTTTCTGACTCCTAATCATGTGCTCCTAACCCTGCGCTCACTACCTTCCTATAATGCGTAACTGCTTTCATTACTAGCATCATCTAGCCCTGGAGGCCATATTCTTGGACGTAGATTTGGGCTCAGTGTGCCTGAGGAACTTTTTGAAGACTAAAACTGTAAACAATGGAATTGTGACTTTTTAACTCATAGATAATATTTAAAGAGATGCTTAGGACTTCCCTGGTGGCACAGTGGATAAGACTGTTGCTCCCAATGCAGGGGGCCTGGGTTCGATCCCTGGTCAGGGAACTAGATCCCACATGCATGCCGCAACTAAGGAGCCCACCTGCCGCAACTAAGACCTGGTGCAACCAAACAACAAACAAATAAACAAATAAATAAATACATAAATAAAATTTATGAAAAGAGGTGCTTAAAAAGAAATATTTTTATTGTGATTTTAGAGATTAATGTATAAGATAAATTGAATTCTGAGAGGCCTTTAACCCTGAGAGCCTATGCATTTTTGAACATAAACATGTATAATAATTTAAATATGTATATTTCAGTACATAAGTAATTCAGTAAAATTGTGTAATAATCTGATATCAAAATAAAAAAACAGATTAGACTTAACTTGTACCAAGATATTTGAATTTTGCTCATGGAAAAATTTTAAAACAAATTAAAAAATACTAATTATTTATGTTTTACTTGTGTTTTCAGCATGTTTGTAAAGCACTTCAACAGTTTTACAGGGTTAGTTGTTCAGCTGAAGATGTTCTCAACTTGGATTCTAGCACCAGTGAAAAATTTAGCCGCCATTTAATATTTCAACTCCGTGATGTGGCATTTAAAGATAATATTCATGTTGGTAAGTGTACTGTTTTTTTAAAAAAATCACAATTATATTAAAAACTTATGTTTTCCTTTCCTCTTAAAGTTTTGTATTTGTCAGGTTTTATGGTCATTAACCTGTCCTAAAAAATGAATCATGATTTTTCATGTTTTCAGGATTTGCCTTTAGTTCTAGACCTATCTTCCTATTCTAGATACATTTTAGACACATTAATGTGCTCAGGATATCCTTGGCATTAGTGCCTCTTGCTGTAGATATTGGGATGGCCATGCATGCCCTGGTCCTGGTTTCTGTTCCAACAGGAGTCATTTCAGAAGTTTTCTGGGTAATGCAGGAGAGGCCTAATTCAAGTCTTATCTCTGATGCCTGAGATCTGGATTTCTGACCTTCGCTTTAGCCTTGCCTTAGGTTTTAGTACATGAGAACTGGGCTTGGGTTCCAGGCCACACTCACGAAGCCTTGTTTATTGTTCCAGGCCAAACCTTAGGGTTGGAGAGAAGTGTAGATGTGTAAGCCTGAAAGTGTAACCAGAGGATTAATTCTAGTACTGGACATTTAGAGATTTAGGCCAAGGTATAAAATGAAGTCAGTCCAAAGGGGAACAAATAGGCAGAAAGGGAACACTGAAAACCAAGGTCTGAATAAAAGCCAAAATCCTGAGTGTATATCAAAGCAGGGGTAGGGCAAGCAGATGATTGCCTGAAGTTCAGGTAACAGGTAATCCATTTCAGAACAAGTGTCTGACAGTTTCCAGGGTACCAGGGTCAAAAGGCAGGAACATTTGTTGAATCTGTCCTTGTCCCTTTGTTCACTCCGTCTGTAACCTTAATGATCATCCACTGTCATGGCTTCAATTTCCATCTGTGTGTTGGTGACTCTCAAGTCTTTATCTGCAGCCGAGACTGTTCTCCCATTAAACATTCCCACACAGACACTTGAAACTCAGCGTGTCCTAGACCAGACTCCTCATCTTTTCTCCCAGACTTGCTCTTTCTCCTGTGAGGTGTATATCCGAGTGGTATGCCCATTCACCCAGTTACCCAAGTGGAAATGCTGTGTCTTGCTTACTTCTTTAGTCAGCTAGCTAGAGTGATTTGATTATACCACTGTGTGCCTCAAACCCTTCCAGGATTATTCCTTGCCTTCAGGGAAAGGTCCAGGTGTCTTAGTTTGCATGATGAGGCCCGTTGTGCACTGGCCTCATCTCTCACCACTTGGCACTTCTAACTCTGTCCTTCACTTAGCTCCCACGGGGGCCACATTTTCTCTAGTCCTTAGGCCTCTGCACTTTTTGACGCTGCTGTCTGACCAGTTCACCTGGTCTGTTAAGACTCAGTGTAGGTATTGTCATCTGAGAAGCCTTTTCTGTCACATCCCAAACCCTAAGACTTAGGTTCGTGTTCCCTCTGGGTTGCAGAGCGTGCCCAGTGCCTATCACGTCAAAGCGTTCACCACTTCCTGGGGTAATTTCTTGTTTTTGTTTTTGTTTTGTCTTCTCTCTTCTACTTAATGTTTCTTTAGGGCATGGATTGTTTCTTATTCACCATTGTATTTCCAGAGCTTATCAGATAGTAATGTCTTTATCAGTAATAATAATATAACAGTAGCAGCAGCAGCTACCATAAATACAAGAAGTCATTTAATATTTGCCGAATGAATGACAATGTTAGGTCGCTCTGCTGTCTGTGCGGAGGGGTAGAGTCCTAAGCAGGGTATTTCTTTGATTCCTATTTACTCCTCATAGTCTGCTCTGAGTCCTAGCCACGAGGCTAAACGTGGAGATTTGTTGCTAGGAGGAAGAGGAGAATGGAAATTTGACCGGTAATTAGCAGTGTCTGCTACAGATAGCTTCTGAGGGCAGCTGACATTCAAGCTGGGCTTTAAATGAAATTCCATCCGACAAAGATAAGAAAGGTTTTACTGTCAGAACAGCATAAGCAAAAGTATAGAGGTTAAGAGTTCGTGACTAATTTGGGGAGCAGTGGGAGGGAGTCCAGTGTGGCTAGAGTGAGAGACACAGTCAGACCTGATAAATGGGATGCCATCTGCGGCTTCGATCCTCTAAAATTATGAACTGTCAGAACCAGAGATGCAGAGATTATGGAGTAGTCCAAATTCACCACTTTGGTTCCCCTCCCTCAATGTATCTCTTGGTGACATTTCTACTTCCTATTGTCAACCTTTCAGAAAGAGGAATTAGGAAGTGTAAGATCATAGAATGTTAGCAAGATGTACAAATTTGATCTCCTTGAAATACTTTCCTACCAGCCTGCCATAGAACCTGAAATTTCTATGATTGATACGTTCTTTTGAGTTATTCCCAGCCAATAAAATTGTCCCTGTATTAATGATGAGGTGAGGGTGATACTATTGGGGAAGGGCAGCAGAAAGCAGAGTAGTTTGCTGGAGCCGGTGTTAGTATTAAGGTGGTTACACCATCCATCGTCCTAGCCTGGCCTCCTAAGCACAGTCTTGGCAACTGGTTCTGCAGCCATGCCTTCTTGGTGTCAAGTAGGTGTAATTTTACATTTCCAGGAAAATTTACTTTATCAATTTATGTTTGGACTGCTTTATTGTCCTTTGATATATCATGATTTCTTTTTACTCAGTATTTACCTTATTTCCCTCATTCCAGAGATAATCATGTCTATATATGATTGCAAGGATCAAATGCTTTTGCTTTCATTTTGATTTTTAGTGTTTTACAAGATAGTGGATTTGTTTCTTTGAGGAGGGAAGTAATTAAGTCTAATTTGGAGAAAGAGAATTTTGAACTTAGAGCATGTGTATCGTATGATTTAAGGGTTCAAGCTGTCTGGTAAATAAAGTGACAAACCCAGACTATACCAATTTTAAAGACTAAAATTTTTTCTTATAGTAGTGCATTTCTCCAGTATTGTTATACATGAAGCAGCTTAACCAGATTGTTACTTGATTTTATCATATAAATTATGAGAGCTTAAAGAAGCTCTGGATTGTCATACTATCTTTTCTATGTAAAGATAGCGCCACTCATATTTAGAGCTCTTAGAATAAATGTTGAAATACAACAGATGTCTTTACTTGCTTTAGTTCTGGACTTTAGTTATTGGGCCACAACCCAGCTCATGACCAATTATCGGGAGAGGTAGGAGCAGCAAGAACCTTAAACTGATGGCTGTGAATGTCGAGGTTCTTGGGGTATGTCATGCGAGTAAAGGAGAGAAAATAAGTCCTGAGAAATTTGCTGACATCCTGACATAGGGAGAGTGTGGCAGAGCTTGGCAGCACTGTTTACTTGTGTAAACCTTGCATTCTTTAATCATTGATTGTGAATGTAAATTCTACTCAATTTGTATTCATTAAAATGGTGCTTTTTGGTGACAGAGCATTCGGCCCAGACCCATACTAGCAACACTGACAAATCTTCTCACATTAACCTTCCCTTCTAAGATGATTAGTTTACAAGTTACACCAAACTCCCCTGTCAAAGGGAATTTAAAAAGTAAAAGATTACACAAGAGGAAGGAAGTATAGGAGAGGGGTCTTAACAGTTTATAATAACAACTCAGTTTTAAAACCAGAAATAGAAGCCTTACTGTGTAAAATTGTCCTGTGTAGACTTGTGCCTAGATCTTGTTATAGTTTTCAGAAAAGGATTAGATTAACCTTTTTATTTTTTCTTTAGGTAATTTTGTGAGAAAAATTTTAGAGCCTGCTTTTCACTTAATTGCTAGTGAAGATGATGATATGACTCCAGAGACAACGGGCCATGAATTTTCCCATTTTTCTGAAACACCAATTAAACAAGGAATTTCCTTTAGCAAAAAGTCCACAGATGAGGATATAGGAGAGAGCTGGACAACGAATTCAGAGAAACTGGAGAGGCTGGGGTCAGCTAAGCAAAGCAGTCCTGATCTTTCATTTTTAATTGTGAAGAATAACATAGGAGAAAAGCATCTTTTTGTGGATCTAGGTAAGTAGAATTGACAGCTCTCTGTTGGACTGTCCTTGTGTACTTCTGTGAGAGACCAGTCAGTGCCCACTTGTCACTTTGCTTAGGATTCTTACTACCACCACTGCTCCACAGCGACTGGGGTCACTAACAGAATGTGATCAGTGAGCTCAGGTGCGGGAAATCTAGTAGGTTTCTGTTAGGAGATCTTAAAGGGGTCCTGTGGGACATAAGCAGCAGGCTGGCCTGAGCTCCAGAAGAGAATGGTTGTGGCTGGCTCCTGCTCTGAAATGGTCACAGGATTCATGATGGGACAGTTGGATAGCAGTCTCCAATGCTGCTGACAGGTTTAATTAGATGAAATAAATTGTAAAAATAGGTACAATGTAAAAATGGAGCTATTAGGTGGCAAAGTAAGCCTGGCGTTTTCTGCACTGAAGAGCTTTGCAGGGGTTGTTTCATCAACTTCCTACTGTGATGAAACTGGTGGCTGCTTCAGCTGTGCTCTCTTCTGCCCTGCTTGCTTCTGGTCTCTGAATCTGAGGATATATGAAGCACTGGCACAAGACCTCAGCCTGTTTAGGTAACACACAGGCCAGTCAGGACCCCTAATTCAGCTGAGCTCCAATTTGGTGAAATGAACCTCATTTTTATGTTGAGTTCTAGCTTGTGATTTGAAAAGCCGTAAGAGCAGCATTTTTGCCATTGATGGTTAGAGCAACTCAGAGAGCTTCAGTGTCTACAAGTTGAAGAAAAGTAGGTTTAAGCTATAAGCAAGATTACCAGGCCAATCAGGCTGAGAATAGGAAGTGTCCCTGCTGTATTGCATATCTTTCTAGCACCGTTGACAACCAAGTATAAGAATTTGGAAATAAAACAGGCATACCTTGTTTTGTGACACTTCACAGGTATTGTGTTTTTTACAAATTAAAGGTTTGTGACAGCCCTGAGTCAACCACTGATATCGCAATTTTTCCAACAGCATTTGCTCACTTTGTGTCTGTTTCACATTTGGTAATTCTTGCAATATTTTATACTTTTTCATTATTACTTGTTTTGATGATCTATGATTAGTGATCTTTGATGTTACTACTATGACTCGCTGAAGGCTCAGATGGTGGTTAGCATTTTTTTAGTTATAAAGTATTTCTTAAGGTAGGTATATTTTTAAAGACTGCTATTACACCCTTAATGACTATAATATAATATAAACATAACTTTTATAAGCACTGGGAAGCGAAAAAATTCGTGTGACTTTATTCTGATATTTGCTTTTATTGTGGTGTTCTGGAACTGAACCCACAGTAGCTCTGAAGTATGCCTGTAGCTTTCAGTGTACAGGTCTTTCACCTCTTTGGTTAAATTTATTCCTAGATACTTTGTTCTTTTTGATGCAGTTGTAAGTGGGATTGTTTTCTTATTTTCTCTTTCAGTAGTTTATTAGTGTATAGAAACACCACAGATTTCTGTATATTGATTTTGTATCCTGCGGCTTTACTGAATTCATTTATTCTAACATTTTTTTGGTAGAGTCTTTAGGGTTTTCTACATATGATTCCTGACTTAATGATGGTTTGACCTACCATTTTTTTTTCCCACTTACAATTTTTTGACTTTACAGTGGTGTAAAAGTAATATATTCAGTGGAAACCATACTTCGAATTTTTCAGTTTTGATCTTTTCGTGGTCTAGTGATATGTGGTATAATACTCTCGTGATGCTGGGCAGTGACAGTGAGCTGCAGCTCACAGCCAGCCATGCAGTCATGAAGATAGATCAGTCACAATCATTTTGTATCCAGACAGCCATTCTGTTTTTTTACTTTCAGTATACTATTCAATAAATTACATGAGGTATTCAGTGCTTTATTACAGAATAGGCTTTGTGTTAGATGATTTTGCCCAACTGTAGGCTAATGTAAGTGTTCTGAGCACATTTAACGTAGGCTAGGCTAAGCTATGATATTCAGTAGGTTAGGTGTATTAAATGCGTTTTCAACTTATTTGTTGGGATGTAACCAGTTGTTAGTTGAGGCAGACCTGTATAATATCAAGTATACAAGTATACAATATATCTGCAAACAATGATGGTTTTACTTCTTCCTTTACAATTTGGATGCCTTTTTCCTTTTCTTGCCTAAGTGCTGTGGCTAGGACTTCAAATACTACATTGAATAAAAATGACGAGAGTGTGCGTCCTTGTCTTGTTCCTGATCTTAGAGGAAAAGCTTTCAGTTTTTCACTGCTGAGTATTTCTAATTGTGGACTTGTCATATGTGGCCTTTATGTTGAGGTATGTTTCCTCTGTATCCACTTTATTGAAAGTTTTTATCATAAGCGGATGTTGCATTTTGTCAAATGCTTTTTCTGCATCTGTTGAGATGATCATATGATTTTTATCCTTCATTTGTTAATGTGTTGTTACATCACATTGATTGATTTGTGGCTGTTGGACTGTCCTTGCATCCCTGGAATAAATTCCACTTGATCATGGTGTATGATCTTTTTAATGTAGTGTACAAGTTGGTTTGCTAATACTTTGTTGAGGATTTTTAGATCTATGTTCATCAGTGATATTGGCCTGTAATTTTCTTTTCTTATGGTATCTTTGTCTAGTTTTGCTATCGGGGAATGTTGGTCTTGTAAAGTAAGTTTGGACGTGTTCCCTCTTCTATTTTTTGAAAGAGTTTGAGAAGGATTGATACTAATTCTTTGAATCTTTGATAGAATTCACATTTGAAGCCATCTGGTCCTAGACTTTGCTTTGTTGGGAGGTTTTTGTTTACTGATTCAGTGTCCTTACTAGTACTTGGTCCATTCAGATTTTCGATTTCTTCATGATTCAGTTTTGGCAGGTTGTATGCTTCTAGGAATTTATTCATTTACTCTAGGTTGTCCTATTTGTTGGCATATAATTATTCATGGTAGTCTCTTATGATCCTTTGTGTCAGTTGTAATGTCTGCTCTTTCATTTCTGATTTTATTTATATGAGTCCTCTCTTTTTCTTGGTGAATCTACCTAAGGTTTATCAATTTTGTTTATCTTTTCAAAGAACCAGCTCTTGGTTTCATTGATCTTTTTTTTTAGTCTCTATTTCATTTGTTTCTGCTCTGATCTTTTATTTCCTTCTGTCTACTAACTTTGGGCTTCATTTGGTTTTATTTTTCTAGTTCCTTGATGTATAATTTTAGATTGTTTATTTGAGATTTTTCTTGTTTCTTGAGGTAGGCCTATATCACTGTGAACCTTCCCTCTTAGAACTGCTTTTGTTGCATCCTGTACATTTTGGTATGTTGTGTTTCCATTTTCTTTTTTTTTTTAATACATTTATTTATTTTATTTATTTATTTTTGGCTGTGTTGGGTCTTTGTTGCCGTGCACGGGGCTTTCTCTAGTTCCGGTGAGCGGGGGCTACTCTTCCTTGTGGTGTGCGGGCTTTTCATTGTGGTGGCTTCTCTCGTTGTGGAGCACGGGCTCTAGGCACGCGGACTTCAGTAGTTGCAGCGCATGGGCTCAGTAGTTGTGGCTCATGGGCTCTACAGCACAGGCTCAGTAGTTGTGGTGCACGGTCTTAGTTGCTCCGCGGCATGTGGGATCTTCCCGGACCAGGGATTGAACCCATGTCCCCTGCATTGGCAGGCATATTCTCAACCACTGCACCACCAGGGAAGCCCTCCATTTTCTTTTATCTCAAGGTATTTTTTTATTTCTCCTTTAATTTCTTTGTTGACCCATTGTTTACTCATTAGCATGTTATTTAATCTCCACATACAAGTGAATTTTCCAGTTTTCTTCTTGTAATTAATTTTTAGTTTCACACCATTGTGGTCAGAAAAGATGCTCGATGTGATTTCAGTCTTCTTAAATTTGTTAAGACTTGCTTTGTGGCCTAACATATAATCTGTCCTGGAGACGGTTCCATGTGCATTTCAGAAGAATGTGTATTCTGTTGCTTTTGAATGGAATGTTCTGTAAAGTCCATCTGATCTAATGTGTCCTTTAAGGCTAATATTTCCTTACTGATTTTCTTTCTGGATGCTCTATCCATTGATGTAAGTGGGGTATTAAATTTTTCTGCTATTATTGTATTGCTGTCTATTTCTCCCTTTAGGTTTGTTAATATTTGCTTTATATATTTAGATGCTCCTATGTTGGGTGTATATAAGCATTTACAAATGTCCTTTTCTTGTATCGATCCCTTTATCAGTTATCATTACACAATGCCCTTCTTTGTCTCTTATTACAGTCTTGGTTTTAAGTCTATTTTGTCTGATACAAATATAGCTATTCCAGCTTTCTTTTTGCTTCCATTTGTTCGGAATACCTTTTTCTATCCCTTCACTTTCAGCCTGTGTTTATCCTTATGTCTGAAGTGCATCTCTTGTAGGCAGCATATAGATAGGTCTTGTTTTTTTATTCATTTAGCCACTCTGTATCTTTTGATTGGAGAATTTAGTCCATTTACACTTAATTATTGATAGGTATGTACTTATTGCCATATTGTTAATAGTTTTCTGCTGTTTTGTAGTTCCTCTGTTCCCTTCTACTTTTCTTGCTCTCTCCCTTTGTGGTTTGATGCCTTTTCTAGTGGTATGCTTAGTTTTCTTTTGTCATTTTGAGTATTATCTACTATAGGTTTTTACTTTGTGGTTACCATGAGGCTTGCATATAACAACTTATAACAGTCTATTTTAAGTTGATAACAATTTAGGTTTGAGCACATTCTAAATCTCTAATATTTACTCCCACTCCATGCTTTTGATGTCACTTTTTTTTTTTTTAAGAAATTCACGTTCTTTTATTTATTTATTTATTTATTTATTTATTTATTTATTTATTTATGACTGTGTTGAGTCTTCGTTTCTGCGCGAGGGCTTTCTCCAGTTGCGGCAAGTGGGGACCACTCTTCATCGCGGTGCGCGGGCCTCTCACCGTCGCGGCCTCTCTTGTTGCGGAGCACAGGCTCCAGATGCGCAGGTTCAGTAATTGTGGCTCACAGGCCCAGTTGCTCCGCGGCATGTGGGATCTTCCCAGACCAGGGCTCGAACCCGTGTCCCCTGCATTGGTAGGCAGATTCTCAACCACTGCACCACCAGGGAAGCCCTGATGTCACATTTTATATCTTGTTTATCCCTTAATTATTGTAGTTATTTTTACTACTTTTGTCTTTTAACCTTCATACTAGTTTTATATGTCTTTTTTCTTTTTTTATAAATTTATTTAATTTTTTTGGCTGCGTTGGGTCTTCGTTGCTGCGCGCGGGCTTTCTCTAGTTGTGGCGAGCGGGGGCTACTCTTCGTTGCGGTGCACAGGCTTCTCATTGCGGTGGCTTCTCTTGTTGTGGAGCACGGGCTCTAGGCATGTGGGCTTCAGTAGTTGTGGCATGTGGGCTCAGTAGTTGTGGCTGATGGGCTCTAGAGCACAGGCTCAGTAGTTGTGGCACATGGGCTTAGTTGCTCTGCGGCATGTGGGATCTTCCCAGACCAGGGCTCGAACCCGTGTCCCCTGCATTGGCAGGCGGATTCTTAACCACTGTGCCACCAGGGAAGTCCCTAGTTTTGTAAGTCTTAATCCACTACCTTTACTATATATTTACCTTTACCAGTGAGATTTATACTTTCATTTTTTTTATAAAGACTTATTTATTTATTTATTTTTGGCGTGTCAGATCTTAGTTGTGGCATGCGGGATCTTTGTTGAGGCATGTGGGATCTTTGATTGTGGTGCATGGGTTTCTCTCTAGTTGTGGCGTGTGGGTTTTCTCTCTCTAGTTGTGGCGTACAGGCTCCAGGGCACGTGGGCTCTGTAGTTGTGGCGTTTGGGTTCCAGAGCACGTAGGCTCTATAGTTTGTGGCACACGGGCTCTCTAGTTGAGGTGCGTGAGCTCAGCAGTTGTGGCGCACGTGGGCTTAGTTGCCCTGCGGCATGGGGCATCTTAGTTCCCTGACCAGAGATTGAACCTGCGTCCCCTGCATTGGAAGGTGGATTCTTTACCACTGGACCACCAGGGAAGTCCCCATATGTTTTCTTGTTACTAATTAACACCCCTTTTATTTTTTCAGTTTAAGAAAGTCCCTTTAATATTTTTACAAGGCTGGTTTAGTGGTGATGAACTCCTTTAGCCTTTATTTTACTCTTTCTCTCTCCTTCAATTATAAATGATAACTTTGCCAGGTAGAGTATTCTTGGTTGGAAATTTTTTTTTTATGTCAGCCAGATTGAATATATCATACCACACCCTTCTGGGGTAATAGTCTTATGGGGGTTCCCTTGTATGTAACAAGTTTTTTTTCTCTTGGTACTTTAAGATTCTTTCCCTTGGGCTTCCCTGGTGGTGCAGTGGTTGAGAATCTGCCTGCCAATGCAGGGGACATGGGTTCGAGCCCTGGTCTGGGAAGATCCCACGTGCCGCGGAGCGACTAAGCCCGTGAGCCACAATTGCTGAGCCTGCACGTCTGGAGCCTGTGCTCCGCAACAGGAGAGGCCACGATAGTGAGAGGCCTGCGCACCGCGATGAAGAGTGGCCCCCACTTGCCACAACTAGAGAAAGCCCTCACACAGAAACGAAGACCCAACACAGCCATAAATAAATAAATAAAATTAAAAAAAAAAAAGATTCTTTCCCTTTAACTTTTGGCATTTTAATTATGATGTGTCTTGGTATGGGTCTCTTTGGATTGATCTTATTTGGAACTCTCTGGGCTTCCTGTATCTGTATGTCCGTTTCCTTCCCCAGGTTAGGGATGTTTTCAGCCATTATTTCTTCAAATAAGTTTTCTGTTCCTTTCTGTCTCTCTCTTTTTTTCCCCTAGGACTCCTTTAATGTGAATGTTAGTCTGCTTGATGTTGTCCCATAAATCCCTTAAGCAGTCTCACTTTTTTTCCATTCTTTTCTTTTTTTGCCGCTCTGATTGGGTGAGTTCCTCTGCCCTGTGTTCGAGTTCACTGATCCTCTCTTTTCCTTCATCTAGTCTGCCGTAGAACCCCTGTAGTGTATTTTTCAGTTCACTTGTGGTATTCTTCAGTTCTTTGATTTCTGTTTGGTACTTTTCTATATTTTCTCTTTGTTGACGTTCTCATCGTGTTCCTCCATTCTTTCCTGAGTTCAGCAAGCATCTTCATGACCATTATTTTGAACTCTTTATCAGGTGAGTTACTTTTCTCCATTTCATTAAGATTTTTTTCCCTGAGGTTTTATCTTGTTCTTTCATTTGGAATATATTCCTGTGTTTCTTCATTTTGCTTGACTCTCTGTGTTGGTTTCTATCCATTAGATGAAACAGCCACTTCTCCCAGTCTTGAAGGGTTGGCCTTGTGTAGAAGATGAACTTTTTCAGTCCTGTCCTAGCTCATGTTGTCACAAATCTCTGTGCTTGTCCAAGCAGCCTGTTATATTTTTAATAGCTCCTAGTAACTGAGTGTGTGCCAAGACCAGTCAGTGCCCCAAAGGGGAGGATCTCAGTCAGCACCTAGATTCAAGCTGATTGGAAGCCAGACCTTCAGGCAGCAGCTTTTAAAGAATGCAAATATATACACTCCTGTGGGACCACAAGCTTAAGCCCTGCTAGTCACCAGAGCCAGGCCGTCTGGCTGGGCAGGAGTCACAAAAATTGGGGCTCCAGATGAGTGTATAAGCTCCCTTCTGAGAGATACTGGTGAGCTGTAGTGAGGTGGAGGGAGAGTGCAAAGATGGTGTCCACTGGTCTCCATTCCCTAAGAGCCCCTAAGCTCCAGGACAAGCAAATAGGCCTCTTTGTTAGAAAGACTGGGGGGGTGTGTTTAAGTCTGCTGTCTGTGCAGTACTCTGGGAGTGGTAGTCTACCAAGAGCTGTCTCTCTGATTGTTATAGCTCTGTGGGACCCAGGATCACAAGCTTCCCTAACCTCTAGAGCCAGGAGATCAAGGGGTATCTGGATGGTAGCCACAGAAACCGTGTCACCAGATGTGAAAACCAGGGCAGCAGATGTGTGTAGAAGCTCCCCTCTGGGAGCTACTGGCACTCTGGATCATGGCAGAGGGAGAGCACAAAGATGGCACCCACTGCTGGGGCAAGGCTGAGGGGTGGTATGAAGATGGTACCTGCTGATAAAAAAGAAAGATGAAAGAGAGATGGCTCCCTCCAGCTTTAGCAAGGCAGGAGGAGAGCCCACCAGGCTCCATCCTTATCAAGGAAGGTGGTGCCCACCAGCCTCCATCCTTAAAGAATATCCCAACAGGACCTTGCCCCTCAGACCAGTGCTTTAAAATTAGTAAATGAGTCTCTTTCACATAACGAGTGGGCGCTTTTCAACGGGCTGCTTCCGCACTTGACCCTGGGGCAGGTGAGTCTGCATGTGAGCCCTTTAAGAGCTGTTTTCAGTTTTCATGGCCCTGTGGGTCTCGTGGGTGTGAGCCCAGTTGGTCTTAAAATCCAGGTGTTTGGAGGGCTCATCTGTCAGGTGCTGGTCTTAAAAGTTGGGGTGCCTGATGTGGGGTATGAACCCTGTACGCCTTGGGGAGAAGTTCCGGGTTTGCGTTCCCTTCTGACTGCGTGCTGCCGTGCCTGGGGTGGGGTTTATGGTGAGAGTACCTCTCAGCCTTTCCTATCTGCTTCTGTGTGACTTCCCTCTCGTTTGCCTGATGTGAAGGGGCCGTTCCTCTGGTTTTCAGATTTTTTTCCACAGGAAATTGTTCATGTACAGCTGTAGATTCAGTGTGTCCCTGGGAGAAGGTGAGTGTTCAGGATCTTCCTATGTCACCATCTTGAACCACAACCAGGTGTTTTTTCTATACAGAAATACTATACAGAATTAATATTTGCTGACTATAAAAACAAATCACTGAAAACATGCATTCATATTGTTTTATTAATTTTTTATACAGGAGTTTATACAAGAAATAGAAACTTTCGACTGTATAAATCATCAAAAATAGGAAAGTATGTGCCTTTGGAGGTTGCTGAAGATAACAGATTTTATCCTATACAATCGAAGAATATTTCCATAGAAAATCAATATTTCCTCTCTGCTTTGGTCAGCAATGTCAGGTATACAGGACCAGAATTAAATCATTGTGTGTTCATGAATATTTATTAAGCAGTGAATGGCACTGTATGTTACTAAAATGTGAATTGTATAAATTTTTTATATCTTGAGTAAAAGAGAGTCATTTCTTAAAAATTCTAGGTTAACTTCTTTTTTGTCCACTAACTAAATAATATATTAAAAGTTATTTTTTAACCACTTATTTTTCTCTTTATATCCTTTTATGATTATATTTGATATATTTTCCAGTTTTTCTAAAATGATTATTCTATAAGAATGAAAAATGACTTGTATTGCATTTGGAAATATAATTACTGTTAACATTTAATTTTTTTATATATGCACATACAGAAATATAATTTACATAGCTCCTTCATTTAAAACATATCTCTTGAGATCATTATTTATATGGTTATGTCACCTGTTTTATCCACTCAGCATTATGTCATGAATATTTGTCAAGTTAATTACTAACAGTAAATTGTAAATAAAATTGTTGATGTCTATATAATTTTCCATTATACTGATATACTCTATTGTCAGTTCTGTTAATGAACATTTAAATTCCCATGTTTCGGTCATTTTTAAAAAGTGTGAAAGACATCTTTCAACAGAAATATATGCCTTTATTCCCCTTCACTCTGGGCTGGCAATTTTTGTTAGTGTAGGACATGTGGTTAAAGATTAGACTAAATTGCCTTGCTGAATTAACTTGTTCTGATTCTTCTCCTTTTTGCCTTTCCTACATATAATTTTAAAGAGAAATTCCATAGAGATAAATCTTAATAAAAATACTTAAAATACACTGCCATAGGGAAAGTTGTGTCCAAATGTCGACTTGATAGCGGTTACTCAGGAGGGTGGGAAGATGTGTTGTTTTTCTCTATACATTTATGGACTATTTGAGTTTTCATAACAAATCTTAGAAGTAACATCAAAGTCTCAGTTTCCTTACCTTTAAAATGGAAATAATATTAACATTTATTTCATGGAGTTGTAAGGATTAAATAAGAGCTGTATGTGTGTGCTTACAACAGCGCCTGACACATGGTCTCTGCTCAATAAATGTTAATTATTCATCATATCTGAGATTCTAGAGGTAGTATGGTCCTAAAAATTACATGATTCTTGCTCCCCACTGTTGTTGGCACCAGAATAAGGTCACATTCTGTCAGGTACGGGAAAAGTAACACAGTTGGTCTCTAATGACAGCCTGAAGTACAGGTAATCTCTTGATTACCAAATCTCATTTCTTTTGTAGTTTCAATATTAATTTTACAGAAGTGGAGAGTTCTTCTACTGAGTAGAGTTATCTTAATTATCATTTGTGTATCCAACTAAATATCAGGTATTTTTCTTTCTGACATAAAGGCTAAATTCTTTATGGTTATGAATGTATTTTTGCTTTCAGTTAATTTTAATCTATTTTCCCTTTGCTTTCATCCCTCATTTTTTCTTCTTATTATCCAGACTTTTAAAATTATTGTTAACATAAATTTCAAAGGCTCTGTATATTTGGGGAATAGTTCATTCTGCAGCTTCAGCAGTCCTAGAGTCTTCTGATTCATTCTGTAGTACAGGAAAGCATCAGTTTCAAATGATCACCAAACTACTCTTTTTTTGTACGGGTTGGATTGGTGCTTTTATAGGCAAATGTGGCATAAATATCCTAGAAGAGTTATCTGTTGAACAAAGGATTTTATTATGAAACTATTTGAAATTGTGTCCTTTCTGTAGTCACGTCTCTTTAATTCTAATATGTTACTTTTTGTTGTACATATTTTCTTCTTCAGATTCTCAGATACTTTACGAATTCTGACATGTGACATATCTCAAAATAAACAAAAACGAGTTGAGTATTTTAACCATACCAGTACTTCAGGTAATTTTAAGAAAACAATTTCTTATGGAAATTTAAGGATGCAAAATTTATTTTGCTTATAAATCTTAAATCTTAAGTATTCATATGTACTGATCCTTCAGAACAACTGGGTTTCTATCCAAAATGGAAAAGTGTAAATATTGATGTATTTTAAAGCTTCTTTACTAATTTTCATTTTATGGTGTTTTGGGGAAAAATATGAAAATGTAGATTGTTTATATAAAATAAACACATATTAAAATGAAAAAAGTTCTCTTCACCCCTCTGTCCACAATCAAAGATGGGTAACCACTGTTAATAACTGCCTATTTAACCCAGCAGAACTCTTCCTATATTTCCAGTATATGGAGAGCTTCTGCATTCTTTTAATGGCCATATAATTTTTCACAAAATCTATGTGTTCTTCATTCCTATGCTGAAGAAAATATAGATCTTTTCCTAAGATATATATAAACTCTCCAGTAAATATTTTTATACACATATCTTGGGCTATCATTATTTATAATAGTGAAACTGAAAATTTAAATGTATAACAAAATGGGATTGGTTACATACTGTAAAATACTCTGTAGCCATTTGATTTAAATTTATAAAGCCTATATAATATGAAAAATGCCCATTTATGACGTTAAGACTCAAAATTATATGTGAGGTATGATCACAGGTTTATTTTAAAAATATGGATAACATTTTATGTTTATTTTCCTCTGGTTGTTTAACAGTTATTTCTAGACATTGATTTAGAGTTTATTCCTCTCATTTCTGCTGTAATATATTTCCCAAAATTTCTTAAATTATGTGTACTATTATTTTTTTTTAATTTTTATTTATTTATTTATTTTATGGCTGTGTTGGGTCTTTGTTTCTGTGCGAGGGCTTTCTCTAGTTGCGGCAAGTGGGGGCCACTCTTCATCGCGGTGCGCGGGCTTCTCATTATCACGGCCTCTCTTGTTGTGGAGCACAGGCTCCAGACGCGCAGGCTCAGTAATTGTGGCTCACGAGCCTAGTTGCTCTGCGGCATGTGGGATCGTCCCAGACCAGGGCTTGAACCCTTGTCCCCTGCATTGGCAGGCAGACTCTCAACCACTGCGCCACCAGGGAAGCCCCTGTGTACTATTTTTGTAAGTGAAATCAGGCTTTATTTTAAGAAGTGTATTCTGTCTTTAAATTTAAGTAAGATTTTAAATTATTTTTAATTATTCCATTAGAGTCTTAGATAGAAAATATAATGAATGTCAGTGCTCTACAGCTAAAGAGCACTGGAGAACACACCTGTGGTAAGCTGAGTTTATTACTGGTCACCACGGTGGAGAATCCTGCACACCATAGGAAACTGGGGGCATCTCAGTGAAAGGGTGTTAGAAAGGACTTACAGGATTCAGGCCTCAGTTAGATGCTTTTGAAGTCTCCAAGGAAGTGTGTTTGTTTTGAATTGGGTGCTGTCAGTGACAATTTTATGATTAGATATCTTGATAAATCTTATCTAGAAGGAAGGCCGACTACAGGGAGACTAAAGCTACAATTGGTAAAGAAGGAGCAGCTACTTAACATTAGACAAGATAGGTGGGCGTTTGGTCATTTTTGTGGTTTGGAAAATGTTCATGTTTTGTCTGTGTTTACACATGATTACAGAGTGGTGTTCATTTTTGTCTTGAATCATCATGGCCACAGAGTGACCTTATCTGATGAAGTTCTATGAAATAGTTTATGATTAATAGGAGAACACCAGGGCTGAGCTGTGAGTCCCCAGCCAGCTTGTAGCAACACCAAGGCCTCAGTGATAATACTAGGACAGCTCCTGGGTGCAAGGGGCTGCTTTTCTCTTTATCAGAATGAAGCAAGCAACTGAAGTGATACTAAATGCTTTTTATGCAAATTAGCTAAAATTTGATTTAATTGAGAGCTCTGAATTTTACCTGCTTCCTTGTAAGAATCCATGACTGACTAAAAGACAAATTGCAGAGAAGGCCAAAAAAACCCAGAACAAACTGGCAGGGGCGGGTTGCAAAACCCATAGTTGTACTAAACAACTTAAAATTTAACTCCTCATCTTTTAGCCGTTATGATTTATAATTAATTTTTCTTTTTGTTGCAGTAGAAACCATTGAAGGTTTTCAGTGTTCACCTTACCCCGAAATTGATCAATTTGTTCTCTTGTTGGTGAATAAAAATGGCATTAAAGGAGGTAAACATAATCTTATTCTTAATTAACTGTTATATGATACAATAATAGTATCTTTAGAAACATTATTTGTGGTTCAGGAATTCGGCGTTGGAACTACTTTTTCCTGGAAGAATTATTGGTTTATGATATTTGTAAATACCGCTGGTGTGAAAACATTGGAAGAGCCCACAAGAGTAATAATATCATGTAAGTAATATTGTTTGTTAATGAGTTCTGTGTTTAACCAGTATTATATTTTAAATGTTTATAATTTTTAAAGATGAGAATATAAAAATGATTTTGTTATAACAGATTTAGTTGTAATTCAATTTATATTTTATTTGGTTTGTGTTTTTTAATATTTAATTTGAGTATCTTATTACCTTGCCTCTAGCACATATCTTTATCTGTACTTTATTTGGTAAAATAATCCCTTAAATAAATAGTAAAATCTTGAGGAAACTAAAGTAGAATTAAGTGGGGCTAGAAAGAAATGAGAGGTAGTAGCCATTGGCCCTTGACACCTATGGAGTCTAGATCAAAAGTGAGCAAATTTGGACAAGAAGGAAACTACTCTGTCAGTGTTTAAGAATTGGAGTTAAGGTTATGTTAACATGTTCAAGACAAAGAATGGTATAGAAGGGAACCAGTATTTATTGGGTGCTTGCTGTATATGCCAGGCCCTGTTTTTAGAGTTTTCTTTTAAATGCCCCTGGCAAAAGGAGAGGAAGTAAAGGAAGAAGTAAAATCAGAAGAATTTTAAATCATATAAGGAAATATTTAGAATAGGGATAAAATAGAAACCCAGTAGTTATCATTTATGATGTGAGAAATTTTGCTATGTTTTAATACATAATGTCAAAGCTCAGACTTCGATATATCAAGCTTTTATAGCACATGGGGCAGATGTGAGAAAATGATCATGAAGCTTTTGTTAGAAAGCTGGAAAACATCTTAGATATTATTATTCAGTGCTATACTATATATGTAGATTAATTCAGTAAAGGAAAAAAACTTTAAAAACTATATGCTCAATGCACAAAGCTATAACAGAAAAACACAAAAGAAAAGACCACCCATAGTCCCAGAACCAGTAATAACTATGGTTAAGATTTTGGTGTATCTTTCTAGTCTTTTCTATGCATGAAAAGTTTGCCAGAAAATCATTATCATACAATGATCATCTTTTAACTTCTTGAGATACTCAGGTTGCTATATATTTCCTTCTGAAGAATTACCAGGTTGTATTATGTATCCACAATGTATTCTTTCTCTTAACTGTGAGATACATCATATATATAAAAGTGTGTATATAATATATTGATATATGCACATTTTAAGAACTAATACTAAAACGATAACTTGCCATATCTGCCACTCACCATAAGAAACAAAATTTATCCAAACCTCAGAAGTACCTTGTGGGCCCAGCCCCTGTTTCTTTAGAGATTATAGCTATTATCCTGGATTTTGTGTTAATCTTTCCCTTGCTTCTCTTTATGGTTTTTCCATATATATTTGTTATCTCCAAACAATGTATTTCATTTTACATTTTTTTGAATCTTAGGTAAATTGCATCCTTTGACTTGCTTTTTTTGTCAGCATTGTATTTGTGAGGTTCATCCATACTATACTGCAGCATGTAGCTGTTGCTTATTCTTGTTTTCATCATTGTATATGAGATGTCATTATACAAATATAAATATACCAGTTCATCTATTGTCCTACTATGGACATTTGGCTTGCTGCTATAAACAGTGAAGCTACAAATAGTCTTGTATATATCACTTAGTGCACATATGCAAGTTTTTCAAAATATTTCTAAAACTAGAACTGTGTCATAGAATATGCACATATTTAATTTTATTAGATAATAAATTATTTTTCCAAATGGTCACGCTACTTTACACTCCCACCAGCAGTGTTTTCAGATTTTGTACTGCTCCATATTCTTACCAAAATTTTATTATTGTTAGATTTTAAAAATTTGTTTTGCTAATCTGGTGAGTTTAAAATGGTATTATGGTTTTCATCTGAATTTCCCTGATTACTAACAAATTTGAGGATTGGATTGTCAAACCTCACTCATACGAATCAGAGATCTTACCCAATGATAAGCTTTACTAGTAGCTTTAAAGACATAAGGAACCAAAGGCACAGGTGAAGCAAGAGTGGGGCCTGGGACGTCTGGCACGGCGACCCGGGTCCTTCCTGCACTGGATGCTTTCTCTAACTCAGGCTGAAAGCTGAGGCAGAAGTGAGCAGTCACTGTACACAGCAGGGAGCATTGAGGTTATGAAACATCTTTTATATTCATAGTTACATAGCATGTGTGACATGTCCAGGGAACCATGCCTCATAAATCCATAGACTCTAGGTTTGTTTACCATATGCAGAAACATCCTGTGAAGAACATTCTACGTAGATAAGGACTCTCAACTTAGCAAATTGCCATTGGTCCCAGACTCTGTTATGTTGCCCTTAGTATCGTAATAATTTTTTCACATTGCTCCAAGGACAAAAGAAATACCTAACAGTTTGTTTATTAATCAGTTTCAAGCAACTTAATATTTGTCCTAATAATTTAGTAGCTCTTTGAAAAAAAATGTTCATCAATTGAAAGAAAATATTTGTATTTCATTTTTTTAAATTGAGGTATAAGTGACATAACATTACATTAGCTTCAGGTGTACAACATGATTGCAAAATGATCTCCACAATAAGTCTAGTTAACATCCATCGCCATGCATAGATGCAGTTACAATTTTGTTTTTCTGTGATGAGAACTTTTAAGATTTACTCTTACCAATTTCCAAATATGTAATACACTAGTATTAACTATAGTCACCATGTGTGCATTATATCCCAATGACTGACTGACTTATACCTGGAAGTTTGGACCTTTTGAACCTTCTTAAATATAATTATTAATGGGATGTGTGTCCTTTTGAACATTGCATACATAAACTCTTAAACCTTGGAATTAGGCTGGACACTGCCACCCTCACCGTCACGTCTCATTCCACATTTATGGTACTTTTCATCACAGCCACCACCAAAAAACCCAGCTCTACAAAGATAGGACATCACTGAAAGGAATGAAGAAAGGTGATAAATTGAAGCCATGAATTACAAGCAAGTAGTTTGCGGGGTGCTTGACAGATGTGTTATCACCGTTTCCCCAGAAAGATATAAATATCCTACGTCACTCTGGGGCACTTTGGTGTACAGTTTGGGAACTGTAGCATTAGTCTGTTTATTAGGAAGTCTATTATTGGAATGTTTATGGGGCCATTAGACTGGGTTTCCAGCATTTTTCTCTCCTTGGTAAATGTCCCAATACCACATAGACTGTTAACCATTTTATGTTTCCTTTTCTGTGAAATGTGGGACGATTTTAAACTACTTAATCAAATTAAAAAAATTTTTTTAGTGGTTATAGGATTGTTTGGGTTTTCTGTAACTTTAAGTTTGCTTAGTTTGGTATATTCTTATCTAGTACTTTGTCTCTTCTACCAAAATTTTCAACATTACTGGAAAAAGTTGATAATAGTATATTTTTAGTATATTTTGCATTTGTAGTTATATCTCAATTTCTAATAACATTTATGTCTTTACCTTTTTTTGTTTAATCTTGAATTTTATTAGTCTTCACATTTTGTCCTTGATGATTTTTCTAAATTTTTGCTTTATTACTTACTGCCTTTTAATTTATTAAGGTTTATTCTGTTAATTCTCTAAGTAAGTTGGGTTTAGCCATTTTTTTTGTAAATAAGCTTTTAGGATTCTAAATTTCTTTCTAAAGATCACTTTGGCTCTGTTTCACATATTTTATTTTTTATTTATTTTGGGGGGGGTGCCCACCATGCGGCTTGTGGGATGGTAGTTCCCTGACCAGGGATTGAACCTGGGCCCTCGGCAGTGATGGTGTGGAATCCTAACCACTGGACTGCCGGGGAATTCCCCTCACATATTTTAATATGTAATTTCAGTTCCATTCAGTTCTAAGCATATTCTAATTTCCATCATGGTTTTTCCTCGAGTCATTTGGTTATTAAGAAAAATGTTTTAAATTTCTAAGTTATGAGTTTTAGTTAGCTATCTTTTTGTTGCTTATTTCTAAATTTGCTTTGTGGTCAGAGAATGTGTTGTGTGAATGAATACTTTTAAATTTGATGATTCATGTTGTACCTAGCATAGTCAATTTTTATAATTGTTTTAAATTCTCAAATTTTTGATATCCTGAGTTTTGGGGAGTTGTTTGGTATCAATTATCAAAAGAATGGTTTTTTTAAAATCTTGATTTATGGTTGAAGATTTGTTTACCCTTGAAGTTGTCAGTTTTGCTCACATATTTCGAGGCTTTCTTATTTGGTGGATAGAAGTTGGGAATTGTATATTCCTGGGAGGAACTTTTGTCAGTATGTAATTTTTGCCCTGAAGTTCATTTTGTGTGATACTTTTGGCAACCGTGGTTTGCCAAGTGTCTATTTTCATCCTTTTACTTTTCTCCATCTCTAAGTCTTAGGCATATCTCTTGTAAATGGCATGTAGCTGAATTTTGTTTTCTATCAAGTCTAGATAGTAAATAATATTTTCTTCTCTTCTTTTTTTAATGTAAAGGATTTTGGTTGACCTGAAAAATGAAGTTTGGTATCAAAAATGTCATGACCCTATATGTAAAGCAGAAAACTTCAAATCTGACTGTGAGTTACTAATTTTTACATTTAACACAAAGTAAAAATTAGATATTTATATAATAGTTCTGTTTTTCTGATTCAGGTTTCCCATTACCTGCTGAAGTGCGTCTCCTATTTCTTCTCAAAGAGGTAAGTGCAGTTTTTAGTTTCCTTCTCATTACTAACTAGTTCTTGGTACAATGGTAAATGAGCTAATGGTGTCCAGGTGTTTCCAGATATTGTTTAAATACCCTGTTCTGTACCTTGTTTTCACTTAGGAATATGTTGTAGTGATTGTCTCATCTCAGCACAAATCTGATAATATGAACCTCATTGTTTCCCACTGCTGCATAAGAAATTAATGTAGCTAGCTATTTAACCAGTTTCAGACATTTAATAAGTTTCTCATTTTTTGCTTTACAAAGTATACCAAAATATATATTTTTTAAACTATAAGAAGAATTTCTAGAAGTAGAATTGTGTCAAAGGGTATGTGCATTTAAAATTTTGGTAGATATTACTAGATTGCCAAACCAATTTTATTTACCCAAGTAATTCACATTCATTGTAGACAAACATTAGAAAATACATAAAGCACAAAAGGAAAAAAGCATCGTCACTTATAATTTGACCATACAGATAACCGATGTAAATGTTGTGGTCTATATCTTCCAGAATTTGTATCTGTGTACCCTCATGTTTTTTTAGTCATAGTATACGTACTGTATTGTAGGCTTTTTTTCCTACTTAAACTATCACAGATATTTTCCATACATATTACCAATTGCTCTCCAAAAAATGATAGGAAATTAGATTTCAGTTTATGGGAGTACCTATTACCCTGCACTTGCCAACATTGCTTGTTTTTGCCTTTTAATCTCTACCAACCTGGTAGGCATAAAGTGGTATTTCAGGTGTTTTAATTTACACCTATTAATGCAGTTTAACTTTCATCAGATTTACTATGTGTTTCTATTATGGATTGCCTGTAACTGCCCTCTGCTATATGGGGTCTTATTAATATCTTACAAGAACTTTTCATTAAGTACTCTTTTGTCATGTTATTTTCTAGACTTTTTAATTTTTTTTCCCCCACATCTGTCAGCCTTTTTGTTTATAGTGTTACGGTTAGAAAGAAATTACCTGCTACAAGCTGAATTAGTGCTTGAGTTTACAATCTAGATAATTGACTGGTACCTATTAAATTTGATTTTAAAAAGTCTCCTGAAAAAATTCATACTGAAATGTGAAATGGTAGAAATCTCATTCTTGATCTGTAGGAGCTGGATATAAAATAGCTGATAGCCAGATTCTCTGGTGAACTGCTAGGTTAAGAGATAACCAAGAAAAGAGATTTTTTAAATTGTGCCTCTAAGAATAATATTTTATCCTTGTTCATTTGGAGTGTTATTCTGATGCATGTTTATGGTTTCAGTGGGTTTCTAAAACTGATTTTTTTTTCCTGCCTATCCAGTGATACCTCAGAAATGCCAAGTTGAAAGTACTTTTGGTGTACAGTATTACCACTGCTTGGATTTGTCTTTTTATTTAAAATAAGAACAGTATAATAAACCTATCACTTAGTTTTAACAGTTAATATTTTGTCATTTCTACTTCATCTGGTTTTAAAAGAAGTTTCAACCTACAAAAATGTTGCAGCAGAACAAGGAACCCTCCTGTACGCCCTTCCTCTAGATTTGTTAAACATTTGGCCACACTTGTTTTCTCCCTCTACTGTACACATTACACATCATCGTTTTTGATGAATCTTGTCTAGGCATTTCAGGCTGCTATAACAGAATACCTTACTTAGACTGAGTGACTTAAAAACAACAAATTTCTCAGTTCTGGAGGCTGGACAGTCCAAGATCAAGGTGCTGGCCGACTCAAGTCAGCTTCCTGGGTCATTGAGAGCTGTCTTCTCACTGTGTCCTTCCCTGGTAGAAGGGATCACAGAGCACTCTGTGGTCTTTTATAAGGGGGCACTAATCCCATGCATGAGGGTTCTGCCCTCATGATCTAATCACCTGCCAAAGACCTCACCCTCCTAATACCATCACATTGAGGGTTAGGATTTCATCCTAATGAATTTGGGGATGGGGGTACATAAACATTCAGTTCATAACAAATCTCTTCAGAATAAGTTGCAGACATCAAAATCCTTCTTATTCTCCAGCTACATACTTAAGAGATGAAGAACATTCTTACCTATAGTGAAATTATTAAATTCAGGAAATTTCATGTTGATACAATATTATTTAATATACAAATCCACGCTCATACTTTGACAGATGTCTCAAAACTGTTCTTCATAACTTTTTTCAATCCATGTTAATTTTTAAAATACTTTAAAGATAGAGAAATATGTTAAGATAGCAGATACATTTTAAAAACCAGTTTGCCTTCAGCTAGACTATCCACTTGTAAAAAAAATCAGTCTTACCTTTGCTGTAGCCCCATGTGTGTACATTGAAAAGAATGTACCACAGGAACTGCAGGCATTTCTAAATTTGGAGTTTCAAGAGTGTGCCACAAAGGCAGCAGCAGTGAGCCCATTCCCATGGTGACTGTATTGGAGAGAATATCATCCAGTGTTTTCATTTTAATATCTGTTGAACTGAATACTTTAATTCAGTAGAGATCGACTATATGGTGAAATTATCATACATTCTGTCTGAATAAGCAGTATTTTCTTCCTACTCTACTCTCCCTCCCCTTTGGAACTAAAGGAAGAGGAGTTTACAGCAGATAAAACAAGGAACAGTGAAACCAAGAATCCTCGTGAACCATCATCTAGTGCATCGTCAAAAGGTACATTTTCTGATGCTGACTGGGATAATGGCATTGATGATGCGTATATTTTGGAGGCTACAGAAGACGCTGAATTGGCAGAAGCTGCAGAGAACAGTCTTCTGGGTTATAATGGAATTGATGAAATTCCTGATGAACTAATTATAGAAGTATTACAAGAGTAGCTAATTATGGACACTTACATAAGTAGGCTGTAATTTGCTTGAAAACAGATTTAATAACAAACTGTAGTAACTTATAAAGCCTGTTGTATCAGCTAAGTTTTATTACTTTGCTTCCAAATCTTATTGAAGTAAACCACTTTTATTGAAAATTAGCTCCAGTGTGCTTAAATTCAGTGTAAGTCTCCTTATTTGATTAACCAAAGTTATTAGTCTTTGTTCATATCGGCTTAATTTTGCATGTTTATTTTTACGGTAAAACTTTTGTATGTCTAGGGCTGATTAGGTGTCAACATTTTAAAACATTCTGAAACTCATTACTTGACATTAAGCAGAAAAATTAACTATGGCCTCTAAAACTACTATACCTAGCCATTTAATTTTAATGACAAAGTAAGATTAAATTCTGGTGACAAGACCATACAACCAGCCTGAACAATTAGACAAGTTTACTTTTTTAAATGTACCTGAGAATGTTGCTATAACAATTAAAAGAAATAATCAATTCAAATTAAGAGTAATAAAGTTTGGGGTTTTTTCCCCCCATCTCCTTTGTGGAAAAATACATACAGTTTCAGAAGGCAACAGGCAGTAGCATGAGACTAATCTTTATATGTGCACACTTTAGTAGACTGGTCTCATTTCTGGTCAAGGAGCTTCT
The DNA here is from genome assembly GCF_965194805.1 of Balaenoptera borealis. Taxonomy (NCBI): domain Eukaryota; kingdom Metazoa; phylum Chordata; class Mammalia; order Artiodactyla; family Balaenopteridae; genus Balaenoptera; species Balaenoptera borealis. Next base: position 24,232,950 of record NC_138880.1, on the reverse strand, counting down.
CTAATTGATAGTTGATATTTTGAAGATGGTTTTCAGCTCCCAAAAGGGGTCTTGCTTTGAATAGCAGAGCTGGAAGGCTGGATGAATCATACTGTTGAGGGAAAATATTTAGAATAACAAATATCAAAAACTTCTAGAACCCTATCCATTTTACGTAGCTCAATGTTATGACCAAATGCCAATATTAATAGAGGTTTCCCTGGATCACTCTTCCTCTCATTTTTTTTTGATAAATTGCCTTAGGACAACTGATAAATAAGGTTGCAAGGGAACTGCTCTGCAAAGCTTGAGCTAATTCATCCCGGGAGATAAGTTGGCTCTAAGAACTGTGGCATCTGAATTATTTAAAACAAAATCATCCCTGAGACAGGGTAAGACCTGGTTTGGGCAAGTCAGCTAGAGCTCTGTGGGGTCGGCTTGATCTCATGCTATTTTAAACACAGGAAACCGTATGGAAGATTTACTTTTACTGTAAGAACTGATGGAACGAGAACAGCAGGTCCCTAAAATTCATCATCTGGAAAAATTACTGGGAAGATCAATAAAGTGTCTTGAAAGTTGCCAATCCAAACTGTCCTTAATGATTAAGACAAAATTAAATACAAACCCAATGTAAAATAGAAAACAAAGCTCAACTCATGATTTTGAAATAATTAACAAAGCCAAATATCACGGTGCAATTTGTATCTAAGGGTGAGTGACTAAAATCGCCTGACAGCTGTATCATACTTAGGATAGTTTGTTGCTTATGTTTTCAAGGTGATTTTCTTGGCAGTGAAATTAAGCAGAAAAGCTGTCAGACTGACTACCACCCAATAATAATGGAATTTTTTTCTAGAATATCACCATATTACTAGGCAATTCAGTTTAACAAGTATTTGAGAGCCTAATGTGTTCAAGCTACCATGGGGCACCTGCTCTCAGGGAGGTTGGGCAAGGGGAAGAACTAACATTTGGTGCTAGATTCTTAGTTGAGGAGAAGAGGTAAGACATATACCCCAGTATCTACACTCTGAAAGCATAACGCACAGCTGCTACAACGGAAGTCCAGAACACCTGAAGGCTTGCACAGAACAAGATGTTAGTAAGAGTCATGTATTCCAAACAAGGCAGTCACTAAGTCTCAGTTCTCACCAAAGTTATAATGTTCAAATTCAACCAGTGCTACTGTTAATTTCTCCTACTAACCAAAATCCCCAACTCCAAATAAGCTTTAGACCAGTTGGGTTACTGTCAAAAAAAATTAAAAACATTCTATTTCCAGATCTCTAATATACTGAATATAAATAAATCTTTATTCTCCTGAGCCTAACTTTTAGATCAGTGTCAACACTTTGAGAAGTTGAATTTGGAAGTGAAGAATAAGATGTATGTATACATTATATATTTGTATATCATAATTTTATATAAAATATACAGATTTTTCCTATAATTTAAATATTTCTATTAGTCTGAGTTGGTTATCATAACAGTAGCGAAGTCTGCAGCAAAAATCAGAACCAACTACAAAGTTTACTAAAACTGAACCAAGCAAGAAACAGGAAATATGAACAGACCAATTTACTAGTTACCGAAATTGAATCAGTAATTTAAAATCCCCCAACAACCAAAAGTCCAGGACCAGATGGCTTCACAGGTGAATTTTACCAAACATTTAGAGATGAGTTCATACCTGTCCTTCTGAAACTATTTGCAGAGGAAGGAATACTTCCGAACTCATTCTGTGAGGCCACCATCACCCTGATACCAAAACCAAAGATATCTCAAAAAAAGAAAAGCACACGCCAGTATCACTGATGAACACAGATGCAAAAATCCTCAATAAAATCTAGCAAACCAAATCCAACAATACATTAAAAGATAATAACACACCATGATCAAGTGGGACTCATTTCAGGGATATAAGGATTTTTCAATATCTACAAATTAATGTGATATACCTCACTAACAAATTAATGTGATATACCTCACTAACAAACTGAAAAATAAAAATAATATCATCTCAGTAGATGCAAAAGAGCTTTTGATAAAATTCAACATCCATTTACGATAAAAAGTTCCATAGAGGGAACTTGGCTCAACATAATAGAGGCCATGTATGACAAACCCACATCTAACGCCATACTCAAAAGCTGAAAGCATTCCCTCTAAGATCAAGAACAAGACAAGGATGCCCACTCTTGCCACTTTTATTCAATGTAGTTTTGGAAGTCCTAGTTACAGCAATCAGAGAAGAAAAAAGAAAAGGAATCCAAACTGGAACAGAAGTAAAACTGTCACTGTTTGCAAATGACATGATACTATACATAGAGAATCCTAAAGATGCCACCAGAAAACTACTAGAGCTCATCAATGAATTTGGTAAAGTTGCAGGATACAAAATTAATATACAGAAATCTGTTGCATTTCTATACACTATGAAATATAAAGAGAAATTAAGGAAACAATCCCATTTATCATCACATCAAGAAGAATAAAATACCTAGGAATAAACCTACCTAAGGAGGCAAAAGACCTGTACTCTGAAAACTGTAATATGCTGATAAAAGAAACTGAAGAGGACACAGATGGAAAGATATACCTGGTTCTATACCAGATACTATAAAACTCTTTGTAGTATAGTATTTATAGAGGAAAACGTAGGCAGAACACTCTTTGACATAATTTGCAGTGACATCTTTTTGAATCCACCTCCTAGAGTAATGAAAATTTAAAAAACAAATGGGATGTAATTAAATGGAAAAGGTTGTGCACAACAAAGGAAATAATGAACAAAACGAAAAGACAACCCACAGAATGGGAGAAAATATTTGCAAACAAAGCGACCAACAAGGGATTAATTTCCAAAATATACAAACAGCTCATGCAGCTCAATATCAAAAAAACAACCCAATCAAAAAATGGGCAGAAGATCTAAATAGACATTTCTCCAAAGAAGACATACAGATGGTCAAAAAGCACATGAAAAGATGCTCAACATTGCTAATTACTATAGAAATGCAAATTAAAACTACAATGAGGTGTCCCCTCACACTGGTCAGAATGCATCATCAAATAGTCTACAAACAACAAATGCTGGAGAGGGTGTGGAGAAAAGGGAACCTTCCTACATGGTTGGTGGGAATGTAAATTGGTACAGCCACTATGGAGAACAGTATGGAGGTTCCTTCAAAAACTAAAAATAGAACTACCAAGTTATCCAGCAATTTCACTCCTGGGCATATATCTGAAGAAAACCATAGGGCTTCCCTGGTGGCACAGTGGTTAAGAATCCGCCTACCAATGCAGGGGACACGGGTTTGAGCCCTGGTCTGGGAAGATCCCACATGCTGCAGAGCAACTAAGCCCATGCGCCACAACTACTGAGCCTGCGCTCTAGGGCCCGCGAGCCACAATTACTGAGCCCGCGTGCCACAACTACTGAAGCCCACATGCCTAGAGCCCGTGCTCCGCAATGAGAGGCCATAGAAATGAGAAGCCTGCTCACCGCAACTAGAGAAAGCCTGCGTGCAGCAATGAAGACCCAACGCAGCCTAAAATTAATTAATTTTAAAAAAACACCATAATTTGAAAAGATACTCCAGTGTTCACTGCAGCACTATTTACAATAGCCAAGACATGGAAGCAACCTAAATGTCCATCCACAGAGGAATGGATAAAGATGTGGTAATATATATACAAAGGAATATTACTCAGCCATAAAAAAGAATGAAATAATGCCATTTGCAGCAACATGGATGGACCCAGAGATTATCATACTAAGCGAAGTAAGTCAGACAGAGAAAGACAAATGTCGTATGATATCACTTACATGTGGAATCTAGAAAAATTATACAAATGAACTAATTAACAAAACAGACTCACAGACTTCAAAAACAAACTTACGGTTACCAAAGGGGAAAGATGCAGTGGGAAGGGATAAATTAGGAGTTTGGGATTAACATATACATACTAACAACAAGGACCTACTGTATAGCACAGGGAACTATATTCAATATTTTGTAATAATATATAATAGAAAAGAATCTGAAAAAGATTCTTATATACATATATATGTATAACTGAATCACTCTGCTGTACACCTGAATCATTGTAAATCAACTATACTTGAATTAAAAAAAAATTTACCACATTTTTCCCTACTACATGCCTTTTTAATATTTCTCAACTTCTAAAATTACACCTACCATTTATATGGGATAATGGCTAGTTTTTCAGATACAAAAGATACTAAAAGTATGGGCTGAACAAAGAACAAGAGGTTGGTCTTTATAACATGTATGAGTGGTCTTACGTTGATGACAATTATAGTAATAAAGCATAGTTGTTCACTTGAGATTTGTACACAGAGGATACACTTCCCTTAAAGAAATTCAGTTCTCTGAAGCTTAAGTATAATACCTTAGTAAAATCAGTGTTTCTGGATTTTTCTTTACTCCTCTGGCCTTAATTAATTAGCTAAAGAAGTGGTGATAACAAATTTTCACCAATTTATAGTGACGCTTTTTGGGTAGACACCAACGCTGCCTCCCCATAGCTCTTGTACTCTAGCACGCAAATGCCCTGCGTCTTCTGAAGCATAGTGAAAAGTGAAAACTGAAGTTACCGTTTCCTTTACATTTGGTTCTTTCTCTTGAATATCTGAATAATCTTGATGAAGCTGTTTTAAATTAGCCAAGAAATATGCTGCATTCCTAAGGGAAGCTTTTCTCTCCTTAAGTTCATCATACTTTATTTGTAGTTGTTTCAGCTCTGGTTCTAACCTAAAACAACAAAAAAATTTTTCCCGAAAATAAATGACAAAGTATTACAACAGCCTAATAAGGTATATGAGATGGAGTATGTCAGGATACTGAGTGAAGTTTTAAAAGAACAGGGGAGGTGGCCTAGACGGTCTGAGGTGTCTTTAGCTCTGAAATTATAAACGTGAACGACTCTGGACTGAATTTAACATACAGAAAAAACTCTGAGACATGATGCACAACGAGTGCTCAGCAATGAAGCCCAGAGACGAATATGCCTTACATGTCCTAAAATTCATCAAGTCATTTTAAAAGTCTTGGGAACTATTGAATTAAAACATACTTGGGTAAAGATTTTAGCGCCCCAGGTGGAAGCAGACAGGTATTGCAGTTTAACAGTAAAAGTATGGACAAAAAGCCTTTCCTCTGCCCCTTCCTCTTGTTGAAATTTTGTCCATTTCCAAGATCTAATAAAACCAGTGGAAAAACTCAGTGCCTGGATGAAATGTGTGACCTTGGGCAACCTGCTTTCTCTCTCTCAGTAGCTCGTTAGTTTCTTAACCTATAAAATAAAAAGGGATAACTTGGATTTTGTGGACCAATTTATAAAAGAATGGGGAGAGGCTACCATCTTTTATTCTCACAAATAAAGATATAAAAAAACAACCATGCTCTAATATCATTTTACAAAAGAAAAGTCCTCGTAACAGTTCCGTACACTGAACAAGTGCTGCATTCTGGAAAACTCACTGTGCCATCTGGGTTGTGGGCAGGAGTGCTCGATTTGGAGCCAGTCGGCAGACACCAGACCACGGCTCCCTCACTTCCTAGGCGGGTGGCTGAGGGTCAGTTACTGCCCTGGGCCTTAGGTCTTTCACATGTAAAGTTACAATAATGACCTACTACATTTTTCTCTTTCTGTGCCTTTTCAAAATACTGTACTTCTCAACTTCTAAAATTCTATCTAGAAAAGGAACAATAGATCTCAAAGACAGATGAGTCTTCTGTAGTTGTCTTATATGCCAAATAACCTACCTCACAGGGTCACAGCGACGAGTCAGTATGTAAAGCATTTATAGGACAGTACCCAGCACACACACAGCTAACACCTTAAAGAGCTTCCTCTCATTACCCTTCTTATCTTGGCCTGGGCCAGTGAAAGCTTTAGCATGGGCCAGCAGCACCTGTCCATACACTAGCTTTGGAAACCGAAGTCCTAGACAACCCATTCTTCCCGCTTCTAAACTTCTGTGGCCGTCTCATCTTTAAAACTTAGTACTTAATTATAGGTTGTCTTTTCTGATAAGACCACTTTTTCAAGCTATTTTAAACTCCTTAAGAGCAGAGAGCGTATCTGATACTGCTTATTCTGCTGCTGCTTTACTACCAACCCTCCAGCTCACACAGCAGCCCTGTCTGAATGGAAGACCACCAAAAAATACTAGTTGGTTGACCAGCTGATGGAATGTGCTCCAGTCTTCCTAACCAGAGCATGGAGACAGCCCTGGTGGAAACTGTCCTGGCCCGACACTTGGGAATGGACCCACACGAGTGCCATGCCAAACTATACCTGTCAACAACATTCACAAGAACTGTTAACACTTAATACAAAACTTACTGTATCCCAGTCTCCGTGAGGCACTTTCTGTATATTTATTCATTTAAATCTCACAACACCCTGTGAGGTATAGCTATCATTGTGCTCATCTACAAATGAGGGAACTGAGGCATTGAGAGGTTAAAAGTAACCTGCCCAAGGTAGCACAGCCAGTAAGTGGCAGAGCCTAGATTCAAAGCCAGGCAGTCTGGTTCTAGATAAGAGTCTGTGCATGCACTAAGTCTCTAATTCGGCTGCCTCTCGGGCCAGAACTGAGAGCTCTCATGGGGGGACGGGCCACTGCTGAATTCCCCTCCGCTCACAGCTTCTCCACTTGGCAGCAAAGCCTGCCTTCACTGAGCTTCCAAGCTCAGAGAAACCTGGGGTTTAAACGCAGCACAGCAGCAAGTTTTACAACAAAGCCTCGCATGGCATATCGTGATTAAATCCTTCTCGTAAGTTCTCAAAGAGGATTTTGATATTATCTTACCGAAGCAGTTCATCCTGGACTTCAATCAAACGTTGCCTTTTCTTTTCGATATCTGAGATCATCTAGGTAATACAACAGTTAGTTAAATTAATTTTGTAAATATTTGAGCACTGCCTTGTGCACTGTATTGGAAATATAGTGGGAAACAAACCCCATTCTTAGCATCATGGAACTTTGGTCTAATAGGGAAGATAGACATTACATACAAACAGGATGTAATTACAACTTGTGATACATGCTATGAAGGGAAAGAACAGGGAACTCTGAAAAAGAACAGGGGTATCAACTTGAGGACAACTTTAAAGAGGAAGTGGGGTCAGATCTTTACTACCCTGTGAGCTATAAAGTAAGGAGTTTCCATTTTATCTAGGTACACTAGAAAAATATTGAAGCAGGGGAGTGTTATGACACAATTTGTATTTTAAAAAGGACGTTTCAACATAATACACTGTATTATCTCAACTATCACTTTTAGTGACTACCTCATATTCCACTGCTGGACATTCAGACTACTCCTGCTTGCTTATAAGAAATGCAGAATTGACCAACGGGAGATTAAAACTGAAAAACAACGAAGGCTTATAATCACCAGAAGGAAAAATGTATTCATTTCAAATCCATTTCTGTTATAAATGTACAGGGGGGAGCTGTGCTTCCACACGTAGGTTCATGCAAGTTTGAAGCTAGAACATCGGATGTCAAGTGGTCCAACTATAAACACATGGGCAAGGAGGGCCTCATGTTTCCTTGCAAACTAGTGGCATACAGCACATTGAAGGAACAGAACCAGGACAAGAAAGGAGGTCTCCTGACCCTTAACCCAGGATTCTTCCCAGGCTGCCTTTTTACCGGAGACATAAGACAGTGCTTTAGTCTAAAAGGTTTCTGACATACACAACAGTGATAAATATACATTACTTAACACTTATCCATGTAAGTGGTCATTTTGGGCTTGAGAGCCATTTTTAGGCTAACTAGGATCCCCAGTTCCTCAGCTTGCAGGATACTCATCTGATCAATCACCAGATCAACCAAAGAAAAGCCTGACTAAAAAGATAAAAAGATCTTATACAAACTCTCAAGGTCATAAAACCCAGAGTCAGGTCTTTACTTAACTCTACATATGTGCATGTTCTAAAGGACTGTGCCTCTAATCACATAAGTGAGTTACCTTAGTGTTCTTCCTTTTCAGAGTTTTCAACACCTGGACTTCTTTCAGCTACACAAAACAAAAAATAAATATTCGCCTGCATTTTCCACAGTTAACTGTTTATCAGTTTACAATATAACCACATCTAGTTTAAAAACAACATGTGAAATATGTGTAGTTCTAATGAGTTCTTTACCACATTGCCAGCAAATGCAAGCTTTTCTAAGATAACAGTATGCTGCTCAGGATTAGTAAAAAATATCTAGACCAACAAATTTATGTCAGTGAACTTACCATGTTGATGAGTTCTTCTTTCAAATTAGAATGAAATTTGTTGATTGCTTCCTTACAAATTTTAGAGTCTGTTTTTTGTCTGTAGCAGAATAAAGAAAGTTAAACTTAGGTGTTACATAAAGGATTTTGAAAGGTGTGTTGCATTTGTTTAGCACACCCATAGACACACACACAGTTTGGTATGTGCCCTTTTGAATATCTAAGATGGCATGGTCAGCTTGCAGCCCTTTCTCAGATTTAAAAAAATAGTGGAAACATCTCAACAAACAAAAGAAAAAGAACAGGAAATATTTCACCCAAACCCTCATGTATGTGGTCCGCACTCCCTGACACTGGCCACATCCACAGGTGACACTAAGCCATGTAGAAAGCAATGTTTACAGCCAATCCCCATCTTTTTCTGCTGCCTGATCCAGTGAGCAGCAGACTTTAGCCCCTTCCTTCCTCCCTCCCTGCTATAACTGGAGAAATAATTGTATAACACATCTGGACTAACCAATGAGTAAGTAGCCAGAAGCCAGCCATTCAGTTCTGCAAAAACTATAAAGCTGACCCAAAACTGGCTCAGGTCCCTGTCATCAGGGACAAAAGAGCCCAGTCTCCCGTCTGGCTCACTCTGGCTGGACACAGACCCACAGCGACTGTGCAGGAGCAGCACACACTGCCAGGGTGGCAGCTAGCCTTGCTCTGCCTCGGCGCAGTACGACACTATAAAGTGTGCTTCTAATCGAAAATAAATCTCTTGTGTGACAGTTTATCTTATAGTTACTTTTTTCTTGGGGCAAGTCCATGAGGAAAAGTCACCCAGCATAAGGGGACTAAGCCCACGGCCTAATTCTTCAGAAGCTAAGCATAACATAAGAGAAGGCCTACACATTTGAATACAGATTTTTGTAGAAGTTTTCATCAAAAAAAATGGAGTATTTCTAGTGACATCAGAAGACGGTGGAATAGGAAACCCCAGACCTCATCCCCCCACAGGGACACCAACTTAACAACTACCTACAGCCCGAAAAGCCTTTATGAGAACTCCAGAAACCAGTTGAGAAGTTGCAGTACCCTGGCAAGTTCAAAGTCAAGAACCCACGTTGAAACAGGTAAGAGAAGCCATTTCACATCAACTGTGATAGCCCTTCTCCCAGAATTAAAGTCTCTAGGTATTATAAATATGATGGGTTTTGGGGTGGGGGAAGGGTGAGAAGACTAAGACATGAGAGCTTGCCAAAATTCTAACCTTCTTGGTGGGGAGTTGTAAATTCTATTTTTTTTAAAAAAAAGTTATATAGGATTAAAAACATCAAAAAGTAAAAAAAAAAAAAAAATTTTTTTTAAAGTAAAAACAGTGGATCAGTACATTCTTCTAAATATATGGATAATTAAAATAAATGTAAATGGACTAAAGTCAACAGGTGGAATTCAAAGATGGACACTGGATTTAAAAAAGATTTTATAAGAAATAATAAAGTTTAAGGTGAGACAAAGGTTGGAAATAAAAGTTAAAAGAATATAAAATCTGGCAAATACTAGCAAAAGAAATCTAGTGACGTATTAGTATCAGATAAAATAGATTTTAAGACAAAAAGCATTTTTAGGAATGGAAGGGGTCACTACATAAGGATAAAATGTTCAATCTAAAAGCAATTTTAGGGCTTCCCTGGTGGTGCAGTGGTTAAGAATCCGCCTGCCAATGCAGGGGACACAGGTTCGAGCCCTGGTCCAGGAAGATCCCACATGCTGTGGAGCAACTAAGCCCGTGTGCCACAACTACTGAGCCTGTGCTCTAGAGCCCGCGAGCCACAATTACTGAAGCCCGCGTGCCTAGAGCCCATGCACCGCAACGAAGAGTAGCCCCCGCTCGCCGCAACCAGAGAAAGCCCGCGCGCAGCAACGAAGACCCAACACAGCCAAAAATAAAATAAATAAAAGAGCAATTTTAAACATGATATCTTAATAAAATAATCTCTCTATATAAATAGCATAAATTGATGGAAGTACCAGGAAAAACTGAGTAATACTGATTCTACATAGATCCAATAATTAGAGATTCTACATAGAACGACTAATTAGAGCTTTCCCACAGATTATGTGCCAGGCCATAAAGGAAGCCTCAATATTTCAAAAATAGGTATCACCAGTCCATGAAATTTGACCGTAACTATTTAAGATGGAAGGTTAATACAAAAATATAAATTAAAACGTCACATATTTGGACATACAAAAACATACTACTTAATAATTCACAGGCTTAAAGAAAAAAATCATAATGGAAGTTTAAAAATATGTAAAACAGTGATAATGAAAATTCTACATATCAGAAGCTGTGGCGTGAGTATAAGTGCTATTTCAAGGGAAATTTATTAGGTACATATATCACAATATCAAAAGACTTACTTATACTCTAGGAGGATGTTCTCAAATGCAGACAAAACGACATCTAACTCCATGATGTCACTGGTTTTCTTTTCTTTTAAACACCAAATAGGTAAACAGTCGGAAGTATCTACAACATTAGGATAAGTCAATTTAATCTACAGATTATCAACAGTTTAGCTCTAGGTCCATGGTTCTGAAAGCCTACAACGAAAGTAGTTCCACCAAATTGCTAAAAATAGCGAGAACTTTTGAAGAAGCACACGGGAGGAGACATGCTCACTTCTTCCTCTCCCAGTCAGTCTCACAAACCCCTGTCTGTACCTCACCCTGTAACTGCCGTCTGCTTGGTTCTCCCATTTCTGCTGAAGCAGCCTAAAGCACTGCTGCCTTTTAATTACCTTGCTGTGTCTTTAACAGTCTGCTCTTATCTAACACTACTGGTGATTGAGATCTTCTTTGTTAACTGTATTTTCATAGTTTTAATCTACCTGATAGGCCACTTCTAGGACACATAAGGTTACTGAGTGTATTGATTCAGATAGCTGTAGGAATATAATAAGAGATTAACTAAACTATGGTACATTTGTGAACGAAATATTATACATTCATTAAAATATTATTGTAGAATATTTAATGACAAGGACTTGAGCCCACTTAGTGTGAGAAAAGCTCAGTAAAAGAATTGAAGAGTAAAGACCAAAAAACCTGGTAGTTATTTTGGGGTGATGGAATTGTAGGTGATTTTATCTTCCTTTCCATACCTTTGAAATTTTCTAAAATACGCATTTTTATAATAAGGAAAATGTAAAACTTATCTTTTAAAAGAACTGAAGGAAAGAGAGAAAATGCTTTATTTTCAATGCTTTATTTTCCTCCCATTTTTCAATAAACTGTGTCAATAAAAAATGATGTAAAGATGTTAAAAAAAAATGATGCAAAAAACATGGATGAATCTCAAAGTTATGTTGAGTGAAAGAAGCCTTCTATAAAAGAGTACATACTATGTTGTATGAAAAGAGTATATACTGTTATGAAAAATTAAAATAGATTAATGAATAGGCGCTAAAGCAAGTATAATAAATTTTGACAGTAAAATCTAGGTAGTGGGTATATGAATAGATATTGTACAATTCTTTCTCCTTTGTTGTATGTTGAAATTTTTCATGATGTTGGGAAAATCACTTACTCCAAAGTCACATATTTTTAACTTTTTAAAGTAACAATTTTATATACTTAAATTTACTACTTTATCAAATTAAGAAATATATTTTTAAAAAAGAAATTCTTGAATGATTGACTATGTATAAAACACTATTGTATACCCAAGTCTGTGGCTTCACTTCTTGGTTTCTTCCTTTTGCCACGAAACATCTTCTTTTTCTGAGTTTTCTTAAAAAAACAAAAAAACCACAGCAAAGATTTTTATTTAAGAGAAGTCTCTCTTCAAACAAGAATTAAGACAGTATTATCAGACACTGTCAATATTTTAGCTACAATTCTCATTTCGTTCTAAGTTAATAATTATATAAATTATCTAAATTAATATAAGAAAATGCTGAAAAAAATAAAACCGTCTCAGGATAAAAAGTAATTAAAACTTTCAGTTGGCTTGTAACAGTGGGTGCCTTGGAGGAAACTGAACTTTTATTATTTAAGATAATAATGTGTGGAATCAGCTCAATTTCTGCCCCAAGCTAAGAGGAAGGAACAGCTTCTGAACTAGCTCTCTTGCCATAAACAGCCATAAAGCGGGGAGAGGGGTGGCACCCTCACTCAGGCACCGGACAACAGGCGAAACAAGCCTGAGAGACTCAGAAGGTGGGCCCTGGCTGCCCGCCCTCCCGCACGCCGGGGACAGCTGAGACGGCAGCGGAGCAGGCCCAGTCCCAGCAGAGAGCGGTAACCCTCGTCCGCGGGAGGCAGAGACCTGCGGTAAGCTGCTCAGGGAGAAGAGCAGAGGTCTGGGTGCGGGTCCCCGACAGCCCCCGACCGCCTACTCCACATGCGCGTGAGGCTACAGAGAGCATACTGGAACGTGGCTATCGTGGCATTAAGAACGTAACAGGTAATAACGGACAAGAAATTCTGGGGGAGATCAGATGGAGAAAATGCAGAGACCTCATTAACAACTAGTTAACAGCTGTCTATCCAGCTGAGCTAGGGGAGAGACCACAACTTAGGGGTAAGAACGGTACCCTAGAGCGTGCAATCTCAAACAGGGTGAAACTGTTCCCAAGGGGGCAGGCCAGAAACTCTCAGATAGTACAATGGTTTGTGACCCTCCGAAGTACCTCGTATATACACAGATACACAGTGTATTTATGATATTAAAATTTAACTGCAGGGGGATGGTTAGGAGGAAAAATGTCTAAAAAGGCTTCTTAGGGAGGACAACAATGGAAGAGGGTTGAGAAGCACTGCTCTAGAGTAAGGCTTACCCTAGACTCACCCTAACAAAGCCTAAAACCAATCTCTGGCCAGATGCACCAGGGAGACAGAGACGGGAGGGTGTGGTAAGCAAGATCCCCAATGACTTGGACAATTCCCTCCCCTTGAGTGTGGGTGGGTGGCTCCTGTGAATATGATGGGATGGTCACTCCCTTGATTAGGTTACGTTTCATAAGAGGTCACTGCAGCAGACTGGAGAGATTCTCTGGCTAGCTCTGAAGATGTCAGCTGCCATGTTGTGAGAGGGCCATGTGACCAGGACCTAAGGGCAGAGAGTGACCCCGCTTTAACCAGAGAGAAAACAAGAACCTCAGGCCTACAACGGCAAGGATCAGAATTCTACCAATAGCTTGCATGATCTTAGACGGGGACCCCGGGCCTCAGATGAGATTTCAGTCCTGGCTGGCACCTTGACTCCAGCCTGTGAGACCCCGAGCAGGGAATCCAGCTAAGGTGAGCCTGGACTTCTGACCTATAGAAACTATGAGGTATAAATACATGTTGTTTGAAGTCACAAAATTTGTGGTATTTTGTTATGCAGCTACTGAAAACTATTACAGAGGTTGAGTCCCACTGAGTTAGAGAGGCTTGGAAGACACCTTACGCTTTCCACAGATTGACCCTAACGAAGGATAAACCACACTACAGAAGTTCAAGATGATCAGCCAATATTAAGATACCTATTAGAATGAAAGTCAGCATTCAGAAGAAAACACAACTCAAAATCTCAACAACCTATCAACAATGTGGAATATACAATTAAAAAGTATTAGGTTAAAAATGTTATACAAAAAATGTAACCTATAGTCAAGACAGAAAAAGTACTCAAAAGAAGCTGACCCTGAGACAGCCCAGATACAGTCATCCCTCAATATCCAAGGAAGATGGTTCCAGGATCCCCCATGGATACCCAAATCCGCTGATGTTCAAAGTCCCTTTTATAAAATGGTGTAGTATCTGCATGCAACCTACATACCTCCTCCTATAAACTTTAAATCATCTCTAGATTACTTATAATATCTAACATGATGTAAATACTATGAAAATAGTTGCTGGTGCCTGGCAAATTCAACTTTTGCTTTTTTGGAACTTTATGGAATTTTTTGTGAAATATTTCCTATCAGCGGTTGGTTGAATCTATGGATGTGGAACCTGCAGATACAGAGGGCTGACTCTACCTGACTTAGAAAACAAAGACCTTAAAGCAGCTGTCATAAATATGTCCAAAGAAGGAAATGATGGTCTTAATGATTATGCAGATCGGGAATCTCAGCCAAGAAATAGAAACTATGGGAAAAAAAAGAAATTCTAGAAATTCTAGAACCCAAAAGCATGCTACTAAAAAGGAAAAGTCACTGGGTGATGTTTTATTTCCTGTGGCTGGTGTAATAAACGACCACAGCTTCGTGGCTTTAAACAACAGAAATTTCTTCTCCCACAGTTCTGGAGTTCAGAAGCCTGAAATCCATTTCAATGGGCCAAAATGAAGGTGCTGGCATATTATGACATATTAAAAGCTTGATTAAAAGATATTATATATTGATACGTCAAGAATCTTAAAATAGAATACATATGACCCAGAAATCTTATCATAGCAATTTCTTCTAAGGAAATGATCAAGGATGTGCACAAAGATTTAGCTAGAAAAGAAAATCATCAAAGCACTTACATTTTAAAAATTACAATTGCTCATTAGTAAGAGATTAAACTATGGCACGTTCATGAATGAAATATCATGCATTTATTAAAATGGTATGTAGAATACTTAATGACAAGGATATGGTTCCACTTAGGGTGAGAAAAGCTCAATAAAGAATTGAAGAGTATAGACCAAAAGATGTGGTGGTTATTTTATTTTTGGGGTGATGGAATTATAGGTGATTTTATCTGCCTTTCCATACCTTCCAAATTTTCTAAAACAAACTTATTTTTATAATAAGAAAAGTATAAAACTTATCTTTTAAAAGAAGTGAAGGAAAAAACGAAAATGCTTTGTTTTCCTCCTAGACATTTTCTATCAACTTTTTTTCTCTCCAAGGGGATAGCAGACACTCTCCTACCAGTTGACTTTCTGTTTCCAGGGTCTCTTTTTCAACAGAGGGCTTGGCACCAAGGGGTCCCACCTTTTTAAGCATGACTGATTCAGCTGGTTTCTCTGAAGGTTCTGAAGATGCTGTAGCTGAAACAGCTTCACGTTGTGTACTTATATTGTCTGCTGGTTTAACTTTTCTTCTTACATCACTTTCTTCAGTGCTTTCAGATTCATCACTAATGGGCTTGAGTTTTCTTCCTGGCTATGTCAAGAAAACAGCATTACTGTTTTGAAAGTACAGATGCTTATCATTCCTGCTGTATTAGATAACCATAAAGTCCACATTTCTTATCTCTAAACTTCAAGACTGAACATAATAGAAGATGGCAACACGATTAGCAGATAGGACCTCGACTAAAGGGCTCCAAGCAGACACTCCCAACAAATCGCTCTGCCTTTGTAAACCACCATCTAAACACATTACATGAACACTATGAAAACTGACAAGGTACACAGAGATTTGAGATCTCTGTAATGAAAAACACTTCAGATATAAAAATATTTCATTTTTTTATTAAAAAATCTTCTAAAACATTATATACTCTTTATGAAAAATGTTGCTACAGAACATTTTCTCTATTTGCATCCAACCTAAATGGATATGAAATATCTTACAATTTAAGATAGGAGAACACGCCTACATACCTTTTTTGCACTAATTTTTACAGACTCATTTTCACTTGCTTCAACGTCAGAAGTGTCCGAACTGTACCAAAGAACAAACCATCAATATCTTGCACACATTTCATTTTTATTGACATATGTCTTCTAAAAGCTGCTCCTCCAACACAAAAACAAGCTTGATTTATAAGGAGATTTCCCACCTGTCACGGGTGGGCCTGCCACCTTCCCAGATTTACTGATCATCTCCACACCTTCCCACACCCAGGCCACATCAGTTTAGTGCTGGCAGGCAAGTTAAGTGTCCCATAACTGCAGTACCTCATGGTCCTGTCTGAGAACCACTCTTTCCTCCCCGTCACCACTCCCAGGTGTACGGGCCATCATCTGTACTAATCCACAGACACTAGGCCCATGCTCAGGGGATAGAAAAGGGAATACCTTCTTTCATCCTTTGAAAAGGAAAAAATAACCCTCAATTTCTGATGAGAGTTCTTTCATTTTTTTCATTCAATTCAATACAACAAACATTTATTTAACACCAACCTCAAAATGCAAGTACAAGGAATAAAATTACTTGAAAAATGAGGAGCCTTCCTTTAATGGGTTCACTGACTAGCAGGAAGGCCGAAGACAGTGAGTGCAGAGGATGTGGATGAATGGCTGGGGAATCAGGAAACACATCATGGTTATGAGACTTGAGATGACTTCTGAAAACACTTTTTCAGGCAAAGAAACAAAGGGAAGGGGATTTAAGGAAGAGGGAAAAGTAAACATAAAAGCACAGGGGTGTAAAACAGCCTGGCCCGTTTGTACGGGAATCAGAGTACAGAGCGAGTGTCTTGCTAAAGAGAAGCTAACACTACGGAAGAAGCCAGAGGCTAGGACAGGGGAGGCACCGAGGCGGCCAGAGGCGTCCTGCTCAGACCAGCCTGTGCTTGGCCGCTGTGCCAGGGCGACCCTCGCGTGGCGGCCACTGCTGCCCGGCCTCCCCCTCAGAGCTGCCCACCACCTCGGGGCGGCCAGAGCTGTGAGAGCTGCGCTGCGGCCTGAGGCCATCTCTGCTCAATCCGGATTCTTCCACCTGTAACTTTCCCTGATGCGGCTAATAAATCTCTTCAGTTCTCACTCTGCCTCAGGGTCTACTTACCCGAGGAGCCAGACAGACACAGGGGCCCCCCATACCACGCCTACAGGTTGGGGGTGAGGGGGCCAAGGCCTCCATGCTAGACACACGCACTGGAAGTGGGGTGGGTGGTGGTGATCGCACAGACAAAGGGACCAGCGGCAGGTGCCTGAGCCGTGCCCACAGGGAGGCGGAGGGTGTATGGAGAGAAGAAAAGCAGATTCTCAAGGGAGTCACAGGCCAGAACAAAGGAGACCGGTCAGAGAACAGAAGGTACCAGGAACAGTTCCCAGACAGCTTTGTGGGGTGACTGGGTGACAGCAGGACCATCAAGCTAGAGAACACCAAAGGAGCTCGTTGACACCAGACGAGGGAGGAATGATGGAGCTTGGTTTTGGCTTTGCTGAGCCCGAGGTGCCGATGGGCATCTAGGGAAACGTGGCCGAGGTGCAGGACAGCCGGGCCTCGGGAGAGGCTGGGCAAGAGGGAGAGCTGGGGTCAGCGCTTATGGGCCGTTAAAGCCACGAGACGAATACGGGGGAGGGTGGAGAGGAGAGGGTGAAAGCAGACTCGCCGACACAGAAAGAGGAGAGGAGATCTGGGAACAAACAACTTGACCGCCCTGGACAGGCCCGGGGCCTGGCTGCTGATGCCGCCGTGAGTCCTGGGAACTGCTGATGCGCGCTCCCTCTCGCTCCCTCTCTCCCCACCCGCGGCCCTCCCCGTGCATCCCTTCTGCCCAGACTTCCTTCTGTATCCATATATAAGCCCGGTCTAACTTACCCAAATAAAGTTTTTTGTCTGGATGTATCACACCACCAAAACCAAGATTACCAAGGACACCCACCCTGTTAAACCAACCCATGTGTTCAGCCTTTCCCTGACTGGCGTTTGATCCTCCCGAGGACACACACTTACTCACTCCCCCCGCCTCTCCCGAGAACAAACCCTCTCCTGGCTTCCTTCTTCCCCCTCTGGCCACTGGTCTTCTCTCTGCTTTGCAAGCTCCTTCTCCTCCACGTGGACAGACGCCAGGTTTTCTTGCAGGGTGGTCCCAGGTCCCCGCCTCCTCTCAGCCCACCGTCTCTCCCTGGGAGTGCTCACCTGGGCCTACACCTCCTGTACCAAACCACTGCAGTCTGAACTCCAGCTCAGCCCCTCCTGGGAGCGCCAGACCCAAGTACACAGCAGTGTCCCTGACATCTCCACACCAAGTTCATGATCGCCTCACGATGACAGCAGTACTCAATCTCCTAGGTAGCCCTATCCTACTCAATGGCACAATCTCAATCCACTTACACGACAGAAAGCCAGGAGCTGTCCATGACAAATAGGATTAATTTCACTCATGTTTAAATGAAGTCACAGACGTCAAGAAGAAAATGACCAACACTAGAAAACTGGAAAAAGGATATAAAGAGTGTGCAAAAAGAAATTCAAGGACTTATAAAACATATAAGAGATGCTATTTAACTCAGTCATGAGAAAAATACAAACTAGAACTAGACTGAGACAGCATATCACACTGGCAAAACTCCAAGTCTGATACCACGCTGGTGGGAACATGGCAGTAACTATGCAAATTGCTAACATATTTCACTTGACTGAGGATTTCCCTTATGAATACATCCCACAGAAATATAGGCACATGTGTGAAACGGCATATGTGCCAGGTTACTGACTGACTACAGCACTGCTGGTGACAGCAGAAGACTGGAAACAACCCAACTGCCTGTCGATCCAGGACTGGGGAAATAAACTATGGAAGATCCGAACTATGGAAAGCCTGCGACTGTGAACGGAAGCTCGAGGAAGCTCCATACGCTCTGATACGGAAAGCTCTCCAAGCTACAGAGAGCGGAAGAAGCCAGGCAGCAAGGTATCCTGCCTTTTCGAAAAGGTTAAAACTCTGTATTCTTACTTTGATGTGCACAAAGAAACTGTGAAAAGACATATAGGAAATTAATAGTGGGGGAGAAGGAAGAAGTGGATGCAGGAGCTGGGTGATGGTGGAGAGGACATAAAGACTATTATTTTTTTTTTTAAGACTATTATTAACCTTTTTATATTTTTAAACCATGTGAACGTGTCACCTATTCAAAAATTCTTCTTGAAAAATTACATTCACCACCATTTAAAACGAACTGTGCGGTTTTCCAAATATTTGGCTTTTGTTACCAATTTCCGATAACATCTCATAGAAAAACTGGAGTCTCCCAAATAACCAAGTACCATAAGGTTTCCCCAGTGCAGAGAACCTCAGAAAGATGTCCTCATCTAGATTTCTGCCCAAGTGGGATATTTGTTTTAAAAATACAGTTTTGTTACTTTCAAAATATAGTCAGTAACTAGAACTGACCTATTACCTAACAGAGGTCCTTAAGTCAAGGATTTGCTCTAGCTAATAATTTTTAGTTAGTACGACAGCTACTGAAGAGTTCTTCATTATATGTGCTCTCGAGTTGCCTCTGTGGTGTCATTTTTACAGATTTTCCTGACTCAGGCCTCCACATAAATCTGAAAACTCAAACCAATGCAGCTTAGGGACCACGCAGCTGAAATTTACAACAGACTGCGTTTCCTTCGGGATTATCAGCTTCTCTTCCCTATTCCCACCCTGAACTAGAAAACATATCTTTTGTGACAATTAAGCATATTTGTAAATTAAAGGGACCTCTCAAAATCATCTAAAATTCTATGCTCCTAAAACCTTTCCCCTCCTTCTTTGTTTTACCTCAGAGCTAAACCACCTTCACTGGTATGTTTTCTAGGATAATCAGGTGTCAGTTATAGTTATTATAAGTAATGTCAATTACTGAAAAACTGCCTTTTCAAGTCCCAGTCTTCTTGAGGGAAAATGTAAGTTGGCTCAAAAGATCTTTAAAAAGTTTTGGTTTTATACGCTTCTATCTTAAAGAACATCTCAGAAATCCCATTAACCATGAGTAAACAGTTGCTTGAGATCCACCCATACCTTCTTTTTGCTTCTTTTCCTTGAGGAGTTGAGGGGAGAGATGACCCGCAGTGCTTGGAGAATTCTTCCTCATCAGCATATATAGCAGTGCTGTGTAAAGGAGGGTCTACAAAAGATGTTTTTAAAAAGGGCATTCAGAAATCTGGCTGTCTGAGCAGTATTCAAGTTTGTTCCTTTACATTGGAGTATAAAGCAACCTGTGTTTAAATGGCTAACAAAATCAAAGCCAATTACATATGCTACTTATGATCTCACACCTCAACAAGAAAAAATGTAAACCATTTCACCAATAAATACATGGATAGTTAAGCTATAACCTTACTGTCCTTATATGTTATATGGAAACTTTTAAATGAGCTAAAAGATAAACAGGAGGTCTGACATTCCTTCCTCACCTGACGGAACATCACACATCTACCCGGGAGACACAGCATGAACAATAAACTCAGAGGTCTGGAGCGCCGGCCCCACTCCTGCAGCTCCATTACCCCACGGAGTGCCTGGCGCAGGGTGGGCGCTCGACATCTGTGGACGACTAGCCCTTTGCAGAGGGACCCCAGTCCTTCCGCACTTCCCCTCCTCTCTCCTTTACTCTAGAGCCTTGAGCTAAGCATAAAAAGTTAACTGAAATGGGGCCTTCCCTGGTGGCGCAGTGGTTAAGAATCCGCCTGCCAATGCAGGGGACACGGGTTTGAGCCCTGGTCCGGGGAGATACCACATGCCGCGGAGCAACTGGGCCCGTGCGCCACAGGTACTGAGCCTGCGCTCTAGAGTCCGTGAGCCACAGCTACTGAAGCCCGCGCGCCTAGAGCCCGTGCTCCGCAAGAAGAGAAGCCACTGCAATGAGAAGCCCGTGCACCGCAACGAAGAGCAGCCCCAACTAGAGAAAGCCTGCGCACAGCAACAAGACCCAACACAGCCAAAACTAAAAAAAAAATTAAAATAAAAAAAAAGGTTAACTGGAATGAAGATAAAGGAGATAATGGGATAATGAAGCTACTGGAGAAATGGAGATAAAGGAGAGGAGACCACGTGGCCTTGGCGGGAGGATGCTCCCACCTGCTGAGGAAGGGCGTCACAGGCGAGGCCTCAGCGCCCCGGCCTGGGCTTGTGGCGGGGGAGGGAAGGGGGTCACAGGCGAGGCCTCGGCGCCCCGGCCTGGGCTTGTGGCGGGGCAGGGAGGAGGCCAGCAGCGCGGGGCGAACGGCTGCAGGCGCGCCTGGTGAGACCAAGCACCCACCTCTTCACGCTCAGGCTTTAGCGTGCTGCACACATTTAAATGTTCTCAGATTTAAACGTTTCAGCTGCTTATATAATGAACATAGCAACTGCACAATTTTAAAGTTAGTAATATACTTTGTATTGGCCTCAACGAGGCAAAGGGGTTTATTTACTTCACTACTGGGAATAACAAGGAAAGAAAAGAAAACTAGACCAATTTTGAATCTCCATATGGAACCAGTCACACAAGCTGTACTCTTACTAGTCAACAATAAAAAGATAAATAACCTGATTTCAACCCAAGTAAAGGATGTGAACAGACACTTCTTCGAAGAAGATACAGGCGTACCTCGTTTTCCTCACTTTGCTTTATTGCGCTTTGCAGACACTGCATTTTTTACAAATTGAAGGCTTGTGGCAACCCTGCACTGTTAGATGATGATTAGCAATAAAGTACTTTTTAATTAAGGAAATGTATATTGTTTTGTTACACATAATGCTATTGCACACTTAATAGATTACAGTGTAGTGTAAACATAACTTTTATACGCACTGGAAACCAAAGAATTCGTGACTCACTCTATTGCAATATTTGCTTTATGGCAGTGGTCTGGAACTGAACCTGCAACATCTCCAAGGTGTGCCTGCATACAAATGGCCGATAAACGCACTGAAAAGATGCTCAACATTAGTCATTAGGGGAATCCAACTCAAAACCACACTGAGATACTACCGCACATCCATGTGAATAGCTATTATCAAAAAAACAAAGAACAAGTAATGGTGAGGATGTGGAGAAACTGGAATCCTTGTGCATTGCTAATGGTGCAACTGCAGTTCCTCAAAAAAATTAAACCCAGAATTATCATATGATCCAGCAATTCCACTTCTGGGCATATACACAAAAGAAGGGAAAGCAGGACTGGGACAGATACCTGTACACCTATGTTCATAGCTGCATTATTCAAAATAGTCAAAAGGTAGAAGCAACCCAAGTGTCCATTGACAGGTGACTGGATAAACAAAATGTGGTCTATATGTAAAATGTATACACCACACCGTTAAAAAGGAAGTTCTGACACATGCTACAACATGAATGAACTTTAAAGACATAATGCTACATGAGAAAAAGGATACAATAGTACAAATACTGTACGATTCCTCTCACATGAGTGGTCAAATTCATAGAAACAGGAAGCTAGAAGAGGGAGAGGGGAGCGAGGTGCCGTCGGCTAATGGGCAGAGAGCTTCATTCAGGGGACAGGACAAAGCCCTGGGGATGGATGGGGTGATCTCTGCACAACGATGTGCACACTTAACGCCACAGAAGCAGACACTTCAAAATGACTAAAATGGTTCATTTTATGTTATGTATATTTTACCACACAAACACAATGAGATACCATTTTATACCCAGTAGGGTGGCTAGAATCAAAAAGTCAGATAATAACAAGAGTTGATGAAGATGTGGAGAAACTGGAACCCTCATACATAGCTGGTGGGAATGCAAAGTGGTACAGCTGCCATGTAAACATTTCCTCAAAACGCTGAAGCAGAATCACCACATGACTGAGGTGTACAGTTGGCCCTCCATATCCATGGGTTCTGCATCCACAGATTCAACCAACCATGGATTGAAAATATTTGGGGAAAAAAAAATTCCAGAGTTCCAAAAAGCAAAACTTGAATTTGCTGCACACAGGCAACTACTTACATAGCATTTCTATTGTATTAGGTATTACAAGTAACCCAGATATGATTGATAGCGAACAGGAGGATGTGTATAGGTTATATGCAAACACTATGCCATTGTTTGTTTGTTTTTTGTTTTTTTCCTGGCCACACCACGCACCATGTGGGATCTTAGTTCCCTGACCAGGGATTAAACCCACACCTCCTGCATCGGAAGTGTGGAGTCTTAACCACTGGACCACCAGGGAAGTCCCCACTATGCCATTTTATATAAGGAACTTTAGCATCCTCGGACTATGGTATCCAAGGGGGGTCCTGGAACCAACCCCACATGGATACTGAGGGACAACTATATTCCCAAGAGAAATGAAAACACATGTCCATACAAAAAACTGGTGCATGAATGTTCACAGCAGGATAACTCATAATGGCCACAAAGTGGAAACAATGCAAGTGTACATCAACTGATGAATGGATAAAAAAATGAGGTCTATCCACACAATGGATTATTGAACTATAAAAATTTTTAGGAATGAAGTACTGATACTACCACATAGATGAACCTTGCATATACTGCACTAAATGAAAGAAGTCACAAATGACCACATACATAGTGTATGATTCTATTTAAATGAAATGTCCAGGATAGGCAGATCCACAGAGACAGGAAGTAGATTTACGGTTGCCAAGGGCTGAGAAGAAGAATAGGGAGTGATTACTCCTGGGCACGCAGTTTCTTTCTGGGGTGATTAAAACGTTCTGGAATAGAAAATGGTGACGGTTGTACAATTTTGTGACTATACTAAAAGTGAATTGAATTGTACACTTTAGAAGGGTGAATTTTATGGCAAGTGAATTACATCTCAATTTTTTTAATTATGATTTTTAGATGAGTAGTTAAAACATTTTTATCAAGTCATAATAAAAGGGGTATTCTGGTAAGGATTACTTTTCACCTTATAAAATGTACAATATTTTCTTTTATTAACAAAAATTAGACTAGAAATATTAGATGCCAAATTAAAAATATGTGAGAAGTTATATGTTTTCAAAATTCCCTTAAAACTTATTCTGGCAAAAAATGTCTGATTACTGCTGTTCTAGATGTGGGCGCACATGGCACATTCTGTATCATTTCTGGCCTCTAGAGTGGCCAGTGACACACTGACAGAAGCTGTCCCATCTGGACAACTCACATCCCCCTGGTCAGCCAGGTACCAGTCCTGTCTTCCTAACACTCCCAGGAACACAGGTGAAGCTCTCCTGAAGCATCCTCTGCCTCAGTGTGTTTAAGAAAAGGAAGCATTATCCCTCCGCTCCTTCCTAAATTAAAGCCCCTTACCGAACGACTACTGGAGGTGTGAAGTGAGAAATACATTTTATATTCCTCTTGTTACAAAGGTCTACAGCAGCTGTCCTAATGTGGCTGGCTTGTTGACAAATGCTACTAGGAGAGCTCCACTTGGACAACACTTAACAGAGTTCTTAGTTCCAACGTACCTAGAAGTGAGAAAAATTAATTCAACTTATCAAATACTCCCCAGAACATTGTATTCATGTGCAGACAACCTCACTTTTGTATTTGAAGGCATTTCTATATTTTTATTAGTAACTAGCCTAAACGCTGTTGCTTGAACCACTTTAAAGATTTTAGGATAAAGATTTAAAATACTAACCAAAGGTTTCATAGGGTTCTTCATCTTTCTCATTTTCACCCAGCCTGCCGATGCTTGAGATCCCAGAATTATCAGGAA
The DNA here is from genome assembly GCF_965194805.1 of Balaenoptera borealis. NCBI lineage: Eukaryota > Metazoa > Chordata > Mammalia > Artiodactyla > Balaenopteridae > Balaenoptera > Balaenoptera borealis. The sequence goes on along the minus strand of NC_138880.1, from coordinate 24,208,376 downwards.
AATCAAATATATCGGTAGGCTTGTGCTTTTGGCCAGCTTCCTAAAAGTGAATAAAGTTCAAAGTCATTGAACTGGCCCTCCCAAAAAGAACATCACAAAGCTGATTTACGTGGCAAGGATCCCATCACCACTGCCTAAGAAGTGAGCCTTCACACTCCTGGGGGGCAGAGGCTCTTCTCATCATCTAAGGCAGGGGTTGGGAAGCTTTTCTATGAAGGACCAGGGGGTAAACACAGTTGACCACTGGACAACGCAGGGCTCAGCGGCGCCCACCCTCCGCGCAGCCGAAAACCCCCGTGTGACTTCGCAGTCGGCCCTCCCGATCCGGGGTTCCACGTCTGCGGTTTCAACTGCAGACAGTGTAGAACCTACTACTGAAAATAATCCGGGTAGAAGTGGACTCTCCCATTTCAAGGGTCACCTGTATATTAGACTTTGCGGGCCGTGGGGACTCTGGTGCCACTAGGCAGCGCAGCTGTCGCAGTGTGAAAGCAGACGGTGGCAACGCAGAAAGAAAAAGCACGGCTGGGCTGCAATCAAGCTTTGTGTATGGATACTGAAATTTGACTTTCATATTTTCACCCGGCATGAGACAGTCTTCTTTTGATTTTACTTCAGTCATTTAAAAATATAAAAACCACCCTTAGCTCGCAGGGCTTTACAAAACCAGCAGGCAGGCTAGATCCGGCCCAAAGGCCACAGCCTGCCAACTCCTGAGCCAGAGTGGGCCCTCTCCCCAGAAACATGCCCATGAAAGTTCCTAAACACGGAGGTTAAAAACTCCTGATTGCAGGACAGAGACGAGGGTTTGCAGTGCAATGTACTAATAAGCCCCAGGAAGACTGCTCCTCAAATCCCAATGAAAGACAACATACAGAAAACGAGAAAAACGTCCACAGTAGCTCTGGAAAATGTGGAGGGCTGCCATTAACAGACAGGAAAATATGAAGAAATTCTGGAAGATACACAGGAGATGGAATAAAACTGAGACACAAAACAAAAACTACCACTCACAGACCCTCAGGGAAGAATTATTCATGGAGTGTGTGTGGGTAGAACGAACGCCCAAGAGGAGCTGACACCCTCCATCCTCCCCAAGCAAATGGGCCTGGGTAAGGCAGCTGCCTTCCCGAGGAGGGAAGAGGGCCGGAAAGCTGAAGAAGGCCTTCCAGAGAGGAAAAGGGCCCCCTCCAAACGGGGAGGGGGTTAGGGGGGCAGAGGGGAGAGACCCCGCAAAAGAGAGAACCGGGGGCAGGGCACCGAGCAGCGGAACTCCCGACGCCCGGGCACCCCCAGGCAGGCACTATCAGAGGTGGTTCATGTGAATTTCCAAGGCCAACTGGACAAGCCGCTGGAAAATACTCTGAAGGGAGCTAGCCAGAGGGTTAAACAAACGCACCTGCCTTTCACAGACATTTACTTCTAAGACTCCACCCTGAAGTAAAAATACCGTGTGAATGTGAAACTAAATGGAATATTATGAAATCATAAACTGTGGAAAACTATAACAACATGGAGAAATGGCTCTAAGTGACAAAAGCAAAATACAGAACGTTGTACAATTGTTCAACGATGTCGATTATCCAAATGAAAATGAAACCAGCCTAGGCCCAGAAAAAAAGATTCAAAACGTTAACAATGGCCATTTTCTCCATCATACTGGGAAGAGCAGGAGGAAAAGGAATGCGCTTTTTCACAAGAAAACACTGAGCTCACCAAGTCTACGAAACTCTGAGTCTCCTATAAAACGTTATTTTGTATTGTCAATTACGAGAAAATTATATTAAAATATAAAAAAGATAACTTACATCTTTTGTGGACTGTGTTCTTCCTACAGTGTTCTTTGAATATCTCGGACTAGGAAACAGCAAAAACACACACAACAGTAAGGAAATACTTAAAAATAACTGGGGGAAACACCAGAATTACACCTCATCCAAGCATTTTCTTTCCAAATTACATTCCTTGTTAGTTGCACTAACAATGTGCACATGATGAAATTCAGGTAATGGCAAAATCCTTTTAGAAAGCAGAACCCATATCTCACACATTGAATTAAATTTTTTATATGTCAACTCATAACACCTACGTATAAATAGCATAGCTCTGCCCTCAGGGACACAGAAAACTCCTAACCCTGCTGTCATCCTTGTCCCTGAAGTCGCAATCAACAGCAACGGATGGCGTTCTGCAGAAATGAGCAAGAGAGAGCAAGACGTCTCTTTCTCAAGCGCTGGACCCCCGTTCCATCCGTGCCTGGCTCTTACACACATTTTCTCATTTAGCTCTGAAACAGTCCTCAAGGTAGAAGTGAATCCCATGTTCCAGATGTGTATTTGCCCAAAGCCACACGCGGCCAGGAAGGAGGGAAGCCTGCGTTAACATCTGCATCAGTTCAAACCCAGAGCTGCCCTCTTTCCGCCCTTCAGGCTCCCCCCAGTGGGCATTAGGATAAAAGGATAAAGTTGCGTACCTTCAACGGAGCTTAAAGTAAACAAGATATGACAACAGTGACCAGAAGAAAAAGTGGAAATATGAGAGGCAGGAAATAATCCCGCCAAAGACTATGCTTTGAGTATCCTCTGTGGTCCAGGCATGGTGCCAGGGCTGGGGGGATGCCCGACACCACCACACACAGGCCCTGACTTTCAAAAGTGCCCTGCAGACACCCATTAGCGGGCAGCAAAGTCCGTTTAGTGTCTGAACGAGTATTTCTTTGTGGAACAAGTATTTCTTTATTTGATATAATTTCAAACTTAGAGAAAAGTTGAGAATACTCTAAGAGCCTTCTGTATACCCTTTACCTGCTTCACCAACTGTTTACATTTTGTCTCACCTGCTTCCTGTGTGTCTGTGTATGGTAAACTGGGGACACTGCAGTGTGTCTTTCCTAAGAGGGCGTTACCTTGTGTAGTCACAGGACAACTTCCGAATCAGGAAATTTAACACTGACACCATTATCTAATCTACAGTCCATATCCAGGTTTCATCAACTGCCCCATCATGTCCTTTAAGGTTTTCCCCCAGCATTTAAAAAAAATAAATACATGAGAATATAAAACATAAGATTTCTTAAACCTTCGGTTTTATTATGTGTGTGTGTACGTGCACGTTCGTGTACCCACTGTGATGTAAAACATCATTACTGTGAATTACAGCAAAAAAAAAAAAAAAAAAGTTGGAAAACTGTTAGAGCAGTGGTTCCCAATCCTCAGGTATCAGAATCACCTGGAGGGCTGGTTAAAACAAGACTGCTTGGCCCCAACTCCAGAGCTGGTAATTCAGGAAACCTGGGGTGGCCGCTAAGAGTCTGCATGTCCAACAAGTTCCCGGTGGAACCGCATTTGAAAACCACTGCTCTATTTGATTCTCAGACCCAAAAAAAGAAGGTAGAGCAGATACTAGTTTTACGGCCTTTATGATTCTGGGGTCCAGAAAAGTTAAGTGACATCAGTGGTCACACAGCCAAGTGATAGGACGAGAAGCCAGATCACATAACTTCTTAACCCACTCTTTCCACCCTTTCTTGCCTTGTCTGTGCTCAAAAAAGTGGTCAAGTTTCCTCCTCACCTTAGGCTAGGAGCAAGGTGAGGCTTCCAAAAGATGGAGACCTCGGTGATAACATACGTAAAAATTTTGGTGTATGCGCATGAGTGCGTTTTAGGGGAAGGGATAAACAGATTTCAAGAGTCTCAAAGGCAAAAATGTTATATGTACGTATATACGTGTGTGGGGGGAGGAGGGAGGGAGAGAGAAAAAACCCCAGTGGCCTATCAGATAAAGTTCACTCTTGTCGGCTGAGTTTCAGGCCCCTTATTCTTTCCCAATCCTCCTCCCCACTGGCCACGGGAGCCTAGTCTCGCTTTACCCAACCGCCCTGCTTCGTCCTGTTCCAGCCTGTCCCCTACGCTGTTTGGCTGCCTGCACCCTCACCCGCATCTACAAATGCACCTTCTCCAGACCGCCTTCCCACGGCCCAGGTGTAACTCCTACGGCCTTGAGTACCAGCCGGAGCGCGAAGCACGCCGAGGCCCCTCCAGCCAGGACCACGCAGGGCCTTGGATGCACTCCAGACACCGCCAGCGAGACATGTGCCCATGAGTCCATGAAGAATAACATTTCAGAGAGCAGTTTTGAAACCTATTTTAAAATGCATGCCCTTTTTGATTAAAAAAAAAAAAAAAATGCTTGACCCATCCCGGCTGGAGGCCCTCTTTAAGAATAACAAGCGGCAGCTTGGGCCCCCGCGGCGGGAGATTTAGTTCAGCTTTACAGTCTGTGGTTTGTGTTACAAAAACAAGCAGGGTCTTGAAAATAAGAATACTGACTACCAGCCAGAGTGTAAGCGTCACTAGAACGTAATGTCTGGCAAGCAGTAGGCACTCATTATTTGTTGGATAGTTTGTTTCAAAATATTTGGAGTCTACTTTAGGCTACACTCACCCACACAAAGTAATGCTGACACTAGCCAACGTTCTCCCCTCCCCGCCGGCCACGGTTTTAAACTGACTCCTTTAAACGTCACCGTAATCCTTCCAAGGTGGGAATATTATTATTCCCATTTTACCGACGGGGAAACCAAGGCCCTGAGAGGTTAGTCACTAGGACAAGTTGCACAGTTGCAGAGCCAGGGAGCACGAACAGCTCCGAGAGGCCGAAGCCCGGCGGAGAAGGAAGATAAAGCGGCACCCCCGGCCCGGCGCTCCGAGAGTCCGCAACACTTACCCCGAGCGCCGCACTCGCCGCGGCGGGGCCATCTCAGCCCACCGCTCACTGCGCCGACGCAGCTCCCGAAGCTCCCGCCAAATCCCGCGCTGCCCCCAGAGGCCAATCCGGGCTGAGCACGCGGGCACGCCCCCCCCCGAGCTTGCCTCCTACAGGGCCAGGGCTCCTCCCCGTCCTAGAGCGCGAGAGAAAACCCGGCCTGGCACAGCGCGAAAGCGGAGCTGGAGTTTACGCCTTACAAGCAGTTCCTGACGGGTCCACGAGACGCCAAAGATTTCCCGGGTTTTCCCTCACCCCACGTCCGCCGCGCACGTTTTCCGCACTCCTGAGCCGCCAGGGCCCGCCCCAGGGGGCCAGGAAGGGGAGGAGCCAGTGCCGGAAAGTCGGAGAGGGCGCTCTCCCGCGAGGGGCGGATCCAAACCCAGGGCGGGGCGCGCTGGGTGCTTAGGCGCCTGCGCAGTTGTCTAGTGTAATGCATTGGAAATAGGCCTTGACTTTTACCCCGCTGCTGCCCTGAAGCAGTGGTGTGAGCTTGGCTTATTATTTTATTTCTACCCCAGTTTCTTCATTCGTAGATGGAGAGGGCCCCTTTTAATATTCTCTGATTCTTTGCTTTGTGTTTAAAAATGTACTATCCTGCAAAAGAATGATGTTGGACCTTTATCACACCATAAATAAAAATGAACTTAAAATGGATCAAAGACCTAATTGCAAGAGCTAAAACTCTTAGAAGAAAACATAGGGCAAAAGCTTCACGACACTGGACTTGGCAATGATTTCTTGGATGTGACAGCCAAAAGCACAGTTTGGGATGATGAAAAAGTTCTAGGTGGTTAATGGTGTATGGTTACACAGCAGTGTGAATTACTAAGTAACTGTACACTAAGTTGTACAGTTAAAAATGGTTAAAATGCTGAACTTTGTCATGTACAGTTTACCACAATAAAAATTATTATACTTCATGCATACTAAAGAATATAACATATATAACGTAAAGATAAAAAGCACCTGTGTGCTCACCGCTGGGTTAGGAAAGTAATAACGGTCATTCCTTCCACGGATAACCACTCTTCTGATTTTGTGTTTCTCATTCCCATGTTTTTCTACCTTGATATATCCCTAAATGATGTATTAATTATTGTATGTTTTTAAACTTTATATAAATGATACTTGGTATGCATTTTGGAAGTGCTATTTCTTACTCAAAGCCATGATTTTTAGGTTTTATCCACATTGATGCATGTAGCTGTCATTCATTCATTTTCACTGTCTTTGGAATGCATTAAGTAAATACACCACATTTTATTAATCCATTCTCCCGTGTATGGAAACATCAGTTGCTTTCAGTCATTTTGCTGTTACCAACAATGCCATGCTAAACATTCCTGTAAGTGTCTTGCAGGGCACATATCTAAGAGACAAGGATAGACTCAGTAGTGCTATTATTGCCTCATGGGATAAAGACATTTTCAGCTTTATATGACAATGCCAAGTTTACACATCGTTTTATAGACTGTACAATTTATAGCCCCATCAGCAGTATATAAAAGTCCTCTTGGCTCCACATACTTGTCAATACTTAGAATTTTCAAGACTTAAATATTGTTCCCTGAGTAGCAAGTTAAAATGGTATCCTACTGTGTTTTTGATTTGCATTTCCCTTAAGTTGATCATCTTTTCCTTGTTTATAGGTACTTCCTGATTCCTCTTCAGTGAAATACCTGTTCACCCCATCCAGGAATCATTTGGGCAATTGCCACAGAAGAGTAAATCATCTGTGAGGATTTGAAGGTAGTTCCCCACTGATGCACAGAAATAGGGTTCCTGGAATCACTGAAACTTGTCACCCATAAGAGTGTGGAAATATAGCTCCATTTCCCAGGAAAGGGGTTACAGTCAAGCCTTTTGTGCTTGTGCTTCTTGTCTTTCTGTTAAGACAAGAAGAGGTTCAGCACTCTGGATGGAAATAAAATCTCAACCCAAGTAGGTTTAAATGATAATGGAATTTATGAGCTCGTGTCACTGAAAAGTCCAGCGGTAGGATGGCTGTCAAGCTCAGTTGGATCTAGAGGTTGGAGAAGCCATCAGGGCTCTGAATCCATTTTCTTGCTCTTCTTGTACCTCAGCTTTTTCCTCAGCCTGGGTCCTGCCATCATCACCATCATCATCATCATTGCCTGGACTTACTGAGCATTTACTCTGATCCAGGCATCGTTCCAAGTGTTTAGTATAATGAAACCATTTAACCCTCTCAATAACCCTCTGTGGTAGGCGCCAGAATCCCACTTCGCATATGGGGAAACTAAGGAGCAGCCCCACAGGAAGTAAGTGACCGTGGCTGCACGGGATCTAAGGATTCCGGCCCAGAGCCTGCACCTGGCGGCTCTTCCAAGTCTCCCGTCGGAATTCCACCCTTCAGAGAAAGAGAGCAGCTATGCCCCAGCACTCCTTCTCCAGCAAAAGGCCTGGGACTTACTCTAACTGGACCAGCTTTCGTGACCTGCCTACCTGTATTAGTCAGGGTCTCAGAGGGCTAGAACTAATAGGACGTGCCACTGGGGTTGTGAAGAAGTAGGGACGGTGCTCAGGACGGGGTGGATGGGGGCAGAAAACACAGGAGTGGAGCCAGCGGGTCTGGAGCCCCTGGGGAACCCGGAGCAGCGCGGGGAAGCTCAGAGGGACTGCAGGACCTACGAGGTGGGTCGTTAAGTTATGTAATGTACTTTCATGTTTGGGAAATGAAAAACAAACAAACAAAGCTACTGCTTTTATCATACAAATACAGAAAATAAAGAGCTACAAGACATCCTGGATCCTTGGGGTAAACTGAGTGGTTGGGTATGGACACTTCCCTGCGGAAATATATCTTCCCTGTGGAGTAGGTTGATCTATATATTAGTTCTATATTTTGGAATTATTAGCTTGATGTTTAATGAAAATATAAATGAGAATATTATTATTTATCTTATAGGATTACCGTGAAGATAAGAGATAAAGAATCTGGAGGTCCCTAGACAGATAGAAGGGCTTATCATTTCTTTCTGTGCCTCTTTGCTTTTTTTTCTAGAGAGCTCCTTCTGTTACATGTTCTGTTCAGCGCTGTGTCCACTAGGGGGCAGAGGAAGAATGGGCTGGAGACTGGAAAACGTAACCAGAGACCAGAGCTACTTACCCATGTTCAGACATTGTCAATAATGTTTACCGTCAGTTCAAAGTGGGTTCAAGATTAATAAGACTAGACATCTTAACTGCCTTTGCTCAACTCATTTTCTCCTTCATGTGCGTGATCCTCTTCCATAATTTATCAAATCCATTCCTGTAAGTTTCCCTTAAGGCAAAGGGTGTAATTTTCTATTGTGGGAAAGAAAATCATTTATTTCTTCAATTTTCCGACTTTCTTTTTTAACTTCTTACAGCACCTGCGAATTATTGGGTACACAGTTATAACCCACTAAACTTGGCAGTTCTCATTGGGAAGAAACTAAAGTTATCTGTTTCAAACAGACCAACGGCTCGACATCTACAACTACGACACTGCAAAACAAACTCGAAACATCCCAGGAGGGCGAGCCGGGGGGGCCCAGGAGGAAAGAGACCTTCTCTTGGATGCCCCCCTTTAAGGAAAAGAGGAAATAAAAATTCAGAAAGGAAGTACTATTCGGTGTCGTTTAAGTTGGAGGGCAGAAAGATTTTTCCATCGGGGCAAACTGCAATGACATTAGCTCTCTCCCCAGGTCATGTGCTTTCCAACACTGCCCTGGCTCTGATACCCGGTTACTAAACTTGTTTGCTCTGTAACTAATGATCTACTTTTTCCAGACCTAATTGGCACTTCTCCTACCCAAGTTGAGATCACATGGCTAAGTAGGTCTGATCACTACGTCCTGACAGTGCTGTGTCTCATGTTTCAGATTCCGTTCCCAGCTCCCTGCAGGACTCAGAGAGTCTGGTGCAGGAACCCAGGCAGGAACATTCTAGCAAAATCCAGGATTTCACTAGCCAAAAAAAACCCGACTTCCAACCTGTGAAGGGAGTAACTTTATAACTTGTACAAGGATCAAAGGAGCACATAAGCGGAGAAAGAGAAAAGAAAATGAAAGAACACGTCAAAGAAAAAGATTTTCTTAAGGAAAAAAGGGACATAACATTTCTACAGTAGAAACTTGTCTCCATGATTCACTTTCAAGCTCTGGTCAAAAAAGAACTTTCTGGAAAAAGTTTTTATCCTTGTGATGACCTTGCTCACTCGGACGTGACTTTCGGGTGGCCTGAGGACACACACAGTTGTGAGGCTGACCTTGTTCAGAACGTTCGGGGCAAGCAGGGTCCTTTCCTCAGGGATCCTTTCTGCTCAGCGAGCAGGGAGGAGGGGGCAGTGGAAGAGCCAGGGACACTTCAGACAAGCTCAGGTCAGACAGGCTTCCCTCCAACCCCAGGTGACACAAAAATCTTCTTCCTAGAAATTTCTGTAGGAGGAAACGGCTCTCCCCGCCCTCTGGCTGCCACCCTGTACCTCATGATCCAGCTCACTCACCCCGTTGACCTTGTGCCCTAGCATAAAAAGATCTTTATCACCCTACCCCTCCACCTCACACCACTGCCAGGCCACAAACATGCTCTACAATTTGTTTTCTGGGCTTGGAGAATCGGAGAAGGCTTCCTAGAAGAAGTGACATCTACAATCTCACTGAAATAAAGGACAGGAGCCAGCCACGGGGGGAGTAAGAGAGTGCTCGAGGCAGGGTGCATGTGCAAAGGCCCAGGGGCGAGTGAGAGCATCATGCATTCTGGGAGCTAGAATAAGCCCCGTATGGCTGGACGAGTCGGGGAGGTGGCCAGAGATGAGGCTGGGGAGACAGGAAGGGGCCCTCAGTTCCTTGCCCCTCAAAGTGTAATGCACAGGCCAGCAGCACTGGCTTCAGCCGGGAGCTTATTAGAAATGCAGAATTTCAGGCCTGATTCCAGATTTACTCTCCCCCAGGGGGTCTGATGCGCAATCACATTTGCCAAGCCTTCCTCTAAGTACATTCAGCGGTTCAGGCTTGAGAGCCATAGGCAACATCGGCATGATTAAGCAGGTGAATCACGTGATTAAGACACATGACTCAGAGAAATCATTCTTGCTGCAAAGTGGAGGGAAAGTGGGTGAGTTAGTAGAGACCAAAATCGAAGGCAAGGAGGCGGAGTAAGGGGCTGGTGCGGTTGTCCTGGCAAGAGACGGCGGCGCCCTGCTTGGGTGGGAGGACTAAGGGATGCAGGGAACTGGGTGAATTTGATGCACAGCAGGGGACGCAGCAGCAGGGGCGGTGGCCGAGCTGCCTGGGGCAGCCCTGGAGTTTCTCCCAAACGCAGCGCCTGGTGACCGCTCCGCCCGGGCAGGGCCGGGCAGCCGGCAGGAGCCCACAGGGTAAGGGCAGCAGTATCGTGGGTGCAGGGAAGCAAGAGACTCGAAAACAAGAGTCCCTCTGTGTCTGCGCATGTGGCCCGACGCAGCACGTGAGCCAGCTGGTTCCGCACCGGCGCCAGGAGTGTCGCAGCCGAGCGGGGGCTCCAGCGCCCCTGAGCAGCACCGCTGTCGCCCCGTGATTCACGCTCCAGTTCAGCAAGCCCCCTGCAAAGCAGGAAGCCTGCTCAGGGTTCTTGGGGGAAAATCCAGCAGCCTTCGTATTTAGCAAGGACGATTTCTGTTAGAGAGATGTGACAGCCCAAACCGTCCCCTCCCTAAAAATCTCAACAAAAGAAAGTGGCTAAGAACTTACATGCAAAATGTATTTGCGGAAAAAACCCCTGCTTCCAGGCAAGAGCAGAATCTCTCTGTACCTGAAGAACGGTGCCCAGAAGCAGAATTCACCCAGCAAGACTTCCACCATTTGAGCAAATCAACAGCAAAGGAGTTAAAAGTCAAAAGGAAAATTCTAGATTTCTTTTTATGCCAAATGTATGGATAATAAGTAAGGTGGGTCAGTCTTCCAATTCCTCTTGCTGGGTGAAGGGGTGAGATCAAGATGAGCACAGGTCTGAGCACCCACTGGAGGATACAGGAGTGAAAGGCGGCTGGGTGAGGGGGTTCGCTCTGCTCAGAGAAGACACAGAAGGTCACCCTCAGTGCTGTGAGCCACAGGAGAGTCCCCTTCAGTCGCACGCACAGCCGTGGCTGCCGTCCGTAATGACCGTGGAGGGGGTGGAGGCTGGAGGCCGGCAGGGGTGCTCGGGGCCTGATCGGCTAACAGACCCACGGCCTCACCTCTCACGGTGCTGCCACAGCCTCTGCCCTCTGTCCACCTGCTCTGCCCAGCAGTTGGGGACAGACGGGCAGCTTCTCTTCTGCTGCCGTGAAAAGCAACAATCGCTGGGAATATGGATGAAACACAAAAAGGCAAGTCCAGTGTCCCTGGCATTTACCCTGCGCCTCCTCATAGCCTGCCTCAAAGTGCACTGGAGACTGCAACTGCACCCGATGCGCTAATTAAGAAAACTCATCCAACATGACGACTGGGCCCCTGAGACGTTCAGGGCAGCGGGCACCACGCCATGCAGTTGGGGGGGGGGGCAGGAGGGGGGTGGCCCAGACACAGAGAGGCCCTGCAGTCAGAAAATCCAGCTCAGCCGCTTACTAGGACAAGTTAGCCGATCTCTCCAAGCCTCAGTTTTCTCACCCATAACAAGGAGGTGATACTTCAACAACAAAAAAAAAAAAAAGAAAGAAGAGGAAATACTCAGATAGGAGCTCCCTAGTTGTTCTGCATCAATCACCTTGGATCTACCTGTATCTACCCCCGCATTCCCTAGCCCCCTTCCTGTTGCAATGCAAGAATCAGCCTATTGAAATATCCCATCGATGGCCGATCTCTGCACTTGACTGTGGGCTCTAACCCCTCCCGCTGTCAGGACAGCCTTGTTCTCCCCTAGTTGCTGCGTCATCATTTTCTGTGAGGATAGGTCATCATCATCACATCACATCATGACGCTCTGTATCTCTCATCTTCAAAACCACCACCACCAGCAAAGAAAAGCAAACCTCTCCACCTCCCCTTCTTCTCCAGTTACCATCCATCCACTCATCTGACTTCCTTCACGGCAAAACTTCAAGACGGAACTGTCCATCCTTCTTCCTGGCTCCCTAGGAGTTCAGGCCTCAACCCACTCCAGCAGGCTGCTGGCCTCCCCACTCTGCTGGACTCTCATTGCCAAGGTGGACGCCATTGCCAATCCAGCAGACGCTCCTCCTCCCCACCTTATTCCCTGCTGCAGCAGCACACGACATAACCGGCCCACCCCGTCCCTCCCTTTCTGAAACACTTCTCCCTCTGGGCTTCAGGGATGCCACACGCTTGGTGTCCACCTTCCTCATGGCAGGTGACTCTCAACCCCCGTTGCTGGCTCTTTCATCAACGCCCCACTATGGAGCTCCCCAGGGGTCCGTTTGGGGCCGCCTCGATTTCCTATCCAGGTTTCCCGGTCCCCAGGTTGCCTGATAAAGCCCCTCAGCCTGAAATACCTTTCCTGTGCTGCGGACTTTGCAATCTGTTGTCTCCTGACTCGTCTTCTGAGGCAGTGGCCCCCAACCTTTTTGGCACCAGGGACCGGTGTTCTGGAAGCCAATTCTTCCACGGACCGGGGAGGGGAGGGGGATGGTTCAGGCGGTAACGTGAGCGACGGGGAGCGGCCGATGGAGCTCCACTCCTCGGCCATCCGCCCGCCGCTCGCCTCCTGCTGTGCGGCCCCCCGCTCCTGACAGGCTGCGGACTGGTGCCGGGGCTTGGGGACCCCTATTCCGAGGCGCAGACTCATATCTATCTTTACGTGGTTGTCCAGCAGGAACCTCAGATGGAAATTGCCCAAATCCAACCTCTTGATTCCCTTCCCAAAACCAACGCCCCGGGGTCTTCTCGTCTCGGTAAGTAGGGCTCCACCGTCCACCCAACGGTGCTCACCCCCGAACCCTCCCTTTTCCTGATTCCCCACGTGACGGGTCCCACCTCCAGCTGCTTTCGCCTGTCTTCTATCTCCACTGCCGCCAACCCGGTTCAGGCTGCCTTACGCAGGTAAGCCTGTCCTGACCGGGTTTCGTGCTTCTCCTCTGATCGCTCTGCAGCCACCAGGAGGGGTTCATTCAGGGAATGAACTCCTTGTCTCAAAACCCTCCTCTGGTTTCCTCCCGAGAAAAATCCAGGTTCCGTTCTGGGCTGCAAGGCCTGGTAACCGGCCCTCCTTCTCCTCTAACTGCTTTCTGTTCCACTCTTTCCCGTGCTTATGACGCCGCAGCCGCACCGGCTTCCTTTCAGGGCCTGGACTAGAGCGAGCTCTTTCTCACCTCAGGGCCTTTGCACTCACTGCTTCTGCTATTTGAAACCTCTTTCTCCAAACCTCTGCAAGGCTGGTTCCTCCTCATTCTTCAGGTTATCACCTCAAGTGTCACCTCCTCAAAGAGACCTTCTCTGACCCCAACACTTAAAATAGGCCCTCGTGGCCCCTCGCTAAGACTCTACGCGTTGTTTTCAAGGCACCCATTGCAATCCGAAGTTGTTCATTTGCTTTCCTGTTTACTGTCCATCTCTCTCGGCTAGAAAGTTAGCTGCCCCAGGGCAAGGATCTTGTCTGCTGCGCTCATTGCTGCATCCCCATAGCACAGAACTGTGTCTGGCACTTAGCTGATGTTAGACACAGAACTATGGGTTGGTCACCCGCCTAACAGGGGTTTTGCGAGGATTAAATGAGAACATAAGTCAGAGTCCAGAATGCTAACCATCACACCACGTAACCCCTCTGAGAATTTAAGAGCGCAGCACAGCTCACCACCCAGAGCGAGCCCACAGCCCCCTATAGCTGTTACTACCTCCGTAGCTGATGATTCCTAGGACGTCCGAGGGACCTCATGAACATGCCACAGGTCTGTGACCCAGCTCTACACCTACTTTCCTCATGAAACAGAGCGGCAGGTTCTACCTAACTTTTCGTCCTTGATGGATTTGGGGTTTCCAACATCACAGAGAGCAACCATATTTAATTTTTGATGACCCATGAACCAGAATAAAACTGGGAAGTGGTACTGGCCTCTGCTATGACAAAGAACAATCATTAGGTAGGAATCAAAACCATTTGGACCAAAGCTTAGAGGCATAACTGCTGGCACCAAGAAACAATCCAATGACACGTTTTGTCAGGAGGTTACTGACGCAGGCAGACAAGAAACCTCCACGGCGTGAAGTTGAAAGCTCAGTGTCCAGGGGCAGACTGCCCAGCTCCAACTCTGTTCAGTGTATGACGCTGACCCAAGTCGTGTGCTTCAGTTTCCTCACTGTATGATGGGGACACCAGGAGCATTTGGCTCAGAGGGTTGCAAACGTGAAAAGGTCACCTGTGTAAGATGCTCAGAAGAGTACGTGGCAACGCTCAACACATTCCAGTTCTTCTTCTTCTTCTTCTTCTTCTTCTTCTTCTTCTTCTTCTTCTTCTTCTTCTTCTTCTTCTTCCAAGTAATCTAAAAAGCAGAAGCGAGGCAAAAATACTTTAACTACCAAACGCCAAATATACTTAAAAACAAACTGTTTTTCTGAGTTTAGACCCAGAGTGAGGGTGTGTCAGAGCTGGACCTGCGGGGAGGGGCAAGGTGAACTCTCAGGGCAGCAGGGTCACTGCTGCCCGATTGAGACAGAGACCCCTGGGCTTGAGGTGTGGTTTTGATTCGGGGGATGGAGCGCCATTGTATACAGTGCACCATGAAAGTTAAGAATTGGAAACAGTGTTTAGGGGTTAATATCCAGAATATATAAAGAACTCCTACTGCTCGATAACAAAAACCAATTTTTTAAAATGGGCAAAGGACATTTCTCCAAGGAAGATACACAAGTGACCAATAAGCACACGAAAGGATGCTTGATCTTATCATCATTAGGGAAATGCAAATCAAAACCACAGTGGGATACCACTTCACCCCCATTAGGATGGGCGTTATCAAAAAAAAAAGAAAAGAAAACAGAAAGTAAAGTGAGGATGTGGAGCAACAAAGACCCAATGCAGCCAAAAATAAATAAACAAATTAATTAAAAAAAAAAAAAAAAAGACTTCACTTTCCAACACAGGGGGTGCGGGTTCGATCCCTGGTCGGGGAGCTAAGATCCCACATGCCTTGTGGCCAAAACCAAAACATAAAAACAGAAGCACTATTGTAACAAATTCAATAAAGACTTTAAAAATGGTCCGCATCAAAAAAAAAAAAAATCTAAAAAAAACAAAACAGGGTCTTCCCTGGTGACGCAGTGGTTAAGAATCCGCCTGCCAATGCAGGGGACACGGGTTCCAGCCCTAGTCTGGGAAGATCCCACATGCCATGGAGCAACTAAGTCCATGTGCCACAACTACTGAACCCGAGTGCCACAACTACTGAGCCCACGAGCCACAACTACTGAAGCCTGTGTGCCTAGAGCCCATGCTCCGCAGCAAGAGAATCCACCGCCATGAGAAGCCCGCGCACCGCAACGAAGAGTAGCACCTGCTCGCCGCAACTAGAGAAAGCCCATGTGCAGCAACAAAGACCCAACGCAGCCAAAAATAAAAAGATAAATAAATTTATTAAAAAACCCAAAAAACAAAACAAATGAATAAACAAAATGTGGTGTAATTGTACAAATATTATTCAGCTATAAAAAGTGAGAGACAACGCAAATGGACCTTGAGGGCATTATGCTAAGTGAAATAAGCCAGACACAGAAGGACAAACACTGTATGATTCACTCATACGAGGCACCTAAAGTAGTCAAATTCAGAGACAGCAGAATGGTGGTGGCCAGGGGCTGGGGCGAGGAGGGAACGGGAGTTATTACTTAATGGGCAGAGTTTCAGTTTTGCAACGTGAAAAGTTCTGGAGATGGATGGCGGTGACGGTTGCACAACAGTGTGAATGCACTTAATGCCGCTGAACTGTATGCTTAAAAATGATGATGATAAATCTTATGTGTATTTTACCAGAATTGTTTTTAAAAAGAAAAGAAAACAAAACAGTGTTTCTATCAACCTCATTACAGAAGCTTGGTTCAAAATTTCAAATATTTGTTCAAATGAGAGTAATTTAACAAACACCCACCAGTTCCTAAGTCCTGTGCTGGGAGCCCAGGGAGGAGACAGAAAGGTCACAGTTCCCGTGAGGGAACGAGAGCAAGAGGGTGCAGGGCAGAAAAAGACGACACGAGGAACTTAATAACCTAACTAACAAGGCAGACTGGATGAGGAGGCTTTTTTTTTTTTTTAAAGATTTTTTTTGATGTGGACCATTTTTTTTAAAAGTCTTTATTGAATTTGTTACAATATTGCTTCCGGTTTTTAAAAAAAATTTATTTATTTTTGGCTGTGTTGGGTCTTTGTTGCTGCGCGCGGGCTTCCTCTAGTTGCGGCGAGTGGGGGCTGCTCTTCATTGTGGTGCGCGGGCTTCTCATTGCGGTGGCTTCTCATTGCGGAGCATGGGCTCTAGGTGTGCGGGCTTCAGTAGTTGTGGCACACGGGCTCAGTAATTGTGGCTTGCGGGCTCTAGAGCACAGGCTCAGTAGTTGTGGCGCACGGGCTTAGCTGCTCTGCGGCATGTGGGATCTTCCCGGACCAGGGCTCGAACCCGTGTCCCCTGTGTTGGCAGGCGGATTCTTAACCACTGCGCCACCAGGGAAGCCCTGCTTCTGTTCTATGTTTTGGTTTTTTGGCCCTGAGGCATGTAGGATCTCAGCTCCCCGACCAGGGCTTGAACCCAAACCCCCTGCACGGGAAGGGGGACCGCCAGGGAAGTCCCTTGGATGAGGAGTCTCACCAGAGAGGCGTGCACAGGGCTTGAGCTTTAGAGGAAGAAAGCAGACATCAGCACCCCAAACCCAAGACTGAAGGGAAAGAGGACTGAAAACAGGCTACAGAAAAACTTAGGGCGTGATTAACTAGACCTCTGGAAAAGAAAATCTTTAAAATGACAGCGTAGGGCAGCGATAGAAGAAACAGTCGGCTGCTGTCAATGGGACGTCTTCTCTGACAGTTCTACAGAAGACAATGACTACAATGAGGCCGAATGAAATCCACGCCAGAACCACCAACTGCAGCGATGCCTCCTGCACTGTCGCCTTCCCCCCGGGAATTTGCACTTTCAAGAATATCCATGTTATTCACACCAAGACTTTCTTCTCTGCAACACAGCAGGGCCGTTGCTGGGAGCTGGCCGGGGCCCGGGGTCAGCAACTGGAAGTGCCGGGATGACTGCGTCCTAGGAAGCAGACCTGGGAGGGAGGAAAGAACTGGGAGGCTGAGGTCATTCTTGCTCTCCGCTTGTGCACACCAGAGGCCACCCCGAACGCGACACCTGACGCAAAAAGGGAGGCTTCACTCACTTGAAATGCAGAAATATTTATTTTGGTTTCCTTCATTGTTTTTGGAAATTCTGTTTTGGTTTATAAAACATAGAAATAGCCAACACTTAAAGCAAACATTCAAAACCCCAATGTGACAAATTATTGACTTCTTGTGCAATTAAGAATGCACGTATGAAGCTAGGCTACCAAATAGCGTTATTACAACGACAACTCTTTAGGGCAAACCCAGTTGTGCTTGTATAATACAGGTACTCACATATCCACAAACAACTGCTTTCAACATATAAATGACAACTAAATTCAGTCACATGTGGCAAAGACTTGCAGTAAAGTGAAATGCTGCTAATTTCCCAAATTAACTTAAAAAAAAAAAATCCCTTGAGAAGTTAATCCCAGGAAATGAGTTTTTCAGATTCCTATGTCTTAGAATTTTGGCTTGTCAAATACATTTCATAGAAATCAGGTAGCATTATGATAGAAGAGCATTTATTAATTACCGTCCATTTCAATAAGTACCCAAGTGTATCTACTCCCTTAATATTTTTAAAGACATGCCTTGCCTGAGAGCTTATTCTGGGGAAAAAAAGCCACTTAATCACAACGTACTCTTTTGATATGAAAACCACATTAAAAACCATCACAGACAGAGCGACGGGTTCAGTGAAGATAAAGTGGACAGTTCTTCAGGCGTCACAGTTGAACATGGCTGATCCAGGTAATTGTTTCCTTGTTGAAATGCTTGTCCTCACTGCAGAGTCTAAGGCAGATTTTTTAATAACCCCTGGGAAGGGATGGAGGAAGGGAATCGGGTCTGGAGAAGAGGGTCAGCGAATATTCTGCTCTGTGGGCGCCAGAATCCGCCCGCTCTGGTGAGCGGCCATCCATCCATACCTGCGCTGTTCTGAGCTAGGTCCATCCTCTGCTCCAACAGGAGTGACAGGGGTTAATCAGAAGGGTCACGTGAGATGGGGAGGGGACGGTGGCAGGGATTAAAAGAAAACCTCTGGTCCACTTGCGACCTCCTGCAGCTGGGACAGTTCTTGTTTATAAGGGACGGTTGCCTCCAGTGCACGGTACTCTTCAGAGCAGCAGACACCTGCAGAATTTGCAGCAAGTAGCAGACATCTCAGAAATAGCAAAGTCCTAACCACTTGGTTAGCAAAACAGGGAGACAAGTTTTCACCCTCTTTTTAAACTGAGGAAGTCGTAAATAACTTAGCACATTTATAGTTTCCCCTTTACAATTTTTTTAAGGCTCATTTTGGAAATTGTGTATCACCGTGAACATGGTCTGCAATGCGAGGTGACCATAAGGCAGTGTTCCATTCCCTCTAAGCTTCCTATGACGAGAATCTGAACGCACGAGGCAGACAAAGACGCTCCTTCCCTACTTGCTGTTGTCAAAACTACCCACTGAGGCCATGGGCGGGAGAAGACCGCAGAGGCATGCGGCCTCTTCCCAGCTTCCTTCCTCGCATTAGATTTTGATGGTGGAATAAAGTTCATCGATCTGTGACCTGAAATAATTCCGAAGCTCTGGCCTTTTAGCCTTCATCGTTGGGGTCAGAAGGCCGTTGTCGACAGAGAATAATTCAGAGTGGAGACTAATACCTTTGACCTGCAAAGAAACCAGGCAGTCAAAGGAGGAAAGGAGGACGGAGGCCACCTGAGTCTAAAAAGCACTTAAGCTTCCCAAGGGATAAAGACCCTTCTGCGCGATTCAAGCCAGCCTCTCAGGCCAGGCCCCACTGCACTGTCTCAACAAAGGGCAGTGGCCTGCTGTCAGTACAGAATCAGGATTGTAGCCTGACCTCCAGGAAGAGAATTCATACCCTTGGTTACAAAAATCCCCTCCCCTGCCAAACCACTCCACTATCCCTTCCGCACAGATGTCTTTACGTCACCTCATCCTCTTCTATAATATATTCACAAAAAACATCCTCCAGTCAAAAACCCGTTTTGCAGGAATTCATACACTTGGATGCAAGTCTTACCTGTTCAAATGCTTTTAGGCCAGAATCCTTCCCCAGTCTCACCATGTCTTCCAGAATAGCTTTTTGGACACCCTAATAAGGCAAGAAAAGTAAGATCCTTACTCCCATGGCGGGAGTCCCTGAACTTTGCACCTAATGCAAAGGGAGGGTCAGGAGTAGGCTGCACGCTTCGGAACCGACCTTGTTTCTGCACAGTTCTTCAAAGGAGCCTTCAAAGCCTCTCTTCCGGGCCCAGGGACCTAGCGTCTCAACGTCTGGTATCACAATTGCTATGAGAAATGCCTTTAACAGAGACAAGTAAGTTGTTAAAGGGCTTGATCCAGATGCTCTAAAATTGTGGTTCTTTATTATCTGCAGCCTGGGCCCCTGGGAGAATCTGATGGGAGTTACAGATCCTCTTTTCAGAGCATGTTACCAGCCCCAGAGTCCGCGGGGCCCAGGTTAACTCCTGCCTCTGAAATATAGACAGCATTGGGGATTTTGCAATAAGTGTTTTAAAAGAACCATTGGAAATCAAAACCTAATAAAACCCTAATTTTTACTTACTCTTATATATATTTTTAAAAATAAAACAGGGTCAAATAAGCAAACAAGGGGATAGATATCAGATAACTGCTTTAGAAAAAGAGAAAATGTATGCAGATTCATTTAGAAAAAACTCTAATACCTCATTCTTTACAATTTAGTGACAACGAAACTAAATAAAAATTAGAGGCATGGGTATGATTCCAGGTCAAAGAAAAATAGGTGCACTTTCTTATAAGAAAATATTCTTCCAAAATTATTGGAAAATTTCAAGATTTGTAGAAATATCAACCCTCAGGAAACCAGACACCCTTCTCTTCCTTCCCACCATCTGTCCAAAATTTTAGCAAATGATGTTTCATTGCAATACTGATGTTGGTTTTCGACTTTAAGATATGTTGGCTCACAACCACCATTTGCTCAAAAATGACGTAGGAGACATATCATAAATAAGTTGCGTTTAGTATGTTTGAAAATTCTAAACTTTCTTATAACCTGTATATCAATATTTCCCCTCATAATTAAATTAGAAGCTTATTTTACCCACTCCCTTGGTATCCTTATCCAACTTCCCTTGGTAATACGAAATTAAAGAGAAAAAAACTTTTCTGGATAAGAATTGCCAAGAATAAGAGGTACAAATTTCCATTTACAAAATAGATGAAAAAAAAAAAGAAATGCCAAGCAGTAAAAACCAGTAACGTGTTGATAATATTCCAGCACATCAGACATGAAAGTAAACTCACACCCATCGCAAACTTCCCATCACACTGAAAGGCCCTGGACTTCTAGGCCCGGGCCACGCCGGCCACAGAATTCATGACTGGGGCAGTGCGTACCTGCAAGCTCTCTCCATGGACAAACACCTGAGCGATAGGTTCACTTCGCTGGTAGATGTTTTCAATCTTCTCCGGAGCTATGTACTCTCCCTGTGCCAGTTTAAAGATGTGCTTTTTCCTGTCGATGATCTTCAAGGTGCCATTCTGTTTGGAGGGCGGGGAGCGGCCTGTGAGCAGGTCCAGCAGCTGCTTTCCGCCCAGCAGCGGGCATTTCCTGTACACTATCATTTAATCCTAATAACCTCTGGCGAGGGTCAGCTGTTAACCCATTTTGCAGACAGGCAAACTGAGGCTTAGAGAGATTATGTAACCTCCCCCAGGCCACTGAGCAGAGTAGAGAGACAGAGCAGGGACTTGGGAGCCCCCCTCACTCCCAGCCAACCAGAGCACTCCGCTTGCTCTCTTCAGCTCAGCGAGCTTCACTTTGTCTCATATCTGAATCGGCCGCTCGATGGGGTAAAGGTCCTTGAGAGCAGAGACGCGCTCATCCTCCCACAGGGCTCTGCGCAGAGCAGGGGCTGCAGAGGCAGCAGCTCACTTCCCTCTGTCCCTGTTCCAGGGTGGGGGCAGGAGGGGGCTGTCAGCTGCCCCCCATGATGACTGTGGGGATGCGAGAATCTCCAGACCAGACTCGCCAAATGCCAGTAGCTCCCACCTCCCCAACTCCCGTAAACAAAACCCCCATCCCCACCCCAGGCCACTCTCTCGCTTCGGAGAGTCACCCACTGGAAAGTTCTCTCGGCCCACATCAGTTTTCCTCCGTTTCCAAAAGGAGCCAACTGAGGTCCAGGGAGATTATGAGATGTGCTCCTTAGAGCCATAGTCATAATCAGAACGGATACGTCATCCCTCCTGAGTCTGGAAAGAGGGACTTAATTTATTTCTAAATAGCCTGGGTGGACTTCCCTGGTGGTCCAGTGGGTAAGATTCCAAGCTCCCTATGTAGGCGGTCCAGGTTCAATCACTGGTTGGGGAACTAAATCCTGCATGCATGCCGCAACTGAGAGGCCACATGCTGCAACTAAAGATCCCACATGCTGCAACTAAGACCCAGCGTAGCCAAAATCAATCAATCAGTCAATCAATAAATATTAAGAAAAAGAAAAAAAAAGAACCACGGTGAAGTACCATAATGTCTATGAAAAAAATAAATAGCTTGGGTACTCTGAAATCTAAATTAATTGGGGGGGATATTTTTCAAAACAATAAAAATTTCGGAGTATAAAGCACCATAAAAGAGGGCAGACAGCAGAAGCAAGAAGAACTACAATCCTGCAACCTGTGGAACAAAAACCACATTCACAGAAAGATAGACAAGATGAAAAGGCAGAGGGCTATGTATCAGATGAAGGAACAAGATAAAACCCCACAAAAACAACTAAATGAAGTGAAGATAGGCAACCTTCCAGAAAAAGAATTCAGAATAATGATAGTGAAGATGATCCAGGACCTCGGAAAAAGAATGGAGGCAAAGATCGAGAAGATGCAAGAAATGTTTAACAAAGACCTAGAAGAATTAAAGAACAAACAAACAGAGATGAACAATACAATAACTGAAATGAAAACTACACTAGAAGGAATCAATAGCAGAAAAACTGAGGCAGAAGAACAGGTAAGTCACCTGGAAGACAGAATGGTGGAATTCACTGCTGCAGAACAGAATAAAGAGAAAAGAATGAAAAGAAATGAAGACAGCCTAAGAGACCTCTGGGACAACATTAAATGCAACAACATTTGAATTATAGGGGTCCCAGAAGGAGAAGAGAGAGAGAGAAAGGACCAGAGAAAATATTTGCAGAGATTATAGTCGAAAACTTCCCTAACATGGGAAAGGAAATAGCCACCCAAGTCCAGGAAGCACAGCAAGTCCCATACAGGATAAACCCAAGGAGAAACACGCCGAGACACACAGTAATCAAAGTGGCAAAAATTAAAGACAAAAATTTTTGAAAGCAGCAAGGGAAAAAGGACAAATAACATACAAGGGAACTCCCATAAGGTTAACAGCTGCTTTCGCAGCAGAAATTCTACAAGCCAGAAGGGAGTGGCATGATATACTTAAACTGATGAAAGGGAAGAACCTACAACCAAGATTACTCTACCCGGCAAGGATCTCATTCAGATTCGATGGAGAAATCAAAAGCTTTACAGACAAGCAAAAGCTAAGAGAATTCAGCACCACCAAACCAGCTCTACAACAAATGCTAAAGGAACTTCTCTAAGTGGGAAACACAAGAGAAGAAAAGGACCTACAAAAACAAACCCGAAACAATTCAGAAAATGGTAATTCAGAACACACATATCGATAATTACCTTAAATGTCAATGGATTAACTGCTCCAACCAAAAGACACAGGCTCGCTGAATGGATACAAAAACAAGACCCATCTATATGCTGTCTACAAGAGACCCACTTCCGACCTAGGGACACATACAGACTGAAAGTGAGGGGATGGAAAAAGATATTCCATGCAAATGGAAATCAAAAGAAAGCTGGAGTAGCAATTCCCATTATCAGATAAAATAGACTTTAAAATAAAGAATGCTACAAGAGACAAGGAAGGACACTACATAATGATCAAGGGATCAATCCAAGAAGAAGATATAACAATTATAAATATATATGCACCCAACATAGGAGCACCTCAATACATAAGGCAACTGCTAACAGCTGTAAAAGAGGAAATCGACAGTAACACAACAACAGTGGGGGATTTTAACACCTCACTTACACCAATGGACAGATCATCCAAAATGAAAATAAATAAGGAAACAGAAGCTTTAAATGACACAATAGACCAGATAGATTTAATTGATATTTATAGGACATTCCATCCAAAAACAGCAGATTACACTTTCTTCTCAAGTGCGCACAGAACATTCTCCAGGATAGATCACATCTTGGGTCACAAATCAAGCCTCAGTAAATTTAAGAAAATTGAAATCATATCAAGCATCTTTTCAGACCACAACGCTATGAGATTAGAAATGAATTACAGGGGAAAAAACGTAAAATACACAAACACATGGAGGCTAAACACTACGTTACTAAATAACCAAGAGATCACTGAAGAAATCAAAGAGGAAATCAAAAAATACCTAGAGACAAATGACAATGAAAATACGACCATCCAAAACCTATGGGATGCAGCAAAAGCAGTTCTAAGAGGGAAGTTTACAGCTATGCAAGCCTACCTCAAGAAATAAGAAAAATCTCAAATAAACAATCTAACCTTACACCTAAAGGAACTAGAGAAAGAAGAACAAACAAAACCCAAAGTTAGCAGAAGGAAAGAAATCATAAAGATCAGAGCAGAAATAAATGAAATAGGAACAAAGAAAACAATAGCAAAGATCAATAAAACTAAAAGCTGGTTCTTTGAGAAGATAAACAAAATTGATAAACCATTAGCCAGACTCATCAAGAAAAAGAGGGAGAGGACTCAAATCAATAAAATTAGAAATGAAAAAGGAGAAGTTGCAACAGACACCACAGAAATACAAAGCATCCTAAGAGACTACTACAAGCAACTCTATGCCAATAAAATGGACAACCTGGAAGAAATGGACAAATTCTTAGAAAAGCACAACCTTCTGAGACTGAACCAGGAAGAAATAGAAAATAAAAACAGACCAATCACAAGCACTGAAATTGAAACTGTGATGAAAAGTTGTCCGACAAACAAAAGCCCAGGACCAGATGGCCTCACAGGCGAATTCTATCAAACATTTAAAGAAGAGTTAACATCTATCCTTCTCTAACTCTTCCGAAAAATTGCAGAGGAAGGAATACTCCCAAACTCATTCTACGACGCCACCATCACCCTGATACCAAAACCAGAGGAAGATACTACAAAAAAAGAAAATTACAGACCAATATCACTGATGAATATAGATGCAAAAATGCTAAACAAAATACTAGTAAACAGAATCCAACAACACATTAAAAGGATCATACACCATGATCAAGTGGGATTTATCCCAGGGATGCAAGGATTCTTCAATATATGCAAGTCAATCAATGTGATGTTAACAAATTGAAGAAGAAAAACCATATGATCATCTCAATAGATGCAGAAAAAGCTTTTGACGAAATTCAACACCCATTTATGATAAAAACTCTCCAGAAAGTGGGCATAGAGGGAACCTACCTCAACATAATAAAGGCCATATATGACAAACCCACAGCAAACATCATTCTCAATGGTGAAAAACTGAAAGCATTTCCTCTAAGATCAGGAATAAGACAAGGATGTCCACTCTCACCGCTACTATTCAACATAGTTTTGGAAGTCCTAGCCATGGCAATCAGAGAAGAAAAAGAAATAAAAGGAATACAAATTGGAAAAGGAGCAGTAAAACTGTCACTGTTTGCAGATGACATGATACTATACATAGATAATCCTAAAGATGCCACCAGAAAACTACTAGAGCTAATCAATGAATTTGGTAAAGTTGCAGGATACAAAATTAATGCACAGAAATCTCTTGCATTCCTATACACTAATGATGAAAAATCTGAAAGAGAAATTAAGGAAACACTCCCATTTACCACTGCAACAAAAAGAATAAAATACCTAAGAATAAACCTACTTAGGGAGACAAAAGACCTGTATGCAGAAAACTATAAGACGCTGATGAAAGGAATTAAAGATGGTACCAACAGATGGAGAGATATACCATGTTCTTGGATTGGAAGAATCAATATTTTGAAAATGACTATACTACCCAAAGCAATCTACAGATTCAATGCAATCCCTATCAAATTACCAATGGCATTTTTTACAGAACTAAAACAAAAAATCTTAAAATTTGTATGGAGACACAAAAGACCCCGAATAGCCAAAGCAATCTTGAGGGAAAAAAACAGAGCTGGGAATCAGACTCCCTGACTTCAGACTACACTACAATGCTACAGTAATCAAGACAATATGGTACTGGCACAAAAACAGAAACATAGATCAATGGAACAAGATAGAAAGCCCAGAGGTAAACCCACACACCTATGGTCAACTAATCTATGACAAAGGAGGCAAGGATATACAATGGAGAAAAGACAGTCTTGTCAATAAGTGGTGCCAGGAAAACTGGACAGCTACATGTAAAAGAATGAAATTAGAACACTCCCTAACACCATACACAAAAATAAACTCAAAATGGATTAGAGACCTAAATGTAAGACCGGACACTATAAAACTCTTAGAGGAAAACATAGGAAGAACACTCTTTGACATAAACCACAGCAAGATCTTTTTTGAAACACCTCCTAGAGTAATGGAAATAAAAACAAAAATAAACAAGTGGGACCTAATGAAACTTCAAAGCTTTTGCACAGCAAAGGAAACCATAAACAAGACGAAAAGACAACCCTCAGAATGGGAGAAAATATTTGCAAACGAATCAACGGACAAAGGATTAATCTCCAAATATATAAACAGCTCATGCAGCTCAATATTAAAAAAACAACCCAATCCAAAAACAGGCAGAAGACCTAAATAGACATTTCTCCAAAGAAGACATACAGATGGCCAAGAAGCACATGAAAAGCTGCGCAACATCACTAATTATTAGAGAAATGCAAATCAAAAGTACAATGAGGTATCACTTCATGCTGGTTAGAATGGGCATCATCAGAAAATCTACAAACAACAAATGCTGGAGAGGGTGTGGAGAAAAGGGAAGCCTCTTGCACTGTTGGTGGGAATGTAAACTGACACAGCCACTATGGAAAACAGTATGGAGGTTCCTTAAAAAACTAAAAATAGAATTACCATATGATCCAGCAATCCCACTACTGGGCATATACCCAGAGAAAACCATAATTCAAAAAGACACATGCACCCCAATGTTCATTGCAGCACTACTTACAATAGCCAGGTCATGGAAGCAACCTAAATGCCCATCGACAGATGAATGGATAAAGAAGATGTGGTACATATATATAATGGAATATTACTCAGCCATAGAAAGGAACGAAATTGGGTCATTTGTGGAGACGTGGATGGATCTAGAGACTCTCATACAGAGTGAAGTAAGTCAGAAAGAGAAAAACAAATATCGCATATTAACGCATATATGTGGAACCTAGAAAAATGGTACAGATGAACCGGATTGCAGGGCAAAAATTGAGAGACAGATGTAGAGAACAAACGTATGGACACCAAGGGGGGAAAGTGACGGTGGGGGGATGGTGGTGTGATGAATTGGGAGATTGGGATTGACATGTATACACTGATGTGTATAAAATTGATGACTAATAAGAACCTGCTGTATAAAAAAATAAATAAAATTAAAAAATTAAAAAAAAAAAGTTCTAAAACTAATGTTCCCTTAACCAATGGTCATCATGTTTTTCTCCTTTTTCAAATTGTCCAAGAACAGCAGAAATAAAGGGGAAATTCTATGTAATCATTCCTCATAGGTGATTAAATAAACAAACAAATAAATAAATAAAGCACCATAAATCTGTAAGACTAGAACAATACACAATAATAAAAATTACACTAGCCATTTGAGTGCCTGCAGTTAAACATAGTAACAACTTTAAAAAGCAGTGGTGTCACCACAACAAGCACAAGTGATGAAACCTACAGGTCAGCTTTTTGCACAAGCATCTCACTCCCAAGACGGACTCTGTATCTCTCTATAGTAAACAGTTCTGGGGCTAAGTTCAAAGGGGACGGCCTGACCCTCTAAGCACTTATCCTGTGTTTACTGGGATGACCATGCTAAGAAACATGTGTGTTCGCAAAGTCTCGCCTGGCATACATTCCTGACGGCCTATGCAGCGCCCTCCAGACCTTGACTAAGACCTCAACGTCAAGGCACAGCAGTGAAATGTGAAAAGCCAGACACAGTGTCTCTGGATTTCAAGCCGGAAGCAGCAACCGGAAAGGACGTCAAGCATCAAAACAAAACACATTTGCTGCCGTTGAAGTGAAAATGCTACACGAGGATGCTACGGATAAGCCTGTTTCCTGCAGAAGACGGAAGGGTCTACGCTCCACCGCTCGGTAAGGAGAAAGAGGAGGGAAGGTTAGGGTGCCACTGCGATGTGGGGTTTTTTTCTTCCCTACGGTGGAACAAAAGTGTCTGTGAACAGGGGAGGGGGACCACTTACTGGTAACCACTTTCCAATGTCCCCTGTGTGCAACCAGCCGTCTTTATCCAGAGCTTCTGCTGTGTTTGCTGGGTCCTTTAAGTAGCCTTGAAATACATTAGCCCCCTTCACACACACCTGAGGGAAAAAGAGCGGGAGGGAGGCGTGGGCGTGGGAGTTGGAAGAAGGTGGATGAAAGGTACAAACATCCAGTTGTAAGATACATAAGGACCAGGGGTGTCATGTACAGCATGGCGACTACAGTCAGCACAGCCATATGGAAGGTTTTAGAGTTGTTAAGAGAGCAGATCTTAAAGAGTTCTCATCACAAGGAAAAAAACCACATTTCTTCTTTTTTTTGTATCTGTATGAGATGATGGATGTTTCCTAAACTCGCTGCGGTGATCACTTCACAATATATGCGAGTCAAATCATGATGCTGTACACCTTACGCTCACACCATGCTGGATGTCAATTGTATCTCAACAAAACTGGAGGGGGAGAAAGATGATCTGTTAAGAGCACTGACTGGGCCTTCTCCAGAGAAAACTCGTGTGTCTCTGTGTCTCCCAGCCTTTAGCCAGACCCTGAATGCCATGATGCACAGGGAGCTACCAGAGCCCCGCTGGCATCGTGGCGGCACCTCCAATCCCCCACTTCCCTTCCATAATGGCCTTGGCTGCAGTCAAGTTCCAGGGCTCACGCTCACCCTAGGCTCTGGATCAGAGCTGCTGGAAAACCCCAAAGGGGGTGAAATCCCAAAGCAATCTGGTCTTCCTTCCTCTAGCCAGTAGCTCACTAACAGGCATGGAGGGCAGTTAGCGGACAGGAAGCCATGGCCCAGGACTTCAGGCCCTGGAGCCTCTGTACCCTCCTGGGCCCATGGCCCCATCGTGGCTGGCGGCAGAAGGCAGGCATTAGTGCCCCCCACCTCCCTACCCGCCCTGCGAGTTAGGCATAAATGTACCGTCAAAAAGAAGCCTGTGTGACTCAGGGTCACCAGCAACACCAAGCTCAGTGGCTTTACGTGCTGTGGTGCTGAGAGGTGGTTGGTTACTGGAGGAGCCCGCAGTGAGGGGGTGACTGCGGGATTTCACTCACCTCGCCCTCGCCCTTGGCAGCCACGTAATTCATTTCTTCCACATCGACGAGCTTTATAATGTTGCAAGGCATCGGGGCACCAACATGGCCTGTATATCAAATAAAAGATGATCACTCCTAATGTGACAACCGATATCCTTAGGACAGATCACTTTTATCACAAACAAGCCCACTCATGATGAGAACAGAGGGTATAAACCTCTGGTTTCGGCAATCACAGCCTGTCTCCCCCTGGTAAATTACAGAGTTTATTCCTAGAAAAGAGACAAAAACATTCAAAAGTCTCTTAGGGAGCTTTCCCAAGTCTGATGCTCCAAATTATTTTTCAAAGTATAAATGATTTGGCTGCTCATTTTCAGGGTTTCTTTGAACACCTGGAAGCAGGTTTCCTGAAACTTTTACCTGGTTCCTATGATCTGACGGCCCTGCTCTCCCTCATACAGACGTAATGTCCCCGTTCTCTATAAGAACAAACCTTGACGGGTCAGATGGTTCCGACCAATACGGCCTTATTCCCTTGATTATAAACGAACATGTTTTACATGTAAGTTTATTAAGACAGGACAGGGATTCTTTTCACAGCTCACTTAACTCTCTTGCCAAAGGGTGCTAGGACTGGGTTCTTTATAACAGAAATTAGATTAAGTTTTAAGAGTATCACAAATCATTCTTCCTATGTTTTGATAATTTTAGCTTAAAGAAGTCACTATTCAAATTCTCTAGCCGGTAAGGCACCAGGAGTTAAAAATTAAACAAACAGGGACTTCCCTGGTGGTGCAGTGGTTAAGAATCCACCTGCCAATGCAGAGGACACGGGTTCGATCCCTGGTCTGGGAAGATTCCACATGCCGCGGAGCAACTAAGCCTGTGAGCCACAACTACTGAGCTTGTGATCTAGAGCCCGTGAGCCACAACTACTGAGCCCATGTGCCACAACTACTGAAGCCCATGTGCCTAGAGCCCGTGCTCCACAACAAGAGAAGCCACCGCAATGAGAAGCCCACGCACAGCAACAAAGAGTAGCCCCCGCTCGCCACAACTAGAGAAAGCCCACAGGCAGCAACGAAGACCCAACACAGCCAAAAATAAATAAATAAATAAATTTATTAAAAAAAAAATTAAACAAACACCATGAAAAAGGTTCACAGACCGTTAGTGCCAATCGCAGCGGAATTATGCTACTAGAAAGTGCTTCATACTAGAATCTATGTCATTAGATGCTCATATGTGTAAAACAGTGAACAAATCACATAATTTATTTATCACAGTGAAGAATACACTGCCGGTGTGGGACAGGGGAAAGCATAGAAGTTTTGTGGTCAGACCTGGGTTGGAATCCTGGCTCTAAAACATAAAGCTGTGTAAATTCTTATACATTACTGACATGCTTTTTAGCCAACAATCAATCATGTCCTCTCAGAGGTAACAGGGCTTCTCTCACAGGGATGTTGGGATGAAATGCATATAATATGCATCATAAACTCCTGACGCAGAACCTCATGCAGGACAGTTTGTCCTCCCCTGTTTTTTCCTTTTGGAACAAAGGACTTGTGTTTATTTCTGTCTGGAGTCTCTGGAAATTTAATTAAAATTTACCAGCAAGTAATTAGGCCCCAATAAATTCCTGGAAAGCTCTGTTGGGCCAAACATTCTGAACCTGGTATAAAGAACACCATCTTTAGATATGACCTTCAGGATCTACGTAAGTCTCTGTTGCCACCCACCCACGTTGACAGTCAGAGCCTCAAAGTCACATCCCACTCTGCCACAGGGCCCCCTGGTTTCCAAGATTGTTGGCCCCGAGGCCTAATCATCAGAGACACAGCACTTGTTTAAGCTGGTTTATTAACCCAATTCCAATAATTCCGATGCCAAAAGGAAGATCCCAGTAAGGAAGGTCCTGCCATCATACCTGCGGTCCAGTCCCCGGGCACGGTCAGGCAGCACCCGGCAGTGCACTCGGTCTGTCCATAGCCTTCGTAGAACTGGGTCACCAAGAGATGGGACAGGAAGAGAGGGGGACAGTCACACCTCTGCTGGAAGTGCTCAGCAATTAAGTTCCTCTAGCTCGTTTGGTAACCTCAGCCCATACACTACAACACGCTTTATTACAGCACCCAACGTATTCACCCGCGTAGGAGACAATGTCATTAACAGGTCGCGCTGCGCACAACCTGCCCAGGGACACACTCGCTCCGTCGGCTCACGGCTACTTATCACCCAGTCTCAGCTGGCTCCCCCTCCCCTTTAAGAAAGGGTCTCTGCATGGTTTGCAGGTCGGCTTATCACTCACTACCAATCCCCATGCCCTCACACCTGATCTAAAGGCATCTTTTGTGCCTTACCCTAGAGAAAATTACCCAGTGGTAGACACAAACGCACATTCTGCCTGGGGTAAAAGATATATACAGCCACACCTCGTTTTATTCACTTTGCAGATACTACTTTTCTTACAAATTGAAGGTTTGTGGCAACGCTGCGTTGTCAGATGACGGTTAGCAGTAAAGTATTTTTAAATTAAGATATATACATTGCCTTTTAGACATAATACTATTGCACACTTAATAGACTACAGACTAGTGTAAACATTACTTTTATATGCACCAGGAAACCAAAAAGTTCACGTGACTGGCTTTACTGCGATATTGGCTTTGTTGCAATATTGGCTTTGTTGCAGTGGTCTGGAACTGAACCTGCGGTATCTCCGAGGTGTGCCTATACCCCTTTCTCCAAGCAACCTAGGAATAACATGATCTTCCAAACAAAAATACGACACACAGAGGAGAAGAAGAGTGCCTTTTGGAAAGCAGACTCCTGGGCGTGACTCGGTCCGAGACCAGAGGGAGGTGTGGAGGGAGGCGCCTCACCTGGCAGCCCAGCGCGGCTCTCAGGAAGGTCAGCACGGTGGCGGACACGGGCGCTGCTCCTGTGATCATCAGCCGTACTTTTCCTCCCAGGCTCGACTTGCAAGGCAGGGAGAGGGGAGAGGGGAGAGGGGAGAGGGGAGAGGGTGAGGGGCAAGTGGCTGGAGGGTGGCGGGCTTCTCAAAGATTCCTTCTTGGAACCCCAGTACTCTAACCCACCAGCTTCTTGTCTGCAGGCTGCAGAGAACTCACTGTGCCCGAGGACGCACAGGCACCCCAAGGGGGACCCCTGACTGGAGTTTGGTTCCACCCGAAACCACTCCATTCGCTCTCAACAGGTGTGGAAAATAAAGCAACACCTCTATACCTGCAGGTGTTTTAAGGAATTAGAACAAGAGTGTCGTGGGTTTATGGCAACCACCACCTTCTGGGGGACATAATATTATTCCATGTTCTTTATCACTCATGCCTAAAAAAATCCCTCAAGAGTTCCAGAACAGTAAAACAAAATGGAGAATCAGAAAGGCTGTGCTACCTGATTCCTTTTCTGCCCTGGATAGCTAAACACTGTTCAGATTTATCTTGGACACTGAGGTTTTGCTAATGGCTTTGTCCTTAGTTTTTAGAAATGTGCCAGAAATTCTCTCTCTCTCACCTTCTCTTTTAAAAACAGCCCTCACACAATATAGGGGTAGGGGGTTAAGAGGTACAAACTATTAGGTATAAAATAAGCTGCAAGGATATATTGCACAACATGGGGAATATAGCCAATATTTTATAATAACTATAAATGGAGTATAATCTTTAAAAATTGTGAATTGCTATATTGTACACCTATAACTTATATAATATTGTACATCAACTATACTTCAATTGAAAAAAAAAAAAGAGCCCTCACAGAAAGTCTGAAATGCAAATGAGTTTACATGACAAATAACCGTTGTGAGTCAATGTGCTACCTGTATTTTGTGGAAGATCAACTTATCCCACAGGCTGTTGTTTCTAATGATGCCACTGCGAAGCTCGGCTTCTTTCCTCTTGGAGGCAAAGTCCAACAGCCATCGCTTCAGCGTGGTGTTTGCCTGAGCAAAAATCTAATAAGTCAAGAAGCAAGAAGGTTTCACAATAAGTAGGATGGCGAGATAATAAGAAGTCAGATAATAACAAGTGTTGGTGAAAAGGTAGAGAAATTGGAACCCTCATACACTGCTGGTGGGCATGTAAAATGGTGCAGCTGCTTTAGAAAACAGACCAGCGGTTCCTCAGTTAAACACAGAGTTACCTACCATATGATTAGCAATTCCGCTCCTAGGCACATACCCGAGAGAATGAAAACACATGTCCACACAGCCTCTTGCCCGTGAATGTTCACAGCAGCATTATTCATAATAGCCAAAAAGCGGAAACAACCCAAATGCCCATCAATGGATGGATGGATAAATAAAACGTGCTGTATCCATGCGGTGGAATATTATTTGGCCATTAAAAGGAATGAAGTACGGATGCATGCTATGACATGGATGGACCCTGAAAGCATACTAAGCAAAAGAAGCCAGCAACAAAAGAGTATTGCATAGAGATATGGGAACATATTGTATATGTATAACTGATTAACTTTGTTATAAAGCAGAAGCTAACACACCATTGTAAGGCAATTATACTTCAATAAAGATGTTTAAAAAAAAAAAAAAAAAAAAAAAAGAGTATTGCATGATTCCATTCACATGAAAATCCAGAATAGGGAAATCTATAGATTCAGAAAGTAGATGAGTTTTTTGGGGGGTGGAGGGAAGTAGCAGGGTGGAGGATGATACCACATTCTTTCTGAGGTGATAAAAATGTTCTAAAATGGACTGTAATGATGGTTGCAGAACTCTGTGAATGTACTAAAAACCTTTGAATTGTACAATTAATGTACAATCAATTGTACAATTGTACAATTGATTGTACACTTAATGGGTGAATTGCATGTAATGTGAATTATATCTCAATAAAGCTGTTTTACAGTTTTTTAAAAAACAACCATTAAAAAAATGAGAAGGTTGGCACTTCCCTGGTGGCGCAGTGGTTAAGAATCTGCCTGACAATGCAGGGGACACAGGTTCGATCCCTGGTCCGGAAGATTCCACATGCCGCAGAGCAACTAAGCCCGTGCGCCACAACTACTGAGCCTGCGCTCTAGAGCTCGCGTGCCACAACTACTGAGCCTGCACGCCACAGCTACTGAAGCCCG
Source organism: Balaenoptera borealis (assembly GCF_965194805.1). Taxonomy (NCBI): domain Eukaryota; kingdom Metazoa; phylum Chordata; class Mammalia; order Artiodactyla; family Balaenopteridae; genus Balaenoptera; species Balaenoptera borealis. The sequence continues at coordinate 24,174,656 of NC_138880.1, read as the reverse complement.
CGTGCCTAGAGCCCATGCTCCACAACAAGAGAAGCCCGCGCACTGCAACGAAGAGTAGCCCCCGCTCGTCGCAACTAGAGAAAGCCTGCGCGCAGCAACGAAGACCCAACGCAGCCAAAAATAAATAAATTAAAAAAAAAAAAATGAGAAGGTTCTCATAGATGATGAAAGCCATGTCTCAAAATAAAGAGTATTAGAACTGCCCAGTCCACACTCATTCTGGACACTGCTCACACCACACGGGGTCCTGCCCCAGCTGTGGGGTCCGTGCTCCAAAGGCTCACACCTCCTCTCGGTCCCTGGCTTGGTTTGAGAGTCACGTCTCTCAGGGTGGCTAAGTAGGTAATATTTTCCATGCAGTGGAGCTTTACAATTTATAAAGCCATTTCATAGTTATTATTTTCCTGTGATGTAATTAGCATCTTTATGAGATGGAGGAGGTAACAGCCCACTGTAAAGATGAGAAAACAGAGGCTCAAAGAGTTTATCGTGAAAATAAAACAACCTCCACCTCACACCTGTATTGTGCCTTCCAGTTTATAAGGTGCGTCCACAGGCCTTTCTCTTATAACCCTCACTCACAGCTCTCGGAGGTCAACGCACTCAGGTTTATTAGCAGAGGGGTAAACTGCAGCCCCTCGAGAGAGTAAGGGCAGCGGCCGTGGTCACACACGGTCTTGGATTCAAGGTCCGGAGCTCTGCCCCAGCTCTTCGCTTGGCACTTACTCGGTCAAACATCCGGTTCAGCAGTCTGGGGACCACAGGGAAGATGGTGGGTTGAAGGGTCTTGAGATCATCCGTAAGGAGCCTGGTATCTCCTTGGAAAAATCCTATCTTAGCTCCGTGACACAGCATCATACACTAGAGAGGCGCAGAGAAATAGCCAACATGTCATCATTGCAGCAGGGGTTACACAACACACACAGACACACAAGGCTCCGGGTTTAGCGTTTCAGACCAGCTTCCAGAAATCATAAAGTTCCTACACGTAGGGAGCTTTTAAAGCAACGTTCTTGTGTTCTGGGGTCCTTGTACAACATGGGAATGTGGCACGGCTCTTGACTATCCTGAAGATAAAGGGACTAGAGTAAGAAACCAGGGAATGTGGTTTTCAGGGATGATCAGAGAGGTTCTGCTATTTTAGCTTCAATAATAAATATCTGCTGAATGAATGACATGGTATTCGATAATCCAAATATTTTTAGCCTTCCAGAAACTTTAGGTCTAACTTATTCTCATCAAAAAAACTTAGCTACTTGCCTTAGCTTTTTAAAGTCTCATTTCTTCTATTTGAATCTAACTAAAAAATTCTGAGTAGTCAGAATACGCTGCGGCTGAGGCACTAGGCCATCTGTACCACAGCGGTTTGCATTCGGCTATAACCTAGTGCCTGAATTTTTTCCTGTCTGATGAAAGCTGCACTGGCAAGCCACAGGCACTTGACAAAGAGTCTGCCTGTTTTAAATTTTAAAAAGAAAGAGAGATTCAAGAGATGATGCAACGGAAGTACAAACGGTCTCAGGCTTGAAAGCAGAAACAACTAGAAAGGTTCATTGTTTAAAAATACAGCTTGGAGGCTTCTGTTCAGTGTGGCCTGCCTCCTGGGCACACTTTGAAAACTAGTTAGGCACCTACGGTCCACTGTCAACATGTCTGCAATCACTCTGTAAACTCACAAGGTCTCCTGAGGCGTGCAGGAGACACAAGTATCAGATGGAAGATCCTTGATCCTTTGGGGGAAGTGAATCCTACAGGGCGGCAGCTAGTCAAAGGGCCGGGACTTTATCAGCCACCCCTCTCTCTCCAATACCTGCCCAGTACCTGCAACACAGCTGGTGCTCCGTGAACATTCATTAAAATGAGTGAGCAGTGCTCACTGTTTCTCCTATAAGCATACAATCCAAAACTGTCCAAGAAGGAAAAAAGATGGTTCTTGGTCAGTTTTCAAATTAGTCACACAGTCGTGTATGAGGAGCTCAGGCAGAGGTCAGCTGAATATCATCCCGCTTTGCCAAAGGCACTTGGAATATTGCTGAAAAAATGAATCTGAAGTCAACTTGTGCCTTATAAACAAGCACAGTCAAAAATAGAGACTTCTGGGACTTCCCTGGAGGTCCAGTGGTTAGGACTCCACACCTTCCACTGCAGAGAGCACGGGTTCGATCCCTGGTCGGGGTACTAAGATCCCATAAGATCCCACAAGCCGCATGGTGTGGCCAAAAAAAAAAAAAAACAGACTTCTTACAGAACTGAAGCCTCACCAGCCTTTGTGGGATGGTATTCATAAAAATTCTACATTCACAGCTCACCTTTCTGAATTCATGTCCATATTCGTGTCCTTCAAAAGTCTGAGCTTCCAATTTTAAAATGAGTATTAAAGTTCAAGTATCTGGACCCAGAAAAATAATTATACTCTTAAATAATTAGCTCAATTTCTAAAGTAGGGCTGAGCAAAGAACTCTCTACATAGAGGACAGTCTGCACATTCAAACTTATCTGCGTGAACCACTCATGCATGTGTGCAATGGTAAAAATGAAATGTCTGTGTCACTGGCATTCAAGACAAGTGCTTTCTGTAAGACACAACAACTTAGCAGAACACAGCCAAACACATGTGCACAAACAAAATAAAACTCAGTGCCTACCTCTACAACTTTCTCAAACATGTGGGCGAGAGGCAAGAAAGAGATCAAAGTATCATCTGAGGAAGCAATGAATGCACCCTGGAAAGCAAAGACACCAGGCAGGCAGAAAAGCATTAGAATTTCCAGGAATTTTCCATTTTATTATTATAACTTACAAATTATTAATCTTAATATTAACATTAACTGTAAACATTTACTTCAATGATTCATGAATTTTAAGTTTTCTTTGAAGGTCAATAAGGAAATTAAAATTTCACTTGGTAAGGTACTAAATGTTGAACTCTGTTTAGAAAGTATATACCAAAAGGATTAAGAAAGTGTAAGTATAAGTGAACGTGAGATCGAGCTTCTGCAGTCGCCAAAGGTGCCCATTCCCCAAAACCATTAAGCACAGGCTCCTACCACAAAAAAGGAGACCGTATGGAGCCCTCCCAGAGACATGTAATTTGCAAAAGCAAATTATGTAAAAGCGTGCAAAGGATATGAGGGAAAGGCATACATTATATTATTCAATAAGTACTTTTTTAAAAGGCAAGTTTGAAATAGACCTTTGGTGTTACAGATTGAAATGTGACCACCCCCCTCAAAGTCATATGTTAAAGCCCTAGCCGCCAAAGTGACTGTATTTGGAGACAGGGAAGGTCATTAAGGTTAAATGAGGTCATGAGGGTGGGGCCCTGATCCAATAAGGCTGGTGTCCTTGTAAGAACAGAAAGAAACACCAGAAACCTCTCTGTTGTTCTCCATATGCAAACAGAGGAGAGGTCGGGGGAGGCGTGGTGAGGAGCCTGCGGTCTACAAGCCAAGAAGGGAGCCTTCACCAGAACCAAACCTGCTGGCACCTCGATCACGGACTTCTACCCTCCAAAACTGCGAGAAAAATACAAGTCTGTTGTTTAAGCTATCCAGTCTGTGTTATTTTGTTGCGGCAGCCCACACAGACTAAGATACTTACAAAGCAAACTTTAAGATTATAGGAAATAACTAAAGTTCGAGGCTTTAATCCTTCTTATAAAGTGGAAGCCAAATCAAATCAAGCATAATAAATAATAAAAACAATAATAATCCAAAAAACCTTCAGCAGCATTTAACATTTCTTTGTCAACTTAAAGAAATTATTCTTTTCCATACTAAAATAGGAGATAAAAACAAGAGAGTCAGTTCTCTGTCCTTTCCTGGAAACATTTATAGAGCAGTATCCAAATAAAGTTTTACTACATAAAAGACGTAATAAATTCAATCTGTCAATTCAGCTTAACGGTCACAGCAGGAGTTGGGGATTAGGTCCACAGTGAAAACTATTTGGGAGAAGGTGAATGTACGAAAGCTCAGACCTTATCTATATTTCAGACAGTGTTTCAAATACAGTCCATGCCTAACATAATAGTGGGGCTTTTACCACCTTCATTCTTGAGGCCTGATGCCAACCAATGGATATGAAGAAAGATGACAATATCCCCGAAGTTTACCTCTGTCATTTTTATAAACGCTGAACAATCGCTCACTACATTTCGATGGGTGATCAGTGCTCCTTTGGGGTTGCCTGTGAACACACAGGAACAAAACAAAGTTAGAGGACAGAAACTCCATCCAAGAATGACGGACATGACAGAAGCCCAGAAACCCCATATCATTAAAGCCTCTGATGCCTGTAGTGTGAGGTACACCCATGAAAGACTAAAGTTAGTCACATTAAATTCCTGAGCAATCTGCAGTCCTTTAAAATGAAACTTATTATCTTAAACCATCTTTACTAATATGGGCAAGTTTTAGAGGGTGTGTGTAGCAGTTAAGAAAAGAAAATCCAGGAATTTTATTTCTGGAAACCATGGATACAGTTTGTCCCAGGAAGATGGGTGATCCTACTGTGACCTTTCATAAATGTTTGAGGACATGCTCAGATTCTGGGAACGTCTTATAGAGCTACCGTAAGACAGGCTTGAACACTTCGGTCTCTTCTGCTTCTAGGCCATCTATAGCTCGAATAAATCATCCACAAGAAAAGGCAGGGAATATACACTTCCAGGTACCACTCAGAAACAATTCCTTTTCAAAACTGACCTGTAGTGCCACTTGTGAAGCAAATTATTGCAATATCTTCAGGCGCTGGAGGCTATAGCACGTTAAAAAAAAAAAAAAAAAAAGCCAGTATAAATCAGAATAGAATAGAAAACTTTAAGTCATAAGATATCACTCAAGATTTCTACTAGGCTCTGAGCTGACTAGACACGGAAGCTACACAGAGGCTGGGGCAGGGTCGCACATGGTGCACTCACCTTGGGCTTCCGTTTGTTGGCTCTTCCCAGGTCCTTAAAGAGAAGAGAGAAAAAAAATCTTAAATGGAAACATTTTCTAAATGTAAAGAACAAAAGTCACATCAAGTCAGTTCAAGCTGACTTTTCTGTGGGATTCACTCACAGCTGACTCAAAGACAGCACAGATTTCAAATTAAATAAACTACAGCAATTTTAGTTAACCTGAACCCAAATACTTACCCATTGTTCTAAGAAGCCATTTTCTGGTTGTTTTCTCTCTTATATAAAACTACACCGATGGCATTAGGACTGGCCTTTGAAATAGGATTTATTCAAAAGACAGGAATCAAAGTCTTTTACACGTTCTTCTGGTTTCCACTCCCCTTCCTATCACAGCCTTTAACAAAGCCCGGCTCTTCACCGTAATCAGAGAACCACAGCTGCTCTGTACCCTTCCAAAACCAGAGCTCAGCACAGATACGTGAGCACCCAATTCTGCAAAACTGACATCTTCAATCTGGAGAGAGAAAATCAGTCTCTGCCGGATTTAACTGGTGGCCATTCTGGAGAGGCTCAACTATCTGTACTCCCCACGTGGGGCAGAGGAAGGATCTGGGCACCTCTGATTACAAAACAGGCCACGACAGACGCTCTAAGACCACTCTCGAAGGGCTATGAAGGTTAAGAACGACAGATTCATTTCTGAGGTACGGCATTTCCCAAAGGCGGACTCCCAGTTACTACCAAGGGCTAATTCTGATGTTGTTATTTCATGAAGGTGTCTCCATGACCACTTTAATATCTATTAATTTTTTTTAATGAACTATTTATATTCTTTTCCTATTAAAATTGAACAGCTTGAGTGAGCATATGGAATGAGCATGCCTAGAATTAAATGGAAATTAGATGGGTGGGCTCAGGGCTCAGTGAGTTTCTACCCAGCATACAGTTTTAAACAGTTTTTAATCCTAATCACACTTATATATAACAGACCACTGATTAAAAATAGGAACACTGACATCCAAATAGAAGTCAACTAAGAGTTAAAGTAACGATAATTCCACCAATCTTTTTCCTAAAATAATCTTTGTCAGATCCAAATTTCCACTCATTTTTAAAAAATTTTTACATTAACTTCTTAAGATCTCTAATTCTTCAAAAATTGATGTTAAGTAAAATAAAGCAAGTTATATGCAATTAGACTTTTAATTTATTAGAAAAAAATTATCCAAATTAGTCCATTATTTGCCAAGAAAGTTTCATAGCCTGAAGCCTGACTTATGTCATTATTTAGGATAAAATACAGCTATTATAAAGATTAAAGTTGTCATCTTTAGGTTCCAAATGCCAAAATAAAAAAGAACCATAAACAGAAGGAAAACTGAATTCTACTTAATGAAGTATTTGGGGGTGATAAAATTTGTACCCTACTGAAAATGCATAAAAAAAGACAAATCAGTGAATAAAGAGATAGAATGATTAATCTGTGATAAAGCAGATATATTAAAATGGTAATTGTAGACTCTTGGTGGAATATAGTGGTCTACTGTACAATTCTTTCAACTTGTTTGCATATTTGAAAATTTTCATAACAAAATATTGGAAAAAATGCAAAAATACCAATGTTTCTATTTTTGATGCTATAAAAATATACATTAATAAAAATTAGATCACATGATCAACCAAAAAGTTTTAAATTCATTGCTTAAAAATTTAATCTTTTGCTTATAAAAATTTTAAAAACCAAATATGAATCATATTATACAGGTAAGTGTAAAACAATGTCTTTTATAAATATTTTCATATAAACTTCATATTATAATCTTTGGTCACTTACTTATCTAAATTATAATCTTAAAATTACTTCTTTATCATACAGAGCAGTCAAAAAAGACAAAAAAAAGTTTGTGTATGTCTCTGTGTGTGGTGGGGGCAGCAGGAAGAGGAAAAATGGGGGAAAAGATATTATTATGAAATGGGGTTACAAGTAAAAAATACAAAAATAGGGAAATGCTCGGTGAAAAGCTAGTTAAAAACCCAATTTAGCAATTCAGCACACCCATTAGCTCTTACGGACTCCTGTTGTATGCTGTCGTGTGTGTGTGTGTGTGTGTGTGTGTGTGTGTGTGTGTGTGTGAGTGAGAGAGAGGCAGAAGCTCTGACAGAACAAATGACAGATTCTCTGTGACGACTAAGTTCCCCAGGAAAGGTTTTATAGATCCTTCCTCGTAGCTCAAATTCTTGATAGAAGGAGAACTGTCAATAAAATTCAAAACCCTATTTATAACAGTTCCAGGAAAATATTTATAACATTTTCAGAAAGAGAATGACTTATTCTATTGAACCTATTGCTTCCCGTGACGTGCACATAATAACAAGGGCCTAGTCTTGCCCACTGTTTTGGATTGAAGTTTAATCCAAAAACAACTGGGGAGACTAGCTTCTTATACGATCCGATGTCAAACAATCAATTTAAATATGGACCACACTCATTTCCCTAGAATGGTTACCTTTAAAGTTGTGATTAATGTGAATCTTAAATATAATACGAAAATAAACCAAATCAAGCCTCTATGCTAGAAATTCACCAGGACCCTATGAAAGCAACCTGGGGAAAAGAATAATGAGGCAGATTTCTATGTCTGGCTCCGTTTTAGAGATAAATCAGTAAGTAAAAGGTGTTAAAGCCTAAAGAGGACATACAAACTTAAATCTCTGCCTGAATCTGAAATTCCCATTCCCAGCATTTATTGGCGTGGCTCGTCAGTGCTCTAGAATGAGCACGTGAGCACTGCAACGCGCCTGATGGGAACACTTTCTGTAAAATGTGATGGATTAACACTGGGCATGCGGGTAGAATTCTTCTTTCCAGTAATGAGACGCAGATTTCTGCTCTCCATCTTTTACAGGACCAGCCAGAGTTGGGACTTTGTGGTCGCACTGGATGCCACATTTGAGCCAAAATGACCTCAGGGAAACCCTGCAGCGAGGGGGCAGGGCAGGGTGACTCACCTCCATCGCCTTCATGCTGATGATCTCCACCCCGCACTTCTTGCCTCGTTCCGACAGATTACTGCCATAGGAGTCCATGAGAACGATAGTTTTAAGGGATGGTGTTAATTTATTTTCTATACCTTCTAATAAGAGGTTGGCCTTCCCTGGCTTGTCCACAAAAACCAGAGAGAGTTCAGCTGGAAGTGAAGAGACACAGTGAGGAACCAGCTCTGGGATATTAAAAGCTTGACTGTAACATCTGACACCAGGTTAAGTACTACATTTTTTGAATAGGAGGGTACATGTACATTTAAATGGAAAAATCCCTATCATATCATGTATCAGCAAATGTAGTCTCTGTATTTAACCAATAACTATGCCAACGTGCCCCCAAAGGCCGCAAACGTACCTTTGTTGATGATGTAGGTGATTGCTTCTGTTCCGAGGGTATCGTAGAGGGGAACGATCACCATCGAATAAGCAAAGCATCCCTGTTCAATGATCACCCACTAAAGAAAAAAGTAAAGATCAGGGTGAGAAAATGAGATATTGTGGAACCACTCCAGGGAAAACAATACTCTATAGAGATTCAACGTGGAAACACCAGATGTAGCAAAACTAACATCTGTGTATCTACTACTATGTGCCGGGCACCAAAGGGATTCCTAATGAGAGCAAAACACTTGCCCACTTCTAAAGAGGAAATTACAATTTGCCTGAAAATTTGAGGCAAATATGTGAAAAGAGAATGAACAGCATGAGAGTGATGGGCTCAGAGGCAAGACAGCCGGCAGTGGGCCTCCTTGGTGGGGGAGGTAACAGAGCTTGCCCTTTGCGAGAGCAGCATGATTTGGACAGGTGGAGAGAAAGGTAAGGGGACTCTGGGAGCGGGGACTGTGAGATCAAAGCAGGGAGGGTGGTCCAGTGGGTAAGAATCTGCCTTCCAATGCAGGGGTCGCAGGTTCGATCTCTGGTCGGGGAACTAAGATCCCACATGCCGCGGAGCAACTAAGCCCGTGCGCCACAACTACTGAGCCTGCGCTCTAGAGCCTGCGTGCCACAACTACTGAGCCCGTGTGCTGCAACTACTGAAGCCCACGTGCCTAGAGCCTGTGCTCCGCAACAAGAGAAGCCACGGCAATGAGAAGCTCGTGCACTGCAACGAAGAGTAGCCCCTGGTCGCTGCAACTAGAGAAAGCCCGCGCACAGCAACGAAGACCCAACGCAGCCAAAAATAATAAATAAATAAATTTATTTTTAAAAAACCGCTGAGAAACCACTCTAATTTATAAAATAGTAGCACAGGGATTGAACCAACATGCCTTTTGGACCCAAGTAGGTCTAAGAATCAATTCAATTTCTTCAAGCCCAGTGCTTGAATTTTTCTGCACCAGCTATGCCACTATTTGTTTACTCACACTACAGGCAATAGCTCCAGGGGGCTTCTCATTTAAATGTAATTTAATACAGTGGTTTACAGAAGCACCACGCATGGGCCCGGATGGCTAAACAACAGTCTGCTTGTCCAAATTAAGGCCAGCTCCCAATGAGGCCCCTTCCCCATGGCCCCTGGGATTTTAAACTTGATAACCTGGGCAGAGAGAGCCCAGACCTTTTCGAGAGAAAAGATGAGAGTTTGCTACTGACAAAAATGTATCCAAGTTTCTCTGTCATTTATTAATGCCATTTTTCTAATCACAGAGGAAGCCCTTAAAGCGGGAAGACTTCTTTGTTAGTTATTTGCTCTAAGACTTTCTTCACTAGTTTTTGTTTGGGGACCTGATTTAAAAAAAAAAAAAAAAACCGTAATTTTCTTTAAAAGTGATTTTTTTTTTCTACCTACAGGCTAAGAAGGGCCTGGTTTGGGTTTTCATACATGTAACTCTCTAAGGCATAACACAACGTCATGTTCTCAGAGGTAATCAGACCGAAGAGTCTGGTCTGAAGCAGAGGTAGGTGCGAACCCTAACTGGTTCTTCCATCTGAGACCTCTCCAAACCATGTACGGTCAGCGCCTAATGGTTAATACCTCAGGTCTGTTCTGAGAAAAGATGCCGATGAACTGGTCTGGGGCCGCCTTGAAGCCCTTGTGGAGCAGCGCCGAGCCCACACACTCTGACATTTCTGCGACCTAAAACGGGGGAGAAAAAATCAGGAAGAGCATCAGGCCCAGCTCAGGGAACACAGCTTCCTGTGATGGCCAAGCCTAATATCTTAGCCAAGAAGCAGCACTGCCTGGGTGGGGGAAGAACAGGGGCAAACAGGTATTCCTTTAGTTACACGTTTTTGTAAAGTTCAAGGTTTGAATCACCAGAACCCACTGTAAGAAAACTGATGATTGATGACATTTCCTTCTGCAGAGCAAATGAACTTCACCCCAGCAGCTGCAGGTCACAGGTGATACATGTCAGAGTTCCTATACTTGTTTAGTTTCGATACTTTTATACTTCAGTTTTATAAAATTATAAAAGCAATCCAGGGACACAGAATTTTGTGTCCAAGCAGCCAAAACTTGTCCTTTGATGTAAACACACAAACAACAAGTTTGGGGGAGATCTTTAAAAAAAAAAAAAATAAGAACAAGCTCTTATCATTAGGCTCCACAATTCTATTCTTGAGAATTTATTCTTTGGAAATAACCCAATCCTAACCAGAGGTCTGAAAAAACTTTAGGTACAAAGATACGTATTTCAAAATTATCTAAAGTCACAAAAGTCTAGGGGAAAAAAGACCAATGGCTGGATGGTTAAGTAAATGATGGTAAATCTCTAAGAAAATGTTCTACAGCTAGTAAATACCACAGTTATGAAAACCATTTCAAACAGAGTATTTGTAACAATTTTAAGTAAGATAAATGAATACAAAAACGCATACTATTAATTACAACTATGTAAAAATAGGTAGATTCACAAAAATTAGGCAGGGCTATACCCCTGCCCCCATCCCTCATCCTCTCCTCGTTCCTACCCCAAATGAACTAAAAAAATTTTTTTTAAATCTTAATTTGGAACTCTTTTCTTTATTCTCAGTTGGTAAATTCTCAAGAGCACTTTAAATCCACAGAAAATAGAACCACACCTACTCCTGCCCCAGAAGCCTGTAGGTTCTGGCACGTAGTGCCCCTCCCCCCACACCAATGGCCAGGCGACAGCAAGAATGACATTAACATGCTTATTACTTCCGTACCCCATGGAATGTTTCACAACTCCCGCTTGTGTGTAAGCGCTGGGAACCTGCGAGTACCTAGATGGTTTTCAGAGCTCACTGGGATTCTACGCACGCACTTGTATCTCTAGAAAGAGGGTCCAGACTTTTCTTCAAAAAACCTTACAGGGGTTCCTAGCCCCCAAAGCTAAGAATCACTGGGCTAGGGGGAAAAAGTGATTTAAATATACAAATTCAAAGTTAGCTTAAGTCTACTTTTTTATCTTCACCAGCCTCTGTCTGAAATGTGCAAAACACCTTCTGAAACCCCAGTGATTTTCAATCTGCCTTCAAACATCCCACCTGCAATGGACCTGTTTTCTCTCCTCCAGCCAATATATAACAGAAGCAATAGAGGAACAGATCACTATAGGTAACTGTAGTGTAAACGCCAAGGGCTGGGCTTTCTCTTTTTTTGTAATGCACGTGCCTGCCTTAAGCTCTGATTGCGGACCATCCACTTCCAAGGCTGCCGCATCACCAGCCAGAGGCTAGATAAGCAGCCAGGCCCCCTCCCCGCATGAGGCTCCTTTGTTTTACAGATCTTGGTTGATGTTGTTAACCGACCATTTGAGCCACTTGTTTTCTCTCTTCCTGTGCTTTGTTCCTGCTCTTCTGCTTCAAATTCATCAATAAGGGTGAGCCCTCGAAACCCTAGGCCCCCATCTTTGACCCCAATAAAGCAGAACCCCAGGTGCTCTACGCTCTCTCTCCCCCTCCCCGAGACCTCGCTTGTGTGGCCCAGGTGTGTTGTGTCATTTCCATGTCCTGTAGTAAGAAAGCTTTATTTTTTCCACGTTTCCTTATGGTTATTGCTGAAAGGCGCCTTGCAATCATAATATGAACCACGAGAGCTGGCCTGGCCACAATATTGATTATTGATAGGCTGAGACCTGCACAAAACAGTAACATGACAAGAAGATGATGTAACCCAGAAGCACCTGAAGATTCTGTGAGGCCTGAAGACCATCGTGCAATGTGAAAATTCCAACACACATGAACTGTTTTTACACCACTTGTGAAAATGAGGGATCTGAAAACTATTATTTGGCTCTGGTAAGGCAAAATAAGCACTGAGAAATCCCTCTGCCCACCGGACCTACAGCTCATTACTCCTTCCTGCCCAATGTTCAACAGCTCCAAGAACTGCCATGTTGCAGCACTGTGGCTTGCGTGAGGCGGCCACACAGCCAGACAACTCACCTGTTTGTATGAAAGCCATTCATAGGGTTGGTCTGGTTTCCGAGAGCCTAAACATGGGCCATTATCTGAAAGGAGAAAAAAAATTTTTAAAAAAAGGATGGACTTAACATGCATAAATATTCCTAGGTTCTCGTTTTAACACACATAAATATTCCTAGATTCTCGTTTGTATCTTTCATTCCACAAAGTATCAGGTAGACTCTACTGTGGTCCTCAGATGTGGAACAATGAATTCAGATTGGAAATGTTTTCTCCCTGGGTTTTGGTCTGAGACTTTGTTTGTTTCTTTATTTCTGTTTTGTTCCTTACATGGGGCAGGAGGGAGAGGGGCTGGAAGGCCGGGCAGCTTCTGGGTACCCGGGGTCTTTCGTGCCATCCTCAGGGATGAAGGGCAGTCCCATGAGCCGACACCCCCCAAGTGTCTCCGATGGAACCCCGCTTCCTTGGATGTCAGTGTTTATTTCTCAAAGTATGGGTCTCCTGGTCAAGCAAGTTTGAGAAATGTTGGATCAGGCGCAATTAAACAGGTCTCTTTACTGCAAGAAACGTCAGAGCCTATTCTGAGCTAAGAGACGTGTGACCCCCCATGAAACACATATGTGACCACGGAAGCCCCTTGGCTGCGGGGCACCCCCAGTGGGACCCGTGTGCAGTGGGACTCACTCTGCGGAAGTTACGGGAGGAGACAGGGAGCCGGGAGCCAGACTGAGCGGGAGAAAGCTGGGAGCAAATATGGCTTTCTGACGAAAGACCCCTCTTTCTGAAGGAAAAACATGAAGCATGAGTCACACGGATTCAGTCAAATGCTTACTTGACAGCTGTATGCCCCTCTGGAAACCTTCATATAACGTTCTGACGTCGTCATAGAAATACACCAAGGGCTCGTCACTGTCTAGGAGCACAGATCTCCGGGCACCATCGCTGCCCTGGGAAAAGACAGACAGACAGACAGCACGTCAGCAGAAAGCATCAAAAATAAAAAGTCTACCGTGTGCACCTTCAATCCTCTCCAGGGCCTGGGAGCAGCTGCTCGGTGAGCATTTGCTGGATGAACTCCAGGGCGGGATGTGCTGGCGTCTGATATAAATCATCCACCTGGAGACAAGTGCAGGCTTCAGAGAAGCAAGGCCGGGACCATGTCCATCCAGGACCCCTGGGAAAAGGAAGCAAATGAGGGAAAAAGGAAAGAGGCTCACAGACCTATAAGCACTGGTCCTGACAGACAAGGCTGAAGAGTCTGAGGACTGGACACCAGCCCCCTAAATGCACTGCGATGATTCTCAAACCGTGGCCGGCAGCACAGAGGACCGATTTTTGTCAGGTCTTGTGGAAAGAACACACCGTTCAGTTTTACTTCCATCATGTTATCTATGTTCTTTTGGAGATTATGTCTACTGCTTTTTCTCTTTGCCAACTTCAGTTTCTCAGGCAGCATCTACTCGTTACCATCATCAGCTATAAAATGTAGGATGTGCATGGACACACTGACCTGCAGCACTTGTAAGGAGGCAGAGTTGCTACCACTGTGCCCCCTCCTCTAAGTTGCCATCTGTCGGCTCAGAAAGTACACCCGTTATGGACAAGAACTCCTAACGGGCAAGTCATCTCAAGAGGCAGGAGTTCTCAACCAGCGAGCAGCTCAGCGTGCTGGGGCCCCGGAGATACTGCAAGGGGTACAGATGTATTTCTGTTTAAAATTTCTTTGGGGAGGGGATTAACCAAGATGGCGGAGTAGAAGGACGTGCTCTCACTCCCTCTTGCGAGAGCACCAGAATCACAACTGGCTGCTGGACAATCATTGACAGGAAGACCCTGGACTTCACCAAGGAGGATACCCCACGTCCAAGGACAGAGGAGAAGCCACAGTGAGACGGTAGGAGGGGCGCAATCAGAGTAAAATCAAATCCCATAACTGCTGGGTGGGTGACTCACAGACTGGCGAACACTTATACCACAGAAGTCCACCCACTGGAGTGAAGGTTCTGAGCCCCACGTCAGGCTTCCCAACCTGGGGGTCCGGCAACGGGAGGAGGAATTCCTAGAGAATCAGACTTTGAAGCCTAGTGGGAATTGATTGCAGGACTTTGACAGGACTGGGGGAAACAGAGACCCCACTCTTGGAGGGCACACACAAAGTAATGTGTGCATCGGGACCCAGGGGAAGGAGCAGTGACCCCGGGGGAGACTGAACCAGACCTACCTGCTGGTGTTGGGGGGTCTCCTGCAGAGGCGAGTGGTGGCTCTGTTTCACCGTGGGGATAAGGACACTGGCAGCAGAGGTTCTGGGAAGTTCTCCTGGGCGTGAGCCCTCCCAGAGTCTGCCATTAACCCCACCAAAGAGCACGGGTAGGCTCCAGTGTTGGGTTGCCTCAGGCAAAACAACCAACAGGGAGGGAACCCAGCCCCACCCATCAACAGTCAAGTGGATTAAGGTTTTACTGAGCTCTGACCGCCACAGCAACAGTCAGCTCTACCCACCACAGAGCCTCCCATCAAGCCTCTTAGATAGCCTCAACCACCAGAGGGCAGACAACAGAAGCAAGAAAAACTACAATCCTGCAGCCTGTGGACCAAAAACCACAGTTACAGAAAGATAGAGAAGATGAAAAGGCAGAGGGCTATGTACCAGATGAAGGAACAAGAAAAAACCCCAGAAAAACAACTAAATGAAGTGGAGATAGGCAATCTTCCAGAAAAAGAATTCAGAATAATGATAGTGAAGATGATCCAGGACCTTGGAATAAGAATGGAGGCAAAGATTGAGAAGATGCAAGAAATGATTAACAAAGACCTAGAAGAATTAAAGAACAAACAAACAGAGATGACCAATACAATAACTGAAATGAAAACTACACTAGAAGGAATCAATAGCAGAATAACTGAGGCAGAAGAACGGATAAGTGACCTGGAAGACAGAATGGTGGAATTCACTGCTGCGGAACAGACTAAAGAAAAAAGAATGAAAAGAAATGAAGACAGCCTAAGAGACCTCTGGGACAACATTAAACGCAACAACATTCGCATTATAGGGGTCCCAGAAGGAGAAGAGAGAGAGAAAGGACCAGAGAAAATATTTGAAGAGATTATAGTTGAAAACTTCCCTAACATGGGAAAGGAAATAGCCACCCAAGTCCAGGAAGTGCAGAGAGTCCCATACAGAATAAACCCAAGGAGAAACACGCCGAGACACACAGTAATCAAAGTGGCAAAAATTAAAGACAAAGAAAAATTATTGAAAGCAGCAAGGGAAAAACGACAAATAACATACAAGGGAACTCCCATAAGGTTAACAGCTGATTTCTCAGCAGAAACTCTGCAAGCCAGAAGGGAGTGGCATGATATACTTAAAGTGATGAAAGGGAAGAACCTACAACCAAGATTACTCTACCCAGCAAGGATCTCATTTAGATTTGATGGAGAAATCAATAGCTTTACAGACAAGCAAAAGCTCAGAGAATTCAGCACCACCAAACCAGCTCTACAACAAATGCTAAAGGAACTTCTCTAAGTGAGAAACACAAGAAAAGAAAAGGACCTACAAAAACAAACCCAAAACAATTAAGAAAATGGTCATAGGAACATACATATCGATAATTACCTTAAACGTGAATGGATTAAATGCCCCAACCAAAAGGCATAGACTGGCTGAATGGATACAAAAACAAGACCCATATATCTGCTGTCTACAAGAGACCCACTTTAGACCTAGGGACACATACAGACTGAAGTGAGGGGATGGAAAAAGATATTCCATGCAAATGGAAATCAAAAGAAAGCTGGAGTAGCTATACTCATATCAGATAAAATAGACTTTAAAATAAAGAATGTTACAAGAGACAAGGAAGGACACTACATAATGATCCAGGGATCAATCCAAGAAGAAGATATAACAATTATAAATATATATGCACCCAACATAGGAGCACCTCAATACATAAGGCAACTGCTAACAGCTATAAAAGAGGAAATCTACAGTAACACAATAATAGTGGGGGACTTTAACACCTCACTTACACCAATGGACAGATCATCCAAAATGAAAATAAATAAGGAAACAGAAGCTTTAAATGACACAATAGACCAGATAGATTTAATTGATATATACAGGACATTCCATCCAAAAAACAGCAGATTACACGTTCTTCTCAAGTGCGCACGGAACATTCTCCAGGATAGATCACATCTTGGGTCACAAATCAAGCCTCAGTAAATTTAAGAAAATTGAAATCATATCAAGCATCTTTTCTGACCACAACGCTATGAGATTAGAAATGAATTACAGGGAAAAAAACGTAAAAAAGACAAACACATGGAGGCTAAACAATATGTTACTAAATAACCAAGAGATCACTGAAGAAATCAAAGAGGAAATAGAAAAATACCTAGAGACAAATGACAATGAAAACACGACGACCCAAAACCTATGGGATGCAGCAAAAGCGGTTCTAAGAGGGAAGTTTATAGCTATACAAGCCTACCTAAAGAAACAAGAAAAATCTCAAGTAAACAATCTAACCTTACACCTAAAGGAACTAGAGAAAGAAGAACAAACAAAACCCAAAGTTAGCAGAAGGAAAGAAATCATAAAGATCAGAGCAGAAATAAATGAAATAGAAACAAAGAAAACAATAGCAAAGATCAATAAAACTAAAAGTTGGTTCTTTGAGAAGATAAACAAAATTGATAAGCCATTAGCCAGACTCATCAAGAAAAAGAGGGAGAGGACTCAAATCAATAAAATCAGAAATGAAAAAGGAGAAGTTAAAACAGACACCGCAGAAATACAAAGCATCCTAAGAGACTACTACAAGCAACTTTATGCCAATAAAATGGACAACCTGGAAGAAATGGACAAATTCTTAGAAAGGTATAACCTTCCAAGACTGAATCAGGAAGAAACACAAAATATGAACAGACCAATCACAAGTAATGAAATTGAAACTGTGATTAAAAATCTTCCAACAAACAAAAGTCCAGGACCAGATGGCTTCACAGGTGAATTCTATCAAACATTTAGAGAAGAGCTAACACCCATCCTTCTCAAACCCTTCCAAAAAATTGCAGAGGAAGGAACACTCCCAAACTCATTCTATGAGGCCACCATCACCCTGATACCAAAACCAGACAAAGACACTACAAAAAAAGAAAATTACAGACCAATATCACTGATGAATATAGATGCAAAAATCCTCAACAAAATACTAGCAAACAGAATCCAACAACACATTAAAAGGATCATACACCACGATCAAGTGGGATTTATCCCAGGGATGCAAGGATTCTTCAATATATGCAAGTCAATCAATGTGATGTTAACAAATTGAAGAAGAAAAACCATATGATCATCTCAATAGTTGCAGAAAAAGCTTTTGACGAAATTCAACACCCATTTATGATAAAAACTCTCCAGAAAGTGGGCATAGAGGGAACCTACCTCAACATAATAAAGGCCATATATGACAAACCCACAGCAAACATCATTCTCAATGGTGAAAAACTGAAAGCATTTCCTCTAAGATCAGGAACGAGACAAGGATGTCCACTCTCACCACTATTATTCAACATAGTTCTGGAAGTCCTAGCCACGGCAATCAGAGAAGAAAAAGAAATAAAAGGAATACAAATTGGAAAAGAAGAAGTAAAACTGTCACTGTTTGCAGATGACATGATACTATACATAGAGAATCCTAAAACTGCCACCAGAAAACTGCTAGAGCTAATTAATGAATATGGTAAAGTTGCAGGATACAAAATTAATGCACAGAAATCTCTTGCATTCCTATACACTAATGATGAAAAATCTGAAAGAGAAATTATGGAAACACTCCCATTTACCATTGCAACAAAAAGAATAAAATACCTAGGAATAAACCTACCTAGGGAGACAAAAGACCTGTATGCAGAAAACTATAAGACACTGATGAAAGAAATTAAAGATGATACCAACAGATGGAGAGATATGCCATGTTCTTGGATTGGAAGAATCAACATTGTGAAAATGAGTATACTACCCAAAGCAATCTACAGATTCAATGCAATCCCTATCAAATTACCAATGACATTTTTTACGGAGCTAGAACAAATCATCTTAAAATTTGTATGGAGACACAAAAGACCCCGAATAGCCAAAGCAGTCTTGAGGCAAAAAAATGGAGCTGGAGGAATCAGACTCCCTGACTTCAGACTATACTACAAAGCTACAGTAATCAAGACAATACGGTACTGGCACAAAAACAGAAACATAGATCAATGGAACAAGATAGAAAGCCCAGAGATTAACCCACGCACCTATGGTCAACTAATCTATGACAAAGGAGGCAAAGATATACAATGGAGAAAAGACAGTCTCTTCAATAAGTGGTGCTGGGAAAACTGGACAGCTACATGTAAAAGAATGAAATTAGAATACTCCCTAACATCATACACAAAAATAAACTCAAAATGGATTAGAGACCTAAATATAAGACTGGACACTATAAAACTCTTAGAGGAAAACATAGGAAGAACACTCTTTGACATAAATCACAGCAAGATCTTTTTTGATCCACCTCCTAGAGTAATGGAAATAAAAACAAAAATAAACAAGTGGGACCTAATGAAACTTCAAAGCTTTTGCACAGCAAAGGAAACCATAAACAAGACGAAAAGACAACCCTCAGAATGGGAGAAAATATTTGCAAATGAATCAACAGACAAAGGATTTATCTCCAAAATATATAAACAGCTCATTCAGCTCAATATCAAAGAAACAAACACTCCAATCCAAAAATGGGCAGAAGACCTAAATAGACATTTCTCCAAAGAAGACATACACACGGCCACGAAGCACATGAAAAGATGCTCAACATCACTAATTATTAGAGAAATGCAAATCAAAACTACAATGAGGTATCACCTCACTCCTGTTAGAATGGGCATCATCAGAAAATCTACAAACAACAAATGCTGGAGAGGGTGTGGAGAAAAGGGAACCCTCTTGCACTGTTGGTGGGAATGTAAATTGATACAGCCACTATGGAGAACAATATGGAGGTTCCTTAAAAAACTAAAAATAGAATTACCATATGACCCAGCAATCCCACTACTGGGCATATACCCAGAGAAAACCGTAATTCAAAAAGACACATGCACCCGAATGTTCATTGCAGCACTATTTACAATAGCCAGGTCATGGAAGCAACCTAAATGCCCATCAACAGATGAATGGATAAAGAAGTTGTGGTACATATATACAATGGAATATTACTCAGCCATAAAAAGGAATGAAATCGAGTCATTTGTTGAGATGTGGATGGATCTAGAGACTGTCATAGAGAGTGAAGTAAGTCAGAAAGAGAAAAACAAATATCGTATATTAATGCATGTATGTGGAACCTAGAAAAATGGTACAGATGAGCCAGTTTGCAGGGCAGAAGTTGAGACACAGATGTAGAGAATGGACATATGGACACCAAGGGGGGAAAACTGCGGTGGGGTGGGGATGGTGGTGTGCTGAATTGGGTGATTGGGATTGACATGTATACACTGATGTGTATAAAATTGATGACTAATAAGAACCTGCAGTATAAAAAAAAACAAACAAAACAACTAATACTAAACTTTCATTGGGTTATTTGTATGGAAATATGTTAATATAAATGTTTCAGACATTACATGAAATTTCTAAAAATCTTATATTTGTATTTGTATGGAAATATGTATGGAAATACGTTAATATAAATGTTTCAGACATTACATGAAATTTCTAAAAATCTTATATTTGTATTGGTATGGAAATATGTTAATATAAATGTTTCAGACATTACATGAAATTTCTAAAAATCTTATATTTGTATTTGTATGGAAATATGTATGGAAATATGTTAAATGTTTCAGACATTGCATGAAATTTCTAAAAATCTTATATGTTCTGGTATAATGTTATAAGTAATAATCCTAGTTATTACTTTAAAATGTATATCTCAGAAATAACTAATTTTCTTGTCAACTGCATTATTATGAACTTTCATCAAATCTTTAACCGTGGTCATTTTTAAGTCTTTTGTCATTTACAGACAGTTCTGGGTGTACTCTGATGATTTTGCAAATATATTCCTATAAAAGGGTTTCATCTTCAAGAAATTCCTGGAAAAGACTCTGACAAGTACAGGTTTCTGGTAACTGACTGTACTGCTGAACTGAATGAATAAGCATTTTCAGAACTCTAATGAAAAACTGATGAACTCATAAAAGTGCTAACAAAAGATCAAGATGAAAAAAAAAATTAATTACATGGGACTGAGTGAACTGATGAGGATGAGTATAATTTGTGTGACTTTCTGTCTGAATTAAAAAAAAAAAAAATCCCACAAGGACTCAGAGGCAAAGAATATACAAATCAATTTTCACTGCAAAGTAAAGGAGCTGTTACAGTGGAGGATTACTGGACTGAATGTCAATATTATGACATAGTATGAGTGTGTTTCATGTTTGGTAATTGCAATCATTATTGCTTTTGTTGTGGTCATCCATGTACAATGCTTGGTGTCAGTCTATTTATCTCTTGTAAAAATAAAATACAGTGTGTGTGTGTGAAAACAAACAAACAAACACACAAAAAAATTTCTTTGAGGAAATTAGATTACGATACAAGGACTTCTGGTATCACAAGAAAGCACGGTTCAAAAGTGGGAGACATTGTTTCTAGCATGAGGTTTGAAGGAAGAAACTAGGAAAGGCTTCAGGAAGGGGCAAAAGGTGAGGTCTCAAAGAGGAAACAGTCTGAAGAGGCAGAGCTGATGGGGAAACAGGATGCCCTCCAGGGGACAGACCAATGTGGAGACCCTTTATAAGGCAAAGAGATGGCCAGACAGGTGCTGGTGGATTCTTTTCCTTTCCTTATCGTTGTTGTTTTTTAAGTTAGGATTCTTCACTCCTCCTCCCATGAGCTCTTTCCTTCCCCTATTAAGTTATCATTTATAGGGGACTTCCCTCGTGGTCCAGTGGTTAAGAATCTGCCTTCCAGTGCAGGGGACACGGGTTCGATCCCTGCTCGGGGAACTAAGATCCCCCACGCTGTGGGGCAACTAAGCCCGTGAGCTCTGGAGCCTGCGCTCCGCAACTAGAGAGAAGCCCGCGTGCCGCAACTAAGACCCGACACAGCCAAATAAATAAATAAATAAATATTTTAAAAAAAGTTATCATTTATATACTTATTAAAATTTTTAATAGTATAGAAGTATACCGAGGAAAAAAATGACTAGCCCCTGTTATCAGTTTGGTGAGCTCCTTCCAGACTTTTTTTTTTTTTTTGCTTATACGTTTATATACGTTCTTTTAATATCTACTATGTGCTACATACGTGTGTTTAACTCTTGATCTACAACTGCTAATAGTCTTCTGGGGTAAATATCACCCAATCACATTTTCTAATCGTCACACAGTCTTAACTTGGCAGAAACTTTCTGAGACCTGTAGCCATGATTCCAAATACAATTATTAACTACAACATGCTACTTTATAAAAGCAAAGAAGTTATTCTTCGTGCACATAAAGACGGAAAAATCTCTTCACTTGAGAATCCTGCATTATTATTACTTAATCTCGGAGTCTGTTTTCTTTTCTGTAAAATGGGGATATCACGTGCCCATGTCCAGGGTTAGTTTTAGTTAAACAAGAACTTTCCTGTAAAACACTAATGTGCAGAATATTACTCAGACACCTGATAACGTGTCCTAACTACAAAGCCAGTCCTTCTTAGCCTATACCATTTCACCAACAAATATTCAGATTAAAATTCAGGAGCAATTCATGGCTTTATAGTAAACATCAGAAGCCTCTTCAACCCAGGAAGCTACCCCAAAGACCCAGGGCATCGAGGCTAAGATAGAAAGAGAGAGACAGGAGACTGAAAGACCGAAAATGGGAAGGAGAAAAAAAGCTGAGAAAAGTAAGAGGTGTGCCTGGTAAGGAGGAGCCAACCGCCATTAAACAGCTGTCTCCTGCCACCCGCCCAACCTGCTCTGCGTGTCACCACATGGCCTGGAGGCGCAGGCAGCCTGGGGGCCCGCGGAGAGGTCCTCATGACCTCAGCCGAGCACGGTGCCACCTACACCTCTCATCAGGACAGCCGCTCATCCATGGCACTACTCACTTGTTTCTCTGCAAAAGCAATACTGCCTTCCCAGGGCGTTCTGCTGAGCGGTGCCCACGGCTGCCAACAGAGCTGGCGGGAACCAGGCAAG
Organism: Balaenoptera borealis; assembly: GCF_965194805.1. Lineage (NCBI taxonomy): Eukaryota > Metazoa > Chordata > Mammalia > Artiodactyla > Balaenopteridae > Balaenoptera > Balaenoptera borealis. The sequence goes on along the minus strand of NC_138880.1, from coordinate 24,152,132 downwards.
AAAGATACAGGGCTTGTTCTGAAGGCGGCTAAATCTTATCCCTACATGACCAGAGGGGCTCCAAGGACTACTGGCTGAGCAGAGGAGCGTGGAGGGAGCTGGAACGAATAGAGAGGAGAAGCCTAGAATCTACAGAGCACAGGCTCACCCCAGAGCTGAGGTCCTCAGAGGATGGTCAGGGGAACTCCTGGCCCTTGTAGCGAAAGCATTTAGCGAGCCCTTTGCCAGATCTACCAAGTCAGAAACTCTGGGGGTGTGATCCAGCAGCCGCGTTTCAGCCGGCCCTTCGGGGGACTCTGGTGCGCCAGCCTGGAGGCATTAAGGTCCCCAGCAGGGAAGTGGTGAAGATCCGGGTAATGCTGCAAAAGGAAATCTACTAGGAGGTTGAGCAGTGTACAGAACAAGATGGACAGAGACCAACTGACGTGGGCCTGGACTAGGGCAGGGCCGTGACGCTGGAGGCGCTAAGCACGAACGAATGGGATCGGTAGGTAACGGGATGCAGGAAAGCGGGAGGGGAGAGTCGGAGGCCTGAGAGAACAGCAGTTCCGATTTATCCAAAATAGGAAACTAGGGATTGGGGTTAGGTTTGAAAAAAGAGATTAAGTTTAGCTCTGGATATATGGAGACCCTACCTCTTCAAGACAACAGGTCAACTCCCCAGTTCCTACTTTGAGAATCACTGCTCTGGAGTATCGTTTTATAACAAACTTTTGCCTAAATAATTCTTTGGTTATGCTACCGTTTTGGTGGTATATGATCTTCAGGACTTTGAGAAGCATGGTGGTAAAACAGCCAAATCAAAGTTAAAGAAGTTAATCACATCCCAAATAAAGCCATCATCTTGACAAAGGAACCCGAGGACAAGACATTTATTATTACTCTAATTAGCAATTAGAATAAGTAGCAAAAGTTTGAAGATAAAGCAGTAAATGAATTCTATGCCAAAACTGTACGATTTAAGGTATAGGTGAAACACTGGGTGACAGGTCACATTGTCACTTAACTGTAAGGCGTACTCTGTAATTTCAGGAGAGGAGCTGAGTGAAATGAGGGTGGGGAAGACCAAGCAACAAGGTCTGTGTTTTGTTGCTCCATGATGATCACAATATGCCCGTAAGGACTCATCATTTTTGATGTGCATGTGAGCTACCATTCATCTTGAACGAAAGTGCTATCCATAAACCCTGGGTGTTAGCAACCTCAGTTACACCTGCAAGGTGAGGGCTTGCATGCTGGGTGCAATGGAAGCTCAAATGTCCACATGTGCTACAGAATTGAGCCATTTCAAAGGCAGGGCATTTAACTATCGGGTTATTCAAGTACATGCAGCTATTTCTAGGAACACCTACTTAAATGAAGAAATATTTTAAATCTGGCCTTTCTGGACTTCTGACATAACCTACAGATCGGGGGTGGAGGTGCGGGTTTCAGTTGTGCTCAAAAAACAGGGAGAGCTAAGCAGACAACCCCAGTGGAATGTGCAGGAAATTGGTCGATAAAGATTGAGTCAGGGAGGATTAAGGGTTTTTTCTTTCCTCTTTAATGTGGTTTATGCAGTTTTTCCAGTTTAAAAAAAAAAAAAAGATTGTGAGTCAGTGGGTAGTGACCACACTACCGTCAAATCGCGGTCACGAGGATATTCGGCAATGGCTATACAAGCAAAGGTTCCTCTAGAGGTCAGTCTCCCCACGTGGGCTGAGTTAGGAAATAAAAGTTCAAGTTCCCCTCAGGGGCAGTAAGGACAGGAAGACAGTGAACATCTGTGAATTGATGGTTCCCAGGACTAGAGCTCTTGCCAATATTTGAGAAAAAGGAACATGTGATGGTGAGACTCATTTTGCATCACTCCCATATTTAAATGCAAAAGCAGGGACTTCCCTGGTGGCGCAGTGGTTAAGAATCTGCCTGCCAATGCAGGGGACAAGGGTTCGAGTCCTGGTCCGGGAAGATTCCACATGTCAAGGAACTACTGAGCCTGTGCTTTAGAACCCATGAGCCACAACTACTGAAGCCCACGCGCCTAGAGCCCGTGCTCCGCAACAAGAGAAGCCACCGCAGTGAGAAGCCCGCGCACCGCAACAAAGAGTAGCCCCTGCTGGCTGCAACTAGAGAAAGCCCGCACACAGCAATGAAGACCCAACGCAGCCAAAACTAAATATAAATAAATGAATGAATGAATGAATGAATGAATAAATGCAAAAGCAAATTATTACATCCTTGAGGATTTCTCAGGGATAGAAAGGCCTGAGCTTTATAAATTGTGGTCCCATTTATCTCCATCTCGAAAATGGCCCCAACAGTCAACCACCTATTATGTTACGACCGTTTATTTCCTCTAAGGAGATGGACTGGGGGAGGGCAGGAAGTAGGAGGGAGGGAGGGAGGGAGGAGGGGAAGGAAGGGACAGCAGAGAGGGAGTGGGGAGAACCCAGAAACATCTAAAGAGGCTGCTGAAGACTGGGCTGGATTTCATCTACTCCATCTCTAGGGAGAAAAGCAGCAGGTGGAAACCACAGTTCTCGGGGGTAAAAATGACTTTTTTTTGCTCTTTCCAATATCGTCCATGTAAAATACACTCCTCCCAGCACGTAGATTTCACATGCATCTTACCTGCTCAGGCCACCATCACCTACAGCCTTTTATAAACAGGCACAAAGAGACTTTTCCATCCCGGGACCTAGAGGCTCTCTGGCCATTAGTTCTATCCAGCAACACGAGATCTTTGACAGAGCAAACTAGGGCCTTTATTCAAGACCAGCCAATAGGTGGTGTTCCCAACCAGATTTTTTAGGATAATGAACAGGGTATTTTAAAAATACCTAAACTCCTCCATTGTGTTGACATAAATGTGACCACGCAGCCATGAACCCTCAGGTTCGCTACTGGCGCTCACCACTTAACCAGCCAGCCTCCTGAGACCCTTTCCCCCCACTGAGTGAAGAAGGGGCAGGCGCATCTGTCACAACCGGTGCCAGGTGTTGTCATCTGAGCGCAGGAGGTTTGGAAGGAAGTGAGTATTCACTTCGAAGATGAGAAAACGGACAAACAGACGGTGGGGAGACCTTCCTGTCTCAGTCCCACGTCTAAAATGCGGCAGAGCGAGCTTCAGACCAGCCTGTAGGACATCCGGGTTCAAACTCGCCCACACACGGTTCATCTCCACCTTGCAGGAGACGAGCCCAGATCCTGGTGGCCAGCTGGGGGGGTCTGGTTCTCTATCACTCTCCTCTAATCCTCAGGAGGCTTTCCTGTCCCCCCACCCCAGCTTCCTCTCCAGTTTTCAGCTTCCTGAGCGCCCCCTGTACCGACAGGAGGACCTGCCTAAGGGGTGGGGGAGGTCGACTCAGTACTTAGCAAACCAGTTCTGTGCCGCCAAACACAGGTCAATCTCGTCACCAGAGAAAACTAGCCAACTGCACAAGGGAAAATAGCTCCCTCCCAACTCCGTGGAAGGGGAGAGAGTTCAAAGTCACAAAATCCAAATTCCCACAAACACACATTGGTCCAGCAAAACAAGCCTGCCTGTAGCATCTCCGAGTGCTGGCCACTTAGAACGAGCGAGGCACTAGCTCATAGTCTGAAGGAAACGCGTCTGTTCCTTACCCTTGTTCGGCCTTTTAGAGGCTGCTGTGAAGGCAGGGTTTTTGCCCAGAGGCTCAGAAGGCCTACATCTGCCGTGTTTCATTCGACAGGAGTGGACCTTGCTTGGGGCGAGGCTAATTAATTAATTTACTTATTTATTTATTTATTGGGCTTCGTTGGGTCTTCGTTGCTGCGTGTGGGCTTTCTCTAGTTGCAGTGAGCGGGGGCTACTCTTCGTTGTGGTGCGTGGCCTTCTCACTGCGGTGGCTTCTCTTGTTGCGGAGCACGGGCTCTAGGCACGTGGGCTTCAGTAGTTGCAGCACGTGGGCTCAGTAGTTGTGGCTCGTGGGCTCTACAGCTCAGGCTCAGTAGTTGTGGCGCACGGGCTTAGCTGCTCCACAGCATGTGGCATCTTCCCGGACCAGGGCTTGAACCCGTGTCCCCTCCATCCCACCCTCTGTGCCCCAACTGCTAGGACAACTGGCTGAAAATGCCCTCTGAAGTTGTGATGTTTCTGGAAAACTTGTGTGAAAATTCTCTGAATATCACAGCAGCAAAGTCGCCAGTGGTGGGGCTGCAAGGGCACATCTCTGCCCACCTCTTTACCTGACCACATGTATAATCATATCACAGGGAAGAACAGGCCGTGGGGAACAGTGACAGGAGCTTGCAATTACAAAAGGTAAGCAAGTGAGCGCTAATGCCTAATCACAGATTTACACAAGGATTCCAGACAGATATGAAGCCAGAGCCTCAAACCAAGGGATTCTTCCAAAGTCTCACACGCTCTCCTAGTCGACTGTTCCCGGGCTTCCCAGAGATGAGAATGATGCTCACGTTTAAGTTCACATTTACACGTGACTGCAGGAACGAGGCCGCCCCTCCCTTCCTCCTCGTGTGGACCTGGCTCAGACTAACGCCTGCCGAGGCTAATGCCCCTCGCAGATTGCCCTGTCAGTCCTCCGCGCGCCCACAGGGCTGCGTCAGAGGAGTGAGTGAGCCCACCGTCTGGCCGCACCTGCCCTTCCTGGACAGCCTCCCTCTTGCTCTGCCCCTGCAGCTTCCCCTCGGGCTCGTCCCCACGCGGCTGCCTCTCATCCTGCCCAGTTCAACAGCCGCTTAAGCCCCTCCACTCAGGTCCGGAAGGGCATCGCCACCCTTGCTGTGTTTTTCCAGCTTTGCTGATGTGTAACTGACAACACTGTAACATATCTACAGTGGACAACGTGACGTGATACACACATGCGTTGTGAAAGGATCCCCCCATCGAATTAATTGACACATCCATCACCTCACATATTTACCCTTTTAAATCTTTTTTGGACACTTAAGTTCTACTCTCTCAGCAAATTTCAATTATACGATACAACATTATCAACTACAGTCACCATGTCAGACATCAGATCCTCAGACCTTATTCCTCTGACAGCTGAAAGTTTGGACCCTTTACCAACCTCTCCCTGTTTCCTCCACCCACCCAGCCCCTGGCAACCACCATTCTACTCACTGTTTCTAGGAGTTCAACTCTTTTTTGGGGGGTGGCACCATCATCACCCCTTTGTCTCCACAAGTCCAGGGTGAGAACTTCATAAAAGCTTTCAAAACAACGACCTGCTCTCTTCTCGTGTGGAAATTGCTTTGCCAGTTTGCAAGTAGGTCTTTACACCCATACCCTGTGTCAAACGTGATTCTGCCAGCCACGGGGGAAATCCTACTCAGTGGCAGTCTCCATAGGCACCTGTACACATGGACTAAGAATGCCAGTCCCTGTCACAGCAGGCACGTGAGCTGGGAGGCCAAAGGTTTGTCCGGATAAGCAATGGCATCAAGAAGGCCTCCCTGGAGGAGGGGACTTTTGAATTTGAAAGCCTTGCTATTTACTGAGCATGTCTTCCACAGGCTGGATGTGCTACCTTTAGTTTGCTTCTTTCAAGTTCTTCCTGATAAAGAACCGTGGTTCTAGTTTTGTGGCATGAAAACAAGTCACTCATGTGACTCGTAGTTTGAGGATGGCCTTGTCCTCTGCCAGGGCTGCAGGGAGTCCTTGGTGGTCCTTCCTGCCGGGCTATACACTCCACAAGGGCAGCAATCTCTTCCTGCCTGGTCTGGGCACACCATGTATTTGCTGAATGAATGCCCATCTCATACCTACTCTGTGACTCAGGGAGGATCGAATCCAGAGTGTCCCAGCCTCTATATTTGACTTTCAGCAGCACGGGATTAAAATGCTAAGGCAAGTTCCTCACCATATATATATCCCAACATATGAATGTTTAAATCTCAACCTTTCATGCAAAAGGGTCACCCAGCCAGCATGTGACCTGGATGTCATGAGGTTATCTGGGGTGGAAGTAAGTCATCCAACACGGAGACAGGATGAGTTATACCCACAGAACTGGTTCTACATATTAAAAGGTATGAACCCACACTAAGCCAAGGCCTGGTAACAAGTCTAAACAGTGACTCTGTTATAGACTAACTGGTTGAGTTACCAGAGGTACATTTTAAACTAAGTTCTGATAGTCTTCAAATGAAGCCTTTAAAACGCTAAGGACTGGAAGGTATAAAAATTTTTTACTCGCTACGATGTATTCCCTTCTCTAATTTTTTTTTTTTCCCTTCTCTAATTTTTAAGAACAGAACAAAACAGTTAACTTGAGTTTTCGTTTCAGTGCGTTATAATCTCGTGGTAGGTCTCAAAAATCTTTCCAACGTAATTTGCAAAGATAGCCATCTCAATGCCTGTAAGACATCTTTCGTCAATTGGAGGAATTCACATACTCGTCCTGCCACCTCTTTCCGCAATGGCAATGGTTCTCATCTATACTTTGTAATGGTTTGTTGCCTAAACCCCTTAAATCCAGGCCCACGACCCCATCAGCACCGAGTTCTGCTCTAGCCCCACCTATGTCCGACCCGGTTCAGGGAAGGCAGAAGCTCACCACAACTCGCGTGGGCTGCTGCCCAGGTTCTGACAGCGCTCTGCCCCTCCCCCGGTCCCCACCTCCACCTCATCCTTGACAGTTTCTGATCCTATCAATACATCCAACCTGTGTGGGGGACCCCAGACTCTGCTTCTTACCCTACCTGTACCTTCTCCTCCTTCCATTTCCATTACTACCTTTGGACTCATTTGCCTGCAAATCCGTTTTCAGAAGAGTCTGCTCATGGGTTTAGAAACTCTAGCCACTGACTTGTCAAATTTACCCACACGGATCCAAAGTTTCCTTATTATCCTGCTTTATCCGTTTCCCCCGACCAGAGTCCTAGTTATAGTACAATACTTTCAACCACCGTAATGAGGCAGCATAAGAGAGTTCCAGAACTTCCACTAACTGTATGGTATAATTTCACCTCTGTGGGCTCAGTTATTTTCTTGTGTATGAAATGTGAGGGTTCAAAGAGAAGACCTTCACGGAAGAAGAAACTAACATTTACTGAACGCTTCTCTTGGGCCGAGTGGATGCTGCTTGCGTCTATGCAGCCTCTTAACACTGCGGGAGGGAAGGTCCCGTCACTTCCGTTCTCCAGGTGAGGCATCTGAAGGTCAGGCTGGGTGAGCCTGCCCAAGGCCGCCTGGTCCAAGCAGAGCGGTCAGGTCCAGCCTCGGCCACAGCTGCCCCTGTCCCTCTGGTCCCTTCCGGCTCCAAAATGCTCTCCTACACCCCGTAACTGCAACTACCACGGCCTGGGCCCTGATCAGTCCCAAAGGGTTTCTGGTCACTCCAGCAAAGATCAGCTTCACGAGTGGGACATGAGATCTCAATTCTAGAGAACAGGTTGAGACCAGCTAAAACTGGAAAACTTGCACATCACTTGTGAATGTGATTTAAAAAACAAAAACACCCAGATATACACACAAAAACGTGCTTTCATCCCCTGCTCAAAGTTATGGAGCAACAGTAGAGAAACGCTGTGGAAGACAGAATTCTTCCCGGACACGCACTGCTGCAGGTTGGGGGCTGTACCTGCAGACAGAGGGAAACGGCTCTCTAAATAGGGTCCTGATCAAACCAGGCTCAAAAATTTATGAGACACTTTTGGGATTCTGTTGCCAACTCCAGTTTCTTTGCCCTATTCTATAGCATGTGTCTGCATCACCTTTCCTGCACGGGTGCTAACGGCCTTTTTATTACCCTGATTTGTAAAAGGAAATTTCAGAAGCTTTAACTTATCCAGAACCTCTGTGCTGCTGCTTTATTTATTTATTTATTTATTTTCTTCCTTTTTTTTTTTTTTTGGCCACACTGTGTGGCATGCAGGATCTTAGTGCCGTGACCAGGGATGGAACCCACGCTCCCTGCAGTGGAATTGTGGAGTCCTAACCACTGGACTGCCAGGGAAGTCCCCTCTGTGCTGCTGCTTTAAAAGAAAAGTGTGACTGGGAAGCAGCCCGTGTGGGTAGTGATGAGATGCAGCCACACGCAAGGGGCAGATTCCTCTCATTCTCATAGCCACGTAAAGTTTACGGGAAGAGGAGGGTGAAAAAACTGCCTATGCAAAATGGGAGGGGGGTGTGAAGGTGGCGATGGGCAAATGGTGCTTACTTGGCTTCAAAGTAGGAACAAAGCAACACTACTTTATTCGGCTGATCAGCCCCTTCAACAGTGCCAGCCAGACAGGCTCCTGATTAATACTTAATGAATTAAGTTACTCTTTCTGCCATGGAAGTCCATATGACGATGCTAGCTATATAAAAGCATCTATATTACTAAGTATCGTAATCCCAAATTCAATATTTTAATTTCTTTTTTAGATATGCAAAGCAAATTTTGTATCTCTTCCTAAGACCTACAAATTCTGAAAATCAGAGCTAAATCTATTCCTATAAACAAGGAGAAAAATCAGGAAGCCCATACACCAGGTAATGGAATTAGAGATTTTAATTTTCTTTCTGCTTATCTGTAGTTTTAAATTGTTCTACAGAGAACATGTATGATTATTTTAATAAGGCTCAATGACTTTATGCTAAACTGGAACTTAAAAACCACATTGTAAGTGCCTCTCCAATTTCTCATAGAATAAGAATTTGACTTTTTTATTTTTTATTTTTTACAGTTACTGCTTAATTAAAAATATCTTAAATCTATACTGGCCAAGTACTCTTTTCAGAGTGATGGCAATGCTACGGTGAGACACCAAGTCCTCTGCCAGAAGAGAAGGGATGCCAAAAACTTCACACATATTAGAAAAAATTAAATTCTATTTATACTTGGTATATGACTAGCTGTTGTGAAATACTAAGTTTACCTTCTAACTAGAAATAAAATACAAAGCCAGCTTTCCTCAGCAGTAGTTCATTCTATTTTTACATTTTGGCATGAATTACACTGACATATCTTTTTATATATTTTAAGAGTTCCACATTAATGAAGCCAAGAAATTGTCTGAAATGAAACAAAGAACTGAAACCCTATAAATACCAAAAAGGTATTAATTAGGCCAAGGCTTCATTTGGAAGGACACACTCTCCTGCTCGAGACCAGCAGTCCGGGTCAGAGGAGGGCAGGGAGGGGGTGGGGGGCGACCATTCACTGCTACATCTAAAAGTAAATGAGGCGATTCTCTGTTTCCCATTGCTTTTCTTTTGCGAGTCATAAATCCTGAAAATGAATTCTGACCTGGGTAGGGGAAAGCAGGAAACTACAGAGAGGAGGTGAAGAGTCAAAGCACCAGTGAACACCTGGCTGCTTCATCTTTTCTATTAACCTTAAAAAGAGATGTGCGAGGGAAGGAAGGCAGAGCAGGAGCACTGAGGATCTCTCTTTGGACGTCCCTATCATCCCACCCAGCAAGCCCTAATTACGGAACATCACTCTCTGCTTGGTTTTTAGAGCGATGAGAGCCTGACCTTTTGTTTGCCCAAGTTAAACACAACCACGGCACCCAACTCTACCTTACACACCTCTTGAATGTCCTTGATTCTTCACGCCCATCCTAAATTCTGTGGCCACATTAACCCTGCAGGCTCCCAGTCTGGCCTCATCCTATTATAAGTCCCCAAATCCCAACTCCCTCTTGTGAGAGGCACCAGAATCACAACTAACTGCTGAACAATCATCAACAGGAAGACACTGGAACTCACCAAAAAAGATAACCCCACATCCAAAGACAAACGAGAAGCCCCAGTGAGACGGTAGGAGGGGTGCAATCACAATAAAATCAAATCCCATAACCACTGGGTGGGTGACTCACAAACTGCAGAACAATTATATCACAGAAGTCCACCCACTGGAGTGAAGGCTCTGAGCCCCACGTCAGGCTTCCCAACCTGCGGGTCCGGCAACAGGAGGAGGAATTCCCAGAGAATCAGACTTTGAAAGCTAGTGGGATTTGATTGCAGGACTTCAACAGGACTGGGGGAAACAGAGACTCTACTCTCGGAGGGCACACACAAAGTAGTGTGCACATCAGGACCCAGGGGGAAGGAGCAGTGACCCCATAGTAGACTGAACCAGACCTACCTGCTAGTGTTGGAGAGTCTCCTGCAGAGGCAGGGGGTGGCTGTGGCTCACCATGGGGACAAGGACACTGCAGGCTCCAGTGCTGGGTTGCCTCAGGCCAAACAACTAACAGGGAGGGAACTCAGCCCCACCCATCACTAGGCAAGCAGATTAAAGTTTTACTGAGCTCTGCCCACCAGAGCAGCACCCACCTCTACCCACCACCAGTCCCTCCCATCAGGAAGCTTGCACAAGCCCCTTAGATAGCCTCATCCACCAGAGGGCAGACAGCAGAAGCAAAAAGAACTAAAATCCTGCAGCCTGTGGACAAAAACCACATTCACAGAAAGACAGACAAGATGAAAAGGAAGAGGGCTATGTACCAGATGAAGGAACAAGATAAAACCCCAGAAAAACAACTAAATGAAGTGGAGATAGACAACCTTCCAGAAAAAAAATTCAGAATAATGATAGTGAAGATGATCCAGGACCTCGGAAAAAGAATGGAGGCAAAGATCGAGAAGATGCAAGAAATGTTTAACAAAGACCCAGAAGAATTAAAGAACAAACAAACAGAGATGAACAATACAATAACTGAAATGAAAACTACACTAGAAGGAATCAATAGCAGAATAACTGAGGCAGAAGAACAGATAAGTCACCTGGAAGACAGAATGGTGGAATTCACTGCTGCGGAACAGAATAAAGAAAAAAGAATGAAAAGAAATGAAGACAGCCTAAGAGACCTCTGGGACAACATTAAATGCAACAACATTTGAATTATAGGGGTCCCAGAAGGAGAAGAGGGAGAGAGAAAGGACCAGAGAAAATATTTGCAGAGATTATAGTCGAAAACTTCCCTAACATGGGAAAGAAAATAGCCACCCAAGTCCAGGAAGCACAGCAAGTCCCATACAGGATAAACCCAAGGAGAAACACGCCAAGACACATAGTAATCAAACTGACAAAAATTAAAGACAAAGAAAAATTACTAAAAGCAACAAGGGAAAAATGACAAATAACATACAAAGGAACTCCCATAAGGTTAACAGCTGCTTTCTCAGCAGAAATTCTACAAGCCAGAAGGGAGCAGCACAATATATTTAAAGTGATGAAAGGGAAGAACCTATAACCAAGATTACCCGGCAAGGGTCTCATTCAGATCGATGGAGAAATCAAAAGCTTTACAGACAAGCAAAAGCTAAGAGAATTCAGCACCACCAAAACAGCTCTACAACAAATGCTAAAGGAACTTCTCTAAGTGGGAAACACAAGAGAAGAAAAGGACCTACAAAAACAAACCCAAAACAATTAAGAAAATGGTCATATGAACATACATATCGATAATTACCTTAAACGTGAATGGATTAAATGCTCCAACCAAAAGACACAGGCTCGCTGAATGGATACAAAAACAAGACCCATATATATGCTGTCTACGAGAGACCCACTTCAGACCTAGGGACACATATAGACTGAAAGTGAGGGGATGGAAAAAGATATTCCATACAAGTGGAAATCAAAAGAAAGCTGAAGTACCAATACTCATATCAGATACAATAGACTCTAAAATAAAGAATGTTACAAGAGACAAGGAAGGACACTACATAATGATCAAGGGATCAATCCAAGAAGATATAATAACAATTATAAATATATATGCACCCAACATAGGAGCACCTCAACACAGGAGCACCTCAACACATAAGGCAAATGCTAACAGCTATAAAAGAGGAAATCGACAGTAACACAACAACAGTGGGGGATTTTAACACCTCACTTACACAAATGGACAGATCATCCAGACAGAAAATTAATAAGGAAACGAAAGCTTTAAATGACACTACAGACCAGATAGATTTAATTGATATTTATGCGACATTCCATCTTTAAACAGCAGATTACACTTTCTTCCCAAGTGCACATGGAACGTTCTCCAGGATAGATCACATCTTGGGGCACAAATCAAGCCTCAGTAAATTTAAGAAAATTGAAATCATATCAGCATCATTTCCGACCACAACACTGAGATTAGAAGTAAATTACAGGGAGAAAAACATAAAAAACACGAACACATGGAGGTTAAACAATACATTACTAAATAACCAAAAGATCACTGAAGAAATCAAAGAGGAAATCAAAAAATACCTAGAGACAAATGACAATGAAAACACGACCATCCAAAACATGTGGGATGCAACAAAAGCAGTTCTAAGAGGGAAGTTTATAGCAATACAATCCTACCTCAAGAAACAAGAAAAACCTCAAATAAACAATCTAACCTTACACCTAAAGGAACTAGAGAAAGAAGAACAAACAAACCCAAAGTTAGTAGATGGAAAGAAATCATAAAGATCAGAGCAGAAATAAACGAAATAGAAACAAAGAAAACAATAGTAAAGATCAATAAAACTAAAAGCTGGTTCTTTGAGAAGATAAACAAAATTGATAAACCATTAGCCAGACTCATCAAGAAAAAGAGGGAGAGGACTCAAATCAATAAAATTAGAAATGAAAAAGAAGTTGCAACAGACACCGCAGAAATACAAAGCATCCTAAGAGACTACTACAAGCAACTCTATGCCAATAAAATGGACAACCTGGAAGAAATGGACAAATTCTTAGAAAAGCACAACCTTCCGAGACTGAACCAGGAAGAAATAGAAAATAAAAACAGACCAATCACAAGCACTGAAATTGAAACTGTGATGAAAAGTTGTCCAACAAACAAAAGCCCAGGACCAGATGGCCTCACAGGCGAATTCTATCAAACATTTAAAGAAGAGTTAACATCTATCCTTCTCAAACTCTTCCGAAAAATTGCAGAGGAAGGAACACTCCCAAACTCATTCTACGATGCCACTATCACCCTGACACCAAAACCAGAGGAAGAGACTACAAAAAAAGAAAATTACAGACCAATATCACTGATGAATATAGATGCAAAAATGCTAAACAAAATACTAGTAAACAGAATCCAACAACACATTAAAAGGATCATACACCATGATCAAGTGGGATTTATCCCAGGGATGCAAGGATTCTTCAATATATGCAAGTCAATCAATGTGATGTTAACAAATTGAAGAATAAAAACCATATGATCATCTCAATAGACGCAGAAAAGGCTTTTGACAAAACTCAACACCCATTTATGATAAAAACTCTCCAGAAAGTGGGCATAGAGGGAACCTACCTCAACATAATAAAGGCCATATATGACAAACCCACAGCAAATATCATTCTCAATGGTGAAAAACTGAAAGCATTTCCTCTAAGATCAGGAACAAGACAAGGATGTCCACTCTCACAACTATTATTCAATATAGTTTTGTAAGTCCTAGCCACAGCAATCAGAGAAGAAAAAGAAATAAAAGGTGTACAAATTGGAAAAGAAGAAGTAAAACTGTCACTGTTTGCAGATGACATGATACTATACATAGAGAATCCTTAAGACGCCACCAGAAAACTACTAGAGCTAATCAATGAATTTGGTAAAGTTGCAGGATACAAAATTAATGCACAGAAACCTCTTGCATTCCTATACACTAACAACAAAAGATCAGAAAGAGAAGTTAAGGAAACAATCCCATTCACCATTGCAACAAAAAGAATAAAATACCCAGGAATAAACCTACCTAAGGTTTACCTAAGGAGGTAAAAGTCCTGTACTCAGAAAACTATAAGACACTGATGAAAGAAATCAAAGATGACAAAAACAGATGGAGAGATATACCATGTTCCTGGACTGGAAGAATCAATATTGTGAAAATGACTATACTACCCAAAGCAATCTACAGATTCAATGCAATCCCTATCAAATTACCAGTGGCACTTTTTACAGAACTAGAACAAAAAATCTTAAAATTTGTATGGAGACAAAAAGACCCTGCATAGCCAGAGCAATCTTGAGGGAAAAAAACAGAGCTGGAGGAATCAGACTCCCTGACTTCAGACTATACTACAAAGCTACAGTAGCCAAGACAGTATGGTACTGGCACAAAAACAGAAACATAGATCAATGGAGCAGGATAGAAAGCCCAGAGACAAACCCAAGCACCTATGGTCAACTAATCTATGACAAAGGAGCCAAGGATATACAATGAAGAAAAGACAGCTCCTTCAATAAGTGGGGCCGGGAAAACTGGACAGGTACATGTAAAAGAATGAAATTAGAACACTCCCTAACACCATACACAAAAATAAACTCAAAATGGATTCCAGACCTAAATGTAAGACTGGACAGTATAAAACTCTTAGGTGAAAACAGGAAGAACACTCTTTGACATAAATCACAGCAAGATCTTTTTTGACCCACCTCCTAGAGTAATGGAAGTAAAAACAAATATAAACAAATGGGACCTAATGAAATTTAAAAGCTTTTGCACAGCAAAGGAAACCATAAACAAGTCGAAAAGACAACCCTCAGAATGGGAGAAATATTTGCAAATGAATCAACGGACAAAGGATTAATATCCAAAATATATAAACAGCTCACCCAGCTCAATATTAAAAAACAAACAACCCAATCCAAAAATGGGCAGAAGACCTAAATAGACATTTCTCCAAAGAAGACATACAGATGGCCAAGAGACACATGAAAAGCTGCTCAACATCACTAATTATTAGAGAAATGCAAATCAAAACTACAATGAGAAAAAAAAAAAAAAACTACAATGAGGTATCACCTCACACCAGTTTGAATGGGCATCATCAGAAAATCTACAGACAACAAATGCTGGAGAGGGTGTGGAGAAAAGGGAACCCTCTTGCACTGTTTGTGGGAATGTAAATTGATACAGCCACTATGGAGGTTCCTTATAAAACTCAAAATAGAATTATCATATGACCCAGCAATCCCACTACTGGGCATATACCCAGAGAAAACCATAATTCAAAAAGACACATGCACCCCAATGTTCACTGCAGCACTATTTACAATAGCCAGGTCATGGAAGCAACCTAAATGCCCATCAACAGACGAATGGATAAAGAAGATGTGGTACATATATACAATGGAATATTACTCAGCTATAAAAAGGAATGAAATTGGGTCATTTGTAGAGACATGGATGGATCTAGAGACTGTCATATAGAGTGAAGTAAGTCAGAAAGAGAAAGACAAGTATCATATATTAATGCATATATGTGGAATCTAGAAAAATAGTACAGATGGACCTGTTTGCAAGGCAGAAACAGAGACACAGATGTAGAGAACAAACGTATGGACACCAAGGGGGGAAAGCGGCGGGGGTGTGTTGGTGGGATGAATTGGGAGGTTGGGATTGACATGTATACACTAATATGTATAAAATAGATAACTAATAAGAAGCTGTTGTATAAAAAAAAAGAAATCCCTGAGTCCTTTTTAACCCCTGTGCAATGTGTTCCAGGTATCAGACAACCACAGGTGAAATCCTTCTTCCTCTAACAATTGACAACCCTCTTCTCCGCTGAGGGCAGGGACCCTGTGCCTGTCCTTTCCCCTCTCAGGATCCTCCGGGCACAGCTCAGAGCCCAGAGCAGGGCGGAAGCCCCCGGAGATTATGGGACGAGCCTCTGCTCCGTGTGACGTGGCCAGACACCCAAGCAGCGTCACTGCCTGTGTCCCTCTGTCCTATTGTTTGCCCTCCCCTTCTCATCACTGCTGAAATTCTGTTTGGGGAGCACATTTCAGTTCACAAAGTGCCCCACCAATATTTGCTTGTGATTATGATCTTGCTCGACGCCGCCTTCGATGGGGCCTGGAACCTGTGGAGAGAGACGCAGAGGCCCGGGGGCGGCCAGGCTCCACTTACCGCCACCTGCACCGACTGCATGGCCAGGTCGCACGGTGGCTTCAGGGCCCGCGGCCGCGTGGCGTACCAGAAGGTGGTGAGCGCCGCGAACGCACCGAAGCCCATGAGTGTGTTGGTTGGAAGTGTGCGCACGTACTGCCGGAAGTCAACCATCTCTGGCATCCGAAAGTACTGGGACAGCTCGTGGGCTTGCATCGTCCTGGGTTGGTGGCACACTACACCGATATCTGCCGGAGAGAAAAACGTCACGTTCATTCCAGGGCGGCGCGATGCTGCTCCAGGCTCCCCGGGGCCGACCATCAGCTCGACGCTGGCTGACCAATCGGGGGCACGAAAGCCACAGGCTGACGGTCCAGGTCTTTTCTTGGCTGTCAAATCTCACTTTTCTAAAAACAGTTTAGGAATTCGTTTTACTTCTATCATCGTGTGTAAAGTTTTTGTTGACCACATTAAAAAGATTTAGTCACTCAGAATTCCTGCCATAAAATGTTCCCACAAGGGGCATAAGTTACCATTTTCTTGCCTTATATTCTCTCTCTTGTTCTCTTCCACCTAATCAAATACACTCAACTCTCATTATCACAGCTGATGGGGAGAAGAACAGAGAGGCAGAAACTAGCTCCAACCACCCAAAGGCCATCAGTTTCCATTTCTTCTGACAAAGCTCAGCACAAGCTCACCAGCTGGTGAAAGAGACCAAGCTGGGTTTTGAGTGGGCCCCTCACCTTCCCCACGCTCTTTGTACCACAAAAGCAGCCATATAAGCGCACGGAAAACTGGAGTTGGCTATTCTGACAAAACAGTGTCATTTATATTCCTCAAGCTATTATAGCTAAAATAAATAATAAAAGGGTGTGCATAAATATCTAGAGATATTTATCTAGCAAATATCTAGAGAGATTATAGCATACTATTTGAGAGAAAGTATAAAATAGTATTTAAGATCCCAGATTCTAGAGCCAAATCCCGCCTCCCCAGCTCATCAGCTGTATGACTGGGGACAAATCACTGCCCTTTCTGTGCCTCAGTTTCCTCATCCACAAAAACAGCACCTATCTCATAGGGCTTTTATAAGGACAAAATGGGTCACATAAAGAGCTCAGAATGGTGTGAGGCACCACAATGTGTTCAATCCATGTTGGGCATTATTATTATTTCCTCTACCGACATTCTGTGATTAGTCCTGCATGGAGAACAGTAAGAGACGGAGGTAATAAAAGACGACACAACTACAGGGAGCTTACATACAAAATTAAGAAGCCAAAACACACCAAAGAAAATCAGATGAACAACCCCATATATATAGTAAAGCCTCAAATTGAATATTATAAACAATTAATATATATATATCTCAATGTAAAAATAAATGTGCAGTACAGAGAACAAATAAGAATAATTCTAATTAGAAAATTATTGATGAATAACTGCTCTAAAGTATGTTTGGCAGTACAGGCAAGGAAATCCTAGTAAACGATCTGAAAGACTTTTCTCAAAAACTGCCCGGCAATGCGACAAGTGTTAACCTTTATCATTAATTCAGATGGTATTTTTGAGCTCATTATATGTTTTTTAAATAGCTAGGTCCCAAGACTGAAAATCGTTTTTTTTTCCCCAAATATAGAAATCCTCTTCAAATTTAAATCTACATCATCGTATATATATTTTTACAGAGCTGCAGACTATCAGGAGCTTTCACTGGCCATCAATACTCTAGGAGGCAATGTAATGCAATCTTGTGCTACAATAGTCCTGTGTAGGCATACACACACACACACACACAGACACACACACACACACAGACACACACAGACACACAGACACACACACACAGACACACACACACAGACACACACACACACACACAGACACACACACAGACACACACACACACAGACACACACACACACACACAGACACACACACAGACACACACACACAGACACACACAGACACACACACACAGACACACACACACACACAGACACACACACACAGACACACACACATACAGACACACACACACACAGACACACACACACAGACACACACACACAGACACACAGACACACACACACACAGACACACACACACACACACACAGACACACACACACACACACAGACACACAGACACACAGAAAATTTCGAGCTTTAACATGACAACAGAGAAGGAGCAGGTAAGTGCCTTTCTTCAGGTCATAACTGTGCAGAGAAAGCACCAGCAGTTACAAAACCACTCACCATCTGTGCCACTAACAGCTGGCTGCTGGGTGACACACCACTGCAGAAACAGACTAGGCAGCGGGGTAGGGGCGGAGGAGGGGATGGACGTGCTCACCTGGCGCTTACCCAGCCTGCCAAGTTCTCTCAGGGCATCCGTCACATGCCTGGTCCTGTGCTGCTGCCCACTGGGCTAAAGGTAACTAGCAGACAAAATCCATACTTGACTTCCCAAGAGAACAGACAGTGGAGGATAGGCCAATGAGAAGCTGGGAGCAGTCACCCCACTGGGCAGGGACAGGATCAGTGAGTGTCAATGCCGGTGCCAGTTCTGAAGACAGACACTGTTTTCTTTCTGCTCAGCAGCCCAATAAGGAGAGACAATGGGCATATTTTTTTTAAAACCATTGAAATGAACGATCAGATGTTGGGTGGTCATGTCAAACGGACATAAGACAGCTCAAGAAAGTAACTGATTATCAGTACACTGACAGCAGGTTTCTTCTAGATGAATTCATAACTCGAACTGAACTATCCCAGCCATTCAACAATTCTGAGCATCTTGTGTGGGCTAGGAGCTGGGAAGACAGCGCCAGATGACCTGGTCTGGGCTCTCAACAGGCTAACCAGCTAGTGGGGGAGATAAACAAGCAGTATCTGTCTGCAAGGTGGAGTAAGTCTTAGCACCGTTAAGACCCAGTGATCAGGGAAGGCCCCTCTGAGGAGGGGACGTTTACACCGAGACTTCGAGCATAAGCAGACAAATCAAGTCCAGCTCTTACTGGCCCCGACTGGTCAGATTTCATACACAGTATTGCAACTCCACGGACGCATAGAAACCTTATGCATATAATGTGCGCACCTGCCTTTCCCTCCAACCACTCTGGCTGTCTTCATCACCTCACAGCACTTCGAGTCTGAATGGGAAGTACCCACCCTATTTATTACACACATGCCTGCCCTTCCCTCCTCTCTCCCCAAAGTCCCTGAAGTCATTTCCGTAAAACCTAGATGGTGCAAATTTACAGGAGTTGTTCAACAGACTCACATCCCTGTGTGAGAATATTAAATCATCCCCCCATAAACAAACACAGTCATAAACAAGTGATTAATTTTTTTAGATTATATTAAGCATCAGCAATAGCCAAGCTATTATACTAAGAAAGAAATGTCTATTTCTAGAAATAAGTCTAGGAAAGAAAACTTTAAAAAAAAAAAAAAAAAACCCCAGAAAATTGCTGATTCGGTGGCATTATACTAAGAAAAAAATAAGTCTATTTCTAGAAATAAGTTTAGGAAAGAAAACTTAAAAAAAAAAACACAGAAAAGTGCTGATTCAATAGCACCCATGCAAGAACATTTTATTAGGTACTAATCTGTAACACTAAGGATTTAAATCCAGCTAAATTCTTATCTTTAGTGGGTTATGATGACAAGCTATAGCAGTTTAATTCATGCCTTTTAGCTGGCAGCCGGGTAACAAGCTGCAAATCAACTTTGCTGAACAAATCGGTTAATGCTATACATGGGAAAACTATAGTCCACACAATGAAGAACGAAGGCAATACCTCATGTAGATCCACGTAAGGGAGAACTCTTAAACGTGAATGGGGAGTATTATAAATCTTTTCCCTTCTATTTAACTGCTATTAAGGAAACGGCACTTGGGCTATTTAGAAATGGAGGCAGACCTACATTCAAAGAAAATTAGCCACAATAAATAGCCTTTAAATGCTCCAGGTGAACACAAACGCCACGTCTTAAGACAGTCCCAGCAGGTCTCTAAGAAGTATCAAGACTCATGTACTTGCCAACAAGCGGTTAAAACCCAGATTTTATTCTTGTTCCAATAGTGCTCTAGTTGGAATCTTTTTCCTAATTCTTAATCTCCACATCATCTCAGGAAGTTTTTTATAGCCCAGGCATATAATCATGGTGCTGTTTGCTAAGAACATGATTCAGTCGGCTTTTAAGCCGGCTTAAGCGGCCAGTATTTGTTGCACACACAAGGCTACTGGCAGCCAGCTCCTCCTTCCCTATAGCTACTCTCACACCTACAGAAAGTGAGCTCGCTCAGCTGAGTCTTTCGTAATTCCTATAAAGCTGGAGTCTAAAACCACAGGGTGACAGGGAGCGTACCAATGGTGGGGGAAACCTGGCACAAGCTCACTGCAAAGAACCAGAGCAGAGGACGCCTTTAAATAGACCTGGGTAGAAATAGATGTACGGGCAGGGGAATAGAAACTGGACTGCATGACCGTCAGAAAACAGAAATCCTGGCACCCAACTGCCCAAACTTCGGAAAGAAGAGCTAAACGATACAATTAGCATCAATTTTGTGTTTTGGGAAGGCTTTCACATCGTGTGTCTTATTTAAACATCAAAATATAAAATCTGATGAGGAAACGGAGGCTGGACACTTACAAGGCTTCCAGAAGGTATCTCCCAAGACCGGGACACCAACCTAACTAAACACATGCTTTTTCCTCTACAGGAACAATTCTTACCCTCTGCTGGGCCGCTGAATCTCTCCACTAAGAACATGCACGTACTTGTCTGCACCTGGGGCTCACAAGCCCCCAGCAGCCCACACCCCAGGTTAGGAACCATGAGAGCAGGCGGCCTCTACAGGTCCCTCCAGCACTCACACGCCACAGTATTAGGAGAGCTCGGCATCTGAAATCCATCTCACTCTCCATGTCCTACAGAACCGCTAGCATTCACCCCTTTACCTCGGCCTGGGAGCATGTGGGTTCAAGGCCTACTGTACACAAAGGGTCACCTCTTACCATTCTGTTTGCACCAGGAAAAAAGTGGCTCAGGGCCAGAGGTAACTCACAAGGGCATCATTCTCTATGGACACACACACACACACACACACACGCATGCACAGCTCCTGCGATTCTGCAAACGGATACTTACATTAGCATTTTATTGTCTTCATGTCATTTATAAATCCCCCAAATGGGTGAGCTGGATGTTTCTCTCCTTCTAAAGTTCCTCAAGCTTTCATCCAGCTGAATAACAGCGGTTTGATGGACTATTTCTCCAGGAATGCAGCCCTCAAACAAACCCACATAAATAGCACCCTTGCCCCAGCAGCAGCAGCAAATGAAGAAGTAAGTCCTGACATCTCGCCTTAAAGCAGCAAGCCAAGCTGGCAAGATGCTGCCATTCCTTGTACACCTCCTCCCCTGCACAATAGGCTGTTTACAGAGGCCTGAAAGCGCCCTCTTTGTCCGGCACTAGCTGGGCAGAGCTCGGCCTCGAGAGCAACAAGAGGGCAGCAGCCAGACCGTGTGCTGTTCTTTCAACAGGCCTCTCCAAACCCGGTGGAGTCTTGCTCCTTAACCCTGGCTGGCAAAGTACCTAAAGCTAGATTTGCTTAAACCATCCCCTCTGGAACCGAAAGGGCAGTCAGGCTCTCTGTAGACAGTGGGAGCCATAGAAGCTCCACAGAGGTGCCCAGGTCTGCTGTTCCAACCTCATCCCACGGGGGAATTCCTGACCGTGGTCGCTGCCCCTGGACCATCTCCTCATCCTGAGCACGAGAAGGAGAAGGGCCACTTGGGTCACTCAGGGATCCCAGGCACAAGGAGCAAGTAGTTCCACAGGGAATTATCCCCACCCGCTGCTTTGGGGCTTTCCTCCCCAAGGAAGCATAGTAAACCTTAAGCCCGCTTAATTTTCATTAAAGTGATTCTGTGTGTGGATCCCCAATTCAATTTCCAAGAAGATTTTAAAAGGAGAAAGGGAGCGGAGATGCTTTGTTTTTAGAAAACTGTTTTATTGAAACAGTCAAGGCAAGCTGAGTAATTCTATACTCAACCACTCCCTGCCCATCTCCTTAAAGCTGTCCAAGAGTGGGACACAAAGCTTTCACAGGCAAGTATAGGGCTAGACTGATTTTTACCAGTAAGATTAGGGCCAGGCCTCACCCGTTCACACTGGCCACCAGCCACCACTACCACATACATCCCAAAATAAAGACATTCCAAATATAATGTGCCCAACTGGAACAGATAAACTTTTAGGGATCAGATGAAACTGGTCAAATGCCTGCTTATTACAGTCTCTGTATTCACCAAGCTATACATATATTTAAGTCACACAACAATATACATTACTTTAGAAATATTTACTGGTTTTCTATTCACATTTCATTAATATTTTATTCAAAGTCTCTGAACATGCTTCTTCCAACAGGGTTTTCAGAATCTCCAAAGCCACATTTTGAGGATTAACAGTTTTCTGTGGCATATCTTCACATTTTTCTCTTCCATTTAAGCTGGTTAAGTGGAAGCATTTTTTGAACTCCCATCTGCAGCTACCACTGCAAAAATTCTCCCAAGTCACAGGAACACATCTGTATAACGTCAGGACAGTTTAAAAAAAATCTGTCCTATGGGTCCATATTCATATAACTAAACCCATACTTCGCTGCTTTCTAAACTGATGTTTAAAAGGTTTTTATAATAATATCCAACGCTTGCCTTTGTAAAGTCCAAAAGTAATTACCCAGAAGTAATTACCCAGCCAGCATTCAATTTCTTTGCCTTAGACTTTTACAAGAACCCAAGATTCGGATTAGCAGGGGTGGCTTCAAGACAGGGTGCCTGGGCTTCCCTGGTGGCACAGTGGTTAAGAATCCGCCTGCCAATGCAGGGGACACGGATTCGAGCCCTGGTCCGGGAAGATCCCACATGCTGTGGAGCAACTAAGCCCATGAGCCACAACTACTGAGCCTGCGCTCTAGAGTCTGTGAGCCACAACTACTGAAAGCCACGCGCCTAGAGCCCGTGCTCCGCAACAAGAGAAGCCAACGCAGTGAGAAGCCTGCGCACCGCAATGAAGAGTGGCCCCCGCTCGCCACAACTAGAGAAAGCCTGCGCGCAGCAACGAAAACCCAATGCAGCCAAAAATAAATAAATAAAATGAATAAACGAAAAAAAAAGACAGGGTGTCCCCTCTACTGATGTTGTTCAAAATAAAATGCCCGAGAGAGCGCACTCCGTAGTGTGAAAGGCTTGGTAAGACTCTAACGTGAGGACTGAAAGAGGGTTTGGGAAAACCTCACCTTCTATTGGGCATGTACATGATTTAATATCCACTTGGGGGTACAAACTTCGAAAACTTGCAGACGCCATTCATGAGGCTTGGAAGTAAACTGCATAACAACAATACAGACACAAAATAGAGAATAACGAGGTGCCAGTAAGTGCAAAAGAAACTGTGGACGCCATCACACCGTCTCGGGGGAGCTGTGTGTGGACGCAGGAGGTGAGCGTGGCCTAAGCAAATGAGCATAACTTCAGGCTCCGGGCATGAGAAGCAGCTCCCCACCTCAGCTCAAGGATTTGGAGCAAGTTAATCCGGAACGCAGGACAGGGTAAGCTGCACAGGAGGTGGGAAGGAAGACGTGCGGGGAAATCAGCATGCGGTTACGATGTCTGTGAGGCCACTGTGAGCTAAGCGTCAGGCCGGCGCTGAGCAGTCACCGTGAGATCACATGTAGTAACAGTCCTCACTGCACGGAGCTGCTACCGTCAATGCAAAGACCAGGAAACCGTGCGGGGAAGTTCAAGTCCCTGCCCAGCTCCGCACAAGAACAGGACTAGAGCCTGGGCTGAGGGCAAGGCCACTGGACCTTAAGAGGCAAGTGCTGGGACCCAGGCACACGGTGATTCAAATCTACACAAAGGTGGGACACAACGCAGAGGATGACAAAAAGCGAGGACACATGGGGCTTTAAAAAGCTGGGATGTGACCCCCAATGTCCACCCACAGGTGAAAAACAGAATGCGGTGCATGCACACGATGGAATATTCTTCAGCCTTTACAAAAGACGGAAATTCTGATACACGCCATGACATGGGTGAACCTTGAAAACGTTATGCCAAGTGAGAGAAGCCAGACACAAAAGGACACATACCATACAATTCTGCTTATACCAGGGGCCTAAAATAGGCGAATTCATAGAGACAGAAAAAGACACACGGTGGGGGTTACTGCTTCACAGTACAGTTCCTGCTTCGGATGATGAGAAATTCTGGACTAGAGTGTGGTTATGGTTATACAACACTGGGAATGTACTTAATGCCACGGAATTTCACACTTAATGCCACGGAATTGCACACTTAACGATGGTTAAAATGGTAAATTTTATGTTACTCATATTTTACCAGAATTTTAAAAAATTTAATCACTTAAAAAAAATACGTACCAGGATTCGGTAACTAAGTGGGTATAAATGGAAAAAAGAGAAGGAATTGGAGGGTGAGTTTTTGAGTCTGGAGAATGGTGGTGGGGCCGTGAAGTGCAGAGGCAGCTCTGAGGCATCTGTAGGCCCTCGTCCCGGGGCGAGTGGAAGGGCGATCCCTCCTCTCCCCGTGCTCCTCTGGGCTCCCCTGCCGACCCCAGCCTTGGGGCCGCCACGGAGGCAGGTGTCACAGCGCACGCCACCTCCGTTCCTCCTCGGCACCCCTGCCCTTGCT
This sequence comes from Balaenoptera borealis, assembly GCF_965194805.1. Lineage (NCBI taxonomy): Eukaryota > Metazoa > Chordata > Mammalia > Artiodactyla > Balaenopteridae > Balaenoptera > Balaenoptera borealis. The sequence continues at coordinate 24,127,593 of NC_138880.1, read as the reverse complement.
GCACCTCACGAACCCCCCAAAGCCCAGCAGAAGGTCCCCGTGCCTCCAAACCCGCTCCGCAGTCCCCCTCACCTACAGCTCTCCTCCCTGGTCCTGCTTTAAGATGTCCAGGGCTTCCCTGGTGGCGCAGTGGCTGAGGGTCCACCTGCCAGCGCAGGGGACGCGGGTTCGAGCCCTGGTCTGGGAAGATCCCACATGCCGTGGAGCAGCTGGGCCTGTGCGCCACAACTATTGAGCCTGCGCTCTAGAGCCCGCGAGCCACAACTACTGAGCCTGCGAGCCACAACCACTGGGACCCGCGCGCCTAGAGCCTGTGCTCTGCAGCAGGAGAGGCCACCACAATGAGAGGCCTGCGCACTGCAGCGGAGAGTGTTCTCTGCTCGCTGCAGCTAGACTGAGCCGGCGCACAGCAGCGAAGACCCAACGCAGCCAAAAAAAAAAGATGTCCAAATCCTACCCAAATAGGCCAGAGGCTGCTTTCCCGAATAAATTCTTACAGGACCCACTCAGTCAGAAGCGGGGAGTCCTTCCTCTGAACTCCAGGAATGCTTTAGTTGTAGCCCTCGTGTGGTCCTTAGCGCCTCCTGTTTTGTGCTTATGGTGAGTGTACGCTTCCCCTGGGGAGATGCTCCCCTCCTCATGGGCCGGAGCCCTGGCCCAACTGTCTCAAGATGCCCTCAGTGCTTAGCATGGTGCCCTGCCCAGAACAGGTGCTTCCTAAACAGTTCCTGAGTCATGAACGACCCCCTGTGATTCTGCCCAGTTCTCTACTGCAAGCCTCCACAAGATGCGTACACAGAGCTGTGATTCTCCAAAGAGAAAGGGGGTATTCAGGCCATTTCCAAACTTCAGCATCTTCCCTTGGCACCCTCGCTGCTGATATGAGACAGTGAGCTGGGAGGAAGCAGCACCTTCCAGGGGAACTGAAGGGGAAAGAAACAAACCAGCAGACAGGATGGCAAGCCACTGACTGAGAGGCTACCTCAGAACATCTACTTTCCCATCTTCCCATTGCCTATTTCTCAAACTGTCTCACTTAGGTATGATGTCACCCCCAAGGTCATCTAAGGGCAAGGGTCCTCACTTCTCCTTTGTAGAAATCCATTCAGACATGTGATTGCGGGTTAGTTTACAACAAATCAAGGCTGCCCATGAAGAACACAAGAGAGCAAACCCTTTTCTTAAATAGAACAGCCAATGCCAGAGGAAGGGCTGAGTCCAGAGCCTGACCCCAGGGCTGGCCACCAACTTCTGTAAGTGAGTTTTATCTCTGAAAGGAAAGCAAATCCTCCCAACCAGAGAAACTGCCCAGGGGCTGGAACACAATGGCGGGCTGGCGTGAGGAGCCCTTAGAAAGGCCCAGAGCGTGGATGGGTGGGTGGCCATCTGGGATGCAAGGAATGCTTGAAGCAGGACCTGCCCAGCATTCCGCAGAGAGAAAAAAACCACCAAGCACCCAGCTCTCCTCCCTTCTCTCTTCAACGCAGATACAGAGGCCTGCCAGGTACATCCACTTGGGAAAACGATAATTATAGTCACGCCCTGCCTGGTGAAGATATGCAGGTCACCTAAAAGCCTCTCCGTCAGGGTGAAATTTTAGTGCCATGGATTTAAGAGGAAATGTTTCCATTCAAAAAAAAAATTCCTAAGAGAAGGAAGATGTTTTCCACTGGTCTTCAAACAGCGATACACTACTGTTAAGTGGTATCTAGATATGAGTCATGACAGGGCAGGGACGTTTCCCAGGAAGAGCCAGAGAAGGGAACAGCCCTGGACAGAGCAGACCCACAGTCAGCCGGCTCTGCTTCAGCGGCTGGAGACCAGGCGGCTGTTTGTTAGGCTGACCCCAGGCTTCTGCGAGAACCAAGACAGAAGAGGCTCCTGCAGGCGAGGCTTCCCGCTCATCAGCGGGTCTGACAGGCATGTTGTTTCAGCTGATCTGGGCACAGGGAGGGTCCTGATTACGTCTGGGGGCCTGCATGTCACAGAGGATGACACCGTGGTATGGGGCACTCAGGCAACACAAGGAGAGCCTGTTATGATGATAGCTGGAGAAGAAATAAAATTCTTGTGGCCACTAAACAATGCAGAAGAAAAGATTCTCTACCTTCCGGGCATGCAATGAACCACAAAGTAAACCCTGAAGCAGAAGGCACCCCGAGAGAAGGGGACAACAATCGAACAGGAAACAGGACCCATGTCTTTCACAACGACCAGGGCTGGACCCAGCTGGCAGGGGCCCTCCTCTAAGGGCCTCAGGACCGGGAGGAGGTCCATTTGTTTGAGGAGCTGCACATAGAGAAGGCACCGAAGTCCTGGGGCCCCTTCAGATGCTCTGTCCAAAGCTAGCAACTTCCGGTAGTGGCCATGGGAGGAGGCAGAACAGAATCATGAAAGAACGCTAGGCCCACACGCACGGAGCTCTCCGTCCAGGTACTGGCTGTGCCCCGTGAGCTGCAAAACATGAGTCAGCCCCCCTGCTGCCTGCGTAGGCCCCCGGGGGACAAGGAAGGGAGGGGGACAGAGGGAAGCTTCGCCCCTTCTGTCACCAGCACCACAGAGCATCTCCAAGGTGATGCTCAAAGAGGCAAAAGCTGGCCACGCAGTCCTGGCATTTGGGACTAAATAACAGGATCCCACCCACCCAGAAACTCCGGGTGATGGCAGGACATAAAAAGAAAACAGCCCATTGTTAAAAAAACCATCAATTCTACGGGTATTTGTTTTATGATTTTATTACTGTTTGTACTTTGCTGTATTTTTTTTTTTTTTTTTTAGTTTCTCAAGATAAACAAGCTATAACTAGGTCAGGTCAGTTCATTTCCTCCTGTATTTATGTATTTCCCACCTGCTCCAGAAAGGGACCCGGGTGGTAACCTGTCCTTCCAGCAAAGTGACAGATGGGGTGGAAGCCCCTCCCAGAAAATACATATCTAAGCTCTCACCATCTGCCCTAACCTGTAAGAGTTAACACACCTGCAGGAGTTAACTCACCTACAGGAGCTAACTCACCTGCAGGAGCTAACTCACCTGCAGGAGTTAACTCACCTGCAGTAGTTAATGCACCTGCAGGAGTTAACACACCTGCAGGAGTTAACCAAACTATGCAGGGCCCTGGGCTCCAGGAGCCAGAGGGGAGAAAGCACTGTGTATGGGCTGGAGCACAGAGGAAGGGCGGTCCAGTGAGCCGAGAGCTAGACAGGAACAGGCAGAGGCAGCTGGGGGTGGGGAAACGCCAAGGCCCAGCCTGTGCTGGCAGCACTCGGGGTGGCGGGTAGGTTAAGGACAACAGTGACATAAACCAGAGGCCCCGACACTCCTCTCTCCCAGGAGAGCAGCCTGGCGGCAGTCTGGGCAAAGCTGGTGCAGGAGCCAGAGAGGAAGCAGGACCAGCCCTTGCAGCTCCCAGAGGTTGCAGTGATCAAATGTCAATGACCTGGATAAGGAGGCTGAGGGGACACAAGGTTGGGTAGAGATACTTACACTTCTGAAAACAGACCAAGGTTCCAAAGGGACAGATAAACCAGAGAAATGGCTAACAAGGCGGGCGTGAGGGAACACAGAATAAAAGGCAGATTTCTACCCAGAGAGAGAACAAGGCCAGCTACTGCCAAACTTGGGAGAAATCCACTTTTGAGCGTTGACGGATTTCAGCTCAGGGGACACCCTCAGTGGTGCAGCAGGAAGCGACAGGAGAAACAGAGAAAAGGTTTAAGCAGAATTTGGCTCATTGTGTGAGAAGGGATGAGGGAGGCCTCGGTGAGCAAGGGTTACACCCAGAGTTCAGGTAACTGTAAGAGGTGATTAGCCCTGGGGAAGCTAAAGACAAAACGAATCTAACCAGTTGCAGAGGATTATAGAATAACGACCCAGCGTTTAAAAGAAGGAAGGGGAAAAAAAAGAGATTGTCCCATCTGGCCGTACCTCCTCGGAACAGGTGACGCTAATTTTGGGTCTTTATTTTTCCTTTATGTTTTGTTTAAATTTTTATTATGAAAATTTCCAAATCTATTCAAAAGTATACAGGGTAGTATAAGAAGCCACCATGTACCCATAATAACCCCAGCTTCAGTTTCAATAATGATCAACATCTTGTCAGCATTGTTTCATTCTTAAAAAACAACTTAAAAGAAAATCCCAAACATCTCATCATTCAGGTGACACTTCTGAGGCCCGTTTTAGCTCTACGATCCTACAGCTTTGAGAACTCAGTTAAGAGGAGTAAAACAGGCACAGATGCTGTAAACTGCCACTGACCAAAGGTTTAAACAAAGAAAGCCAACTCAAATATTGACTTGAAGTGTCCAACCCAGCATGATATTTAATTGTCATGCAAGAAGAAGGTACATATATACACACTGAGACTATTTAGGGAGCACCCACTCTACATCCAGCACTGCCTGAGGCACAGGAGTGAATAAAACAGAAAAAAATGAAATCCTTGTCCTAAGGATGCTTCTTTCTACATTGTCAAGTTTTGGCCAAAGGCAAAACATCTTCCAGATTTAACCTGGCTCTCCTAAAGTGAGAGGCCAATCTGACACGAATCACAACCCAGTGTCACAAAGCAGTGTCTATCCCCCCTTAACTAACAAATTCCTTTCTTTTAAAAATGGCATTTGGAGGGGTCTTGCCACACTGGTGGCAGAGAAGGAGTTAATTTTCTGGCTCTCTAAACTTTTGATGATGCATCAAAAATCGTAAGTAAATGTATCCCTAATATGTAGATGTACTTATTTATAAACTGTATACATGTGCAAATATTTTCTGAACATTATGAAACATACAATTATGAATTTAAAAAGAAAGCTAAAAAATAAATATCTACAGAAGTTCTAATACATCCACCTGCACCCTAATAGATGGTCTCTCCCCACCCGGGGCACATGCACCCCATCTTGGAGACCAGCGCTCCACCTCCTCTCTGTCACCTACCTGGCTAGAGTCTCTGTCAGTTCCCGACTACGGGCAGCAGTAAATACAGCTGCTAACCGGAGGGCCTGCAGAAGCCCGCAGCGCCCAGGACGCAGGGTGACAGTGCCGGCCCAAGCTGCACACGGACTTTCCATCCAGGGGGAGACAAAAATACTCCGCGTCGCCCTGTGATGGAAAGAAGCGTGCCGGGGAGGACAGTACAGCACAGGTCACAGGCACCTGGGCTAGTGCTGAGGCCAAGCGGACTGGGGGCGCTGCTCTGGAGGAAGGAGACTCTAGGCAAGGGCCCCGGGCAGGCTAAGGGCCTGGCTCATCGGAGGCGGTCTGTCCCGGCACCTCAGCTAGAGTCCCTGCGTGCCCTCCAGAGAGGCCTGGAGTCTGACGTGCTGCCCTCTGACTCATGCCAGGAGGGGAAACACAGCCCCGCACCGCCGCCGGCATCTAGCCTGCTCGGGCCGCTGGACGTACCCTCTGCATCGCGGGTCCCTCCCCGCTGAGCGGGTTGGTTGGACAGTGTGACAGCAAGGTCCCTGCCAGCTGCTCGGTCTGGGGCGCCTCCGGAGATTTTCAACACCTTGATCTCAGCTACAAGATCTAAGCCTTGCACAGGATCATAACATACAACCCTGGAACGATGAAATGTACGTTCTTGTCAGTGACACCGTCTATGAGACATCTGTCCACCTGAATGTCTCCTGGTCTCAATCAATCATCAGATAATACTAAGGACTTACTAGCAGCGAGGCCCTGTGTTAAACGCTGCTGAAAACTCAGAAACGGCAGTGACTAGGTCTCCTAAGTGCACAGAGCTCAGTGCGTGGCTGGGGGACCTAGTGGGGAAGCGAGCTATGCGCGTACGAAGAGGCAAAGGAAGGGCAGGGGGGTGCCACTCAAAACGCGGAGTAACCAGCACAGCCAGGCCCCAACCAACTGGAAAAGAAGAGCCCAACCCCCAGACCAGGGTTCAGGAGAGCCTCCCCGGACAGGCGCTAACCCTTCAGTTTCTGAATTAGGGGTGAGGGCTCTTGGGGTAGCAGCTGTCTTCTAACCGGAATGAGAGTGTTTCATCATTTTAACCACCAGTTGCTGTCAGCCGAGGGTTTCAGGGAGCGACGTGGAGTCTGAGGACGGCGAGGGTCCCTCTGGGGAAAGTGCCTCTGAAGAGCGGAGCGGTGAGCAACGAGGGTGGGACGAGGAACGTCACTGCGGACAGGGGACGGCGGGCACACAGGCCCGGGAGGCTCGGCCAGGGCACGGGACGGCAAGTCGGGTGGAAGACAGAGTCATGGGTGCAGAGGCCTGAGTTCAACCCTGTGCCACCAGAGTCTCTTTCCGAAAGTCCCAGCTCACAGTGGTTTGGGAGACTCATGGGAAACAGCAGGTTGGAACCAGACCCCGGAAGCCCCCGACAGCCAAGCTACGTGAAGACTTGGGGCCTTCCAGAGGGACCCTGGAAGGCTTCCGGGCGGAGGAGGGATTCGATCCGAACTCTGTGTTAGGAAGAGTCATCATCCCCCCTCTTTTTGTAACTAGGGACTTTTGCTGTCTACACGAGAGGCGGCAGACTCTGGATTCGGGCAGTGACATGGACAATGAAAGGAAGAAGTGCGTGTGTGCTGGGCCGCACGGACAGAATACGCAGAACCTGCTGACCGGCAGGATGGTGGGGCTCAAGTCAAGCATGACACCGAGGTCCAGCCATTCCTTGAACAGGCATAGGGCCCGGGAACAGACTCCATTGTGTGCCACGGCCCGAGGGGAACACAGTTTGTGTAACCTCGGTAAGTCACCTCCTCTCCTGCACCAGGTACTGCATCGGGCGATGAGTGAGTTAGGCTCAGGGACCCGGGGAACCTGGGGTGCGCTGGAGTGTCTCAGAGGTGAGGAAGCAACCGCGTCTCGAGCCTCTGTGATCTGGGATTCCCACCCCTCCCTCCTTAAACCATGGCAGCCCTGCTTTTATTTATTTCATATATTGGGGTTCTGCCTAAAACTGTCCTGAGGAAAGGAGGCCATAACCACTGGACTACACCTCTGTGCCTTCAAACCCTGCAAATCCACAATTCTATTCTCTTGTCTATTAAACGTTTCCAGCACGGTCTAGAACAAGACTAACTTCCAGGGCAGGCAAAGCCTTTTACTCTTTAATTTTCTAGAAAGTCACAGCTGTGTAGCAAGTGATCTTATCACTCGCCGAATGGAGCTGAATCAAAATCTGTTATCGTTTCAGCCCGCTGGTAGTAAAGACAGCGTGTGAATGAGATAGGGGATGACCAAGGAGCAATGATATGGAAGAAGAACCAGCTCTGTCCTCAGTCTTGCTGGATAATCTAGAACTTTCCAGGCCCCCCTGGACTAAGAACGCTTCAAGTTCAAGAAGCAGAGCCAATGGGCTTCCCTGGTGGCGCAGTGGTTGAGAGTCTGCCTGCCGATGCAGGGGACACGGGTTCGAGCCCTGGTCCGGGAAGATCACACATGCCGCGGAGCAACTAGGCCCGTGAGCCACAATTACTGAGCCTGCGCGTCTGGAGCCTGTGCTCCGCAACGAGAGGCCGCGACAGTGAGAGGCCTGCGCACCGCGATGAAGAGTGGCCCCCACTCGGCGCAACTAGAGAAAGCCCTCGCACAGAAACGAAGACCCAACACAGCCAAAAATAAATAAATAAATAAATAAAATAAATTTATAAAAAAAAAGAGAAGCAGAGCCAAGTCATTAGGCGCTCTGGCCCTGAAGCCAAACTGCCTAGGTTCAAACCCTGGTTTGGGAGACTTAATCCCTGCACCTGTTCCTTTACCTTTCGTAAAATATGGATAAAAGGAGGACCTACCTTACAGGGTAGTTGGGAGGATTAACTGCATTAACAGATCTGAAGCACCAAGAACAGTGCCTGGCGCTGTTAGCTGTCGTTACCCCCTATCCTGTCCCTCAGCTGACACTGCCCTGCTCTGGCAGCTGACAGCTGAGCCTGGAGGGAGAGACGAGCTCCTGCAGGAACTTTCTCTTTACTCCGGTTAACAAAAGAATATATGGTACTCAGGGCATTTTGGCCTTCCGTATATGGACATTTTGCCCACTACAAACCTGTGGGAAAAGTGCCAACTTCTATAGCGGCCAAATAAGTGTGCAAATGGACAGATAATACATTTAACAGAAGTCCCTCCAGAATGAGGAAATGGTGCAAAAGGCAGCCACATTTCCTCCTGTGATGCCCTAACTTCTTTTCACTTATCTTTCCAAAGCATGAAATCCTTATTTCAACAGCTTTTGACTAGAACACATGAACCCAGAAGTCCATTAAAACCATACACTAATAAAAATAATTTCCAAATCATTGTCAATTTCAACAATTTTAAAGCAGAACATGCCCAAACTTAAAAATATATATATTGAAATATATAAGAAGCTTGGTGAACTGTTCTGAAATAGACAGTTGTTCCTAAATATCCAACAATAGGGGAAAGGTAAATAAATTACGGCATCTCCCATAAACCATATAAGGCAGTCACCTTCAAAACTCATTTTTTTCAAAAGTATGTAACAACATGAAAAAAACTGTTCATGATATAACTTAGGTGATTAAAATTAAATTATCAAAAATTTTATCTTCGATTAAAAATATACACCTAAGCTTAAAAAAAAAAAAATCTGGAAAAACACAAAAAGGAAATACATGAAAATGTTAATAATATTCAATCTCTTGAAGAGAGGTCTTTGTTTTTTGGGGTTTGTTTTGGCCATACCATGTAGCTTGCAGGATCTCAGTTCCCCGACCACGGACTGAACCCGGGCCACAGCAGTGAAAGCCCAGAATCCTAACCAGTAGGCCACCAGGGAACTCCCAGATTTATTTTTTATAGTTCACAAATTTTCTATAACAAGCATAGATTTTTATTACAACATTAAATGTATATATTATAAAAATGATGTCTTATTGTATACTGTATTTATATAAATATATAATTTTATTTATACATACAGATTTCTGAGGCAAATGGTTTTGACTTAGATATTAGACAGCTTTCAAATTTTTATTTAAAACTTGAAAACTACATGGAGCCACCAGTCCTGAAATCTTAGATTCTAGAGACACGACGCTGGCCTCCAGCCAAATGTATTCTTCTGCAGCAGCGAAACAGTCCTCACCTCCAGCTAAGTTTTTGGCCAAAGAAAGTGCCATCCCTCCAAGCCGGCCAAATTTCAGGGCAGGCTCTGTCATATTTCACCCTTCCCTCTTGATTCCACAAAAGTTATGACTAATACCTGTGTCGCCTCCAACACAGTTAAGAAATTCTAAATGTTAGGATGTGAGAAAGCAGAAAAATGAACCGAACTCAAATTATGTGACCCTTTTCTCTTGTCACTGTGGTACAAATTATGTATCACCTCGAGCTTACACAAACTAGGATTTCTTAAGAGCTGGCATTCAGCATTTTAGATGAGGAACGGGCGAGGAAATGGCATGGAGTTGTGGACACAGGCACTGGTAAGTTTGCCTCTACCTTCTAGTTCATCACGTCCAGCTATGACTTCAGGGCCTGTGCTTGTTTAAAAGCTCTCCAAAGCTCCTTTAAGTACTAGAACGTTGAAACTCAAACTCAACCCCTGGCACCTTCTCTGTTCCCTGAGCGTCAAAGCAAAGTGACTCTAATGTGTTTGTCTGGACATCAAGTTGGACCGATAACCTGCAATGGAAACTCTGGCATCTTGGATCTCCCTCCTGACTGGCCACGGCCTGTCAGAGGGCAGAGCTTGAAGAGGACTTAGGATAACTACAGCTCTGAGCTGCCTTAAAGGATGTTCTTTTGTATTTTCTAAGACAGGAGTCTAACGCATTGCATCACCCAAACAATACTGTTCACAAAACGTGATTAATTCTGTCAACACTGACAGAATTCGGTTATAACAGATAGTAAATGCAAAAGAATAATGGACATAGGTGGCAAATTTGCACAATAAATTCAGCAACCGACCTTAAAAAATTATCTATTCCCCCAAGGTTACTGAGTATCACATCTAGAAATTACTACTATTCCTACAGTCTCGCTCTTTCCAGAAAAGTGAAACTTCAAGAGAGAGAGGAGAAATCCCCAGCTGTAATGACAAAACAACATGATCTTTCCCCAGCCCCTCTTCCAAACTTCCAAGGGACAGCTACATCAAAAACCAAAGATGTAGCCAGCCCTGGATATCAAGCAGGACACTGTGGCATGCGGTACACTGTCAGCTATTCTCAACCAGAAGCAGAGACAGTTATGAACACTTGACCTTTGTGATATAAATAGACACCTGTCTCTACCTGCCTTTGTCACAAGTATCTATCTCTTAAATGCCCCAAATTTAAAAGCCCAGAGATTCTTTTTAGTCAGGCTGCCCACAACAATAATAAAAATACTGCCAAACTATGCATAACAGAGACGGGAAGGAAATAGGTCAACATGCTTGTAATTGTGAGAGAAGGGTGATTTAATAAAAGTCTTTTCATTTTACAGCAAATGCAGAAAACAGAAATCTGTAACACATGGTCTATGATGCATCTATCTTATTTTAAGTGAGAGAGGGAGGTAAGAAGTGTGCTGCTCTTCAGGGTTTGCTTTTTCTAGTCACAGAATTTTAGCTGTGAAAGACTTTGGTCTAATGCAGTCTTTTCCAAATGAGGAGTCAAGTTTCATACTGGGAAGGGATTCTCCCAGTTGAGTCAGAATAAGAAAGTCTCCCAGGACTGGCTCTACCCTGCTGGCAAGCGAAGGTTCCTTTGAAAGTCCCACCTTCTCAAGCCCACCCAACCAGACTGTCAACTCAGACCTTAAGTTTTAAGCCAATCTAACCTGCCACCTCCATCTGAAAATGCTGAATCAAACCAGAGGTTCTGACTGGCTTTTTGTTTGTAAGTGTTAAGCAAATAATTGTTTAATTGAGATAAACACAGGTGAAATTTGTGTCAGAAACTGTGAAATTTAACCAGTTTCTCTTACGCTAAGCAAAGGTCAAAAATAAAAGTAAGGATATTAACAGTTAGGGCACTCTGTATATTCCTGCACCAACAAGAAGCTTAGAAGTCTGAACTTTCAAAGGCAAAGGCACTTTTATAATGGTCTTAGTTAAGCTCCATAACCTTGAAAGCGAGTGGGGTGGGGAAGGAGTTTGCAATTCTAACGTACACACTGATTAGCAGGAGCATCTGTCTCTAGGTTCTCGTGCACGTGTTCATTCAAGTCACCGCCTAGGCTACAAGGTAATAGATAACATGATTTTTGCTTCCTAATTTCAAAACATGCCAGGCTCTTTAAATGACTCCATCACGGCCATGTGCAGCGGATATGGGCACTCCTCTGCAGGCACCGCGAGAATTTCCACATGGTGGCAACCGGCTTTTGATGCTGCCTTTGACCCTCCCGCGGGCGCTGCGCGCAGGGGCCACCGTCACGCCGAGGCTGGGAGACCGCCTGCTCCGATGCTTCCACGCGCGGTCCGAGCGCGCCTGAAACCCCGCCACGGGGGCAGGAGGGAGGCCGCGGCCCAGAGAGCACCGTCACGGCCCCGCGGGATCATCGCCTGGTATCTGCAGCTCCGGGTCCGGCTTCCCGCCGGGCCGATCCCCGCCGCCACACAAACAAGGACCCGGTCCGGCGGCGCGCGTCACACGCACCACGCCGTGCACCAGCCCGCGGCGCCCGCGGCGCCCGCGGGGAGCTGCGTGCCGGCATCCCCGGCTCCGGCACAGGAAGCGGCGGCGGCTAGGGCGGCCCGGAGGCCTCCGCTGCGGCGGGAACCCGAGGAACCTCGGGGCAGAGGCCGGAAAAGCGGAACGTCCCTGCGAGCCGAGGCCCTGTTCGCGTGCCTCCGCTGCGGCCGCTACCTCCTGGGCTCCGGCCGGCAGGGCAGCCTCAGCCCCGCGCCCCGCCGAGACGCCGGCGCCGCAGCGGGCACGGATGCGGCTCCCCGCGGCAGGAGCACTCACCTCCTCCAAAGGCTCTCCCGTCCACCGCCGGCTGTCACCGCAGCCCACTGCTGACCCCTAGCCGCCTCCGGATCCTATTTAAGGGCGCCGCCGCCGCTGCGTGCGCTGGCTACGCCCCAGGCCCCGCCGCCTTGGAGCCAGGCTGCGGCGGGTGCTCGTACCGCGCCCACCCCGCCCTCAGGCCCCGCCCCCACAGCAGGCCCCGCCCCGCCCGCCGAGCGCTCGCCTTCCCGTCTGGTCGCGCGCATGCCGGGAGGGCGCGGAGAGGCCCGGGGCACACGTATCTCTAGTCGTCCGAACTGCCGTGGATTTCATAACGAGTCCGAGGAAGGGCAAGGGGTAAATTGTGGTCGCTCAGCCCGGAAGGCTGTGGTGCCGCGGCGGCCGGGAAACGCCCTTTTGCGACTTCCACCCGCAACCGCGTGCCCCGCTGACTCCTTGGCGGGCGGGGGCTTTTGCAGGGAGGGGCCCTGGGGGCCCGAGGATTTTCCTTTCCTATTTTCTTCGGCAGCGACGTGCGCAACCCCTTTTAACCTGGTTTCACTACGGCCCCCACATAGAGTTTCGCCACACTCCCTGGCTGGGAAGGCTCGGGTCTGGATTTCTGCAGAGCCCTGGACATGAAGCAACCCGGACGGGTGAGCCCGGGTATAGGTGGAGCAGAGCGCAGGCTCGACATCGCTCAAGGGCAGTATTCACCTGACAATTCTTGTGGCCTGTCCACTGCTCAGTCCTGGCTGTGCGATTTTGAGGGCTTCTGTCTGCGAGTATGCGATGCCGATTTGGGGCTTTCAGAAGCCAACACAATATTTTTCAGGCTCGTAGCCCAAATGTTACTTTTTCCTCTTAGCACCTGTGGCCTGCCGGTATCCTTAACCTCTAATACCGGTGGTCCCAGTTACAGTGGCGCTTGTGCCCCGCGGTGCGTGGAGGGCTCTTGTCTAGTACTGCTTGGAATTGGAGGCAGGAGAAGAATTATTGTTATAATAAACACCTCTAATAATGACAGATGAATTTTACTGAAACATTTCACACACATTATCTTATTGAATCTTCATCATAACCCTATGAGGTGGGTGCAGTCATTATTCCCTTTTCACAGATGCAGAAACTGAGGCCCAGAGAGGTTGAATGCTAGTGAGGGCAAGTCACTGGGAAATCAGGCAGTCGGCCTCCAAAGCACGTCCATAATAGGCTGCGCAAGTGTACTTGTACACTGTACAGTACAGTACAAGTGTACTTGTGCCTACATTCTGGTGAACTTGTGCTCACGGAGACCTCAAAGCAGACTGCAGCTGACTCCATGATAACCTCGTAAGGACTTCCCCTGGGCTTCTCTCACTGCTCCAGAACATCTGAACGTGGCAGCAGTACTTGCTTCCTGCACGGTGGTCCACTGACGGTGAGGCAGCCCACACCCCGGCGGCCTCTGTAACAGCTCACTTCTCCTAGGCCCCCTTCTCCATCTAGATCTGCTAGATCTTGACTCTCCATTTAAAAGAAAAAAATGGACTCCACTTTCGTTTGTATGGGTTTCCACTTGCTAACCCTGGATTTAGATCTCTGCCTGTGTCTCCTTCTCCCCACCCGTGATTTCATCATTTCAGCTCCTCCTTTGCCCCCTGGCTTCTCCTGCCGGTCCTTCAGCCCCGGTGCCGCCTCAGATGCTTCCCAAGGTCTGTGGTGCATTAGTGTGCTGGGGCAACCATAACTAAGTGCCACAAACTGGGTGGCTTAAACAACAGGAAAGTATCGTCTTACAGTTCTGGAGGCTAGATGTTCAAAATCAAGGTGAGAGCAGAGTTGCTTCCCTCTGAGGGCTGTGTGGGGAGACTCTGTTCCGGGCCTCTCTCTAGAGCCGTCCTCTCCCTATGTCTCCTTGTGTGACTTTCCCTCCATATGTGCCTGTGTCCAGATTTCTCCTTATAAGGACACCAGTCCAACTGGATTAGGGTCCACAATAATGACCTCACTTTAACATGCTTACCTCTGTAAAGACTCTATCTCCAGATAAGGTCACATTCTGAGGTCCTAGGGATTAATACTTCAACATATAAATGGGGGGGTCCCTCAATTCCACCCATAACATGTCACAGTTGTTATTGGCTGCCTCCTCTTATCCCTTCCCTCTCCAAGGACACTTTTCTCCTAATGAGCATGCCTGTCCCTGGGTTCTAGCCCTTAATTCAGGCTCTAGACTGGGACCGGCACACAACTGGGGATTGCATCTCAATTCCTAGCCTGCTGGCAGAAACTACTGTGTGACGCTGGGAAGCAACTTCACTCCCCAGAAGTTCAGGTTTCCCGTCGGGAATTAAGGGGGCTAGATGAAATCATTTCTCAGGTCCTTTTCGGCACTAACACTTTTTTTTCTTTTAACATCTTTATTGGAGTATAATTGCTTTACGATGTTGTATTAGTTTCTGCTGTATAACAAAGTGAATCAGCTATACATATACATATATCCCCATATCCCCTCCCTTTTGCTCCTCCCTCCCACCCTCCCTATCCTACCCTTCTGGTGGTCACAAAGACTTTTTAAAAAACCTTTGCTCCGTAATCATTTCAAAAACTTTCACAGTTTATGGGGTTGTCCTGTGACCATCAGATACAGACTTGATGGGTGGCAGTATTGCACAGAAGTTGAGAACACAGGCTTTGGGGTTGGGCCAACCTGCATAAAGCCCCATTCCATCCTCTGTAACACGAGATTAAGAGTACGTACCTTAGAAGGGTGTCACAAGGATTGCCATCCTCTGGCCTCAGTCTTCTCATAAAATGAAAGTTCCAGACTCCACAGTTGGGGGTTCCATTTTGTGACTTGCGTACAAGTAGGAATCCAATCTCAAACCTCTTTTCTACTTTATTTCTTCCAAACGCCTCACTACCTGAGCGACCAAGAGCCAACTGGAGGTTTCAGTGCAACGAATTTCCTAACAGAAGCTTGAGTCTTCTCAGTTGTTCTCACCCCCATTACATTTTGGCTTGATTAGAATTTTGTGGCTAATTCCAGCTAGATCTAAATCTACATCAATCTTCTAGAGAAGCTAAAGTGAGTCAAAGTCCTCCTTTGGAGACAAGCTGAGGGGCAGGTTGACAATGGCCTTGTCTCCAAAGCCCTCACTTGCAGTTGCCCCCTGCGAAGTTGTGATGATTATTAATCGTCTATATCTGTTGCTTTTGAGCATGGTCCTCTGAACTAAGCCACATCAGTTAATAATGGCTGGATTGTAAAGCAACTATATTCCAATAAAAAATTTTTTTTTAATGTATGAACAATTAAAAAAAAAAATGGCTGGGACTTCCCTGGTGGTCCAGTGGGTAAGACTATGCGCTCCCAATGCAGGGGGCCCAGGTTTGATCCCTGGTCAGGGAACTACATCTCGCATGCATACCACAACTAAGAGTTTGCATGCCGCAACTAAAAGATCCCGCATGCCACAACGAAGATCCTGCGTGATGCAACTAAGACCTGGCACAGCTAAAATAAATAAATTAATTAAGTAATAATGGCCAATGTGCTTTTACTTCCAGACCTTGGGAGGTGGATGGTTAAAGAAAGGGTTGGCATCAGTGGCTGGGCATTGGTCACTCAGTCTGTTTGGAGGCTACATCTATGTTAGACATATAACCATCTCCCCCATGAAACTGTAAGTGTCTGGAGAGCAGGCACCGTATCCTATTAATCTTCATAAACCACCACCACCCTGCACGCCTATGCAAGTCCTAGCATACTATTTACACACAGTACGTACTCAGTTGCTGAACTGGACATACTTTTCTAACTATTCACACATGATCAAACAAGCGTGGATCCAGGTTTTGTGGAACTGGAAGTTTATATAATTTAGAGGGCCTCCTTAAGAAAATTACAAAGTTGAATACAAAAGAGAACGTTTCTATAGATTGAAACAAGAAATAACAATAAATTTCAAATCTTAAAACTTTATAACACCATACATTTCACAAAAACTAGGAGAAATCTAAATATTTTATTAATTTTCTCCGACCTCTATAATAAGTTTTTACCCCTACCATTTTGGCTGCATACTCATTAATTGCTTCTTTATATGAGATTTTAAAAAAGTTTATTTATTTAAAATAATCTCTATTTTTAAAAATACTTATTTATTAATAAATTATTTATTTATTTATTTTTAGCTCCATTTGGTCTTCATTGCTGTGCGTGGGCTTTCTCTAGTTGCGGTGAGCGGGGGCTACTCTTAGTTGCGGCGCGCAGGCTTCTCGTTGCGGTGGCTTCCCTTGTTGCAGAGCACGGGCTCTAGGCACACGGACTTCAGTAGTTGTGGCACATGGGCTCAGTAGTTGTGGCTTGCGGGCTCTAGAGCACAGGCTCAATAGTTGTGGCGCATGGGCTTAGTTGCTCCGTGGCATGTGGGATCTCCGCGGACCAGGGCTCGAACCCGTGTCCCCTGCATTGGCAGGCGGATTCTTAACCACTGCGCCACTGGGGAAGTCCTAAAATTATTTTTTAGAACAGTTTTAGATTTACAGAAAAATTGCAGAATTTCCATAAACTCCATATCCAATTTCTGCTATTATTAATATCTAACATTAGTGTAGTATATTTTTAGTTTTTGCTTTTTTAAAAAAATTTTTTTATTCATGAATTTTATTTTTTTATGCAGCAGGTTCTTATTAGTTATTTATTTCATACATATTAGTGTATATATGTCCATCCCAATCTCCCAATTCATCCCACCCTCCCCCCCCCGCTCTCCTCCTTGGTGTCCATACGTTTGTTCTCTACATCTGTGTCTCTGTTTCTGCCTTGCAAATCAGTTCATCTGTACCATTTTTCTAGATTCCACATATATGTGTTAATATACGATATTTGTTTTTCTCCTTCTGACTTACTTTACTCTGTATGACAGTCTTTAGGTCCATCCACTTCTCTACAAATGACCCAATTTCGTTCTTTTTATGGCTGCATAATATTCCATTGTATATATGTACTACATCTTCTTTATCCATTCATCTGTTGATGGGCATTTAGGTTGCTTCCATGACCTGGCTATTGTAAATACTGCTGCAATGAACATTGGGGTGCATGTGTCTTTTTTTTTTTTAATTTAATTTAATTTATTTTTTTATACAGCAAGTTCTTCTTAGTTATCTCTTTTTTTTTTTACTGTTTTTATCTTTTTTCTTCATTTTTAAAAAAAAATTATTTATTAATTTATTTTTTGAATCTTAGAATTTTATTTATCTTTTTATGCAGCAGGTTCTTATTAGTTATCCATTTTATACATATTAGTGTATATATGTCAATCCCAATCTCCCAATTCATCACACACACACCCCCCGCCACTTTCCCCCCTTGGTGTCCATATGTTTGTTCTCTACATGTGTCTCTGTTTCTGCCCTGCAAACCGGTTCATCTGTACCATTTTTCTAGATTCCACATATATGCGTTAATATACGATATTTGTTATTCTCTTTCTGACTTACTTCACTCTGTATGACAGTCTCTAGGTCCATCCACGTCTCTACAAATGACCCAATTTCATTCCTTTTTATAGCTGAGTAATATTCCATTGTATATATGTACCACATCTTCTTTATCCATTCATCTGTTGATGGGCATTTAGGTTGCTGCCATGACCTGGCTATTGTAAATAGTGCTGCAATGAACATTGGGGTGCAGGTGTCTTTTTGAATTATGGTTTTCTCTGGGTATATGCCCAGTAGTGGGGTTGCTGGGTCATATGGTAATTCTATTTTTAGTTTTATAAGGAACCTCCATGCTGTTCTCCATAGTGGCTGTATCCATTTACATTCCCACCAACAGTGCAAGAGGCTTCCCTTTTCTCCACACCCTCTCCAGCATTTGTTGTTTGTAGATTTTCTGATGATGCCCATTCTAACTGGCAGGAGGTGATACCTCATTGTAGTTTTGATTTGCATTTCTCTAATAATTAGTGATGTTGAGCAGCTTTTCATGTGCCTCTTGGCCATCTGTATGTCTTCGGAGAAACGTCTATTTAGGTCTTCTGCCCATTTTTTGTTTTTTTAAATATTGAGCTGTGTGAGCTGTTTACATATTTTGGAGATTAATCCTTTGTCTGTTGATTCATTTGCAAATATTTTCACCCATTCTAAGGGTTGTCTTTTTGACTTATTTATAGTTTCCTTTGCTTTGCAAAAGCTTTTAAGTATCATTAGGTCCCATCTGTTTATTTTTGTTTTTACTTCCATTACTCTAGGAGGTGGGTCAAAAAAGATCTTGCTGTGATTTATGTCAAAGAGTGTTCTTCCTGTTTTCCTCTAAGAGTTTTATAGTGTCCAGTCTTACATTTCGGTCTTGAATCCATTTTGAGTTTATTTTTGTGTACGGTGTTAGGGAGTGTTCTAATTTCATTCTTTTATATATACCTGTTCAGTTTTCCCGGCACCACTTATTGAAGAGACTGTCTTTTCTCCATTGTATATCCTTGGCTCCTTTGTCATAGATTAGTTGACCATAGGTGCGTATATTGAAGAACGCTTGCATCCCTTGGATAAGTCCCACTTGATCACGGTGTGTGATCCTTTTAATGTGTTGTTGGATTCTGTTTGCTAGTATTTTGTTGAGGATTTTTGCATCTATATTCATCAGTGATATTGGTCTGTAATTTTCTTTTTTTGTAGTATCTTTGTCTGGTTTTGGTATCAGGGTGATGGTGGCCTCATAGAATGAGTTTGGGAGTGTTCCTTCCTCTGCAATTTTTTGGAAGAGTTTGAGAAGGATGGGTGTTAGCTCTTCTCTAAATGTTTGACAGAATTCACCTGTGAAGCCATCTGGTCCTGGATTTTGATTTGTTGGAAGATTTTTAATTACAGTTTCAATTTTATCACTTGTGATTGGTCTGTTCATATTTTCTATTTCTTCCTGGTTCAGTCTTGGAAGGTTTTACTTTTCTAAGAATTTGTTCATTTCTTGCAGGTTGTCAATTTTATTGGCATAGTGTTGCTTATAGTAGTCTCTTAGGATGCTTTGTATTTCTGCTGTGTCTGTTGCAACTTCTCCTTTTTCATTTCTAATTTTATTGATTTGAGTCCTCTCCCTCTTTTTCTTGATGAGTCTGGCTAATGGTTTATCAATTTTGTTTATCTTCTCAAAGAACCAGCGTTTAGTTTTATTGATCTTTGCTATTGTTTTATTTGTTTCTATTTCATTTATTTCTGCTCTGATCTTTATGATTTCTTTCCTTCTACTAACTTTGGGTTTTGTTTGTTTTTCTTTCTCTAGTTCCTTTAGGTGTAAGGTTAGATAGTTTATTTGAGGTTTTTCTTGTTTCTTGAGGTAGGATTGTATTGCTATAAACTTCTCTCTTAGAACTGCTTTTGCTGCATCCCATAGGTTTTGGATGGTCCTGTTTTCATTGTCATTTGCCTCTAGGTAGTTTTTGATTTCCTCTTTGATTTCTTCAGTGATCTCTTGGTTATTTAGTAATGTACTGTTTAGCCTCCATGTGTTTGTGTTTTTTACATTTTTTTCCCTGTAATTTATTTCTAATCTCATAGTGTTGTGGTTGGAAAAGATGCTTGAAATGATTTCAATTTTCTTAAATTTACTGAGGCTTGATTTGTGCCGCAAGATGTGATCTATCCTGGAGAACGTTCCATGTGCACTTGGGAAGAAAGTGTAATCTGCTGTTTGGGGATGGAATGTCCTATAAATATCAATTAAATCTATCTGGTCTATTGTGTCATTTAAAGCTTTTGTTTCCTTATTAATTTTCTGTCTGGATGATCTGTCCATTGGTGTAAACGAGGTGTTAAAATCCCCCACTATTATTGTGATACTGTCGATTTCCTCTTTTATAGCTGTTAGCATTTGCCTTATGTGTTGAGGTGCTCCTCTATTGGGTGCATATATATTTATAATTGTTATATCTTCTTCTTGGATTGATCCCTTGATCATTATGTAGTGTCCTTCCTTGTCTCTTGTAACACCCTTTATTTTAAAGTCTATTCTATCTGATACGAGTATTGCTACTCCAGCTTTCTTTTGATTTCCATTTGCGTGGAATATCTTTTTGCATCCCCTCACTTTCAGTCTGTATGTGTCCCTAGGTCTGAAGTGGGTCTCTTGTAGAGAGCATATATATGGGTCTTGTTTTTGTATCCATTCAGAGAGCCTGTGTCTTTTGGTTGGAGCAGTTAATCCATTGATATTTAAGGTAATTATTCATATGTGTGTTCTGAATTACCATTTTCTGAATTGTTTTGGGTTTGTTTTTGTAGGTCCTTTTCTCCTCTTGTGTTTCCCACTTAGAGAAGTTCCTTTAGCATTTGTTGTAGAGCTGGTTTGGTGGTGCTGAATTCTCTTAGCTTTTGCTTGTCTGTAAAGCTTTTGATTTCTCCATCAAATCTGAATGAGACCCTTGCCAGGTAATCTTGGTTATAGGTTCTTCCCTTTCATCACTTTAAATATATTGTGCCACTCCCTTCTGGCTTGTAGAGTTTCTGCTGCGAAAGCAGCTGTTAACCTTATGGGAGTTCCCTTGTATGTTATTTGTCATTATTCCCTTGTTGCTTTTAATAATTTTTCTTTGTCTTTAATTTTTGTCAGTTTGATTACTATGTGTCTTGGCATGTTTCTCCTTGGGTTTATCCTGTTGGGACCCTCTGTGCTTCCTGGACTTGGGTGGCTATTTCCTTTCCCATGTTAGGGAATTTTTTGACCATAATCTCTTCAAATATTTTCTCAGGTTCTTTCTCTTTTTCTTCTCCTTCTGGGACCCCTATAATGTGAATGTTAGTGCATTTAATGTTGTCCCAGAGGTCTCTTAGGCTGTCTTCATTTGTTTTCATTCTCTTTTTTTATTCTATTTCTTGGCAGTGATTTCCACCATTCTGTCTTTCGGGTCACTTATCTGTTCTTCTGCCTCAGTTATTCTGCTATTGATTCCTTCTAGTGTATTTTTCATTTCAGTTATTGCATGGTTCATCTCTGTTTGTTTGTTCTTTAATTCTTCTAGGTGTTTGTTCTTTAATTCTTCTATGTCTTTGTTAAACACTTCTTGCATCTTCTCGATCTTTGCCTCCATTCTTTTCCCGAGGTCCCGGATCATCTTCACTATCATTATTCTGAATCCTTTTTCCGGAAGGTTGCCTATCTCCACTTCATTTAGTTGTTTTTCTGGGGTTTTATCTTGTTCCTTCATTTGGTACATAGTCCTCTGCCTTTTCATTTTGTCTTTCTGTGAATGTGGTTTTTGTTCCACAGGCTGCCCGATTATAGTTCTTCTTGCTTCTGCTGTCTGCCCTCTGGTGGATTAGGCTATCTAAGAGGCTTGTGTAAGTTTCGTGATGGGAGGGACTGTTGGTGGGTAGAGCTCTGGTGGGCAGAGCTTAGTAAAACTTTAATTCGCTTGTCTGCTGATGGGTAGGGCTGAGTTCCCTCCCTGTTCGTTGTTTGGCCTGAGGTGACCCAGCACTGGAGCCTGCAGGCACTTTGGTGGGGCTCAAGGCGGACTCTGGGAGGGCTCATGCCAAGGAGTACTTCCCAGAACTTCTGCTGCCAGTGTCCTTGTCCCCATGGTAAGCCACAGCTGGCCCCTGCCTCTCCAGGAGACCCTCCAACACTAGCAGGTAGGTTTGTTTCAGTCTCCTGTGGGGTCACTGCTCCTTCCCCCTGGGTCCTGATGTGCACACTACTTTGTGTGTGCCCTCCAAGAGTAGAGTCTCTGTTTCCCCCAGTCCTGTCGAAGTCCTGCAATCAAATCCCACTTGCCTTCAAAGTCTGATTCTCTGGGAATTCCTCCTCCCGTTGCTGGACCCCCAGGTTGGGAAGCCTGACGTGGAACTCAGAGCCTTCACTCCAGCGGGTAGACTTCTGTGGTATAACTGTTCTCCAGTTTGTGAGTGACCCACCCAGAGGTTATGGGATTTGATTTTATTGTGATTGTGCCCCTCGTACCCTCTCATTGGGGCTTCTCCTTTGTCTTTGGATATGGGGTATCTTTTTTTGGTGAGTTCCAGTGTCTTCCTGTTGATGATCGTTCAGCAGTTAGTTGTGATTCCGGTGCTCTCGCAAGTGGGAGTGAGTGCATGTCCTTCTACTCTGCCATCTTGATCCAATCTCTGGTACATTTGTTTTAATGAATTTTTTTTTGGCCATGCCAGGTCTTAGTTGTAGCACGTAGGATCCTTGTTGCGGGGTGCAGGATCTTTAGTTGTGGCACACGGGATCTTTTAGTTGCAGCATGTGGGATCTAGCTCCCCAACCAAGGATTGGACCTGGGCCCCCTGCATTGCGAGCGTGGAGTCTTAACCACTGGACCACCAGGGAAGTCCCCAGTATGGTACATTTGTTAACATTAATGAGCCACCATTGATACTTTTTTATAACTAAAGTTTATACGTCATTCAGATTCCCTTATTTTTTACCTAATGTCCTTTTCCTGTTCCTGACCAGACACTATATTACATTTTGTGGTTGTATCTCCTTAGACTCCTCTTGGCTGTGACAGTTTCTCAGACGATCCTTGTTTTTGACCTTGACAGTTTTGAGAAATACTGGTTATTTTATTTTGTAAAATGTCCTTCTATTGGGATTTGTCTGGGGTTTTTCTCACAATAAGTATGGATTTTGGGGAGGAAGACCACATATGACATTTTTATTATATAATTTTCTATAGAGAGAGTAGAAGGAAAGTTCATTCTTTTCCTTCAACATGGTTGATGGAATATTTTTTAATGATAGCTTTGATTAGCTGTTGATGAGAATCAGATCCAGTGCTTTCCATTTTAAACGAGCACTGATCAGAAGAATTTTCAGTAGTATGGCTTCTGGCTATGTACCTTTCACCCCATGTTTCTCTTTCATTGCCCATATAATTCCAGATGCCTTAGGACAGGTTGATAAGGAAATATGAGCACTGGCCCTGAGCTTTTCTGCCAGGATACTGCGTGAGTTGGCAGAGAGAATAGTCCTGAAGGCTTTCTTACAGTTTGAGATTATAAATATGCATGCAAGTGACTGAACATCCCATATATATCTCCCCAAACCCACAGTAATATATGCCCAACTCCAGTTCCCCTTAGCTGGGTGCCAAAAACGACCTGACCACTTCAGCACTGCCAAGGGAGGGGTGGTGACAGAGGGGACTTGGAGTAGAGAGTGGCAACAGTGTTAACTGATTGCAGTTAAATTATCTTACTTTTGCAAATTTTGCAGAAACATTGAACTATGTGAACATGTTGCTAGAGCCCTTCCCAGGTCTTACAAGGGGCTCCTGTAAGGAGGGGACCTGAAAATTAAGCTACGTTAGCTTCACAGTTGGCAGGACTTTTTGCAGAGCTACTGTGCTACTGGTCAGATTTGCTATTGCAGCTCTCTTGTGCTTCCAGCAATAGGGAGGGAGGATATTTCTCCAAACTGACACTGTTCTGGAACTACTGATGATTATCACATGGTCTTTAGTTGCCCTAATGAAGCCATAGTCCTCCCATCTCCCACATCCCTTTTATTTTTTAAATGCACTTGAACCACCGACTCTGTTAACTTTATGAGGGAGAGCTAGTCCACAGCTGCGCAGGCAGTGACTTCTCTGGGCTTGCCCCTCTTCCTCCTGGGTGAGGGTCCACCAGCTCTCCTAGAGGCGCTCTCCAGGCCCTCTCCTGGCTTTTCAGGGCTGCCCCAACACAGAGTTGTTGGATGAGGACAGGGCTTCCAGACTCTATCCTGCACTCCCACAACACTAGACTTTCGTTTTTTGAGGTGGGATGACGATTTTTTTTAGTCCATCAAATAGAAATTGTAAGTACCCCAATCTTCCAATTCAACTGGGTTCTCATTGTCAACCAATAAAATTCAAACTCTTTATCAGAATTTCTAAGACGCCCTTCATAAGATGCTGGTTGCTTTTCTCACCAGCCAGCTCTCTGACCACTCCCCTCTCCAGCTGCATGGAACTACTTGCAGGTTAAGAGCTAAAGTTTTGGAGTCAGACCACTTGAATTCAAATTCCACAATTTACCGGTTGCAGACCTAGGGCAAAAAACCCTCTGGACCCTAGCTTTCTTATCTGCCAAATGAGTATAGTACTGTAAAATAAAGTTAAAAAAAAAAAAGCCTTCTGTTTTAGGAAAAAGGTATTTAAACTACTTATTTATTTATTCAACAGATATTTATTGAGTGTTTTCTATGTGTCAGGCACTGCTCAAGGTAGGCTTCAGGGAAATAGCAGTGAACAAGAAAAGTCCTCACCACGGTATGAGAGCTTATATTCTAACAGGGAGGGGGCCAATAGTAAAGAAACAACTCTAACAATGTAAGGTGGCGATACATGCTATTAAGAAAATTAAAACAATTGAAAAATAAAAGTTGGGATTGAGAGTGACAGAAGGAGAGAGGCACTCCCTACATAGGCTGGTAGGGAAGGCTTCTAGAGGAAGTGAAAGAGCTTTTTGAGCAGAGGTTTAAATGAAGGAAGAGATTGAGTCCCATGAAAACAGGTGGGGAGAATTTTCCAAGAAGAGTGATCAAATAAAGGGTGAGTGCAAAGGTCTCAGGGTGGTATGTTTAAGGAAGAGCAGGAAGGTCAGAGAGGACAGAGCCGAATAAGAGATGTTTCAGGAAATGGGACAAGCAAATGCAAAAGCTCTGAGTCAAGTTTAAGAAGGACAAGGCTGGGCTTCCCTGGTGGTGCAGTGATAAGAATCCGCCTGCCAATGCAGGGGACACGGGTTCGAGCCCTGGTCAGGGAAGATCCCACATGCCACGGAGCAACTAAGTCCATGCGCCACAACTACAGAGCCTGTGCTCTAGAGCCCACGAGCCACAACTACTGAGCCTGTGAGCCACAACTACTGAGCCTGTGTTCTAGAGCCCACGAGCCACAACTACTGAGCCCACGTGCCACAACTACCTAGAGCCTGTGCTCCGCGACAAGAGAAGCCACCGCACCTCAACGAAGAGTAGCTCCTGCTCGACGCAACTAAAGAAAGCCCACATGCAGCAACGAAGACCCAACGCAACCAAAATAAATAAATAAATAAATAAATAAATTTATTTTTTAAAAAAAGTTTAAAAGAAGAGAGGGCAAGGCTACCAACAGAGTATAAGAGTGAGCCAGGAAAACGACAGGGATGACTTCAGAGAAGTGGCCAAGGGTCAACCTTCGTCCACAAGTTTTTTATTATTCCATTATATCAGGGTGGCAGGCACTGTGCTGAGCTCTGGGCACACAGCCCTGAACTGGCCCTGCCCTCAAGGAGCTTAAGTCCCTTCAATGGACTCCCAAGTATGTCAAACACATTTTCAGTCATCAACCTTATTTTCCATCACTTCCTATCTTGCCAACTTCAGTCGAACTCTTCTGGTCCATCAAGCTTTTGCTTAAGATGTTTGCTTTGTCCAGGTTTGCCCTTATTACCATCTCACACATGTAAAGCTTCCTTAGCCTTTATGGCACAGCTCAAATACCAGTTCCTTCAGGAAATTTCTAATACCCTAGGCTTGAAGAAATCTCTACTGCTCCATCCATCCATCCATCACATTCATTGATTCTTTTTCTTTCTAACAGGTAGCAGGCCTGTCCTGGGCACTGCTGATGCAGCAGTGGGCAAAACACAATCTTACTTTTAACAACATCAGAATGTAATGGCAAAGTTCAACAAGAAATCAATCATTGAAATACGGGGAAATATTACCATCAATCGTTTTTTTAATCAGGCACTTGCTGTATGCTCAATGCCATATTAAACATGAGAAGTAACAAAAAGTAAAATAGGAAATCCTGACTTTAAGCATGTGTCCTGCTTTACGAATAGAATTTTTAAACAATTTTTCAGTGTAGAGAGTAGATATTAAATATCTGCTTATTGAAGATTTAATATAAAGTTCAAACAATAGAAATTCAATTGGATAATTGAGTATGATGATGAAAATATCTATATATGACTTTCACTGATAATGGAGTAGATCTCTCAAATAATAAATTTCTATAGAAGTCAATCAATTAATCCAAAAATATTGCAAAACACTCTACCAACTAGACACTGTGGGAGAATCCCCCTCAGGGTGTTTATATTTATATTTAACTGTGGGGATAAGACCTACACATACGAAAAGATAACTGCATTTAAGAAATGAGACAGTGAAGGATAGGAAGCAAATCAGTAAACGATATAAATTCAGAGAAGTATTGGGGGTGGGGAGGCTTTGAATCGGTCCTTTCATGATGAGCAAAATTCACAGGATGAAAATGAGCAAAGGTGGAACTCCAATTTGGGGAAATAAAGACAGCAAAGGCCTGTCTGAGAAATGGTGAAGTATTACAGATCATACAGAAGAGTGTGGGGTTCATTCAGACTCGGGGACTTAGCACTAGACTCTTTCACTCATCATCATCCCCAGCACCTAGCATACGGCCTGACATAAATATCTGTGGGATGAATGGATTTTTTTAAATGAATGAATAAGCCATAGGGGGCTACGCAGATTCATATTCAGGAAAATGACTTAGAAAAAATGGTGCTTCTGGAAGATTCACCTGGCATAAATGAACGTGATGAGTAGGACTGAGTAGGGAGGAAAGTGGAGAGAGGCCCACCCCCAGGGAAACGTGTAGTCACGGGGAAGAACGTGATGCTCTGGATAGTGGCAACAGGTCTAAGAAACATCTGAAGCACTACACAAGAGCTGGCAATGGCTATGAGGGACCGGATGGAAGGAAGAGTCCAAGGGTGACACGCGGGACTTAGAAGGATGGCAGTGGTTTGTAAGGGAAGAGGATGTTTAAGGAGGGTCGTCCCAGGAGAGGGTGAAATTTAGGGGCTGGGGGAGGGAGGCCATGGAGATGTAGAGCCTTAGTCTAATCGCAGAGATGAGCAGGGAAGATGCCTGCTCTCCTGTCGTGGAAGGGAACAGGCTGAGGTCCCTGTGAAAGGTTCCTGCTCAGCATGTCCCTCTTCCCTTAAGCTAATTTTCCCTACAATTCTGCAGCAGTACAAGCTCATTAAATAACCCGGTCAGCAAAATGTGCCTGTGATTTAGTTCCATGAGTGTTTGATTTCTTTTATCTGTGATCATTCATTTTATCTGTGATCCAGCAGTTGAAAGCTATTTGTATGTTCTGTATGTTCTAAGTGGAGGGGCGAGGGCTCTGCTTTGCTTGCTTCTGAGCTAGGGAGCCTCGTTGGTGACGCGCCCAAAAGCGCTGGGATGGAGAGTGATGTTGCTGTGGCTACTGTACCCACCACCGGGGGAAGGCCGGGGTCAAACGGTTAATAAACAGAGAGTCAAAGCCTCGACCCGCCTGCCTCTGGAGCCTACATCTGCAGAGAGCTTTATAAATAGAGTTAATTTCTGTCTGGACCAGCCTAACTGAATACTTGCATGAAGGCAAGCGTATATTTAGATGACTGCCCCAGCTGTTTCCATCCCGCAGTTTGTGTGCCTGATTGAAGCACGTTTGTTAAATACAGATAAAAATGTTCTTATGGTCAAGTTTATTGGGCATCCATTTCTTTGTCTTTGTCAGAAGGATAATAATGGTTCACAGAGTTTCTGGGGGCAGTGGCAGCAACATGTGGGCCAATTAGGAACAGTAGTGCCGGTGAAAGACCAAGGCGGCTTGTACCAAAGTGGTAGCAGTGGTGGAGAAAGTGGATATATCTGGAATATATTTTACAGTAGCACCAACAAGACTTGTTTCTTGATTGGATGGGGTTGGGTGGTGTTATTAATGGGGGAAATAGAGTACTTAAAATGATTAGGTTTTTGCCCTGAAAAACTGGTGGATCATGGTTCCGTTTATTGAGATTAGAAGGACTTTGGCAGAAACAAGTTTGAGAGAAAAAAATAAAGAATTCTGCTTTGGAGATGTTAAGTTTGAGAGGTCTACTACCCATCTAAGCAGAGTTTCTGAGCAGGCTGTCAGATGTACATTCAGGGGAGTTCCGGCGTGGAGATTCAGATCTGGGAGACAGAGTTGCAAATCTCCAACCTCCTTCTCAGGTGTTAGGTTAAGGTAAGGAGGGGGAAGAAATCCTTCTGGGCTTCAGAGAAATGAGGAACTGATGTCTATTTGTCAATTTATATTTTCATTTGTTCCTCAAATATTTACTGAGTGCTTTTAGTGCTAGATGGTGTGTTGAATTCTGTGGTTACAATGGTAATAAGATGAGTAAAAATAGATACAATCACTGCCCTCATCGACCTTGACACCTAGAGCAGCACTGTGCAACACAATCTGAGCTTCATATGTAAATTTAAATTTTCTAGTAGCCACATTAAAAAGCTAAAAAGAATTAGATGAAATTAATTTTAATAATATATGTTATTTAACCCAATATGTCCCCAAATAATATCATTTCAACATGTAATCAATATCAAAATTATTAATGAGATCTTTTACCTTTTTTTAAATTAGGTGTTCAAAATCCATTGTGTATTTTACACATACAGCACACCTCAGTTCAGATTAACCACGTTTCAAGCATTCAGCAGTCATACGTGGCTATTGGACAGCTCAGATCTAGAGTGTGTTGTACAACTTTGCTCCTTGATGTGCAAACCCCTCCCTCTGCCCACTGATTATCTCAGGACATCGGGGACCATCTGGAGCTCCAGGATGCTGTACAATAGCGAGGTGGAACCTCTGAGGATCGCGGCCCCAGGGCAAAACCATCAGTTCATGCTGCCTGAAGGGCCAGCAGTGGCAACCTGATGACACCGGTGTTATCCTTCCACAGATCAGTATCCGGCTGTCCCCAGCCACGCCTAGATTAATTAGTGACCCACTGAAGGATAACTGCTGTGTGCTTTTAAAATGGCAGCGTTGCCACCATGGTAAACATGTTTACTGGCAAGGTTAAAAGAAAAAGTTGGCTTTCTGTAAATCAAGCTGTCTCAATCCTGCAGTCTCTGTGGACAACCTCCCTTGTCATGTGTCCCTGACATGTGGTGGTGACTCCATTTGGTGGTATTTCTCCTCTGAACCCCAGCACCTGGCCATGGTAGGGCTCACTATGTGTTCAGCAAGTGAACACGGGAATGGTATGCTTGTTCCATGACTCAGGGGAGGAAAGTGTGTGCGATTATGTTTCTGAAATTGGTTCCTTCTTCAAATGACAGATATAGACAAAGACTAATGCCTTCTCTGACATCTTCCTCTCAGGAAGAATCAACATGGGTATTTCTTTCTTTAACAAGTATGCGTCATAGCTGGTTGCCTCTTCCCCATCACGTGCAGTTCAAAGGTCAGTAAAAAGAGGTCTTGAGGACAGCGGCTTCTGAAACCTAAGAGAGGTGCAGAAGCTCCAACAGTGAGATGGGGCTTCATTAGGAGCAAGCTGCTTAGGAGAAGTACTTCTTCCCGACCATTTCAAGAAGGCTGCCCGTGCAGACATGCCCGTGGCAGTTTCCCTGCTTAACTTCTTCCCTGAAGATGCCATGTCTAAGGACAGATTCAGCTCAGCATGGGCATGCATGTTGAAAATTGCCCAGTCTTTCTACCTTTTGCCTTTTTGGTTCATCTGCTATTTCACGAGAGTCTGAACACTAGGTCCTCCCCTGGCTTCCTGAGCCTAGAGATGTGCCTTGCAGGGGCGTTGGCAATGAAGGAATGAGACAGGCTGTGATAACCGGGGCCTTCGAGAAGCAGCAGCCAAGGACTGATCAGGGAGCTGCAGGAAGGCGAGCCTGCCAGCAGACTTGAGGGAAGGAGAGGAAGGAAGCTGGGATGGACTCTTCCTTGCAGTCGTAGGAAAGTTGGGCAGAGCCAAAGGGAGCCTGAGACAAAGTCACCAGCCAGCCAGAAGAGCTCCATGTCCCCCAGGAAGGGGCCGTTCCTAGCGCCCCTGCCACCTTCAGTCATCGGTGGGGAGCTGCCTGTGGGGAGCGAGACCTTGGCCAAGGCAGAGATGGATTTCAGAGCAGCAGCTGGTGCCCTGGACCAGCGATGCCCCTGGTAGCTGGAGGTCTGGGAGGTGCGCCGCCATGGCCGCTTTCAGGCCCATGTCCAGTTTCTCTCATGAACAAGCTGTGTGGGCCCTGCATGGTTCATACACAGAGCAAGGGCCACATGACATGGGGGGGCTGTGCCCTGGAATTGACACTGAGGTCCTAGGTCAAGTTCCTGATCATCACTTATTAGCTCTGTGACCTTAGACAAGTCACCGAGCCTCTCAGAGCCTCGGTTTCTTGATTTGAAACCAATATCCATCTCACAGTGTTGTGGAAAATGAAATGAGCTCACGTGGGAGAGAGTGCATTGCACAGTGTTGATACAAACGCTGAATGCCCGAGTTGAACAAAATCAACAAAGCACAGTTATTAAAGACCAACAACAGGAAGTCTGGAATGTTGCTCTAAGGAAAGTCTGTGGCAATGAGAGGGACTTTCCCCATCTTCGTGGTTACATTTGTGGAACACTGCACGCTAGCCCAGTGTGCAAGTTCCACAGGGTCTCTATCACTTAGTGGATGCCAGTTTCTAGACTATGCTCCAGGCAGATATTTATGAAAATTTTAAAATGCACAAAGATTGGGGAAGATGAAGAGTGTTTTCAGAAAGGCCTAAAATTTTATAGAAGATGGCTATTCTGCAGCTCCTGAATAATTTACGGTGGAAGATAATTTGTGGTGAGTCAGTGGTAGCTGCTTACTGCTTCCCTGCTTTCCTCTTCTGCCTTCTAAGATGAGGAAGATGCTGGGAACAAAAAGCTGTTTGAGTTACAGGTCGTCTGGCAGTTTCTATTCCAGGGCAATATTGAGATTTGAAAGGCTGGGGCCCTGCCTCTTAGAGACCCCAGGGTGACAGCACAGGAATAAGCAGTGACTCAGAGGCCTCTTCCAGAGACTCAGATTCCAGGGCAGACTCGCTCACTGGGCAAAGGATTCTAGGAGATGGTGCGAGTGAAACTGGAAGAACAAAGCTGGAAAGACCCTGTGAGTTTATTTCTAAATAGCTGAAGGACTCAGAACCGCATAGATTTTTATTCCGGAAAAAAGGCATTGAAGTAGATAATCTGATGTTAGAATCCAGGCTTCTGATGTTAGCTCTGAGGTTGTGAATAAATGAAATTAGGCATTGGACCGGTAGCAACCGGGTAGCCAGGGGTGGAGACTGAACTGCACGAGGTGATTCACACCATCAACAATTTACTCAACTATGAGGAAACAGGTCAACCCACCCGAGGACACCCCCAGACGGAAGACTCCCCAACCAGGCTACTTGCTTCCCTGCTGATCTCCTGAAGTGTTTTGTTTCATTTAGCCACCGCCCAAAGATTAAGGGCAGTGATTTCTCCTTCAAAGACAGCCCTGAAGTTATAGCTTTCCCAACTTCTCTTTCCTTCTGGCCACGCTACCTCTTCCGGTCCATGGCAGCCAGCAGCCACAGCCAGTTCAAAGGGCACAGGACACAGCGTGAGCGCATAAACCAGACACCAATGGAGGGGGTCTGACTAAACCAGGCTTTCTGCAAGTGTGGTCCATGGACCACCTGCATCAGAGTCCCCTGCAGATCTCACCAAGGAGGAGATTTCATCAGCCCCACCCAGACCTACTTATTCAGAATGTCTGGGAGTGGAATCCAGAATCTGCATTCTCTCCCCACCAACACACACTAGTTTTCCCCAAGCCATTCTTTTGCACACAAGAGTGTGAGACGCAATTAGATGATCACTAAGCTCTCAGATCAAGAACCTTCATGATCCTGATTTGAGAAAGTTTATCTTATTTTTCAGTTATTTACAGTTTTAAAGTTTTAAGCTCTTTTTCCCTGTATATACTCTCTGGACTTTCTCTTTTATTAGTCAGGGATCTATTTTCTAAGTCTCAACAAAGTATTCATAATGTATATAGTATATTACATGCAAGACCCTATGTTTTGCATGGGGGATGGGAATACTGACAAAAATATATGAGGCGCCCTGCCTTGAAAGTGCATACAGGCCACAGGAGGAGCTAAGACTATGTGGAACCAACTGTGCTGCAAGGCGGAGGGTCACCAAATTACAGGATAGATAACGCAAGAGGCCCCCTTCTGACTGGTCGGTACTTGGCCTTGCCAGTAGTGAAATATGCTGAATATCAATCGTGGCAATAAGTACTATATGACTGGTGGAAACAAAGTTCTTCAAGGTTTGAGAGGAGGAAGATATCACAACCAACTGAGGCAGCGAGGGGAGCTTCATAGAACATGTGGCAACTGAGTGAGCCCATCAAGGATACATAAGATTTCAATGGGAGGAGGACATTCCAATAGAGGAAATGGTATGAGAAAGGCATAGGGGTAGGGAATTGTGAGGTGTGGTCAGGGAATGCCGAGAAGTTCAGTCTGGAGTGAGTGGAGAGGGATTTCATTGGAAAGATGGATGGTTCCTGTCAAGTCAAACCACTCCAAAACCTAAAGGCTTAAAACAACAACCATTTATTTTGCTCATGAATCTATAGCTTGTCTTTGTTCTACTCAACATCAGCTTAATTGGGGCTGGGGGATCCACTTTCATGAGGACCCCCTCCCATGGCCGGAGGGTTGGAGACGGCTGTCTCTTCTTCTTTATGTGGGCTCCTCTATAGTTTGGGCTTCCCCACAGCTGTTGGGTTGCAAGAGTAAGCATTCCCAGAGAGCCAGGTGGAAGACGTGTCACCTTTACGACCTAGTACAGGGAGTCAGAGTATCACTTTGGCTGTGAGCACGAGCCCAGATGCAAAGAGAGGGAACAGAGACTCCGCCTCCCAATGCGAGGAGCAGCAAAGTTCTTTGTAAGAAGAGAAGGTGGGAAGGGAGAAGTGATAGCCAATTTTAGAAAATTTATGTGAGAACCATCTCTAATGATGCATTAAATGGTAATATAAAGCACTTTTTAAAAACACAGATAATTTTATTATATATATCATGGCAACCTTTCAAATAGGCAAAGCTATTATTATTCTTATTTTGCAGATGAGGAAACAAAACTGAGAGAGACAAGAGTAGAAAGGTGGATTTGCCATGAATTTAATGAAGCTTTAGTTTCAGAGCCCCTCACTAGCACTGACACCTTCTTCCAAGGCCCTAAGAGGGTCCCAGAATTGTGTTCACAGGGTCATATGTTTTGTAAATTTTCAGAGGTAAGATATCTTAACTGCAATTGGTTAAATCCATTGTACTTTTCCACTTTGACCTCCTCCCCATCACATTTCTCCTTGCGTCAGGTGTCACTGGAATGATTATGAGCATTTTGGAGATCCTGTTAAGGGGAAAGTGAATTACGGATACATTTAGTTTTGGTGGAGTGGGATTTATAGATGTGGATTTCAGTAACTTCAACATATAGTTGTTATTACTGGGCTTCCCAAAGCAGAAATGACTTCCAGAAATACTCCTATGGCTTACTGGAACTCATCCAGGAATGTGATACTAAAGTCCAAGCCCAGAGCTCGTATTGTGATCTGTGTCCTATGGTATCTGGATTTAGAATGAAAACATATGCGCGGTGGAGGAGAAACAAAGTGTGAAATGTATATAACCGGAAGCTAGTCTGTGGAGAATTCTTCCAATCAGAAAATAATTGTTGTACCTGCCCAAAGTCAGAATACAATGCAAGGAAAGCAGGTAAACATTATGATATGAGTATTAAGAGAGAAACTCTCTGAAAGGAAGAACTGGAACTCAAAGCTGCTGGCAACCAAGAAAGTTAACGATGCCTGCAGTGGGTTTGCAGGAAGTGGAAGAAAAATGAGGCTCTCTGGTTGTTACCATGAAAGATGAACTTGTAGAGAATAGGAATGGGGTCGCAATCATTATCAACTCATCAACAAAAAGCACCAATAAAGTACCATTTCACACATTACACTGTGCAGGGATACTGGAGTGTAGAGGATGGCCTTTAGTTACACATGCTGCATTAGACATGGTTTCTGACCTGTATGATGGAAGGTAAT
The DNA here is from genome assembly GCF_965194805.1 of Balaenoptera borealis. NCBI lineage: Eukaryota > Metazoa > Chordata > Mammalia > Artiodactyla > Balaenopteridae > Balaenoptera > Balaenoptera borealis. The sequence continues at coordinate 24,093,811 of NC_138880.1, read as the reverse complement.
GTAAAATGAAGCTAACTCAGGCTAGCTTATTGGGTAAAACCAACAACAGAAGGAAAATAAGACATTACTTACACGATGCAATAACTGTATCTACGTTGTTCATTGGCACACAATATTTGTTACTTGAAATGGAATGCAGGTAGCATGTTTTGGAAGAAGAAAAATGGGAAATAATCATTGAAGTCCTATGCTTAAACAGGGCAGGAATCAGAGAAATCCAACTGCAGAGGGTTTGTGGAGGAAATAGGATTCTAAGAATCACAAAGTTGGCTGGGCAGGGAGGTTATTCCCAGTGCATGCTCCAAATAACAGTTGGGTACATCTCATGATGCAATTACAGTGTAAGAGGTAAAGGAACTTTGAGCGTGCTTGAGAGGAGTGATCTGAATAACAATTGCTATCGTTTTTTAGATACCTGTGTCTAAGCAGAAGAAAATAAATTAGGTAAAATAATCTTCATTCCTGATGATGACTTTGAAAGAGAAACAATCTTAGTTGTGCTTGTTAAAGATCATAGAGTCCACAACATCATCAGAAATGGTGGGTTTGGGGTCCAATGGATGAGGTTGATGAGTGCAGTAGCAATAGTGAGATCTAAAGGAGAAGATGAGAGTTAATAGAGGTCAGACTAGGATGGTTGTAGTAGCCATGGGAAAAGGCGGCATGTCCGTGAAGAGATGACCGTGGCAAGGGGTGGAGATGAACGGAAGCTCACTCTGAGGATTATTGGCAGTGTTGGCCTCTCCAAGAACAAGAAATAACCTCCTCTGTTTGTCTTGCTACTACCTCTAGCTACAGCCTAGTTCTCTTTGTATATTTATGTCTTAAATCAATGGGCAGTGCCTGCTAACTGGGTTCCTCCCCATCTGGGTTCCATGCTGTCATGGTAGAAGTCTTTTCCTAATCCCCTCAGTCTTTTCTCCCCACAGGAGCCCTGGGCACAGTAGGGCTCTCTCCTTTTGGAAACTCTCTTCCCTGATTTGTGACTTCCGTGACCTACATTAATGTCTTATCTCTCTCTCTCTGCTCCTTCCTTTCATCTTTCAGTGACTCCTTTCCCATATCATGCTCCTCAACTGTGGGCACCCCCAGGTGTCAATCCTAGTCCTCTGGTCTGCTCTCTTTATACTGGACTCTTGTTCATTTTCACTTTGCAAATAAATACATTTATAATAATCTCCAAAACTGCATTTCCACAGTCATCCTTTTTGCCAAAGCTTGTAGTACATACTCCTTGATGTATTATCATCATTTCAAGCTCAAAACATCCAAAACTTACCTCCTCATCTATCTCCCAAAACTAACTCCTCCCCTCACTTCCTAATTTCTGGCCAGGTTATCACACTTCACACTCAAATTCTTCTAAATTTGTGTCTTTGGGCTTTTGTGTTCCTTTGTCCCTTACATCAGTCACCAAGTCCTGTGGACTCATCTTTGCCATGTTGGTAAATTCATACCTGTCTCTTCTTATCCCAAGAAGCCCAAGCCATCTCGTTACATCTCTCCAGGGAATAGAATGTTTGTTGTTTTTCTCTAAATTATCTTCCTTAAACACTGCTTCGGTAGCAGTGGTAGTAGTATCATAGTAGTATCATAACTAAACACTTACTGTATGTCAAGTACTTTAGTAGAAGCTTTAAATACATTACTTCATTTAAGCCTTTCAACTCTATGAATTGATACTACTGTTAAACACATTTTACATTTACTGAATCTCAGCAAGTTTAACCATGTTTCCCAGAGTCATACAGCTAACATGGAATATGGCCTTGAACTTCTGTCTTGTCATGCTACATATGTACTAAAAAATCTACAACAGTCTCCTGTTACTTTTCAGGTCAAATCCAGCATTCAGTGTCTCCATAATCTAGCCGCACCAATCTGTCTAGTTTACTGCCTTCTACTCTCCAGAGTGGTACCTTTCTTAATGGCCCCACCTTCCTATGTAATGGGTGGAGCACAGACATTGAATCATGAATCTGACATCTACTGCTTCCCTACATCTGAGTTCTCTTATTTGTAAAATACCTACCTCATAATCCCAGGATAGCTGTGAGGACTCGATACAATGAATGTAAAGGGCCTGGCATGGTGCAAGGAACATAATAGGTGCATAATAAACAGGACCCACTGTGGCTGTTACTATTATTCCTGCCTCTGTGCCTATGTTCATGATATTCCCCACATAGGAAATACTTGTCCTTCATATTGCTCTAGCCTAACAGTTCCTAAAGGCCAAATCCCATTTTTATTTTTTATTATTTATTTAATTTTAAAATTGAGTATAGTTGACTTATGATATTAATAGTAGATATTATATTAGACAGTAGATATTAGGTTAGATTTGATATTTTTATAGATTACAATGTTATTATAAAATATTGACTATATTCTCTGTGCTATACATTACATCCCTGTGGATTATTTATTTTATAACTGGTAGTTTGTATGTCTTAATCCCAAATCCCATCTTTATTAAAGTTTTCCTTTACTCCAGCATACATTAGTCTCTCCCGTCTACAATTCTGAATGCACTTTTTATATAACTAGACAACTAGTATCATATACTATCTTATTCTTGAATGGTTTTGCATAAATCAGCCTCATAAGTTACTTGTGAACTTGTTTGTATTTCTTCTGTTCTCATCTCAAAGCTCTTGGCAAAGTGTACCAAAGTGATTTGTTAATTGATTGATGGGGAAATTTAAACATTAGGAGAAATGTGAGAGGAAAAAGGAGCAAATTGGATATTCTCTTGTTTGATTTGATTTAGCAATCAATGACTGGTGTTTAGATTATCCTGTAAGAAGCCTGAACCAGAAGGGGAGATACAGAAAAAGAGTTGGTACCAACTGTTGTATAGGGACAGAGCAATGGTAGATCTCTGTATTATTCATCTCTTACTTTTAAATTCTTTCTCTTAAAGAAGAGATAAACCCAAGAGGAAATGCTGTGAGACACATCTTCAGGCAGTGAAAGAGACAGAATGGTGTGAAGGTGCCCTGAGCTGGAAATACTGAAGAGAGGGTCCAAGACATTCACGTTTGTAAACCACACAGAAAAAACCAGGAAGCACATTTAAACAGAAAAACCCAGGCAACATTAAAGAAGTGATATTGTGACTGATGCAAGAGTAAGAGGAAAAGCCTTAAATGAACTCAAGGACCCAGTAAATTCGTGGAAAGCCAGATTCATTGCTTTACTAGCCACTAAGGAAGGAAATCAGATAACCATATTATTTTGAAAGAAACCAGATTATGTTTATTGAGTGACCCGGAAGAAGTGAAAAAGGCTAGATACAGGTGCTTTGTTTTGGTTTCTGAGACTCAGTCACGCCAGGGAGCCCATTTGCTGTATTCATAAAATGCCAGAATAGGGAGAGATCTTGACAAGCTGATGAACTCTGACCGGTGGGACTGGCCACCATGGATGAGCAGTCAAGGAGAATTGAAAGGAGAGCATGTATTCATGCTTTGAACCCCTGTATTATTCTGCAGAGGGGATGTAAGTTATATTATATGACGTGAAGGCAGAGTAAGTAGTCAGCTTGGTGTAAATCACTTGCAGAGCAGCCTCTTTGGCCTCAGGCCAAGGCAAGTAGGCAAGGCTACTTACTCCGAAGACTCTGCAGTCACTAGCTTGTTCGACTTAAAGGATAAGAGGGATGTATTCACCAGGTGTGCAAACTGCTACATCAGACAATCCCAGAACTCTAATGTCCTATCAGGTGTTAGGCAGGTGGCCTTCCACATAGTAATTCAGGGAAGCAGCTCCTTCAGTGAAGTTCTGCTGTCTTCAACCCAAGATGTCAAGATCATCCTGGAATCATCTATCAGCAAATGGGGGAAGCGGGAAGAGAACTTCCTTAGTCCCTAAGTGGCAGGATCACTTCCTCTACATTCCATTGATGAGAACCAGTTGTAAGGCCTCACCTAGATGCAGTGGTGACTGGGAAATTAATTTGACTGTCTTCCTAGGAGTATGAAATAGGAGGGGTGAGTTAATCCCTGTGGAGGAAAATATTGGGTTGGGTTTTTTTTTTTTAAACATCTTTATTGGAGTATAATTGCTTTACAATGGTGTGTTACTTTCTGCTTTATAACAGTGAATCAGCTATTGGGTTGGATTTTTAAAAATCCAAATAATGCTTCAAATTTTTTCAGCCAATCAACATGCCTATAAGCATGAAATTCTTTAATTTTTCATTTCAAACAGATGTTTTGGGTTGTGAAGACCCAAAAAGCCTATGGGTCTCATGTGCTTTTTGGTAAAAGAATGTGAGTAAATGGAGATTGTAAAAGTTTATTTGTTGAATCAATGAGTTACTAAATTAATGAAGCTTCTATAGGGATGTAGTGGGAGCTAATTCTTCCCCACCAAGAAACAAAGAAATAAAAAAAATCTAAGAAACAGAAATGAGAATTATGAAAATTAATCATTCAGCCAACAATTACAGCATTTATCAAGAGACTAAAGTATGGAGCTTTGAAATAGCTGAAATCTAGTAACTTCAATGTTTCAGTTTTGCATCAGGGTGATATTTCATTTCCAAGGTTATTTTAGGTCTCCAAACCTCTTTCATATTGAAGGAAATTATCATGCTTTTCATGCAAGTACCTTAATGTAGCAAGTTGAGGGTATTTTATAGAAGTGTCAAAGGTAGATTTGAAAGTTTAAAAAAATGACCAGTATGATAGAGGTTATACAGACAGAAAAGATTATTCTCAAACAATAGCATGAGGGATATGAGTTGGGAATAAAGGCTAGAGTTCTTTGTCTATGGCAGAGAAAATGTGCAGAATCTCCCCCTGGGAGACAGACAGACTTACTTAAAGTCATTAGACCAATAACCGTGTTTTCTCTCTTAGAGTTCTCGGGTAACAGATAAGATGTTTCAGCTCTAAATACAGAGTTTTATAGCAGAAAGATGTCACCTAATTTAATGCCCACTATAAAATTAAAGGAAGTAAAGTCTTGAAGCAGTAAAATAATTTGCCCAATGTCACAGTTGGAGTGAATAGTCTAATTCTACTCCATAAAGAGGTATTAGCAATCCTATGGTTGTGTTGAAATTGAGGCTACTTGGATGCAAAATATCATGGGTCCTTTGACAAAATGGGTGGTAGGAAGGAAGAACAGAGGGATGGGAGGCCCTAGTTTCTGAAGCTGTAGGTAAAGAAAGTGTCTATAATCAGGTGGGCAAGGCCTGGGACTGGGGGACACAGGCAGCCTTCAAGTGCTCAGGAGCCAAGAGGATGAAGCACTGTTCACTGACATCTGTTTATGGCAGGAAATGACACTATGGGTCAATTCAAATCCCAGAGACGGGGCCGGGCTGGGTGCCAAGTCCACTGACAGCTGAACCGGGATTCAGAATAAGGCTGGCCTCCCCATGGCCTAGAGACTAGCTAGGGCAACAGATGAGACTTAAGGAAGCAGTGCTTAGCTAGAGATGGGCGCCGGGAGAGAGAAGGCTGGGGACTAGGTGAGCCCCCTGGATGCTTCTGGAAGCTGCCAGGTCTCACACAAGGTCCCTCCAAGAGTCACCTAAAGCCCAGCAATTGTGGCCAGGCCACAGGACCCAGTCTGGGCTGGTGGCTTATCCTCAAGCCCCCTAGGTATGTGAGGAGGGGTGGAGACACTCATGTTTTGCATCTGTGGCGTCCAGGACTGACTCCAGGGCTGGGGGTGGTGAGAGGATGTAACTGCGGGTTGATTAGGAAGGCAAGGCCCCCAGAAGCAGGGTCGATTACATGGAAATGTGGTGGATCAATTGGACATGAAGAACAGACCCAGCAGCTCTGCTGTCTCCAAAAGGCCCTAGGTTGGTCCTCTGAAGACCTGGAGCTTCAGCTCAGCTTTGCCACTCATTGGTTGTGTGCCCCAGGCAAACGGTTTGTATCTCTAGGTTGTGGCTTCCTCCTTTTAAGGGAGGAACAATACAGCTGATGAGGAGGGGCACCGAATCTTAGAGAGCTTGTGCAGATGGCGGGGATGCTGGAGCATCAAGGGGTCTGAGGCACACAGAAGTGCTCCCAGAGCTGGAAGGCGCTGGACAAGTGGCAGCTGTCACCCTTCTCAGTCACCTCTCCCCTGGGGCCAAAACCCATTCTTCCAGATTTTCCCTCACTGGTCAATGATCCATTTTCTCCTCATAGGATCAAGTCTGGAGTTGGACAAAATCCATGAAGGAAGGACTGCCTACCTAAATAACATTATTCCCTATACCCATTCAGGCAACACCACTACCAGTGAACAGTCATTGAATCCTTCTTCAGTTGCCAGATTCCACACTAGACGCCTTGCATTCCTGACCCCTCCCCCAACAGCCCTATCACATAGTTTGTCAATTAGCCCCAATTTATAGATGAAGTCACTGAGGCACGCAGAACTTACAAACCAGTGGTGGAATCAGAACTTGAACTCAGGCAGCCTGTGCTTTATAATCACCAAACCATAGCGTCTTTCCTAGGCAAAGCTGCTAGATCACGAACAAGTAGGAACAGAGAGTAGAGAAGGAATTTTCAGTGGTAAGAACTGATAACTGGAGATTTGGGGAAAGAGAAATGAAAAGAATTGAAATGGAGAAGAAAAAAACATTAGTTTTTTGTGGGGAAAATACAGAGAATAACATTTGTCTTGAGAATAAGATGAAAATGAAGCCATCAAAGCCGGTTTCATTCATGCATCATAGACTTATAAATTAGACATTCACTGAAGAGCTAGAATTAAACATGATATCAGCTTTTAGGGGACTCACAGTCTAAAAACCAGATGTTCATACACCTCCAAAATCTAGTTCAACAACAAGAGAGATTTCTAACAGAGTGTGGAAATGGCTGCCTAAAATAGATACCTAGGCCAAAAGTTACAGAAGAATTGCAAGAGCTGTCGGGGGAGGGAGGGGGGAGGTTCTTGCATTATCATGAAGAAAGTCAAATAGATTCCACTCAGTCAGGTCAAGCTCCCTCCCCTAATCCCAGCCATATCAGACAAGAAAGAACAAACTTAGGGTCAATTATTTGGGGGCAGAGAGAGGATGTAGAAATGAGGCCACTGGGGACTTCTTACATTGCAAAGCCTTGAAATTATCTCAGTTTTGCTCTGTCGTAAGAGGAGCCAAAAATTAGCAACCATTCCTCGGTGGAGAGGTGTTGAACCCCTAAGTCTACTGACCTCTGCCTGATATTTGCAGATCGGCTTTGTGAGTCTCTGGAAGACACTTCATGGCCTTTTGTAAGTAGAGAGAGGGCCAACACAATGATTCAAAAGTTGTGGCGGACTATTTTCAAAGAAATAAAATCCTGGCGCTAGAAAAGCGAAGCTCTTAATCTTTCGGACACGGATGTAAACCATCGGAATGGGATGGAGTGGGCAGGATTAACAGAGTAACTGTAGTCCAGATGCTTCGGGAAGCTGGAAAACCCAAAACATAACAGGGAGAAGAGCAGGATAGCAGACTGAGCAGGAACCACAGGTCTCCCTGGTTCCGTAAATTCTGATCCCCCCTCAGCCCCTCACCCATCATCAGGCCTGTTCCTCTCTATATGGATGGGGTATGAGTTTACACCAAGGGAGAAAGTCCATCTCAATTGCTTCTCTTCTTTCACTTATGTTTTCTCCCCAAATATAAAAATAGCATACTCAATGAGAAGGATTTAGAAAATATAGAAAGAGATAAAAAAGAAAGAATTTCTTATAATCTCAATATCTGTTATCTCCTGCCCTAAGGGGCCACCTGTCTTGTTTACCAAGCTCTACCCCCAGATCCTAGAAGAGTAACTGGCACATAGTAGGCGTTTAATTCCACATCTTTTCTGTACGAATCAATCCATACTTTAAAAATGAATCAATCGGTATCCAGAGATTACATCTTAATATCAGTTGCACATCATCCCATATTTCAAAGCATGCATTTTTTGTAAACTTGTGTATTTTTTTCCTGGGCATGTTTTTATTGTGGTAAAATACACCTAACATAAAATTTATCATTTTAACAGTTTTAAAGTATACAATTCAGTGGCATTAAATATATTCATAAGATTGTACAACCACCACCACTATCCATTTCAGAACTTCTCATCGTCCCAAACTGAAACTCTATATTCATTAAACAGTTCTCCCCATTCATTCCTCCTCCAGCCCCTGATAACCTCTGCTCTACTTTCTGTCCCTATGAATTTACATATTCTACGTACCCCCTATAAACGGAATCATACACTATTTGTCCCTCTGTGCCTGACTTGTTTCACTTAGCATAATATTTTCAATGTTCATCCATGTTGTAGCATGTATCAGAATTTCATTTCTTTTAAAGGCTGACTACTATTCCATTGTGTGTGTGTGTATTTCACATTTTATTTATCCATTCATTTCTTGATGGACATTTGGGTTTTTCCAGTACATATTTACAATTTTGCATCTCCTTTTTTCACTTTATAGTATCTCATGATCATTCTCCATTTTATTAAAATATTTCTTATTGTATATTATATATAATATGAATATATTTACATATATAATAATTATATATAATAATTACAGTTATTATAATTATGTTATATATTTATCCATTTTATTATTTTCTTTTGGCAGGCACATTTTATCTGATTGAGAGACAGTGTCGCTATAATCGTTCTCCTATGTTTGAACATTTAGGTTATTTCAGTCTTTTGCCATGGTAAGCAAGGCTGCAACACCCTTGGACATAAGCCTTTGTCCAAGTGTGTTTGTGATATTATTGTTTTCTAAGGATAGATCCTTAGAAGGTGAATTACTGTGTCAATTATGTTATCTAAACTTCTCTTGATGTTTTCTTTCCAATTTGCTTGGCAAATGGCTTTCCAGAAAACAGTATGGTGGTTCCTCAAAAAATTAAAAATAGAACTACCATACAATCCAGCAATTCCACCTTTGGGTATTTATCTGAAGAAAACAAAAACAAAAATTTGAAAAGATATCTGCACCCCCATTTTCACTGCAACATTATTTGTAATAGACAGACATGGAAACAACCTAACTGCTCATCAATGAATGAATGGACAAAGAAGATGTGATACACACACACACACACACACACACACACACAAAGGAATATTACTCAGTCATAAAAAAGAATGGAATCTTGCCATTTGCAACAACATGGATGGACCTTGGAATACTGCATGATTTCACTTATATGTGGAATCTAAAACAAAACAAACAAATAAAAAAGCCAAGCTCATAGATACAGATTGGTGGTTGCCAGAGAGGGGATGTGAGGGGTGGGCAAAATGGGTGAAGGAAGCCAAAAGGTGCAAACTTCCAGTTATAAAATAAATAAGCCACAGGGATGTCATGTACAGCATGCTGACTATAGCAAATAATACTGTATGGTGTATTTGAAAGTTGCTAAGAGAGTAGATCTGAAATCGTTTTCATCACAAGAGAAGATAATTTCGTAACTGTGATGACAAACGGTAACTAGACTTATCATAGTGATCATTTCACAATGTATACAAATATCAAAGCATTATGTTGTACCTGAAACTAATACTATAACGTTATTTGTCAATTATACCTCAATAATTAAAATATAAATAAATAAAAATAAAATTTTTAATTTTTTGCTTGTTGTTGGGATAGAAGGATACAATTGATTTTTGTATATTGGTATATCCAGCAACCTTGCTAACTAATTAAATTTAATAATTTAGGTGTAGATCTTTTTGGATAGTCTATGTACACTACCAAATTGCCTGTGAATAGAGGCAGTTTTCGTCCTTGTGTTCATATTCTTACACTTGTTTTCTTTATCTTTCTTATTAGTTGGATCGGATATTCTTGTCTCATTCCCAGTTCCAGAGGGAAAGTTTTTAACATTTAATCATAATGTTTGTGTACGTTTTTTTATAGGTGCATTTTATCAGATTCAAGCAGTTTTATTTACATTTGCTAAAAGTTCTAATCATGAATATATATTGAATTTTGGCAAGTTCTTTTTTGGTACTTATCTATAAGGTAATATGATATTTTCCCCTAATTCTGTTAATATGACAAAATTTTTCAGGTGTTAAACCATTCTTTTTTTGTTTCAAATGTGATGGTTTTATTTTATTTTCTTCTGATGCAAAACCAAAGATTCTACTACAGCACAGAGACCAATATAATAAAAGGTCATGAGGAAGCGTGGGACAGGCAGGACGTGATGTACAAACTGGAGGATCATGTCATTTCTTTATAACATGACACTACATCGCCACTGAGGAACACACTCAAAATAACACTTCGGAACTAAAAGGTGGCACAAACGTGACAACCTCCAGGAATGCCTTCAAGCACCTCCCTTAGGATGGACTTAACGATCTCTAGACTTCAGTATGGGCAAGATTACAATTCTTCGGAAGGATAAAAGTTTACACTTTTCAAATTTCACAGAAGAATTTTAAGGTCAAGACATAGTGGGTTCATTTCTCTTAATTCCCAGGGACAAAGCTGGTGCATTACTCAAAACCACATTAAGCTTCTTAGTTCAAATCCCGACCCAACCTTGTGATTTCCCGCACTGAAGTTCCTTCCATCAATCAAAGCAGATAGGGTCAGTTTGACTCCTGGGCAAAGTGTTTGGGTATGACCCAGTCCAATCAGGCTGGCATGACTTACTTTAGCAGATAGAGAAGTTCTATAAGTCACTTTGTATTTGGCGGTGATGTCAGAAACAGGTGTCATTAACTGCCAGCCATCCAAGCGAGGTTCGGTGACATTTCAATCTTCTCCTTAACCTTCTGGTGGATAGAACCTCCAAATTCAGTGCCATGGTTCACATAAGTGAGGAGCTGGAAGTCTGCAGCCTTGTATCCCAGGGCAAAATTATTCCGTGACAGTTTGAACTTGGCTGTGTCAAAACTCATCAAAACTCATCTGCTAGTCAGCAAGCCAGCTTTCAAAGACTAACACAGCCCACTCACAGATGGTTGGTTCAGAAAAATCGATCAGTTAGTTCATTACTAGGTACAGTTGAGTGATATTCTATTGTGTTAAAATCCCACAATTTGTTTATACCCTCACCGTTTGATGGACATTGGAACTGTTGGGTCACGTGTAGGTGTATGTTTAACTTTTTAAGAAACAACCAAATTGTTTTCCGGAGTGGTTTTGCCAAGTATTTTGATTTTTATATATTTAAAACCCCATAAGACTTCACTATTATGGTTTCAATCCTCAATATTCGTTTATATTTCCCTTTATGCTTAGCTTCTATTTTTCTTTTCACTCTTTTTTGCATCTCTGAGCTACTATCTGGAATCATTTTCTTTCTGGCTGAAGAACATCTTTTAGTATTTTCATTAGTGTTGGTCTGCTGATGATGAATTTTTTTCATTTTTGTTTGACTGAAAATGTATTTGTTTCACTTACATTTTTGAAGGATATTTTTGCTGTCAGTCTGGTTGCTCCTTTGAAGGTCATTTTTCTTCTTCTGTTAGCTACATTTAACACTTTTTTGCCCTTCATTTCCAGCAGGTGTACTGTGGTGTGCTTAGGTGTGATATGTTTTATAGTGACCTTCTTGGTTTCATTGTGCTTCTTGAATCTGTAGTTTGATATCATCCATCCATTTTGGAAAATCCTCAATTGCTATCTTGGCAAATATTGCTTCTGTCTAATTCTCTCTTTCTTCTTCTTCTGGACCAATTATTCATACAATTTTCACTATAGCTCCTATGTTTCTTAGCCTCTTTTCTGCATTTATTATCCTTTTGTTCCTCTGTGCTTTTATTTTGGATGTTTATTACTGATTTTCCAGTTCACTATTCTCTCTCCAGCTGCTAAACACATTATAAAATTTTTCTGTTATAGAAGTTTCATTTTAAAAATCATTTCCAGTTTTCTACATAAATTCTCAATTTCACCTGTTATCTCTGTAAACATACTAAGTACAGTTATTTTAAGGTTTGTGTCGGATTATTTGTATACTTGTAAGTCTGTTTTTATTATTGTTTTCCCCCCTTGGTTATCTATCACATTAACTTGTCTCCTCATTTTCCTGATTTTTTTTTAATGAGTAGCAGATATTGTATATGAAAAATTGGGAGATAAACTGGAGTCTAAGATGATGGTATCTTTAAATAGAGCATTTATGTTTTTCTTCTTGTTAGTAGCTGAGATTATCTGAAGCTTGCTTTAGTCCCTTTGAAGGTCAGTTCATTTAGAGTTCACACTTAGTCCTAGAGTGTAGCCTTGTAGCTTATCCAAAGCTTAGAGGGGTTCCTGGGATCCTCTTCTTCAGTAGTTTGTGAATTCCAGGTTTTTCTCCTAACTTCATGAATTTGTCAGTACCTCTGCTGAGCTGCTCAGCTTCTCATCTGCCTCTTCTGGAAGCTCCAGAGACCTGAATGCAATGACCATCTCTTTGTGTTTCCTTCTTTTTTAAGATTGTGGATCCTTGATTCTTCACTAACTTCATAATTCCTTGATGACTTCAAACATTAAAAAAAATAATTGTTCAGATATTCTAGTTCTCAGCAGGAGGATTAATCCAAATTATTTACACTACCACATCCAGAACTGGAATTCCTAAGAACAAAAATGTTTAGGTATAAATGAAAAGAATCAGAGTGAAGGAGAAGGCAGACTACAAAATAAAATATTAGAAATCATATGTACATGAACATAAATATGAAGAACATAAAATGAACATAAGTGAAACATAGCTATAGCCTCTTAATATTCCTCAAAATTTCTTTTATCTCTGACTTTCCATATACATATGAATATTCATATATATATGGATATATATTCTCCCCTATTACTATTCATCTCCTTATTTTGGTACATTTGCCTGAGAAATGTGAGGAAATTTGTTACATAAACCCAAACTGTCAAGTTATTTGTGGGAATATATAAATTTAGAGAGCGAAAAAGAAATGGTATACGCTGCAGTTACTTAATAATAAAACAATATAATAAGGTGCAAATAGTAAATTAATTATTAGGGACAGAAAGTTGCCATTCATAAATTAATTACAGTCATTCCTCAGTGTTCACAGGGGATTGGTTCCAGGATCCACACCCCTGCCCTGCTCTCCCATACCAAAATTCCCTAATGCTCACGTCCTTTACATAAAATGGTAGTACTAGCATATAACCCATGCACATCCTCCCATTTACTTTAAATCATCTCTAGATTACTTATAATACCTAATACAATGTAAATGCTATGTAAATAGTTGCCAGTGTGGCAAATTCAAGTTCTGTCTTTTGGAACTTTCTGGCATTTAAAAAATATATATATTTTCAATCTGCAGTTAATTGAATGCGCAGTTGTGGAACTCACGGTTACAGAGGGCCAAATGTAGTTGACAAAAATATGTGAGAATAGTATTAAATGCCGACCAGAACAGGAAGCAAACAGGAAGCCCACTGGAAGCCACCAGAAGGAGTAGATCCCTCCCACCAATCTTCCTCTAGGGCTCCTTATTGGCAGGAGGGAGACAGCTGGCAAAAGAAAAATGTATGTGGAGTCCCAGCCCAGACTTAAAATATAATAATTAGGATAACTACGGTTCCTGGGAGGGAGTGAAAAAAACTAAGAGCAGATTAGTGCTACCAAAATAAAAGCACAGCAGCATTAACAAAAAGAAAAAAAAGAAATCTTAAAGAAACATTATCACCAACAAAAATAATAGAAAATCAAGTGGTGCTAGAATAAGATTTAAGGAAATAAAAGTTCTTAAACAGAAAACTCCCTTAAATATAAACTCTTATTGAAAAATCAGTCTTACATAAGTTAATCTATTATTTCCCGCCTCAATAGTTACAATGCATATTATATATTTCAAGATTTTTTGTTATTTTAGGACTTTATAATCAGCTTTGTAGGATCACGACTTTGAGCACAGTCTTTATTGAACAGATGGAAATATGAAATGTGTATGCGAATAGGATGAATCTACACAGACCCAATTTATCCTGGACTATGTTTTTGGAAAAACTTCCTGATATAATTTTTGTTTCCTTGTATTGGTTTCTTTTTCATAAAAACCTGCTTACAAAAAGGTTCCAGTGATGTGGTTAATCAGTGATTTGAAGTAAAAGTACAACTTTCAGAGTTGTAGCAATTCAGTACAACAGTACAAAGTCAAAACATGCACTTGTAAATGCAGGAGAAGAGAGGAAATAGAATTAGTGAGGATGGAGAGTTAGAAGCAGTTGAACGAGTATTTTACCTTGAAGCCATTCATTGGTTATTATGACAAGGAAGTCTACTGAATGAGGTTGAAAGCAAAACCAGCCGACCAAGGCTAGGACTTAAGTGCATGATAATTCGTTTACTTGAGAACGAAAGAGTACACCAAGTACAGCACTGCAGGCACTCAAGCTTGGTACATTCTAGAAGTCAACATGGAGAAGAAGATGCTAGATAGACACAAGAACATTGAGCTCTTTTAGTCCTGCTTTTATAATTGGAGAACAACTTGAAAATATGCAGAGCATATTACAGAAAATACATAGTACTGTAGAACATAAACCTGGTATATGAAAACTGAAAACCAGATCAAGAAACACAGTGTTCATACAAGCACTAAAGTATGAGGCCAAAATATAAGTGAAAATACATAGATTTCACTCTGAAAATAGGATATATTTTTCTTAATCTCACTTTCTGACTCAGGGGGTTTCCTTTATGGGTTTCTTTTCCGGAATTATTATGAAATGGTTTGATGGACTCATCCACTGATTTGATCCAGAAATCCTCCTCCTGTTTTGAGTAATCCTAAATCGTCTTAAAGAATGGTATGAAATCCCTAAACAAATGAATTACCAGTTGTAATTTGCTTTAATTAAAAAACTAAATATGTACCAGAAGGGATTTATGGAGATCATGTGGGATGTTGTAAAACCAAAAAATCCAAGAGTGCATCCTTTCTAAAAAGTTTGGAATCCTTGCACTACCTAAAGTATATATGTGCCACATCTCCTTTATCCATTCATCTGTCAATGGTCACTTAGGTTGCTTCCATGTCCTCGCTATTGTAAATAGTGCTGCAGTGAACATTGTGGTACATGACTCTTTTTGAATTATGGTTTTCTCAGGGTATATGCCCAGTAGTGGGATTGCTGGGTCATATGGTAGTTCTATTTTTAGTTTTTTAAGGAACCTCCATACTGTTTTCCATAGTGGTTGTATCAATTTACATTCCCATGAAAAAGAAACGAAACTGAGTTATTTGTAGTGAGGTGGGTGGATCTACAGTCTGTCATACAGAGTGAAGTAAGTCAGAAAGAGAAAAACAAATACCGTATGCTAACACATATATATGGAATCTAAAAAAAAAAAAAAAGGTACTGATGAACCTAGTTGCAGGGCAGGAATAAAGAGGTAGACATAGAGAATGGACTTGAGGACATGGTGTGGGAGGGGGAAGCTGGGGTGAAGTGAGAGTAGCATCGACATATATACACTACCGAATGTAAAATAGTTGGCTGGTGGGAAGTAGCCGCATAGCACAGGGAAATCCGCTCCGTGCTTTGCGATGACCTAGAGGGGTGGGATAGGGAGGATGGGAGGGAGGCTCAAGAGGGAGGGGATATGGGGACACGTGTATGCGTATGGCTGATTTGCCTTGTTGTGCAACAGAAACTAACACAGTATCGTGAAGCAATTATACTCCAATAAAGATCTATTAAAAAAATCCCCCCCCCCAAAAAAATAAAGTGTATCTAAAAACACTAATTTCCATACATATGTCTCAAGGTGGTCTGAGGCTGCAACATATCAAAAAAAACCCAAGGAATTGAGGGGAAAAAGTCATGGGTCCAGGATGCTTAATATAAACAATGGGTTGATTTATGCTTTTTGCTTTTCATCAAGTTGAGTCCTGTGTCACTTGTAAAGCTATTGTCTCCCGAGTTCCAACTTACTTTCTGTGTTCGGCTTTGTAACGGTGGGGCTGGGACTCCACATACATTTTTCTTTTGCCAGCTGGCTCCCTCCTGCCAATAAGGAGCCCTAGAGGAAGATTGGTGGGAGGGATCTACTCCTTCTGGTGGCTTCCAGTGGGCTTCCTGTTTGCTTCCTGTTCTGGTCGGCATCAGAAGCCTTGCTTCTTCCCCACTGCAGCTGTGCTTGTTCCAGATGCAGCAGTGTGCAGCTCTCCTAACCTTCCTAGAACCGGCCTCATTGTCCCCTTCAGACACACCAGCACTAGCTGCTGGCATCCGGGCCTCAGAGCCTAGGCTTCTGCTCTGTGGTCCCCTTTTCTAAGCATCTAGGTTTTAAACATTCCAACATCTTCCCTTCATTGGAACCCTAGGGGGGTATCTGCTTCCTGCGCTTGCTGATTCAGTCTATGAAGTGTGGTACCTTCTGTTCTGTTTTTGTGTTGTCAGTTACTTTGATGGGTAGAATAATGGTCCCCCGAAGATATCCATGTCTTAATCCCCCACGCCTGTGAATATGTTACCTTACATGGCAGAAGGAACTTTGCCGTTAATTTAAGGATCTTGGGATGGGAAGAGTATCCTGGACTATCTGTAATGTAATCACAAGGATGGACACGAGTGGGCGCAGGAAGGTCAGAGTCAGAGAAGGAGACGTGACAATGGAAGCAGAGGCTGGACTGACGTGAGGCCAGTGAGACAAGAAATACAGGTGATCGCTCAAAGCTGGAGAAGACCAAAAAACAGACTGTCCCCCAGAGCCTCCAGAAGAAACACAATTCTGCTGACACCTTGATTTTAGTCCAGTGAAACTGATTTTGGACTTCTGACCTCCAGGACTATAAGATAATAAATCTGTGCTGTCTTATACCACTCAATTTGTGCTATAATTTGTTACAGCAGCAATAGGAAGCTACTGTAGTTACCTAGTTTATAATGCTTTATATTAAATTCTGTCTGTTAAAATAACCGCTGAGGTTTGTACACCCTGAGTCGCCCCTGACTGATTCAAGTAGAATCTGCACATCTAGTTCTGTATTGTTAAAAGGGTAAGTACTGCTCAGTTCATTTTTTAATTTGAATTCTCAGGTCTCAGTTGTATTTTCCAAGTTTAACATTAGTTTGTGATGACACACTTAGCATTGAATTTTTGGAGAAGAGTTTTCTTTTCCTATTTGTAAAATTTCATCCTTCTTATTAAGGTCAACTTTATATTATGGAATATAACATTAAAATATAGGAACTAAATTAGAAATTAAAACAAAGGACACAAACATAAATTTGTGAGGTTGTCATGACAACCAGGAAAAACGAGTCTAAGATCTGTGGTGCTCGCTATGGTCACGGGGTGGGAGGAAGGGCAGGACACCTGGACTGGCTGGGACTGGGAGTCCAGTTAATGACGAAATGAGTGAACGTTACTTCTCTGCACATGAAGGCACAATCCAGTGACTGGGAAGTCCAGGGAGACTGCGAGACAGAAGCAAATGCAAATTCTAGGAGTTTAATGAAGGTATGAGGTCATAGCTGTGCATAGTGGTTCTGGTAATTGAGCTGAATCCAACATCCAGGGAACGCCCAATGGATTAGAAGCAAGGCTGCCATCATGGCTTTTAGTAGACAAATAGAGTTCAGAGTCCAGGGGAGTCTACAGAGGCAGTAATGAGCAAGTGGATCCCAACAGGGTCTCTAGAGAAGGGATTTTGACCTCTAGTCTCAAAGCAGGTACGTGAATAGGTGTAGTGTTTACTCTGATTTCTGTAATGTCTACCCCTCAGTGTGAGGATATGCAAGCACTCCAAGTCAATTTAGAGGTTTCAAAAAAACATACATATATAAAGAGATTTATTTTAAGGAATCAGTTAACACTATTTTGCAGGCTGGCAAGTCCAAAATCTGCAGGATGTGCCAGCAGCCTGGAGACCCAGGAAGAGTTGATGCTGCAGTTCAAGTTGGAAGGCCATCTGCTGGCAGAATTCCTTCTTGCTTGGGGGAGGTAAGTCTTGGTTCTATTAAGGCCTTCAACTGATTGGATGAAGCCCACCCACCTTATGGAGAGTAATCTGCTTTACACAAAGTCCACCAATTTAGATGTAAATCTCATCTAAAACCTTCCTCACAGAAACATCCAGATTAATGTTTGACCAAATATTTGGATATCATGGCCCAGCCAAGTTGACACATAAAATTAACCATCACAACCTTCTTGCCTAGCTACTGAGGTAGAGGAGGATATTATATTTTAAGATCAGAGGAGGTTAACATAGCTTTTCTTTCTTCCCATACCCTGAAGATAGCAGAACAACTCGAGAAGTAAATTATATAGTGCTCTCTTCAAGCATAGGCTCTCAGCTTAAACAAACCCAATTTTACTTTGTTTCAAGGCTTAAAAAATTATAATTATAGTAGAACATCATATATTTAGAAAGAAATAATCTGGGGAAATGTTTCCCATATAATGTAATTGCAAGGACAGAAATCTTCCCCCTGGGGTGGTGGTGTTGAGAAGCAAAAGCTTCATAAAGCACATGCATGTTTTTTTTTTGTCTAAAGGAGAGGCAACTGTATGAAACATAAGACCACCAATTACAACAATGAGACAGTGAAGGAAGTGAGAAGTGAGAATTCATAGCTAAAGGAAACAATAACCATGAGACCTCTGATTGCTGTCTACTTCATCAACCAACAATTGAGTGTCACTTAGTGTTTGGGTTCGGTAGTGCCACACATCTCAGTAGCTCCTGAAGGTATTTTAGTCCTAGAGCACAGGACAATAATTAACAAAATAACTGAGTTATTAAATTGGCTTATATTCAGTACAACACTGAATCTATAAGAAAGGGAGAATAGATATTGAATCGAGATGGAAAACTGAGTGTACGTTTCTACCCCCATGCAAAACATCCAGAAAAAATACCTTAAAACATTAAAAGAATGAATTAAAAAGAGAGAGAGAAAATAAGAAGCACAACCAGAAAGCTTAAAACTTTGAAAAAATTCATGAATGATAAAAATCAGAAGGGATCATATTAACCGAGGAAACCCTAATCCAAAACACATTCAGAAGGTAGCTATGGGGTCAGGGGAGCTTCTGGCAGAATTCCAAGCTCAGAGTCAAGGGAACAAGGACCAGAAGTAACCGAGGAAATAAGCAAGTTGCCAAGTGAACAACCGAGAGAGGTGGGCCCCTCCTCCTTCCTGCTCTTGTGTGGAGCGCCAGCATCGGCAGAGTTTAGCACCCGCTACAGCAGGGCTGGCCAGCCAGAGCACAGGATCTGTGCCATTGTCCCCAGAGAGATCTGAGATGTGTGTTAGATGTCCAAGTGGGATGTCAAATAGGCCACTGCAAATTTGACTGTGGAACTCGGGAAAGGTAGGGGCTGGAGACACAAATTTGGAGTCATCATATTTGGATGGTAATTAAAGCCATAAGACTAGATGAGATCACCTAGTGAAATAATGTGTACGAAGAAGAGAAGAGGGCCCAGGACTGAGAGCCAGGACACCCCAACATATGGAGACAGGTTATATCCGTGTGACACTGAAACAACCAGTTAGTTAAATTAGATTAAATATGAGAAAAAATGAGTGGAATGGGTCACTGGTAGTTATGCAGAAGGGGACTTGCCCACATAGACCAGAACTGAAACATGGTGTAGTCCCTGACCAAATCCAGGACAGTTTGGGAGCTTTTTGAGAAGAGACTATTTGCTCATCTTTATATATCTGAGCTGCCACACAATAGGTGCTTGATAAATGTTTAATGAACAAATCTGTAAATTTAAAAACAAACTTTGCATTGTTTGGGGAGAATTTCGACCAAATTTCTAATTGTTGTTAAGCATTTTCTCCACCCATCTCAATGTTTGCTCTCCGTTTTGGTCCCTTTGCAAGTAATGTCTAGAAACATACCTTTTAGATTCAAAGACTTTTAAATAATAAAGGACCTCCTTCCTTTTTACCTACCTCAGTATTAAATTAGCAGTTTGTCATTTATTTCTAATTTTCCAGCTGCATTAATTTCACTTTTCCATCAAGACCTTTTTGAGGAAAATCTGAGATAAGGAGATATTCCCTCCATGGACTCCTCCAAGGATGATGGCGGAAGGTGATTATCTGAGGATAAGAGTTGTGACTACACAGTTCAGCTACTTTTTCCCAAAAGAAGGTCTCACCTCTCCGATGACATCTGAATTTGATTTCATTAAAGGAACCAGCAGGTTTCCTTGTATTATTTTAGTGAAATTGTAACAATATTCACATTGTTTCACAATTCTAATGTCTGTCTAGATTTCAACAGAGTGGAGTACCTGTTTATTGATGTTAATTATAGCTGATGGTAGCATCCATCATTGCAAAGAGCGGGGATAAAGCGACAAGAAATATATGCAAAAGAAAAAAAATGTGCTGTGGAATATTTCCATACCAATAAATATAGCTCTACCTCGTAATTTTTTAGGACTTCAGAGATTTCCATTTTACAAATTTATAACAACTCACTTAACCCAATCTACATACTTGGACATTTAATTTTCTCTTATCATAAACATCTGTTGCAGACAGTTTCAAACTCAGTCTGATTATTTTCTTGGGAGAGAGATTAGTAGATTAAAGGATATGCATTTGAAAGGGTTTTTGACAGGTCCTGCCAAATTTCTCTTCCGAAGAGTTGTATCAACTTAAATTCCCATTATCAGCGACCTCCTTTCCCACACCATTGCTAACTTAGGGCATTATGATTCTTTGAAATATTTGTCAATTATATGGGTGAAAAAGTAGCTTATTGTTGTTATAATTTACTTTTTTTTGCTTACACTTTTTTCACATTTTTATTAAGGTGCAATTTACCAAGCTGTTAAAGAGGCAAGAAGAAAAACGGAACCTGGTGCCTCTTCTTTGCTCCAGGGTGCCTTGCACAGTGGCTGATTTTGCCCAACAGGCTTCCGCCAAGTGCCCTTAGGTCCCGAGCGCCTGAGTAGTCAAACAGCAAGGTGCTGACTAGGCTGAGAAATCTGAGCCCGTGTCCCAACCCTTTGCGTCTTGCATCGAAACCACGGTCTTTCACAAGATTGCAGAACGGTGTCTTAAGGATGAAGAAATATATCTCTTTTTAAACAGTTTATCTAATGATGAAAGACCTTTGTTATTGGGAATATGTTGGAGAAAAAAAAAAAAAAAACCCTGTAGAAATCAGAATGTGAAAAGCAGTTCCAATAGCAAGAAGTTCTTTGCTTTGGGGGACAAATGTCAGTCAAGAGCCTAATTCTAATCTTCACACATCCCCTCTCAGGATTTAGTAGGAAACTTTGTAACTCTGAGATTTCTTTTGGAGTGCCTGCAGTTTGGGTTTGTGGTTCATTCTTGCCACCTGTGTTACTGACCTGAGAGGTGCGGGCTTTGCTTTCCCCATTGTCTGCTATGCTTGTCTGGGTCAGTAGCACAATGGAGTGAAGGCTTTTAGGCTCTTAGAGGACTACTGTACAAGTGATAGCCAATCACAGCTCCAAAAGCATGAAATGGCATTTTATCACACAGTCAGTGAAGTGCTTGGGTTTTCTCTACAGGAACAGAAATTATTATATTGCATAGGGCCATCTTTTTCTTTAAAAGGGGAGAAAAATCCACTTCCAATTCAGGTAGGATATTGAGGATTGCAGAGGAGTGAATGCTTTTTGGAATTACGTGCTTGTGCAAGGCAAGGGAGTGAGGACAAAATGCTAATGAAATACAGAAACCAAAACTACTGAAGTGTGGAAAAGGTCTGGCATAATATTCAAGCCGCAACAAAGCACTTCACTTGTAGCAAAACTGCACTCAGCCGCTGAAGTCCAGCGGTGTCCACATCAGGAGGGCTTCTCCCCAGCAGGGACAGCCCCCTCAGGAGACAGGACAGAATCGCATCTTAGAGCCCCGGGATCTCAGGATGTGCCTCGTACAGACTCCTCAGAGCAGGGTAACAGCCAGCCCAGAGGAGATCCACTGGACACCCCGCTGGGCCATCGTCCCTCCAATGCTTTCCCTCCACCCACCGCAGGCCTCTCCAGCCCCCTCTCCTATCGGCTGCTCCTCTATGGGGGCAGGAGAAACTCTCGATACTTACTGAAATATATTTACAGGTGAAATAAGATGTCTAAGGTTTCTAGTGATGGGGAGCCCTTGGTAGGGACAGAGATGAAACAAAATGGCTATGAGTTGATAACTGCTAACGTTGATCATGGATACGTGGAGGTTATTGTACTATTCTCTCTATTTTCACCTATGTTTGAAATTTTTCATAACAACATACTTTTTAAAAATCATGAGACAGTGAAAAAAAAAAACAAAAAGGAAATCCTCTCTAAAAATCAGGGTGAGGGGAGCTAGGAGGTTCCTACAGAGCACTGGTCTGGTGTCCTGTACATGGCTTTTGACAATAATTATGAACAATAGTGTTAATGATCACAACAATGACGTGAAAAGCCTGGAATTGTGAAACTCAGTAGATATAAAGCCAGTCCAGGAATCTACCCTTTGAACAAGCACTTCAGATGACTCAGAAGTAGGTGGCCCAAGGGCCACAGTTTGAGAAACTCTTCACTAATGAGCCTGATTTTTTGCTTCCAAATGGGCTCATTTTCTTTATTCTAGCAAGACCACTCTAACAGTAGGATATGGGCAATTAACTCAACTAACTGCCTTAGCCCAAAGGGTTTGAAAACTGTGATGATGAGTAAGTGCTGCCCAAGTGCTACGTACCTAATTACTGCACCCCAACATATTATTGACGGAACAATCTTCCATAGTTCTTAGAAATGTGTATGCCTCAGATTAAAGGACCACTGGTTAGAATAATATTGTTAGGAGATTTAATAGAAAAACTATTAATTATTAAGAAAAAAAATAGGAAAATACTGAAAGTTCTTAGTATTGATGAAAGCCCTTGATTTAAAGATTTTTAAAAAAAAAAACTTACATCACTTGATTGAAACAAAATATTAATACACTAGCATTTCTTTGGCAGGTCTAGGGAGCCAGGTTGGGTTCTGGAGAAGGGATTAACCAACAGTGTTCCCCTCTAGGTCACAGTTGCTAATTTTGGATCAAGTCATGTAGTCTGTGACATTTGAGAGCAAGGTTATAGGAAAACGGGATTTCTCATAACTTGTTTTAGGATTGCAGAATGTCACAACCCCAACTGAGGGAAATTTGGCAATTTCTATCAAAATTACAGATTCATGTGCCATTTGACCCAGCAATCCTGCTTCTAAGTATTTTCCTGTAGACACAACTCCACACGTGTAAATGATACAGCATTGCCACACTGATTGTAATAGCAAACAATTGGAAATAAGCCAGCTGCCCATCAGTAGCAGAATGGTTAAATAAGCCATTATATTAAGATATTCTTATTTGTTTGACTTTGAATAAAGAAAAGCTTGAAGGAAGTAGTGAAAATGGTTAACTATAGCTAGGGTAACCAAATTATTTTTTTGCCTAAATGGGATATTTTTGAGAGTAAAAGGGGTCACTATTAATATTTGTACCAAGACAATAGGTACAGCTTGGTACAGTCCTAGACAAACCAGTCTGTACCTAGAGGGGTGGGAATGGGGTCTGGGGGACAGAGTAACTGGGGCCAGGTGGGAGTGACACTTCACAAAGTCACCTTGTTATATTGCTTTGACTTTGGAATTATGCATGTGTATTACCTATTGGAAACAACAAGAAATAAAACTGAGAAAATATTCGAGAAATTATCATGGTCTTTGTAAAATTTGCTACTGGATTTTAATGGTCTTTAATGGTAGACAAGCATTTAATAATTTATCAACTCCCTATTGGCAGTGTTTGAAGACAAGACCAGAGCATGAATGAATACAGAGCTACGTTCTCACAGGTGAACATTCCAGTAGAGAGCTGAGGATATTCAACCTTTATTGATTCCATCTATCCATTCAGTCACTCATTCAGCTTTCAGCGTATATTAATTGAGCACCTTTTATGTGCCAGGCTAAGTAGGCACTGGGAATTCTCTGGTGCTCGGGATAGATCCTGACCTCCTCATGGACCTCTGGACAAGTACACAGGACATGAGAACAGCATGGTGAAGTGCAGTTGCCAGAAATGTAGCAATGAGGTGGGTACAAGAGCTTCCCTGAGGAGAGCACTGAGCAGTTGAAAGTGAGTGAAACAAAGAATGGGGGCTTCCCTGGTGGCGCAGTGGTTAAGAATCCGCCTGCCAATGCAGGGGACACGGGTTTGATCCCCGGTCCAGGAAGATCCCACATGCTGCGGAGCAACTAAGCCCGTACGCCACAACTATTGAGCCTGCGCTCTAGAGCCTGCGAGCCACAACTATTGAGCCCGTGTGCCACAACTACTGAAGCCTGCGTGCCACAACTACTGAAGCCCACATGCCTATAGCCTGTGCTCTGCAACAAGAGAAGCCACCGAGATGAGAAGCCCACGCACCGCAATGAAGAGTAGCCCCCGGGCTTCCCTGGTGACGCAGTGCTTGAGACTCTGCCTGCCAATGCAGGGGACACGGGTTCGAGCCCTGGTCTGGGAAGATCCCACATGCTGCGGAGCAGCTAGGCCCGTGAGCCACAATTGCTGAGCCTGCGCATCTGGAGCCTGTGCTCCACAACAAGAGAGGCCGTGACAGTGAGAGGCCCGTGCACCGCGATGAAGAGTGGCCCCCACTTGCCGCAACTAGAGAAAGCCCTCGCACAGAAACGAAGACCCAACACAGCCATAAATAAATCAATCAATAAATAAAATTTAAAAAAAAATCAAAACAAACAAAAGAAAAGAGTAGCCCCCACTCACTGCAACTAGAGTAAGCCCACGCGCAGCAACAAAGACCCAACATGCCAGAAATAAATACATTTAAAAATATAAATATTAAAAAAAAAACTTTCCATCTTAAAAAAAAAAAAAAGGAATGGATGAATGAATGCAATCGCATAAAATGACCTCTTACATCTCTTCCAAATGTGCAATTCACTTGTTGTATGACACACAGAGCTACTAATATTCTGGAAGAATAGGAATGGAGTAAACTCAATTGCTCAGCTTGGTTAATGAGAGGGGTTGGTAACAGAATAGTCCAGAGTGCTGGATCTTAGTCCCCTTCTTCCACTGGCCTCTATGAGATTTTAGGGAAGGTAACGAGACTCTCTAAACTTTAGAAAACATAAAATAATGGTGTTTGGCAAATTGTTCTCTGTAGTTCTTCTAGATCCATAATTCTCTGTCCGACGTGCAGATTTTTATCTAGATATTTCCTTCTACTTCAATAGCAGACATTTAAATTTCTCATCTCAGGACCTTTGCAAATGCTGTTCCCTCTGCTTGGAATGGCCTTGATCTCAATCTTCACATTCCCATCTGTTAGGTCTCAATTTCACCTTTTCAAAGATCACTTATCAAAGTTGTGTCCTTGTTAGTTTCTGTTTCCTTCCCGGATCTTATAATTTCCAGGTATTTTATCTGAAATTGTAGGCTTTGTAAAGCAGGAACATTGTCTGTCTTGTGTCTCTAGGGTCTGGCACCTGAGAAGTAGTGGGTTCGCATAAGGATATGTTGAATGAATCAGAGAAAAGGTCCTTTCATTCCATCATACCCTACTTGCCTGAGTTGAGTGGGAGGTGGCATCAATAACCTCTAAGGTCCCCGTTTCTGGCATGGACAACAGCTGTGCCTTGTCCAGACCAACTTGGCACCAGCTCCTCCGACCCCCACCCCCATTTTGGGGGCAGGGGAGTGCTTGCACTTGTGTTGCTGCAACACTTAAGTGATTGCAGGCTGGGGTGGCAGGTTTTGGAGGCAGTTAATCCTGTTTCCAAATCTGGATATTTCAGAGAAATAGCTCCACATGACACTCGCTTTTCTGTCTGGATATAATTTTTGCAAAACCAATAATTATTTATAGCAGTTTACACAACTGACATATAATTCTGCTGGGACGAAAGTAGCAGAGTTGACAGGAAGCTTGCCAATTATGTAGTATTTCAGGCCCCTTGGTGCAAATCTATTCTCTAACAGACAGAAAATGATCTTTCTTTTCTCCCTTTCCATGATTTTTTTCTCACTTTGCTGTTTTTTTTTTTTTTAATCCTTTACCGATAGTCTTTTATTATAGAGATTTTTGTAGAGTTTATACTTTTTAAAATTTATTTGTTTTTATTTATTTATTTTTTGGCTGCATTGGGTCTTCCTTGCTGTGTGTGGGCTTTCTCTAGTTGCAACAAGCGGGGGCTTCTCTTCGTTGTGGTGCGCTTCTCATTGCAGTGGCTTCTCTTATTGCATAGCACAGGCTCTAGGTGCACGGGCTTCAGTAGTTGCGGCGCGCGGGCTCAGTAGCTGTGGAGCACGGGCTTAGCTGCTCCGCGGCATGTGGGATCTTCCCAGACCAGGGCTCAAACCCGTGTCTCCTGCATTGGCAGGTGGATTCTTAACCACTGCGCCACCAGGGAAGTCCCTCACTTTTGCTTTTGAATTGAACTTTAGAGGCTACAGCTAGCTTAATGTAGGAGTTACCATGAGGACCTATCACTCTACTCAAGCATTGATTCTCCTCTCCATTCATTTTATCAATGACATCAGCCCAGGTTGGAAATAAATGCTGAGGAAAAGCCAGCTAAATGGGAACAGACAAAGTTTTAAAAATTATTTAATTGGGCTCTGCAAATGAAGAGTTATTTGGAAAATGTCCTCAAGGTCACCATTTAATCAAATGTTCTCTCCTCTTGCCTTCTGCTGACGTTTAGACCTCTGAGAATGCTGTAGAGCAATGGAACATGGAGAGCTGGCTGGAGCTGGGGACAAGATTCACTCCCCAAAGTTCACTTGACAGGTGATGATGGGAGGCCCAGATGGTGGAGTGGGTTGCCTGCAGCACAAGGCATGGGCGTGGCCGAGGTGGGAGCCAAAACCCTGGGCCCACACCCTCCACGTCTATCCCGGTTCATCTCCGAGCCCGCCTGTCAGCGTCAGGGAGAGACGAGGCCTGGGTTTTCTGTTTTCTGCCCAAATCAGGCTGACTGCCTGGTGAAGAGGAAGCATCCCATCTGTATTAATTTTCCAGGGCTGCTGCAACAAAGCACTCCAAACTAGGTGGCTTCAAACCACAGAAATTTGTTGTCTCATGGTTCTGGAGGCTAGATGTCTGAGACAGATCAGGTGTCAGCAGGGTTGGTTCCTTCTGGAGGCTGCGATGAGAATCTGCTCCACGTTGCTCTCCTAGCTTCCGGCGGCCCCAGGAATTCCTTGGCTCTGGGAGTGTAACTCCGGTGTCTGCTGTCTGCTTCCATTTTCACATGGCCCCTTCCCCCGCCCCCCGACCCCGCTGTGTGTATCTTCACATCATCTTCCCTCTGTGCCTGTCTCGTGCCCAAATTTCCCCTTTTATAAAGACATCAGTCATATTGGAATAGGGCCCATCCTAATGCCCTTATTTTAACTTGATTACCTCTGTAGAGAACCTATTTCCAAACAAGGCCACATTCCGAGGTACTGGGGCTTAGGACATCCTACCTCTTTTGGGGGGAAATACAGTTCAGCTCACAACACAATCTAATCACTTTTCTCTGTCAACGGAACTGTGAAACTACCATCTGACAGGGCTGAACAGGGAGAAGACAGATAACAAAACAATACCCCGGTGGAGCTTAAACAAAGAAGCAGATGCAAGCTGAAATTGAAAAGTTTTGTTATTATTAGTTGTTCTTGTTATCTGCTTTCAGCATTCTCCCTACCAAGTTTTCTGTCATTCAGTCATCAATTCATCATAGATTTATTGAATTCTTACCATGTGCTAGGCTCTGTTCTAGGGGCTAGATACACAGCAATAAACAAAACACACAACTCTGGCCCTCATGGAACTTAGTTCTAGTTGCCGGAGACAGACATAAATGTGTCAGATTATAGTAAATTTTATGAAGAAAAATAAAGCAAGGAAGGGTAAGAGTGCCAAAGGAGAGGAGTAATACAATTTTAGGTTAGATAGTGAGGGAAGAGCTTCCCGAGGAAGTGACACTGGATAAAGACATAAAGGAGTTGCGAGGAGGCCATGTCGACACCTGGGGGAAGAGCATTCGAGGCAGAAGGAACAGCAATTACAAAGGCCCTGAGGTCGGAGCGTGTCTGCAGCATGGAGGACCAGCAAGGAGCCAGCACGGCTGGAGCAGAGGGAGTGAGGGGGGACGGGCAGGAGGAGGCGAGGCTGTGGAGGGTGGAGAGAAGTATACGGGACCATCAGCCTTCCAGGACATCGTAAGGATGCTGGCCTTTCGCTGAGAGATGGCAGCCAATGACAGGTTTTGAGTAAAGAAGTGGCAGGATCTGACTTGCCACAGTTTAAAAGAATGCCTTTGGCTGCTGCACTGACAACAGACTAGGACAGCAAGGGTGGAAAGAGGGAGGTTGGCCCAGAGGCCACTGTGGTGACCTCGGCAGGAGATGCTGCGTGGACGGGTGAAACGGGGCTGTGTTCTAGAATCTAGAGAGACTGTGAAGGTAGAGCTTGCCTGCTTCCCCAGTGGACCAGATGTAAAGTTTGTGAGAGGAAGGGAAGGGTCAAGAACGACTCCAAGATTTTTGGCCTGAGCAAGTGGAAGCATGGGACTAAGATGTGAAAACTGGGATTTGGCAGCGAAAGACAAGAGCTCAGCTTGAAACAAGTGAAGTCTGAGAGGCCATTAGCCTCCCAGAGGAGATGTCAGCGTGCTCGCAAGTAGCACGTGCCTGTGGCACGGCCAGAGTCTTCCGAGGGCTTCAAAGCCCTGCCTTTCTCAGTCCCACACAACTACCCAATGTTATTCCCACTCCTTTCTCCCCCTTCCTGCTGATTCCTGCCCCTAAGACTTCTTTGGTGTTTTTCCTCATTTTTGGAATGTCATCTCAACTCATTTCTTCCTGTCTGAATTCTAACCACCCTTTAGTTTTCATTTATTCATTCAGCAAACACTCCCCTGAGGCAGACACTGCACAGGCTGCAGTTGGGTCCCTGTGCCTCTTCGGGAACCTTTCCCTTCATCCTCACTGCTCTCCTCTGGTCTCAACCACCAGCTGAGCCCTTGCGGCCTGGAGCCCTCCTTCTGGCCTCCAGTCAGACACAGCCCTGACTGTCATGAACCATTCGGGGTGAATGTCCTGCTCCCTAATGATGATGCAAGCTGTCCTCATCGAGCACATGTGGTACACGTTCGATGAGTCCTTGTGGGATTGAATTCACAGCTCTGGTTCACTGGTTTGGTCTGCAGAGCCTCGGTCTCTGGTAGCACCTCCAGACCCAGCCCAAGCTCCCCCCGCCTCTCCAGGGGTCTCCGCCACCGGTAAAGGAACAGGAGGGAGGAGGGGAAGGAGTGAAGGAAAGGGAGGGTGAGGGTCTCAGTTGTCAGTGTGGGACCCTCGGCCTTGATCTAATGGGCTGTGAGCCTTTGATTCTGCGGCTCCAGTGCACAGCCCTACCCCCTGAGCCCAGGTAACGAGCACCTCTCTGGGAAGGAGGTTTCATGGTGTTACATAAACAGCATGGCTTTGCTCTGTGGCTGACCTGGGCTTGGATTCTGGCTCTGCTACCTGCTAGCTGGCAACATTAAGCAACCACTTAACTTCTACATTCCTCATCTTACTCACCTCTACAATGACACACTCTTCAACATGTAGAGATGGCAGATAGCACGGTGCCAGACATATAGAACGTGCCCAGGAAATAAACGCCATATGCCTTGAAAGGGCCCACAAGGGCCTCCTCTGATTCCTGTGCTGGGCCACGCCAGTTCTAGGATGGTCAGTCCCTTGCCTACTGGCTTTGCCCAATTCCAGGAGGCCGGGTCCGGAAGATTCTCAGAAGTGAGTCCAGCATGAGCTACCTGCCCCACAGGCGTGGACAATGGATGTGTCCCTGGGAGAACCAGGAAGGAGACAGCATTTGTACGGGGGAGTCACAAAGAGCTTCGGGGGCTCCATGGGAACCTCAGCCTCCTCTTTCCCTGGATCTCGACAACCTCCCTCACTCCTAGTTTGATAGGGCTTGATCCCAATCATCGTAGGTGCGTGGAGAGTGAGAGAAGTCGAGCCTCTCTCTCTTGCTCTCAGGAAGTGAAGTGTGATCACACACAAGGTGAGTAGTTTGCTAGAAGGACCAGCCACCAACCTCCTGCAGGACAGTGGAGTGGTCCTGAGGCTCAGTCTACAGAGGCCAAATCAAGTGGAGTCCTATCTCCTCACCCAGCCAGGAATATCTGAGTCTCAGAGAAAGAAGGAAGGGATTATGAAATGAAATGACAAGAGAACGATTCTCTGCAACTTCCTTCAGGGCACTTGCAAAGACGTGATTCCATGAACTCCTCATCCCTGTCCGAGGTGTACAGTCCCCGGGTCATAGATGAGGACATTGCCCAGAGCAATTTCAATGGAAGAGCCCTGACCAGAACCCACGTTTTCCGACTCCAAGACCAGTATTCTTCCCCCGCCTCTATCCTGTCTCCGGTACGGGTCTCAATCCCCCTCCTCCTGCGCAGTCATCCACGACAATCAGCTCACTGACTGAGCCTACATTTTACGCCCTGCGTGACTTTTTAAAAGGATGACTTACGTTACACTATTAAAGTGCCCATTTTCCTAGCACGTATGAAGAACTTGAAACCTGGCCATGGGAGACTCTGAGGGCTATGACTTTCCTTTGCTTGAGTTATCCAACATGCAATTGCCAAATCTGGGTAAATACCACTGCTTTCCCCAAACTGGCAGGAGCGAATCAGAACCTCTTATCTCTTTACCCTTTCTTTCATTTGTTTTTTAGGTAAAGGATGGAAAGTTTCCAGCTCGGCAGAACTCCTAACAGATAAATAATTAATAGAAAAGAGCACTGGGCTAAAGGTCAGTGCAAAGTTCTGCCTGATCGTCAGTCTTCACCTTTGTCCCTGCACCAGCCCCCTTTAAACGTCCTAAATCTGCAGACTCAACCTCAGTCTGGCCCCTGGGTCAATCCTGTCCACAGTTTAGTGGATTTAGCCCAAGGCCCTAACACCTTTTTCTGGCCCTTGCTTGGTGCGCTCCTGCTTTACTCCCCAAAATGGACTCCATCTTGGACTTGATCGCTGGGTTCCTGCTCTATTTCTTAAACTTGAATATCCATGTGTGTGCCTTGCCAACCACTTCAGTCCTTATAGGGCTGAGTTCTGAGTTTCTAGTGCCAGAGACCCTCCCAGGAGCAGGAAACCTGTTCTTGAAAATGCGCCCAGGGCCTAGGGCCTGCTGCCTGCCCCACAGGGCACCAAACCCCACCTGCCTGCAAGATCTCCCAACGGTACCTGCTCCCAGCTTCTCCTTGGGTTCCAACAGCTGTCAATTATACCAGCTCTTTCTGTAGCCACAGCCTTCAGAGACCTCCCTCTGTTTCCCAGAGTGTCCCTGCTCTTAGCCAAGGCCTCTCAGTGTGTTTTCCAGGTGCCTGTCCCATTCGGGTAGGGACACCTAGTCCCAGGTGCTGATCCTCATGCCCTTTCCCATCTGACGGGTAACCAGGTCATGCAAGCTGTGTCCCCAGACAGGAGAGTACAGAGAAATGGCTCTAGTCCTGGCTTTCTACTAATTGGCTAAGTAGCTCCAGGCAAGTCACGTGACCTCCCTGAGCCTCCCTCCTCAACCTCAAAATGGCAAGTACTACAGGTGCTAAAATGGGGGGCAGGTGGGGAGAGTATCTAGGGGTCCCCTGGATCATCTGCAATTTGGGATTTTGTGAATTCCACATTTACACAATTCATTTATACCATGAATAAGATGGAAGGCCCTTGTTCTCAACGCACGAACGCACACAGTGATGGTTAACTTTATGTGTCGACCTGACTGGGCTTAGGGATGCCCAGATGGCTGGCAAAACACTATTTCTGGGTGTGTCTGCAAGTATGTCTCCAGAGGAGACTAGCATTTGAACAGGTAGTCTAAGTAGAGAAGATCGCCCTCACCAATGGGCATGATCCACTCTGTTGAGGGCCTGAATAGAACAAGAACAACATAAAAACCAGGAAGGGCAAATTTGCTGCCTCTGATCGAGCAGGGACATCATCTCCTGCCCCTGGACACAGGTGCTCCTAGTTCTTGGGCCTTTGGACCAACTGACCCCCAATTCTCAGCCTCCATAACCACACAAGCCAATTCCTATAACATACTTCTTATCTGTCTATCTTCTATCTATCTACCTACCTACCTACCTATCTACTTACCTATCTGCATATATTCTTTTTCTATAAAGAACTTTAATATAACACCCTTGCTTTATGCCCAATTCTGGTGTGTTTAAAATAAAACAAAGAAGTTCGGTTGCTATAGCCACGACCATCCTAAGGGAGCTTGAGGCTCAGGAGAAAGGATGCAGCTACATGGGATGGGTGCTCATTACTCTCTGCCCCACCCAGGTCTGGCCTGAGACTCATTTTTAACGTGGCCCTCCAGGCAGCCTGGATCAATTTGTTGCAAGATAGAACGTACTGCTCTCCTTCCCTGGAGCAAACCCCACTGTGTGTAACCATTTCCCACAAATCTATGAACTCAGGTGAAATTCCACGCACACTAGAGACAGCCTGGGAAAGAGGGGCTGGCCCCCAAGGACAAGATGCTACCTGGTGGGGGCCTGGGAGAGGACAAGGGACTGCTGCCTTTTGTCCAGCCCCTTCCCCAGGGCTGTGTGTGTAGGAGCTTCGAGCCTTTTCAGGCCTGGCTGACACGGCCCCTCCTGCTCCCCTGTGTTGCTTGCACAGTCACGCACTGTTTTCTGTTTGACAAGGACAAGTCCCCTCCCAGGTCTTTGGCGTGGCAAACCTCTGCCCTAGGCATATTTCAGGGCAAGGAGAAAGGATTCATCAAGAATGCATCTAAGTGACCTATTCTGGGCATTTTCAAAATAAAATGTTTTGAACTGATCTTACTTCTTACACCTGAATAATTTTATAGATTTCAGTTTATAGACCAGAAGAAGACATAATTTCGTATCTGTAAAAATGAACAAAGTAAGTTTGATTATAAACATGTATTTCAGTTTCTTTGTCCAGCTATCATATTTGTTATTTGTTCTCTGAATCTGAAAAGCCGAGCTTATTTTTCAAAATAAACAACAACAACAAAACCCTGCCTGTGCCCACCAGGGAGCCCGTGGAGGGCTGGATGGGTGGACGTGTTGGCAGGTTGGGAAGGCTTCCTGCCTGTGGAGACACAGGCCCTTGCGTCTGTCCCCTCCTAGGCTGCAAGTGTAAGAAGGAAAACATCCCCTTCTTTCACAACAGTCTTGGAAGGTAGTTTGGACAAGTGTTACTCTTATTTTGCAAATGAGGAAATTAAGGCTCAGAGAGGGCTTTCCTGGAGATCTCCTGATTAGCTCCGAATGGAAACAGAACTCAGTCCCGTGACTCTGCTGCTCTCTCTGGGACCTGAAGCTACGACAATTCTGCTCTCATGCTTGAGCCCCTTCCTTTCTCACCTTCCCTAGAGACACACTTCAGGCCCTGAACATCAATGCACACAGGGAGCCAGCCCCAGAGGAAACTGTTGCCTGAACTGAAAGATTCTCCGGGGAAATGGATACAGGCCCACAGTCACAGCTAATGCAGGAGGGACGCAGGGGCCCGTGCAAGGAGTTCATGGAGGGGATGTGACTGCCGGTGGACCCAAGACCTGGACCCAGGTGACTGGAGGCTCCTCACCCTGTCCCCGTCCTTAGAATGTGCATTCAGCTTGCCATCCCTGCTCCCAGGAGCTGCCCCAAGGACACAGCCTTGAGATAATGATGTGGGTTGAGACCATCTGGATGACATATGTGACTGAGCCCAGTGAAGGCTTCTATATAAACGTCTAAGATCTGGTGATGGGTGTGGAGACCTACTGTCTTTCAGGGCCCAAGACAAGCGTCCTATGTCAGTCCCCTTGCTTATTTCCTTTTCTCTTTCTTTTTTTTTTTTAATTTCTTTTTTATTTTTGGCTGCATTGGATCTTCGTTGCTGCACGGGCTTTCTCTAGTTGTGGCGAGCGAGGGCTACTCTTGTTGCAGTTCGCAGGCTTCTCATTGTGGTAGCTTCTCTTGTTGCGGAGCATGGGCTCTAGGCATGCAGGCTTCAGTAGTTGTGGCACGCAGGCTCAGTAGTTGTGGCGCACAGGCTTAGTTGCTCCGTAGCATGTGGGATCTTCCTGGACCAGGGCTCGAACCCGTGTCCCCTGCATTGGCAGGTGGACTCTTAACCACTGCGCCACCAGGGAAGCCCCTCCCCTTAATTATTAAACCTGTCACCCACAGATCTGGAGTGTCTGCCTCTTTCTTCAGTCTCTCCTTGCCCTGTTGAGTACAGGGGCCAGTTTGTAAACCAACAGAGAGAGGTTCTCATCCTCCGTGTTGCTAGAACATGCCTATGTACGGAGGCAGGAATCAGACTTCGGACTTCAAATGAGGCAAATATTAAAAGTCCATTCAGATGCCCGTAGGTTCCCATTTCAGTGGTCAATCTGACAATTTCCTTACCTACCACGCCTTGCTAAGTGACTGAGCAAATCAAGGAACCTAGACCCCTGGGTTCTGGTAAAATGGGGAAAATAAGAAAACTCACCTCATAGGGTCATTATGAGGGCGAACTGAGACAATTAGCTTTGTAAACAGAGAACTTCTACAGCAAAGTCACCATGATTATTAGTAGGTATTTGGAGTGTGGACTATGCAAATAGCAGATGGTTTCTGCTTCATCTTAAAGAGACTGTAACCTACGAGGAGTATAAACTATATTCACAAGATGCTTTAAAGACAACTGCATTCCTGAAGAACTACATCATTCAAAACTTGCCTAATTCAAGTATAATTTTCTTATAGTTATAATCACAAAATGGGTCGGGGGGAATATGTTTTCAGAGTACACAAATCTATAATCATAGTAACATATTTTTGCTTTAATGATGCTTTAAAAAAATGTCTTGGCAATATCCCTT
Organism: Balaenoptera borealis; assembly: GCF_965194805.1. NCBI lineage: Eukaryota > Metazoa > Chordata > Mammalia > Artiodactyla > Balaenopteridae > Balaenoptera > Balaenoptera borealis. Next base: position 24,058,942 of record NC_138880.1, on the reverse strand, counting down.
TTATTTTGCAGTCTTTCTCCCAAATTAACAACTCTGCGGATCACGGCCAGGGCCTTCTTTATCTCTTGCATCTAACTTCATTTCATAGTAATTTACAGCACATTTTCACCAACAGTACTTTATAAAAGTTTAGATGGTACTATCATAGGATAGAAAAGATGTCAAACTATCAAAACGATGAATGTTAAAATAACATCACTATAGTCACCAAAATCACTCACAAAACTCTCTGTGCTTGATTCACAGAGACCAGGCCCATGGGGGTTTCTGTTTACCGCTAACGTAGGATGGCCCCCAGACAAGGGATTTTCCCTAAATTGGTGTTCTGGATTTGTTATGCCATTCTGGATTTGTATGCCCTTCTGGATCGATCATACAAATTTGAAGGAATTTGCACTATTTCAAATGTTGCCCATGCCATGATATTTTATTACTATTTTACACAGCATAATTTAAAATTTGCATAATTCAAATTCACATGAAGTTTGAGTGCATTGTTTCAATGAGAGCAACTCAGAGCAAAGAGCATTCAAGTGGCCGCTAAGCCCTCCGAATAGAATAAAGGTGGGAACAACTGGCTGGGGGGAGGAGGGATGCTGGCTAATCGGGAGATACTTTTTGAAGAAGGAACATTCTGAATATGTTGAATTAAAATATATTTTGAATATGTTTGAATGGAAAATAATTTGGAATGTGTTGAATAGAAGACATGCTCTAATTACTATGATATGCCAATTCTTTGGTCCCTCTGGAAATTGCTCAATTTCAGAATCAATAGTTCTTCTGATTGCTGCACTTTTGAAAAGACCTTGGATCCTTTCTATTTTGAAAAGCTCTGCCATTATCATTTGGGCTTCACTCAGAATCATGGTAAACACCCAGGGGCAGGGAATGAAGCCACCCCTAAAGGATAAGGTGTTCTGCCTCAGATTCCTGGGGGGCCCAGAATTTAAGTCTACTTTCTCAAGTACAGGGTATGGATCATGTGATATTTCTCAATAACTAAAAGTAACCATGAATATCTGCCTGAAAGAAGCTTGAGTGGGAGTTCTAGCTTCGGTTGCCAAAGGATACATTAAATGCTCTTTGGTGCTTATTGGAATAATGGAATAGATAATTTAGGTTGCTTAGGGCAACACAAAGTTTTTTTTTTTTTTTCCCTGAATGGGCAATTAGAAACCCTGACTTTACAAAAGCAACAAAATTCCTTCTCTGCTTGAACTAGCACATCAACAGATTAATCAACAAATATTTAAGTTCCTGCAATGGAACCTCTGACTTCCTTGTTTAATAACTCTTGACGAATTCTCTAATATCCTGTCAAAGAAAATATCTCTTCTACCAAATCATCTTAAAACATGTTTATTTTTCCATTTCATCCTTGGACTAGCTAAAGGTGGTTTTTGGTTATTACTGTTCATTTCCCCCCATCCCCCCCAAAGAGATGGATTAATTCAGTCCTCTGTCTCTTTCCAGTTCTAAGTTCCACAACCTCAGGTCAGGAAAGCAAATTTATGTTTCCATGTTATAAAAGATGGACTCATAGGTTAAGATCACCTTGTCCAGTGGCTCCCAGATCTGGTTGTGCATCAAAATCACGTGGAGACTATATAGACATAGAGACACAGATATGTAACTGAATGGTAGCCAATGTTCCATTAATCTATAGAATTTCACTTAGGAACCACTGTTCATCTTACAGGCAAGGAAACTGCAGGTCACAATTTGTGGCGGAGCTCAGCCAAGAGACCCCAAGCCTCCCGACTCACAGGCCTGTTCAAGTTCTACTGAAGCTTCCATTACATTCAATAACTGCAGGGATTAAAGAGATAAACATCTCTCAGAGAAATTCCAAATGGATTTTTGGGCATATCTATTTTATCTCTTTCCTCTAGATCTCCACTCTTTATAAGAATATTGGGTCTCAAGTTCCTTAAGAGTAAGAACCTTAATTAAAAGTGACTAATAGCACATAATCCTATCTCAAGTACTATTGGAAACAAAAGGCAAAGGCTCAGTTTCAGCCCATTAGGAGCTCGTTGAATCTATCATTCAGCATTTACTGAAGGCTCACTGTGTGCACGGCTCTATGCTAGACTCTCTGGGGTTATAAAAAAAGGTTTTTTTAGTTAAAAAAAACAATAAAAGATGAGTTCCAAAGGAATTTGCAGCTTAAGAGAGGGAACCCAAACATATAAAAAGGTAATGACACCAATGTGTGCAGTAGTGATTTCTCTTCTTGGGTGTGTTAGGACAGGTTGACTGCTTTAACATACAAACTCCCAAATGTTTAATATAAATTCTTGGTAGGTGGGCAGCTTTCCTGCAGGTGGGGACTGAGGCTCTCCATCTTTTTCCCATCTTTCAGCTCCGCCATCTTCACCACCAGTTTCCACGCGGTATCAGCTGCCTGTTGATAGTGCTTTAAAATGATTAGAACCATAAAGAAGACTCCTCACTGAATCAGTTATAAGGCGGCTCTTCTGTTTGGGATTCTCTTTAAGCTTTAGGGAGCTCACGGCTCAGTGTCCCACTCAGCCTTTGTAACTCAGCATGACCTCATCACAGGTATCCTGTGCATGAATTTTCCATCTAGTCTCCTCCTCCTCTACTTTTATTTTCCCTTTGCTCTGATTTCTTTCCTTATTTTTAAAAATTTTATGGAGGTATAAATTTTGGTAAACCCCAAAATACAAATGTAATAAGTAAAATCAAACCTAAGAATATAAACACTGCTATGCCATCTCAAAGCCTTTCTAATGAAGTACAAACTGCACATGAAGATATGATATCCTGCTACTGAATCCAAAGAGGAAAACATGGCAACTTTGCCAGCTTCTGTGATATTTTTTAATCCAAAGAACCAGTAGCAAAACAGAGAAGGTAAGGTTCTCTTCCTAGACTGTGTGGTGACAGCCCTCGGACCCAGCTCCCTGCCCATGGAACACGGGGAGGGGCAGAGATCTTAAACGGGTGCCCCCTTTGTGGCCAGGCAATGGGATCCAACCTCACCAACAGAACTGCTTTTAGCACAAACAAATGACAACAACAAAAACCTTCCTTTCTGTGGGTGTGGGAGGGCAGAGAGGAGATAACTGAGAAAATAGACTCAGCAGAGGAAAGCCCATTTTTAAGGATCATGTAATAATACGAAAAATTTTCACTGCAAATAGGTACACAGCACTCCTGCTAATCTTTAACAAGATTACACCCACTCGCCTTCCTGGCACCAGGCTGGGCAGAGAATTCAGGGAGCAGATATTTTCTGAGGATTCCTTTTGGCCCCTCCGTGGGCCCTGCACGATCCTGACACAGGCTACCAGCCAAGGCCGAGTGTAAGATGACTCGGGGTTCTCTGGCCAGAGGGACTGGTGCTGGACAGACCACATGAGAAAACAGTATATGTATACACACATCTACATATATATTAAGCTTTGGCACACACATATAAAGTGCTTTTTCCCCCAATTTTGCAATACATACTTACAGTTTAAAAAAAAACCTCATGGAAAATTTAGAAAACAAAAATCATTCCTCACCCATCTCCCAGGGGCAAACTGCACATTTACATATCTCTTTCCTACTTTCATATATATATACATGTATGTGTATATGTATGTATTATATATATATATATATATATATATCACATAATTGGGTTCATATTATATATGTCGTCTCATAGTCATTTTTGGATTCAACATTATATCATGAGATTTTTGTTCATCTCACTGAAAAATCTTTAAGGACAGTATCAGTAAAAGCTAATATGACTGGACGATGATTTCCCCCATCATTTCGTATTATTGAACATTTCTGTTGTGTCCAGTTTTTAGTGTAACAGAAGGGAGAGTCATGTGTACGTATGTCACTGGCTGAGCTTCTGTGGCATATCTAAAAGGAGGCGTGTGCCCGCATGCCCTGCTTTAACCCCCTTGCGGGGGGACTGCTAAGGATGGATCTGCTTTCAAATATTGTAAATCAGTGGCTGTGTGTTTGGTTTGAGCCCTATTTTAAAGACTGCTGTATCTCACTGCCTCTAGATAAGGACCAGCTCTCTAGCTGGGGCTAGAGCCCCCTCATTCCATATGCCTTACATCCAACGGGGAGCATATATCCTGATTTACCTGGATGGTCCCAGTTGATGCTGGCTATCCCTGCGCAATTAGTAATAGCTCCCCTTTTCACCCTTAAACGTGTTTACATCTGGAAGATCAATGATATGGTCACCACCTATACCCTGCCTGCTTCACTCACCTAAGTTCCCGCCATGGAAGCATCTGAGGTGACAACATGCTCCTGTGCTCTCTGGGGCGGTGAAGGAGCAGCAGGGCCTTCTGGATCTCCCTAAAACTTCACCCCAAGAACACTGGCCCTGTGGGTGTGCATAAAGCTTTCTACCTTCCAAACACATGCAGCATGTGATAAAAGCATTTCTGTTGAGGTTGGTGGAAATCCGATTTTAGATCTTATATTTTTAGGTATACTACATGGATTTATTACAACAACTCAAGAGAATAAATATTTACCCATCTTATTTGTAGTTTTCTAACACAGCATTATGCACACAATAGATGCTCAATTAATGCCACAAATTCGCTGTCTTTAAGATTGACATTAAAAAAAAACACCTTAATAAAATTTGTGACAATTCTGATGTAGAAAAACTTCCTGCTAGACAAAGCTAGAAGAAGGGACAGTTGAACTGGAATGTTAACAATGTATTTTGAAACAAGCACTAAAATAGAATACTTTGTTATTTTTTTAATCTGAGTAATCAACCTGGCATTCATTTTTTAAAAACAGAAATAGTTCTATTTTTGTCTAATACGAAAGTAAATATCACCAATAACACCATCCTCCAAAATAAGCACTGCAAACATTTTGGTTCATACCTTTGCAGATTATGCACTATAAATGCAACCACCAAACAGGTGTGGGATGGGCACCCCCATCCCCTCAGGGGCGGGTGGGCAGCATTCTCTACACAGAGAAGTCATTGGAAATTGGCCACACTTTCTCTCCTGCAAATGTCCCTGCTGGATGACCCTCTGCCAGCATGGGTTTCTACCATTGCGCATGTTGCTGTGTGGGACTCTGAGCTGTGGTCCTTCCAGCTGGAACCTGGGCAGAGGTTCTAGGTGAGGGTGGAGGGCTAGGACCTCCTCTATGCCACCTGACCCTTTTCATCTCCACCAGAGTAGCCCACCAGACTGCAAGGTGAGGGCAATTGTAAAAAGGAATTACAGTGACTTGCCCACCAATGTTCGCAGCAGCACTATTCACAATAGCCAAAAGGAGCAAACAACCCACATGTCCATCAACAGATGAATGGATAAAATGTGGCATATACTTACAACAGCATATTATTCATCCTTAAAAGGACTGAAGTTCTGATACAGGCTACAACATACATGAACCTTGAAGACATTATGCTAAGTATGCTAAGTGAAAAAAGCCAGACACAAATGGACAAATACTGTATGATTCCATTTATATGAGATACCTGGAATAGGCAAATTCATAGTGACAGACAGTAGAACAGAGATTACCAGGGGCTGGGGGAAGGAGGATTGGGGAGTTGTTGTTTAATGGGTACAAAGTTTCTGTTTGGGATGATGAAATAGTTCTAGAAATTGATAGTGATGATAGTTGCACAACAGTGTGAATATACTTAACGCCACTGAATTCTACACTTAGAAAGGGTTAAAATGGTAATTTTTATGTTATGTATATTTTATTACCAAAAAAAAAAAGGCTTTGGAAAACAAGAAGAATTATAATGTAAGAGAGTGAGTGCTAAGGTTCTACACATGGACAGTCCTCCTCGTGGCCCTGGCGACCTAGTCTCCCGGGAGGGATGTCCAGGGCCTTCCTACCCCTGCAAACCCGATTTTCTCATCCTCAGTTTGCATCCATGATCCTCTCATTCCAACACAAGCCCCCCACTGCTGCCAGTGTCTCTGTTCATAAGTTCACCCCACCCTCTGAAAAACTCCACTCCTTCCCATAGGGTGCACCCTCATTCACGGGTTCTTCTCCCCACTCAGGGCACCAAGAGGGCTGCAGGCCTGTTGGGATTTTTCTAGCTGATCTAGTAAGCAAACACACCTCTTAGAGACAAATGATTATTTTTCCTGGAGACAGTGGAGTTGAACCCATCCTGAGCTCCTCGATTAGCAAAGCACTCGTTCGGCTCTTAAGGCTAGTGGTCTCCAACCTTAAACGGAGGAGAGTTTGGTTTCTGATGTTCTTCTAAGGAATCTCTTGCTGGAATCACAAAAGGGTCTTTTTCCCCTGTAACATTGAAATGGGGAGATGCAGAGACAGTCCAGGTGCCGGGGACAGGCCAAGCTCCTTAAAAATCAAGGGATGTTAAAGGACACATGAGCAACCATCTAGCCACACACTTGATTTGCCTGAAGCTCCATGGGAAGGAACTTGTATCCTGTCCAGAGCTGGGATCCTAGTGCACATGCAGAAAATCTGACGGGCTCGGTGGGCCCTGACAGACATGAGGTCCGAGCACCGGGTCCCCAGGAGACTAACTCCCCACAGGTGAGGAAGGAGGGTTGAAAGAGCCAGACTCAGCAGCAGAATGGGCCTTGGGCTCTGACTCTCTCAAGGTTATGGGTGATGTGCCCTGCCTCATCCCTAAGGTGGGGCGCAGGCACCCCAGGAAGGAGAGTACTTGTAAAGAACTAACTAAACTAAATTAAAGGACTAAAACTAACTAAACTAAATTAAAGAACTAACTAACTAAATTAAAGAACTAACTAAACTAAATTTTTTCTTGGGGGCTTAAATCACTGGGATAAGGAACCTGCTAAAAAGGCTAGACTGGAGCAGTGGAAGCGGTCTTCCCACAGGCTGGAGACAGCTGAAAGCTAGCGGAGGTGGAGGAGGCGAGGGGAGAACAGACACCCCAGGACCACCAGAAGTCATGGGTGGCTGGACCCTGTGAGCAGCTCAAGAGTCAGGAGGAAGCTGGCCTCACTGGGGGCACCAAGGGCTGTGAGATGGTCAGCCCAGCAGGGGCATCAGCTTGCTTATTTGCGAAAGACCCATGTCTTTCATCACCACGCTTTCCCTTATCCTCAGAGAAGCTGGACAAAGGAAATTGCTTCTTTAGAGGTGAAATTTTGAACCAGGTGTGACCTTGATAAAAACTAAACATCCTTCTGCCCTCTGCCCCATCTGCCCCTTTATCCATCCAAATAAACAAAAGCAAAAGTAAAACACAATAATAGCAATAAGGTGTATGAAAGGTCTGATCTAGACTTTTCTGCAAGGAGAAAGGTCTCTTTCAACGGCTACCAATTTCTGTCACCCAGATCACTGCCACCTGAGTGCTACCTTCACAAGAAAAGACACCAATTGTCCTCCATGTTTTCGTCATCGGGTTATCATGTCATTTCTTTGGGAAGATTACATGATGTTCCTATTTCAATGTGGATTTGAACAAACAGCCCAAGGGGAGAAATAATGTATTCTTTAAGGGGGGTAAGTGTACTTCTTTTCTCAAGCACCTTGAAAACAGACTGCCTTCTGTGTAAGAATTGCCAATAAGCAGCAGGACACACAAGGAAGAATCAAGTGAACAGAAGCCTTCGAACATGCCACACATATTCTGCTCGCAACTGGTCTGACCACAGTGTTACAAGCCATGGCTTGGGCAGCCCTCTCCCCAGTCAGATAAGGGACATGTTAAACCAACAGTGCCAACAGTTTGCAAGAGAGGAAAGAGCACAGAGGGCGTGATTTTATCCCAGAATTTCATTGCTCATTAGCCAACCTGCGTAGCTGGCATGAGACCCTACCTACAGCAGGCCTGGCTGAGCCACAGGCAGTTTCTAGAAACTCCAGGGTACAGTTATCGTGTTAATTTCTCCCCAAACCAATGCCCACGTGGGGCCTCTGCTCTCTGACTTCTCAAACTGGACTGACAGCCAGGGCCCAGAAGTTGGCCAAAGGGGTCATAGGAACAAGCACCTAATGCAGTTGATATAAGCTGGTGCACGTGGAGCCCATTTACAAGCACATCGGGATCCATTCCGTTCCACCATTAAAGACCCCTGCCTTTGACTGGCACTCAGGAGAGAGCATTGCTTTCACCCATGTTTCAGCATCACGTCGCCCATAACCCCTGGGTTGCCAGATGTTGGTGTCCTAGTGGAGTTACCCTGATGTCTTAAAAATGTTTTATTCCTCATTCTAGAGAAGAAAGAGACCATGGTTATAGGAACAAGAAATGTACCAAGTGGGAGAAGGTAGCAGGGGTGTCCCCAAGAACTGAACAGTGGCATCTACTGTGTCACTACTGGCTATAGAACTTGTATTCATTCATTCATTCACTCATTCACTCATTATTTTATTTTTCTAAATTGTGTATATGTGTGTGCATGTGTGTGTGTGCGCATGCACGTGTTTGCGTGTGTGTGCTTGTGTGTGTGTGTGCGTGAGGCACAGCGTGCAAAGGTGACTTCTTTCTGCCCTGTTTACCAGTTTACTTGAGGCCACAAGACTTTAAGTAGATGGATAAGTGGCAAGCTGGATTAAAGGAATGCTTAAGGCACAGTGGTTTACCTTTGGGCTGAAGACAGATTTAGGCTTTACTGAACTCTGTTCCAGTGCAGTTTTAGGTAATGGAGATGGAGGAGTGGGCCTAGAAAGGCTGAAAGAGACGTTTTAAAAAGAGAGAGTGAGGTCAGCCCTAAAAAAGGATGAAATTCTGCCATTTGCAACAACGTGGATGGACCTCAAGGACATTAGATGAAGTGAAATTTGTGAAGACAAATCTGTACGATCTCACTTATATGGGATATTTAGAAAAAAGAAAAAAAAAAAAAAACTCAGCTCATAGATGCAGAGAATAGACTGATGGTTGCCAGAGGCGGGGTTGGGGGAATTGAATGAAAATTGTCAGAAGTACAAACTTCCAGTTATAAAATAAATAAGAAACAGGGATATATGGTACCGCTTGGCAACTATAGTTAATAATATGTAGTGCACATTTGAAAGTTGCTAGGAGTAGATCTTAAAAGTTCTCATCACAGGAAAAAGAATTATACCTATGTATGGTGATGGATATTAACGAGACATTGTGGTGGTCATTTCACAATATATATAAATATTGAATCATCATGTTGTGCACTAAAATTAATGTAATGTTATACGTCAATCATACCTCAATTAAAAATTGTTTTTAGCAAATTATTAAAAAAGGAAGAGAGACTGAGGCGGGCACAGCTGCCATAGGGAATGGAAATTTGGGAGAAGAGGATATGGCTTTTATGATTCACAGTTCCCAACTGTGCTGGGGCACTGCCAAGCCTGGGACCATGAGCGATCCCAGGTGAGCCCTGTGCTGCCTGGACCCTCTCTCCCACCATGTCTACCCCCACCGATGGTCTACACCACTTTCAGCGACCATCAGCTGCAGATAGGGATTTTCTGTTCTGAGAAGCCTAGGTTTCTCAGAAGGTTTTTAAGGGGCTTTAGTGATCTGTGGTGTTATTCCCTCTTCCACAGGCCCAAGAAACTGCCATTAAAAATCCATGTATTTTACACTGAAACAAAGATATAAACAAGGGGACAGGGCCTACCTCTGACCTGGGGAGTCAGGAAAGACTCAAGAAGCAGCATTCAAACTTGAACTTGTAGGGTGGGTGGGAAGTTTCCAGAAAAAAAATGATGGGTAGGGAAGTGGGTCTCAAAAGCTAGCCCAGGACAGATGCTGGTGATTAATTTTTTCACTGGCCCGGGGAAAATGAGAAAAAGAAGAGCAAGGTAGTAAGTTTTTCAAAATTTAGATTTATTCAATTTAAAGAAATTTTGGTTTGAGATGAGGTTTCTTCCTACTTTTGGAGTGTTGCAGTTTTTCTTTTTCTTATGAAATCAAGACAGTAACAAATTATATCATTATGATTTCAAGCATCTCTTATTTGGCCCAATAAAAATAACACAAGTTACCCACATTAAAAAAAAAAATGTACTGGTCTTTGAAATTCCAAGACCTGAGAAGGGTGGGTAACCGTAGTCCAGGCTGAGGGAATTGATAATGCAGAGGCCAGCCTGCTGGGAAAGACCAGGGCGCTTGTGGAGAAGCGGGAGGAGTCCAGCGTGTGGTGGACGATGGGGTCAGAGCAGCGGTTTTGGGTTAGATGGGGGAGGGCCTTTTATAAGAAGCTCAGACTTTATCCTTTAGGAAGCAGGAACCAGTAGGGGTTTATAAGTGGAGGAGAGAGCTGACTATATATGTTCTGTTGGAAGATTAACTGTGCTCCAGTAAAGCAGATAGACTGCAGAAGAAATGAGACAGTGATATAATATAATATGAGGGTGTTCATTATAACCCATAGCCATAGGAATGAGGAAACAGAACAAGACTTTAGAGACTATCCTAAGATGGAATTGGTCTCAAAGACATTCAGGGGAAGGCTATAAAGAATGCTTTAGGGCACGATCAACCAACAGAAATGACCAGTGTATCTGAGTATATCTGAGGATGTCTCAAAGCTGAGTTGCACAGGATGCAAATAGCCTATCAATCCTCTAGGCTCACAAATCCCAGTTGCTAAACCAACCTGAACAGTTAAGAGCACCAGGGTTACCACAAATCCACACTACCTAAAAAAAGTGTGCTTTTGGGGCCACTGGCCACTGGCCAGGACTTAAATGTGGCATTTTTGAGAATAAGAGATGACAGGTTCAAAAGACTTTGGGGGCCAGACAAATTTAAGGAGCAGAATGGATTTGTAAGTGCGACGATGAACTGCAGCTGACACTAGGCCCCAGTGAAAGGGCTGCAATAGGGAACAGTGGAGACTGTGGCAGACCAGAGCTCACATGCCCTGCCTAAGGGCGGGCAGCTGCTATTCTGCACCAGCCTATTGTTGCAAAGTGGGAAAGAGGTCAGATCTTCTGATATTTTTTAACAAAGCTGGAAATCTGGATTTTTGTTATCAGCTAATTCAAGTTTAAAAAACAACCACAACATTAAGGGAGTCAAAATCCACTCTGTTTGCAAGCTGAATGTATTCCATTGACCTCCAATCTGAGACCTTTAGACCAGGGATTAGATAACTATTAAGCTAATATAGATCCACAACAAGACCTCACACAAGAAAGAAAAATGTGAAGCCATTTAGCAATATGGGTAAGCTCTGAATCATCTGTGGGAAGAAATAAAAGGATATGAAATATTTTTTAAATTCAGAATTAACCAACAGTAATCTTGATTCTCCATTTCTATTTCCAGTGGACATAACAATGGGTTTTGGAAACTCTACTTGTAACCTCCAAGCAATGCTAGGCGACGGTCACATTTGTTTTTCACAATTGCTTTCTATGAAGGAAGAACAAATATTATTATTCTCATTTGACTGATGAGAAAACGGAGGCAGGATAAGGTCTGCAGCTGCTCTAAAACCGATGAGTGTGGTGGGAGCAGAGCTGAGGCCGGAACCTTGTCTACTGTCACTACCCCAGACGTCAGGCTACACAGCCACTCTGATGGGCTCCCCTGGTGTATGGCGATAATCAGGTTTATCCCCTCTCCGAACAGAAAATCCCTATCTGCAGCTGATGGTCGCTGAAAGTGGCGTAGACCATCGGTGTGGGTAGACATGGTGGGAGAGAGGGTCCAGGCAACACAGGACTCATCTGGGAACGCTCATGGTCCCAGGCTTGGCAGTGCCCCAGCACAGGTAGGAACCGTGAATCATAATCCAGGTGTGTGAAGAGGTACCTCTCTTGTCTGCATCATCCCACAGGGGCTGCCCTGGGGGACTTTCTTTCTTCAGTTCTCTCCATCTGCAGGATGTCAACAGGATTCCTTTCTTGTCCTCACTGCTGTCTTCAGAAGAACTGTTGCAGGGGCTGGATGTAGGCCTGCTGGATTTTTTCCTAGGTTCCTAACTCTAGGAACTCTATTTTTTTTTTAATTAATTAATTTTTTTATTGACATATCATTGATTTACAATGTTGTGTTAGTTTCAGCAAAGCGATCAAAGTGATTCAGATATATATATATGTTATACATATATATATTCTTTTTCAGATTCTCTTCTCATATAGGTTATTACAAAATACTGAGTTATAGTTCCTTCTGCTATACAGTAGGTCCTTGTTGTTTGCCTATTTTATATATAGTAGTGTGTATACATAAGGTAACTTATTTTGAAAGTCATTTTGGGGGGGTCTATTTTATTTATTTTTAAATTTTATTTATTTAATTTATTTTAATTTTGGCTGCGTTGGGTCTTCGTTGCTGCACGCGGGTTTTCTCTAGTTGTGGTGAGCGGGGGCTACTCTTTGTTGCAGTGCACAGGCTTGTCACTGAGGTGGCTTCTCTTTGTTGTACAGCACGGGCTTTAGGCACGCGGGCTTCAGTAGTTGTGGCACGTGAACTCAGTAGTTGTGGTGCACGGGCTTAGTTGCTCCGTGGCACGTGGGATCTTCCCGGACCAGGGCTCGAACCCGTGTCCCCTGCATTGGCAGACGGATTCTTAACCACTGCGCCACCAGGGAAGCCCTGGGGGTCTATTTTAAAACTTCCATTCACTTTTGTAAACTAACATGAAAACATATGCAATATTTGGAAAACATGTGTGTAGTTAAGCAGTGATTCATAAATGTACCCTTGAGGAAACTTGTATAAAATCTAAGAAATGAATGAGAAATCAAGGGGGCAAAATATTATAGTAGCTTAGAACAGGGATGATGGAGTCAGGAAGCCTGGGTTTAAATCCTGGCTCTATCCTTTTCTAGAAAGGTTTTTGTGGAAACTTACACCACAAGTTCCCTAATATTTGTATCTACCTCATAATGTCCTTGGGAGGGTTAAGTGAATGAGTGGGTTGACTACGTGGGAAACAGAGTCGGAATGGAGATTAGCGTGCAGGCCTTTGATTGGGGGCTGCTCTCATTATCCGCTCAGGTGAGGGAAGACAAGGAAGCTGGATTGTGATGTAGTCTCTTCAAAGGCCTCAGCCAACCCCACAAGGAGCTCTGAACCTCGTAGAACCTTTCAGAGTTGTCCCGAGTTGGGCTAGAGGGCCTAGACCTTTGTACCCAACACGGGTCGGTCAAAGGTTACAGGCTGCCCCGGGGAAGGCAGGATGCCTCAGGCAAAGCGGGGCTCTTCAGGCAAGAGCAAGTCCCTGAGAGGGGCTGACAGTGGAGGGCTGTCTGCAGGCAACACCCCAGCAGCTGGAGGAGCAAGTCCTTCACTCTGGAGTGAAGATCTGAGCAACGCAATGAAGCATCCGCTACGATGAGACCACCCACACACCAAGGCAAATTCTATCTATGTGTGGAAAACACAGTAGAAGTGATCAATGCATAACTTTCAAGTATTTATGTCACTTCCTTACTTTCAAAGCACAAACAAACATAAATATATAATCAGAGAATTACAGAGTCATAGAAGATAGTGGGCATTTTAGCGTTTATCTCCTCCAATTTCTTTATTTACGGATGAAGCAAATTGAAGAACAGAGAGGTTTAATGATTTCCCCAGGTCATGGCAGAGTCTAGATTTAAATTCAGGTCATTGGACTTCAAGTTCAGTGTCCCTGCCACCATGTCACAATAAGGCACATTGTAACAGGAACAGCAAAGAGACTCCATCTTTCATGCCAACTCTAATGAATTCGTAGTGGCTGCCTGCATGAATATGTTGAGAAGGAGATTTCAAATTAGAGCTTCAACAGAATAATCTCACTAACTAGAGTCCTATTCTGGGTTTTATAACTTCCTTGGCCTAGAGATGAACACAAAAATGACAAGCAAGTTAAAAATAGGACTTTTAGAGGAAAGTAGACTATTACCCTAGAAAGAAGAACGCCAGATGTGGTTTATTTATAACTTGAAGGTATCTACCTGGATTACTTTTTTCCCCACAGAAGGTGGTTCCTTAAGTTATATTTCCTCTTTCCTCACTTGCAAAGTGAGGGTGTTGAGCCACCTAATTTTGGGGGGCTCTTTTCAGCATCCGGAAATCTCTGTTGATGAATGACTGGGTTGTCGCTCGGGACCACTGAGAAGGCTGAAGACATTTCCAGCCCCCCGTAGGTGACTGCATGAAGGTGAGCAAGGGTACACATCCTCATTCCTCACAGCAATGAGAGGCCTAGGGCTCCAGTGCCAAAGCTTATGGGAATAAAACTTTTCTAAAAAATTGTTTTTATTGTGGTAAAATATACATGCCATAAAAGTTAGCATTTTAACCATTTTTATTTTATTATTTTTTAAAATGTATTTATTTTATTTATTTACTTTTGGCTGCATTGGGTCTTCGTTGCTGCACACGGGCTTTCTCTAGTTGCTGCGAGCGGAGGCTACTGTTTGCTGAGGTGAGCGGGCTTCTCATTGCGGTGGCTTCTCTTGTTGCGGAGCACGGGCTCTAGGTGCACGGGTTTCAGTAGTTGTGGCACATGGGCTCAGTAGTTGTGGCACACAGGCTCTAGAGCGCAGGCTCGGTAGTAGTGGCGCACGGGCTTAGTTGCTCTGTGGCATGTGGGATCTTCCTGGACCAGGGCTCGAACCCGTGTGCCTGTGTTGGCAGACAGATTCTTAACCACTGCGCCACCAGGGAAGTCCCAGGAGAGGTATGATTTTAAAATAACAAGACTTACTTTAATAGCTATCCAGTACTTGTCATACTAAGTACTCAACTTACCTACTGTTTTACAACTATCTTAAATTTAGCAGCACACTACTTTGTTACATTCACAAATTTTGGGGGTCTGGAATTTAGACAGAGTATGGCAGGGATTGCCTGTCTCTGCTCCACAATGTCTCGGGCCTCAGTCGGGGAGACTCAAATACCTGGGAGCAACTTGAACAGCTGGGCACTAAAATCATCTGAAATGTCTTTACTCATATGTCAGATGCCTGAGCTGGAATGTCTCAAAGGCTGGGCTGTTGACTAGTGCATCTACACTTGACCTCTACTTGTGTGTTGGGCTTCCTCACAACATGGTGGAACCAGGGTAATCAGGCTTCTTACGTGGCAGCTCGAGGCTCTAAAAATGCATATCCAGTCAACAGGGCAGAAACAGCATGCCCTTTTAGGACCTGGCCTTGGTAGTCACATAGTATCACTTTCATTGAATTCTATTGGTCAAAGAAGTCACAAGACTACTCACTTTCAAGGTAGGGGACACAAACCCCATCTTTCATGGGAAAAGTATCAAAGAAGTTGTGGCCATGATTTAAAACCACTGCAACAATGTAAACTATTATATATAGAATGGATAAACAACGAGGCCCTACTGTACAGCACAGGGAACTACATTCAATATCCTGTGATAAACCATAATGGAAAAGAATATATATATATGTATATATATACGTATATATATAAAATATATCTGAATCATTTTGCTGTTAATTTATTTCAATTAAAAAAAACCCACCGCACCTAGTGAATATTGCCCCCTTCAAAGTGGACACCAGCTGAATACTGTCTCCTTCAAAGTGGTCCCATTGGGATACCATGTAACAGACCCAGTGCTGCCATCCTTTCTTACAGCTTTCTAGGGTGCCCTTTTGGAAATCCAGCTAGACTCTACTGAATATCCTTTTGACTTACTGGTGCTGGTGAGTCTTTAAAGGTGGATTTGATTTGGGGGAAATCCAGGGATGGAGGTGGATGGTTAACTGAACATTCATCAAACATTTTGTGAACTACCAGTATGTGCTGGGCACTAGGGAGAGACACATCAATATATAGTTCATTTTTTTAGTTAAAAACTACCAGACTTGAAGTGTGACCCCCCCCAAATCTAACCAGATTGATTGTCTTATATGTCTAGCAAATGCCCATGAAGGTACTTTCCCAAAAGGAACACATTCAGCACCACTTATATTTTGGGCCATAGTCGTGCCCCCGCTCCACCCCATGTCTGAAGGAAAGCCATCATGTGAATAGGTAAATTCTGGCATGTTTGTTTAAAAGATCATCTCCCATTTTCTAAATCATAATTTTCAGGAAGGTAGTAAGCTAACCGGACAAGAGCTACGACTCCATGTGCCTTTTTCTTCTGGAGTCATCCAAATGGCGGAGCTATGTAAGGGAAAACAGGAATATGTGTTCTTCTACTCAGGCGGATCACACCAGATCTGTTTAGGTCTCCTGTTGACTGTCAGGCAGCCTTCCTGAACATAGCCTTGGGGCTTTCATGTTTCAGATATAAATGTTGTCAGGGAAGGCTTAATCACAGAAAGCCGTCTTCCTACAGACATTGGTCTTGGTGTCCGCTCCTCCTGTCCTAGAGGGCTGTTAGGTTGCCAAGGCAACCAGCAGTCCTCTGTGAAATGTTCCCAGCCTTTCCCATGAATACAGAATTTGAACCTGTAGCTTATCATCTGACTTTTTAGACAAGCACACAGTAGGTTGAAGAGGGTAATTTCCACCTTGAAAACTAAGTGATAGCCTAGAGACCAGGCCAGTAAACAGGGCACACAGGGATGGCAAACCCCACACTTCCCCACCCTAAAAGTGATTGCCGTCTCTGTGGTTTTCAAGAGAGCTCAAGCTCTCTCACATTTTGTATCTGACTTGCCCAAAGACCCATGCCTGTGAAAGAACTGTTTAATTTGGGTATCTCTTCAACTACACCAACTTATCTCCTTCCTTCTTTTAAATGCCATAGAGTGGTCCAACTAATGTTCTGAGTATCAGTCCTAAATGAAATGGGGTCACAGAAAACAAAAAACTGGAAGAGCCAAGACATGTGCTTTTCTAAGATGGCCATCTGGCTAGCACATTAGCCTGAGCTCTTGACCTGTCATGATGCTTCTAGAAAAAAGGTGTATCATTGTGCTAAGAGCACTGGCTGAGAATGAGAGTCCTGGCCTTCTCTTACCGCATGACATTCTCATCCGAACCTCAGACACATCATCAATAAGATGGGAATCATAACAGACTTCACAAGGTTGCTTTAGAAGTCCTTTGTAATATTTGATGCAGTCTACAGATATTTTTTAAAAACCTCTAAGATTGTTCATTTTAAAAACAGTGTTAACCAAAATTTTCCAAGTAAAAAACGAAACAGGAAACTCCCAAATTATTTTTACAACTTAAGTCAAGGACAAGATGGTTGAGATTCTCACAGATCTTGAACAACCTACCATCCTCTGAATATCAGAATCAGAAACTAAAACGCAGAGATTGATCCATAGGAATTAAGTATCTGTGAAACAGGAGGGAAGGAGGCAGGGCACCACCTTTGAAAGAATGACATAGCCCGAGGACATGACATAAACTGAGTAGAACCAAATGGGTCCAAGATGGCGGACAAGTCAACTTCCACTAGACCTTGAGCCTCAGTATACGCTCACATCAGCAAGCTAAATGACACACCCACAGGAGCCATAACAGTTCCAAGACAGACCATAAGGATCAAAAGTGGGCAGTGGCCCAATTCGTGGAAATCCCCACCCCTTCCTAAAATAGCTATAATGCTCCTCCCACTCATTAGCTTATGAAATTACCCACTCCTATAAAAACTGACAACCCCATACCCTGGTGCCTTTCTCACCTTCTGAGATGGCCCACACTCTGTCTGTGGAATGTGTTTCTCTCTAAATAAATCCACTTCTTACCTATCACTTGGTCTCTCAGTGAATTCTTTCTGCGATGAGACATCAAGAACCTGAGCTTCATTAAGTCCTGAAACCAGGTGTGTGGTCTCAGTTGGAAGACTATGGGTTTTGGCCGGGTTTGAGTCCCAGCTGCGTGGGTTCAAGTCCCAATCAGGGTTTTGGCCAGGTGTGAGTCCCAGCTGCATGGGTTCGAGTTCCAATCTGAGTTCTGGCCGGGTTTGAGTCCCAGCACATGGGTTCAAGTCCCAATCTGAAGTGCACACTTTCATCTGAGCTTTACTTACTATGTGGGGGCAGCCCAGGAGCTGGCTTAGACTTTATTTGGCAATAAGCAAACCAGGTTACATAGGCCTTTAGACATTGGACACAGAGCACAAACAGAGGAAGGCATATGTGCAAAGCAGACTCCTTAAACAATTTTGAATTAGGTGAATCTATAACACGGTCTGGAAGATCTCAAGCAAACTATTTTCTTTATTTAGGGGAAAAAACTCTGCATAATAAGACTAATATCACCAGCCTACTTGAATCCACTTAAGAAATACAAATACCTCCTTAAGTCAAAAGAGTCATAGCTGTCCCTTGGATATAGAATGAAAAATTAAAGATTTTTAAAAATTAAGTTCATTTATTATGCAATGTTCTCATGTATATTTTTCCTGGCAAGTGAGGTGAGGTCACTTAGCACCCTGAGTTCAAGGTTCCTCCTCCTCTCCCCAGCTTCTCAATACTGGACTGCCCAAGGGTCTTGGTTCTCCTTTTTTCTCTATATTCTCATTTCCTTGGTGATCTCATGTAATCCATGGCTTTAAATACGGTGCATTTTTCCTATGCTGACAGCATCCAAATGTATATCTCCAGCTCAGACCTCTCTCTTAAATGCCAAGCTGAGATGTATCCACTTGGATGTCAAGGAGAAATTTCAAAGTTCACATGTTTAACACTGCTTCCACCCTTAGCATTCCCACATCCCAATTAGTGGCAACTCCACGTTCCAAATACCAAATACATTCTTTTTTTTGTTTTCTTTAATATTTATTTATTTATTTATTTATTGTTGGCTGTGTCAGGTCTTAGCTGTGGTGCGCGGGCTCAGTTGCCCCGCGGCATGTGGGATCTTAGTTCCCCGACCAGGGATTGAACCAACATCCCCTGCATTGGAAGGTGGATTCTTAACCACTGGACCCCACCAGGGAAGCCCCTTGCCAAATATATTCTCGACTCCTTTATCTCACACACATCATGCAGCCATTAGGAAGTCGTGTTGGGTCTACCTTCAAAATATACCACGAATCTAAACACTTCTCACTACCTTCCCTGTTACCGCCCTAGTTCATGCTACCGCCCTCTCTCTCCTCAAGCACTGCTACCTCCTCCTCCTGGGTATCCCTGCATCCATCCTTTAGTCTACCATTGACACAGTTTATATTTATTTTCAACACATAAGTTAGATCATGTCACTTCTTTGTTCAAAATTCTCCAATGGTTCCTCATTTCACACCGAGGAAATGCCAAAGTCTTTATGATCGCCTATATGTAAGACACCAAGATTGGTTCCCATTACCTCCCTGAGCTCATTCCCCTGCCACTAACATCCTCCTCCCACCCAAGAATATGCCCCTCTTTTCTACGGTGTAAGCTCTGTGAGGCAGGGAGCTTGGTGTGTGCTGTTCTCTGTTGCATCCCGAACTCACGTTACGGAGCTTGGCATGGTAGCAGACTGCTCAGTAAGCATTTGCTGAATGGATGCGTGAATTAACGAACGCATAATTCTCAGGCATCCCATGAAAACAGGGAAGGAGGGTGAATATCCTCACCTCTTTGACTCCAGAGCAGGGCTGGGCAACCTATAGCCTTCAGGCCCAAATCAAGCCTGCCACTTGTTTTTGCAAATAAAGGTTTACTGTAACCATGGCCAAGCCCATTTGTTTGCATACTACCTGTGGCTGCTTACCCACACACTATACCAGCAGAGCTGAGTAGATGCTACGGAAAATGTATGGTCAACAAAGCCTAAAATGTATACTATCTGGTTCTTTACAGAAAAAGTTTGCTGTCCCTTGATCTAGAGGGTGCAGACTGAAAGGGAGAATTCAGCTACTCCTTGCTGTTCACGCAAAAATCCAGCCACCAAACCCAAAGAATGAAACACACTCAGATTTGGGTGAGCCAGTCAGTAGGTAAGTACCATACAAATTCCACAACCTCACTTTGGGGGAATGGCTAGCCTAGAAATGCTCCTATCCCACGCACAGGTAGAATTCGGTCTGTCAGGGCGGCAAAAAGTAACCCTGTCTGCCCACACACGTCACTAATGGGAAGATGAGGGAAGTTAGTCTGTTTTTTTACATCTACATCCATTAATGTCTCAAGAGTTGAAAAATTTCCTGTAACTGCCTATTTTTAATCATGTTGCCACAGAAAGGTCATTTGTATCACATGCTTTGACTCAAGGACGCATTTCATTTCCTTAAAATAGAGTCAGCTCTCATCCACCTTGAAGACAGTGCTGCTCAGAACCCTGGCTGGCACAGTGGGTGGGCTGGGGGCTCAGCAGGTGCTGCTCCAGGTTGCAAACACCCGTGCCTGGAAGAGGCGAAGGGGGGCTGTGGGACCCTGTCTGTAAGGAGCCCGTCCAGCAGGCGGGCCCCGGCTGGAGGGCTTCCCTGGGAAGTTGTCATGGCCACAGGATGATTCACGTTAGGGACTGCTGTGGGCCTGTCCCGGCTTCCCTGGGGACTCCTGCGATGTGGAAGGACTCTGTATAGAGGAGGCGACTGAGAACTGGGCAAAGTCTAGATTATACCCTTGGTAATGACTAGAATCACACCAACCTTCGGAGTAGCCGTGACCCTGGACCCATGAAATGTGGAATTTTGCTGCCTTTGCTCTAGTCACTGGGGAAAAATATTCCTACTTCTCCACTTCTCAGGCAGAACTGTCCCATGGGCTGGGGTCCTCCCTTAAGGAGAAAAATAAAAATCTGCAACGTGAATAAGAGAAGGCTGCTGAGAAATGGAATATTTCCTACCCTATCAGTAAAGAAAGGATGTCACAGTCATCAGTGATTGCAGCCCTCCACTGTGAGCCAATGAGCCCTGAGGGAATTCAGGAAGGAAAGAATACCTGCCATCTAGCAGCTGTCAGACTGCAGCCACTCCTTACCATGAGCCCTGAGGAAACTCAGGAGGTGAAAACACAGGATACTGGCCCCAGATAGCTGAGGTACGTATCAAAGGAATGATTTCAGTGAGCCCAGACTCTTGCGTCTTCCCATACATACAAAAGCGCTGAATTCCTTAACTTGGGATATCTGGTTTTCTTTAATAAACAATAATCTTTTGATGTTCCAACTACCTGCCCTTTGTTGCAAAACTCCTACATAACCTGGCTCCCCCCTTGCCTCCTCGAAGCAATCTCTCGAGTTACTTGAGATGCTGCCTCCTGGGCTTGAAGTCCTAAGAATTCCCACCAAATAAAATATAACTCTCAGCTTTTAGGTTGTGCATATTTTTTAAGTCGACATTGCGGGGGATCAATCAGTCAAGTGGTCCCCAAAGATGGTGCCCAACCGTCACTTTGTAAAACAAAACAAAACTCACTAGAATTCAATGCAAGGTGAGGACCTTCATTCAGAGGTAAATTCCACCTGGTAGCCATGGAAAACGCCAGATTGAAAGTTGATTTGAGGAACACTCAGAACTATTTGCATACTAGTAAGACAAGCCTTGATCTGCAGCAACAGATTTCTGAGTTCAGGTCCCTCTGGGTGGTGACGGGATCTTTATTCTTTGGAGAATGTTAAGACCTGGCTGGTTCTGTTAAGACTTTGGTTTAATCTTATCCAAATCCAGAGAGCTGGGTTGTAGAAACCTCTAAACTTCTCTCCATGATTCCAGGAATGATTAAAGTGAAAAGGAAATTCAAAGAGAAAGAACAGGCTGAGGGCTGTGGTGGATCTCTAGCCTCAGCCTCCCAGCTCCCTGCCCTGGAGCCTACGTCTCCCCAGGGGACGAATCAAGACCCAAGTGGCTACTGCCATTGTTATTAACAGCATTACTTACCTGGAGACGGCTTATCTTCTAACAGGAATGCTGGGGAACCAGAGGTGCTTCAGCAGAACATTTCAAAGGCACCTTGGACTAGACCTTTGCCAGGTGGCTGTCTCTTTTCCTCAGCTTGGATGAAGGGAGATGAATGAGGGGGAAAAACTCAGTGGATGACTCTTTCTTGGATGCATTACCTGAAAGTCAAGAAGGGAATAATCCTGAGGCTCTGTTCTGACTACTTTTCAGGCTCCACCAGGAAATAATAAGAATTCACAATAATCTACTAATTGATACAAAGGAAAGTTATTTCGTTGTGAGCCTGGACTTAGTATGTGTTAAGTAATAGTGAAACAGTGCACCTCAGATTGGGACTTGAACCCACACAGGCGGGACTCGAACCCGGCCGAAACCCTGATTGGGACTTGAACCCACACGGCTGGGACTCAAACGCAGCCAAAACCCACAGTCTTCCAACTGAGACCACACACCTGGTTTCAGGACTTAATGAAGCTCAGGTTCTTGATGTCTCATCGCAGAAAGAATTCACTGAGAGACTAAGTGATAGGTAAGAAGTGGATTTATTTAGAGAGAAACACATTCCACAGACAGAGTGTGGGCCATCTCAGAAGGTGAGAAAGGCACCAGGGTATGGGGTTGTCAGTTTTTATAGGAGTGGGTAATTTCATAGGCTAATGAGTGGGAGGAGAATTATAGCTATTTTAGGAAGGGGTGGGGATTTCCAGGAATTGGGCCACTGCCCACTTTTTTTTATTTATTTATTTATTTATTTATTTATTTATTTATTTATGGCTGTGTTGGGTCTTCATTTCTGTGCGAGGGCTTTCTCCAGTTGCAGTAAGCGGGGGCCACTCTTCATCGCGGTGCGCGGGCCTCTCACTGTCGCGGCCTCTCTTGTTGCGGAGCACAAGCTCCAGGCGCGCAGGCTCAGTAGTTGTGGCTCACGGGCCCAGTTGCTCCGCGGCATGTGGGATCTTCCCAGACCAGGGCTCGAACCCATGTCCCCTGCATTGGCAGGCGGATTCTTAACCACTGCGCCACCAGGGAAGGCCGCCACTGCCCACTTTTGATCCTTATGGTGTCTTGGAACTGTCATGGCTCCTGTGGGTGTGTCATTTAGCTTGCTGATGTGAGCGTATACTGAGGCTCAAGGTCTAGTGGAAGTTGACTTGTCCGCCATCTTGGACCCATTTGGTTCTACACAGTTTATGTCATGTCCTCGGGCTATGTCATTCTTTAAAATGTTGTGCCCTGCCTCCTTCCCTCCCGTTTCAATAGAGTTTACAACCTCTATAGAGTAAGTCACCAAACACTGTGAGGGGAGAAAGTAGAAAAGACCCATGAGGGAATATGCACAGGGATACACAGATAATTCTATTTTTAAAAAAAATTTATTTATTTATTTATTTATTTGCCTGCACCGGGTCTTAGCTGCGGCACATGGGATCTTTAGTTGCGGCATGTGGGATCTTAGATCCCCAACCAGGGATCGAACCTGGGCCCCCTGCATTGAGGGTGCATAGTCTTAGCCACTGGACCACCAGGGAATTCCCTCTATTTTTAAATAAGGTGTTGAAGTGTCAGTTGCCTTTGACCTCAGGAAAAATACCCATACACGAAGTCACATAGAATTTGGGCCTGAAACTAGGGTCCTCACATGACTACTTGAATGTACCCCATCGCCTTCAACACCACACGGGCAAGACTGCTACAGACTCTGCTGCCTGTGGGGGGCGCCTCCTCGCTCCTGGGAAGGTCACTGGCCCTCAGAGAAGGCCCCCATAGCATTCAATATGAGCATTTTTAAAGGAATGGTGGCCTCTCCTAGAGACATCTCTCCCTGCAGCGCCACCCTGTTTCTGTGCCCCCCCAGGTACTGATACATCTCGTCCAGCCTAGGTGCCAGACCTTCTCTGGGGAAACCCAGCCCCTCCCCTAATGCGAAGGGAGTTCCCGTCTCTTTGGAATCTGGCAAACACAGCCGCCTGGGGCTGTGGCCACCTACTGGTGTGCTTCTGCTGCTTCCAGGGGTCTGGGAAGAAGCGGAGGAAGAGGACGGGGCCTGTGGAGGGCTCACTTCCAAACCAGTCTCTCCACCAACAACCAGTGCTGCTGGCCGCCTCTGAAATTTACCGCGTTACCGTGAGAAGTGCCTTCTTCGGAAAGTCACACCGTTCAGTCTCACAGGAGGAAGGGACATACCTCTAATTAACCTGACTGGTACCTACTGTGCCCATTTTAGTTTCAAAACACACTCCCTTCCTTCCAAGTATTGGAGGTTCCTCTGTCTGAGCCCTCTGAAAGGCAGGCCCCAGCCCAAGACGGTAGGGGCATGTGGTCTCGGTTTTCCCACCACATAGGACTTCCTGTTTGTGTCCGGAGTCTCCTGACCGCGCCCGGTTTGCCCTGAGTCCCGCGCTGACCTACAGGACGCAGGGCTGCCTGACTTCAGACTGTCGTCCTGGGTCTGGCTCCTGTCGTCTCCGTGCTGAGGTTTCTCCCCTGTGAGGCTGTCAGCTCCATCAGTCTCCCCAAGAACAAGCCTGCAAACAGTGCAGTGGGCATGCAGTCCCTGGATGTGGGTGAGGGCAGGAGAGGCCGGCAGCCGCCTTGGCTAGAGAAGAGCGGAGGCCCCCTCTCACCTCCTCATCGAGGCTGGAGTGGGGCTACCCCCTCCCAGACTCAGATGTAACTGGAATCCTGGAACCTTTGAGCTGGAAGAAAACTTTGCTCATGAGTGAGTAAACCAAAGCCCACAGCTCAGGTCAAAGAGCTGAACTTGGCCTCTTGACTCTCAATCCGCACTCTTCCCACTGCAGTGAACTGCCTCAAGCTTTCATTTCTGGTCAATTAATCTCTTCATTCTAAATTCTTCAGGCTCACAGAAGGGAGAAAAATCTTCCAGTGGGTCCTCCGGAAGGGGTGGGGGGAGTTGGAGAGAGGCAAGGTGGGTTTCTCCCACCTTCAGCTCTCCTAAAGTCACCATCTCTGAGCCTGGCCCCAGCTCCCTGGCATGTCACACCTTCCGTCCTGAGCTGGAGGCCTGGGAGCCTTTCCCAGGTCTTGGCCGCTGTCCCAGGAGGAAGTGGGGCTTCATAGCTGGTGAGATAACATCAGTATTAAAAACGGCTTCTTAGTGATACGCTGTGTCTGTTTCCTAGAGAATGACCTGTGTGCCCTTGGGAATCTACTAATGTTTTCCTTGTCTGTCCTGTGACCCACGACCTTGCGTGAACCTGGCTATGTGTTTCCTGGACTCCTGATTGCCCAGCAGATGACACCTTTGACCCACTGACTCCCTGATCTTCTGTATGTCTCTGGCCTCACCCTGGACACTCATGCTCTGACTGCCCGCATCTGGGCATCTGGGTCCTCCTCCAGGCCTGCTCTGTACCTGTGTCTGCCTCTAGCACAGCTCTCCCTGCCCTGCCAAGTTCTGAGACCTGGTTGATCTCTATATGGGTTTAAACCAGCCTGACCTTAAATACAGAAGCCTGAGAAACAAGCTCGTCGTTATTTTGCCCATGATTATGTCACTGTACAGTACCATGGAATCAGTCTGCACAAAACTTGACATATGAAATGCAAACTTTCCAAGCAAATACACCAAGAGGTGTTTGAGATTTTTTTACGAAAAGACTGGAAACATTGAAAAGTTAGATTTGGAAGGGACATTAACAATATTTCAGTCCAGCATTTCCCAAAGTGAGTTTTAGGAAAAACAAAGGAATATACGTTCATATATTTTTCAATGAAAAAGACTTCTGTGCTCAGATGAATTGGGAAGACACGACATATGACAGCCCTCTCACAGGGATTAAAAATATATGTTAGCAAATTAAAGACTCTGGAAAATCCTCCCTCAGTGAAACCTCTTGAACTTTAACTCAATATTTCCCACGTTAATTTAAATATAGAACGCTCTCTTCTTCCATGCATCTTAATCCTGTAGATCTAGTGTTCTGTGGACGATATGCCAGGAGATATGGCTGAAGTGAGTCCAAACCTTCTTCCAGCAGAGGAAGAGAGGCAGCCTTAATGTGGTTTCGGAGGCTTGCTCAAGGTCACACACTTAGGACCAGGTAGAACTGTTTCCAGAACAGGACTTCCAAATTCCTATTCCAGTACTCTTTCCTCTAAACCCTGTTGATTCCTTTTTAACAATGTATTCCTCTGAGAATTCCTCAAAATATTAAGCATTCTTGGTGCTCTTGAAATTAAATTCAAGGATCACAATTGTATTCACACAATGCTTCTGGAATATACATTTTTCATGAAGTGAGAAGAAAGCCTGCTTTTTAATTTAAGGTAACCAATAGAGACTAGATTAACTATTTTCATTCACCACAGAGACTAGTTGGCAACACTGGTTACCAGTCATTTAAAACAGCAGCTAGCTGTCTCCATAATTTGCATTTTTCAGGTTCCTGAGGCAGGGGTTGGGACAGGCACTTCTGTGATCTCTTTAGGCTCTTTGGTAAGTGATAATACAAATACATAAAGTAGGGAAATCAAGGTAATGTTTCTTCAAACTGAGCTTTCTTTCTTTCTTTTTTTTTTAATTCAAAATCTATCCTGGCAAATGCAAATTAAAGCAATGAGATACCATAGATACCATTTCACATCTACTAGAATGGCTAACGACAACAACAGATACCAAGTGTTGGCAGGGATGAGGAGCAACTAATGAGAAGCCTCATACATTGCTGATGGGAATGCAAATGGTGCAGCCTCTTTGGAAAACAGTTTAGTAGTTTCTCATAAGGATAAACATTCACTTACTATATGACTCAGCCATTCCTAAGTATTACCCCAGAGAAATAAAAACTTACGTTCACATAAAAATTCGTATGCAAATATTTATAGAACCTTTCTTCATAAACTTATGTTTACATAAAAATTTGTATTCAGGGCTTCCCTCGTGGCTCAGTGGTTAAGAATCCACCTGCCAATGCAGGGGACACGGGTTCGTGCCCTGGTCCAGAAAGATCCCACATGCCACAGAGCAACTAAGCCCGTGCACCACAACTACTGAGCCTGCGCTCTAGAGCCCACGAGCCACAACTACTGAGCCCGTGTGCCACAACTACTGAAGCCTGCGCGCCTAGAGCCCGTGCTCCACAACAAGAGAAGCCACCGCAATGAGAAGCCCACACATCACAACGAAGAGTAGCCCCCACTCGCCGCAACTAGAGAAAGCCCACGCACAGCAATGAAGACCCAACGCAGCCAAAAATAAATATAAATAAATTAATTAATTTAAAAAGAATTCGTATGCAAATATTTATAGAACCTTTCTTCATAATTGCCAAACACTGGAAACAACCCAAATGTCCATCAACAGGTGAATGTATAAACAAACTCTCATAAATACATACAATGCAATACACCCCAGTAATAAAAAGGAATGAAGTTTTGATAAATACAACTTCTCCGGGGCTTTGTGCTGAGGGAAAAAACAAAACAAAACAAAACAAAAACTAATCTCCAGAGGTCACAGACTATATGACTCAATTTTTACAACTTCTTGAAATGACAAAATTGTAGAGATGGAGAACAGGTTAGTGGTTGCCATGGGTGAGGAATGGTGGGAGGGGGCGGGGGAAGGGGGTGACTATAAAGGAGTTGCACTAGGGTGGTCTCTGTGGTGTTGGGATAGCTCTGTATGTTGGTTGAGGTGGTGGTTACACAAATCTGTGCCTGTGATAAAATGGCAAACATTGTATCAAGTCAGTTTCCTGCTTCTGATCTTGTACTACAGTTTTGCAAGATGCAACCATTGGAGGAAACTGGTTGAGGGTATAGGGGACCCCTTGGCACTATCTTTGCAACTTCCTGTGACCCTATTTCAAATTGAAAAGTTTAAACACACACATATATACACACATGCATTCATGCACATACATATATGATACACACAATAACATGGATAAATCTCAAATACATTATGCTAAGCAAAGGAAGCTGGGCACAAAAGGCTGCATGCATTCTGAATGATTTCATTTCTATGACACTCTGGAAAAGGCAACACTTTAGGGGTGAAGAACAGATTAGTGGTTTCCAGGGATCACAGGGGAGGCAGCCAGGGGGAGTTTGGGGTGATGAGACTATTCTGTATCCTGACTGCTCTGGGGTCACGTGAATCTAGACACGTGCTAAAACGTATGGAGCTGCACATCAAAAAAATGCTACTGTTTGTAAATTTTTAAATAAATGTTAAAAAATAAATTGTCAGTAAAAGACAGAAAATTATAGTTTCTGTTCCAAGAAACTATTGTGATTGCTTTTGCATAAATTACACATCTGGTTTTCACAATGTAAATGTTCATAGTGACACTACCCAAAGGGGAAAAACATTCCCTGAGATTGTGTGATTAAGTAAGAGTTATCTTTGCATTTAATCTCTTCAGTGTTTTAGATTTTAACAATACAAACGAGAAGCTTTGATGCCTTTTGTTTTATTGACCAGCCAGCTCAAATTACAGCTGGGTGTTTACCAAAGCTTGAATGATTATACCATGAAATTAAAGTCTGAACAGGGTATGGGAAAGCTAACCTGAAACCAAAAGAGAGTTATGAAAAAAAAAGAAAGGAAGGAGGCGGGGAGGGAGGGAGGGAGAGAACGAGAGAGAGAGAGAGAGAGAGAGAGAGAGAGAGAGAGAGAAGAAAGAAAGATAGAAAGAAAGAAAGGAAGGAAGGAAGGAGGGAAGGGAGGGAGGGAGGGAGGGAGAGAGAGAGAGAGAAAGAAAGAAAGAAAGAAAGAAAGAAAGAAAAGAAAGAAAGAAAGAAAGAAAGAAAGAAAAGAAAGAAAGAAAAAAAGAAAGAAAGAAAGAAAGAAAGGAGGAAGGAAGGAAAGAAAGAGAAAAAGAAAGAAAGAGAAAAAGAGAGAAGGAAAGAACTCAGGTGTACATTCTGTATTTAGCAGTTGATTCTTTGGACTCACTGGGAGATTTGGAATGTACTATGTTTGCTCTCCACCGCACCCCACCCCTGAGTCTCTCCCAGCACGTTTATTTACTCATTGCTTAACTTCTGTGGAACTGCTTTCTCACCTGAGTATATCAACAACAGGCTAAGACTAGAGGATAGGCAACCAGAGCTGAATCAATGGGACAGGTGACTGATAGGTCAACAACTGTGAATTTCAAGTCACCACTCTTGTGCTCAGGTATTTTCATGTTATTTTTGGCTTGGTTCCACATCAGAAAGTTTAAACGCTGAAGTTTAAACAGCTTTTAAGAAAAATCTTTTGATGCCCAATCATCTTTTCGTAGTTCTCAAGACTTCTTTCTCAGCATCATGACATATAAACATTAAAAACTGAAATCCCCAGCTGGTGTTTAGTCACCAATAAAAATGGAATTTCAACTCTGGCTTGTGCCTTCTCCCACCTCTGGGAAGGTGCTGCTTCCCATTCTCTCTGTGTCTATCACACCAGTGCTAAGCTTCTCTTCACATTTAAAAATGGAAATTTCTGACTCTGAGCTCAAAGTGTCTCAAATGATGTTGGTGGGAATTGAGCTTTAAAATACTTATCACTTAATTTCCTTTACTATTATAGCTCAGAGAGGCATGCCATGTGGGTCTTTTGCTGTTTGTTTACATTTCTAAACTTTTTATTAAAGTAATAAAAGCATGAATTTTAAAGAGTCTAATAGTTCTACAACGTTTGTTTTGACAAACAGTAGTTCCCCCATCAACTCTTCTCCAGAAGAACCACTTCCGAGCGTCTGAGCTGAAGCTTTTGGTATTGACCTCTACATCTCTAAAAAAAATGCTCACGTATTGCTTTTGAAGGGTAGCAGGATAAAACGCCCCAAAATATGCTGCTTTGGTGTATTTGTTATTTTGAGCTGTAAACACTTGAAAAACAGCAATGAAGGGAGGGGCTTTCTCTGAACTCCCTTATCTGCCTAAAGACAGATCCTCCAAAAAGAACCAATGGTCACAGATCCCCTCCGGGAGTTTCATCAACCAGGGAAGAGGGACTCCTGTCACCAGAGAGGAGACTAGAAGTTGACACCACACCCAGACACACGTCATCACAAACTATGGCACCTTCTGTCTACTCTTCCAAAGGCCCATTCATTGTCTGAAATATCACTTACTCTCCCTTCAGAGGCCCACATCCCCCCTCCCCTTTCCCTATGAAGATGGCAGTTAAGTTTGAATTCTAAGGCACTTGGGGAGTTTCTCAGTTTCCCCGTATATCTTCCACGCAAACATGGGGTATACATATTAATAAATTTCTGTTTGTTTTTCTTTGTTTATCTGTCTTTTAGAACAGAGGTCTTAGATAACAACTCAGAAGAGTAGAGGAAAAATTATTTTTCTTCCCATGCAGTTTCCCTGATTTTTCACTTTTAGGCATTATCTATTGACTTACCACTTTGCAAGCTAGGAAGAGATTTGGCTCTCTCTCCTCCCCAGACCCCCATGAAACACATACACCCTTCTCATCCCCTTATCTTTCCAACACAGTAATATCGTAATTTTTGTTAGATCTTTATTCGGTGTTTATATCTTTACAACCACGTAAATTCTACTCTGAACAAAGTCTTGTAATAAACTACAATGACTTTTCCTATCCTGAACAACTTTTTATTTCTCTGGATAGTAATTTTGTTATGATGATGATGGTGATTAGTGCTTATCACAAATTCAAACACAAAGTCTCACTGAATTACATAAACATCCACCCTCTCAAGACATTTGGAGCATCACATATTTCATCAATTTGGTCTTCTTGAAGAAATATCTCCCTCACTCTCTGACAGGCTCCAGTCTGAACTGTTTGTTCCCAACAACTGGGGTAGAACCACCATCCGGGGATTTTCCTTCACCATCTTCCTGGGGGTTCCCTTCACTTCACTCTTGTGTTGGATCTCCTGTTTCCTGGATCTTGTGTCTTCTTCCTTGGTTTACTCCCTTGTTTTGGCAAAACATATCCTTTAGCAGCTTCCTCATAAAGACACGTGGGAAATACAAGTTTTGAAACATTGCCTTTCTAGAAATGTCCTTATTCAGTCCTCATGCATAATTGATGTTGTGCCTATGCACAGAATTCTAAGGTAGGAGCCATTTTTCTTCAGAGTTTTGAAGGCATTGCTTTATTGTCTTCTAGCCTCTGGTATTACTGCTGAGAAACCTGATGACATTTTAATCTGACCCGTCCATCCTTTAATCGTCTAAGATCTCTTTATCCCAGGAGTTCTAAGGTCTCACCATGACACAGCTTGGTTTGTGTCTGTTTTCCTCCCTGCGTGTCAGCCTGGAAACGTACCATTCTAACCTGAAAAACAGTTTTGGATTATTTTGTCAATTATTTCTTCCACTCCAGTTTGTCTGTTCTCTCTTTCTGAATCTTTTATTATTTAGGTAATGAGACCTCCTGGATTAGTCTTCTATTTTTTACTTTTTCTCTTTCACATAGCTTTTGGGTTTTTGCTCTACTTTTTGGAAGAGTTCCTCAGTTTTATCTTCCAATTTATAAAATTTCTATTATCATGCTTCTGAATTTGTTTAAAGCTCCTTTTTCTTCAAAAGTTCTGGTTTTATATCATTCAGCTACTGTTTCAGGTTGAAATATCTTTTCTTGTATCCTGGAAGATACTAACCAACCCTGATTTTTTTTTTTTTTTTAAGCTTCTGTTCTTTGAATATCTCTGTTGTTTTCATGTTGCTTTTATTACGTTGGTTTGTCTTGGTCTGGATCTTTCCCATCAGGGTTCTCCTCACATGTGGTAAATCTTGACCATATGCTCATAAGAGTGATATGTGGCAGGGGCTTATCAACAGTGAACTTCACCCTAGAGTGGTCTGGCTGAGTTGTTTCATTGGGAAACTCATAATCAGTATCTCTAAGACTTTCTTCTTGGGCTGGTCAGATTCCCAGAGGACTTTTCCAGTCTCATACCTGGAGGACAAAGGCCTGGCTGCCAGTATGCTCAAATATCATCATATGAATGATAGACTAATCCTTCTGAAAACGTTATGGTGTCTATAAATTAGGCAGCCTGATGTAGTAGAGCTCTGGAATGAGAATTTGAAGTCTGGGTTCTACTAACATTTTGGCTATAATCTATCTGGTGACCTTGAGCAAATCCCTTTATATCTTGGAGGCTCAATTTTCTCATCTAAAAAATGAGTGCCACTTCTCAACTTTAATGTACATGAAAATTGACATTGCTATGTTCTGGGTCCCATCTCCAGCGACTCTAATTTGGTTCTTCTGAGATGAGGCCAAGAACCTGCATTTCTAAGAAGCAACTTGAGTGATTCTGATGCAAGTGGACTGGCGACCACACCAAATGGAGCATCGATTTAGACCTTCATTTATGTATTCAACAAACATTTATTGAGCACCTCCTATATGTTTTAGGAGCTGGAGAAGCAAGAAGGGCCCTGCTCTCTAGAGTTTACACTCTCGTGGGGGAGACAGCCAAAAATACGTAAATGAATAGGTAAATAGCACCATACAATACTAGTGATAACTACTGCGTAGAAAGAGAAATGAAGCCTGGGGACAGAGAAGGGTTGGAACGAGCAGTCGAGCCTTCCAGCTGAAAGACGATCGACTCACCTAGCACGTGTACACCACAGTGTCCAAACAGCAAGTTGTATTAGACACTTGTCCTGGCCCGATTGCTTCTAGAGGCCACGAATGACACCAAAGAAGTGTGGAATGCAGCTGGCTGCTTATTCTTCAGCAAACTCCCCCTGTCACTGGCAAGCAAGCAGCAAACAATTCCAGAAAATGTGCAATCATGTGCTCCACAGTGTGGTGCTGATTCTAAGTGCAGTGGAAGTTTTTCAAGGATGGGGATCAGCCTGGGCTGAAGTGGTTAAAGAAGCTTCTTGGAAGACGGTTCCGAGACAGCGCTCAGAAGATGTGTTGATTTGAGAGATGGAAACCAGTACCCCAGTGGGCTTTATAAAGATTTTTAGGTTGTTGATGAGGTTGGCAAAGATGTTCAAACCTAGAGAGGTTTGATACCTGCAGCTGTCAAAGGAGAAGCACAACCTTGGAGGAAAAGCAGGGATGTAATCTACAAATGATAAATGTAATTAACACTGCTGTATGTTATATATGAAAATTGTTAAGAGAGTAAATCCTATGAGTTCTCATAACAAGGAAAAAATTTTTTTTCTTTTTCTTGAATTTTATATCTATATGAGATGATGGAGGTTCACTAAACTTATTGTGGTAATTACTTCATGATGTATGCAAGTCACATCATTATGTTATTCACCTGAAACTTATCCAGTGCTGTATGTCAATTAGATCTCAATAAAGCTGGAAGAAAAAAATTTTAATAAATAAATAAAATTTTAATAAATAAATAAAATTTTAAAAGGAGAAGCACAACCTTGGAGAAAAAGCAGGGGACACAAGCTCTCACCTTGCCTTAGCCACAGATTAATTTTAGGGCCTTGGGCATATCATTTAATCTCTCTGAGCTTTAATTTCTTCACTCATAAAAGAGGGATAATAACTTATGTCAACTCTCCCACGGGCATAGGGTAAGCGGAGAAAGGAGCTGATAGCTGGGAACACGGTTAGGATAATAAAGAATAGTTGGAAGAAGGCTATTATTAAGTATGATCTTTAGGATTTTACAGCTCACAATTGGAAATCTCTCTGTAACTGCACCATGGAGAGTCTTGAAGCTATGAACTCCCTGTGGGCGCCTTACCTTCAAACCCATCAGATTCCATGGATACTAAACCCAGTTTTTATGGTTTTATCTTCCACTATATAGATTTAATATTCACCACTGGCTTAGATCCCTGTATCTCCTTCCAAGCAGCCCCTGACTCACTGCTTGGGGTGGCCTAGGCATGCAGGAGAATAGGGACCCAAGATACCTGCTCTGACTTAAGCTACATAAAAATGGAATACATGGCACATTTTAAAATCAAATTTTCTCATATTCTGACCACAAGATCAAATCTGTAATTTGTGATCAGCCCAGGGCTCTGGTTCTCCAACTGGAGGATGAGGAGTGGGTGGGTGGAGGGCCACACACGGCACGTCTTCCATGAGCATCAGCTTTGGTTCATGGAAAGGAACTTTAAATCTCATTGTCATATTGAGTCAAACATGCTTAACTTGGTATCTTTGGTCTCACAAGGCTGTGTCTAAAAAGGAAATTATAATCCTCTTTTAATACCAAAATTACAATGTCATGAGCTCACACCAGGCTGCTCACTGGAATTTCTAAGAATTCCCAAGGGCACTGCCTCACATACTCTAGGACATATTACTTAGCTTTTGCTACCCTTACCCTTTGTTTCTTCAAGTTGTTGCCATAATGGAGCCTCTGATCTCTACAGTTCCGGGAGATATCTGCCCCTTTGGGCCCAGCCGTCCTTAGCTGATGGCCACCACTGCCACCCACACTCAGCCTCATGGAAAGGACAGTCCCCTCTCTCACTCCCCGCAGCCCAACTGAGCTGGTGTGCTGTGAGCCTAGGGGTAACTGAAGGGCCACACGGAGGTGACACGCCTGCACTGGAAGGGTTTAGCGGTCGCCCCCCCAGGCTTGGTCACCCTCACGATCACCATTCTGCCTCAGCAGGCTTCGTGGGGCACAGGGCGCCATAACACCACCCACTGCCCACAGCCCACCAATTAGAATCCCCATGTAGCTCCACACCTTGGAATCGAGGCCAAATAAACCCCAGAGGAAAAAAATCCTACTTGCCCCAGTCTCAGTCCCCCTCTTTTCCTCTCTGGGATTAAACTTTTTCAGGATGACCAACAGTAGGAACATCCATTTGTCCAGAAGAAAACACCCACTCCCACCCACAAGGTCTGGTCACCACCGGCCAATACCAGTCAGTAGAGTAATTAACAATGCATTTCACAAAATCCAGCCCAGTCGGTTTCTGGCGCAGTCAAGAATCAGTCCAAGAGGACAAATACTGTGTGATTCCACATACAAGGTACCTAGAGTGGTCAAATTCCTAGAAACAGAGAATAGAATGAGGGTTGCCAGGGGCTGGGGGAGGGGGCATGAGGAGTTAAGATGTAATGGGCGTGAGAGTTTCACTGGGAGGAGATAAAGCTGTTCCGGATGGCGGGGATGGCTGCCCAATAATGTGAATGTACTTAATGCCACACTTTAAAAAACGGTTAAAATGATACTTTTTTTTTGAATTTTATTATACAGCAGGTTCTTATTAGTTAGCCATTTTATACATATTAGTGTATATATGTCAATCCCAATCTCCCAATAAAATGATAATTTTTATGTTATGTATATTTTACTACAATTTAAAAAAAAGAATCGGCTCAGGTTGCACTGTGCCAGTCGGCCAGTTCTTGTCACCGTTTCCTTCTGGCGTGAGGTGACATGGAGACCAAGCCCTCGGGGCAGAACCCAGCTCTCCTGTGACCTTGATTGGACTGAAAGGCATACAACCATTTCCCAAGAACAACAAATTTTTCCTGCTCAGGCTAAATCCATATTTGGAGAGAAAAAAATTTTTCTTCTAACTCTTTGGGGTGCAGTTGGCTGGTACTAACAACTGACCTCAGGGCATCGGGGTCTCTCTGAGAACATTGAGCTTGTGCTTGCTTCATGGTTCTGTGACCCAGAGGCCCCGCTGGGATGATTTTCTCAAAACAAAAAAGTCTCTCCAGGGTATGTAGAGCCTCAGCTTCCGGTGCAGAAAACTGCTGGCAACTTTTAAATGGCAAAGAGTAAAATAGCCAGGCTCTATAAGCACCTGTTTACACACGGGGAGACACTGGTGCGTGATCAAAATCTGCATGGATTTGACAGTGCAAACTTGAGTTCAAAGAAATTTTAGTCTTCCCTCTGGCTACACTCTCCTTCCTTTTTGGTTTACTTGTTCTCTGGCTTTCAGCCCTCAGGAGCGTTTTTATGGAAAGGTTTGGGAATCCTGATCCAGTGTCAGCTTTGGCTGGAATTGCCTGTTTTAAGGAAGTCCCAGGTTGAAGCCCTCCTGGATGGAGGACCCACCCAGAAACCTGGGAAATACACACTGTTGAACAGCTTAATATTCTCCACTTGTACGCATTTTGATTACAGTGACTGTAAAGGGAGTTTACACAGGAGGAAGGAAAAAAGAACTACCTTTTGCGCTGCAATGAAGTCTCCCAAGGAGAATTCCCCAGTGTGGTTTACAGGCCCTCCCCTGGAAGAGTGTACCCCACAGCCCAGCCTGGCCCGGGAATGCCAAGCCCCTCAGCAGCTCTTGGTAGGCCTCAGTGGGGCTCTGGAGTCCAACACACTCACCCAAGAAAAACAGAATTCCAAGATGTCGCTGTGAATTACCCTAAAGTGGTCATAACAGGTTCTCTTAAGATAGGATTCTCTTAAGCAAGAAAAAATATTTGAGCGCCGATCAAACCTGGACCTAAGCTGATAGATTTTGTTTACTACTATTAAAAGACTGTCTGCTGCCCCAACTTTCTGAGAAGTTTTTGTAAGGAAATTAACTGTTATTCTGCTTGTCTGCCCAGCATCTAAACTTTGCATTTCAGAAACCTCCCCACCCCACCCACTTACTGAGGCAAAGTTTGCCTTAGACGACAAAGGAAGAAAATGCCAGAGACTCACTTCCCCAGACTCCCTTGAAGGTCAGGCAGTGACCCAGTCTCTGCCCATCAGAGGGTCCCAGCCCAGGTTTTCCACTAGAAGCTACTGATGTGAAGGAAGAGGCAGAGGCAGCTGCAGAGATGCTGAGTGGGGGCAGCTGCAGGAGCTCTACAACCACCAGCCAGCACTCCTGGTAGCCTCTAGTCCTAGCAGTGGCAGCAGAGTTTCTGGGTGTGCTTTGGGCAGTTGTTCCCGGCTGTGCAGTCTCCAAGCCTAATTCTCCAGCCCTCCTGGCCATTCTATCAGCTATTCAATATCCTTTTTCAGAAAATCCCTTTCTACTAAAATAAACCAGAGTCACTTTCTGCTGCTTAAAGCTAAAATTCCCGAATGAAGTATTCTATTTGCATTATACACAGTGTTGTGTACAAGAGAATCTTTGTTTTGTTTTATTTTATTCTTTAAAGATTTTTTGATGTGGACCATTTTTAAAGCCTTTCATTGAATTTGTTACAATATTGCTTCTGTTTTATGTTTCTGTTTTTTTGGCCCCAAGGCATGTGGGGTCTTAGCTCCTAGACCAGAGATCGAACTTGCACCCTCTGCATTGGAAGGCAAAGTCTTAACCACTGAACCACCAGGGAAGTCCCACCTTTGTTTTATTTTAGATTAAACCCTCATTTTGACACAAAACATGGAACATACCAGGGTGCTTTTAAATTGATACTCAATTCTCTAAAAACATCGGCAGTAAGCCTATATTTCCTAAAGCACAGGTCTTTATGGAGGAGAGGAGAGGCAGAGGAATGGACATTATAAAGAATCTGTAGTGCACAAAATATTTCCCAGTGGTCTGAGGAATCCATGTACCTAACAAAGGATACCTAAAACTCAGAGAGTGCCAGACAGTAGGAAGCTCCTAGGCCAGGGCATGCAGGACCCAGAGGGAAGATCAAGAAGGAAGGGGCTCCTGGTTCTCCTTCCTTCTCCCTCATCCATCCTCTCCCAGTGTTCCCAGGGCAGTACATTACCCATCAGTATAAAAAGAGCAGTGGGGCCCTTGCTGGCCCCTGCAGGGACTCGTGGGAACAAGGCAGAGAGCGAGGCACAGGACTTGCATTCAAAACCTTTGGCCCTATGCAGCCACTATGGAAAACAGTATGGAGGTTCCTCAGAAAACTAAAAATAAAATTACCATATGATCCAGCAATCCCACTCCTGGGTATACATCCAGACAAAACTATAATTCAAAAAGATATATGCACCCCTAAGTTCATAGCAGCACTATTCATAATAGCTAAGGCAAGGAAACAACCGAAATGTCCATTGACAGATGAATGGATAAGGAAGATGTGGTACATATATACAATGGAATACTACTCAGCCATAAAAAAGAACGAAATAATGCCATTTGCAGCAACGTAGATGCAACTAGAGATTATCATACTAAGTGAAATAAGTCAGAAAGAGAAAGACAAATACCATATGATATCACTTATATGTGGAATCTAAAATATGGCACAAATGATCCTGTCTACGAAACAGAAACAGACTCATGGACATAGAGAACAGACTTGTGGTTGCCAAGAGGGGGCAGAGAGGGGGAGGGTTGGACTGGGAGTCTGGGGTTGGTAGATGCAAACTATTACATTTGGAATGGATAAACAACAAGGTCCTACTGTACAGCACAGGGAATTATATCTAATCTCCTGGAATAAAACATAATGGAAAAGAATATAGAAAAGAATGTATATATATGTATAACTGAGTCACTTTGCTGTACAGAAGAAATTAACACAACATTGTAAATCAACTATATTTCAGTTAAACAAAACAAAACAAAACTTTGGCCCTAAACAGGGCTGTTCCCAGCTGTGAGCTGGTTCCTGTGATTGGTTCATGCTCCTGGTCATGCGGGGCTTCGGGTTCCTCACTTATAAAATGGGGGGAGGGGTGTGAGTTAAATCAGTGTTCTCAAATCCCGGCTCAAGAACTGGTTCTGGACTGGGAAGAAGTTTTCGTTTTTCACAGGTCCATGTAGAAATGAGAAAACACCCCCTAAAAATGTAATGAGTTTTTCATGAAGCTAATTTATTTCTATCAAAACACTAAGTTATATTTCGTTTAATATATAATTATAGTATGTAATGTAATTATAATATATAATGTAACATGAGGGTGATAGTGAATAATAGGTGTTTTTAATTACTTTGAGTAAATTAAAAGTTGGCAACTGTGTACAGGTCTTCCAAATCCTTTCTAAGAATTTTATCAGTCTGTGAAATCCAAATATCTGGAAACTGTTAGGTTAACTCAACTCTAGCTTCCCTTCTGCTCTAAACTTCTTTGTGTCTATGCATTTGGCTCAGTGAAATACCTGGGGAGTAAATAGTTGAGAGTCAGATTTTAATTTAATATTAAACTGAGCGTAATACTCATGCAATAATATATTCCTTTTTTTTAAAGAGATTTTATTCATTTTATTTTATTTATTTATTTTCAGCTGCGTTGGGTCTTCGTTGCTGCGCGCAGGCTTTCTCTAGTTGCGGCGAGCGGGGGCTACTCTTCCTTCTGCTATGTGGGCTTCTCATTGCAGTAGCTTCTCTTGTTGCGGAGCACAGGCTCTAGGTGCGTGGGCTTCAGTAGTTGTGGCACGCAGGCTCAGTAGTTGTGGTGCACGGGCTTAGTTAGTTGCTCCACGGCATGTGGGATCTTCCCAGACCGGAGCTCGAACCCGTGTCCCCTGCATTGGCAGGCGGATTCTTAACCACAGTGCCACCAGGGAAGCCCAATAATATATTCTTATGGCATTGGTTGAATTTAATTAATACCCCTGTCTTAGTCCCTAATATCTACTATAAATGGATTTCAGCAAAGACTGTATGCCTCCCTTTAGCCAGTGGTGAACAGTTAACTCTGACTGCAGCTAGCCGCCTGCCTCCTTTCAGAAAACCTTGAGAGAAGGACAATATTCTGACCTTTTACCTAGTTAGCAGTCAGCATTCGCACTATTACTAGTTCTGCCCACTGCTTCCCAGGCATGACTTGCTGCCAAAACTGGGCCCATGCTCAGCACATGTCACCTGGATCCATTTCAGATATAGTTGGGGGGTGATTTCAACTGGCAGGGCCCTACGCAGATAAGTCTGTGCTTTGAGAACAGTTGGTTATTTCAAAGTCTGCCTGTGAGTTGCTTAGAGTGTTAATTTCCATTCACCCCAGGACCTGCTGGGGACAGAGAAATGACGGGAATCTTAATTTATGCTGATATTTAAATATCACTATGCTTACAATATGAAGCTTTACTAATTGAAAAGTAGCTCTATTGTTTAGTTTCTCGTTTTTGCCTGAGTATCCCAGTTTCCACTCAAGGTATAAAAATACCCAAACTTGGGCTTCCCTGGTGGCGCAGTTGAGAATCCGCCTGCCAATGCAGGGGACACGGGTTCGAGCCCTGGTCTGGGAAGATCTCACATGCCGCGGAGCAACTAGGCCCGTGAGCCACAATTACTGAGCCTGCGCGTCTGGAGCCTGTGCTCTGCAACAAGAGAGGCCGCGATAGTGAGAGGCCCGCGCACCGCGATGAAGAGTGGCCCCCACTTGCCGCAACTAGAGAAAGCCCTTGCACAGAAACAGACACCCAACACAGCCATAAATAAAAAATAAATAAATAAAATAAAATAAATTAATTAAAAAAAAAAATACCCAAACTCTTCCTGAGCCCTACTCTAAGCTAGGTTCTTTCTTTTCATGAAATTGTGTCCCTTTCATCCTGAGGCCTTATCTCAATCTGTAAAGGGATATAATTACAGTTGGCCTCCATACCTGTCAGTTCTGCATCTGCAGACTCAAGCTCCTTGGATACAGATGGCCTACTGTACCACCCCATTTTACATAAGGGACTTGAGCATCTGCGGGTTTTGGTACCGAGGGCGACCTGGAACCAATTCCCCACGGATACCAAGGGAGGACTGTACATGTTTATTTCTGTGATTATTTGAATAATAGCCACCATTTGCTCTGGGTGCAAAATACTAAGAGATCCAGGATCAGGTACAATTTTGTTTACCATTTTACACCCAGCACCATATGCCCAGCACACAGCAGGCATTCAATAAATGTTTACTGATTGAATAAGCAAGATGAAGTGCCAGGGAACGTGTCTCTGCTTAAGGGCAAGTTGTCAAAAAATACTTGTTCATTCTCAACAACCAGCTTTCTGCTACTCTGTGGCTTCAAATCTAATGACTTGAAGTATATACTAAAACCAAGTCAAAGTGCTGATACTAACCATTTGGAACATGATTCTTGGGGGAAAATCAACTGATGATAGTGGCTATGCTCCCTGTGTTGTACAATATATCCTTGTAGCTTATTTTATACCTAATAGTTTGTACTTAATCCCCTACCACTATATTGCCCCTCCCCCTATATTGCCCCTCCCCCCTTCCCTCTCCCCACTGGTAACCACTAGTTTGTTCTCTATATCTGTGAGTCTGCTTGTTTTTTGCTACATTCAGTAGTTTGTTGTATTTTTAAAATTCCGCACATAAGTGGTATCATACAGTATCTGTCTTTCTCTGTCTGGTTTAATCCACTTAGCATAACGGGTAGGCTCCTTTTAGAACCATAGGCTGGAGGAGGAGGTGCCTCCTTTGTCCTGCAAGCAAGGAGCAGCCCTACCCCAGGGACAAGAAGGTTCTGGGAACAGGGAGAAAGGTTCTTCCAGGTCCCTGAGGAGTCAGGTGCCAAAACAAGCCCTGGCACTGGCTTGGTCTTAGCAGGTACAGAGTATGTGCTAACCAAAGGAGATGATTTCTAGCGCAAAGAAACTTGTCCTCCAGGTCATGAGGGCCTCGTGGCTGGCCATGACTCGGCTGGGAATTTAGCTTTCCCTTCAAGTGCTGGCATGAAGGTCCCATTCCAGGGTCCAAAGTGGCGAAGCTGCCCCGGGCACACCTTGTCCAGGACACCTTCCCCTTAGCTGCCTCAGGACAGGGTGGAGCCAGACCGCCCTCCTGGGCTTGAGAGTCTGAAGGCACGAGGGGTCACCCCAGTTACCTGACATCATTATGGGACTCGGGGAAATTCTCCTTGTCCCTGCGGACATTATCAAAGTCTAGTGCTCCCACCTGGTCTTTCCCCATTAGCGATGGGGTTCAGCCCAGAAGGTAAACAATCGGGGAGTTTGATTTGGTTTGCTGTTTGTTGTTTTGAGGCAGAAGTGAACTGACACTGGGGTTCCCTCACCACCTCTTTCCCCCTCTCTCCACTGAAATGGGGCACTTCCGAATTGTCTATCCTTTGCCCTGTTTGGCACACAGAAGGCTCATATACTCGGGACTTCTTTGGTGCCCCTACCCCCATTTATACCACCTGCGGGGGCTCCATCCCACATCTGCTGAGTACTTCCTCCCAGTGTGCCCCATCACCTCAGCCTCAAGTTCAAAGCTTACTTCTTCATCTGTCCTCCAACAACCTTCCCCTATGGA
The DNA here is from genome assembly GCF_965194805.1 of Balaenoptera borealis. Classification (NCBI taxonomy): domain Eukaryota; kingdom Metazoa; phylum Chordata; class Mammalia; order Artiodactyla; family Balaenopteridae; genus Balaenoptera; species Balaenoptera borealis. The sequence goes on along the minus strand of NC_138880.1, from coordinate 24,017,200 downwards.
ATCCTGTATTTCTGACACTGATGCTAATATTCCCTCATCACCCAGGCTGAAAGTCACCTGCCTCCGACCTGTGCCCCTGCCATCAGTGACCAGGCCTTCCCAGTCTTCCTCTGCAGCCCCTCTTGTCTACCCTCTCCTTCCACTGCAGACCCTGGGCGAGACCTCTGTGACCTAATGACCCCCCATCACCAGCACATCCTGAATGGTCTCACCTCCATCCTCTCCATTCTTTAACCTACGGGCCCATGGATTGGGCCTCCCGAGTCTCCCAGGGAACTTGTTAGAACACGGAGGCCTGGACCCCACTGCAGCCTGACTAAAATGGAACCTTTGGAGGTGGGACAGGGGCATCTGCCTTCAAACTGAAAGCCTGACGCTCAATCATATTCTGAACGCATCCAGGATGTCATGGTGATGGCACAGACTTTGGAGTCATACGCTCCTTGGGTTCAGACCCCAGGCTGATCACTTACTGGTTTTGTGATCTTTAACAAACTATTTAACCTCTTAGTGCCTCAGTTTCCTCCCCTGTAAAATGGGGGTTGACGTGAGGATTAAATGTCATGATACATGAGACACACCTAGACCAACAGAAACACTATTTACGGTTAAGATTCTCCCACCTAGTACACCAGCCATGGATGAACTTTCCATTTCAAAGTACCACTTTCATTAAGTCACTTTCCTTACTCAAAAACGTCCAACATTTGCTTTCAAAGAGTAGAGTTTGGAAAGCAGGAAAAAATAATTTTATGGTGAAGAAACCTGACAAAGAGTAGCTTGGCCAGGGGGTCAAGAATAACATCAACCGTGATGCCACGTTGACAGTATGTGGCCCCTAATAGGGTGAGATTACAGGGCATTTTACCTCTGTGGTCTCCCTCCAAAAACCCATATCCCCAGTGTAACCACGAGGAAAATATCAGACAAACCCAAATTAAGGGACCGTCTACAAAGTACCTGACCAGTACTCCTCAGAACTGTTTGGGTCATCAATCTCAAGGAAAGTCTGAGAAACTGTCACAACCAAGAGGCACTTAAGGAGATATGACATCTAAATGTAATGTGTCCTGATAAGATTCTGGAATAGGAAAAGGACATTAGGTAAAAATTAAGGAAATCTGAATATAGCAGGGACTTCAGTTAACAGTAATGTATCAATATTTGTTCATTAGTTATAATAAGTGTACCATACTAACATAAGATATCAGTAATCAGGGAAACAATGTCAAGTTTGTGAGAACTCTCTGTACTATCTTTGCGCTTTTGGATGGGTACAAATTTGGATGGGTATCATGATGGAGTGGATCATGGATGAGAAAAGGGGCATTAGGGGAAATCTGAGTAAAGAGTGGACTTCAGTTAAAAATAATTTATCAGTGTTGGCTCACTAATTGTGACAAATACACCATAGTAATATAACATCTTAACATCAGGGGAAACTGGGTGAGGGCTATATGGGAACTCTTTGTATTGTCTTTGCAACTTTTTGGTAAATCTAAAACTATTCTAAAATTAAAAATTTATTCAAATAAAAAAGGAAAGTCCAACGACTCCCACCGTCTACACCACCAGCTCATTAGTCTGACATCCAACCCCATCTCCCACCGCTCTCAACGGGAACCCTCCACTGTACCTCGCTGGGTCTTCCAGGGACTCACCACCCAACCCCCAGCAAGCACTGTGCTCTGAGCCCCTACCATGCGGAGCTCAGCCTCACTCCCACCTCTTTTCAATACTCAAGATCCTACCAGACTTTTTGGGCCCAGGTGGGGTGGCCCTTCTTCATGATTCCTGCCGTGACCCGGAATGCTTCCTCCTCTGAATTCTTACACTGCTTCCTTCTTTCCCTCCCTCTGTATTTGCATTTTGTCTGGTAGTGTGGTTGAATCCATCTCTCCCCCACCAAACTAGAAAGCACTCAATGGCAGGACTATCTGGCCCTTCTCTGTGTTCCTGTAGTACCTATCATGTTCCTCTAATCCTCCAGACCACTCTCCTCCTCCTCATAAGAGAGTCTTTGCAAGTGCTTTTTAAAAAATTGTGGTAAAATATACACAACATAAAATTTACCATTTTAGCCATTTTTAAGTATACAATCTGCGGCATGAAGTATATCCACATTGTTGTGCAACCATCAATACCATCCATCTTCAGAACTTTCATCTTCTCAAACTGAAACTCTATCCCATTAAACACTCACCTTTCCCATTGAGTCCTCCCTCCAGCCACTGACCTTTGTGTTATATTTGCCAACATCTGTTTACAGACATAAATAACACCAGCATCAATAATCAGATTAAAAAGCTCTTGGCCAAGCCTCAGTTGGATTAATGTATAAAGGTGACTACCGTATCCACCTCTCGTCCATCCTCTGCAGATGTTATAAGCTTGCTCTTTGCTCCAAAGAAGGGAGAATCAAGGAAATCAAGCATTCTACATGTGATAATGTTAATAGTACCCACTGAAGGATAGCCCATTCCTCCCATTTGGCCCCCAACAATATCAACTTCCACCTGGCTGACTGAAATCTAACCCTTAGTTTACATTTCCTCTGACCACATATTTATTAGTAATAGTGTTGCTGCTGTCATATGCTATTGGAAATAACACTTGATTGTATTGGTCAGAGTAGGCAAAGGTAACTGCTCTAAGGACAAATCCTTAAATCCCAATAGCTTAATACAGCCAAGATTTATTTCTTGCCCTGTAAGTCAGGTGGCTCTCCTGCATGGCGCTCCTCCAAAAGGTGACTCAGAGTCACCTTCCTTCTTGTGATTCCACTGTCTTGGAGTCCTTTTCTTCTAGCCATGCGTGTAAATGGCAGAGAGAGAAAAAGCAGAGAAGGAACCCTGATCTAAACAGCCTCAGACTGGAAATGACATTTCACTTCTGTCCACATTCCATTGGTAAGAACCAGTCATACGGCACCACGTGCAAGGGGGGAACATACCCTTCCTGTGTGCCAGGAGGAAAAGAAAATGGTTTGATGATCGCATAGCATTGTCTCGGCTATAATAACGTCATAGATACCTTGAGCTCAGTGATCCTCTTTGAGACCAGTAAGGTCTTTGGCTAATTCTCTGGAGAGATTCGTCCAGAAAATTCTGTTGTCGGGCTTCATGATAATAATACCCATCGTTTACTGAAAGGTTACTGCACGTGAGACACCAAACTAAATGTTTTACATGCATCACTCTACTTAATCCTATAACTACTTTAGAAGCAAATACAGTTGTTCAGATTCTTATTTTACACGTGAGAAAAATATTTTTGATCCCCTGTACTAGTTTGGCTTGCAGATGGTCACCTTCTCGCTGCGTCTTCACATGGTTTTCCTCTGTGCATGTGCATATCTGTGTCCAAATTCCTTCTTATTATAAGGACACCAGTCATCATATTAGGGCTCACCCTTGAGACCTCATTTTAGCTTAGTTACCTCTTTAAATGATTTATCTCCAAATACAGTTACATTCTGAGGTACTAGAGGTTAGGACTTCAACATATAAATTTTGGGAGGACACAATTCAGTCCCTAACATCTCCCAAGTTTTCTTATGTGAATTTATCCTATAAAAATAATGAAGAATGTATGTAAAAATTTCACCATAAGTTGTTTTGTGCAACCTTGCTTCTAATAACAAAAATGTTCAGCTGCAATGAACAGAAAACCCAAATTAAAGTGGCTTAAACATAACAAGGAGTTCGGATGTAGGTGGTTATTGATATTGGGTTAAAGGCTCTCTGAAACCCTCTGACTGTTTTCTTATGCCCATCATCTGATGGTTACATAATGGCTACTGCAGCTCCAGACATCGTGTCTGTGTTTAAGGTAGGGAAAAAGGGAAAGAAGAATTGCATTTTCTATCTCTTTTTATCAGGAAAGAAAAACTTTTCCAGAAATCTCCACAGAAGACTTTCTCTAATGTTTCCTGGGTTAGAACTGGGTCCCTTATCTAGCTCTAGCTGAACAACTAGGAAGGAGAGAGCTTTAGGGTGAGTTTAGAGTGTATAAAGCTCCGGGGTGCCAGGTGGGAGAGAAGGAAAATCTGCATAGGGGCCACTGAGGCTCCCTTTTAAGGATTAACATTACTAGAACATTCTGGGTGAATCAGGACTGCTCCAATTCATTGGGGAAGAAGTTAAGGATCATTGATGTGGGCTCAGCAAGTAGTTCCATGATATACGGCTGACACTTATCCAGGCTGTGGGGCTCCAGCGGGGCTCCCTTACAGACTTAGCACCTCGTTTGGAAGCAGTGGTTAAGTTTATGAGCAGAAGCTTATACACTTGGAAATCTGATTGTAGGCATCACCGTTGCTTGTGTGGCAATCTAGTGCACAAGAGGCAAACCAATTTTCTATGAGGACACTATGGCTGGTAAGAGAACAAAGCCAGTGAATCACCCAGGATCTGGAGGGCTGTGTAGACTCTCCACCATCCTCTCCAGCTTGCATTTAGAATAAGAACTGAGCCTTCTGGACCCCTGGGATTATTAGACAATTGAGGGGCAGGGAGGCCCAACCGCTATGAGCAAGGTTTCCATTAACTGGAAAAATAAAAGGAGAGTCTGTGACTGCATGCCAGGTGGGTCATACACACCCCGAGTAGCTTATTTTTTCTAAAACGTCTACAATGAATATGTTCTAGTTTTGTAAATAGGGAACAAAACATAATAAAATGGTCTTAAAAAGAATAGATAGTTATTACTATTGACAAAAAAAAAGCCAAATTCTTAATTATTTCAAGGTATACTTTACATAATAGCAAAAAAATTGTAAACAATCCAAATGCGTAACCTTTGGAGTACTGTCATACATTCATCTGAAAGAATATAGAGCCATTAGAACAGTAAATATATGGACTGTGTCAACACATGGAAAGTGTACAGGAATAAAAGGAACAAAGGCACATACGTTCATTGAATGCTGCCATGGAAAGTCATGTTTAGACAGTGATAAGAATGAAAAATAATAGAGTTAGGTCAATAGTTGGCGTTTTCAAGCGAAAAGATTCTTTGTGTTTAGGAGAGGTGTGAGGTATAAGTCTCCATAGAAAGATTTGTCTTTTTAAAATAGCAAATGTAGTTGATATGGCCTCTTGTTAGGGACAGTGTGACCACATTTTCCCTGGGGTTCATGTGTTCAGGGCTGTCTCAGGCAAAAGAGGAATGTAAATTTATGCTCCAGCCCTCTTCCCTAGCTTTGCCCTACTCAGGGCTCCCCGTGTTCCTCTCTCTCCCGCTCTCTCTCTATCTCTGTCTCTGTCTCTGTCTCTCTCTTTCTCTCTATCTCTCTCTGTCTATCTCTATCTCTCTATCTCCATCTCTCTCTATCTCTCTATCTCTCTCTTTATCTCTCTATCTCTCTGCCTATCTTCCTCTATCTCTCTCTCTCTATCTCTATCTCTCTATCTTTAACTCTATCTCTCTCCCTATCTCTCTCCTCTATCTCTCTCTCCTCTATCTCTCTCCTCTCTCTAACTCTATCTCTCTCTCTCTCTCTGTATCTCTCTCTCTCTATCTCTCTTTCTCTCTTCTTCTCTCTCTCTCTCTCTATCTGTACATCCATATGGTGGGATACTACTCAGCAACACAAAGGAACAAACGACTGATGGACACAATATCGTGGATGCATCTCAGAAACACTATGCTAAGGGGAAGGAGCCAGACAGAAAAGGCTACGCACTTGTGTGATTCCATTTATACGATCTTCATGGAAAGGCAAAACTATAGGATGAAAAGCACATCAGTGGTTGCCAGGGGCTGGGGCTTGCGGGAGGGAACTGATGACAAGGGGCAGCACAGGTGAACTTCTTGGAATGATGGAAAAACTTTTGGTTGTGCTGGTGTTTACAGGACTATATACATTAACACAACTCATCCAGCTGTATACCTAATAAGAGTAAATTTTATGGTATGTAAATGATACCCGCAATAAATATGACCTCCCAAAAGTAATAGTGTCACGCAGAAAGTCCCTTCTACAGGTCTCTTTGAATATCTATGAGTATATCCTCTGGATAAATTTCCAGAAGCGGAATCACTGGGTCAAAGTGTATGCGCATTTTAAGTTTAGTTAATTAACAATTAAATTTAAATAGCCGCGTGAGGCTAGTGGCTACCGTGTTGGCCAGCACAACTGCAGAGCACATCTGGTCCCTCACTGCCGGAGCAATGGCATCCAGCGCCAGTCAGCCTCACTGCAGGGCCCAGGCCTGACTGCTCTCCGCCCCACGCGCCAGGGTCAGGACACAGGGTCCTGTTTTGCTCCTGGTGCTGGAGTACCTGCCTCTGTGCACTCCCTGGATCCCCTCCCCCTGCTCCTGGGCGCCTGCCCTGCTCGACACAGCCCTCTGGGGACCGGAATCCTGCACTCAGCACCTTGGCAGGTTGGATGCCAGGGCTTCAGGTACCATGCTCTATTCACCTGCATCGACCTCTGACCCTCTTAGGCTGTCTGTCTTCCTACCTGCCTGGGCTTCTGCCTTGTTTACTGCTAGGACTTGCCTCTCTAGAAGCCTGGCTCATCCATGGTCATCATTGGAAGGAGAATCTTGATAATCTTTTTTTTTTTAAAATTAATTTATTTAGTTGGTTGCGCCGGGTCTTAGTTGCGGCAGGCAGGCTCCTTAGTTGCACTAGGCAGGCTCCTTAGCTGCAGCAGGCGGGCTCCTTAGTTGCAGCTCACCGGCTCCTTAGTTGTGGCATGCAAACTCTTAGCTGTGGCATGTATGTGGGATCTAGTTCCCTGACCAGGGATCGAACCCGGGCCCCCTGCACTGGGAGCGCAGAGTCTTAACCACTGTGCCGCCAGGGAAGTCCCTATTGTCTTTTTTATGATCTCTCTCTCTCTGTCCCTCTCTTTTATCTTTTATTCCAAGTCTCAGCACTTATCTTTGAAAACTGACCTTGCCCTTGGAATCTCCTCCTAAATACTGGTGCCATCCACGTCCAGGTGTGTCAGAGGGCTGGATGGAGAGAGGGGAAGCATGTGGAGATCAGCAGCTGTACACACAATGCTCTCCTTCATCCCCACCGAAGCCAGGCTTTGCTAAAAGGGAAACACAAACAGATGCACCTGGACGATCTGGTTTAAAAGGTATACCTTAGTCATATCAGCGTGAAGTCCCCCAGCGGCACCTCCCTGCCCAGCTCCCAGCCTGCCTTCCCCACAACAGGGGCCATCAGTCCCCAACCCCTGGGCACATGGTCAGAATCCTCAAGAGAGAGGGAGGGAGGGCTTCCCTGGTGGTGCAGTGGTTGAGAATCCGCCTGCCAATGCAGGAGACACGGGTTCGAACCCTGGTCCAGGAAGATCCCACATGCCATGGAGCAACTAAGCCCGTGCGCCACAACTACTGAGCCTGTGCTCTAGAGCCCACGAGCCACAACTACTGAAGCTCGCACACCTAGAGCCCATGCTCCTCAACAAGAGAAGCCACCGCAGTGAGAAGCCTGTGCACCGCAATGAAGAGTAGCCCCTGCTGGCCGCAACCAGAGAAAAGCCTGCACACAGCAACGAAGACCCAACGCAGCCAAAAGTAAAATAAATTTTTAAAAAATAAATTAATTTTTAAAAATTTAAAAAAAAAGAGAGAGGGAGGGAGAGGCTCCCTTTCCTGCCCAGCCAAGGTGAACACCCACCTTCAGAGCTTCGTTTCTGATAGAGGGCATGGGTCTTCCCCAAATGATAACATTGGAAAAGCCCGCTTCCTCAGAGAAGACCAGCTCTGCCCACAGGCTGTGACCTTGCCTCATAGTCTCTCCAGGACAAGGCACCAGAGCACAACAGTCACCTCACATCCCTAGGAGAATCGGGACACACTTGGGGTTGGGGTGTGGGTGGGATATGAATGGGGGCCATTTGCTCACACTGCCTCAGTCCTGCCCTGTCCCCCTGGACCACAGCCTCCCTGGTTCTGCTCTTCCAATGTCAGCTGAGCCGAACTGGGCAGGAGGCCTCTCATTCCTCTGCGTCAGGACGTCTAAGTTTTCTGACAGGCAGAAGCACATCTGGGGCAGGAAAGGAGATGTGGCTCTTGTCCTACACAAGCAGTCTCCAAAAATGACAAGACCTGTCAACGATTGTAGAGATAACATATTTCACTGCTGACACGGCCACTATGGTGCACAGACACTGGAAGCAGCAGCACGGGGTGTGTACTGCAGCCGGGGGTTGGGACGCACGCAGTGCTAGAGGGGTGCCTTGTGTACACACTCGTTTTCCCACACCCAGTGCTGTCCCTGCTCTCAGCACACACCGTGAGCCGCCAGCGGGGCCCCTTGGGTTGCGCAGAGGAGAGTGAATTCATAATAATGGGGGAAAAAGGAAGGCGATAGTCTGGAAAACCTAACGCTCTGTTAAAGGGGTTTCTAAATGGTGGCCACAAAAGTATTTTGTGAGTCTATCATCTGCCTGGTCCCTTAGCAACTCAGCAATCAGTGTCAGACCTTTGAAGGGAAAACCATTAGCTGAAATGTGATCGACTATACATGCGATATTTTATATGCATACTCCCCTGATGTCCATTGCCATCGAAAGATGTTTAATATTCAGACTGGTATTTATTTTACCAGTAAAATGTGGCATCTTTGGTTTAGCTACATAATATGTAATACAACGTGACTGGAGAACAGGAGGCTCTGAACGAGTTCATCTTCCAGTTACAGGATCCATCACGTTCTTCAGACACAGATTGTAATCAAGGTATTGAGGACTGGAAGGGATCGGAGAAAGAGGTCACCGATCTTCCATAAGCTTGAAGGCAAAAAAAATGATCGTTGATGCTGAAATTTCCTGGATGTTGTTCAGTCTTCCTCTGTTGATTCAGAGGGTTTATGAGGTCCTCGCAGAGACACCCTGAGGATACCAGCCCAGGGCTGCAGAAGACACAGGTGTCCGGGCTGATTCTAATGATGGACTCTAGAAACTGTGCACGTTGGCCTCTGTCCTATGGAGGTGTAGCACATATTGTGCAGAATATTTGGTTCCATAAGCTGAAAAGTTTGGATTTTAGTTGAAATTTTAGAGATTAGTAAAGGGACATCCCATCAGCCTTATGAAGCAGATGGTAAATACTGTACTTATGATCATTCTTTGCAATTTATTGCACCTTATTATACCTTGCACAGAGGTGCTAAGATCCTGTGGGCAGTTCAGACTTGAAATAACTCACACAGTTTTTAAAAGGTCTGAGTGATTTGAATGATTTAACCCAACACGAGAGCTTCAGCTATTCCACAGCCCCCAGTAATTCCCCACATCTCTTGCAGAGCCTAAGCTCCACCTCGCCGTTTCCACAGTTCCCTGGACACCCCACCTGGGTCTCCCACCAGCATCTCCAGCTCACTTGCCTCAACTCTGGCCTCTCATCTCCCTCAGAAGCACCTGTGTAATCCCCCAAGCTGGGAGCCCAGAGGCATCCCTCCTCTTTGCTCCCCTTCCTCCCCGGCCACCTGGTCCCCAAACCCGTAGATGCTGGGTAAGAAACACTGCTCCGCTGCTCCCCCTCCGTTTCCGGGTTCCTCCTCCCGCAGGCTCACTGCAGCAACCCTCCAACTGGTCCCCCTGCCTCCAGGCTCCACCCCTTCCACCTCCACTTTGTCTAAGAGCCATTCTTCTTGAGACAGATCTGCTTAAAAGCTTTCAAAGGATCAAACTGAAACTCTCCAGAGGGGTAAACAAAGCCTTTCAGTGTCTGCCCTCCAGGCTAACCTGAGAGTCCTTTCTCCTGCCAGCCCCCAGACTCCCAACTCGCAGCCACACTGAGCTGTGCTCCAGGCCCTGACCACGTGCAAGCTCCCACCTCATGTTCCCAATGCCTGGCACACACCCTTTATCCATCTGGTACACTCACTCATCCTTTGAGACCCTCCTATGAAACATTCCCAACTTCCCAGCAGCTACACCTCTTAGAGTCCTTAAATAATTTTTCGTTTTCATGTGTGCCTGTGTGAGAGTGTGTGTGTGTGTGTGTGTGTGTGTGTGTGTGTGTGTGTGTGTGTCCCACTAGACTATAACCTCCTGGGGGGCAGGTAACTCACACCCAGGGCACACCATCTAGCACAGAGTGGAAGCAGTTCTCGTCCATACAGATTTGAGCAGTTCCATTACGGCTGAGACAGGGGTCGAGAAAAGAGATTCTTTATAACCACTGAAGAGGTACAAGGGTAGTGACCCCTTGTCCAAAGAGCCTCTTAATCCTAGACATCACTTATGAAGCATTTATACTAGGGGTCAGATTCTGCACCAGACACTTCCCTCATTGTTTCAGCAAATCCTCACTACAATGCTACGAAGACAGAGGCAGAACTACATTTTATAGGAAACTAGATTCTACAGCACAGGAGCCTCCGAGAGGCTAAGCCACGTGCCCAAGGCCTGGACTCAGCTACCGCACTGGCGAAGCAACAGCTCCAGAACGTGTCCTTTCCTATCCGACAGTGGTGGAGTGGATTCTGTTCCAGGCCAGGTGTCCTTGAGGAACTTGCTAGAGTTTAAGGGTGGCTGTGGGAAGGAGAAGGATGCTGGCTGGGTCGGAAAACTCAGGGAGACGTTTCACTTGCAGTGGCATTCTGATTGGTTGAACGCAGTTTCTTTCCATCTTGAGCTTGATCTGTTGCTCACCAAGTGCATTCTAAGTGCCCCCAAAGTCCACCAACAAAGCAGAGACATCCAGGACCCTGGTGATCCAGCCGATTGACCTTTGATTAAGTGCGGTGGGGCAGTGGGGACTGCAGCTCCCAGGGAACCCCAGAATAAAAGTGACTTTGGCTTGCTTAGGTAGGAATCCATCCAAAAAGAAACGTATCATCTGTTTCTCTCCAACATCTGCAAAGGACCCTCCACAGATTGGGCCCACGTGTGGGTCTGGGGCAGCTCCTTGCCAGATGTGTGCCAACTCGCCCTCTCTCCAGAGGCCCATCCTGCGGTTAATCGTGCTCTGTATCTATTCTCAGCCACATTCATTTCCCACGGTGGAAATTAGGTTTTGACAGTGTTCCTTTCACATTTAATCTGTTGATTCTAATGACAGCCAGACCAACAGCTCAATGATGACTCTTTCTCTGTATTAAACGGATGGTTCCGCCAGAACACAAGGCCACTTCAGAAAGTCCTTCCCTCCCCCTAATTCAGCCCCTCCTCATGAGACAGGAAAGCATCATATTTGTTCAGCTCTTTACCTTTACTCCAAAAAGGAAGTGCAGGGAAGCAGCACTCTAGATAGAGCTTGCTAGCCAGGGGGACACCTGGTGATGAGAGTGATGAAATACAATGAGGGGTTAAGAATAGTCTTTTTTTTTTTTTAACAGCTTTACTGAGGTATGACTGACATACAAACATAGACTATATTTAAAGTGTACAACTTGATCTTTTGACACAGTACATCAGGAAATGATCACCAAATCAAGCTAATTAATATATCCATTGTCTCCATATAGCTACTGTCGACAAAAATATCAAATAACATTCAAGCTAAGAAGAAAGAAAAGAGAACTTTATTCGAGCCAAACTGAGGATTTTATAACCTGGAAACAGATTCTCAGAAGCTCTGAGAACTGCTCTATTGATCAGGAGTTAGAGATGGAGATTTGTACGTTTTAGAGACAAAGAAATTATGTATCATACTGACAGGTTAGCATTGTGTACATAGTTCATCAAAGATTTTTTTTTTCCAATTATGCATGTAGAGACAAGCCTTTGGTCAATGCAATCCCTTGTATGAGATGAAAAAGAAATATATTAATCATAGAATTACAATGCTGGCGTCTGAAGAAAGGGGCCAACTTTTTCTCAAAGTTTGATTTCATCTTCATGCTTTGAGGAGGTCTGGTTAATGTATAATGTAGGTACACGTTGCACATTGGGAAAGGCCTGCCACAAAGGGGGCATGTCATTTGGTTTTTTTGTTTGGTTTTCCTTCTGTCTTAGTTTGATTGTCCTGCCATAGACAATTTATGATTTTCCTCATCACTACCATTTTCTTTTGGGTTTTTTTGGGGGGGCTGGGGAGTGGGGAGGGTGGTTGTGTGTGTGTGGTGAGAAGACTTAATTTGAGATATACTCTGTTAGCAAATTTCAATTATACAAAACAGTAATTGTTAACTATAGCCACCACACTGTACATTAGATCTCAAGACTTATTCATCTTGCATAACTGAAACTTTGTACCCTTTGAGGTTAAGAATATTCTTTTGAGTCTTTCTTTCTTTTTTTTTTTAGGATTTGTAAATTGTATCACTTAAGATGGAATGCTACAGGTCAGAGCCTCACCACATTTTTAAAATCTGGCATTTCTAGGGAAATTGTCATTGGTCACCCTTTCCACTGCATTGGGTCCATAAGCATACATTTGAAAACAAAACAAAACTCTTGCTTTGAAAGTTCTTTGTCATCCCCCCCAAAGTATTTTCAGGCATCTCATAATTTGGGGGGCAGAGTTAGCAAAAACAGAGGCAACGAGAGAGAGAGGCTCAGCCAGCGTACAGGGGACAGGACTCTGGTCCCTGCTCTGTCCCAGTGAGTGTGCCCATCGAGGGCAAGTCACTGACCTCTCTGAGCCTCAGTTTCCTTAGCTGTCAAATGAAGAGGTTGAACTACAGGATCTTTAGGGTTCCTTCCAGCTTTAAAATTACTTAAATGTATGAAATATAATCATGCAACGGATAATTATTTAGACCTCTTGGGGGCTAGAGGCTGAAGGTGGAAGAAAACTAGCCTCTGTCCTTGGTAACCTTTCTGGTACTAAGCACTAGTCATGTAGGTCATAGGGGAAGGGGCCAAAGGGTCCTCCACTCCCATTTTACAAGCCCACTTATGAATTATTCATGTCTTACACACAGGCCTAAGGGGGTGGGAGGGTGGTTAGGATTAGGGTTAGGTAATTGCTGGTTTGACCTCTGAGAGGAGATAAACTGGGGAAAAGGAATGTCGTTTGCTAAGAGCAGGTAGAGCACAGGCTTTTCAGATGGAGAGGGAATTTACAGATTATCTAGTCCACAACCACCTACTTCCAGACCAACAAACTCTGATTGCCTTAAGTGATTGGATCAAGATCATACAGCTAGTTAGTTGCAGAGTCAAAACAGTCCACTGCAAGGAAAAGCTGTTCTGAATAGCAAGAAACTCATGGTATTCATAACCCCACACATCCAATGGTAGAGAGTCTGGTTTCCACATTAACGATCACAGAAGTCATATAATACAACATAAAACTGTGACATATGTTAAAAGTCATCACTCTGGGCATGCATTAATCACAAGCATACCCCCAGATGTCCTTGAGAGAGCAGAAGAGAGAGGTGGTCCCCAGGAGAGGGAAGAGACAACTCTTAGGAGGCTATTTGTTTCTTGGATACAGAATCTGATCAAAGACAAAGGCCCCTTCCTCCAGAAGCTTGAGCCAAGTACAAAATATTCCATTTAAAACATTTTAAATATTGTTTTTGAACATGAAGAATTAATTACTGCTGAATTTTTTTCCTGAGGTTTTGCATATTGGAAAGAGGTCAGTTTGACCAGCCTCATCTCTTTTTCACTCTCCTCCTCCCCGACCCTCCTCCAACCACACTGATGGCCTCCGTCCTGGTCCCTGAACCCAGCAGTCACCCTCCTGCCTCAGACCCACACACAGGCTGCTCCTCTGCCTGGAGTGATCATCTCCCATAATCCGCCTGACTCACACCTTCTCCTTCAAGTCTCCACGCAAATGTCATCTTCACAGAGGCACTCGCTGACCACCCTATAATTTAGGCAACAGTCCCACTCCTGGTCCCCTTTGCTCAGCTCTATTACCTTCAACACTCTATATTGTTTACCTGTCTCCCCTCTAGTGTGGAAGCTTCAGGAGGGCAAGGCCTTGATCTGTTTTGTTCCCTGTGGTGCCCGGGGCCCTACAACAATGTCTGGCACATGGGAAGCACTTAATCAATATTTTTAGAGTACATGCAAGCTTTTACTCACTTCCTGTTTTTGCCCCTGCTTGCCTCAGCCTTCAGACTGTAACCTCTTTCCCAGATCGGCTCAAGTCCCAGCCCACAACTGAAAGCAGTGCACCTTCAGAGCAGAGACAGGATAGTCTTGATGCTGAAAGCTCAGCCTCTGTACACTGGTGCCAAATCGAATCTCAGAGACAGGATTTGGGGTGAAGTACAAAAGAATAGCTTTATTGCTTTGCCAGGCAAAGGGGGACATAGCGGGCTCCTGCCCTCGCAAACTATGTGTTCCAACCCAGGGGAGTTTGGTGAGGAGTTTTACGGCAAAGGTTCAAGGGTGAGGTTGCTGATAAGGTTAGGGTGTGTGCAGGGCCTACATTCCTTTAATCTTGTCTCAGGTAATATTCTTCTTCTTCTTTTTTATTTTTATAAATTTACTTATTTTATTTATTTATTTTTGGCTGCGTTGGGTCTTTGTTGTGCGCAGGCTTTCTCTAGTTACGGTGAGCAGGGGCTACCCCAAGTATTTTGGGGAAAAAACTTGGTTTTAATCCCCACTTCAGTTTTATGTTTCCCTGTGTCTTTCAGGGAACAAGGAAACAACCACTCTGACTACTTCCTGCTGAAATGGGGCATAATCCTGTCTAAGTTTAGGGGAATAGATACTGAATTAGAAATGTTTGAATTCCAAGTCCTGGATCTGAGTCTTATATGATTAAGATCTCAATCCCTTAGGAATAAGCTTGAAACCATTCTGGACCTGGCACTTCAGAGAGACTGGTAGCCAGTTGTTTTCAAACCATTCCCTGTAAGGGGAAGACCCACCAAGGCAATCCGGAAGACCCTGAAGTAGGAAGTTGATCATATATCCAGCAGTTAGAATTATCAAAAGAATCAGCATATGAACCCATAGTTTCATGGGGAAAGGTAAAAGGTATGAGAGAGGATAAGAGGACAGAATTCTCATTTTGCTTGTCAGAAAAAATACTTAAGGTCTCCTAAAGGGTAAGATGTCACCTTCTCGGGAGTCTGCTCGCTAGCTATAGGCAGGCTTGGCTGGTCAGTCTCTGGTAATCTTCTTACTCTAGTGTGAGGTACCTGAGGTTTTACTCCATCCAAATTTATTTTTTTAATTAATTTATTTTTTACTTATTTATTTTTGGCTGCGTTGAGTCTTCATTGCTGTGTGTGGCTTTCTCTAGTTGCGGTGAGCAGGGGCTACTCTTCGTTGCGGTGCACGTGTTTCTCACTGCGGTGTCTTCTCTTGTTGAGGAGCACGGGCTCTAGGCACACAGGCTTCAATTGTTGTGGTGCACAGGCTTAGTTGCTCCACAGTATGTGGGATCTTCCCGGACCAGGGATCGAAACCGTGTCCCCTCCACTGTGCCACCAGGGAAGTCCTCCATCCAATTCTAGAGAGGCATGGGTTTTAAGAAGTACATTATAGGATCCCTTCCATTTCTCTTCAAGCTGCTGCTCAGGTCCTTGCTCTTTTCATACTTTCAGCAGCACCTGCAGCTGAAGGTATGCAAGGGAGCTTCCAGGCAAGGGAGAGGCCTGTGGGGCACAGATTCATGCATAGCAGTTAACAATTGACCAATCTGTTGTATATACTGGTTAATTTTTACCTCCTGTGTTAGAAATGTTTCTCTTCTCTTTGTTTACTCTTAGGAGGGAAGAGTGGTCTCCCATATATAATTTCGTAGGGCTCAATCCTAGCCCGCTTCTAGGGGCCACCTGTATACAGAGGAGAGCAATTGGCAAGATCTTGTTACATTTTAGATGTGTTTCTTGGCATAGCTTGCCGAGAGTTTTCTTCAGAGTGTGATTCATCTTCTCAGCCTTTCCCGTAGATTGGGGTCTCCATGCAGGTGAAGTTTCCATTTTATACCTAAAGTTTTGTTTACTGTTTGTCTTATGTCTGCAATGAAAGCAGATCCATTGTCACTCTGAATAGTAGAGGGAAGGCCATACCTAGGAATAATGTCCTTAAGAAGGGCTTTTGTCACTTCTGATGCTTTTTCTGTTCTGGTTGGAAAGGCCTCTACTCAAACTTGAACCAGGTGTAATCCTCTTAAATCTTTAGCCAAAATCTCATTGAAGAGGGTGGGAGAATTTTTAAATCCTTGTGGCATCCGGAGTCTGACATACCTCAGAAAATTCAAGTTCACAATAAGAATGTGTCTGAAATCACATCCACAGTGGTCACCTAGTCTTACCATAATTACTCCATTTTGACTTTCAAATGCATTCCCCCCCTCAATGTCAAAGCAGATGTAAAATGCTGTCTAAAAGGTCACAAAACAGGCTGCTTTTTTAAAAAGTTAAACCATATATAGGCCAGAGTGACTTCCTCATACCTCAATACATGCACATTTTTCATCATTTCCCCTTTTGATTGTAAATCATTCAATAGAAAACACTGATAATCCAAATATCTGTCCCTTGATGCCAGGATGAGTCAGCTGTTTGCCCCAGGTGTCAATCATGTTCCTCGGTGCTAGGCCTCCTTTATATTTGCTTAGTTAATCCACACTGGGGGAAAACTGATCAGGTATCATGAACAAACTCAGTGGTATGTTAATGAGGAAATGCTTCATAGGCCATATATTTTATCATTTATATCCAGTTGTCAAGCACACACAAGCATTGTACATGTGCTTTAGCAGTAGACCTAAAGCAAACAGTGATACATCATGAGTAATTACACTCTAACAACTTCACTACGTAATTTTCCTTTCCTCCTAAACATCAGGGCAAAAATGTGGTTAACACAGTAACTTTCATAATTACAGACTTCAATTAACAGAACTAGAATTTAATATCTATTGAAACATAACCTTTTTTTCTAAAATTATCCTCATCTCCATAACTCAAGAGTCTCCAATTTCTGGAGGGAGCAGGCAGAGAGAAAAGAAAAATATTTCAATTTTACATACAGAGGTGTAATTTACCCAGTTGTTCTAAGTCCTAAGTAGCTTGAGGGGAAGGGGTTCCCTATGTCTGGAAAACCATAAACATTATTTACCAGTTCACCCAGTAACTAATCCTTTTGTTAACTTTTTATGAAGCCATCAGATTCTCCATTAAGATTTTTTTTTAAATTTCTTACCCAGTTCAGCAGCATATGAAATTTATCAGAGACTTGTATTTGTCAACAGGTCATTTGCATAAATTTTCTGAAGATGAAGACCTTTGCAAAAGCATCAGAGTACAACAGTAACTGTCTATAAATCAAGGAAAGGCTTAAAGAGTCATGGTTAAACATTTGATCACAATGTAATTGACAAGAGAAACTTAGTCATTACTGTGACATGCAACATTTTAAAATAGCCAGAATTATGACTGATAATATTTTACCAGGACATACATAGGTCACTGTGAGACAATAGTTATTCACTTAGCTGAAGTGACAATTAAAGATTTCAAAGGCAATATAGAACAGATCACTTGGAAGGTAAAGAAACTTACAAGCTGTTATCAAAAGCAGTATTGCAAAAAAACTTTGGAGGGAGAAAGCAAATCCCTCTTATTTATCAAAGACATCTCAACCAGTCAATGGAAGTCCTGACACACATACATACAAACAACAGACATGGTCCCACAAACAAAATACCAGACAAGGTGTAGCCCAAAGGTTTCATTT
This sequence comes from Balaenoptera borealis, assembly GCF_965194805.1. NCBI lineage: Eukaryota > Metazoa > Chordata > Mammalia > Artiodactyla > Balaenopteridae > Balaenoptera > Balaenoptera borealis. The sequence continues at coordinate 23,999,619 of NC_138880.1, read as the reverse complement.
CCACTCCCAGACAGAGGACTCAAAGTGGCTCAAAACGAACAGGCAGAATTTTCCCACCCTGCACAAGCCAGAGTGGCTCACCCCAAAGCAATACACACAAAAACACAAATGACAGATAAGCTATAGTCACACAGACAGAAAATCAGAGGAGGTATAGTCTAAAAATTCCACTTCCACTCCCAGACATAGGCTTCCAAACAGACTGGCTCAGTTCTTGAAAGAGAACAAATCCAGAGTTGGTTCTCAGGGAGCCCAGACTGGCTAGCCCAGATGGACTGGAGAGAATTCCCAGCCTTTCTATTCCTGTGACAAAACAACTCTAGCTGGAGAATAGTAATAATTTAGGCTACCATTGAAAGACTGCCTTTTCTCATTTTCAAGAATGTGCACTGGCCAGACAAGATTATAATAGAATCTCATTCCTTTTTCTTAGTCACAGGTTTATAGCTGTAGGTCGACCAGTTTGCCTTAGTTTTCCCCGGGGCGGGGGGGCGGGGGCTATCAGATGGAATTAAAGAAGCACGTCCCATATTCAATCGAAAAACACTCACGTGTGGACTGAAAACAAACCAGAACCCTTGCCAGCAGCCGGAAGGCTTAACGCCAGAAAAAAACAGACAGCACAAAGCTCAGAGTGGCTGCTTCCAAGTCCCACTTAGCCCATTACCTTAGTCCAAGCGGCGCCTTACAGATGGGATTTCCAAAAAGGAAAATCACAGATGGGAACCGACTGTTCCCCAGATGGAACCAAAAGTTCTTCAGACGGACAAAGTCGAAGCGGCCTTGGAGTGCATGCCAGGGGACTTATCCAGATTCTGGCAGAGGTGTTGCAATGTCAGATGCTATCTTTTCTGCTTGCCCAAAATAATTCCTCAGAGTGTGAAGTCCAGGGTGGTCCAGGCAGGAGGAAGAGAAGAATGTCCTCAAGGCAAAGAGGGCCTCGGCAGCTGCCAGGGCAGTCCCTCTCCTGCTGTCTACTCCTGCCTTGGAGTTCCAGCTGCCTGGATGGCAGACGGGGTATGACTGGAGCTCGGCCTTTCCAGGCAAGGGTCCCAGGCGATCTGGCCTCCAAAGGAGTTCTCCAACCCTCCACTCTCTCGAAATAGGCTGGCGTGGAAAAAGCCTTGAAGCATCCAATGAAGCCAGGGGACGTCCCTCTACCCCAGGACTGTCCCCAAGTCGGCCCCATGTTAGGCACCAAAATTGATGCCTGGATTATCTGGGTGGACCCTACATGTAGGGTCACAAGTATCCTTGTAAGAGGAAAGCAGAGGAAGATCTGACTACAGAAGAGGAGAAGTCACTAAGATAGCAATGAGGTCAGAGGAAGGGGCTGCAAGTCCAGGAATACAACTGGCCACTAGAGGCTGAAAAAGGTGAGGAGACAGATACTCCCCTGGAGGCTTCAGAAGGACCCAGACCTTGATATCAGCCCAGTGAAAATGATTTCAGACTTCTGACCTCCAGAACTATAAAGAATGAACCTGTGTTGTTTTAGTCCACTAAGCTTGTGGTGGTTTGTTACAGTAGCAAAAGCATCACAATTTACTGTTGACTTTATAAACTGCTATATTTATTGTATTTTTACAAATGCTTAAAAAATTTTACTCCCGGACTTCAGACTATACTACAAAGCTACAGTAATCAAGACAGTATGGTACTGGCACAAAAACAGACATATACATCAATGCAACAGGATAGAAAGCCCAGAGATAAACCCACACACATGTGGTCACCTTATCTTTGATAAAGGAGGCAAGAATATACAATGAAGAAAAGACAGCCTCTTCAATAAGTGGTGTTGGGAAAACTGGACAGCTACATGTAAAAGAATGAAATTAGAACACTCCCTAACACCATACACAAAAATAAACTCCAAATGGATTAAAGACCTAAATGTAAGGCCAGACACTATAAAACTCTTAGAGGAAAACATAGGCAGAACACTCTATGGCATAAATCACAGCAAGATCCTTTTTGACCCACCTCCTAGAGAAATGGAAATAAAAACAAAAATAAACAAATCGGACCTAATGAAACTTAAAAGCTTTTGCACAACAAAGGAAACCATAAACAAGACAAAAAGACAACCCTCAGAATGGGAGAAAATATTTGCAAATGAAGCAACTGACAAAGGATTAATCTCCAAAATTTACAAGCAGCTCATGAAGCTCAATATCAAAAAAACAAATAACCCAATCCAAAAATGGGCAGAAGACCTAAATAGACATTTCTCCAAAGAAGATATACAGATTGCCAACAAACACATGAAAGAGTGCTCAACATCATTAATCATTAGAGAAATGCAAATCAAAACTACAATGAGATATCATCTCACACTGGTCAGAATGGACATCATCAAAAAATCTACAAACAATAAATGCTGGAGAGGGTATGGAGAAAAGGGAACCCTCTTGCACTGTTGGTGGGAATGTAATTGATACAGCCACTATGGAGAACAGTATGGAGTTTCCTTAAAAAACTTTAGTTTTTTAGAACTACCATACGACCCAGCAATCCCACTACTGGGCATATACCCTGAGAAAACCATAATTCAAAAAGAGTCATGTACCACAATGTTCATTGCAGCTCTATTTACAATAGCCAGGACATGGAAGCAACATAAGTGTCCATCGACAGATGAATGGATAAAGAAGATGTGGCACATATATACAATGGAATATTACTCAGCCATAAAAAGAAATGAAATTGAGTTATTTGTAGTGAGGTGGATGGACCTAGAGTCTGTCATACAGAGTGAAGTAAGTCAGAAAGAGAAAAACAAATACCATATGCTAACACATATATATGAAATCAAAAAAAAAAAAATGGTTCTGAAGAACCTAGGGGCAGGACAGGAATAAAGACGCAGACATAGAGAATGGACTTGAGGACACGGGGAGGGGGAAGGATAAGCTGGGATGAAGTGAGAGAGTGGCATGGACTTATATATACTACCAAACGTAAAATAGATAGCTAGTGGGAAGCAGCCGCATAGCACAGGGAGATCAGCTTTGTGCTTTGTGACCACCTAGAGGGGTGGGATAGGGAGGGTGGGAGGGAGATGCAACAGGAAGGAGATATGGGGAAATATGTATATGTATAGCTGATTCACTTTGTTATAAAACAGAAACTAACACACCATTGTAAAGCAATTATACTCCAATAAAGATGTTAAAAAAGTTTTTTTAAATGTTAGCATTTTGGTTTCTAACAGGGAACAATAGAGGTATATAGATTTGGTGGTGGTTTGCAGAAAGATCCAATGTGAACGGTAAAATCTTTCAAAGTGGTGGTGCCCTAAGGTATTACTACAAAAGAATGTATGACGAGTGCTTCAAATATATCTAGGAACTTCCCTGGTGGTCCAGTGGCTAAAGACTCCACACTCCCAATGCAGGGGGCCCAAGTTCAATCCTGTCAGGGAACTAGATCCCATATGCCGCAACTAAGAGTTTGCATGCTGCAGCTAAAGATCCCATGTGCCACAACTAAAGATCCCGCACGTGGCAACGAAGATCCTGTGTGCTGCAACTAAGGCCCCACACAGCCAAATATATAAATAATTTTTAAAATTTAATATGTCTACGTCATTATTACAAAAATGTGAATGAAGAATAAAAAGTAAAATGGTAAAATAAATGTGGATACAATAAAAAAATCTAGGAATAGGAAAAACTATATAATATAGTAAAATTTGGCTATTAATGGCTAGAAATTACCAATGAAGTTTGATAGAGTACTTAAGAAATTGGAAAAAGAATCCTAAAACTACTATCCAAAGAAAGTTAGTCAAATAAAAATTGATATTCTAGCAGAAAAGCTTTCATATAAAACACTGAAATTTGGGTCCCTGGTGATAGAGTGTGATTTACTGGATCCTAAGTATATTTATTCATAAGAGGACTACATTACCCTATGATTGTTAGCTTTTAAGAAATTGAACATTACTTTCAATACTGCTAGACAAACTGAAACAAGTTAACTGCATCTTTCCAGAAAACTCTGTTTGCTATTAAAGTCATTCTTATTCAATATGAATGATAAATTTGGTAAATCAGCAAATGTGGTCAATTCAATGAATTCATCATTAGGCAAGTTTTATTTCCACAAAATCAAATTTTAGCAAATTGGTTTTTATTACATTTACCTAAAATCAACCAAAATCCACTCTGTCTCTCACAAACAAGAGATACCTGATTATAGTGGGACATCACTGGCAAAAGACCAATCATTTTTGGTATGAATTGACCATAATTTCCAATTTGCCCCCATTTCAGCCCTGAGTTCTAGCGCATTAGTTATTACTAACGCCTCCTTCACATGGCGGGAACTGAACTACTGAAAAATTAATGAGACACAGCCATGGAAAAGGCCAAAAATGAGCCCCCGTGTCACCCTTATCAGAAGAATGTGGCCTCAGATATTAATTTTCTGCCTATATTAGTTTCCTAGGACCGCCGTTACAAATCACCATACACTGGGTAAGACAACAGAAATTAACTCTCTCAGTTCTGGAGGCTAGCAGTCCGAAACCGAGGTGTCAGCAAGGCCGTGCTCTAATGTGCTCTACCTGCTGCCTGCCGTCCTGGGCCTGCAGCTGCGTGCCTCCAGCCTCTGTCCCTGCTGGTACGTGTCGTCCTCTCTGTGTCGTCACACCATCTTCTTACAAGGACAGCAGTCATGTTGAATTAAGGGCCCACCAGTCTGACTTCATGGTAATTAATTACATCTGCAGTGACCTTGTTTCCAAATAACGTCAGTACTCGAGGGTTATGACTTTAACACATCTTTTTGGAAGACACAGTTTTAACACCGTCTTTGCCCTCACCGCCCAGGCACTCATGGTCGATGACAGTTATATTTTAGGCATTTCTCTCTCATGTCCCTTGTCCTTTCTCTTTTTCTAATTTATCTGAAAATATTTTTAAGTGATAAATCGTACAGACCAACATGCTTCACTAATACAAAAGCAGTTTTGGTTAAATTAAGCTTTGTAAAGTCTCTTACTGAAAAACCTGGCTAAAATAGAGTATGTAATTTCCTCCCTTTTCTATTCCTCTTATTTTTCTACAACTGCTTCACTTGCCTCAGCAAACTTTCAGTCCATATTTTTAGAACAATTCCAATTTAGTGTAACTTTTCAATAAAATTGGTAAAGAGATCACTTAAATGCAGTGTAACTGTAATGTTTCTTAAGTCTTATCAAGCAAATAAATCCACAAATGAGAAAATCTCCTTTGTCAAGCATCCCAATTTGGGGATCAGAAAATCTCACTAACCAGTGGAGATAAAAAGAGGCTGATGGAAACTTGGGCAGGGGGGTATGTAGGAGGGCACTGATGTCTGAAGAGAAGGCCAGGGTATGAGGGTAAAAGCAGGAATGGGCCAGAGGTACATCCCACCCGTCTCCCTGTAGGTGCCACACCACTGACAGGAAGGACACCATGATTTCATAATAATTTCATTTTTAGCAGAAATATGTCCCTCCCCCTTTTCTTCCTGGTAAGTAAATGTCTGAAGAAGGAACTTGAAACCAAGACTAGAAAAGGAAACAGTGCAAGAGCTGGAACTGGAAAACAAAAGCTGAGATGAAGCCAGTAAGGGGGGCACAGCCAGGCCAGAAAACACCACAGTCCTGGAGTCAGGCTCCTCTCCTGACCCATCACGAGAGCTGGGACCTGGTCAGAGGGTTTCAGAGTCCAGTTTCACAGGGCAAGGTAGGTGTCAAGAGGATAGAAAATGAAGGAAAATTCAAGATATGACATGAGAGAGGATAGTTTTCTCTCAACAGAGAGACTGGAGGGAAGAAAGGTGGGTGATAAAGAGGTGAGAAGGGAGAGGAACAGATCTGTGATGTGAGACAGCTACTCTGCGACCCTGACATGGAAGCTGCATTTGCAACAGAAAAAGAGGGAACAGCTACTAAGGGGTTTAGGGGTCACAATAATCCCAGCAAATACCTGCTGAGCATTAGCTAGGTGCCAGGCACTGCATTAGAAACCTGGATATGAATGGGAACAGATGTGGTTTCTGCTGTCAAGGAGTTTACTGTCAGACTTGCATCTGTGTGATGATACTACAAGATAATCACCATATTGGAGGTATGACCAAAGGACAGTGAGAGAGGTATGCCAAGCATCTCCTGGGTGCCTCTCAGAACGCACATCCGAGCTGAGTCCCTGTGGAAAGCAGTTGCTGCAGGGCTGTAGAGAGGAGGGGTGTTCTCAGCAGAGAACACGGCAAGCAGGTCGGTGTTGCGAGAGCAGAGAGAGCGAGACTGAGAGCAGCCCAGCTGGGACCTCTGTGAAAGACTTGGGCGCCACGGAAGAGCCTTTAGGCTTTGTCCTAGAGCCAGTGTGGAGCCACTGGCAAATTCTGATGAGGAAGGCAACGTTATCTGATTTGTGGGACAAAAAGATCTTTCTGGACCCTTTTTGGAGGTTGGCATAACAGGGAGAGAGGATGGAGGCAGGGAGGCTTGAAATAAGGAGAAATTAGCCTCTGAGAGAAGGAGGAACTCCTCGTTAGAGTGATGGGGAGAAGGAGGAAGAATGAATCGAACATGGGTGCGTGGAGGGGGAGGGGGAGAGAGTGGAAGGGGAGAGAGCTCCTGTTAGTGGTGACTATTTTCTTTGTGAAGTAAGACGCCAGGACATCTCCAGAGAAAAGCGTGTCAGGTGGCGTGGAGGCGGCGTGGAGCGAGCCTGGGATGATGACAGAGGGTAGGGGGGTGATGAGGAGCAGGTGAAAGAGCTTTGCTAAGCAGTCTTGAGGGTGCAGCTGGGGTTGGATGTCAAAAAAGGGGAATGCTGATTCGGGATTTATCAGCGTTACTTGGGTCCCTGGTTTAAGGAGAAAGATGTAAAGCTGAATTGACATCGTGCGTGTTGGTCTGCCAAAGAAAAGGGACAAGGGCATCGAGAGAGCTGCTACAGGGTGGTTGAAATGATGCACCGTGGAGTCAGGGTGGGAAAGGAGTAGAGGCAAAGAGAAGGGGCTCATTATGCCTGAAGAATGTGGAAGAGACAAGAACTAGTTGTCACGAGGGGATGGGTGGTGGTGCTTCTCTTCACAGCATTTGCCTCAGTTTAATTAAGACTGAATGAAGTCATTCTTTGATGGCTGTTCTCCTGCAGCAGGTAGAGGCTACATGAGAAGGGACCCTGTCTACTTGGTTCATCACTGTATCCCAGTGCCTTGTGCAGTTCCTAGAGCATAGTAGGTGCTAATTAAATTTTTGTGGAATGTTTAATGAGAGAGCTGGAAGGTCTAGGAAAGGCTGGATTACGGTCAGAGGCATTTGGACTCTTTCACAGGTGGAGTTTTCCAAGGATAATGAGACCCAAGGCGGAGCACTGCAACTGGAGCCTGAGTGGAGACAGAAAAGCACATAGGTGAAGAGGTCAACATGCAGATGCATTGAAGTCCCAATGTTACGTTTATGCGATCACATCTATGGTGATGTGGAAGCAGAGCTGAGAGAAGGTAGTTCATGGCCTTGCAGTAGGCAAGCCTTGGGGCGTGAACGAATGAGCAGCTCGACAGGAAGTGGTCTCCTCAGACAGGGGCTGGGAGGGGAGGACTTAGCACGAACAGGGCAGAATGGAAGATGCTGAGTCACAGGGTCATGGTGACTTCACCTGAGGAAGCACAGGGGGGAAAGAAGGTTGAACAAAGGAGTGGAGGTGATTGGAGATGAAGGGGATGAAAGGCCAAAATTAACTGGCTCAATTTCTGGCTAGAACTTTATCTAAAACTCATTTGAGATTGCTGCAGGTCCCGGGTGTGGAGAAGGCTCTAATCACTGCTTGCATCTAGTTGTGACACAGACTGGAGGGAGTGTTGGCTAAAATCAGGAGCAAGCGTGGAGAGAGGTCACCCAGGCCAAAATCATCATCTTGAAGAAAATGTTCTGCACATGACACATTTCAATTTTAGGCAGAAATTATCTGTGAAAATCAGTTACGACGCAACTGCTTCATTTCAGCTTTTCAAAATTCCTCTGCAAATACTTTTCCTTTTGCATGACTGCTGAATCAGATCTGCCTTTGCAAGTTGCAAAAGTCTTTGGGTAAAAAGACTGTGTATCATAGTATTATTTTTAATAAGCCTGTGACCCAATTGGTTTGAATCGTTTTATTCTAACGATTATTCTGTGATCCCAATCAAAAATTAGATTATTTTGATTATTCCTAGATTGGTTCTAATGACTTACATTTTACCTAAGAACCAGCTTTTGGATTTGGCACTACCTTCTTTTATTTTCTACTTCATTAATTTCTGCTTTTTATCTGTGTTCCATTTCTTCCTTTTGCTTTGCTTTGGTTTGTTTTATTGTTCTTCACTTAAAACTTTTTTTGAGTTGAATGCATAATTCACTTCTTTCTTTCTTTTTCTTTTTTTTTTTTGGCTGTGCTGTGTGGCTTGCAGGATCTTAGTTCCCCGACCAAGGATTGAACACAGGCCCTCGGCAGTGAGAGCACAGAGTCCTAACCACTGGACTGCCAGGGAATTCCCGACTTCTTTCTTTCTTTTTGGATTGATTTAAATACTTAAGACTATAAATTCTCCCACGAACTCAGGTTTATCTGTACTCTATAGGTTTCATTATTGTTGTTTTCTAGAAATTGTACAATTTTGATTTCTATATCTTCTTTATATCAAGAATATTTAATAAAGGGATTTTAAAATTCTTTAATGCGAAGTCCCAAACATACACAAAGTACAGAGAACAGTAATAATGAATTCCTATGTACCCATCACCCACCTCCCATAATAATCAATATATGACAAATCTGGGTTCATCTTACCCCAAATCCCAGACATCTTATCATTTCCTCTGTAAATATTTCAACACGTAAACAGAGAGATTTTTAATTTCCTAGTGGAAGGGACATTTTGTTTCTGGCTTTATTATTAATGTTTGGTTTTACTGCATGATGATCACTGAATATTTTCTGCACTATTTACACTCTTGGAATATCTGTAATTCACAGTGTTACATGGGCACTTGTGAAGAAGGTACATTCTCTATTTCCAGAATACAGAGTTCTATCAATATCTATTAGTTAGATTTGCCTTACTTAATTGTGGGGACTAGTAGTAGTAAATGTAGACTTCTTATATTGCTTGTAATTTCTACTTTATGAACGGAGTTGCCATGTTATCCAGTGCACAAATCCCCATTACTATTATATCTTCTTGTAATTACACCTATTAGCATTATAAAGTGCCCTTACTCAATAGGGGGTTTTTTTGGCCTGAATTCCATCTTGTCTGATATTAAGAATGAGCTCTCTACTTTCTTTTTATTTGTATTTGTTTGTTACACTAGAGCCTGCCCTTTGTTTTCAGGGTTTTTTTTTTAATATAAATTTATTTATTTTTATTTATTTTATTTTTGGCTGCGTTGGGTCTTCGTTGCTGCACGCGGGCTTTCCCTAGTTGTGGTGAGCGGGGGCTACTCTTCGTTGCAGTGCGTGGGCTTCTCATTGCGGGGGCTTCTCTTGTTGCAGAGCATGGGCTCTAGGTGCGCAGGCTTCAGTAGTTGTGGCATGCAGGCTTCAGTAGTTGTGGCTCGCGGGCTCTAGAGCACAGGCTCAGTAGCTGTGGCGCACGGGCTTAGGTGCTCTGCAGCATGTGGGATCTTCCCGGACCAGGGCTCAAACCCATGTCCCCTGCATTGGCAGGCAGATTCCCAACCACTGTGCCACCAGGGAAGCCCTGTTTTCAGTTTTGATCACACCATTCTTCTAAACATCTTAGACTTTATCATATGTTAGCAGTCTTATCAGTCAGGGCTTTTAATGCAAGCAGCTGAATTCACTACAGTGTTTAAACAGAAAAGGATATTAGGTAGCTTACAGTAGTTCCAGGACAGACAAAGAATTAGTCCAGGGGCCACACAGCCAGGAACAAAGTCTGACTGGCACAGTCTAGGTCAATTCCTGTGCCCTGACTTCAAGGGAAACTGGGACACTGAATTCTCGTTTCTGCCTTTGGTGGAGAATTCATAATGTGGAGATTTCCCCAAATATAGGAGGTCATGTTTGCCACGGTATAATAAATACCTTTTCCAGCAGTGTCACTGAAGCTTCAGGTATAGAACTTTAACTCCTAACTAAAAATAGTTCATGAATCTATAAACATATTCCCCTGATATCATGTTGTGTGTAGTTGTTTATTGAATGAATGCAGGACGTTCTCTAAAAATGTCCCTGCCTTTACCAAAAAATAATATGTGATCACAAGTTTTGATTTCCCTTTCTTGCTTCTCTTAGAATCACTACTTCCTCCTTGTTTTTGTATCCAAAGCTCTTATTCTAGGCTTGCAGCCTCTCACCCAGGATACTAGACTCTTTTCTGATGGTTCCCTGCCTTTTTTTTTTTTTCCTTTTCCCAAACCATCCTACATACTGCCCATATCAGACTCTCTGGCATTATGTTCTGGAAGCCTGGTGTCAGGGTCCAGGCTTTGTATAATCTCACCTGGCAAACACATGTTGAGTGACTGTGCCATGCTAGGCAATGCGCTTGGAGCTGGGGGTTCAAATATGAGTAAGATAAAGCCTAACCTTAAGGGCCTCTCAATCTAGTGGGGCAGACAGACAACCAAATAGGAAAATACAACATAAAGTGCTACAATTGTGACACACAGAAAGAGTACCTAAACCAGTCTGGGGCAGACGTAATCTAGGGAGGCTCCTGGAAGAGGGTATCTCTGAACAGGGTGGGGAAGGGTACACTGGATTCACCCAGGAAAAGAGGGGCGTTGTAAGCATAAGAAACTGCCTGTGCAGAGGCAGGTTGACGTGAGGGTGCTTAGTGTGCTTGAGGAAAAGCTACAAGCACTTTAATACAGGACTGTCGGCTGCTTAAAATAACAAAGCAGGAGAAGACCAGTATCTTAGAGCAAGATATGACATATTGAGGAGCTGGGATACTTTTTTTAAAGCCAACAGGAAGCAACTGAAGTCTTTTTAGCATTTTAGAAAGATTAATCCAGCAACAATACATCTAGAGTGGATTGGAGGAGCTTGCTGGTGGCAGGCAAAAGGTTAGCTGTCGCCAAAGCCCATGAGAGAAACTGGGTGGCAATGGTGGTGGCTGCGAGGGTACCAAGGGTGGACGGGCTGGAGAGGTGTCCAGAGGGAATCAGCTGGACTCAGTGACCGTGGGATGGAGTAAGAGAAAAGCAAAAGTAAAAGGAGATTCAGGATTCGTGTTCCGTCAGCGAAGGAATTCTAAATCGAGGCTTTGAGAGGAGGTGTGAATTTGGGGAGAGAGGGCAGAGTGCTGTTTTGAACATCCCGAGTTTGGGACACGCATGCGGAGAGATGCAGCAGGAATCTGGAGAAGGGGAGATGCCCCGGGAGAGGCTGAGGAGCAGTTCTGCCCAACCTTGGCACTCCCACTGCAAACGCCTGGAAGCTCTGAAAGATACTGAAGCCTGGCCCCTGCCCCCAGAGGTGCTGATGTAATCGCCCGGGCAGCAAGATCAAGGCACCCCAGGGGATTCTGCCGGGAAGCCCGGGCTGAGACCCACTAGTACAGAGAGGAGGGTCAGGCCTGCAGGACGCCCTTCCCCTCTCTACCATCTACCCGTCGGGTGACCATGACAAAGTCATTAGCCCTCTGGTCTTAAGTTTCCTCCTCTAGGTAATGAAGATCGTAACACTTCGAAGAATTACAAGTATTAAATAAAATAATGTGTGTACAGCACCTAGCACCATTCCTGGCACATACTACAGACCAGACGAGCTGCAGGACCACATCTGAAGAAAGGCATACTCTCGGCCACATTCCTAAAGAGAAGCGGCCTGTTTAGTAGGAAGGGAAACGAGGAATCTCCCAAGCCTTTAATGAACAGAATGACACCCGTTTGTGTCCATGCAACCTGGTGGCTCATGAGACAGTCTTAGAACTGACTGCAGGAAACAGAGGCAGTATGACATCCAACACTGAAAGCGACGTTCCAGCAGCTACAACTCTTGGTTAAGACACGACACTAGAGATGCAGTAAGCTCATCCACCTGTGTAGACAGGTGCTCCTGAAGCTTCCACTGTGCGCCGGGCAGCGCACCTATCTGGCGTTCCTGCATTCTTTAGCCAGCATGATTGAGGACCTACTGTGTGCCAGACACCACACTAAGTTCTGGGGAAATAATGATAAACAAGAAAGTGATGGGCTATAACCCTGAAGGGGACAGACCCTGCCCCCTGACATCTCTCTAGTCTGTCCACTCCCAACATCCCCATAGCCACCACCACTGCCAGCCCATAACTTCTTCCATGGGTTTCAGCAATAGCCTCCTAACTGTTTTGCCTGTCACCTGTAGCAAGCTCCTCCAATCTGTTTTACACTCAGATTACAGATTATTTATTGAATAATCACTCAAATAAGTGTTAAATAACTACATGATTATGTGTCACAAGCACATGATCCTATGGGGCCACGTATTAGGGGGTTTCAACCAAACAGGAAAGCCAGAAGGGCTGCCCTGAGGAAGTGACAACCAAACAGAGAAAAGTAGACGTTGGCCGAAGGGGAGGGCGTGAGAGGAGATTTCTCGGGCCTTGCACACCTCCCCATCAGCTCTCTCACGCCTCCACACCCTCCTCACTCAACTCCCTCCGCCTGAACCATCCCTGCACTCGGCCCTCTAGCCAGCACTGCTCATCATCCAAGGTGCAGCGCAAACCTGGGTCTTCCTCACGGTCCTTTCGCCAACACCCCTCCTCTGTGTCTCCACTGTCCACCATCCACCATCCACCATCTACCATCAAACCTTTTACCTCTTACTGCAAGAGACATAGGTGGCCGAGTCTCTCGGGTCTGTTTACAACTCTATCCAGCAGTTAATACAATACCAGGTATATTAGTCAGGGTTCTCCAGAGAGACAGAATCAGTAGGGTGTGTGTGTGTGTGTGTGTGTGTGTGTGTGTGTGTGTGTATGAAATAGACAGAAAGTTGGAGAGAGGAAGACAGAGACAGTTTTTTTTAAGGAATTAGTTAAAGCAATCATGGTGGCTGACAAGTCCAAAATCTGCAGGGTGGGCCAGCAGACTTGAGACCCAGGGAAGAGGTGATGTTGCAACTCGCATCCAAAGGCAGTCTGGGGGCAGACTTTCCCCTTCCTTAGGGGACCTCAGGTTTTTTTCTCTCAAAGCCTTCAACTGATTGGACGAGGCCCACCCACATTATGGAGGATAATCTGCTTTACTCAAAGTCTACTGAGTTAATGTTAATCTCATAAAAAATAACTTCACAGCAATATCTAGCCTGGTGTGTGACCTAATATCTGGGTACCGTGGCCTAGCCAAGTTAACACATAAAATTAACCATCACACCAGTTAAAAACAGGTGTTTGGTAAATATTTGTGGAATGAACTTATGAAATCTGCTAATCATAGGTTTATTTTCTTCTTTATTTTCCTTTTTCTCTCTGCTTCATCTGCTTCTCTTTGAATGCCATTCCCATATCCCTACACTTTTTTAACTTTCCTTCTTTTGTGTGTATCTTTCCCCCAGTGGTTTTTTTCCAGGCATGCTGGGGGTCCCATCAACTGCAGAGATATACAAGGAGCCTGCTGTAGCAGAAAAGACCCTGGCTATGACCACCACCATCCCTGGAGAGTCTCCCACTTGGCAGGAAAGGAAACCACAAGGGGAGGAACTTATCGAGGTCAAACATAAGAGAATCAGGACCAGGACTCCTGGCAACCAGAGTTCTTTCCATTTACTGTGCCAAAACCCTCAAGTGGGTATGGGCAGGGAAGGAATAAACGGCCCTGTACAGGAGAACTCACCTCCTATAACCTGCACTTCACAGAAACCCTGTTACACTGATCCCTGCCCCACTCTTGCAGGCAGAAGGAACCTGCTTACCTTGGGAGTCAAAGAATTCAGGAAGGTTCCAAGCCTTGGGTGTCAGAACCCAGGTGTTCACTCATCCTCAGGGGGGGGCAGTGTGAGACCCACAGCAGCTGTGTGACCCCCTCTTGGTCAGGTTTGTGAGTGAGGGGCTGCAGCACTAAGCCCCACTTCCCAGGACTTAACCTTTACCTGCCATCTCTGAACAAATATAAGCTAGTCCACATCCTACCTTCCTTCCTTTGCCCTCCTTCGTTCCAGCAAATGTTTACTGGGCACTTTCTCCATGCCAGGCACTGCGCCAGATGTTAGGGACACACAGATGAATAAGCCAAGGCTCCAGGCCCAGAGAACTCACACGCCAATGGAGACAGCCTTGTGTGGCATGGCGGGGCTGTCACAGCTGGGCCCTCTTGCCTGGATGTCACGTATGACTGGTCTCCTGGGCAGCCCTCTGGACGTGCTGACTCCCTGTTCCCTGATATTTTTGTCCGATCTTCCAATTTGTTTATTAAAATACTGCAGCCAGAGAGGTGAGGTGCTCTGGCAAGACACAGCTGATCTTCAAACAGCAAGTGGAAGGCTGAACCCAGTTTCTTTTTAAGGCAGCCGCTGAAGTGCGTTAGCCCTTGTCTCAGAAGTTGTTGAAAAGTTCCAACCACTAGAGGGCACCAGCCAACGCTTGATCCATCCAAATCTGCCCAAATCCTGAAGAACTTCCATACTAGGTCACTCTGCTCCCAGATCTGTAATGCTAATATCTTTCATTTTTCTCAGAATGAACCTTGAGAACCAGGCAAGCTTTAAACTGAATCCACAGACTGTACTCTTGAGCCAATCAGAAGGTAAGGGAATTAAGCTGTCCTAATACAAATAGGCCACAGATTGTCTTATTAATAAATAGATCAGAACCCATGACATAAAAAATTTTTAAAAACCTATGCTCGAGGCTTCCCTGGTGGCGTGGTGGTTGAGAATCTGCCTGCCAATTCAGGGGACACCGGTTCGAGCCCTGGTCCGGGAAGATCCCACATGCCGCAGAGCAACTAAACCCGTGCGCCACAACTACTGAGCCTGCGCTCTACAGCCCGTGAGCCACAACTACTGAGCCCGAGTGCCACAACTACTGAAGCCTGCACACCTAGAGCCCATGCTCTGCAACAAGAGAAGCCCCCGCAATGAGAAGCCCGCGCATTGCAATGAAGAGTAGCCCCCCGCTAGCCGCAACTAGAGAAAGCCCACATGCAGCAACGAAGACCCAACGCAGCGAAAAAAAATTAAAAAACAAAAAACAAAAAACCCCCCAAAAACCTATGCTCATCATCCTATCCACCTGCCAAAATCCAATATCAACAGATAACCACAACATAACTTCACATTGACAAGCCACTGTACAGCAATGGTGTCTAATAACAGCCAGACTGCGGACCAGTGAACCAGTGCATCAAATTACCTGAGTTTGTTGGTTTTTCGTTTTTATAAAGATACAGATTCGAGGACCACATCCACAAAGGTTTTTTTAATGAGTCTGTAATGGGACCCAGGAATGTGTGTTGTCCAAAGGCTTCTGATGTGTAAGAGTCTGGAAGCCATTGTTATATAACTGGAGTATTAGGAATGTGGAGAGCAAAAATGAGAAAGAGTTGAATTCAAATACCTGATGACTTATGGGTATATTGTACCTTTAGGAGCTCTGAGAGGAAGACCACTGGGCATACTGAGAATTGCTCCCCGGCTTTGTGAAGCAGCAGCTACATTTGGTCATTGGAAAGTGGGTAGAGTCTTTTGGCTGAGAAGTCTCTCCCATGACTTCTAATCTCAGTGGGATCAAGGCTACAGCAAGGTCAGGCATCCTGCGGGAAAGGGCACTGGTGGAGTTGGATCAGCTTGTTTGTATCCAGCTCTACCACCTCATGGTTATGTGCCTTGAGGCTAGTGTCCTTGAATTCCCCAAGCCTTGATTTTCTTATATGTAAAATAAACATAATACTCATCTTATTGTTGTGGGGATTAAATGAGCAAAGATCTGCAAAACACTGAGAGCTGGGAGGAGTTCAGTGCCTGAGAGGTAAGGGATGCTGTCTGTGTGTTGACCTTTAGTATTACTAGCGTATGAGAAAGAAGAGCAGGACAGCACTGCCACTGCCCCCCTGCAAGGCACCAGTGGCCCGGGCCGTCGGCAGATCTATGTTACAAGATACACTTCATTTAACTCCAGCTGGTGGTTTCCTAGGACGACTGTCTTTTCTAACATGCAGTCTGAATTCATCATGCAAGAAAGCACTCATATCCTCACAGCTGAGGTCAAAGAAAGAGAGTCTGCTCTCCCTTTCTGTTTCTACCACTCTTCAGAAGCTTGCAGAGTTTGATGATGACCTCCATACTCAATCCCAGTGGACCTTTTGAGTCCTGTAGACATTTCCTGCATCTCTCCTACGTCAGATCCTGGCGAGCATCTCCTCCTTGAACCATCTGCACCTTTGCTCCTAGGAATCCCAGGAGCCTCTGAGCTCTCCTCCTTCCCTTCTGATGACCCCTTCCCGGTTGATGTCCTTCACCCACTCCTTGCCCATCAGCTTCCCCCAGGACTCTGTCCTTGGCCCCCTGCCTTTCTCCTTTAAGCTCTTCTTAAGTGATTTCATCCATGGCCATTGTCTGTCAGTCTCTGCAGGTCAATGCACCCTTTTTATTTCTGACCTTCAGTTTCCTATCTCAGCTGTCTCTGGGCATCCACTTAGGAGGTGTCCATATGAACTTTAAAATTGATATGTCCAAAATTAAATTAATCATCTTCTCCTACATCCCCTGCCCCCATATACATACCCCCCTGCAACAAACGACCTTATATTCCTCCTTATTGCTAACCTCAATTAATGGTGTCACCACATAGTCAATTCCCAAACCAGAAATCCAGCAATGCTCTTCCCTATTCTTCTCCCACCATGTTTAATCCTTCCCCAAGCTCTGCGGATTTTATCTCTCAAACATGTCCAGTTTGTCCCTAACCCTTATGCAGGACTTCAGCATCTTTACCTGAACCACTGTGATATAAATAAGTTAAACTCCTGGGTACCAGGTCCGCCCCCCAACCCATGACTGCCTCTCCACTCATCCTCTACCACACTCCTCCTCACAGTTCATGATCTAGTGAGACTATGTGTGGTTCCTCAAAACCAGAAAGCCATTTCATGCCCTCATGCCCTTCCTTGTGCCAATCCCTTTACTGAGAGCCTCCCTTTACCTCCCACCTGTCTTCACTTGGCTACCTCTTACTCACTGTAGTGGGTTGGATGATGATCTCCCAAAAGATACCTTGGAACCTGTCACTGTGACCTTATTTGGGAAACGGGTCTTTGCACATGTGATTAAGGGTCTCAAGATGAGACCGTCCTGAATTATTCAGGTGGGCCTTAACTCCAATGAGAAATGTCCTTATAAAAAGAGGAGGAGAGACACAAAGACAGCCATGTGAAGACAGAGGCAGAGATTGGAATCATGCTGCCACAAACTGAGAAGTGCCTAGGCCACCAAAACTGGAGAAGACAAGGAAGGAAATCTCCCCTAGAGCCTTCAGAGGGCACGTGGCTCTGCTGATAGCTTGATTTTGGACTTCTAGCCTCTAAAACTGGGAGAAAATAAACTTCCACTGTTTTAAGCTACCAGGTCTGTGGTAATTTGCTAAGGCAGCCCTAGGAAACTAATGCACTCACCTTTCGGGACTCAGTTCACGCATCATCTCCTCCAGGAAGTCCTCCCTGATTTTCTCCTACCATCACCCCACTCCTGCCAGCTTATATCTGATTCCCTTCCTGTGTCTGTCTCACTTGATAAACTCCTGAAAGGCAGCAATTGGGTTCTATTTCCCACTGTAATATGAGGGTCCAGCACTGTTTCAGAATTAGACCAGGTGCTCAACCAGATAAACGCATGAGAATCTCAGCCTCAGTACACCTCCTATGGTCTGAATATTATGCCAGGAACTTCACAAACATTCCTTCACTGACTCATCTCAATAGGCCTAGGAGGTAGGTACCATCATCTCTGCTTTACAGATGCAGAAACTGAGGCACAGCAACTTGCCCAAGACTGCTTTGTAAGCAGAGTTAGAATTTATATCCAGATCTCTTTGATGAGCATGAGCATGGCATTTTCAAAAAAACAGTGGCCAACTAGAAGAAGAGGGATGTTGGAGAAGAGTGGGGAAAAGATTGGGTCTTAATTATATAATTTTTAGACAAAGCCACTGTGTGCGTGTACATGTCTGCGTAAGTAGTAATGAGGGTTGGAGTATAGTAAACTAAAGAGGATCTAACTCATAATGCAGCATAAATATATCACAGCAGCTTCAAACTTGAGGCCTGGGAGCAAGGGGTGTTGTGATGCGTGAGGGATAAGAAAGGATGAACAGGGAGAAGGGGAAACGGGAAGGAAGAAGAGAGGGATAGTTCTGCCATGTTTGGAAACAGAACATGATTCTCTTTATCTTCTCCCCCACTTCCTCTTGCCCACGCCTTTGCCCCTGTTCTCAGAGGATCAGTGCACAGATGCTATCTCAGCTCCTACTGTGGTACTTGACCCGGTACAGGAGGCTTTGGCCTCCAAAAGACACCCATGTCCTAATTCCTGGAACCTATGAATGTTACCTTATAAAGGCCAAAAAAAGGACTTTGCAGATTTGATTAAATTAAGTGTTTTGAGATGGGGAGATTATCCAGGTAGGCCCTAAATGCAACCATAGGTATCCTTATAAGAGAGGAGCAAAGGGAGATTAGACACAGAGAAGAGGAGACATTGATGTGACCACAGAGGTGGGGACTGGAGTAATGTGACCACAAGCCAAGGAATGCGGGCAGCCATGAAGCTGAAAAGGTAAGAAACAGATTCTCCTCTAGCCCCTCCAGAGGGAGTGTGGCCCTGCTCTCACCTTGATTTCAGCCCAGTACTACTCATTTCAGACTTCTGACCTCCAGACTGTGAGAGAATAAATTTCTCCAAAGTTTATGTTAATTTGTTATAGCAGCCACAGGAAACTAATATTGAATACACCAGCTCTTCCTAAATTACCTCCCCCTCATTCAAAACTTGTTTCTTGACAGCCTTCTTTAGTTTGGTGTTAGAGAGGATCAAAATCCAGTTATATCAATTCACACTAATGAGAGACCCTTAATGCCCTCAGAGGCAATGATGTTTTAAAAGGAGGGCATTTATAACTCCTCAAATTAATGTCTAATTGGTACGATTAGTGTAAAGAAACAAAGTGAATGGAAACTGCTAGCAGTCAGGTGAGAATTTAGGGAAATGGACAAACAAACAGGTAAATTAGGGTTGGGGTCTGCCCTCAAGAACTTTCCCCTTCGTCAGGGTCTTCTTTTCACTTGTGAGAACGTATAGATTCTCCAGAAGTTCTATGTTTGTTCTCAGTGATTCCAGTGTTGCCCTGCACAGTGGCTGGCACACAGTTAAGTGCTGAATTCCGGTGGTGGATGAATGAGGAAGGCAGAGAGAGAAGGGTGGATCCGGGGTGTCATCCACATGAACAGATGGGGTGTCTGACAGCCTGCTGCTACTTGGTTACTGCCCATACAATGGAATCTTTTAACACTCCTGTAATTTTCTCCTCCTCCTGAATCTTCTCCCCAAGTTCTGTGTTGTTTACTGCAACTTACAATAATTTCTTATTGTCAGCAATATATACCTCTAATTTTGTGTGCAAAGTCACCCTGTAAAGCAGATGAAATCTTTAAGCTGTAGAAAGAACTCCCCCCAGTACTCTAAGCTGAAGCTCCCCATGATGACTTCTGGATGTTGCTCAAGTTAATACAGAGCAAAAAGCTGGAATTACCAGCCCCAAAAGAAAAGCCAGTTGCCTAGAAAAATCGAAGCCCAGAATCAACACGGTTCACAATATCTGTAACCTATTTTCTAAGTGATGTTAATGTCAAACTATGGAAAACAACTCCTTCATCTATCATGCAACCTCCCTAAGTGTTCTCACTCAATAGTTATATTTACGCTTCCCCTAGTTAGTTCTTGTAAAAGTCCAAAAATAAATGGTAAAATATGACCCTATGGGGCCCTGTGACAGATTGCCAAAATAATCCCTGAAGCCACTCTTCCAGTTTTCCTTCATTCATCAAAACTACATTGAGCATCTACTACTTGCAAATTCTGGAGAGACATGCAGGAAATAAAACACTGCACATAGGAGGCAGTACTAAGGAAAATATCGCAAACACCCCATAGAATATTTGAACAAGCAGTGCTACAAAGCCCCTCTTGTTCACAGGAAGCCTTTCAACCTGTGCACTTAATTATTTCCACTTAGGACAGCCTGAAAGTCCCCTCCACCTTTGCTGTTGTCTTTCTAAGCTACCCATTCCTACCTGGCACTTGCCAACTGGTAGCCTTCAGCTGTTAAATACCAAATCGTGGCCTCCAACTTCAGCTAAAGTGGTGCTTCACGAACTTTGAAGTGCCCAGGAATCAACTGGGGATCTGGTTCAAATGCAGATTCTGATTCTGTTAGGTCAGGGGAGGAGCCTGAGGTTCTGCATCTCTCATGAACTCCCAGGTGACTACTACGCTGCTGGTCTGAGGACCACATTTGAGTAGCAAGTGATTAAGTAAAAAGAACTTCCTTTTTACTGAAAACAAAATACAGCCAACTTCAGAAGGCATCTGATTCTAGAGGCATATGTGTAATGTTTCAGGACTTCCCGTAAGGAGAGAGAAACTGAAGGCATCTGAGCCATTGGATAGACGGTGGGGCTGGTGCCTAACCGTGGTTTCAGAGCTGCTACCTCATTCAGCAAAAACTCAGGTACTAGATCTAAAAATAGAGTTAGAAGGCAAAGAACTAAACTGCGTCAGAGACAAGAACAAAGGAGATACAGACCAAAATCTGGGGAATCATTCTATTATGGATACAGTTTTCCCAAGTCTCTGGTCTCCTTTCAGATTTGGGGCTTAGATAAAGGCCGACCCCTTCAGTGTGTGTCAAGGCTGGAGACATCCCCCCCACCGTCACCTGGCTGCTCTGACAAGCACCGTCTCCTGCCACGCACTTCCTGCTGACGTCCTTGTTGAGCTGAGAATACTACTGGTGATCAGAGGGAGCAGAATAATTTGGGGTGCTGAGCAAGGAAGAGTCCAGAGGAGTCACCCACCCAATAGGACGTGTGCCGCACGGCTTCTAGGATGGGCACTGGGGGTGACTGGGCACCGAGGGACTGCTGTGTCGAGGCTTCTGTATCGGGGTCTGACACAAGCACAGACCTTTTCTTCCTTATGAGAGGACACGCCCCTGAGCCATGTCTTTTTCTGAGTGGTGTTCCCAGCCTCTGGCTCACATCAGTGCCCACTGGCATCGCTGGACTTGGGAGAAGCAGGAGCACGTGGACAGAGGCCCAAGGACACAGTGGATGCCTCTGACGGCGCTCACACCAGCCAAAGACAGCAGGCGTCCTACAGAATGTCTGCCAGTCCTGAACCACAGCGTCCGTGCTGGGACTCTCCTTGCAGTAACAGAGGAGTAAACTGAGCCCTTCCCTGGAGGTCACACAGCAAATCAACAAACACTTGAGACAGCGGCTTGCTGTGTGCCATTGTCATTCCCAGTTCCCCTCGTGGCACCTCAGATTCTTCGGTGGGAAAATGGGTGTCGGACTTGATGCTCTTCTGGGCTTCTTTCAGAGGAAGCATCCAACAGCCCCACATTCTGGGATCCTATTTGCTTCAGAAATAGAGCCCAACGTGGGTTCTCTTTGTGCCTTGACCTCCTGGTACTTCAGAAGTACAGGAGAAGGCTTCCCTGGTGGCGCAGTGGTTGAGAATCCGCCTGCCAATGCAGGGGACACGGGTTCGAGCCCTGGTCTGGGAAGATCCCACATGCCGCAGAGCAACTAGGCCCGTGAGCCACAGCTACTGAGCCTGCGTGTCTGGAGCCTGTGCTCCGCAACAAGAGAGGCCACGCCCTCGCTTGCCGCAACTAGAGAAAGCCCTCACACAGAAACGAAGACCCAACACAGCCATAAATAAATAAATAAATAAATAAACCCAAAGTTAAAAAAAAAATAACACCTTTGATTATTAAAAAAATTAAAAAATAATAAAAAAAAGAAGTACAGGAGAGTCAGCCACCGCTGTGTTTTCTCCACTCTCTCACAAGACTCCTCACGTTTCCCCACTTGATAAAATCCCCAGTCCCACTAATGAATCTAAAAAGTCTGTGTATTAAGATGGGAGGAAGAAGGAGAGATTTGAAATCACGCAGAACACTTCGTCTTAGAGCAATTTGGCTGAAATTACCAAATACCCACTAGATTTTTTTTCTTTCCATTCATTGCCCCTTCCCCTTCCCAAGTCCATAAACCTTCAGTTTCTAGAGTTGGAAAGAAACACAAAAGAATCCATTTTTCAGTGTTTGGAAGCTGTATGTCAAATCTATGTAGCTAAAAAAAATTTTTTTTAAGTAAAAATAACAATATTAACAATCATAAACATTTTCTGTTTATGATTGCTGTATTCTCCAACAAAGGTCTTCAGACGCCAGGAGTCTAAGTACAGACTACTATTGAATTAGCATCGTCTAATTTCTAAGTAGTCTTCCTTCCTAGCTTTCCTTTGATTTTGATGCTAATGTTTGAATCACTTGAAATGGTCATGCTGTTGAGTTGAGGGGCTTCTGAACTTGGAGCCTTTTTTCAGCCTCGCACACCCTGGGAGACACTGCTGGCCACCAAGCACTGGGTGATGTCACCTGTGAGAGGGAGCGTCTAAAGGCCCCCATCATTTGCCTAATTTTGGTCGATTTAACAAACCTCAGGCCAAATACTGGGGCTTTTTTACAGAGAGTGAAGCTTTCTCAGCGATGAGAGAAACTATGAAATGAATGAAAATATCACACAACAGTACAAACCCCACAAAACACCACTATGTGAGAACCTCTGCAGAATTGATTTCCAGGCAAAGTAAAACCATTAATTGAGTAGGTAGGCCTTCTTTTAGGTGCTCTGCCTATATTTACTTCCTTCATCCCAGTGGCCACCTTGTGACCTGGTAAATACAGTAATTATCTCCAATTTACAGAAGAGGAAACTGAGGCACGGCAAGATTCAGTGAATAGCCCGAAGTCTCACCCAGCTGGTAGGTGGTGGAGCTGGAATTTGAACGACTGTTTGGCTCCAGGGACCATAGTTCTTCATTATTCTGCTCTCATTTTGAGTGGAAACTAGGTCGCCATCAGGGAACACTTTATCACCATCCTGGGAAGGAGGATTAAAGGGAAGATGACTGTGAGGGTCCCAGCACCCCCCTTTCTGGCAGCGTGATTCAAGCCTTCCTGCCAGGAAGACAAAAATAAAACACACCCTTCCCCTCACCTGAACGGGAAGAGGCTTTCCCAGCCTTCCAGAAAGGGCTGCAGACCCAGAGGACCTGGTGAGGATGGCCACCCCTCCACCCCACTTCCACTCACCTACCCACCTTCATTTGGGCCCCCCCCCCCAAGCCATACGAGGGGACTTGCAGCCCTGGGCAAGATCTGGAGCCCAGCTCCCAAGCAAACACGGGAAATTAAACAGCTTGCACAGAATGAAGTTTGGCCCGTGCAAGGTGCCTGCAGCTGGCGGTTAACACCAGCAGTAAGAGGATCAACTCCTAGTCCGCGGGCTTAAAGAGGGGATGGGGGTGAGAAGTGTGCGCGCTCCCTTTTACCCATTCACGTTAGTTAATTTGGATGATAAGGGTTCGTGTTTAATCCCCTTGTGTGCGAGTGAATATACTGAAATCGACAACCTCTGAGAGGGCACCGGCGGCTGGCAGAGCAACCTGCGGGAGGATGCGGGTCGTGTCCAATCTGGCGTGAAGTAGAAAAGAAACGTCGAGAGGAGACTGAGAGTAAGACGGAGAGGGACACCCTAGGGGTGCGTGGTGCGGACCGAGCCCCACACCTCCCAGACTGCAGCAGGTGGGCCGCTCGCTTCCCCGAGGCCCGGCCCGCCAGGCCCGCCTCTGCGCCCTAGGAGCCCCCTAGGTGCCACTGGAGAGCAGGGCTCCCCCCTAGCCACCTCTGCCAAGGACTGACGACACCCAAAGGGAGAGCCCGGGCCCTGCCGTAGTCCAGCAGAGGAGAGAGAGTTTAGGCGAGGTGGGGAGCAGAAAGGGAGGGAAAGTTGTGTCAGAAGAGGTCTCGGTTGCTCTCAAATGGAACAGGTTAGAAAAAGGTGAGAGCTCAGCGGTTCCGGAGCAGGTCATAGAACGAAAAGCATTTTTACAGTTTCCATCTACAAGAAACCTGGCCCCCACGCACAGCCCGCAAGCCTGGAGCCCCCAGAGCGCGGGTTCCGGCGCAGCAAGTGCGAGCCAGGCCTGGCGGTCGGGGAAGAGGCCCCCGGCTGCTGGGCCCGGCTGCCCGCAGAGGCGCAGGCGGAGCAGAGCTCCCAGCCGTCGCCGCCCCCCTCCTGCCCCTCGCGCCAGTCCAGCAAATTTCCTCCCTCCTTTCGGTTCGTGCCTTCCCTCCCTCCTCCTCCCCCGATATATTCGCTCTCTAAAACCATAAAAAAGAGATCAACCTCCCTAACTTCACGGAGCCCTTTTCAGTGACAAATATTGATGCCCAAAGTGTCTGCGCTCTCCCGCCCCCAAACTTTAAGACGCCCGCGAAAGGGAGACATAAAAAGTTAACAATGCTGTGAAAATATGTTTGCAGAAAATAGACAATCGTTGGATTAAACGTATTCAAGTATGAAATAATGCCTTTTTGTGTCAAAACTTGGGCGATGGGCGGGTACAAAAGTTCCCTGTGGCAGCTACTTGCTCCCTTTGTGAGCCGTGCGCTTTGGCGTCTCCACTTGGGCGCATTACTTAGAGCCCTCTAAGCGCGATTGTTTCTCCCTTTCTAATGACATTTACCGGATCAAAACATGCTGTTAATTCGATCAGAAGGCTTCACCCTCTCTGACAAAGCCACAATAATTTCTCCTGAAGTTTGTTAAATTGACCAAAATTAGGCAAATGAATAGGGGTCTGTAGGCGCCCCCTCTCGCAGGTGACGTCGCATAATGCTCGCCTGGGCCAGCTGCACTCCCCCTTTTCTTCTCAGCCCACTCTTCTCCGTGTTGCCCCCCAATCCTCCCACCACCCCCCTCACACACACACACACACACACACACACACACGCACACACACTCTCACACACACGCCTGCCTGTCTTTCCTCCCCCCACCCTCTGGCATTATTAAAATTTAGCCCAATGAAACTATTCATACTTTTCAATGGACATTTTCCGTATAGGATAATAGGCTACAAATTGAGCCTCTTCCCCCCGCGAAGAGAGAGCCCGAGGGGGGGAGAAAAGAAAGGCGGCGATGTGGTCAGGGAGTAGGGGGGAGCGTCGCGTGCCAAAGACCTGCGGGAGGGGCGAGGCGAGGCGGGAGCCTCTTGTGCCCGCCGCAGCCCCACACCTGCCGGGATGTCCGGACAAATAAAGCGGTGTAAACAAAAAGGGGGGAGATGGACGTGTCACCAAGTCGTGTGAGAAAAGCCTGGGAACAAACGGGGCGCCTCCGTCTCCAAGAGCTCTCCCTTGAACCCGGCGGAACAGCCTATTAAAGGCTTACTTAATTACTTTAATGACTCTGGACAGGCTTTAAAACGCACTCGGCGCTGGGACTGCGGGCTTGCTGGGATTTGTAAACAGGCAATCGTGTGAGACTCAGCGGTGGGACTAAAGGAGGCGACACTGTTTTGTGAGGGTCCTCGCCCCCCGGCGCCCGCGGCCGCTGCGCCCCTGCGCTCGCTCGTCCGCCGGCGCAGGTTTACCGCCTCCTTCCCGCCCCGGCTGTTGCCATGCTAATATTATTCCCCCGCCGGTCACGTGTCCTTTGAAGGGCCACGTGGATTAACAAAGCTGATCTGCCCCCAGCTCGCCCCCCTCGGCTGCTAATTTTTTTTTTCTTGACTTTAAAAAAAAACTGATCTTGAATGCATGCATCCCCCAAACGCAGCTTCCCTAATCCTATGGAATAATTCAAGTCGTGAATGCACTTGGAGCCCTGGATGACCGCTTTATAAGGCAGCCCCTGGTAGTTGTGGGCTGCAGTCTACCTGGGACACTCGAGGAGGCACACGAGGCGAAAAGTGGACGGGTGCCTCGCGCCACCGCCTCTCCCGAGGGCGCGTACTGACCAGAATGTCAGGCAAGCTCAAGGAACGCAAAGTGAGTCGGCTGAGCCCAGATGGCTCTTGCGCCAACAGGGTGGGGGCGTCTGACGCCCGCAGCACCACCTGGCTGGACCGACGGGCAGGGACATTATCACACGGGACTTCTCCTGGAGAGGAATCCTGAGTGGTTTGGGAAGGGGAGGAGGATAGAGAGAAGGGACTCCTCAGTCAGGGAGGAGCCCATGCCTGGAGGCTGGCGGCCACCTCCCCATTGCCCTGGTGCTCAGCACGGCGGTGTGGCCCAGCGGACGTCGGAAGGGGAGCGCACCAGCGCTGGTGTGAGAAGGCAGAGCTCATGTGACCCACTGTGGAGGGACAGGGGCCTGAGGCGAGTCCCTGGGCAGCGTTGAGGGCTGGGAGACAGTTGTGCCAGCCGTGCCTTTCACGACTCTCTGGGCAAAGCCATCCTAAACGTACAAACCTCTGTTCGCAGAGAACCCCCGTTTCCCACAAAGTGATAGAAAAGCGGAGGAGAGACCGGATTAACCGCTGTTTGAACGAGCTGGGCAAGACGGTGCCCATGGCCCTGGCGAAGCAGGTAACGTCGGCGGCCGAGAAAACGGTGCCGGCGCTGGGGATCCTCTGCCGCCACTCTCGGCAGCGATGCCGGGAGTCTGGAGCCGGAGAGGGCCTTACACGTGTGGGCTCCCTTCCCGGGTGCCTGAGCGCTGAGTGAGCCCCGGGCGGCCCTCGCGCAGATCCACAGCACCGCCCCACTCGCTGGTCCTCTCCGGATAAAACCTTGCACCCAGCCTGCCCGGGTTGGCCGGCACCCGCTGGGCCGCTTCGAGGAGCCCTTCCTCCTTTTGCAGAGTTCCGGGAAGCTGGAGAAGGCGGAGATCCTCGAGATGACCGTTCAGTACCTGAGAGCCCTGCACTCCGCTGATTTTCCCCGGGGAAGGGAAAAAGGTGGGCGCGGGTTGCGCAAAGGGGAACCTGGACGGGGACCGCGCGCCACACAGAGACCTGGGGGCGGGAGTGGGAGTGAAGCGGCGCTCGCGAGAGGTCTCTCGCTCTCTGGATGCTGCCGGGACGGGGGCGGCGGCGGGGTGGAGGTGGGAGCGGGCTCCTGTGAAAGCTACGGGGACTGGAGCACAGGTGTCTGGGGACACAGGTACCGCGGCCTCCTCTCAGGTGGGGAGGGTGGGGTCAGACTCTTAAGGAAAAGGAAGTCGCTAGCTGGCGTTTTTCCAGTCTCCAGAGTAACAAGAGGAGAGGGCCGGCGTCCAACGGGAACTCCGGCCAGGAAACGTGATGGGAGGTGCTTGGCCCCCGCCTCGCGCTCCCGGTCGGAAAGGGCGCTCACGGTTTTTTTCTTTCTACGGTTTTTCTCGCCCCTCCAGCAGAACTGCTAGCGGAGTTTGCCAACTACTTCCACTACGGCTACCACGAGTGCATGAAGAACCTGGTGCATTACCTCACCACCGTGGAGAGGATGGAGACCAAGGACACCAAGTACGCGCGCATCCTCGCCTTCTTGCAGTCCAAGGCCCGCTTGGGCGCCGAGCCCGCCTTCCAGCCGCTGGGTTCGCTCCCGGAGCCGGATTTCTCTTATCAGCTGCACCCAGCGGGGCCCGAGTTCGCAGGCCACAGCCCTGGTGAGGCGTCCGTGTTCCCGCAGGGCGCGGCCCCGGGGTCCTTCCCCTGGCCACACGGCGCGGCCCGCAGCCCGGCGCTGCCCTACCTGCCCAGCGCGCCCGTGCCGCTTCCGAGCCCCGCGCAGCAGCACAGCCCCTTCCTGACGCCCGTGCAGGGCCTGGACCGGCATTACCTCAACCTGATCGGCCACGCCCACCCCAACGCCCTTAACCTGCACACGCCCCAGCACCCCGCGGTGCTCTGACGCCGACTCGCCCGCAGATTTCTTTGCGCTTCGGGCGCTGCCTGGGAGAAATACTGTATATTGTACAAGTGTAAATACGGTGCCAACAAAAGAGCTGGGTGGGGGAAGGCCAAAAGCGAAAGAGTCTTCTGAAGGATCTCCCCCCTGGCAATAAACGTTTTCTGAAGGTCCCAGACAGATGGATTTCTTGTTACCTTCTGCTCTTCCAAAACCCACCCCCTCCGAGGTGTCTCGGGCGCCAGGCTGATAGGGGCCAAGGTGACGGCCCTCAGTAGTCTGGGTGGGGAAGGGGGCGGTCGCTGCGGTGTCTGAGGAGGCGGGGAGGCTAAGTGGAGGGGTCGCTTCCAGGCTGGATTCGCGTTTCCCCCGGGGCTCCAGACCCGCACCTGCCTCGGGCGCGCCTTGGGCATTTGCCTCGGGGAAGGGCAGACTCGAGGAACAGGGCGCTCAGCTCTCAGAAAATACAAATCGAAGGACCCTCCCCAAGCTGGCTTTGGCGGACTTTCGCCAGTTCCGACCTGGGCGCCCTTCCCTAACCCGGGACGAGGCCCCGGGCGCGCGCGCACCACATGCCCGCTGGTCTGGAGCGCGCCGAAACTCAGACCATCGGGATGCGTGACTAGGTTTACGGCCTCAACCTGTCTGGTAAAAAGTATGTAGAGGAGGTAGCTTCCGAGTATGGCTTAGAAACAACATACGATGAAGTTTATCTTCGAATGACAACTACTCGTCGGCACCGAAGGGTTCAGGAAGCTGGAGGTGCCTTTGGCGCACAAAACAGCTCAGCTTCGGGGCCGCTGGGCAACCTGGTGAGAGGCCGGCAGCGACCGGGCTGGGAGACGCGCTCCCCTAAAGGATTGTTTCCTCTGCCCACACCCACATCCGGCCACTGGTGCGGCGTTGAGACGCTGGGTTCTTGGGCCTGCTGAGAAAGGCTTCTCCACCTTTTCCTGGGGGAGGGGTATTTTAACCTTCTCGCTCCACCCAGAACATAGGAACGTTTTGGGGTCTAGGGAAGACTTGGCTAGTGATCTGTAAGGGGCTTGTAGTTTTGTTTTTTTTTTTAACATCTTTATTGGAGTATAATTGCTTTATAATGGTGTGTTAGTTTCTGCTTTATAACAAAGTGAATCAGTTATACATATACATATGTTCCCATATCTCTTCCCTCTTGCGTCTCCCTCCCTCCCACCCTCCCTATCCCACCCCTCTAGGTGGTCACAAAGCACCGAGCTGATCTCCCTGTGCTATGTGGTTGCTTCCCACTAGCTACCCATTTTATGTTTGGTAGTGTATATATGTCCATGCCACTCTCTCACTTTGTCACAGCTTACCTTTCCCCCTCCCCATATCCTCAAGTCCATTCTTTAGTAGGTCTGTGTCTTTATTCCCGTCTTACCACTAGGTTCTTCATGACCTTTTTTTTTTCCCTTAGATTCCATATATATGTGTTAGCATACTGTATTTGTTTTTGTCTTTCTGACTTACTTCACTCTGTATGACAGACTAACTCCATCCACCTCACTACAAATAACTCAATTTCGTTTCTTTTTATGGCTGAGTAATATTCCATTGTATATATGTGCCACATCTTCTTTATCCATTCATCTGTTGATGGACACTTAGGTTGCTTCCATGTCCTGGCTATTGTAAATAGAGCTGCAATGAACATTTTGGTACATGACTCTTTTTGAATTATGGTTTTCTCAGGGTATATGCCCAGTAGTGGGATTGCTGGGTCGCATGGTAGTTCTATTTTTAGTTTTTTAAGGAACCTCCATACTGTTCTCCATAGTGGCTGTATCAACTTACATTCCCACCAGCAGTGCAAGAGAAGAGCTAACACCTATTCTTCTCAAACTCTTCCAAAATATTGCAGAGGGAGGAACACTCCCAAACTCATTCTACGAGGCCACCATCACCCTGATACCAAAACCAGACAAGGATGTCACAAAGAAAGAAAACTACAGGACAATATCACTGATGAACATAGATGCAAAAATCCTCAACAAAATACTAGCAAACAGAATCCAACAGCACATTAAAAGGATCATACACCATGATCAAGTGGGGTTTATTCCAGGAATGCAAGGATTCTTCAATATACGCAAATCAACCAACGTGATACACCATATTAACAAATAGAAGGGGCTGGTAGTTTTCAACGACAATTCGATCTGTCTTACCCACAAAAGAGCAATACATTTAAAAATAGCAAACTGAAATCAGGTTTTTCTAGGACCCAGAGAGCAAAATAAGCCTCACTGTTGTTTTATGTTAACTGGTAAAATGAACAAGGTAACCAACCCGTTAAAGTTGTCTTTGTGAGAATTTAAAATTTTTCCTTCATTGATTTTTTTTCTTTGTTTCTGTCTTTTCTTTTTGTTCTCATTCCCTTTGATGCCCTTTAAATAAATAACTCAAAATTATGTAGCAGATTTTCCTGTTTCCTGAGGCCATTTAGCTGAACTAAATTATTTGTCATCGCTCAAGGTTAGCTGGAGTGCAATAAATTAACTTATTCCATTTCTGTGGACAGGGCTTAAGGGAGCTCTGACCTAGACTGTTTACTGAGGTCATAGAGTAAGATGGCCCACAATTTATAAACCATCAAACTTGATTACAGAGACAGGACCAAAAAAACCACACACACACACACAACACACACACAACACACACACACACACACAAAGCCACTTCATTATGTTGTCCATAAAGTGAAACTTAAATCTTAAATGTGTATGTTTTGGGGGCAGGGAGAATCTATAAACTTTAGAAAAAGTCTTTCAAGTAAGGGGTTCTTGCCCTTACATGCACTATATGTCACTACAATACTTATCTATAAAATATGAGATGCACACAAGTACTCCTCCCTTATGAAATGATATAGTTGGAGCATGAAAGTCAGTGTAAGATCAGGAGGCCACTGAGTAACAAATATATATTTAGCAATATGGGATGAAAACAAATTATGCAGAAATGGGAGAATGCATGGTGCCTATTATTGGAACACATGTCTTACACCCATTTTTATCAGCGCTGGATACAGAATATGAAGGAAGGCCTTTCAGCCTTTTTTCCTCTGAGCATTAAGCCAATCTGAATTCCCTTTGGCAGTGAAGCATTAAAGATATAGTGTTACCCTGGAAATATAAATTATTAATATATTCAGCATTTTTGTCACTTCTCAACTGTTAACCAAATTAGACAAAACTTTCTTTTGCTAAGTAGATTTTCTCTTTGGGATTAGCTTTGGGAAAGCACAGGGCCACCATAGTAAAAACTTTGGTCATTTACATATAATTTTGCAAACTTCCACTGGCCCATGACAGTCTTTGTACCTCAAATGTTGGTATTCTTGATTTTTTTTTTCTTTCTCATTTAACTGTGGAGGATAAAACCCTGCTTTGGATTTACAATGACTTTAGGATAAAAGTCTCCCTCCCCTTTCTCTCCCTCCCCCTTTCTGTGTGTATGTGTATGTTTGTGTGTGTGTGTGTGTGTGTGTGTGTGTGTGTGTGTGTGTGTGTGTGTGTGTTGTGTCTTTTTCTGAAACCTTCGTCCAAAGTTCCAATTCTCCAGGCTTGGCGAAAAGTCAAACTTTGCAGAAGATTAAAAATGTCACTACAAAATGGAACCGATTTAAATCAGATTGTGACTTTAATGTGTTCTTCCTGTACTTTCTCTGACAACACATTACTTCCACAGCCTCTCTGTCCCAAGCCCCCCACCTACTCCCCCCTCTGTCTGAGTCTCTTATGCCCAATCCCTCCACTCTTTCTTTTAAGTAAGTTGTATAGTAATGGTTTCCAAGAGAGGCTCAACCAAACCCAGAAATAACAAAAAACAAAAAACAGTGGGTTTGGCTGGAGGTGACCCATTGTGATACTTCTGAAAGGGGCAACCCCTTGTTTCTTGGGCTTCATCCTTGAGTGGGCAAGAATAAAAATAATCATCCCCATGAAATCAAAGGTTTTCTCTAGAGGCTTGAGGAACAAAGCTGATGACTGGTGCTTTGGTTCAGTCCCTGTGGCTCTGTAGGGCTACAACTAGGAGCTTCTTGGCCCTCCAGACACCCCAGCGAAAGGGCGGTAATACAGAGCTCACTTGTGCTTCCAAGCGTTATTGAACAAACACAGCCATGTACCAGTGGGGGCCCTGCAGTCTGGCCTGCTAGATACCAGGCAAGGAAGGTGGAAGAACAGCTATGCAAGTGCCTACCTGACCCCACAAAGGCACGGAATTCCTAGGAACCTGGTAATGGGTATCTGCATAGAGTAACACACCAAGAAAAGTAAGGCAAGATGGGGCACGTAGTAGGAGCTCAATAAACATGTCCGGCAGGACATCATAGTGCTGAGTCTCTTGGATTCTACATCTCCCCTAGACCTCTTGTTTCTGGCCCTTAGTCCCCTCCCCACTTCAGTAGAGACCAGAAAGTACTTGTACACCCACCCAGAAATCTGTGGAGCAACCTACACACATTCTGAGGGTTTTCAGACAGACCAACGTCCCTGCCTTTGCCTAGAAATTCTACCTCGTGGTCTGGCAGCAGGAGACACACTTGGCCTGCTTGGTTAAGGCAGATAACTCTTCCTGAAGGCCCAGCTAAATGCAGACGCCAAATCCAGGATCTGAATTCAAAACTAGGCTGATGAGGGTTCTGCTCCTTTCACACGGGAAAGATCCAAGACTGGGCTGAGTCGATTCCACACTCCTCTTTTCTGCACCATTAGTTGTTCAGACCCCACCTGGATTTGCATTCCAGCTCTGCTGCTTACAATTCTGGGCAAATTGCTAAGCCACTGTGCATCTGTTTCCTCATCTATAAAATAGAGATATTAAAGGTGCATATACCTCATAGGGTTGCTAAGAGGATTAAATGAATTGGTACACTCAAAGCACTCGAGACAGTGTGTGGCCCATAGTGAATGTTCAATATATGTTAGCTATTATAATAATTATCTATTCCTCCCCCCCTCCAAGTGTCAGATCCTTGGGACCACCTCAAACTGAAAAATAAAACGTCAAGGCACATGATGAAAAAATCTTGAACCCCAGGGCTCTTTCTTAAACCCCAAGGCTTATTCTGAAACAAGGCAATATTCTTCATTTAGGGCAAGTGGGGGTAGGGAGCTCAAATTCCATCCCATGCTCATTTTGAGGCCTATGAGCCCTATTCCGAGTTATGACTGGTAGTCGGGGCCCCCTAATAACCTTGGAATGCTATCTCTTATGCTCTTTCAAATACAGAAATCTAGCTTTATGTTATTTTGATACAGCTCTTATACCCACATTCCTACATTCTCTCTCAAAGTACATATTCTAATGCCTATTATTAACGTACAAATTTGGCTGTTGCAGATTCTTTTCTGGATCAGGGAGTAAATAAATAAAAGAATTCAATATTCCTTAAATACACTTTCTCTGGCAGCTTTATGTTCTTCTCAGCATTTCCCCCATTTTTTCCCATTCAAGTCTTTTGTCCATCCTATTTGTCACCTGTCTGCTCCAATGCTGGCTCCAGACTCACCCCGATGCAGGTGAAGGCGCTGCTGCAGACCCCCAGCTGCCTGGGTCCTGACCCCTCACTCTCACTCCCTTTCTCACTTGGCCTTCGTTTCTCATGCTCTCTGGTTTTCTGATTGCTTGGCTCCCAATATCCAATTCTCCACGCACCCACGGCCTGAGGTAAGAATGATCTCTGCGTGTGTGTGTCCACATGAAGAGGTATCACTGGGGTAACACTCTCAACCTCTCTCAGCAGCCCTTTCACATTCTTCAGCTACCCCACTGGAGGGTTTAAAAGGTGGACCCAAGCACACTCACCTCAGCCCCTTTATCTTTGGGCGCCAACCTGCCCACAGGAAGCAAGCAAGCATTCCCATCTAAGCTGGCTGGAAGATTTCGAGCTCTTCCTATGCTTTTGATGGGTAAGTTTAATTCTAAGGTGAACTGTTGCAAGCCCACTCTCCACACGCAGATGTCACATCCTCCAGTCAGTCGCAAAACAGACATTTTTTTCCTCCACCTGACATCCCATATCCACATCCTAAATGATTCTGAGCACAGGTAAGAGGGAAAAAAAAAAAGACATTTATTTATTGGATGCCCTAAAACCCCAGAACCTGGGTGCCTATGTGTGTGCAGCTAGGAAGGCGGATATACATATACGCCTGTGTGCATCGAGCAGTGTAGGCACAGGAGTGTCCGCACGTGTGTGCACCGGCGGCTGCTGCGTCCACAAGTGTGCGTGGAAAGACGAGCTGGGACCAGAGAAAAAACCACTGAAGAGAGTGGCTAGGTTAGAGCTTGAGGGACCCAACTATTTCTGGCTCACTTGGAAGATAAGAAGCAACCATTATGAAGGGCTGCAAATCTGTCCCATTATAATCTCTAACAAACCCTCTATATATTGGGAAGAGCTGCAGCAAAGCAGGAGAGAGGCAGTAGACAGTGTTATGCTGAATGGGGGTGTGGGAGATAACAGGAAAGTTACCAAAACCACAGACGATGCGGGTGGGAAACTTGAGCAGGAATTCTGGGCTGAGCTATAAAGAGAGGGTGTGAGGAAAAAGAACCCCAAGGGAATTGGGAACCCGAGTACTTTTTGCTATTCCCACCTAGCCTCATTTATTATGTTTAGCTTGAAAGCAAGAGTCAGTAAAACATACTAGTTAAAGCTTTATAAATATAATGAAACATTCTTGCTACAATATTTCTAGGAGCCCTTTTGCAATGTTCGGTGAAACAAAAGCAAGCCTCCTCTATGGCTGTTTTGTCACAGGCATATCAGTAGAGGTCTTCCACAATAAAAGACTTTCATCTCCACCCACTAAGAACAGAACTTTATTTTTTACATAAACATTATTTCTATTTTATATCTATGCCAGGCTATAAATCTGTGATCTAGCCCTATTATTCTTTCTAAATATAACCTAAAGTATAATTAGTGAAGAAAAAAATTGCTATAAAGACATGGAGAGGACGCACACAAGTTTTAGGACTACAAGTTACGACTCATCTCTCTACTTTTTGGATGTATTGTGTGCCATGTATGTGGCACACCTACAACTGCAACCTGTCTAGCCTCAGCAATACTGGGGGGAAGTCTGGGGGAGTCAATTCTGGGAACTTGGAGAAGCTGTTTGGAAAAAGTCAAATTGAAGGGAGGGTCATTTGCAAATTTATATTCTGGCCACAAGCCACAAGCAATAAATTTGTGAAAGCTTGAAAAATTCCTAATTTCACAAACCCCTCCTACTGTGATGTAAAGAGGCAGACATGAATACAATTGAACCTTATCTGAATTACATGACAGCCCAGTCAAAAAGACAAGAGCAATGTGGATACTGTCAAATTAGAACTGAATAATAACTATCATGACCCTGAACCCTAGGCTGATGATGGCCCAAACATATATGGTGAGTGGAGGCTGCAGGGGAAGGAATTTCCCTGCTGTATCATTAATTTCAGAGGGAAGGAGTTAAGCTAAGAATTTCTTAGAATACTATAAAAAATGGAAAGATAATTTCTAAAACTACTGAAAGTAGCATTGTGTTGTCTGTTTCCTTGTCATGAAGAGAACATGTATCAGTGAGACAACACTTTCAAATCTTTTCAATTATGTATTACAGAAAGAGACACCATGAAAGCTGAATATGCTTTGGAGATAAGGGAGTTTAGGAAACAGTAATTTCCAAGAAGCATCAAATGACTTTCTATGAGGACAAGAACCAAGTGATGTGGGTAACGAGAATACAGGATGAGTTTATGTTACACTTGATGGTGGTTTTTTTGGGCATCAGGTGTTTGCTATTGTTAGCAAGCTTCTTCCAAAACAAATTTGTAGTCTATTTTTCCATATAACTCCCAGTCATACTTTGATAAACCTCATCTTCACTAAGGAGGAAGTTGTAGAGCTTAAGAACTGATCTGAATTCCGCGAAGGAAAGGTAGCCACTACTATCAACATCCAGTTTCTTTTTTTTTTTTTAATTTTATTTTTTTTATACAGCAGGTTCTTATTAGTCATCCATCTTATACACATCAGTGTATACATGTCAATCTCAATCGCCCAATTCATCACACCACCCCCCCCACCCTCCCACCGCTTTCCCCCCTTGGCGTCCATACATTTGTTCTCTACATCTGTGTCTCTATTTCTGCCCTGCAAACTGGTTCATCTGTACCATTTTTCTAGGTTCCACATATATGCATTAATATACGATATTTGTTTTTCTCTTTCTGACTTACTTCACTCTGTATGACAGTCTCTAGATCCATCCACATCTCTACAAATGACCTAATTTTGTTCCTTTTTATGGTTAAGTAATATTCCATTGTATATATGTTTCACATCTTCTTTAACCATTCATCTGTCGATGGACACTTAGGTTGCTTCCATGTCCTGGCTATTGTAAATAGCACTGCAATGAACATTGTGGTACATGACTCTTTTTGAATTATGGTTTTCTCAGGGTATATGCCCAGTAGTGGGATTGCTGGGTCGTATGGTAGTTCTATTTTTAGTTTTTTAAGGAACCTCCATACTGTTCTCCATAGTGGCTGTATCCATTTACATTCCCACCAACAGTGCAAGAGGGTTCCCTTTTCTCCACACCCTCTCCAGCATTTGTTTATAGATTTTCTGATGATGCCCATTCTAACTGGTGTGAGGTGATACCTCACTGTAGTTTTGATTTGCATTTCTCTAATAACTAGTGATGTTGAGCAGCTTTTCATGTGCTTCTTGGCCATCTGTATGTCTTCTTTGGAGAAATGTCTATTTAGGTCTTCTGCCCATTTTTCAATTGCGTTGTCTTTTTTAATATTGAAAAGCCCTCTGTAGGCTCTTCCAGTCACACTGGATTACAGAAGAGAAAATTATTGGACAAATAAATTCTTCCTCCCCAAATATATAAATACATCAAAACATAAATGTTTCCTCCCTTTGCTTCTCCCCTTTTTTCTCTATCCAGCCCCTTCCTGCCCGATCACCAACTTTTCTTCTCTTATGGGGTAGGATACAGTTACCCTGAAGGTTTCTTTTGAGGCTCTTAATCTAGGCAAAACCATGCCATGCAATAGAAGGAAACCACTAAGGCCTTATTTCCAGATCTATCCTCACCTCCAGACAGACTCACAATCTGTCTCTCCTTGATTCACCACTATCCCTTGACCAGCTTCTCACCCTTCTCCTAATTCCACATCCAAACAGACATCAAGTCTTGTGGATTTTACCTTATATCTCTTGATCCATTCATTTCTATTTCTTCTGCCACAGCCAAAAACCAGGCTGTCAGTGACCCTTTTCAACTTCCCACCAATCTCACAAGCCTCCATTTTCGCTTCCTCTAATTGATTTTCAGCATATCAACCAGAGCGTTTTTCTAAAACATGAATCTAAAATTCCCCTGTTTAGAATTATTCAATGCCTGCCTGCTCTTACTCTCAGGAAAAAGTCCAAGTTCCTTGTCAGGCCTCCCACTGTGGCCCCTGCACAGTTCTCAGGCCTCATTGCTTGACACTAACTACCCCAAACGCAACATCAGGCACACTGACACCGATTGATCAGGCACAATGACACTGATTCACACCCAGGGCTATCATGAATGCTGTATTTCAAAGGCAAAGAAAAGTTCAGAATACCTCTTCCCTTAGGCAACTAATCAGCGCTCTCAAATCTGCTGCCTCTTCTCTAATGAAAAGTGATCTTCATCCTCAGGTGAAGGGAAATGCATGGCTGCAGCAGCACTGTGCCCGTTCAGACACATCTGCCTCTTAAATGGCTTCAGAAATTCTTGGTACGGAACGCTGACAAAATTAGCTGACCCTTGAACAACACGGGATTGAACTGCTTGGGTCCACTTATACACGGATATTTTCAATAAATACATACTACAGTATGACACGATCTACCGCTGATTGAATTCAAGGATGCGGGACTGAGGATATGGAAGCCGACTGTAAAGCTGGATGTGGATTTTTTACTGCATTGAGGGTCAGCGCCCCTAACTTCCAAGTTGTTCAAGGGTCAACTGCACATGAAATCTATGTTCTGGTCTATTTTTTCTGGAGTTTTATAATCAAACAATATCATTATTTGACATTAAATATTATCAACAGGCAAGGTGATTAAGAACATGGGCTCTGGAGCTAAGCTGCTAAGTCCTGGTTCTGCCATTTTCTGATTATATGACCTTGAAAATTATTGGACAACTCTGGGCTTCAGTTCCCATCGTTAAATGGAATGATAGTACCCATCCCATAGCGTTAATGGGAGGATTAAGTGAGTTAACAGCAGTGTCTGGCCAGTGGTCTGTACCCAGTAACTTAGCTAGCATGACTAAAATCTGCATGAGGTTGTTGTATAAACAACAGTTCCTTTGAAACTGCTGACCTATTTACAATATTGAATTTTTGAAATAATGGTTTTTATCTTGTCAATTCATTGCCCCTCCCCTTTTTTAAAACCAGTCTTAATCTGAGAGTTTTCTTCTCTGCATCAGAAAAGACATCAAGAATGGAAGAAAGGTACTGATAGAAAGAGATCTCTTTTTAGGAAGGGATTTGCTAGGGATCAGGTACAGGGGCAACTCCAGAAGTTCTGAATAGACTTCAGAGCAGCCACCTGGCTGGAACAGCACTAGGGGATTTGTCTTAAGGCTGCAAACACAGTCTGAGGTGGCCTTAGTCGGGTTAATGGAAATCAAGAGGGAGCTAAGTTCCCTCAAAGGTGCTCCTGGATGTCTCCCCTGACCTGGCCCAGTGTTAGGGGCTTTCACACACGGTTACTCCATTTACTCTCCACAAACACGTCTGCAGTAGGAAACGTTACCCTCAATGTTCAGATGAGGCCTAACTCAAGAGAGTTTGTCGAAAGTCACGTAACTATTTTGTGGCAGAGCTAGGATGTGAACTATAGTATGTTTGCTTCCCAGTCCAGTGCCCTCTCCTCAATGCAACAGCTGTCACAATCAGGAACACTTTCACACTTTCTTGGAATTGTATGATTTAGATCTAAGTTTAGGAATACTCTTCTTGTGTAAAGTTGTAGTCCTCCAGGACCTCAAAACTGGGCAGTTGGATGTTTCTAAAATGCAGGTTTAAAAAAATAACGTAACTTTAAGAAACTAATGGGAATATACGTATGCATATAGCTGATTCACTTTGTTACACAGCAGAAACTAACAACATTGTAAAGCAATTATACTCCAATAAAGATGTTAAAAAAAACTAATTATCAAAGCAATATATGCTCATTATAGAAAATGGGAAACACATAGGAAAGTATAAAGAGGATACAAAAACACCTTTAATCCCACCATCCAATGTAAGCACATTTTTTATGTTTCCTTAAAACCTTTCTATGCACATACTAATTTTAAAATACATTTTGAATAGCTAGTACATTTGTATAGTACAAAATGTTAGAAGTACAAAAGGATATATAGTCAAAAGTCTCCCTCCCACCTCTGCCCCCAGCTCCGCAGTGCCCCTCCTAGGAAGCGATCACTATTACCAGTTTTTATGTCACCTTTAAAAGATAGTCCATGTATACACATAAACTGAGTAAATTTTTAATTCTTTTTTTAAAATATGGTACATTGTTTTTTGAGTAAATACAAACATACATCTAGATTTTCTTACTCTCTAGATCTGACTCACCTTCCTTCTCCTTTAGTATCACATCTCCTTCCTGGCATTCCACACTCACATTCATTCAGGTTGTTGCACAGCCAAGTCAAAATCACCTTGAAATCTGCCTTGCTGATAAATCCAGTGTGAGAGGGATCAATTCTTGAAACACTTTTCTGAGATCATCCCTTAAATAACCTCACCTAAGAGAGACAAAGAATCAGAAACTATAAGATGTTGAGTCTCTCTTCAGCAAGGCTGCATATATTTCTCTATGTGTGATGTTATAGCACCACTCTGCACAACATTCTTCCAGTAAATTAAGTCTAAGTAGTAAGGGTCACTGGGTCTAAATAACATGCCTATTCTGACCCCTTTTAGTTGTCTTCCAAAACATTTGTAATTTCCTAAACTTGTCAAGCTCTCTCCTGCCTCTGCATATGTTCCTCCTTCTTTTAGAAATTCATTCCTCCACCATCCCAGCCTCCTCACCTCCTTTCTTTACCTAGAAAATTCCACCTTCCCTTTTAAGATGAAAACTTTCTCTGATACCCCATCTTCCTACCTCCCAGTCTCATTAGGCACTTCTGTGTGTTACTCATTACACTTGTACAAAACCCCTATCATTCATTTAACAAATGCCTGTTAAGTGCCTATACATGCCAGGGATTGAGGAAACAGGGGATAAGGCAAGTGACATCCTGATAGCAGTTATACAGTCTAATGGGGAAGAAATTAGGTAAGCAGTTATTAAAGTATGATAAATGCTAAAAAGGAATATTCAGGGTGCTTGGGGAGAGGGGGAAGCCTAGAGCAGAGGCTCCCAATTGGTCCTAATGAGGCAGAGGCAGTGACATTTCAGCTGATGCCTGAAGGAAGTGTAGGAATTAACCAGGTGAATTGGGGATGAAGAGGAAGGAAGAGGATTTCAGGTAGAGAGAACACCTGTGTGAAACCTCAGAGGTATTCAATACGAACAAGGAACTTTTGAGGAATTCATGGTTGTCCATATGGCCAGTGAATTGTTTTAAGACTTGATCAGATATGTCTTTTATAAAGATGGCTCTGGTTTCAGTGTGGAGAAAGAAATGGAGAGGAGTAACACCGGAGTCCGAGGGACTAGTGTTTGTAGCATTTACATAGGATTTCTCTATAGAGTTGAAGCCCAGTATCAGATTATTTGCATTTCATAATTCTGAATTATTTTTGATGGTCTTGTTTCTGAGCTTTTTAAAAGGGCAGTAGATTATACTCATTTTTTAGCATCAGAGCCTAGTGGAGGTTAGCACAGAGTGGGTTAGCAAGAAATGTCTATAAAAGACAAATGGTAATACTTCCTCAGAGTAGCTTAAGCTTAAGATTAGGCTCTTTTCTTGTTAAATTGAATAGAGCAATACAAAATGGAGTCTCTTACTATTCCTATTAAATTAAAACAACAGCATCTTTATTAAATAAACACCAATTTCCAAACTTGACAACAAATGACAAGTATTATCTACAGTAGTGGAAGCAATACAGAGATCCCACCGCAGGTGGTAGTAGTTTGTAGGCAGCCACTGGATCTTTATGAAGGCAATGCTTGACATGGAAATGAATAATAATGATTTCAGGAATGTAAATTATTTATGCATGAGAATAAAGATCTGATGTAAACATGGCCGAATTGCATTGCTAAATTATGATGAAAGGATTATGAATGTTAGAGAAGAGACTAAAGATAATAACATGCCTAATAAGAACTAAACGTGTTTAAAAATCTTTTTATTGTAAAATTAAATAAAGATACAGAAAACCACATAAAACAAATATTATTTTAATGATTTATTTTAAGGTGAATACCATTGCAACTATGACAAAGGTTAAGAAATAGAATTTTGCCATCTCCATGTAGCTTCATCCCAATCCCAATCCCTTTCTCCCCCAACCAAGTAACCATTATCCTGACTTTTACAGAATTCACTTGCTTGTATTAAAAAAAAAAGGTTTATCACCCAACTGTGTATCCTGGACAATACAGTTTTTTCTTGCTTCTTTATTTATTTCTTTGATATGTCTTTTTTGATATGTCTTCTTTATTTATTTGATATGTCTTTTAAATCTCTTTTAAGTTATAGCTTCTCCCTCCATCCCTTTCACTCTCTTACAGTGTATCTGTCAGGAAGACCAGGCTACCTGAGCTGCAGTTCTGCAGAGGCCGGATGTTGCTGGTAGTGGCCTCATGTGTAGCTCATCATGTTCCTCTGTCTTCTCAATCCAGCAGCTGGATCCAGAGACTACACCAGAATCAGGTTTAACCCCTTTGACAAAACTAAGCACTTAAAAAAAAAACTGGAATGAACTATTAATATTAAAAGTCTCAGATTTCACCCTTAGCCCCTCAGAATTGTTCCCAGCTCTGCCTCTCCACTCGGCTCTTGGTTGCACCCTGCTCTTCGCTGTCAGTCACGGAGACGCTCACTGTGTTTGCACACACCCTCCTTTCGGCTCTAATTGCTCACTGAGCTAATCAGTTCTTCTGAGAGAAGGGACTAAGGCTTTCACTGCTTTAGGCAGAAGCTTCCCTGGCCCACTGAGTTGGGAGTTTCCGGTCCAGCCTGTTCGCTGACACCCCACCTACAAAGCTTCGTGGAGTGAGGGACATCCTCTCTTCCTCCACTCAAATACACCAGCCTCTTCCCCATTTGTTTCCCAAGTATTACTTTCAATCATATTGAAGGGAAAAAATGCCTTTAAAATTTAAACTGTTCCACTGACCGAATATAAAATTCTGAAATGCAGGTTGTTTGTTTTTTAATTACAAAATTTTTATTTTGGACTTTTTGTAGCTTAAGAAGCATTACAATGTAAAAAAGATATAATAATGACAATTTAACAGACATAGTATCTCTAAATACATGATTTTTACATCATTTAAAAATACTGAAAGATTCAGAATTTTAAAAATAATTATTTTAAAATTAGGTAATTCCTTTTTTCTTCAATTTGGGATTTTTATATACTCTTTGTTAATGGGATATTCATTAGTCTACTTATTTGATTTCTACTGGCTTGATACCATTTTGCTAATCACTTATGAATAGGTTTTCTTATGAAATGTTTCCTTTCATGGTTTGCAAACATCTGTTCCTGAAAATCATTTTTTAAAAGCAGTATTCTCTAAACAACGTCTGCATCTTCAAGACTCAGTTTAAACACTAATTCTGACTAATCTTCCTAATCACATAAAAATCTCTTTCTTATATGGACTTCCTCATTATGCCTATATTTTAGTGGTTGTCGGGTACCTAAGTGTTTTACAACATAATTTAATTCCTTGATCTTGAAATGCAGTTTTTATGTCACCTTTTATCTTCTGAATGCATTGGCCCCGAGGGATTTAAAACAATATAATAAATTACCCATCACTGTCATCATCATATCCTATGATCCAGCTGATCAGAAACTAAGTTTGATCATGGTAATGGAGAGCTTAGAAAAGCCATTCTAATAATCAAAAATTTTGCAGCATTATTCTTTGAAGAATTAAAAGTAGCTTAGCAATTCATTTTGCCCAGGGTGAAATAATAGATCCTATTTTTCAGATCAGACTGAGCCACACGGCCACCTATGCCTAACATGACAATGACACACCATTTAACTAGGTACCTTCCTCTCTCTCTTGCCTACACATGCAATCCAGCACCAAAATCTTAAATCCTTCCACTTTTCTCCATGTCCTCTCTGACACTCTCATGGTCCAAACCACTATTTTTCAGCTGCAATACTGCCACAGTTTCCAAACTGTAGTCTCCCAGGCTACACTTCTGGTGCCTCAAAATCTATTTCCACACAACAATCTGCATGGCCTTTTAAAATGAATTTAGATTGTATTTTCCTCCTCTGCTAATTACTTCCATAACCTCTCACTGCTGCAGTAAAATCCAAACTCCTCACCACAACTGGCAAGATTCTGTGTGCCCGACTCTTGCCCATTCCTTCCACCTCACTGCCTGTTCTCCACATGGGTCTCTACGTGCTAACCACCCTGGCCTTCCCTCAGTTCCTCAAAAGTGCTCAAGTTCTTCTCAGCGTGGGGCCTTCAAACATTCTTCCCCAATCTTCACTCTTTCATTGTTGGCTTTCAGCAATGCCTTCCTGGACCACCCTCACTTACCCACTAAAATATCTGGTAGTAGAAACCTGTTACTTTTCTCCCTTCAAATTACTCATCATAATCATTTTTTAAAATTTATTTATTTATTTATTTTAAGATTTTTTTTGATATGGACCATTTTTAAAGTCTTTACTGAATTTGTTACAATATTGCTTCTTTTTTATGTTTTGGTTTTTTGGCTGCGAGGCATGTGGGATCTTAGTTCCCTGAACAGGAATCGAACCCGTGCCCCCTGCAGTGGAAGTGTGGAGTCTTAGCCAATGGACCACCAGGGAAGTCCCCAAAATTATTTTAAATTGTGGTAAAATATACATAAAGTTTACCAATTTAACCATTTTTAAGTGTACAGGTCTATGGCATTCAGTACATGACACTGCTGTGCAACTCAGTTGACCATCCGTCTCCAGAACTTTTTCATCTTCCCTTACTGAAACTCTGTACCCATTAAACAACAATTCCTCATTTCCTCCCTCCCCCTCCCCCTTAGCAACCACCATTCTACTTTCTGTCTCTATGAATTTGACTCTTCTAGCATCTCATATAAGTGGAATCAGTCAACATTCGTCCTTTTGTGTCTGGCTTATTTCACTTAGCATAATGTCTTCAAGGTTCATTCATGTC
Source organism: Balaenoptera borealis (assembly GCF_965194805.1). Classification (NCBI taxonomy): domain Eukaryota; kingdom Metazoa; phylum Chordata; class Mammalia; order Artiodactyla; family Balaenopteridae; genus Balaenoptera; species Balaenoptera borealis. The sequence continues at coordinate 23,955,263 of NC_138880.1, read as the reverse complement.
TCAGCATGCGTCAGAATGTCCTTCCTTTTTAAGGCTGTTATTCCATTACACGTATATACCATTTTGTTTATCCATTCATCTGACACTTGGGTTGCTTCCACCTTTCGGTTATCGTGAATAATACATTGTGAAATTGGGTGTACAAAATTCTGTTCAAGTCCCTGCTTCCAATTCTTTTGCGTATATACCTAAAAGTGGAATTGCTGTAATTTGGTAACTCTATTTTTGTTTTCCACAGTAGCTGTATCATTTCACATTCCCATCAGCAATGCACAAGGCTTCCGTTCTTCCTAATACTTGTTCTTTTTTTTTTTTTTTAATCATCATCATGCTAATGGGTATGAATTAGTGTCTTGTTGTGGTTTTGATTTGCATTTCTCTAATGATTAGTGACGTTGGGCATCTTTTCCTGTGCTTACTGGCCATTTGTATAGCTTTGGAGAAATATCTATTTAAGTTCTTTGCCCATTTTTTTAAATTGGGTTGTTTGGCTTTTATGTTGTTGAGTTGTAGGAGTTCTTTATATAGCCTAGCTATTAACCTTTTATCAGATATATGATTTGCAAATGTTTCCCTCCATTCCTTGGGCTGTCTTTTCACTCTGTTGATATGTCCTTTCAGGCACAAAAGTTTTAATTTTTGATGAAGTCCAATTTATCTATTTTTTCTTTTGTTGTCTGTGCTTTTGATGTCATATCCAACAAATAATTAATAGCTTTAATTATGTATTTATCTGAATGGTTGTTTTTTCTCATAAATGCCTACTTTAATAGACTGTAAGTTACACAAAGGCAGAAACCTCTGTTTGCCTACACTGAGAATAGTGACTAGTAGGTGTTCCAATACATATTTGTAATCTAATGAATGTATATTTTCTGATATTTTCAATATATGATGTATGATACCCTATTATTTGTACAATTATGAAAAATATCAATAAATGTGATTTCTGTGTGACATTAAATTATCTTTAACATGAAAATTCATACTAACTTAAGACACATAAATTTAAGTCAAACTACATGTAAAGTTTCAAGTATTAGGGAAAATATTAAACAAAACAGAAACTATTATCAATTCATTATTATCAAAGCATATTATTTTTTTCCAAAACATGACAGATCAAAACTTAAATGACTAAAAACCCATCTTCCAGATTTTAGTTAGTCCATTTCAGACCTTATGTATCTTCATTATATATTTCTTTATTCTTCATTGGCGGTTTTTCAAAAGTGGTATAGACCGGCTTCTTAGATCAAAGGAGGGGTATAGCCCCCTTGCACTAGCTTAAGTATTAGTACAGATAAAATGCTAGAAGAATCTTCCTTTCCTTTCTAATTCTGTAAACTTTCAAGAGAAAGTTAACAAGTATTAATATGCCTCTTAGATCAAGCAAACCCCCAGGGTTTTACTTGCATGCTTCTCGGAATTAAAATTGAATGGGGCTTGTATTGTCAGCTGCAAAACAGCAGGGGGAGCTCATGAGGTTTCTAAGGCAGCTATTACCAGCTACACTCCCCCTCCAAAAAAACATTGCTTTAAGTATAAACTGAACAGTACCAAGGGGAAACCCAAACAAAGAGAAAAGGAAGCAAAAAATAATAATAAAATGTCTTCTAATGAGAGGTGAAAACAGCCAAAGTCAATTGTATAATAAAGGACTGATACAAACTAACGCAATCCAGATCTGCAAGCCCAGCTCTCAGGCACTCCTTACTTCCCCTGACAAACCAATGTACCCCTGGGTGCCCAACACCCCATCACTGCGCTAGACCCTTAACCAACTTTTTCATATGTCAAAATGAAGTTATTAGGAAGTTGGCTTAAAACTATTGTGCTTAAATTTCTAAACATGGGGCTTCCCTGGTGGCACGGTGGTTAAGAATCCGCCTGCCAATGCAGGGGACATGGGTTCAAGCCCTGGTCCGGGAAGCTCCCACATGCCACGGAGCAACTAAGCCCGTGCACCACAACTACTACTGAGCCTGCACTCTAGAGCCCATGAGCCACAACTACTGAGCCCACGTGCTACAACTACTGAAGCCCGCATGCCTAGAGCCTGTGCTCCGCAACAAGAGAAACCACCGCAATGAAGAGTAGCCCCCGCTCGCCGCAACTAGAGAAAGCCCGCACGCAGCAATGAAGACCCAATGCAGCCAAAAAAAAAAAAAAACTTTCTAAACATGATTTTTTCTTTCCCTAATATTCAGTGAAATTTGGGGAACAGCTTAAATAGTGTAAAAAAAAAAAAAGGGCTGTAAACCACAGAATAGTGAAAGAATATATGAAATATAGTCCCTATTAATTGGAAAGAGTAAGGGGAACCAGGAGCTACATACTGAGTTTTAGGGTCGGGATAAGAAGTCACTCCCTATAAGGACAGGAGTGGTGTGACAAATATGAACAGAAGAGTATTTCCTATTTGGGAGAAATCACAAGTGACATTGGTACTACTTGCCATGTTGTCCTCTGAACCTTGTCCTGGGAGATAGGAATCAATATTCAGCATTAACAAGCCATCAACAGAAACTTCAAATTACAGTTATCTTGAGCAACCACAGAAGAACAACACAAAAAGTCCCGTGGTGAAAGAAATTCACTTAGAAACATATACTATAAGGACTTAATAAAACAAGTAGTAAATCCATAAGAAGGAACAACAGCCCTTAAACTTACAAGTTTAATAAGACCCACACTTACCAGGTAGATAGCTCTCTCCTAACACACGGCTCAGTAACTGATAAAATATCTGATAAAGATGGTCTCTGCCGGGCTCTTCTCATGTGCTAAAAGTACTGACTACACCAACCACCAGTTGAAAAAAAACCCAATGGTTACTCCAGTCATTTATTCCCTTACTGTTAATCACCCTATACATAGGCAAGATGCCTATACTGAGTGATCCTCTACTGGTCAGGCAGCATTTTGGTCCAAGGACATGTTTTCTCTTTCCTATCACTATGGAAATAAGATCCAGAAAAGGACCTGTAAGTTCAAATAAAGTTGAACTTTATTTGAAGTTCTGAGCTTCTAGAGGAGCTCAGGGTCTTTCCTCACTCGCCCTCCCCGTAGGGATGGGCCAGGACATTGCCTTACTCTGCCCCACAAGGCCAAGGACATTTTATTGTTCACTATAAAAGTAGATTAGGGACTTCCCTGGTGGTCCAGTGGATAAGACTCCACACTCCCAATGCAGGGGGCCCGGGTTCGATCCCTGGTCAGGGAACTAGATCCCACATGCATGCCTCAACTAAGAGTTTGCATGCCGCAACTAAAGAGCCCACATAACGCAAGTAAGACCCGGAGCAGCCAAAGTAATTAATTAATTAATTAATTTTTTTTTTAAAAAGTAGATGAGATATTCCTTCTGCTGAGTTAAAAGGTCCTGATGTAAGTTTTGTCTAAATGGGTCTTCAGTGACTATGACAAATGTTGAGGTATTGGGGTGTGACTAAGGTATGATATGATAAATAAGAGTACCCTAATCCTGCCTTAGACACTTGTTTTCAAGGGATTCTGAGGAAGATGTAGACAAAGATGATGAAACAGAGCAAATAAACACATCTGAAAGGCATACGATTCTACCTTGACCGTTAAAGCAGAGCTTGAGTGAGCTAGCCTGAACTTGAAAAATTTCCTTTCTCCAAGTTTGCTCAGTGTAAACTGCAGAACTAAAGCAGGTTGTAAGAACAGATCAACCTGCTTTCCACACACCCAGAGCACACACCCAAGTCTCAGATCTATACTCCAATGTATGGAGTCAGAGCACATGTGGCCATTTCCAAAGAACCAGAGAAAAGAGGAAATGACAGCAAAGGAGTGTAAAAGATGCTAGACCACAGAACTTCCCTGGCAGTCCAGTGGTTAAGACTTCGCCTTCCAATGCAGGGGGTGCAGGTTCGATCCCTGGTCAGGGAGCTAAGATCCCACATGCCTTGCGGCCAAAAAACTAAAACATAAAGCAGAAGCAATTTTGCAACAAATTCAATAAAGACTTTAAAAAAAAAAAAAAAAGATGCTAAGGACTTCCCTGGTGGTGCAGTGGTTAAGAATCCGTCTGCCAGTGCAGGGGACACGGGTGCAAGCACTGGTCTGGGAAGATCCCACATGCCACGAAGCAACTAAGCCTGTGCACAACTACCAAGCCTGCGCTCTAAAGCCCGCGAGCCACAACTACTGAGCCCATGTGCCACAACTACTGAAGCCCGTGCGCCTAGAGCCCGTGCTCCGCAACAAAGAGAAGCCACTGCAATGAGAAGCCCGCGCACTGCAACGAAGAGTAGCCCCACTCGCTGCAACTAGAGAAAGCCCGTGCGCAGCAACGAAGACCCAACACAGCCAAAAATTAAAAGATAAATTGAAAAAAAAAAAAAAAGATGCTAGACCTCAGGACTGCTGTATACAGTTGGACACACTGGCACTGCACAAAGGCACCAGGAAACAGGGATCTCTGGGGGCTGAAAATCCCCCCTGCACTCTAAGTGTTGTATCCCTACGTGGAGCTGTGTTCACCCAGGAGGTGGAAGATACCTTTCTTAACTTCATACAAAGGTGACATTGGGCTAGAAGTTCTTCTGGACAGGCCGCCTCCCCCGTTTTGATGAAACAGCCATCTACTTTATCAAGTATATTTATATGTATCAAAGATTGACCTCTCAATGCACTTGGAACAGTCCTCATAAGGTTTCCTAATAAACCTTCATTGCAGATACAAGATCTTGGCATTTTTCTTATCAGTATCTTCCAGTTCCAGTTCCTTAACATTTTTCTGAGAATTTCCCATCTGCTCTTGGCCCTATTCTTAAATATGTCTAGATGTTGTCCTATATCATCAGACACAGGTTTAGCTACTTGTCATATGTGCTGATATAGGTTTACAGAATCACAGGCTAATGATGTTCATCTCCTAGAAACTAGTTTGATAGCCATCTGTTGGTTTAAATCTATGCCTGATTGTTTTGTTACTGATTTATGCCTTCCAGCTGAGGAAGTGATCCCGAAGTTAGGAGTAGGTACAGGAAGGCTTCCCACAGTCTTAGGTGTTAGAAAGAGCCTTGGCACATCTGATGGGAACATACTGTAGAGCACAGGGAACTCTACCTAATGCACTGTGGTGACCTAAATGGGAGGGAAGTCCAAGAGGGAGGGGATATCTGTATGTGTACGGCTGATTCATTTTGTTGTGCAGTGGAGGCTAACCAACATTGTAAAGCAACCATACTCCAATAAAAGTTAAAAAAAAAAAACCAACTAACCCAAAAATAACCTATTTAACCATGGCAAAAAAAAAAAAGAGCCTTGGCATACTTTTACATATGATGCAATACTTTAATTTTCATAAACAGTAAAGGGTATTATTTCATAATATTTTTATCATTACTTATTTATTACCTAATTATTACTTTATAATTACTTGTCATTACTTAACTATACGATCAATGATAACATGTAAAAATACATAAAAGAACTATACAAATTAATAAACAGAAACCTCAATTAAAGAGAGTCAGGAGGCCAGAAGTGGGAGCTCTCATGCCCTAGGAAGACAGCAGAGCCCAACAGGAAAAAGACTCCTTTTCTTGCCTGACAAGAGCTCAGCCAATGAGAGACTGTCACAACTCAGACAATAAAGACCCACTATACTTGGAACTCTCAATTCCGCCAATGGACTCTTTGTTTACTATAGTCCTCCCAACTTCCTTTTCTCCTCTTTAAAAGAGTTCTCTCCTTGCTGTGCAGGGGCTTGCTCCTGGCTCGCCATGGTTGCAGACCTGGAAACGCAATTCTTTGCTGATCCCAAATAAACCCATTTTTGCTGGAGAAGTAACTGGAAGTCCATTTGTTTTAGGTCAACAGTACAAGGAAGAAAAACCCCAAATTTTGTAAAAATCAACTGTTGACCTTTTCATTTACGTTCTTCACTCTCTGTGTATATGTGTATATACAACATTTTTACAAAATTAGAATTATACTTTCATTCTAGTGGGTAAATTATGGAAACAAAGAGAATGGAAGTAAAGGTTCCTTAAAAACTATAGTTATCTTTTCTTTTTTTTTTTCACATCTTTATTGGAGTATAATTGCTTTACAATGGTGTGTTAGTTTCTGCTTTATAACAAAGTGAATCAGCTATACATATACATATATCCCCATATCTCCTCCCTCTTGGGTCTCCCTCCCACCCTCCCTATCCCACCCCTCTAGGTGGTCACAAAGCACTGAGCTGATCTCCCTGTGCTATGTGGCTGCTTCCCACTAGCTATCTATTTTACATTTGGTAGTGTATATATGTCCATGACACTCTCTCACTTCGTCCCAGCTGACCCATCCCCCTCCCCAAGTCCTCAAGTTCATTCTCTACATCTGTGTCTTTATTCCTGTCCTGCCTCTAGGTTCTTCAGAACCTTTTTTCTTTTTAGATTCCATATACATGTGTTAGCATATGGTATTTGTTTTTCTCTGACTTACTTCACTCTGTATGACAGACTCTAGGTCCATCCACCTCACTAAAAATAACTCAATTTTGTTTCTTTTTATGGCTGAGTAATATTCCATTGTATATATGTGCCACATCTTCTTTATCCATTCATCTGTCGATGGACACTTAGGTTGCTTCCATGTCCTGGCTATTGTAAATAGCACAGCAATGAACATTGTGGTACATGACTCTTTTTGAGTTATGGTTTTCTCAGGGTATATGCCCAGTAGTGGGGTTGCTGGGTCGTATGGTAGTTCTATTTTTAGCTTTTTAAGGAACCTCCATAATGTTCTCCATAGTGGCTGTATCAATTTACATTCCCACCAACAGTGCAAGAGGGTTCCCTTTTCTCCACACCCTCTCCAGCATTTATTGTTTGTAAATTTTTTTACAGTTATCTTGAGAGTTATCCTGAGGAGGCTCAGAAGGGAACATGATCAGGAAGGGAGATCAAGGGGGCTTCAGTTGCATCTGTAAATTTTTTTTTTTGAAGAGCTGAAGCAAATATGCAAAATGTTAATATCTGTTGAATCTGAGTAGTAGGTAAATAAGTGCTTGCTATATCACTCTATTTTTCTGTAAATTTGAAATGTTTTATAACTTCCAAAATAAGGAAAAGCTAGAACTGCTGTTAGGACTTAGCATGTGATGTTTGTAGCAGTTTTACCATTTCTGGGGGTCTCTGTTTGCTACAGTCTTCTTCCTGGGAGTGTAGACTAACCTGATTTTTCATAAATTGCTCTTCACAAAGCTCAGAAAACATCCAATACAGATTTTTCATCAAAAAAGACTGGGTAACTCTCCCCTTAAAAGAAAGGTACAATCATTTCAAAAAGGCCTTCTCTTTCTTTAGTAATGTGAAACTGTGATGGCCCCAGTGTCTCACAGAGTGCCCAGCGTAACTGTGGGAGAACAATGCACATTGAACACAAACTGGTAATGCAAGCATTTGAAGTTATATCTTCTCTTTGCCATTACCGTCCCAAGATGATGGCTCTTTCAGAGGATGAAAGTTGCTGTCGTTGTTTTAAATGGTTCAGAGATGACACAGACTGATGTAATTCATGACTTTTGGTTCATGCTGCCTGAAGGTTTGCTTGAGCTGGAAGGCCATCAACACACAAAATATGACTCTGGTAAGAGAGTTCCCCTTACACACATCAGCATGCTCTTCCAGAGCTTCCTGAGCCAAGGGGTTTCATTGACAAGGTATCTTGACTTCATCTGGTGCCAAGACTACCTTTTTAGGATTCAGATGGAGGAACCAAATACTTGGAGGGCTTTGATAGTTCAGCCGAGGTAATCTGTCCTTCTGGAAAACTGCTGAAATGCACCAAAATATATGAAAATCCATTCCCAAAATTTTATTATATATATGATAAAACTTAATTATGTAGTAGATTTCCATGTTGGTATTGGAGCCTACTTTTTGAAACTTTCATACGGTACTACAATTTTCATTAACATCTTCCTTAAATTCTCCAGAGACTTACTGTTACTAAAAAGTAATGATTGTAAGACCCTACATAATATAGCAAGTTTTTATTCCATGGTCAAGAAGGAAGGAGAAAAAAAATTACAAAGAAAATACTTTTGAAAATCCAAAAAACTTGTCAAAAATCATGGAAAACTTTATCAGAACTGTTAAAGGATATTGAACAACTGATTTAAACAGTCTGTGAATTTTTCAATAAAAACAGAAGTGAGGAATGTGCTTCCCATTAACTGAAGGCTATTATATTCAGCCAACACAGGGTCTCAATCTCCTTCCCCTCCCCCATTGAAGGAGTTGACTTCTTGGTGGGGGGGTGCTGGGGGAATGACCAGTGAGTGGGCAGTGGTGATACTGTGTGAGGAGGCCTCGGCTACACAAGGTTAAGACGTGGGGATCACAGAGACTTGAGAATTAGGACTCCTGCCACTGGGCCTACAGCCTAAACTGAATGTGCACCCTGAAAATGAGGAACTGGCAGCAATGTCCTAGCCAGCTTAAAAGAGAGAAAAAAGCAATTCCCCATCCCTCCCCCACCCCCCATGAAGGCCAACATCTTTACTGAGAGACCCGGGGAACAGCCTGGGGCAAAGGTGTGGGCAGGCAGGCACAAGACCTGGTGCTACCACTGACAGGCTGGCTAGCAGGGTTGAAGAGGAGGTGGCCCAGCTCCTCCAGGACCTGGGAGACCTGACACAGGCACACCCAAGTGCATTAGATAAAGAGGCCTCAAAAACACGGTACCCCTTAATGAGTTATTTTTGTGCTTGGGCTGTTTCAGAAGGCTAGTGACGAAAAACCTTCCAGGCTTTTGTGTGGAGAAACGGCAGGCACTTTCCATCCTTTTTTAGGAGGATGTTATAAAGAAGGCCTTTCGGAGTCTTCACGGGAGATGTGGATTTTAAGGGCGACCTCAGGTCATACAGAAGTAATCAAGCGAAAACAGTAAGAAAACGAGCCTGACAGTCAGCAAGTATCTGAGGACTTTATCAAAAAGAATTAGAAATGGACAAATTCACTAGGAGCTGCAAAGGATCAAATCTGCAAGGTGGCATTGTGTGGCTGGGATTAAATTATTTATTCATTGTTAATTTATTTATTTATGTATGTGCAAATGACCTTGCTGCTGCAGGTGCTAAGGGGCTTCTGAAAAGGCCGGGTTTTTTACATCCAGGCCTAGAATATTGGTCCATTTAACTCATTCTTTTCCTTAAGGCGATCAGCACTGACTTTTATCTAAGGAGATAGAGGAGGGAAAAACCATATGTGTGCAGGGAATGACGCAGGACTTAGGCAGCCCTAAGGACCCAAGTATTCCAGCTTCATTCAAGACTCTGTGGAAGGCTCCATGCAGTTTAATGTCCAAGAAATTAGCAAATGAATGCTTATGTCAATATGTGAAAAATCCCTGGTTAGTTTAAACAGATAAAAAGCCTCTGGGGAAACCCCAGAAAATGCAGGCTCTTTTTCTTTCCCTTTTTAATTAATTTAATTTAATTTTCGAAAGAGGACACAGCACTTCTGGAGTTCTATGGAAACTCACAGAAAAGTTACAAAAAAATAAAAAGGGTCTAATGGATGCTTGATCTTGCACATGCTTGAAATAGTCTCAATGTGGCTACTGGAAGAAACAAGGAGATTTTATCAGCCATTCTGTACTGTGTTCATTATTCAATAGTGTCCTATTCAAACAGAGAAGCAGAGAATCCATCTTTATCTCTCATACATGTCTACGGCGTGAAAACAAAACTGTGCATAGCAACATAATACGTAAGGGAAACCCAAGGGTAAAATCAATAGTGATATCATTTTCTCTAAGTTTAGGCAAATAATGAAAAAGGAAAATGGTCATCCTGTCTTCCTGCTGACCCAGCACGGTGGGGACGCTGTGTCAGACATGACCTCTGGAGGAGGAGAACATAAGAACTCAGCGTGGGGGATTCAGACAAGAAGCCACACATATTGAAGTCAGAAACTTCATGCCAGTGAGTTCTCCTTAAGGAGAAAGCCTTGCTTACTTTGCAAGAGATATATGACAGCCAAAGGTGCCTGGAGGAGAATCCTTCTACTCAATTGGTAAGGGATGCCAAGCAAATGATCTGACTTGGGAAACACTGCATTTTATAATATATAGCTGCCTCTCAAGATGAATTAGAAACTCTTCTTGAACTACAAAGAGGTAAGCTTTCCTCAAAATGGGGAGAAAGGAAAAAAAAGAAAAAAGGAAGAAAAGAAGGACCAAAGGAAATGTCTTCAGATATAATAGCAAGATTTTATTTTACATATTCAGTTGTTCTTGGTCCCTCAAATACGATAGATTAGCACCCGAGTACTAAATAAACTACGTAAGTTCAAAAGGAGAAAAGAAAAAATATAGAGGACTTTTCTATATTGCTGAACATCATTAATTTATTCTCTATTATTTTGAAAGTTGTAGGTATTTTGACACTAAATACCAAACTGCGTAAAGAATAAAAACATCAAAATAATTTCTCCCCTCATAAATTTTCTTGGATTTACCTGAGAGTAAGGGGATAGTTGGTCTAAAACCAATAAGTTATAAACCAAATCCTCAAAAAATCATGAATTCTTCAGATGTAGTCTCAACCTCTGAATCCTATCAATTTTTTTAATATAATTTATTTATTTATTTTATTTTTGGCTGCATTGGGTCTTCAGTGCTGCGCATGGCTTTCTCTAATTGCGGTGAGCGGGGGCTACTCTTTGTTATGGTGCGCGGGCTTCTCATTGCGATGACCTCTCTTGTTGCGGAGCACAGGCTCTAGGTGCACAGGCTTCAGTAGTTGTGGCTTGCGGGTTCTAGAGCGCAGGCTCAATAGTTGTGGCGCATGGGCTTAGTTGCTCCGCAGCATATGGGATCTTCCCGGACCAGGGCTCAAACCCGTGTCCCCCGCATTGGCAGGAGGATTCTTAACCACTGTACCACCAGGGAAGCCCCTATCACTAATTTTCATATGTTAAAGTTCTATTTTGTTTGTGGCACACTGCCATGTAATATACGCCTGCTTTGAATAGGAATTTCTTTTTTTTTGGCTGCGTGGGTCTTCGTTGCTGTGCACGGACTTTCTCTAGCTGTGGCGAGCAGGGGCTACTCTTCATTGCAGTGCACGGGCTTCTCATTGCAGTGTCTTCTCTTGTTGCGGAGCATGGGCTCTAGGCGTGCGGGCTTCAATAGTTGCGGCATGTGGGCTCAGTAGTTGTGGCTCGCGGGCTCCAGAGTGCAGGCTCAGTAGTTGTGGCACATGGGCTTAGTTGCTCTGCAGAATGTGGGATCTTCCTGGACCAGGGCTCGAACCTGTGTCCCCTGCGTTGGCAGGCGGATTCTTAACTACTGCGCCACCAGGGAAGTCCTGAATAGGAATTTTTAAAGTGCTTTATTCCTAGTTAGGTTTTCATTCATAATTCGCATAGTGATGTATTTGAGGTAATGAAAAGGCACATTTAAATTTTTCTCCATGTTGAATAGATGAGTCTTCTTTCCCATTATTCCAGACTAATGAGAATTTTATTTTAATGATACATAGAGAACATATGAGTAAAAGTAAAGATTTATCCCAATGAATTTTACAAAAACACCTACTTAAGAAAAGAGCAGATTATTATTCATGCTACAAGATAGAACATGTCATTTTTAAAAAAAGACATTCATCTATTAATTTATGTGCTGTAAGCAATTTACAAATGAGTAATAACTATGAAAAGTTCCAGCTGAAGTATTTCAACCTCAAAATGTTTTATGGGGTGAGGGGAGAAGAGGAAAATCTCCATCATTTTCATATTCTCTTTTAATCTATGAAGTGTGATTTATTGGTAACTACCAGGGCAGAAATTAGCAGGTATCATCAAAATAGACTCATTTTTGGGGCTTCCCTGGTGGCGCAGTGGTTGAGAATCTGCCTGCCAATGCAGGGGACACGGGTTCGAGCCCTGGTCTGGGAAGATCCCACATGCCGTGGAGCAACTGGGCCCGTGAGCCACAACTACTGAGCCTGCGCGTCTGGAGCCTGTGCTCTGCAACGAGAGGCCACAATAGTGAGAGGCCCGCACACCGCGATGAAGAGTGGCCCCCGCTTGCCACAACTAGAGAAAGCCCTCGCACAGAAACGAAGACCCAACACAGCCATAAATAAATAAATTAAAAAAAAAAAAAAAAGACTCATTTTAAAAATCAGCACCATAAGACTGTTCAGGGAATAGATTATGCTCAGAAAGAAGTTAGCTGAAAAGAAAACACAAAATTTTGAAGTATCAATTTTCCAATTAATTTTCACCATCAATACCCATTTTACTTATGTTTGTAAGCTTGAAATGTCAAAATAATCATTCAAAAATACATATAGCTCACATACCAAGTTTAATCATTAAAATATTTTGCGTTTTCATTGAGTGCTGGGAGAGCTTTTTGTTGATCACTGCTCGTGCAGAACACGAGCAGATGCTCTGGTTCGGTGAGTGCCTCATAGGACACTGCCTCTCAGGATGATTCAGAGTTGGCAAAGGCACTCAAAATTGTCCTTTATAAGCCCTGACCTTGTACGGAGCAACTAAAGCAAAAAGGTGTCAGTATTTTACTGGGCTCACCCTTTTCAAGTTCTGTATAGGTATTCATTCTCTCTTTCTGTAATAACAGGCAGTAAGCAAAGCAACAACATGCACCGGTGCCTTAGGGTGCCCTGGGGATTGTGCTAAGCAATTACCATAGGTGATTTCACTTCAGACTCAAAATAACTGTGAAGTAGGTATTATTATTTCCCTTTTCCAAAGGAGGAAACTGGTCATCAACAAGATTAAGTAACTTGTCCCAGGTCGGACAACAGTAAATGGCAGAGCTGGATGTGAACTTGTACTGGTCTGATTCCAGAGCCTGAGCTCGTAGATACTATGTTTCTGCCTCTCTTAAGCATCTTTTCTTTCTGCCTTTTGCCTTTAAATGACTAAAAATTATTAGAATCCATACTGCAAAATGGATTCTAACTTACTCAGCCTTGTGTTTATCATTACACAGGCGATAACAGTGTGCTTTCTGTAGGGTCACTTGATTTGTCTTGAAGACTGACAGCACTCTCTGAGGGTGCGGGTGGCTGCTTTCTTCCCTTACCCCAGAACCTCTGGTTCTTCTCCAGTGTCAGTGATTCTGCTCACCAGCCCTCCTGATCTCCATCTTACCCCCACTATAATCCTCATAATCACCATTCTCTTTCCTCTGCCTTTTCTGCTTTATTATCTCCTCTATTATCTAGTATATAATAGTGCCTGATAATAATAACAAACATCTATACGTAGCACTTCTAAGTGCTAGGCACTGATCTAAACACTTTACATATATTAACTATTTATAACCATATAACAACACTACTGGGCAGGTATAATCATTAATCCCCATTTACAGATCTGGAACTGAGACACAGAGAGTCAAGTAACTTAATGGAGGTCACACAACTAGGAAATGGTACAGTTCATGATCTAACCAATTTACTATATTGTGTGATAGCACCGTGAATGATTTATGTCTTAACTGTCTGCATCCTACTTCTACTATGTAAGAGAAGAATTTCTGCCTTACTCACCATTAAATCTACAGCACTGTATACCTAGTATACAGTAGGTGCTCGATAAATATACGTTGACTAATTGATGGCTTCTTTCCCATCTTTCAGTTTTCAAGGCCATTTCCCTGACCCTATGGAAATGGCCAGATAATCCAAGCACCTCTTTACTTTCACATGAGGTACTGGTCATTCACAGAGTATCAGGTATAGTCTTTGGGTCTTTTGCTCTTTTTAAATTGGGAGTGGGGTGTAGAATTGGGCTGTCTGCTATGAAAATCATAGCCTCAGAGCTTATAGATCTCTGAGATAGAAGAAACTTAGAGACACACTTCTCTACTCTGCTCAGAGCCCTAGGAAGTTGATCTCTCCCTACAACCTGCAGTACCTCATCTCCTGTACCCTCTGGCTTCCAGGTGGGTTTGCCAATGAGAGATAACAGCAGAAGATGGAAGGCTGGGAGGAAGTTCTACCCTGCTGTTTCTCTGCCTTGGTGCACAGCTTTGCCCGTGGCTGCTCCCTCTGTGGCTACCAGCTCCTCCTGGGTGGCCTCCTTCCACCGTTGGAGACTCTTCTTCCACAGCTCCACTGGGATCCTCGAACAGCACTGCCTCCCTTTGCCACTTCAGGCCTGACGGTAAAGGCCTTCCCACTGTTGGTAGTTGTTGGGTACCTCAACATCCCTTACAGGCTCCCGCAATCTTGCTCACACCTCTGAGAATAGCTCCTTCATTACACACTCTTCAAAATTCCAGCTGGAAGTTCCTTTTCCCTGCTGGGATGCTAATACAGAGACCACCTGGTCCAACATCCTATCTAATGCAGCAGTCCCCTCTGCAACATCCCCAGCCTCTATCTGCCCATTTCCAGCATTCCAAGGAGTCTTCTCCACTTAGAGACTGTTCTATTTATTAAAATGTTATCCCTTTTTCAGAGACAGGAAATAGCTGCTTCCCATGAAATCCTATTTCTGACTCTGGAACACACAGAATAAGCCCCCTCTTTCCTCTACCTGACAGCCCTGTAAATATAAACACAGCTGTCATGGCCTCCCCCAAATCTTCTTTATCCCGGGCTAAATGCATTCAATTTATTTTACACTTTATAACTCTCCATGCCTAAAAACAAGGGAGTGGAGAAATGGGAGAATAAATTTATAATAATTGATAGGTATAAGTGGTAGGATAAAGGAATCAGGAAGGAAGCAGAATCTGTCTACTTCTAACTTTATCCCTGGGGCTAATTTATCAACTTCTCATTATACATTTTTTATTGTTATTACCACTTAAATTTATATACCACTTCAGCCATTCTCTTTTTTTGCATTTTTTATTGTGGCAAAATATTCATAATATAAAGTTTACCATTTTAGCCATTTTTAAGTGTATAATTCAGTGTCAGTAAGCACATTCATATTGCTGTGCAACCATCACCACAATCCATTTCCAGAACTTTTACATCACCCCAAACAGAAACTCTGTCCCCATTAATCAATACCTCCCCATTCCTTCCTCCTCCCAGGCCCCAGTAATCTCTATTTTCTATCTCTATGACTTGCCTATTCTAGATTCCACATAAGTGGAATCATACAATAACTGTCCTTTTGTGTCTAGCTTATTTCACTTAGCCTAATATCTTTAAAGTTCATCCATGATGCAGCATGTATCACAATTTTATTCCTTTTTAAGGCTGAATAACAAATATCTGATTATATGTCTATACCACATTCTGTTTATCCATTCATCTGTTGACAGATACTTGGGTTGTTTCCACTTTTGGCTATTGTGAATAATGCTGCTATGAACACCGTTGTATAAATATCCACTTGAGTTCCTACTCACTTCTTTTGCATATATACCCAAGAGTGGAATTGCTGGATCATATGTTGATTCTATCTATGTTTAACTTTTTGAGGAACTGTGAAACTTTTTCACAGTGGCTACGCCATTTTACATACCCACCAGCAATGCACAATGGTTCTGATTTGTCCACGTCCTCGTCAATACTTGTTATTTTCAGTTTTTTCTATAATAGCCATCCTAATGGCTATTAAAACCAGCTTTTTAAACAAAGCTTTATTAAAGTAATTGATATACAATAAACAGCACATATTTAAAGTGTATAATTTGATAAGTTTTGACATATGTTTACACTTGTGAAACCATCATCACAATCAAGATTATTACCATATCTATTACCCCAAAAATTTCTCAGGCCTTCATAATCCTTCCATCCTCCCGCTTCACCTTTCCCAGGCAACTTCAGCCATTCTTTAACCCCCTATATATTTTGGTTCCCCTTACTTATCCTGCTTATTCCCTTCCATCTATAAACCTGATCTCTTGGATCAGAAGACGAGAGCAAAATTGATCAACAGATACAGTCAATAGCTTTTACATATACCAAGTTCTTCCCTCCCAATAAGTCAGAAAAAGAACAGACTAAGTACCCAGAACAATTTCTCTGAATTTGCAGTCTCTGCTTATACCTTCCATTTTTTCTGAACAAATACAGGAAAATCAGATTCAAACTGTAGTTACCCTTGAGGTTAGAATTATTATTCCAATTTTATGGACAAAGGAACTGCGGCCTGAAGAAATTAGACAACTTGCTCAAATTTCCACAACTCAACATCAAAAGCACAAGCTACAAAAGAAAAACTGGTAAGTTGGACAACATCAAAATTTAAAACTTTTATACTTCAAAAGACATCATTAAGAAAATAAAAACACAGACTGAGACAAAATATGTACAAATCATACATCTGTTAAGAGACATATCAGAATATATAGAGAATATTTACAATGACCAATAAACAGACAGTGCTTGATGACTGACCAAATTTTTAAATAGGCAAAAGATCTGAATAGGTATTTCTCCAAAAAAGATATAACTATGTCTAATAAGTACATGAAAAGATGGTCAAAATCATTAGTCATTAGGGAAATACAAATTAAAACCAAAATGAGATACCACTAGGTACCCACTAGGATAGCTATAATCAAAAAGATAGACAAGAAGTGTTGGTGAGGAAATGGTGAAACTAAAACCCTCATGCATTGTTAGTGGGAATGTAAAATGGTACCAACCACTTTGGAATACAGTTGGCCAGTTTCCTAAAAAGTTAAACATAAACTTAGGATATAATCTAGCTATCTCACTCCTAGGAAACTGTCAGAGAAATGAAAATGCATGTCTACACAAAGATATGTACACAAATGTTCACAGCACCATTATTCATAACAGTCAAAAGCTGGAAACATTCTAAATGTCCATCGATTGATGAACAAATAAACAAAATGTGTTATATCCATACAATGAAATACTTTTTGGCAACTAAATGGAATGAATTCCTGATACATGCTACAACATGGATGAACCTTGAAAACATAATGCTAAAGGAAAGAAGCTAGACACAAGATACATATTGCATGATTCCACTTACAGAAAATGTCTAGAAAGAACAAATCTATAGAAACAGAAAACAGATGGAAATGTTAGAAAACTGGATAGTGGTGATGTTCCATAACTCTATAAATGTACTAAAATCACTGAGTTGCACACTTACAATAAGCGAATTTTATGGTATGTAATTATACCTCAATAGACCTGTTTGTAAAAATCAGACATCTGGTAAATGGTAGTACAAAACATCAAGGAAAGTTGTTTTGAAAGATCTATAATTACTAAACCTATTTAAAAAGGTAGGAAGTAGAATATAACTTGGTACTAGATTTTCTCAACCTCACTAAGAATTAACAAAAGTTTATTTGGGGTGGTTATATTAAGCAATCATACTTCAAGTGATTCTTTCATAAGAAGCCAATAATTACTTTTACAGCCTTTTACCTTTTACTGTGTTTTAGATTTCTCAATTTTCTCTTCAGTCTATTATATTCCCTAAGATTCTGTTAAATATACGGTGTGGATATCTTTTTGTGATTTTATTTTAAACTTTGTTTTAATTCCTGTAACTGAAAGCATTCTAGTAAAAAGCAAAGAGTTACTGTGAATGTGATCACATGACATAAGAACAATCCCAGAGCTTCTCTGAGGACATCCAGATGACTGCCTACTGAGCTAATTGCATCAATCATGTATCCATAGTTACTATTTCTCAAAATAGTGGTTACTATGAACAGCAAAGCCTTCACAGATATGGATAGAATATTCCACCTAAATTATTGTGGAAGGTACTTAGTTATCTACTACAATATCCATCTGCCCTTCCACCTGTCTCCCTTCCTAGCAGGGCACATTGTTACTCAGAATAGAAGAAGACTACATCTCCCAGCCACCCTTGCTGCTGGGTTTATCTATATACCTAAATTCTTATAAGCAGAAATACTGTGTGAGATTTCTGGGAATGGTGGTTAAGGTGAACAGACTCAGATGAAAGGAACCCCCTTTTGCCCTTCTGCCTTTTCCCCTTCTTCAGGCCTGATAGGAGAACATAAAGGCCCAAGCTTCAACAGCCACTAGAACTATAAGGTGACCTTTAAAGGATGAAAAACAAGCTTAAAATGGTAGAGCACCCTGCATCCCTAATAATACCTGGGAGCTGCCATATCAGCTCTGAGCTGGCTGCCTCCATTCTTCTTTTATGGGATGGAAAAATACGTCTATCTTGTTTAACACACAGGAGCCAAGTTTCTTTTACTCACACAGAACCTCAACCCAACACACCATCTAACAGAAAAAGGATCCAATGGAATCATTTCTCTAAGAAATGAGAGGAAAGAGGAGAGCAAGGAAGTAAAATCCTAATGCTGTCAGCAACATGTCTGTGAGGCCTCAGCAGAGAGGATACAGTGATACTCAGTAGTCATGGTAACGGTGACTACAGCTTCTATATTGGAAGTCATCTCAATAATAGGATTTATAGAACTATACTTAATGACTGCTGCCTAGTGAGGCAGCAAATGGTAAATACACACACATAGTAAATGTTCATTTCCTAAATCTGATTTATCTTTCCCAAGGATTGGAGAATTATCATAAGGTGAAATCTAAGTCCATCCAGGAGTTCCTGAAATGCTGATCTAATCAGAAGAACATTCCATCAAAACACAAAATCCTCAAACAATTTGAAGTTACTTAAAATTCTTAAAAATACAGTACTTGTTGGATATATTTAAGTTGAGTATATTATCTAGTGTCTTCTTTGACTTTTTAATCTAAATTATGTACATTCAGACTTAGACTCACCAGGTGTTGAGGCCTACATGTGCTAGGCACTCTCTAGTGTTCTTTAATGAACATAATATAGTGCTTATCTTAGTATTATGTGCAGATAAGTGTTGAATGAATGCTTTAGATGAGACAAATTTGATGATTTTATAACCACTATAATGGTGATGTGGTTGTAATACAGAAAAGATAATGTGTATACCAATGTTCTCAGTGAAGAAATATTAAAAAGTATATGCCTTAGTGCCTGGTGGGATAAATGTGGGTTGGTAGTTTGGGCTCTAGTGCAGATGTATTTGTAATTTAGGCTTAGAAATGTTAAATGACTAAGAAAAGTACTTAGACTCACATAAAGATTAATTCCTGAAATTCATTTTTTCCAGAGGCCTTAGGAAGTCACCTTTTTGAGCCTCAGAATCCTTCCCTGTACCAGAAAGAAGATGGACAACAGGGCCTCTAAGGCTCCTCTTAGTGCCAGCATCCTAAGAATATGAATTTTCTCCTGAGAGTAACACAAGATAAAAATATAAAGAAAAGTAGCATGCATATTGAGTAAGTACACTGTCTTCAGACAGATAAGAGAAATTTTCTGGGAATAAACTAACATATTTCCTAATGGAGTAAGTGTAAATGATTTGGATGCTGAGACAAATGAACTTTAAGATTTCAAGTTACTAGTTGTTTTAGATCATTAAAGTTTACAAAGTACTATGGTAAAAGATTTCAAGTTACTAGTTGTTTTAGATCATTAAAGTTTTAAGTTACTAGTTGTTTAAGATCATTAAAGTTACTAGTTTTCAAGTTACTAGTTGTTTCAGATTTCAAGTTACTAGTTTAAGTTACTAGATTTCAAGTTACTAGTTGTTTTAGATCATTAAAGTTTACAAAGTACTATGGTAAAACTCAAAATACATGGTACTGTTGAAATCAAAAGGGACTTGGCACATAATTGGTTGTCCATTCCTAATACTTTTAGGAGACCTACTTGGTACAGATACCCTGGGATATCTGCTCTGGCTAAGAGAAACACATTCCGAGCTAATCCTAATGGGTAACTAAATGCAACCCTGTGGGAATAAAGTGCTCACAAAGTCCTTCTGCTTTTGGCTTGTTTAGATTTCTTACCTATAGTTTAAAACTCAGTATGTGATCATTCTGGTCAGTATGCCTAACTTGCCTACACTGAAGCAACCTAAAGGAGTTTGGAAATTAGAAAGTGTGGCTGGGAAGCTCCTAGGCTGACAGACCAAAGGAGAGCTATTTACTTTGACCTTCTGAGAATCTAAAGTCTTCCCACAAGATACATTTTAAGTTCCTGAAATCCTAAATCTCTCTGAAATCCATACAGCTTATCAACAAGAACTAACTGGACAGACATAATGAAAGTTGCACAGTTAGCAGTGACTCATCACGCTGTGATGTCCCATTAAGTAATACTTCTCCTCATGTATTTAATCATCCCATATTAATTTGTATTCCAATATATTCTTATTGCTAAAATCATATAAATTCTGGAACAGGTAAAGTATGGGAACAGAGAGCAGATCGGTGGTTACCTGGGGCTGGGGGAAGGGACTGACCATAAAGAGTGAGGACCATGTTCTGGGTCTTAATTGTGATGGTGGTATCCATTTACCAGAATCCATTGAATTGTATACCTACAAGGGGTAAATTTTATTGTGTGTAAATTATACCTCAAATCATACATCGAAAGACACAAACCAGATAATTATATTTAATCCAATTCTCTGGACATTTTAAACAATCCTCCCTCTCCCCACCAAGAGAAGAGAAAATTAATCTTTAGAGAAACTGAAACAGCAAGGTTCTAGACTCAGAGACGTTAGGGAAACTAGGCCCATGGTCAGGTGCCATACGAGAATTAAGTGGAAGTCTATCCACTCAATAGTTTAACTCCCAAATGCTTTATCCCATTTGGCCCCCAGAATACTGGTAGCTAGGGTTATATTCCCAAGGCAGAAGATGAGAAGATTCTCCATTAAGAAAGTGACACTCACAAGAGAAAAGACATAGAAATTAATTTGGGAGGTGGGGGTCACCCAATGAAATGACTGGACCCTCAACAATCACTATCTTTCCACCAACCACAGGGAGCATTTGATTAACTGACTTGAATACCTTACTTTTAAATGTAAATGAATACAGACCACTAAACATTTAGGAAAGTCTCTAACATGAAAGATCAAGATAACAAAAAATAAAATGGCAAGAAAAAGAAAAGAAGAAGGGAGGTTACAGAGACAATGTAGGGTGAAGAAAACTTAAAACAATCTCCTATAATTAATATCCTCTTAGGATACAAGAATATATATTTATCACTCATTCAAGAAAGATTTATTGAGCATCTCATATACACAGCCATTATTCTCATTTCTGAGGAGCTGAGGTTAAAAAAGATACAAAAATTCCTGCATTCATGTAGCTTATAGTCTTGTGTATAATGTACCTATAAACTAGAACAGAATGCCATGTGAGGAACAGTCACATAATTTTTAAAAAGATCGCTAATAAAAGAGATCTCCTTGCATCAGATTTTATCACTGTCACTTCAGTCCATCTTTCTCATAGCTGCTAGAACGATTTTTATTCAAACAATACCTCTTGACCTTGTCACCCTTCTTCCTGAAATCCTTTAATGGTACTTAATTGCCTTCAGGATAATATTCAAACTACTTAGCAAGTTATTAAGGCTCTCTATGATCTGATTCCTGCTTATTTTTTTAGCAGCACTACCTTCATGCACCCCATGTTACATCCATATTGAATTACTGCTTTTAGTTCTTTGAACACATAATCCTCTCTCTTATGCCTCTAGACCGGTGGTTTTCTAAAAAGTTTTTATTTCAACCAACAATAAGAAATACATATTTACGCTGCAGCCCAGTACACTGTCTTCCTCCCCACCCCAGCCCCACGCACATACATACATACGTACAACTGGGAGAAACGTTTCACGAAAGAATATTTACCACCTTACGTGAAGTGTACTCTGACATCTATTCTATTTTGTTAATTTTTAAATGCTGGTCATGACACATTAAATTGATTTCATGACCTACAAATGGGTCCCAACCCATTTGAAAAACATTGCTTTAGGTGTTTGCATGTGTTAATGTCCATGCTTGGAACACTGTTCACCTTTTCTTCTGGCTCATTCTTACCTGTCCTTCAAGGCCCAGTTTAAAGTGCTCACCCCTGTCCTTGTTCCCTGGATTAGGTACCCGTCTGTGTTTCTGTACTACCTCATGTACACCTGCCCTTCTCTATTACCACTGTCTCTTCATTAGCCTGTTCTCTCTACTTGACTGTGAGCGTCTAAACGGCAGTGAGAGGGTTGCTCATACACGTACCCCCACTGCCTGGGAACCAGTGCCCAGCACACAGAAGACCCCCAATGAATACTGGCTTCTGAATTCACCCACTCCATTTTCAGATGCGTAAATTGAGATGTCCAAGATCACAGAGCTACCAGTCCTGAACTTTTTTCCCATTTGAACAAAGCAAACTATCTCCTGAGGGAACTCTTACACGTTTCTATTAACAGAGCTGTCCAGCTTTAGGCAAGAGCACTTCCTTCCCATTAAGGTTTAGAGCAGCAATTTTCAAACATTTTGGTCCAAGAACCCCTTTACACTCTTAAAATTAGTGAGGACCCCCAAAAAGTCTTGAGTTATGTAAGATTTTATATATATATATAAAAATATATGAATGTAAATATTATTCTATTTTATCACAATTGATATAGTAATATTAATTATTAATATTATATTTATATAACTATTATTTATATTTAATTATTTACTGAGAAG